>NC_133664.1:151443601-152729768 GCF_037893015.1 Macrotis lagotis
AATTTGACTAATAGTTATTTCATCTCTCACCTTGGTGCCTTTGCCTGTCCTGGAATATACTCCTTCCTCAAGTCTGCCTCTTTTAGTTTTTATCTGCATCCCTGGCTTAACTCAGGTGCCATTGCCCATATGAAGCACTCTTACCCAGGCTGTGGTGATCTTTTGTCCATTTCAAATGACCTTCCTAGCTGGTGAGGCCTTGGGCAAGTCACTTATCCTGCTTCCCAATGTAAATAGCAAACCACTCCAGTATCTTTATCAAATAAGATAGGACATGTCTGAAAATGAGTGAGGAAAACCAACCACAAGATAGATTTACTTAATGGTGTAAATATGGTATATCTCTTTTTTAATTTTATTTACGGCAATAGGGTTAAGTGACTTGCCCAAGGTTAGACAGCTAGCTAATTATTAAGTGTCTGAGGTCACATTTGAATGCAGGACCACCTGACTTCAGGGTTGGTGCTCTATCCACAGGGGGCACGTACTTGCCCCCAAATATGGTATCTCTTCAGTAAATCTGGTCAGGGACCATATTTTTGTTTTTTGTACATCTGATATCCAGCACACTGGCTTTCACAAAATAGGAGCTTAATAAATATTACTGATTAAATTCAATGAAATGAGATATACATGTAATCAGAGAACAGCAGAAAAGTCAATATAAAGGATAAAGGAACAACTTTTAAAGACTTTACTGTAACTACTGCTTATATTAATCATTTCTTATTTTTTTAAGAAGTTAAAAATCACATAATAAAAAAAAATCTGAGGTGACGATATCAACAACCTTGTGAGAAAGACAGGTAAGGGGGAGCTGAATTGTTCCCATTTTTATAGAAAAGGAAAATGATTCTCAGAAGATTTAATGACTTGCTCAAGATCCTATGGCTATTAATTGACTCCAGGTCCTCTGATTCTTAATCATTCTGATTGCTTTTATCTAAAAAACATGATAAAATTTAAAGGCTTCAATTCCTTTCTCTAATTATTTCTCCTTTCTTGGAGCTAACTTTTTAATTGCATAATAAGTGATTGAATAGATGGTCTTCTGGTGAATTTTTTAAAAATTAGGATTTAATAAGCCACACTGTAATAATACCATTGAGAAATAGTTGTGTTTACTGGCATATATAAATACCTGCCCAAGGGAACTATGCTCTTCGGATCTGTGACCTCATTCCACAGAACACACCTGAACCTCTGTGTTAACAAATGGATAAAACATGCAGGGTCCTGTCCAAATGATTATAAGAAAGCATGAAATATTTTTCCAGTGTGAAAAAAAGCACAGTTCAGTTCACATTACAGATTAACTATTTATTAGGTCTGAGGGGGGAAAAAGGAACAAATATCAAGTAATACTATCTAAAAATTGACAAAGTTGAAAGATTCAAAAGCTTATAACAAAATTTTCAATGGTCAGTTTTGCAGAATCATTGAATTATATCATTTGGAGCTGGAAAGGACCTTAGATATCTTAATTCTCTCATCTTGAAAATGAGGAAAAAGAGGTCCAAGGAAATCAAATACTCTGCTAATGCTTATACAACACATCTTGCCCACTCTGCAATGTTACACCAATCAGTCAAAAAAGTACATTAAAATATTCATTTTGTCTACCCTCCAGGAAAGTGGAGAATAGAGGCTGTTATATAGAATGGTTCTTGTCAGTGATCCAGTCATATGAAAATTGCTCTAAATCATTACTTATTAGAGAAATGTAAATTAAAGCATCTCTGAGGTACCACCTCACGCCTCTCAGACTGGCCAATATGACCAGAAAGGATAACTATAGTTATTAGAAAGGATGTGGGAAATCTGGTACACTATTACATTGTTGGTGGAGCTGTAAACTCATCCAGCCTTTCTGGAAAGAAATTTGGAATTATGCCCAAAGGGCAACAAAAATGTGCATACCCTTTGATCCATCAATACCACTACTGGGCCTATACCCTGAAGAGATGATGAAAAAGGGTAAAAACATCACTTGTACAAAAATATTCATAGCAGCCCTGTTTGTGGTGGCAAAGAATTGGAAATCAAGTAAATGTCCTTCAATTGGGGAATGGCTTAGCAAACTGTGGTATATGTATGTCATGGAACACTATTATTCTATTAGAAATCAGGAGGGATGGGAATGAGTGAGCAGAACCAGAAAGACACTGTACACCTTAACATGGGGGTGATGATCAACCTTGATGGACACGCTTATTTCATCAATTCAACAATCAGGGACAATTTGGGGCTGTCTGCAATGGAGAATACCATCTGTATCCAGATAAAGAACTGTGGAGTTTGAACAAAGTTCAAGGACTATTCCCTTTAATTTAGAAAAAAAAACTGATATCTTATTGTCTGATCTTGTTATCTCTTATACTTTATGTTTCTTCCTTAACATAACACTCAATTTGGATCAATGTTTACCACGGAAACAATGTAAAGACTGACAAACTGCCTTCTGTGTGTGTGGGGGAAGTAAGATTAAGGGAAAAATTGTAAAACTTAAAATAAATAAAATCTTTATTCCAAAAACAACAAAAAAAGAATGGTTCTTGTCCATTATTGAAGACCAAAATGAGTATGTTTGAGACAAATTTGAGTGTGATCTGACCAAAACATGCTCAGAATGCTCTAGCACAGGTCGGGCATAAATAGTCCATGTTAACTCCTGGAGTGGGTTCTCTAAACATGTCACATTTCTTTTAAGCTGCTTTAATTCTGCCTTTCTCAAAGCGTACAGCACCCTCACTGATGAGAGCACACCAGGCTGGGGGGGGGGGGGGTGTCTTTGCCAGTCTCTCCTATGCTGTCCAATAAATTCTACAGTTCTTCAATGAGACCTTCAGGTTGTCTCAGTATCCCTTCTTCTGAGCCCCTTGTGAACACTTGCCCTGTGTGAGTTCTCCATAAAATAGTCTTTTTGGTAAGCGTATGTTTGGCATTCTAAAGTGTCCAGCTCATAGTAGTTGGTCCCTCTGTTGTAATGTTGGAATGCCTGGCAGTTTAGTCAGAGAAAGGATCTTGGTGTTTGGTATCTTTTTCTGTCAAGTGATCTTCAGAATCTTCCTAAGACAATTTAAATAGAAGCATGGGGCTGGTAGACTGTCCAGGTTTCACAGGCATATAGCAATGAGGTCAGCACTATGGCTCTGTAAACCTTCAGTTTGGTAGTCAAATACCTCTTTTTCTCCCATACTTTCTTTCAGAGCTTTCCAAATCCTGAGCTGGCTCTAATGCATGTATCAACCTCATTGTCAATGTGTATTTGCCAAGGTAAGTGAACTTGTCCACAGTACTGAAAATTTCTCCATTTGCTGTAATGGATGGTTTGGTGCTGGCTGATGGAGCACCTGTATTTTCCTGATGTTAATTGTTAGACCAAAATTAGCACATGCAGCAGAGAATGGATCCATACCTTGTTGCATCTCATCTTCAGAGGTTGCACTGCACCAACACTCTCTCCTTGGTCTTGGCTTGTAGCCTTTTGAAGTTGAAGAATTTGCCATCAGTGCTGTAGCTGACCTTGAGGCCAAGCTCATTCTCAGTGAAAATGTTTGATAACATGGTTGAAAATATCATGCTAAAAAGTATGGGAGGAGCAAGGACATATCCTTGTTTCACTCCTGCTGGGAAATCTCAAGAGCATATAAAGGAATATCTATATAGATAGATAATATAAGCAAATCATCTGGATATTTTTAGGCAAGGTGTTACATTAGAATTATCCAAAAGATAATCTTAATTTTACTTTTATTTTGAAATCAGCAGTAGGCTTTAATTAGCTAATTTTTAAAAAAATGTTGTACTACTGGATTCTGAGGGTATACAACTGACTAACTGAGACAAGGAGCATGCCTCCTTTGCTCCATTCACTACCTACTATGCATTATACTTCAATCTAAAAAAAAAAATCTATAAGATTAACAACAGCAATTTTGTCACTGGATTATACTAAAAACTATCTGGACAGAAAGAAGACAGCAAAGAGATCACACAAGTCATTATATATACACAGAAGTGTTATATAGTAGTGAGGAGGACTTTAATTATCTGGACATTTGGTCTTTGTTCCAAATTGAAAAGCTGATTTCTTATCAAATATTTCCTCTTTTAAAAAAAATTAATTTAATATATAGCATTTTTTCCAATTACATGTAAATATTTTTTATAAGATTTTGAATTTCAAATCTTTTCTGCCACCCTCCTTCCCATCTTCCCTTCCCTAAATGTCAAGCAATTTGATATAGATTATATATGTGCAACTATGTAAACATATTTCCACATTAGTAATGTTCTAAGAGAATCAGCAGAAAGGGAAAATCTATGAAAAGCATCTTAATCTGTTCCATAATTCTTTCTCTGGATATGGATAGCACTGTATTGCTGAGAAGAGCTAAGTCAATTATAGTTAATCATTGCACAAAAACATTTCATCTTTTAAAGGGTTGAGAAATCAAAGGTAAGTTCTATTTTGGATCTGATTATCACTGATTGTAATAATAAGCATGCTGCAATAATTACCTAGCTGTGTGCTCTTGGGCAAGTCACTTAACCCCATTGCCTTGCAAAAGCCAAAAAAAAAATAAAGGATTGCTGGCATAGAAATTTTGAGGGGGAAATGATGATTCATCTTTGAATTTGTAATAGAGAAGAAGAAAACTGGGAATAAACTTGACATACATTCTAGACAACTTTTAAAATGGCCATGAGGAAGTAGATACCACGGATTAATAAGACAATGAGAGTCTATCTGGCTGCCTTTTCTGATTTCAAATAACTTGGCTTAGGTGAATCACCTCAATGAGCCACTGTCAGTGATCCTTGAAAAATGTTGAACTGGAGAGGCATCTACCACAGGACTAAGGAATGGCAATGTCATGATTAAAAAAAAAAAAAGAATGGAGTCTACATATTGCAAGTTTGTGAGTTTCATTAATTCCTGGCAAAGAACTATTAAAGGAATGGTTAGTTTAAAAAAAGTGGCTAATGAATATCAAAAAAATAAAGAGGGTAATCTCACAGCACCAGTGTCATGCTTAATGCCTTTCTAAATCGGCTGGTAGAAAAAGGAAATAAAGTTGGTACCATATGACTAAATTTTAGTAATGTGACAGAATCTCTCGTTATTTTTACTTACCAAAATGGAGAGATACGGGTCCTGGTACATGAGCAATTTGGTGAAATTCCAAAATGGTTGAATGGTCAGGGTCCTTGAAGTCATCATTAACGATTTCATCATTAATGATTTCGTCATTAAAGACTGGGGGGGGGGCACTGGGTCTGAAGTCAGGAAGACTCATCTTCATGAGTTCAAATCTGGACTCCAACCACTTCCTAGGGTGAGACCTAGATAGGTCACAACCTGTTTGCCTCAGTTTCTTCATCTGTTAAATGATCTAGAGAAGGAAATGGTAAACCATTGCTCTATCTATGCCAAGAAACTCCAAAATGGGGGTCATGAAGAATCAGCTATAATTGAATATTAATGATTTAATGCCAACTTGGAAGGTTTCTTGCCAAGAATTGGTATATAGTCCTGTATTGCTCATTCATCGAGTACTTATTAAGCACTACTAATAATTAGATTTTGATTTTCTTGAAGGCAAGAACTATCTTTTGCCTCTTTTTTGTACCCCCCCCCAACTTTTAACAGAGGGTCTTGCATATAGTAGGCATTTAATAAAAGTTTACTGACTTATTAAGTGTTTGGCACTATATCCCCATAAAGAGAAAAATAAACAGCTCCAAGTTCAATGAATTTACATTCTATTGATGATTTGTATAAAAACATCGAGAAGCATGTTTATAAGCCTGCAAATAACACAAATTAAAGAGGAATGGCACATACACTTGGATTATAATAGTAAGGATTTAAAAAAACTTTGAACTCATAGCCCAGCAATGGGTAAAAATCCAGTAAGATGCTATCTAAGGGAGATAAATTTAAAATCTTACACATGGATTCAAAAATTCAATTCCCCATGGGAGCTGGGAAAGGCATGTTTACAGAGGTCTGTCTAGAAGAGATCAAGAAACTCTAGTGGACCCAATCAGCATGGTGATATGGCAGGCAAGGAGGCCAATGCAATCTGAGATTCCGTGAAAAGAAGCAAAAGGATGTAGGACCAAAGCTGTGATGGAGCACTTTGCTTTGGTCAGACAGTTAGAAGGACATCTGATGCTCCCATTCAGTTCTGAGAACCACATTTTAGGGAGGGTATTGATAAAGTGGAGAGTAAATTAGACCAATGAAGAGAGTGAAAGGTCTGAAGCTCATATCTTCCAAGAATCTTCAGTTGAAGTGAGTGAGGAAGGTTAGCCTAGAGAAAACTTAGAAAATAAGGACATGAGAACTGGTTTCAAGGATCTTTAAATTATATGAAAGGGGACTAAACTTCTACAGTTTATCCCATCAGGTCAGAATTAGAAGCAATGGGTAGAAACTGAAAAGAGGCAAATTTATACTTGATAAAAAAGAAAAACTTCTTAATAATTAGAACATTAAGAGTAAAAGATGGACAAAATGGGGAATGCAATAGGGAGCTAGGGGAAGATAAGTCTCAAGTTACAATTCAGTCTTTTAATATGTATATACCAAAAATAAACAAGTACTTCTTTGTATTCAATAAAAAACACCTGCTTCTGGGAATGAGATGGGGATCAATGGTGACATATGCATTTTTGAAATAGAATTGAAAATCTGACTCAAACAATGGCCTAAAATACTTGCAAGTTAATAGACCAGTTCAGAGAGTTACCAGCAATGTTAACTCTCTACTTTCAGCCTGTAGCTGAGCTATTCTTTTAAGGGAGAATGCCACGGAACCAGCACCTTGTATATATGGCAAACATCCAGGGCCAAAAGAAAGTTATTCTCATTAGGACCACACAAATACATTAAAAGGTAATGAAGCAAAACCACAGTAAGACCAAACACAATGTAGGTGTTGTGAAGCATTGTGAGAATAAATTACAGAGGTAGAAGGAATTCATCTAATCCAACTCTCATGTACTCACACAAAATGCTGGAAATGAGATTCTCCACAAGATGATTACTCTGGTGCAGTTTAAAAACTTCGAGGGGCCAGAGAACTCAGTATCCCCCAAAGAAGTCCAGATTGCATTAGGCTGTTAAAACTACTGAGAAACTTTTTCTTTATGATAAACTGAATTCTGCCTTGTGGGAATTTGTAACCACTGTAGAAAGAACCCTTGAGGGGCTAAGAATCTTTCCTTTTGCCTTTGTAAATTCAAGGTAATTGCTTAATAAATGAATTAGAATTTAACTGAATTGGTTCTGATTATCCCTTCTGAGTCCTCAAAGAATAAATCTAATAATTCCATTTCCATATGTATGAATGAAATTAAAATATTTACGAAGGCAACTAGATGGTGCAGTTCAATCTGGCCTCAGACACTTAATAATTAACCAGCTGTGTTCTTGGGCAAGTCACTTAACCTCACTGCCTAGCAAAAAATAAACACCCTCCCCCCAAAACCATTTACAAAGTGCTTACTAAGCATAAAGCATTGTGCTAAGTGTTGGGGCTCCAGCAAGCAAAGGGAGCCTACCCCTACTTTCAAGTGCTTCCATTCTAAGAGGGGAGACAGTACCAATGGATCATTTGGGCTCCAAGTCCTTAGTATGCAATTGCAAAGCAGATGCTGCTGCTGCTACTTTTTTCCCAAGGTTTTTTTTTTTGTAAGGCAAATGAGCTTAAGTGGCTTGCCCAAGGCCACATAGCTAGGTAATTATTAAGTGTCTGAGACTGGATTTGAACTCAGGTACTCCTGACTCCAGGGCCAGTGCTCTATCCACTGTGCCACCTGGCTGCCCCATGCTGCTTTTTTTTTTCTTTTAGGTTTTTGCAAGGCAAACAGGGTTAAGTGGCTTGCCCAAGGCCACACAGCTAGGTAATTATTGTCTGAGACCGATTTGAACCCAGGTACTCCTGACTCCAGGGCCAGTGCTTTATCCACTATGCCACCTAGCCACCCCCTCCCCCATGCTGCTTCTTTAGTGAGATTTCCAGTGATAACAAGTCTATTTGTTTCTGAAACTGAATCACTGGATAGTGCCAAGAAGGAAGGAACTGGCTGGAAGAACCTCCCTTTCTGGGGCTTCTGAAGCCATCAGTCACTGGTAGCTGCTGCAGGAGGTTGCTAAACTGCATCCCCATCCTCTTGGGATGATGGGCTGGGGGGGGCCACTAGCCAAGGAACACTGCTAATGCCAAAGCTCTTGGATTCAGGGTCCTGGACTGGCTCACTCAAGGCTGCCTGGTTAGCAGGTGGGAAGGAAAGGCTGCCCTTTCCCCCACAGGAGTTATTTCCCCAGAGGGCTGACTTAGAAGTAGGACCAGTAGTTTTGGGAGGAAGTCATTCCTAGAAGTCTTCGTGCCAATCCACTTGATTGTGAGTCAAGGGTAGGGACTTTTGCCTCTTTTTGTATCCCCGCACTCAGTATACGTGCCAAGCACATAGCAGACACTTAGCAACTATTAACTGATGATCCACCTGCTAGTAGCAGCTAGTCAGTCACTGACTATGATGAGGAAAGGAGGGCCCCTCCACAGGAGCTTGAGGAGTACTGCTATTCAGCAATATGGAGGAAAACCTGGCAGCCCTTCAAACAGTTGAGAAATGCTATAATGTTCCTCTTCAGCTTTTTTCTTCTAGCTTACACATAAGTTCCTTTATATGATTCATTTTTTCAGTTTGCTCATTCATCTGCTAAACCTCAGGTGGTCAACAGTCTTTTCAGTCTGCTCTCCCAGAAACTCGAACAATATATTCCAGGTCACAGGACAGTGAAGAGTAGGACCATTGCCTTCCTTTCTTTAGACACTATGATTATATTTAGATCACATAATGATTTATAAAGTATCTGGGAAACTCACTGTTAGCTGCTAACTTTATATATTATGAATTTCAAGGCTCAAGATAACACTGTAATAAAATTATCATTTTTAAAACTGTATAAAAGTTAGTCTTTTGGTCCACTTCCCTGTTTCTCCAAGGTCAAGGTACAAGAATAGGATTTCTGTCAAAGATGTTCTTGCTCTCCTCTCCCCCTTTATTGGTATCATCATTTGCTCTTCCAGAACACTTTTTCCTTCCCTATTCAGCCTTGCCATTCTCACCATATTCTGGCATGCAAGAATGACTTTCCTAAGTTCTACCAATTCTAAGAGCAGAACTGAAGACCAAGGCAAGGAATGTAAAGCATTTCCACTTGTCATACATTTCTGGTATTATATGTATCTTATCTATAAACCACCTCTGTGTTGGCCAATCAGCATGCTTCAGCATTGTTTCTTTATTTGAGCTCCAAATAATGTGCAAAAAAAAAAAAAAAAAAAAGAATCCTGGACTTGAAGTCAGGAAGACACATCTTTATGAGTTCAAATCCAGCCTCAGACACTTCCGAATTGTGTGACCTCAGGCAAGTCACTTAACCTTGCTAGCCTCACTTTCCTTCATTGTAAAATTAGCTGGAGAATGGAAATGGCAACCCATTCCAATATATTTGTCAAGAAAAATCCAAGTGGGATTAAGAACAATTAGATACAACTGAAAGGGCTGAACAACAACAATGACAACAGCAACCTAATGTAAAATTCCTAGAGATCTGGGGAATATAGAACCAAATGGCTCTTTCCTTTGCTGAGGACTGAATAAGCTTCTTTCTTCAACAATTTTTACTTCTGGGTTTGACTGTGATCAAGAGGAGAAATGTCAGTTTCTCCTAAGGCAAAACCAAAATAACTGACGATCTGGGGACAACTTTTTAGTAGGGAATGTATGCACAGGTTTTGGAAAATCAAACCTAGCTACCTGCTACAGTATAATTTTTCATATGCCAATCATAAATTTTTATGCTTTATCACTCTTCTAAACCTAAATTTACATCTGTAAATATGCAGAGTGAATTTTAAAAGTTCTTTCCCTTAATTTGGTGTACTTTTAAAATTAAGTGAAATTAAGATGCTAAAATAATTTTCTTAAGAATGTTTGTATTTAACTCATCCAACCTTTCTGGAGAGCACTCGAACTATGCCCAAAGGGCAACAAAAAATGTGCATACTCTTTGACCCAGCAATACCACTACTGGGTCTATACCCTGAAGAGATGATGAAAAAGGGTAAACAAAAATATTCATAGCAGCCCTGTTTGTGGTGGCAAAGAATTGGAAAATCAAGCAAATGTCCTTCAATTGGGGAATGGCTTAGCGAACTGTGGTATATGTATGTCATGGAACACTACTGTTCTATTTGAAACCAGGAGGGATGGGAATTCAGGGAAGCCTGGAGAGATTTGGATGAACTGATGCTGAGTGAGATGAGCAGAACCAGAAAAACACTGTACACCCCAACAGCAGCCTGGGGGGTGATGATCAACCTTGATGGACTTACACACCAGTGCAACAACCAGGGACAAATTTGGGGCTCTATAAAATGGAAAATACCATCTGTATTCAGAGAAAGAACTGTGGAGTTTGAACAAAGAGCAAGGACAATTGCCTTTAATTTAGGGAAAAAACCTGATATCTTATTGTCTGATCTTGCTATCGCTTATACTCTATGTTTCTTCCTTATGGATATGATTTCTCTCTTATCACATTCAATTTGGATCAATGTATACCATGGAAACAATGTAAAGACTGGCAAATTGCCTTCTGGGGGGGGGAGGGAAGCAAGATTAGGGGGGGAAATTGCAAAACTCAAAATAAATAAAATCTTAAAAAAAAAAAGAATTTGTATTTAAAAGGCTCTGTTAAAAAGCTGTTGTATAGGGCAGCTAGGTAGTACAGTGGAAGAACACAGACCCTGGAATCAGGAGAATCTGAGGTCAAAGCTGGTTTCAGACACTTAATATTACCTAGCTGTGTGACCTGAGGCAAGCCACTTAACCCCATTGGTTTATTAAAAAAAAAAAAATTTAAAAAAGTTCTTATTTTTTAAAAAATAGTCTGTTACAGTTTTTTACTATTTGAATGGAAACTTATTAATTGAATGTAGAGTTCTGGATGTGTCAGAAGACTACTTGGAAGTTATATTTATAACACAGATACTTTTCAGGTATGGGGTTGGCCTAGACAAGCAGTTTTCAAATTCTATGATTCTTATAATTGAATCTTTTTTTTTTTTTGGTAAGGCAATGGGATTAAGTGACTTAGTGTCTAAGGCTGGATTTGAACTCAGGTTCACCTGACTCTAGGGCCAGTGCTCTATCCACTGTACCACCTAGCTGCCCTTAGAAATTGGATTTTAATTATAGCTATGACAATATTCTCTGACCCCTAGTTTCCTCATCAGCAAAGGGGTCTCACATGTTATGAGCATCAAATGAAATAGTACATTACATGTAAAAATAAAACCGTAAAATGCTATACATTTTTGAGGGTGAAAAGGGTGCTTTTCTTTCTCTATAATGAGCATAAAATCAGTCACATTAACTAGAAATGGAAGCACAGCCTTGTCCTGGAGTTACAGATCTCTACAGCATTTGAATCTGCTTATTATGAATCTTTGGACAAACAACAGATAGGTTAACAGATCTCCTACCAGCAGCAGTACCTGTTTACAATGTCCAGCCTTTTGGGAAATAAGTGGCAGCTAAAAGGATGAAAAATGATCATTCAGTTCCTTCTAGATGACTAAATAATATCTGGGAGCAAATAATTCTGGACCACTGGGAAAGCATTTAAGTGCACTGGGGAAGTATTAATTTACTCCCTCAAAAGAAACTTCCTTCAATATTTATAAACTGATGGAGAGTGATGAACCTCTTTCCCAAGGGAAAGCTAGCAGATAAGATCTGTTTACCATTGTTTTCACAATACCAGTTTTATATTTTAATGCCAAGAAGTGAGTCTAAATGAGAATAATGGGATTTATAACAGCTGGGAGCAATTTTAAATATCTTCTAGCAGTCCCTTAGGTCTCTCCATTTTACAAATGAGGAATGAAGAAGCATCAGAGTCAGGATTTGAACCAGATCTTCAAACTCTAAATTCAGGGAACTTTCTCCTATATTATGCTACAACTTTTGTTGTTGCTGTTCAATTGTTTTAGCTGTGTTTGACTCTTCATTACACCACTTGGGGTTTTCTTGGCAAAAAAACTGAAGCTGTTTGCCACTTCCTTCTTCAGTTTATTTTATAAAATTGACCATAGTTAATTTATTTGCCCAGGATCACATAGCTAATAAGTATCTGAAGCTAGATTTGAACTTAGTTAAACCCCACCTTCTACAAGAAGCTTCTCTTGACTCTCCTTAACTCTAATGCCATCTCTCTTGTGGATTATTTCAAATTCATCCTTTATATAGCAAGTTTATGTAAAGTTATTTGCATGTTCTGTCTTCCATTAGACTGTGAGTTCCTTGAAGGCAGGGATTGTCACTTACTCCAGTGCACAGCATAGTTCCTGACAAATAGGTACTTAATAAATATTCACTTATTGTCTATAATTTGTGCATTTGTTTTCTTTTCATTAGAATACTTCAAAAGATTCAAATTCTACACTTTTAAACAAGCAAAGGTGGGAAAACATTAACAACATTCAGCTTAGGAAAGAGAATAAATTTCTTTTACTATCTGCCTATGTAAAATGAACTTTTATATCTATATATCTTTAGATATACATACATGTATACTTGTATAAGTATGTCATTTTTGTTTAAAAATTTCTCTTGAAAATATAAGCTCCATTTAGAAATTGAATTCTTTAGTATTAATGACCTTAAAAGCATCAATCAACAGTTCTTTATTTAGCACTTAACTGAGGGTATTCTTCATGGTTCTGTCCTAGGTCCCCTTCTCTAAAGCAATGCCCTAGTTACCTCATTAGCTCCCATGGATTCAGCCATCATCTCACTGTGGAAAGTTGCTATATCCAGTCTCACTTTCTCTCCTAAACTTTAGTCCCACATGGCCTGATGAATGCCTCAAAACTTCACAAGTACAAAACTGAACACATTATCTTTCCCACTAAACCTCCCCCCTCTTTGAAATTTCCCCATTTCTGAAAAAGGGTTCTATTCCTTTTTGAATCTCCCCAGTTTAAGTCCTGAGCATTATCCTTAACTTCCTATTCTTCCTCATCCTACATTTTTAATCAGCAGTCAATCTTGATTTTTATCCTTCCAAAACATTTCTCAATGTGACCCCTTCTCTCTACATACAAGGCTACCTACTACATTAGTCCTAGTCCTCATTACCCCTTGGTTAAATGATTTCAACAATTTCCTAATCAGTCTCTCCCACTGCAGTCCATCCTATACACTGCTGCTAAAGTGATTTTCCTTGTGTGGTTCTTGCCATGTGACTCACCTACTCAACTTTAGTGGTCTCTTTTTTACCTTTAGGCTCAAATATGAAGTCTTCTATTTAGTGTTTAAATCCTTTTAGAACCTAGTCTCAAAACTATTTTTTCCCCTCTTTCTGACTCTGGTATTCAGCCAAACAGACTTTCTTGGCATTTCACAAAAGAGACTCAATTTCTCATGATCATGTTTTTGCAATGACTAACCTCAGAATCTCTCTTTTAGGACACAGCTCAAACACCATCTACCACATGATGCATTTTCCTGATCCTTCTGTTAGCAGTCACTCTTCCAAACCACACACTGTACTATAAATAAATATTTATGTTTATTAACTTTATATTTATGTGAGAATGGCTGGGTGACCCAGTGGATAATGTGCCAGGCCTGGAGTTGGGAGTCGGAAAGATTCCTCTTCTTGAGTTTTAATCTGGCCTCCAAGCCCTGTAAGCAGTATAATCTTAGGTAAGTCACTTAACCCTGTTTGCCTTAGTTAAATGAACTAGAGAGGAAAATGACAAACTGATAACTCCAAATGAGGTCATAAAGAGTCAGCTATATGTATTTTTATACACACTTGCTATCTCCCCTTCTGAGTGGGGATGATTCCAGTCTTTATACTTTGACCCCCAGTTCCTAGCATGGTACCTGGTATGTAGTATGTATTTAATAAATGCTTGTTGACTGCCTGATGTGGCCTGCATTCTTCTGGATGCAGAATGAAAGAGAAAGGCCAGTTTGACTAGATCAAAAAGCGAGGGAGGGGGAGGACTGCATAAGGAAGCTAAAAGGCAGATTGGATGAAGTGATGAAGAGCTTTAAAAGCTAAACAAAGGTATATTTGATCCTATGGACAATGGGGAACCAATGGAGAGTGACATGATCAGAGCTCCAGTCAGGAAAAATCCTTTTGGCAACTGAAAGGTTGGAGGCGGAAAAGGGAAGGGACAATCTAGAGATTGTTGGAATAATCTATAAAATAGGTGATAAGGGCTTGAACTAAGAGAGGTGCTGCTTAAGTAAAGAACAGGGATCAAGTAAGAGACATGTTGTGGAGGCAGACATTGCAAAATTTGGCTAAGAACTGGATAAGAGGAATTAGTGTGAGAAGATGCTTACAACAGTCAGTTTATGAATCTGAGAGGTTGCAACAATACCTACAGAGGAAATGGGTGGTTGGGCGGGGGGGGGGGGGGGGGGGGGGGGGGAATGTGAGTTCTGGTTTCACCATGGAGAGTCATTAACACATCTTACCACTGACTTATTAAGAATAAATACTTATTGAACAGTACAGATGACAGTTATCAGTGGGTAAAATTATTGAACAAAGGCTTTGATCCTCAGCTTCTTCAGAGGCAAAATGGAGAAAAAAACACTAGCAAGACTCACATAGGTAGAAATAACTCAGAAGCTTATTAGTGGGATAGCAATTTTTGTTTTTTAAAGTGCACCTTTAATTTTTCTAAAGCTCAAAAAAGGATGTATGTGAAATGTTTTACAAATTTTAAAGTCTTATGTAAATGTAAGCTATGACAATAATGATTATAAGCAATACATTGAATTATTAATTTCTTTAAATGTTCTGCTTTACTCTGAATAATAAAGCTTAGCAGCTTTTACTTTCACTAACATTTTATTATTGTAGTCCAATGGAACACAGTCAAAGAAACATTTTTAAGCTATAGGAAAATCTGATCTTCACAAGGTCAGAAATGATCTTATCAAAAACAATTTCAAGGGGAGAGTGTTCATAAAATATCCCTTATCCTGAATGATCCAAACAGGACATCTTCAAACAGGTAAAATCTGCTTTTACCTTAATGCTGAATAACCCAGAAAGTTGCTCCTACAGTCTAAACCTGAAAGGAAGCGGTTTTGAGTTACAAACACAATACCTTCTTTATCAAAGTGCCCTTTCTTTCTAACATTTCATTTGTAGTGAGAAGGAGATATCCCAAATTTATGTTAGGTTAGTACTTATAGGAATTCAAATCTGGAATTTAATTTGTAAAAGAGGAATAAAATTGCTCATGGCAATGGATGAATAAAAGAGAAGGGTTTTATGTCTTCCCAGTTAACTCATCAGTAGTACTTTCTCTATGTATCACTCACACATACACACACTCAATCAATCAATCTCTCTCTCTCTCTCTCTCTCTCTCTCTCTCTCTGCACTTGGAGATTTAGAAAGCAGAAGTGAAGAGTTGGGAGCCCTTTCTTTAATTATTAAAGGGGGGACTGGAAATAGGTATGTCTTCCTTCCCCAGCACAGTAATAATTTATATTGGGTTGGAAGAAAACTGAACTTTGGTTTTACTGAGCTTGAATCTCTTCTGGGAAAGTGCATGTAATTTGTCCGAGGGGTAGAGAGAGAGAGATAGAGATTTAGATAGTGGTAACCCTGTGATTTTACTGATATAGGAAACTCCTTCTAATAATGCACCAAGGTCAGTATTTTCTCTGGAACTTAAAATCTTAAGAGCAGATATTCTTATTTTGGGAGCCATGAATTTGGTAGCTTCATAGACTGACAGACATACAGACTATAAAGCTGAGTTCTGGGACTAAATGTTGAAGGTAAACATGGGTTCCTGAACCAGAGTCTGCGAACTTAAAAAAAAATTTGTTTGTAATTGCATTTCAATAATTGGTAATTCTATTTATTTTATCCATTTAAAAATGTTAGTCTGAGGAGAGGCCCACCAATTAAACCAGAGTAGCCAAGGAGTCCATGATAGGGAGAAAAAAAAAGGTCAAGAACCCTTGTTTTATGTGTCCTTGGGCACCAAGAGGTTAAATAATTTACCCAGGGTTATAAAGCCATCAAGTGTCAAGGCAGGACTCAAATCCTTGTATTTTACTCTCGGGCTGCCCCTCTATCCACTAAGCCATGGTCCCCCTTCTCAATGGGGCATACTTATAGTTTTTCTCACTGAGGAAAAAAAAGTCTTATGCTTTTAAAATCTTCTCATCCTGCTCTTTTTTTGTTGGCATTGCAAGGGTTGTCAAAAGGCACTAGCCTAAATTTTGTGACAGCTGGACAACTTTACAGCTTGTTCAATACTCCTAAGATTTTTGTTATTTTGGTTAAAAGAATGCCAAATCTTGAAATTACTTTCAAATACTTTCCAATTCCCTTATTTTAGAAAAATCACTTTTTTTTTTGATTGGTCAAAGGGAGAATGGATTTGCACTGAAACTTCTGGAGAAAAGGTAATTCAATCTAGATCCTTAGTCTAGGGTGAGGGGACTACCAGGGCTGAATGGTATAAACATGATCAGTCAAGGTGACAATTTTAGTCACAAGGGAAGTTCCAAAAATCTAGAGTAGGTTGGGCAATGACAGGGATATAAAGACAGAGTATCATAAAACACATTTTGAAAAAGAGAAATGGGAACACAGTATAGTGGATAGAAAGCAGGCCTTAGAATCAACAAGACCCAAGTTCAAGTTCTATTTTTGACACATATGGCTGTGTCCTAAGCCAAACCTTTTACTTCACAATGCACCAGGCTTTTACCTCATAATATACCCCAAGACTATAAATCAGAGATGTTGTTAATCTATGTCAGTTGGATGCCAGCAGATGATAAAGTCTTATAGGTCCACTTAAAGAGTCTGTATTTCATCCTTTATGTGAAAGAAGTCAGACTTGCCAAAGAGACACCTTTGCTCAATGATATTTTTAGTATCAATATTCAGCAAGGAGTAGGTTTGCCAAAGGTGTCCAGGGTCATGAAGGATGTCTTGTACTGAGAAATATAAACTAATCGCCACAATTTGGAGTCCAAAATAGACCCCAAATCACCTTAGCTAGTAAAAACTAGATCTTTCTGCTGAAAGGTGAGAGAGAGAAGGCAACCAACGACAATGCCAGTTTAGAATACAAACTCATTTGTAAAACATTAAGGAAGAGTACAAGCAGTACTATCCCACATAATAGCAAACAAGAAATGGAAAGGAAAACACACTTGCTTTAGAAAACTTGGCTTAGAACCCCAACAAACCAGATTACTCCAAGAACTTCTCAGCATCTAATAGAAGGATGTGAAGTAGAAACAGATCTGACAGCACTTCTGTACTGTAAGTGAGTCATCATATTTGGATTCCAATACCTAAATACCCAATAGGCTCTGAGAAAGTAGACACAGTTGAAAAGGAAAATGTGAAGAGTGACTAGATCTCATTAAATAAAGACTGGTGAAAATCCACCCTGAAGGCAGTATAATTTTCAAGGTTCACAAGGATCAATTTTCAAGGCATTTCAGAGTGGTAAAGTTTCCAAATGAATGGGAAAGATCACAGATGATATTTTTATCATTAAAAAGTTAACTCAGAATGTATCTCTGAGTTTTTTCATCTTTATAAGAATAGTCTCTGCTTATTGGAGCAAGCAGGATTTCACAAATAATTCTTTATAACAGACCCACTACATCTTTACAGTCACTTAATTGACTGATATGTAAAAAAAAAACCCATGAGATTTGACTTAGTGGAATAAGACACAACCTAAAATTTGCTCCTCTAATAAAAGCTTCTCCCAGGAAGAAATTTAGTTGAGACAAATTTCTTCAATAGATACAAAACAGAGTTGATTTTGTTCTGTGCTCTCTTAATACTCGAACAAGTAGGATAGATGCATATAAGAAAGGCATATGCTCAGACCCTCCTCTGTGATGATTAAGAGGAGGTATTAAAGAATGATTTTTTTTTTATCCTGACCACATTCTCCAGAGTTTCTTGTTAATGAATGACATTATGCTGATAGCATCAAACCTTGGAATATTTTAAGATCTTCCCCATGAGATCCAAAATCACTCAAGAGTTAGCCTAAGCAATCCACACAAGAATAAAAATGAAAGAAAAATCACAAACATGCATTAGGATGGGAAGCTCAATGAATTTGTCAATCAATACGTTCATATAGCTCCTGGCCAGGCACTGCAGATGGGTAGTGAATAGGAAACAGAATTTTAAAGGAATAAAGAGTGGGTTGGATGTCATTTGGAATATTTCTCAACATTTTCAAAAGATTCCAACATGGTTCCCTGCTGGAAAAGCACATCTTTTTTATACCAATATTGTTGTAGCAATGCCATGTAATTGTAAATTATGCCACTACAGGGGATCCAAATACAAGGAAAAAGTCATATAGTGAACCTAAGTAGCTAGAAACATAAACTTTTATATGAACTATTATTTGTGTAAGAGATGACATTGACCAGGACATGTATGAATGAGGTATTCTTTTTGTATAGGAAAAATGAAGGATAACATGCAGATTGCTTGAGTATTTATTGATACTCACAAAATAATAACAGCTAGTACTTAGTGTTTTAAGGTTTGCAAAGTACTTTCTATGTTATCTCATTTGAACCTCACAATTCCGTTGCTGCTATTTTTTTAAATTTTAAATTAAGGATACAAGTTGTGATTTTACATAGTAAGAAAATGTCTGAAGCTGGATTTAACCTCAGGTCTTCTAGATTCTAGGTGCAGGTCTCTATTCATTTTTTTTTTTTAGTTTTTTTGCAAGGCAAATAGGATTAAGTGGCTTGCCCAAGGCCACACAGCTAGGTAATTGTTAAGTGTCTGAGACCGGATTTGAACCCAGGTACTCCTGACTCCAGGGCTGGTGCTCTATCCACTGCACCACCTAGCCGCCCCTTCTATTCACTTCTAATAGAATAATTAAAGGAAACCAAAAGAAGGTTCTCCAACATTTTGAGTAGATTCTCCAGAATAAATGTATGGAAAGAATTGCATAAATGGATCTCAAGCTACACTGGTAGGTGAAAAAGTTTACTGAGGTAAACTTTCTAGTGGAACCCACTCACTTACCAATCTCTATTGATTTCAGTGGAGATAATTATACTCATTGTGAGTAAACAGTGCTCAATTTTAGCAGGTAATAGTGCAGACAATTCTCACAATGAAGGATTTAATTTTGGGGGGATAAAGTGAATAGAGCAAGGATTCTTTTAGTATAATTTATTTAACACTTAGTTACTAAAAGAGATTTTTGAATTGTAGACCTACTATTTCTGTCCTCAATGTCTGAGTGTTTTGGGAGTCTTTCCAAACAATCACAGAAATCAGGGAACATCTAGCTATTACATGAATCTGAGAGAATTATCACATGAACATTCCTAAAGCCAAATCCTGACCTAAGAGACCAACCTTCTTCTATAGCTATAGTGCCTTTGTAAAACAGAACTATTCCCCTAATCCTTAACTAATCCAGCGGGGGGGGGGGGGGGGGGGGAAACTCCTAATTGCTTATAAAAAAAGTTAAGAATGTAACAATTTCCTAGAAGGCCAGAAGGCTGTGATGGTCATCCTCAAGTCCAAAGAGGCTAAATGTCTAGAATAAGGCCCAAGAACCTTTACCCTGTCCTCTAGGTAAAATATCTTGGGGGGGGGGGGGGAAGATAGTCCCCATCCTCTGATTTTAGACTATCTCTGTATCTGAAAATGGCAAGATTTTTCTCTGCTTATCAGACTATGAGCTAATGCTAACAGTATAGATATTTTTCTTGGGATGAAACATTTTTATTGGGGATATATCTGAGAAATGATAAAATACTTGAATGGGAAAGGATTCATTCTACATAAGCAGGTTTGCAAAAAATTTTTTTGTAACATGGTTCTTTTGCCAAGTCAGATGACCTGTGTATAAAACATAAATCTGAAAATCCTAAAATGTTTTTGTAAAACAAGAATATGTTTCTTTTGGATGAAGCAATGTTTTACCTTTATATTTCTAATAAGTATCTATAAATATGACATGATGTTCCAGTTAGGTGGTTATTTCTAGGTTAGTTTTGTTTTAGGGAAAACAAAGAAATTTAACAGTATAAAAAGTCAAGTTATTCTTTCTACATTCAAACATGCACAGAAAATTACCGTCTGAAGTCTTCTTTAACTCGGTTTTCAGTTTTTCCATATTTTCCATTAGGTATTTATTTTCTGTATCTGTAATCTGTTCATCTCCCTTGGCAGATTTCTCCAAGGCCTAATACAAAACAATTTTGCAAGGAATTAACATTCCCTGAAATGATGTGATTTTTTTTGTTCAGGGAAATAAATATTGAGCATCTTGACTAGATCTATTGAAAATTATCAGCTATAATATAGCTGAAACATCCTGAAATGAGAAAGGTGAGTATTCAAAATCAAATTCCAACTTCAAAGGGAATATGAAAGTGAAAAATTTGAATCTAAAACATTACATGACTAACACTCTTTTTTTTAGGGTTTTTTTTTTTGCAAGGCAGTGGGGTTAAGTGGCTTGCCCAAGGCCACACAACTAGGTAATTATGAAGTGTCTGAGGTTGGATTTGAACTCAGGTCCTCCTGACTCCAGGGCCGGTGCTCCATCCACTACACCACTTAGCCACCCCAATGACTAACACTCTTAAAGAAACAGTTCTCTTGTGTCTTGCACCTAGTAGTAGGCACTAATGTTTAGCTGCTGAATTATCTAGTTGATGTTACTAGGAGTTCTAATAAAAACATACAATCATGACCTTTATGTAAACAAATGAGAAAAAAAGCACTCAATTTTTGCTGTTGCTAGGAGGTGGGTCTGTCTGTGAAAGTACATTATGAGAATGTATTATGTACTTATTTCTACAACATGGCATTTGGAAAACTGACTAAATCATAAGTGAATGTCCTTAACTATTTTTACTCAATCTGAATACTAGACAGTTCAAATTATATTTTTAAAAAATCAAGATGAGAATCTTCAAGATAATAGTGTCTCTTCATTTAATTGATTTAAGGCAGACAAAGAGAAACAGATTAAATAATTTCAAAGGTAAAACGATTGACTGAAAACTTAAAAAACAAAAACAAAAACACCTAACACTCAAAGCATGGGGCCAAGGTTTACAACCTTTGTATTTGGATGGAGATTATTAGAAGTACAGATAAAACTATATGGGGTCTATTCTTTATGAGATATGCCAAAATAATTTCAAGGTTACTAAAAGCTGATAAAGCAAAGTTATTAGCTATGAAATGAAATATAGTACAGTTAACTTGATAGTACTATCTCACATAGAACAATATAGTTTGGCAATGTAAATGGCCATTGATTAGGCTAAACAAATTATGAAATTATTACTATGCTTCAAGAAGTTATGATGGTGCAGCAGTGGATAGCCTTGAAGTCAGGAGGACCCGAGTTCAAATTTGAATTCAGACACTTAATTACTTAGCTGTGTGACCTTGGGCAAGTCATTTAAACCAATGCCTTGCAAAAACCAGAAATAAACAAAATAATTTCCTGCAAGTAATTACATAGCTTCAAACTTTCTTTTCTACTCCAAGCAGATTCTGTTATAGAAGGCTATAAAAAGTTCAGAAAGAAAAAAGAAAAACCCTAGAGAACCTTCTTGGAGAAAAGAGCTGAAATGTGAAGAATTCTATTTTTTGTTTTAAGAAGGGTTAGGAAAAATCTTCTGATTGTTATCTCCTTATCTAAGTATAAGGAGTTGAGGTCCAAGGAGGGAGCTTTGAGTTATACAAATGTTTATGTTGGTATTACCAGCACTGTTATATCACTTACTTAGAAAAACTGGATTATATCAGTTTTAAAAAAAAGAGCTGGAGTTTTTTCACTACTATACTTGCTAGACCTATTAGTTCAAGGAGAAATACTGCTCATTGTATTATGTGCTAGGTAAATGCTGCTGAATCTGATACTGGATACAGGTCAGCCACCATGTGATATGAAAGTTAACATTCACAAGCAACAGAATAAACTTTTATATTTCCACTGACTTAGTACTCAATTAATTTTAGGATTAAAATGTAGCAAAACTGAAAGCACCTGATCTACGCCTAGAGGAAGATAGTTCAATGAAAAGGATGACCTTTATTCATATCTCTGAGTCACAGAATTTTAGAAGAGTTCATCAAGTTCATTAGCCCTGAATGTATGAACAGAGTTTCTATCACAATTTATCTTGTCCAATTACCTAGATTACCTTGTCCAGTGCCTTCAGTTTGCAAGCAAGAAACCTGAGGCACCTGGAAGGTCACCATCAAGTGACAGAGGAACACTGAAAATGAAAATTATCTAAAATTGTGAGGTTCAGAATTACATTCAAAATTAAAAAGTTGTGAATTTTCATTCATTCTCAAGTAGGAAAAATATACACTTTGGGAACAATTTAGTAAAAACAAAGCTATTTTGCCCAATTTAAGTCTCTGATGGGGAATATAATTTAATTCAAAAACAATACTGAAAAGCAGTACAAGAGTGGAATGGGCCACAGGATGATGAAAAACAAGCCAATATGAGGCTATTTGCAACACACATTGATTGTGTGCAGGGTCCACAAGCTCCAACTCAGCTTAGGCTGGGCAGTATAATGAATTCCTTTAATTATTTATTACTATTCCATCTTATTCAGGGATTGATGCTAGAAGAGACTTTTCCAAATTTTTCAATTTTAGGGACCCTTTAGTGATAGCAATGGATCTTACAAGATTGTAAACCATTGCATCCTTATTTGCTGATTACGAAAATTCATAATGAAAATTTACTATGAATTCAGTTAATACTTTTTAAATGCATTTTTATCTTCTAATTGTCAACTACCTACATTCAACACATCTTTACCCAGACCACAAAAGGTACATTTGCTTATTTATGGATTTTGAATACAAAGTTGTGCTACATCTAGCATCATTATTCACAATTTTCCCAGGGGGGTTGGATCCCACAGATAGAGAACCACTGGTACAGTGCATAATTTTCTGCCTGAGTTAATAATCTTGCTCAGGGAGAGACAGTGAGAACAAACTAATACAAAGGGAAGACCCAGGGTTTGAGAGAGAAAATAATAGTAAACAATGCTGTTTTCAGACACTTCTAATGACTTTTTTGAGGATATGGACCTATAATCTCAGTGTAGAAGCTTTATTTACTAATGTGTATCAACAACTCATCTGTAAATAAGAAATTAAATGACCTGACTATGGTCACTCAAACAACGTGTCAGAGACAGAATTTGCACTCAGGTCTTTTTGTCTTCAAGGCCAGTTTCCTATGGACTATGCCACATTGCCTCTTATTAGTAAATCAGAAAAAAAGAAACATTTATTCTTTCTTATTAATAAAAGAATAAATTCCTGAACATACCTTGGAAATGTTTTTTTTTTTAAAACAAAAGTAGATTTCCTATAAGTCATTCAGGGGGGTGTGATTAAAAAGAAAAGAGTAATAAATACCTGTTTTAGCCTTTCATTCTCTTCCAAGTATTTTTTGGCAGCATCATTGTTACTATCTGCTTGAATTTTCAATATTCCTTTGATTCTCAACTCTTTGGCCAGTTGAGTAATGAGGGTAACTAGACGTCGTAATACACTAAGAAAAAGGAAAGAATTCCAGAATCATAATTAGGACGAATACTTGTCGTGGGAGTCATGTGAGAGAGAGACACTGTTAATCTTGTTTTTGATAAAGATATTCACATACTAAAAAAGTGGCTTTTGTTACACACCTAGTCATTCTTAAAAAAAAAAAATTCTATTTATCAATTTTTTCCCCTGACACTTTTTAAAAAAGAAAGTAGACACAGTTGTATCACAATTCTGTGATTATTACTAGTGCCTAGAAACATGGTAGCAGTTTACAACAAGATAGAGTGCTTATAGGCCAGCGATCAGCAAACAAGTCAGTACTGATGAAGTATGTATCCAAGTGTGGTTAATGGCAAAATTCTGGTTCAGTTCCCACTTCTTTTCCACTTCTTAATTTTTAGTACCTTCTCTTTTAGATCCCTTTCCCTTCTTGCCAGACCCTATTCCGATCATCATTCCAAATCTCTTCCCTCAGTTTTGTCTGTGTCAAAGAAGTGGTCTTTACCTTCACAAAGGCAATCACACTAAATGGATTTTTTTTTTTTTTTGGCAAGGCAATGGGGTTAAATGGTTTGCCCAAGGCCACACAGCTAGGTAGTTATTTATGTCTATATATGACAGAGGGCAGATTTGAACTCAGGCACTCCTGACTATAGGGTAGGTGGACCACCTAGCCATCCCAACTAAATGGATTTTTGATCTCATTCCCATCCTGTTTTCTCCAGTAGATTGTCCTCTCAATTACACTGCTTTCTGTAAGCTTTCTATAAACTTTCCAGCTACCTTTGAAAATTCCTAAGTCTCATCAATGCTTAAAAATCTTTCATGGGGCAGCTAGAGGGTGCAATGAATAGTGCACCAGCCCTGGAGTCAAAGGACCTGAGTTCAAATATGACCTCATTTAATAATTGCCTGGCTGTGTGACATTGGGCAAGTCACTTAACCCCATTGCCTTAAATAAAAGTTAAAAAAAAAAACCTTTGACTCTACCATCTCCGAAAGCCGTCATGCTGTTTTTCCGTCCTTTCTCAGCCAAATTCTTAGGAAAAACTGTCTATATTTGCTGCTTTCACTTCCCCTCCTCTCACTTAATCAACTCTGCAATTTCACCACTCAAATAAAATTGCTCTTAAAAAAGTCACCACTGATTTCATAATGGTTAAATGAGGTGGTCTTTTCTCATTCTTCATCCTTGATGACATTTCTACTGATACCCCTCTCTTCCTAGATCCTTTCCCCTAATTCTCTTCTTACCTCACTCTCCTTTGCTGGCTCACCACCTAGATCTTGCCCTCTTACTTACTGGTGTACCCCAAGGCTCTACTCTGGTTCTCTCTACAGGCTCTCATTTGATTAACCTCATCAGTTCCCATGGGTTTAATAACCATCCCTGCAGAATATTCCTAAATCTATTTAACCTATCTCAGTCTTTCCTTTGGGCTCCAATCCTACCTTACCAAATGACTATTTCAAAACTGATACTTCAAACTAGATGTCCCATAAGCCTCTCAAACTTATTATGTCCAAATTCATTATGGTTTCCCCCCAAACCCTTCCTTTTTATCAACTTCCCTATTTCTTTTGAGTAACTATCATTTTTTCTAGGCTCTCATCTTCACAACACTGGTATTATCCTATCTCCTCATTCTTCCTCATCCTACAGATTCAATCTGTTACCAAATCTTGTCATTTTTTCTTCTTCATCATCTGTCATGTCATCCACTTCTCATTGCTCACAGTTGGTACATAGGTTCAGTGCCTCATCACCTCTCCGATGGGCAATTTAATTTAATGATCTCCTAGGTCTCTTTCTCTTAAATCTCTTTTTTCAATTTCTTCTCCAGAGAGAGCTATTAAAAAGTGTTTTCTTTATGTACAAACCTGACCATATTAGCACTCTCCCTTCTTCCCCATTGTGTGCAATAAACTCCATTGGCTCCCTATTGCCTTTAGGATAAACTACAAACTCCTCAGTTTCACTTTTAAAATTCTTCACAACTAGGCCCCAACTTACTATAAATGACTCCCCTTCCTGCACTGTAAGGTTCAAGACAAATGGATTTTCTAGCTATTTTCTCTCGTGACTCCCCCATTCCCAACTGCACACCTTTGTATTTGGCAAGTACTCTCTTCTCACACCTGCCTCTTAGAATCTTTTTTCCTCCAAGACTCAGTTAAAGTACTATCTAACTTCTAGTGATCTTCCTCTCCAAATTATTTATTTATTCTGTATGCATTTCTACATACGTACATACCATCTTCCCTAATACTATATAAATTCCCTGAGAACAGGGATCGGTTCATTGCAGTCTTTGTAGCCCAAAGGTTGCAACATGCTGCATGGATTGGTTTTCACTAAGGAAGCTTCCTCTGCAGACGTTGTAGCTTTGTTACTAGGGCAGCTACATCTACTCATTGAAGTCATGTAGAATTTTATGAACCAAAACAATGGCTAGGAATCCAATTTTCAATTCAGTATATTTATTCTTCAGTTTAAGTATAGCTGCTTTCTTTGGTGAACTACCAGTGTGAAAGAATGGTTTAATAGGCAGATGGGAAACATTATTGGGATTTTTTGTGGTGATTGAGTGGGGAGGAGTTTCTTTTTAAAGTGTGCCTTTTACTTACAGCCAGAGAAATAAGGAGAATCCAGAAATGTAAAGATTCCTTTGTGCTCTAAAAAGTTTCATCTGTACATGTTCGTAAGCACTGGGATTGCTGTTTGAATTCTTTTCAAGTCCATGACTGATAGAGTACTTCTTTACTTCTCTCACAGCATCTACAAAATAGGGAAAAAACCAAACTATTTGCTGCCTTATACAAAGATGATGAAAAACTATTCAGAAATGCCTTAAATTTATTCAGTTTTATTTGGGAGTTTGTAGAGCTTATAAAGCTCCTGGAGGGTAGGAATTGGACTGTTTCATTTTTCTCTCTAGCATAACTTCCAAAGAACCATATGCTCAATAGATGCTTAGGGAATGACTTTTGGTGTCATCTGAATTCTAAAACACTTAGTGGCCTGCATTGCTCACTTGTAACTTTCATTTACTATCTAACATTGTTTGGCATCTTTTAATATGACTGGATTCTGTTTCCCAATATAAATAACTTTCAAGGTGTAACACCAGAAAGGGAGCAAGTTTCATCTAAAGCATAAAACGTTAAGTGGCAATACCTCCTTTAAGTATGTTTATTTATTTTTTATTTATTAACATTTGTTTTTCAATTATATACAATAGTAATATGTACCCTATCATTTTTGAAAGGTTTTGAATTTTACAATTTCCTTCCCTCCCTTCCTCCCCCACAGAAGGCTGTCTGATAAATTTCTACATTGTTTCCATACTATACAATGATGTATATTGAATGTGTTATAATACTAAATATAAGAGTAAACATCCCCCCCCCCCCCAAGAAGATGAGAGACCTCAAGAATAAAGAGAGAGAAGAAAAAAATGTGCTTCAGTCTGTATTCAGATTCCAATGGCTCTGTCTCTGGGGTGAGTTGCTTTCTTTATCAGAAGTCCACCAGAGAAGTTGCTTCAATATTTTTCCCACAGTTGCTATTACTAGCTGAACCTCTACTCCATTCCTCCCCACTCTATTCTCTCTCTCTCTCTTTCCTTTCATCCTGGCACTGTCCAAAAGTGTGTTGAATCTGAGTACCCTCTCCTTTGATCTTCACTCTCTTCTATCACCTATTCTCGCCCCCCCCCCCCACCATTCCCCCTTATCCTGTCCCTTTCTTCTTATTTTTCTCTAGGGTAAGATAGATTTCTATACCCTATTAAGTGTGAATGTTATTTCCTCTCTGAGCCATTTCTGATGAGAATGAAGGCTCACTCATTCCCTCTTGCCTTCCCCCCTTTATACTCCATTGAAAAAGCTTTTTCTTGACTCTTATGTGAAATTTCTTAGCTTCTTCTCCTTTCCCTTCCTCCCAGTACTTTCCTTTATCACCCATTGATTCCATCTTTTTTCCTATATTATACCATTAATTCCACTCCTTCCTATGTCTTGTCTATGTAGGCTCCTTCTAACAGCTTTTATAAATGAGAAAGTTCCTATGAGTTATCAGTATCTTCTTCCCATGCAGGAATACAAAATGTTCAATAACATTAAGTTCCTCATAGTTAGACCTTCTCTTCCACTCCCTCTCTGGTTCATCAGAGTCCTGTACTTGGAAAACAAACTGTTCAGTTGTTTCAATAGGAAAGTTTGAAAGCCCCCTGTTTCATGGAAAGTTCATCTTTTCCCTTGAAAGGGAATGTTCAGTTTTGCTGGGTACTTTAAGAATGTTTAAATATTTAAACTCTATCTTAATATTTAAATTTTAAATATCTAAAATTTAAAATTAAATATTTAAACTATATAATACTAAAGTTCTCTCTTACTCAGGTCAACTGTGACTTTTAGAGATCTGGTAAAGATGCATACCACCTACCTCCTTGAAAGAGAAGTGATGGACTCAAAAGTGCAGAATACGACATCTATTTTTCAGATATGCCCTATGTTTGAGTATACACGTTTGTTATAAAGTGTTTTTTCTTTTTTTAAAATTGGTGGGGAAAATGAGTAGAAAAAAAATAGATTTTTGTTAGCTGAAAATAAATTTAAAAAAGAGAAAGGTTCTCTCTCAGAATTATGTCATCTTTTACTTTCCTAGACCTACAAATATTTCTAGGTATGCAGCACATGTACAATGCAGCAAAAACTAGAGTTTAGAGCTATGAAACATGTATTGGGTTTTGGTTCTGGTTCTGCTATTAACTGAACAAATCAGTTCAATAATCTCTTAACATTAATTTCAGCTATTTAAAAAAAATTTAGCATTAGACTAGTTGCTCTTCAAGGTCCTTGTCATCTTTAACATTCTAGTAGTTTAAATTTCTTCTGAAAGAAACTGATAAGACAAGGAATGCCATATTAACCAGATACACATCGAATACTCAAAACAATTTAGCTCTAAATCAAGATTTTTCCCTTGACTTTGAAACAGACAAAGTCATTGGAGGCCATAATTTGTTTTTGTTGTTCATATAACCATAATCTATCAGGAACTCCATTTGTCTTAATAAAATGATAATATACTGTCTTGCTACATTCTGTCATCCCCTCTCCCCCCAACAAAATAAATAAGATCTTAGAGTTGGAGCAATAATGATAAGAGCTATACACTCTAAGCTTTGTAAAGTTTTTTGATATAATACGTGTCAAGCACACCATTAATAACTATATAAATGTTATGACTGGGGGCAGCTAGGTGGTGCAGTAGATAGAGCACCAGCTCTAGAGTCAGGAGTACCTGAGTTCAAATCCGGCCTCAGACACTTAAAAAAAAAAGTTATGATTGCGATCATATTATGAACATAATTACTATTATCTGGTCCAACCCCATCCATTTTACAGTTGAGAAAAAAACTGAGGTCCAGAGAATTCTGTCCCATAGGAAGTAGTAAGTTTGAGGTTTAACTGTATAAGACCTTTTTTTCAGCATATCGGAAGACAAAGTAGTCTCTAATTTATAAAGGTCTAGTATTCCAAATGCTTATTTTTAAGTTGTTTGTTTTAAATGGAAATTATATCTTATACCATACATAACCATAAAATGGTTTTGCTCTTAGGCTAGCCATAAAAACATATTAACCGATAGTGTAAAGCTTATTTAAGCTGTAAAATACTGAACATTTCCCATATTTTAAAAAAAAGCCAAAAGCAGTAAGTATAGTTGCAGGTGTGTAATGTTTCAGCCACCCAATGGGATTAAACAGATTTCTATGGGCCAGTCTGTGAGTCAAAAACCTGCTTATATTATGACACTGGCTGTGGGGAAAAAGTGTTCTACTGTATATGATTAATGGGAAGGAGGGAACAAACACATGTGGGCTAAGAGCATACAACAACTAGCTGTGTTCCTTTGGGTCTCAATTTTCTCATCTGCACAGTGAGAGGTTTGAAACAGATGATTCAACTCAATGAAATCTATGATTCCTTTACTACCCTACTCTAGGGCTGCTATAGGCACAATTAGGACTAAATACCATAGATGAGGGCACATTCATAAATCAAAGACAGGTCTGACTCAAATTTTAAATGGGAAAAACAAAATCAAAAATAACTAGAACCCTTCATATACATCCACAGGAGAAATGTACTACTTACCAAGAAACAGAACAATCAACAGGACAATAATTGTAAGGAATGCCTTGTTCCAGTAGGTTGCGATTTTACTCCAGAGTGGGAAAGTAAAAATCTTGTGCCATCTAGATAGAAGACAATAGCAATCTATCAGGAGAAGGAGGGTGGTGAAGGTAGTAGTTAAATTTTCGAATTAATCAATGAAAAAATCAGAAGTGCAGGAGGGTCTAACTTCTGTCATCACGCACAGGAAGCTACATGAGAGGATCCAGGTTCAAATCTTAAATTGTTTTTCTCATTAGCCATGTGATCTCAGACAAGTTACTTCTCTCTAATGCTCATTTTCCTCACCTAGAAAATGATCAGAGTAGGCTACATGATTTTTTTTGTGTCCCTTCAAGCTCTGTTATTTCATTGTTTTTTAAAAAGATATTAACAAAATCGCCTTAACTGTCTCAAGTTTTAAAATCCTATAAATTCATGTATAGCCTCTAGTGACCATCCCTGATGTACAGCAATCATTTTATTCATCTCTGATTAACCAGTATATTTGGTTGACATTGTAAGCTTTCTACTCAAGCCCTGAATTCTATCTTTAGTTTCACCCTTTTTATCATTTTTTTTTAAGGTTTTTGCTAGGCAATGGGGTTAAGTGGCCTGCCCAAGGCCACAGAGCTAGGTAATTATTAAGTGTCTGAGACCAGATTTGAACTCAGGTACTCCTGACTCCAGGGCAGGTGCTTTATCCAATGCGCCACCTAGCCACCTCTTCATTTGGTGCTTTATCCACTGTGCCACCTAGCCGCCCCTTCATTTATCTTTTTCCAATTACATGTAGAGATAGTTTTCATCATTCATTTTTATAAAATTTTCTCCTTTCCTCCCTTCCCTCCCTAAAACAATAGGCAATCTGATTTAGGTTATATGTGTACAGTCATATTACATGTATTTCCATATTTATAATGATGTGATAGAAAAATCAAAATAAAAGGGAAAAAGCCATGAGAAGGAAAAAACAAAATAAAAAAAGTGCAAATGTATGCTGTTTTGCATTTAGCTTCTCTTTTAGCAGACAACTCCACTTCCTGAGAAAACTGAGGTCACCTACTCCTTTAGGCTCTTAAACTTCATGTCTCAAGAGCTTTCACTCACTCCTCTCCACTTAGGTTGACTCCATATCAGTTCCCCTTCAACAGTTTAAAACTGCTTTCTTTCCTTAAATCAATAATCCCTTCTTTTTTCAACAGATATCTCTGCAGATAGGTCAAGGCCATCTATCAGGAGACCCTTGTCTCCTAAGAACTATAATCAAAATCTCTCTCCTTGAAAGGAGAACCAACTGCTCCCCACCAACCCCAATATTAATCCTATCTCCTATTCCACACAGTTTACTCCATTTATCTCTTCTAAGCCTGAATATCACACCCCTACACACCTTCAAGCTCTCCTTATCTTCCTGTTCCCTCCCCCAATCATCTCCAGACCTGCTCAGGTTTTCCTAATGCCCCAAAACAAATAAAAGTCTTCTGCCTTGATCAGTTTTTGCTGAGGGACTTCCATTCTGCTTAGGTAACATGCTACATTGCCTTCAATCAACTATTTAAACTAAAGAAAGCCTTGGAAAGCAGAGTGCTGCAATGGCTAGAGTCCTAGGCCTAGAGTTAGGAAGACATCTAATTCAGTTCAATTCCTGCCTCAGACATTTAGTAGCTGTGTCACCCTGGACAAATTATTTAACCCTGTTCACCTCATTTTCCTCATCTGTCAAATGAACTGGAGAAGGATATAGCCAACCACTCCAGTATTAGCCAAGAAACCAAACGGGGGTCACAAAGAATTGAACAAGACTGAACAACACCAAAAAGCAGTCTTTACTCACCATCTCTACTATGTGATCATTTACTTACTCCTTAACTTCTTGCAATCTGGCTTCTGATCCAACCACTCTACTGAAATGCTCTCTCCCTATATTTTATTGCTCTCTGTCAGGGGCAGGAGGAAGGGAAGGAAGGAGAAAAATGTAAAAGTCAAAACCCTGCAAAAACATGACTGTTGAAAACTACCATTGCATGTAGTTGGAAAGATGAATAAAATATTGAAAAGAAAAGAAAATGCTCTCAAAGTATACCAAATAACTTTAATTGTCTTTTTTCAGTTATCATCCCTGACCTAAATGTAACCTTAAAAAAACCTTAGCACCAGCCCTGGAGTCAGGAGGGCCTGAGTCCAAATCTGGCCTCAGACACTTAATAATTACCTAGCTGGGCAAGCCACTTAACCCCACTTGCCTTGCAAAAACCTAAAACAAAACAAAAAAAAAAACCAACAAAAACCCTTAAAAAAGAGTTCTTAAAAAGCTTTTGCTTGATATCTCTGCAAGCTATCATCCAATATCTCACTTCCCTTTCTCAAACTCTGTAAAAAAGCCTTTTCTACTCATTTCCTCTCTTCTCACTCAGTCACCAACCCTTTGCAAGTTTCCTACCACAACTCCCAAATGAAATTGCTCTTTTCAAAGTTACTGATGAGTTTTTAATTATTAAATAACATAGTTCTGTCCCTGCATCTTGACATTTCTGCTACATGTGACATTGCTGACCATCCTGTCCTTATGTATACTCTCTCCTCTGAGTTTTCATGACAATACTCTATATAGACATTAATAGATAGGTAGACCATTCCCAATTGACAAATGGTCAAAGGTTATGCAAAGGTAATTTACAGATGACGAAACCAAAGTGATCCATAGTCATATGAAAAATTGCTCTAAATCATTACTTATTAGAGAAAAATGTAAATTAAAGCTTCTCTGAGGTACCACCTCAACCTCTCAGACTGGCCAATTATGACCAGAAAGGGCAATGATCAATGTTGGAAGGGATGTGGGAAATCTGAAACACTAATGCATTGTTGGTGGAGTTGTAAACTCATCCAACCTTTCTGGAGAGCTGTTTGGAATTGTGCCCAAAGGGCAACAAAAATGTGCATACCCTTTGATCCAGCAATACCACTACTAGGTCTATACCCTGAAGAGATGATGAAAAAGGGTAAAAACATCACTTGTACAAAAATATTCATAGCAGCCCTGTTTGTGGTGGCAAAGAATTGGAAATTAAGTAAATGTACTTCAATTGGGGAATGGCTTAACAAACTATGGTATATGTATGTCATGGAACACGATTCTTCTTTTGTAAACCAGGAGTGACAGGAATTCAGGGAAGCCTGGAAGGACTTGCATGAACTGATGCTGAGTGAGATGAGCAGAACCAGGAAAAACATTGTACACCCTAACAGCAACATGGGGGTACATGGGGGTGATGATTAACCTTAATAGACTTGCTCATTCCATCAGTGCAATAATCAGAATACCATCTGTATCCAGAGAAAGAATTGTGGAGTTTGAACAACGACCAAAGACTACTACCTTTAATTAAAAAAAAAAAATTATCTTCTTAAGTAATTTTTCTATCTCTTATACTTTATTTTTTCCCCATAAGGATATGATGTCTCTCATCACATTCAACTTAGATCAATGTATACCATGGAAAGAATGTAAAGACTAACAGAATGCCTTCTGTGGGGGGCTGGGGGGAGGGAAGCAAGATTAGGGGAAAAATTGTAAAACTCAAAAATAAATGAATTCTTTCTAAAAAAAATAGGTACAATGAATCAACTCAACAGTTCAGACAAAAAGTTAGAAACTGGACTAATTTCTCCCAAACCTCCCTTTTTTTGTTGAAAACACATCCTTCTAATGGACAGATGTAACTTCAGCATTATCGTGCCTAATCCACCTCTAGGAGATATCTCCAATACAACTCCTTTCCTTGTCTTTATTCACATAACCTACTACTTCGGTCAAGCCCACCTTCCTCTTCACCTAGAGTATTCTGGCTTCCTCAATGGTCTTCCTGCCTCAAATTTTGCACAGGAAGACATTCCTGTGCACATAGGACCAGGTAACTCACCCAACTCCACTGACTTCTTATTGCTTCTAGAATCACATATAAAATGCTGTCTAGTTTTTAAACCCTTAAACATCTGGTCCCAAACTAATTTCCCAGCCTCGTTATTCATGACCTTGTCTACTATTTGGCTAAGCCAAACTGGTCTTTTCCTTCTTTCTTGCACACAACATTCCATCTCCCCATCCCTTTGGCCTGGCTGTCCTCTGTCTGCCTCATTAAGTTCTTCTCTTCCTTTAAAATAGCTCAAATACCATCTTCTACAAGAAGCCTTTCCTGTTTTTCTCAAGTGCTAATGTCTTGACTTAATAACTTAAATTATGTCCCTGTGAACAGAACTGTTTCACTCTTTGGACTCTATCCCATATGTCTGGCACAGAGTTTATTCTTACAAAAATGTTTCTAGATGAATCCAGTGATTGAATGGCCTTTTCCACATTGCCCTTTCCTTTACATTCTTTGGCTTCTGTGACACTACTTATCTGCCTCCCCTATGTAGTGAGTGAAGTGAGAATACAGCTGAGTTCAAATTATTCTATGTCTTAGCTCTGACAGTTCATACTCTTCCTGTTCCTGCCCTAGTCTAACTGCAGTAAACAACTCTGAAATGTAAAATATTCACTAGTCTAGCAATTAGACTCTAGTCTGAGATCTTTCCAGACTACATTTTAACACCTGGCTCTAAGTTAGTGTCTGGAAAGTCCCTTCTTAAGGTGGTTTCTGAGTGCAGAGACCTAATTTCTAGTTTAATTTCTTCAAAAAGCTTAATCAACATCAAGTACTTATGTTTTTCCAACAAATTGGTGGAACCAAAAAGACAAGAGAAAATATAGTTCCCAGAAGCAAAAAGTTGTCCACATTTGACATTCTAAATGAATCTCTAACTAAAGAACTAGCTAACCTAGGTCCAAGGAGGCTTAAACAGCTATAATTCAAGTAATACAGTCAGAGGGTTGGGAATCAAGAAGGTGTGCATTTCACTTTGGCCTGAGATAATTACTCTTTGACTGCTGGCAAATACAAGTTTTTCAGTCTGCTTCTTCCTCTGTAAAGTGTGCATAGATTAATAACAGCACCTCTCTCACAGAATTAGGATTACATGTGATTATGCTATGTATTATCTGGTAAAATTTTTAAATGCTATTTATGGTTAGCTCTTAGGTCTCTGTAAGGTGGGGTGGCCCTTTTACAGGAGAGGGGACAGAGTGGCACAAGTTGGGCAGGCATCGACTGATTGTGATCTGCATTGATGGAGAGATACCCAACTTGAGGAGATCACAGATCCATTTGAGTATCAAAACAGCTAAATGTCACAGTGGCAGACTTGGAGTTAGGAAGACTCAAATTCAAATCTGGCCTCAGATACTTGCTAGCAGTGTGACCTGGGTCGGTCACTTAACATGTCTGCCTCAAGATTCCTCATTTCAAAAATGGAAATAATAATAATACTAGCACTTCCTTCCTAGGGTTCTTGTAAGGATCAAATGAGATCATATTTGGAAAGTGCTGAAAGGTCTATACAAGAGCTAGATTATTATTATTATCATCTGAGAGTAACATTACAAAGCAATGAGGGAGCACCTACTTCATTTTTTAGGGCTAATTAATTTCATTTTTTTCCTCTGCCTAGTATCTACTTACAAGTATGTCACTCTAAAAGCATGTAAATCCTTCCTTATATAAATGTGTCCAGAAAAGTTGCATAAAAGATCTCTGGAAAAGAGAAATGAGGCTATTGGAGCTGATAAGAGTATGGAATTCATCCTGGCAGAATCAGGCCTTAAGCCCCTCTAATTCCTTCCTGTGTGAGCAAAAGCTCAAATTCTAGTCTTTAGCATTCTCTTCAGGAAATTGACTGAACTAGTGTATTTCTAAATTGGAAGTTTTAAATAATTTAGTGTTAGCTTAGAACCAAGCTTAACACAGAGTTGGGACATCCAGGATGTCCATTTCCTTAACTGTAAAACAGGGGATCATAAGACTCCCACTCTCCCAGGCCTATTGTGAGGATCAAAGTGAAATATTGGCATGGTGCTTGGCACTTGGCTGGTTATTAGTCAATACTGTTTTACTCCCTTCTCCCCCTACTACTTATCAACAAATATTAAACATGGACATTTTAAGCCTATGAAAATAAAATCAGTTCAAGATAGGGACAGTAATACAAGGGGCAAGAATTCTTGGTTCCTGTTTTGGCCTTGCCACCTGTGACCCTAAGCCATTTAACTTCTTCGTCCATATTTCCCTTTTTTCTAAAACAAGGGACATTGGGGTGTATGGTCTCTGAGTTCTAAAAAAGGCTTTAACTCATTTCCCTCTTTGCTATGGAAGAGATGGGGAAAATCAGTAGTGAGTGACCAGAGTATGAGTTGAACTCTGGGAATCATCTAACAACTGAGAACTCTACAGACATTGCTCTCTGGCCCAGCTACATCAGAATAATGACTATTATCCTTTTCCCAAAGATTCACTCCAGGAGTTTCCATGCCTTGCTCATCTTGTTCCACAGGCCTGGAATGCCCACCCTTGCATTTTCAGCTGTGGAATGCCCTGTGATTGAATTTATTTCAGTTGTGTCCAACTTTTCATGATCACATTTGAAGTTTTCTTGGCAGAAATATTGGAGTAGTTGGCCATTTCCTTTTCTAACTCCATGTACAGAAGAGGCCAACTGGTTGAAGAGATCTTCCCTGGGGATCACACAGCTAAGTAAATATTATGTGTCTTAGGTTGGATTTGAACTTAGGTCCTCCTGACTCCAGAGTCTGTCCACCAGTAGCCACCTAGCTGCCCCTGAAAGTACTTTCTACTCCTGGTAGTGCCTTGCTCTGATTAGCTGGTTCCTTCCAGAAGCTCCATTTAGGAAGTGCCCAGGCCAGTCATACCTTTGTTAGCACATGTTAGCACACTGTCTGGCTCACAGTAAATTCAGAATGTCTACTGACTTGTTGTCTGCTGATATGCTTTGGCAGAGCAAGTTCTTCACCTGGAGCTTTGGTTGTGAATGAGGAAAGTAAAGGTGTAGTTACCAAAATTCATGAATAAATGAATCACTAATGAAAACTATTGGCTATATGTGCAAATCACTGGCATATATCCCTAAAGAAACACTGTTCCAATGGTAACCCTTTGCCCATAAAATAGTAATCATATTACATCACAGGTTGGGTTATTGAGCTTTATGTGGGAACATGAAACAAGTTATCATGGGAACTGAGATAAGCATAAGAAAGGGCTTTGGTTCAAGATGTGATTTTCTCAGTTTGGAGAACCCCATGATTTGGTAATCCTTTTTAAACGCTGAAGATGGGCAACTCTATATATTATGGCCTCACATTGTTCCGGGGTCATCAAGAGATTTAATGACTTAGCCAAAGGCCACACTGTCAATACGTATCAGAGACATGATTCTCCAACATCATCCTCACTCCAAGGCTGGCCCTTTACCCACTAATCCTGGGCATCTCAACAAGTTAGCGAAAAGAATCTGGAGGTAGATCTGAGTTTTAATCTTGCTTGAATCTCAGTTTCCTCAACTGTAAAAAAGAGTAATACCATTTATCTCACAGGTTAGTTGGAAAGATGAGATGAAATCATAGAGGTGAAGTGCTTTGCTAAATTTAAAAGTGATTTATGGTCAGTCCACTTGCATTAAGTTAATAAGATCTCAAATATAGCGCTGCTGAGGGCAGGGAACACAAAATACAAGCAAGCCCTACTCTTAAGGAAGTTAGGTTCTGTAAGACAAAGAAGAAAACGGAAAAAAGTTGAAAAGGGGAAGGATGGGGGGTTAAATAAAGAAGCCCTCCTTCACAGAGAAAGTCTGGCGGGCAATCGGGAGAGGAGGGAGATGCTAGTATCATCATTATTACTATTTTTCAATACAAGTCTTAAGAGTAAAACTGCCTATTTTAAATCAGTGAAGGAATAAATAGAAACATTAAAAAATAGTTTCATTTAAAAAAAATAGTTTGTATTATTTATACTGCTTCTGGTGGATTTCCCTGACTCTCCCTTGGCCCCTGTTCTCCGCCCCATCAGAGGGAAAGGTGGGAGGTGAAAGGTGAGGCGCTTCAGCGAGCCTGAAGAGAAGGTTTCCTACCTCTGAGGAGAAATAAACGGTAGGCAGAGGGTTAAAATGAGTCCTATTTCGGTATAGAGGAAGCTGGCCACCGCCGCCCACTGCAGGGTCATGGCTGCTCGCTCTCTTCCACTCCTGGGGAGACAAGCACAGCCGGGTGAGTCGCAGGCCCCGGCGGGGGAGGGGCGCGTCGGGCCACGGTTGGCGGGGGAGGGGCGGGGCCGCGCGGGGAGAGCGAGGGGAAGGCCCGGGCCCGGGCCGGGTGCGGACGCGGCCCGCGGGGCCCGGCCGCGCTGCCTTACCTCCAGCCGGCTGCCCGGAGCGGCGCCGCCGCAGCTGCCGCCGCTGGCCCTGCGCGGGGACGTCAGACGCAGCGGCGGGGGCGGGGCGCGGGGGCCACGCCCGCTCCTGCCCGCGGGCCTGGGGGGAGGGGGGGAGCGGGTCCGGGACCGGCCCGAGTCTCCAGAAGCCGGGGCCACTCATTTCAGTTATTGCCAGGGCGCCGCGCGGGCAGGGCGATGGCACCGCCCCTCTCCCACCCGGGCAGAGCTCCAGAGCGGGCCGCGGGACCCTCCCCTGTACCGCAGGGACCACCTCCGGGGTCCCGTTTGGCCTGCACACTCACTGAGCTCCTTTCTATCCCACAAACAGGACACCCCTTCAGACCTCCTTTCCCTCCAATACTCTCCTTGTATCATCCGACTTCTCATTTTAAATTCTTAGAATTATTTGAGACACAGAAGAGGTTAAAGGGCAGGATGACAAAGGATTTTGAACCCAGATCCTCTCAGTCTCCGAGTCCAACACTATCCATTATTAGACCATCTTGCTTTTATGCCCTTGAATGAATTGTTTCTTAAATGATAAACTGAACCCAATGTTGAACACTGGATAACTTCATGTCTAATCAGTTAATAAGCACTAATTTCTTTTTTGTTGATTTTTGAAAGGCAACGGGGTTAAGTGACTTGCCCAAGGCCACACACAGCTAGGTAATTATTAAGTGTCTGAGGCCAAATTTGAACTCAGGTCCCCCTGACTCCAGGGCCACTGCTCTATCCACTGCACCACTTAGCTGCCCTCAATAAGCAGTTAGTAAACACTTAATACTTCCAGGTTTTGTGTCAAATGCTTAGGATACCAAGAAGCCTCCTTCAAGTAGCTTACATTTTACTGAAAGTTTTAATAGAGAACGCTAAAAAATACAATATTAATTTGAATTTTATCGAAATTTTTTTTATCAAATATCCCAGAACATAAGATTATTTAGCAAAAAAAAATATTCAAGAAAAAGTTTGAGGAATTAAGCACTTTTTAAACAATAGTCATATATTTTGGATTTATTTCTTAATACAGTAGAATATAAACATTTGTTGTCAATAACCAAAACAATGATACAATTAAACAAATTTCAATATAAAATAATTATATACCAAAAAGTTCAATATTGCCATCAATCAATGAAAAGCATTAAAATGTCAAAACTTGCTCATTAAAACCGGTAATACCTTTTTATTAGGTTTTTTTTCTTTGCAAGGCAAATGGGGTTAAGTGGCTTGCCCAAGGCCACACAGCTAGGTAATTATTAAGTGTCTGAGACCGGATTTGAACACAGGTACTCCTGACTCCTGGGCCAGTGCTTTATCCACTATGCCACCTAGCTGCCCCAATACCCTTTTTTTTTAAAGAACAGATTTTCTTTTTATGCTCGACTAAATTAGATGGACATAATCCTTTATAATCCATCACTAAAAATATTCATCCTAAGGTGACAAAGACATTTCAGCTAGGAAACTACTTCACAGATGGGAAGGGGAATGCCATTTATTTAACTTTATCAGGAATATTTTTATCAAGTTCTTTAAATTTCCTTAATGATCTGGGAGTGCTGAGAAGTTGTTAAAAACTGCTACTTATAGAATTTCAAGGAACTTTGGATATAAATGTTAGAAGCCACTAAATCTAATTAAATTTACTTCTTTTAATGGTAATTATTTTAAATTATGCTTCTGTGAATGTGGAATTCAATACTATCAGTTTGGATTTTCATTTATGGGAGCAATTCTATACAAATTTTTAGTTTTCCATATATTTTTTTTTGCAAGGCAAGGCAATGAGGTTAAGTGACTTGCCCAAGGTCACACAGCTAGGTAAGTAAGTGTCTGAGGCTCGATTTGAACTCAGGTCCTCCTGTCTCCAGGTCTGGTTCTCTATACACTGCACCAACTAGCTGACCCTTAGTTCTCCACTTAAAAGGATTTTTGGCACTGGTTCTTCTTTATAGTTATTTTCATTAAAAACAAGTTCATAGGAATTCATTCCCATATATAGGGGCTATGTTCAAATCATTAATATACTATTTTAAAATAAAATGTTTCTTATAAAAATATTAAAAAAAATATGATCCCTTCAGGAAAAAAGCAGATAAAACAACATTACTAGTGAGTTTTTTCTGTGTGCTATAAGAATTAAAGAAACTAAGCATTAATAAAAAAACACATATAAAAATACAATCTATATCTGACATTTTCACATGCTATAATGATCTGTAAGGTAATCTAAAACTGCAGTTGTACTTGATAGAGCATTAAATACTTTTTTTTCTTGCTTTGATGTTATTCTTTCCATCATGTACATTAAATGATGATGAAAACACATAAAAGGTGTGCCATGCTCAAGAGCAATGTCAACCCAGTCCCAGATACATTTCAGGGGGGTTTCTTTATATCCAGCAAACATGGCAGGATTTGCCAAAAGTCCTCTTGCAACCATTATACCTATGTAAAAAATATAAGAAACACTGGGGAATTACTGTAGGTAACATTAAGAACACCCTAGTAAGAAGTGGGCTCCTTTGCTTTTAAACTCTCCTGGTAGTTTATTTGTACCTTTCTTAGGTATTTTCACATTTGTTGTTCAGTTGCATCCAATTCTTCATGACCCTGTGGACTATACTATCCATGGGGTTTTCTTAGCAAAGACACTGAACTGGTTTGCTATTTACTTTTCAAGTGGATTAAGGGAAAAGTTTTAAGTGATTTGGTCAGGGTGAGCCATATAGCTAATGTCTGAGGTCAAATTTGACTCTGGTCTTCCAGACTCTAGGCCCAGAGCTCTACTCACTGACCCACATAGTAGACTCTATTTCCATATTCTACTTCCTATTATATTTACTTATTTATATTTTCCCTACTAAATTGGAAGCTCTTATAAGAGAGTGGCTATGCTTTATTTATCTTTATGTTCTGCTTGATACTCAGGTCACTTACTGGTAAGGAATAGTAATGGTAATATTTCTTGATTTAAACAATATAAAAATCAAATGATTTCTCATCACATTCAACTTAGATCAATGTATACTATGGAAACAATGTAAAGACTAACAGACTGCTTTCTGTGGAGGGGTGGGGGAAGGAAGTAAGATTTGGGGAAAATTGTAAAATTCAAAATAAAAAATATATAAAAATCAATAAAAATTCAGTGAAGCTGAATAAATGCATTTAAAAGTTATAACAAAATTTCATATCATTTAATACCATTATTGCATTTGTATTATTCCCAATCAGTAATTTGTCCTGCTTTCATATAACAGAACTGTACTTATGGAAGCTCATCCACTAAATTCTCAAAATCCTATCTCTTCATGCTGAGCAAACAACCCTGTGCTAACTCTACTCTGCAATAACAGATTGGCAGGAGGGGAGGGGCGTCCTGCTGTCTGAGAGTTAGTTAAATATTATTTGGAAAACTCATTTTTTTGGTCATGGCAAGTCAAAAAAATGCCCCCATATTCTGCATTGTTTCAGGGGTGTCCAACCTTCTGACCCCATTTGGGGTTTTCTTGGCAAAGATACTGGAGTATTTTTGCCATTTCCTCCTTCAGCTCATTATACATTTGAAGAACCTGGGTAAATGAGGAAATGACTTGCTCAGAGTCACACAGCTAGTAAGTGTCTGAGACCACACTGGAATTCAGTTCTTCTGAATCTAGGTTGATGGCTCTATTCACTTCGCCATCTAGCTGTAGAGTTCTGCCTTCAATTGTGAGAGTGCTGAGAGTGCTGAAGTGGCAGAAAAAGAGGCACATGATACATAATTTGATCACCCACAACCACCAATTTAAATAATTTTTAATGTATGATTTTTTCCATTAACCAATCAAACTTAACTGTATTCATCTTGACACTTTATAAAAAATGAAAATTAGAAGATATAATGAAGTTGCAGCCAAATAGGTCAACTTCAGAGGGGCAAATAAAGGAGAAGACCGAGTTGGTGTCATGTGCCCCAAAACAACAATCATTTCATGGTACACTCATCTGAACTGCAGTTTATAAGAAAGTCTATGAAGATCTAGATTAGGTTTTTAAAAACCAAGTCAACATATGTTGATTCTTTTCTATACTGAAAAAGGGTACGACGGTAAAATTAAAAATGGAAGAGTCCAAAAGCTTATGGAAGTGCGAAGATTGTACATCATTAATATCTTTAAGTAAAGCCCCAGTGATTGAGTGGCACTTTTTTTTTTTTTAGGTTTTTGCAAGGCAAACAGGGTTAAGTACTTTGCCCAAAGCCACACAGCTAGGTAATTAAGTGTCTGAGGCTGGATTTGAGCTTTGGTACTCCTGACTCCAGGGCCAGTGCTCTATCCACTGTGCCACCTAGCTGCCCCGCTCACCAATTTTTAAAAGACTAGCAATGGAAAAACTGTTGCACTTAAGGATGAAAAGTCCATTTGCCACCCGAATCAGTAAACTGAATCTTGCTAAGAAAAAATAATATAGCACCCAAAGGCTTAGAATGGAAAAGTCATTTGCAAAATAGTTCGGGAGCCTGGCAGAAGAGTATCATGCACAAAACCGAAAGTGTTATGCTGGATGGCACATATTTGTTATAAGGGAAGACTTTTTAAGAGGTGAGAATGGGTTAGTAGGTAATGAAGGGCCAAAATGTGATTAACTAATTTTTAAATGTCCAGAAGAAAAAAAAAATTGTAGAAGGGGACTCAAACTAAATTTTGTTACTACCTTAAGTTTAATATATTAACATATTAAGAAAGTCTATAATAGAACTTTCAGTTATATTTTTAAAAAATTTCTACATTAAGTATCTTACAAAGCAACTAAGAAATGAACCTCAGAAAAGCCCAGAATGAGACTCAGCTAAACCAAATTATTCCTGTACAATATTTGCAATTTAAAGTAGGACAACAAATACTAAAAAAGGGAAGCGAATCCAACTAATCTTATTTTCAATGGCAGTAATTCTGATTCTTCTTATACCTAATGCTACAGGATGAACTGGCAGTTAAATTAACATGATGTTGGAAAGAATGCCTTATCCAAAACAGGTACTTAACAATGTTGCTTTGAACCAAGTTCAGGGAGCTACTATGGTTAGATTCCTGCTCTGTCACTGAATAACTTGGACAAATCACTGCTTGGGGATTCGGTTGACTCATCAGTAAAATGAAGTGGTTGGACAAAGTGAACTCTAAACTTCCTTCTAGCTCTGAACATATTATTCCAAATTGCCTGCTACCAAAACAGCCTTTTTTTAATGCCACTATCTAACCTACTATGATACAGGCTTGCAAGCTAAACAAGTCTGCAATATCAATGGGTAGAAGTCAATAAAATATATTAATTGGATAAGTCACTGTTCTACTGGATGTTTGAATTCACTAGTAGCATATTACTCACTAAATAAACCTAAGAATAAAAAAAGTGACTATCGTACCTGAAGTATTATTCCATTGTTTATTTAATAGGAGTTAATTGGATGGATTTAGAAGATGCCTAGCCTAAATTAGGCTACTGGGAGAATATAGTTCAGGGTTAAACAGAAACTACAATCATAACATTAGTTTCTTAAACAATTAAAAAAATAAGCCCCCCTCTCCCAATTTAAGTACCGACTTCTTACCATTTGTCCCAGTTATTTCCTGAACATTTTCTGCTTCCTTTAAGCTTTTAATGTCTCCATTAGCAATTATAGGTATAGACAAATTTTCTTTAATTATTTTAATTGCATCATAGTGTACTGGCTGGTGTCTTTCTTCAATATTTCTCCCATGAACAGTAATCCAGGAAACCCCTGTAGCTTCAGCTTTCCGACAAAGATCAACAGTTCTTGTAAGATCATCATGGATCCTAAAATCCCAAAACATTTATAACACATGCCAACTTAAGGAACTGATAAACTAAACAAATAGAATAATTTTATCTACTCAATCTTCTTAGTGACCAAAACCCTAGAAGTAGACAGTGTGATTTTATGTAGGAATATAGTGTATTTTAGTCTATCTGGTATTACACCAAGCTGGTATTACACCAAGATAATCACTGCCAGGCTATGCCATAGTATCTATCCCATACTCCTAGTATTGTTTGTTGGCAGAAGTTCCCATTTTCTAAGCTCTGGAATGATGACCTAAACTCTGCATTAGAAAACTAGAAAGAAGCAGCTCTCATATTTTCCAGCTTATTCTCTCCAGTGAGGAAATGGAAAACTTTATCTTAAAGTAATGGTAATGTCTGAACTTCAAAAGATGATATACTTTTAAGAACAATTTTAATCCTTTGACCACTTATCTACTAGGGAATGTTTTGGTTCTTTGAATTGCCTTTCCACCTTGGCTATCAGAGATAAATGATACTCCTTCCATCCCAACTCTTCAATTGACCCTTTCCCTTTTTATCCTAGATGTAGAGATTTGTTTTTAAAGGAGACTATAGGAATTCTAAGGCTTTATTTTTAGAGAAATAACATTTTTACTGAAATTAATAAAACTTTATTTCTGGTGGGGTAAAACAAGATGACAACAGCAGCAATAATAAGAATTTGTAAAATTCTCATTGTATATTGTCACTAAAGTTGATGCAAAGTTTAGATTTGACTTTTTATATATTCCCTGCCCTCAAAGAGCTTATGAGTCTAGTGGGAGAAGACACCAATGCAGATAGCATAGTACACGGTTAGGACACTAAGGGTTAGAAAACAAAGTCTGAGGAGGCTGGTATAAGGCTTTTACTCCTAGAGGTGGTAGGATTTGAGCAGGGCTTTAAAAGTTACGAGTTCCATCTGTATCCAGATAAAGAACCGTAGAATTTGAACAAAGTTCAAGGACTATTCCCTTTAATTTAGAAAAAAAAAAAACTTGATTATCTTATTGTCTTATTTTGTTATCTCTTATACTTTTTGTTTCTTCCTTAAGGATATGATTTCTCTCCCATTATACTGAATTTGGATCAGTGTACAACATGGAAACAATGTAAAGACTGACAAATTTCTTTCTGTGGGGTGGGTGGGGGAAGGGAAGTAAGATGGGGGAAAAATTGTAAAACTCAAATAAAATATTTAATTAAAAAGTTATGAGTACAAAAGGTGAAAGGTGGTGAGGGTGGGCATTCCAGGCAATAGGGAACCATGTGAGCAAAGGTACTAAATCAGAATAAAAGGCAAAATGGTGCAATTTGCTGGAGCATAAAGTGATGGTAATATTAGACAATATAATTACATTACAATATATGGTAATATTACAGAATAGTAATATCAGAAAAGGTTGACAAAACAAGGAGTATGCCAGATTTTTGGGAACTAAATTTTTACTTTTCAGTGCACTGATTTGGTATTGAAAGTTTTTTGTAGCTGTCTTTATTTATGAAATAGATCTATGTGATCTTAATAATTTGCTTGCTCTAAGGATAATTTTCCTAGTCAAATGGCTGCTGAAAATACTGTCACTTGTTTTACCCTACTGCAAGTTTTCATTTAATAGTGATCCATTATAACCTTACATTGAAGCAATGTAAAAAAAAAAAAGCCATTAGGACATTCACAGTTCCATCACCCTCATTCCAAATTAAAAACACAAAAGAGGGGCAGCTAGATGGCATAGTGGATGGAGAACCAGTCCTGGAATCAAGAGGACGAGTTCAGATTCGGCCTCAGATACTTAACAATTACCTGTGTAACCTTGGGCAAGTCATTTAACCCCCACTGCCTTGCAAAAACAAACAAAAAATTTAAGAACCACAAAAGAATAAATCATTCTCTAGAAGTAAAATTTTTATTTCAAATATATCTGTATGTATATATATATGTATACATATAATATATATACATATAATATATATATAGTATTGACCATTCAAACTAAGCACTTTGACAAAAAGTACTATTGATAGATTAAAATATACATGAAATTTTTTTTACCTTATTTTAATGGACACAGAAAACTTTGGGTTTTCTACTTGACTTCTTACTTGTTTAACCATATCTTGAACAAGTTCAGGTTTATTTATTAAACATGCCCCGTATCCTTCTGTTATAGCCCATCTTAAAAAGAACAAAATGAAAAATGTATAAGAGGAATTTTTAAGTCTAGAAATACATTTGTGTGTATGTGTGGGTCTCTGCTTTTACCTTTTTTTGTTATAATTGTGGAAGTTGAAGATGAATTACACAATATATATCTTTGATTTACAACCCAAGGACCAGTGATTTTCTGGTTTTCCAAATAAGGTTTCCAAGAGGCACAAGGTGATGTTAGACAAACAAGTTCCAAGATGGAAATAAAGCCAGAAAAATGGTGAACAAGTTCTTTTGTACCATTGAAATTAAGGTACTTTTCTGTGTACACTCCCCCACAGCCACCCCCCCCCCACATTGTACACAGCTACAATAGATAATGAAATTTTTTAATTGTACTGTATTTTAGACAAACCAATAAGCCTCATTTAACTCATTTTAATGAGTATATCAATGTAATTATTTGATTACATTGTGTTCAAAACTTTGAATTTTTTTTTAGTATTATAACATTTGGAATTATTAACAGCTAACACCTAGTAGTTTCCTAAATACTTCTCTCCAACATTCAATTAACTAACTATGCAACTAAATGTTTTATTTTTGAAAAAAAAAAAAGGTAGTCATTAAAAGTTTGCCTTAAAAAACAATAGAATAAATTACAAAAAAGGGTGTGGAGACCTCTGAAATCATAGAAGCACACATATCTTAGAACTAAAGAGTATTTCAAATGGCAGTAAAACATATTACTCACTTTTTACATATATACATTGCAGCCTCACTAAAACTATGGTGTCTTACAAGGAAGTCCTTTTGATGTTAGTAACTAAAGCTTTATAAGCAGGGCTCAAGAAAGATATCTATCTATCTATCTATCTATCTATCTATCTATCTATCTATCTATCTATCTATCTATCTATCTATCTATCTGTAAAATACCAAATTCAAATAGCAAGGTTAGATTATAAAAGTACCCTAGTATTAGTTCCTAGTTCTCAGGAACAAAAGGATCTCAAAGTCTTTAAGATTAGTCTTTTAAATTTTTTTCTCTATCAGATCATCTTATTTCCAGTTTAGAATATTCATGCTTAATATTCTACTTCATGTGAATTATTTTCCTTTTGAATTTTGGAAAACTAGAAAGATAGTTTACCATGTTCATATAGATTTTCCTATCTTTTCAGTAAATTCTTCCAACTTCTTTGAGTTTTACCTCTGAGGGCAACCACAGTTAATGTCTATTCCATTCGCATAAGGACAGACTATTTGGGCAGCATCAGATAAAAGTTGTGCATCATTAGCAGCAAACTGAACAATCAGTGGACAGTCACCTGATAAATAAACAAATCACCTTATCATTAAAATTCAGACATGAAGCATTAAAAAATAAAATCCAGAAATTACCTATATGTAAGACAAGTATTAACAAGTATTAACAGTAGTAACTACTTTAGATTTATTAAAACAGATATTCAGATGAGATTACATTTTAAATAGGACCAGATATGAGCCTTCTGAAAGTTTATAAGGGAATGAGAAGATTTATCTCTTATGAAAGTGGTAGAAAGAATGTTTTCTCCTTTTTGTTCTGAAGAATAAGAAAATGGAAGACTCTAACCACTCATCTTGTATGTTTTTTCCTATACACCACTATAAGGAACTTAACTGAAGCTTGTGGATTGTATATTAATCTTTTGGGAAAAAAATTCTCTGATGAGGACTAACTTTGCATCAAACTTTCATTGCCATCCTTCAAAACTAATCCAATGGTACAATAAAATCAATAAACAGTAAGTGCTTACTATGTATCAACACTGGGGATATAAAGAAAAAAACCAGTTTCTGCTCTCCAAGAACTGTTTTACAGGGGAGACAAATTATAAATAACTGTACAAATAAGAGATACAGAATAAATTAGAGATAATCAGAAGTAGGCACAAGCTTTAAAAAAAATTGAGGAAAAGTTTCTTTTACAAAGTGGGATGTTAGCTGACACACTTGAAGAAAGCCAGAGGATAAGGAAGAAGAGGAAGAATATTCCAGGGTCAGGTGACAGCTAGTGAAAAATCTGGGAAATGGGAGATGGTTTATTCTGTTACAAGAACAGCAAGGAGGTCAGTGTCACTGGGTTGTGGAGCATGCAGAGAAGAGTAAGGTGTAAGAAGCTGGAAAGGTAACAAGGGGTCACATTATGAAGGCTTTTAAAAGAGAGGATTTTATAGTTGATTTTGGTAGCAACAGGAAGTCTCTGAATTGGGGTTGAAGGACCAGTGACAGACCTGTGCTAAAGTTTAGGAAGATCAATCTGAGAGCTGAGTGGAGGATGGACTAGAGGAAAGAGAGACTGGAGGTAAAGGAGACCAACCAAAAGCCAAGTATAACAGTGTGGGTATGAGGTAACAGGTAGTTGGAAGTTAAGAGGAGAGAAGGGGATGAGGACTAGGGATAGTGCAAATATAAAATTAATAGAACTGGTCAACAGATTAGACATGAGGGGATGTGTGAGTAAGGGGTAGAGGATGATATCTAGATTGTGAGCCTGGGTGGTTCTGAGGCTGTAGCAACCTCCACTGTAATAGAAAAGTTAGGAAGAGGGGAAGGCTTAGGGATTAATTATATATTTAATTATAATTAATTCATTATTGGGTCTGAGTTTGAGATGTCTATAGGACATCCAGTTAAAGATATTCAGTAGGCAGTTGGAGATAGGAGCCTAGAAGTCAGGAGAAAGTTCAGTGCTGGATAGGTAGATCTGGGAATGAGCACAGAGATGACAACTGAATCCATGGGTGCTGATATCAACAAGCAAAATCTTTCTTCCTGCATTTCCCCTCTTTTCTACCCTTAATATTGAAGTTAAACTAATATCCATCCCTTCCTTAAACAAAGATCCAATCAGGCCAGTTCTGTTCAAAAATATGTTACTGGTTTCATAATGACTACTTAGGTCAAATCCAAAGTCAATTATATGACATTCACCCTCTATGGTCATTCTATTATATTCCATGAAGAAATTCTATAAAACTCAATATACAATAGACTGTACATACCTTTGTTAGTGGTGAATTCACTATCTCTGGCTTTTATAGATCGGACAAAATCAGCAGCAACTATCATTGGAGTATAACACAGATCACAGTTGTATTTCCTCACTAGAGTTCTGAAAGCCAGTCTGTGAGCAAATGAAGATTTTAATCCAGCATTTCCAAAGCACTATGATCCAAATTGACTTCTAAATGCAATAAAATCCTACTAAGCATAAATTAAGGTAAGAAATATTCATTGATTCCAGTTCAACAAAATGCTACAAAGAACTGTAATACTTAATAGTTTAAATTGTCAATTTAAAAATTACCAAGTTAAATTTAGAAAGTAAAATAGGAGAATCAATCTTGTTTTGTACTTAATAAAATAACATTTATCTGGTTAATCATTGGTGAACAAGAAACTGCATTTTCTAGTTTAAAGTATTAAGCAGTTGTATAGGGGATTAAATGTATGATTAAAGAGGTCTCATAAAAATACATGGATTAGGTTATGTGTTGGATGATATGAACCAATAGCAAACTAATTTTTAGCAGTATATTCAGAAGCATTAGTGGAAGGTTTATTGGGTGCTAATTCAACCACGGCAAAGGACAAAGATGGTTAAACAGATGAGGTTCCCATGCCTTCTGAGAACCTTTAATGCTCATCTTTCTTATGAAACCTACCCTTCTTTAAACTTCTATAGCATTCTATTATGTATTACATAGCAACTATTATATATCATAGATATAATATGTAACATACAGTTATTTCATGGGCACTGACTTGTTTCCTAAGCAAAACTGTCATCTTCTTTAGGGCAGGGATTGTGTCTCATAATCTTTGTATTCCTCACAATAAGCTAGTCCATTTATGGGTAAATTTTAGGCCCTGAATATAAACCTATTGAGTAAAAATAAATTTTTTCATCCTCAAACTTCTTAGAAAACAGAGGTATTTAAAAATGTCTGAAGAAAATAATAATTAAAAAATACTACCAAAAATGTAAATTCATATTGTTTTTGCTTCTCTTAGGTAGAATAAGGTGGTTAATATCTAGGTAGAGGCAAAAAAGTCCAAGTTTTAATTTATGGGAAAAGTTAATCAATCTGTACTCCCCTAAAAGAGATTTTTATTGTATTTGCAATGAACTTTATGTTTCTGCTATCTCTAACCATCCTGTTTTATAACTATTGATTATCATATGGTTGCTAGAGCTTTCTTTTGGTTGAATGCTTCAGATAGGGTCATTTGTGATGCCAGTTATTTCAAGATGAGAGTGGAGAATGCTAAATATGATTCCAAAAAGGAAAAGGAATAGAAAACATAACAAAATAAATATTCACCATACTTACTTTGAATATCGAACCATAGGAGCACATATTTTTACCAGGTGCCCAGAATGAAACATTTCCAGTGGATCTTTTGTTCTTTCTTGACATTGTGTAGTTTTTGCGTTATCACAACTCATGAATACCAGTTATTTTTTTTTAATTCTGAAAAAGATAATCCATTTCCATATAGAAAAATGTCTCTAAATAGATACAAGTCTAGATTTTATTTATTTAGAATCCACTATAGGAAAGACATTTTATTAGGCAATGAGGAATACAACAAAACAGTTTGTGCCTTCAATGGGCTTCTATCCTACCAGAGGAATATAATATATAAATCCTAATATTACAAGGGATCTGTGATTTTATTGGAGTGGGACAATTGAGATAGATCAAAACCCATTTGTATCTATATCATCTTATCTTGTGCAGCTCTCTTCTATGTTCTCCAATTTTGTGTTGGGGTTCCCACTGGACATGCTGTGGATTTCATATTTATCTAAAATTATGTGGATAACTTTAGTGTACATGGGCTTTCCATCAGTTATCTCTTATGCATGGAATATACATAAACATATAAATAAAAGTTTGTAACAACAAATTAGTTGGCAAATAAGATTTTTTTCTGATCTTCCAAGTGTTAAATTTGGTCACTCACTAACATCATCCATAAGTTTTAGCATTTTGTAAAGCAATGCCATCTGTACTAGACACAAATAAGACTTCCTCATGTTGAATATTTACATTTAATCGTGCAATTGTTACAGCTACATTCTTGTTCTAGTTATTGGGAGTTGAGGTAATGGAAAAACTACAGGATGGTTTCCTTATTCCAAGCAAATAACCCCCCCCCCATTTTTATTCAAAATGGTATATTACTAGCTGAACCTAGGGTATTTGATTGGAGCTATTCATATATATATATGTAAAATGTGTTTTAGGTTTTTGCTAGGCAATGGGGTTAAGTGGCTTGCCCAAGGCCACATGGCTTGAGACGGGATTTGAACCCAGGTACTCCTGACTCCAGGGCCCGGTGCTTTATCCACTGTGCCACCTAACCACCCCCATGTATATTTTTCAAGCACTTCGCCTATGCAATGTATTGTGTTAGACACTGAAGGAGATAAAATAATTATTACCATTCATAAATTATTTTAAAGTCCACAATGTCTCTGTGAGGTAGGTACTATTATTGTTATTTCCACTTTACAGATGAGGAAGCTGTAGAACAAAAAAATGACTTGCCTCAGGTCAGGTAGCTAGAAAGCCTCAGTAGTAGCAGTAGAACCTAAATCTTCCTTAGTTAGGCCCATCATTTTATCTACCCATTATAACACATTATAACCTTTATCCTTAAGGATAAGAGATTAAAATCTAGGAGGCAGATATAATATTTATACCCAAATCAAGTACAAATGAGAACATGATAAATGCAGATGTGAGGAATTCAATTTGGCTCTAGCTTAGTGTATGGAGAGGAACTAAGAAAAAGCCATTGATTTGACTAATTTTATCATACAGTTAGGGCCTAAATATAGTTTATTAGTTCCTTGGATAAGATTACCAGTTTTAGATTTTTTTCTTTTCAAGGCAATGTGGTTAAGTGACTTGCCCAAGGCCACACAGCTAGGTAATTATTAAGTGTCTGAGGTCGGATTTGAACCCAGGTACTTCTGACTCCAAGGCCGGTGCTCTATTCACTGCGCCACCTAGTCGCCCCCTTTTTTAGATTTTTTTTTCCAAGGCAATGGGGTTAAGATTACCAGTTTTAACGATTAGTGTTCATACATAAAAAAAAAATTCCACAGATGCAAAATTTAAGCTAAATGCTCATTTGTCTTACTTTTTTTAATGAAAGTGATCAATAGGAACAAATGTCAACCTGTTTTAACAGTAAATATACATTGCCATTTAACAATAATTTTATGCCAAGAACATTTGAATCTCATTAAGGCATTTTTCCATACTGTCTACAAGAATAGTATGAAATAATTTTTCCCATTTCCTAGGTAAACTATATCTACAGCATTCCTGTGACTTGCCTGTTAAAATCTGCTTCTTTTCAATTAGTAATAATCTTGGTTTTAAAAAAAATTAAAAAAATTAAGGGGAGAAGCAATGAAGACAAGTTGGCAATATCTGTTTTTATGAAGCTATTTTGATAACCACATCCTAGATATTCACTAATTAGCCCTTTAAGAAACTTCTAGAGTTTGCTAAGAATTAAAATCAAACTCACTGGTCTATAGTTTGTAGAATCTATTTTGTTCCCTTTGCTGAATATGGAGAGATTTATTATTTAATCCTGTGCTACCTTTTCTTATTTAAGCCTCTCATTTAAAGAAAATAGAAAATATTCTGAAGATTCCAGATAGACTTCACTTGGGCTTATCTTGCATCCTCATAGGCTAGAAGGTTGGAATTCATCTAACAAGATGAAATTTACAGTTGGGTTGTCAAAATCAAGTTTTGTTTTTTTTTTGGAGGGGGAAGGAAAGGGCATTATTTATATAGAGCTTTTAAAATCATGAACTTGGCTATATCAAGAAATTTTATTCCAAAAACATATGAAATCACGAATCTCAATTATATGAAGTTTAAAAAAAAAGTATGTGTGGGGCAGCTAGGTGGCACAATGGATAGAGCACCGGCCCTGGAGTCAGGAGGACCTGAGTTCAAATCCGACCTCAGACACTTAGTAATTACCTAGCTGTGTGACTTTGGGCAAGCCACTTAACCTCATTGCCTTACAAAAAAAAAATCAATTAAAAAAAAGTATGTGAGTCTGATATGGTAATTTCAACATTCTTCTCCTTCATCTCTGGAAATTCTGGGTTTTTTTCTGTGCATTTTATAAATATTTCATAAATACTCTTGTCTTTTTTCTTTAACATCACTTTAATCACTGCCTCTCCACCCCCCCCAACTGCAACACAACAAAACAAAAATGCTTTCCCTTACAGCAAAGTATAGGTATGCAAACCATCCACACATTCTGCACCTCTCGTCTATTATCTCTCTGTTATTATGATCTTCTTGAGTTGGTATTGCTCATTGCATTGATCTATGTTATGGCTTTCAAAGGAAATCAATTTTGTATATACCAAACTGGGAAGGCTTGGCAAGCTACCATTTACTGCGATAACTCCTGATGAACAAACATTCTTAATCTGGGGTCCCAGATCACATGCTATTATGTTGAAATACAATTATCCAAATATTTAAAAACAGACACTACAAATTCACAAGTTCACACGGTTGTGGAGATTTTTATTGCTAATTGATATAAAAGCCAATGGTCTGCAAGGAACGAATAAACCTCACACATAAAACTTGCTACAATTATTGTCCAATACAGTCTCAAAGCAATCCACTTAGAAGTGTTTTGCAGTTGCCATCAATATAATTATCCTCAGAGTCTTGGCACCTTGCTGAGATAAAATTATTGAAGGATGCTAGCTAGTTCTTGACCCTTCTTATAGTAGTAGTGGACCAGGGACTGAGAATAAACATTTGGTACAGCTCTTTTTGGTAAGCATGTTATCATGGTCGTTAAGTCCAACAAAACTTTATTCATCTTTTTTAAAGATCTGTTTCCTCTGCTTGATGCCCTTTGTTGATTCCTGGCCCCATCCATTTTTCCTTATAAAGGAATCCTAAAGGAATACCTTTGTAAAAATGCAATTTCCCTACAATGCATACTTACTACTTCTAACCAGGTATACTTTAGTTCAAATAATTCAACATTAGTTTATTAAGAACCTACCATGTGCAAGGTATTTATTAAGCACAAGCAATACTTGACTTCAGGTATGAGACTTGTAAAGAGGGAATACAATATGCAAGCATGTAAGTAAATATAAGATAATTTGAAGAGGGGAAAGAATAATATTACAACTTAAGGAACAGGGAAGGCTTCATGGTGCACATAACTCACAATCTGAGCAGTGAACAAAAGCTAGAGATATAAAGAAAAGGGATGAGGAAATATATTCTAGCCATGGGAAACAGCCAGTATAAAGATTGGAAGAAGGAACTGCCATGGTTAGGTCAGAAGAAGGAATCTGAAGATGTAGACTGAAATCCTGCCTGGGTCACAATTCATATGACCTTAAGATAATCGTAACTTTTCTGGACTTTAGGTTCCTCCTATGTAAAATGAGAGAGCATCTATTGTTAAACAATATACACATATATAGGTAAATAAAATGTTTGCAAAATAAATGTAGAATAATTTTGGATATGGAAAAGGACTAGAAGATGGGAAGATTAGTTAAGGAATCATATAGGACATAATGTTTGAGCTTGAGCTGAAATTCTAAATAGTGGAGATTTCACATTCAATTCAAATGTTATCTTTTTTTAAGCTTCCCCTAATTCCCAGGGGACTAGAAGGACCTCACAAAGTATTTTTCTTGATATTTATTCCTAATGTTTTTGTTTCAGGTTTATAATTTTAGAGCTGAAAGGGACCTCTGAGTTAATTTTGTTCAATCCACTCATTTTACAGATAGGATTCTGTAGATTATACAGGAGATTCTGTGATTTTACATGAGAAATTCCAATCTACATTAATAAAAGTTGATAAAATCAAATAAAATCACAATTTCCTTGAAGTAAAGATATCTCTTTATCACTAATCTCTCTCTCTCTCTCCAAAAAACTTCCCATATTTCTCCTGCCATAAAAATATATCTATAAACCAGTCAATAGGTTTCTCTCTCTCTTTATCTAGAAACTGAGTCTCAGCTGAGGTTGACTTGCCCAAGATCTCAAACTCTGACTCCAATTCAATACTTCTTTCACTTTACCTCAATGTCACTCACATAATTATAATAATAATCTGTTAACACAAGAATTAAATCAGACATTCCACACAGGCAATGACTGCAACTCAGCTAAACTTTACATCTTCTTTCAACAAGTGATTACTGTGGGAATGGAGAGCTTGGAAATAAGCCTGGAAACTGAAATCTAACAATCTGGGAAGACAGGAAGCACAGCTAATAACTGATTAGGTGCTCTTTTTTTTCTCTTTAGGCTAAAGTGAGTGAAATAAAGTCTCTTCTGACCTTCCCAAGTTGTCAGCACTCTCTTCTCTTTTAATTACCTTGTATTTATGCTTCTATTATCTAGTGCGATTGAAAGAATGTTGTATTTGACATCAGGACATCTTGGAAGACCTCTAGAACCTCTGACAAGTCACTAACATCTTTCTACCTTAGTTTCATCAAGATGAAGGGGGTTGATCTAAATATTTTAGAAGGTCCCTTACAATTCTCTATCTATGCCTTTTTTTCATTCTAATTAAAGATTTTATTTATTTTGAGTTTTACAATTTTCCCCCAATCTAACTTCCCGCCCCCCCCCAAAAGGCAGTTTGTCAGTCTTTACATTGTTTCCACGCTGTACATTGATCCAAATTGAGTGTGATGAGAGAGAAATCATATCCTTAAGGAAGAAACAAAGTATAAGAGATAACAAGATCAGACAATGTCTCTATGCCTTTTTGTAGCCCTAACCTCTGCGGGTGATGTCACAAAAACTGACGATCAGAATTAAAGGTGACTGAAGCATTTTCCTGCCGGCTTATTTCTCTCCTATCACAGTGAGTAAAGGCAAAGGTAAGGAGGCCTGGTGCGGTGGAAAGGAGATAAACCCGAGTTTGGAGCCCGGCTGTGACCCCGAGCAAGTTAGTTTCTTCATCTATAAAAACGAAGGGGCTGGGCTCCATGGCCTTTAATGACCCCATTAATTCTAAATCTATTATCCGCTGACTCCGGGCTTTAGACTAGGAGACAAACAGGTCCCTAGCCACTACCGCGCTGCCTCAGTTTCCTCATTTGTAAAAGGATGAGAGGAGGATATTGCGATCAGCGACTCTAGCTCTCAGGACTCCTTTACATTTGAAAACTGGCAAGGCCCCTCTAAAATAGTTTGTACAGGAGATGGAACCATCTTGGTGCTGTCAGGAGGCCGGCTTTAACTTCTCAGACGCCACGAAGGGGCCTCGGGGATCCTGGCGGACGCTCTGGCCCAGAAGCTTCCTCGCAGCGCTACGTCTCGGGCCACGTGTGTCCGGGCCTGGGTTTCTTCACCTGTCCCGACGCCCTTAGGCGCCCCTCCCCGTCGGCTGCATCCCTCGCCCGCTTGCACCGGCACCACAAGGTAAGGGCCCCGCCCCGGCCGCACCTCTCCCCGTAGAACCCCCGAGACTCACCTCCGCTCTCCGGCTCGCTCTCTCCCGCTCCCCGCAGCCGCGAAAACCCCGGCAGCCGCGCAGGCGCAGACGCACGCGCAGGCGCAGGCGCACGCGCCTCCGCCCAGGGGTGCCTCGGGCCGAACTCGCGGGCGCGGAGTTTGTGCGTCACAGCCGGGGGGAGGTGCCGCCGCTCCACGTCATCAGCGCTGCACCTGCCAACATGGAAGGCCCCGGGGGCGCTGGGGCCGGGGCCGAGGCTCTCGCTTCTGGAGCGGCCACGGTCCGCGAGCTTCTGCAGGACGGTAAGGGAGCAGGGCCGGGCCGGGGCTGGGGCCGTTCGCCCGGCGCCTTGCTGTTGCAGGAAGTTTCCCGGGTCCTGTCGGTGCTCCCCGAGCCTGGCCCAGGGCGAGGCGGCGGAGGGGGCTCGGCCGGGGGGCGCCCCCTTGTTCCCACTCCCCTTGAGTTCCCATCCGAAGCCCAGACTGGGGTCCCCGGCCAGAGAGCAGATGCTGGGTATCGACCAGGGGAGCACGTAGAAGACAACGTTGGGGTGGAAAAGAGCGTCTGTGCCTGGGACAGTCTTCAGAGCCTCCGCAGACTACTTCAGAAAGCCCCCCCATGCTCAGCCGGATGAGCAACACTCTTAAGAGTTCACATTCCTAGTGAAGTCCTCTCAGGGTCAAAAACCATTACGGCAAAGACAGACCATTACCCTTAGACTGTTGTTAGCAGAGGGACAGAGGCCTTGCATCCCAGTCCGACACCCCCCCCCCCCCAATTCTGCTAGGGAGGGAAACAGCGGACTATTTCCAGAGACACCTTGCTTTGATTCTGTCAGGGAGCGAAATAGTGGGATACTTCCAGAGAAGAGACCTTGCAGTCTTAGTTAGCCACCTGTTTGATAACGGACTGTGAGAACAGTAGCCTGCCTCCTCTTGTTTGAGAAGTGCTAAACTAAGAAGACCTTGCATACTCAGACATTAATTCATTTAACAGAAGGTCATTAGAAATCTTCTGATACCCTCGCCATCTGGATGGTGATGTAATACTTTACGAAAACCTTTTATTCTTCTCTTTGTTGCTGGGTAGATTTTTCACTTAAAAGATTGTAACTCTGAAAACCTTAACCAATCAAGTTGCAAGGGAGTGGGTTAGGGAGAAGGAATCGTGCTTAGCCATATAATCTTGCTTGACTGTCACCTTGGGGCAGCTCCTTGATCTTCACTACCTTTGTGAGACTTGGGAGTGCTCCTTTTCTAGAGAAAAGTCAAAATAAACTTTATTTTTTACTCAGAGGAGTCTCTATATTTTTTAAAGTGGATTTTTATCCCACACATGGGTTTTCTTTTATAAATTTTTCTGTCTGATGCATTCATCCCCACATACTTAAAGAATCTTCAAAAGAGATTGGGAAGGTTGCATTTTTTTTTCTGGAAAGACATTAACCATTGTTCCCTAAATTGCAGCACTCCTCTCTTACTCCTATAATATCTTCTAGCTTCCTTAGGTGATGGGATTTCTTGATGTGCTTTGGGTTTATCCAAGATTGAGCACAACCTACAGGTGGCTGAGTTTGTAAGCTGTTATACTAGTTTGGGCTCTAGTCTAGGTGAAAATAGTTGAAGACCTGAATCATGGGACTTGCAATAACAGTTGAGAGAAGATATTTTTTAATTTTACTGATTTTCTTCACTTACTAAGCATTTTTGTTTCTTCCGTAATTAAACAAAATAAAAACATCCTAAAAAGTAAAGCAAAGCAAATCTGTTCCCATGTTGTCCATGCCTAAAAATGTATGTTTTATTCTTCATCTTGAGCTTATCACCTCTTTATCAGGAGGTAATGAGTTTGCTTCATCTTTGACTTTCTGGAATTGTGGATTGTCTTTGCAGTGATCAGAGTTCTCAAGACTTTCAAAGTTTTACTTTATGATATTATCAATGGTATGAATTACCATTCTGATTCTATTCACATTTCATCAGTTCATTAAGATATATCTATTCAGTTTTCTTTAAGCTTATCTACTTTTCCATTTTTATGGTAGAATAATATTAATTACACTCACTTAAGTTAAATGAATGAAAAAACATTTGTTGAACATTCACTTCTGCAAAACACTGCTAAGCACTGGGAATTCAAACAAAAGTAATACATCTTATTACATATTATCAGATATACTATAATTTATTTAGCTGTTTCTCAATAGATAGGTACTTTGTTAGTTTCTAGTTTGTTTATTTGGTTGTATTTTTTCTTAAACTAATATTTAAACTTAAAACTAAATTAATTTAAACTTAAACTAATAAATTAAAAATATTTCTAGTACACAAAGTTTCTTTTCCCCTTTTCTTGATCTCTTTGGGGGTATATACTTAGTGGTGGTGTCTGGTCAAGGGATATGCAAAATTTAGTATTTTTTTGAGGCTAGTTCTAAATTGCTTTACAGAACAACTTACTGAATTTTGGGTCTAAATCCCAATGCATAGCTCCACCAGTGCATTAGCATCCTTGTTTTTGACTCTGGGAAATCATAAGATGCCATGACCTGACTCTTTCCAAAAACTTTTCCTGGAATGGAATTCAGGAAGCTAGATTTTAAATCTCTTTAATAGTGACAGTGAAGAAAAATAGTAAGATGACACATAGATAGGTTATTGGTAAAGTCCAGGAGTAGATAGGTCATCGATAAATTCAAAACATTAAGGAATAAATTGTATTTCAGGTCCCTTCTTTCTTCTGATACTGCCCCTACTCACAGACTCTTATTATCTCTTGTCTAGATATTATCCTTCTGATTGATCTCCTTACCTCAAGTCTTTTCCCACTCCAAACCATCCTCCTCTCAGCTGTCAAATTGAGCTTCCTATAGCATAGGTTTGACCATATAACTGCTTTATTCAATAAACTCCACTAAGTCCCCATTACCTCTAGAACCAAATATAAAATCCCCTGACTTTCCAAGCCCTATGTGACAATTTTATACCTTTCTAGACTTTTTTGTAATAATGTTTTGTCCTCCATTTTGCTTTCTTTTTTTATTTAATTTATTTATTTATTTGGAATTTTACAATTTTCCCCCCTAATCTCACTCCCCCCCCCGCCCCACAGAAGGCAGTCTGTTAGTCTTTACATTGTTTCCATGGTACACATTGATTTAAGTTGAATGTGATGAGAGAGAAATCATATCCTTAAGGAATAAAAAAGGATGAGATAGCAAAATTACTTAATAAGATACCTTTTTTTAAAAAATTAAAGGTAATAGTCTTTGGTCTTTGTTCTTTTTCTGGATATAGAGGATATTCTCCATTGCAGATACCCCAAAATTGTGCCTGATTGTTGCACAGATGGAATGAGCAAGTCCATTAAGGTTGATCATTGCCCCCATGTTGCTGTTAGGGTGTACAGTATTCTTCTGGTTCCGCTCATCTTGCTCAACAACAGTTCATACAAATCCTTCCAGGCTTCCCTAAATTTTGTCCCTCATTTTCAAAGACCACCACGACATCAGGGAGATAATGCCATGACAAGCATGTGAATTGGATTTGAGTGAGTGGGTGCTGTGCTAAGTCATGAGCCTCACTTTCTCTTCTAGAGTCATCTGGGTCCAGTGGCCAGCTATGAATCTGGATGACAGGAGATAGTTCTGGATGTGATGCAGTCAGGGTTAAGTGTCTTGCCCAAGGTCACACAGCTAGTAAATGGCAAATGTCTGAGGCTGGATTCAAACTCCTGTCCTGATTCCAAGACTAGTGTTCTATCTTCTGTACCACCTAGCTGCTCTTTCCAGGCTTCTTAAATCTTACTCATCTCCAAGTACATTTTGCTCCAGTGACATTGAACTTCTTGCTGTTCCTCAAACACAACATTATCTTCCACTTCCAGCACTAGATTGAAAAGTTAGATGTTGGGGAGTAATGTATAAGAAGGCTGGAAAAGTAGGAAGGGACTACGTTATGGAAGACTTTGTTAAACAGAGGAACTGATAGTTAATCCTAGGGATATAGGGACCCAATAGAGTTCATTGAAAAGAGGGTCAGACCCACCTTTTAGGAAAATCATTTTGGTGATTGAATGGAGATTAGAATGGGAGAAACTTGAAGCTTGCCAACTTGTGAATCAGCTATTACAATAGTTCAGGTGTAAGGCCTACCCTATAATGGTGGGAGTGTCTGAAGAGAGAGGAGGATATGTTTGAGAGATGTTGAAAAGGTGAAATTGGCAGGCCTTGGCAACATAGAATATGGGATAAGAGATAGTGAGGAGTGGAGGAGAATGCCCAGGCTGAGAGTCTGAAAGACTGCGATGTCTTGCCTTCTGTAGTAAATGGTTGTTTAATTCTTGTCCTTGGTTATCAAAGAAGACCAAAAGATATCACTATGTTTGAGACAAATTACAATGTGTCTGACTATGGAATGCTCTACACAGATCAGGGACAAATAGTCTATGTGATCACCTGGGGTCCTTACTCTAGAATTATGTATGAAATGTTTCCTTTGAGCTACTTCAATTCTGCTTTCCTCATAGAGCAGAGGACCTTCACTGATGAGAGCACATCATGCTGCTGGGCAGGCCTATGCCAGTATCTCCCATGCTGTACAATCAGTTCTATAGTTCTTAAGAGAGAGCTTCAAGTGTGTCCTGATATTGCTTCTTCTGAGCCCCCCCCCCCCCCGCCCCCATGAGTACTTGCCCCTGTGTGAGTTCTTCATAAAATAGTCTTTTTGACAAATACTAAGCTAGCTCTGGCAATAACATGTCAACCTTATTGTTAATATGTATCTCCCTGGAAAGATAATGAGTTCCCTTTGGGACATGATGAAGTTAAAATGTCTGCAGGACATCTATTTTGAGATATCTGAAAGGTAATTGGAGATCTGAGATTGAAAGGCAGAAGAGAGGTTAGAACATCATAGTTGGATTTGATAATCATCCACATGGAGATTGTAACTAAGTCAATGGGAATTGATAGGATCATCAAGTAAAGTATTCGGGAGAAGGTCAGAGGGCCTAAGAAAGAATCCTTTGGGACATATGGTAAGAAGTTATATTCAGGATAAGGATGTAACTGAGAAGACTGAGGAGTAGTATATAAGGAGCTGTTGTTCTTTATCCTTTGTTCTTAAAGAGGACCCAGGATTTTATGAGAGTGATGTCTTGACTTGCAGATGAATTGGATTTGAGTTGGGCAGAGCTATGCAATGTCATCAGCTTTCTTCTTTCCTCCAGTCATCAAAGTCCAGTGGAAAGGGGCAACTAGGTGGTACAGTAGATAGAGCACTGGCCCTGGAGTTAAGAGGACTCGAGTTCAAATTTGACCTCAGACACTTAATAATAATGTTTTTTTCTTCACATTCAAAGAAGACTATGATATCAGGGAGGTGATGCCATGACAAGCACTTGAATTGGAGAGTGAGGGGATGCTGTGCTCAGTCATCAGCTTCACTTTCTCCTCTAGAGCCATCTGAATCCAATGGTCAGATATGAATCAAGATGACTGGAGATGGTCCTAGATGTATATAAATTAGGATTAAGTGATTTGCCCAAGATTACATTGACTATGAACTGGGTATGAGTTGAAACAAAAGATGATTGGGAGGGAAACTGGGAGGGGAAAACCCTCAGAGTTTTCTCTGAGTCAGAGGAGGAGCAGGAAAAAATAGAAAAAATTTAGAAAGAATCAAGGAGGACAGAGTCTAATTTAGTCTTAGAAACTTCAGAAAGATCAAGGAGAGTGAGGATTGAGAAAAGGCCATTAAGAGGTCATTGGTAACTTTGGAAAATCAATCTTGGTGAAATGATGAGGTCAGAAGCTGGATTGTAATGGGTTAAGAAGAGTATGCAATGGAATCAGGGAGAGGGCGGAGCCAAGATGGTGACAAGAAGGGATCCAGTCTTAGGAGCTCTCTGATAAAACTCATCAGCTAAGGACTCTAACTAAACTTTTTAGAGACAGAACCCACAAAGGGACCCAGTGAGGCAGTTCTCCTACTCAAGGTAACCTGGAAAAGAGCAGAAAGGCTCTGCTCCCCGGGGTTGGAGGGGCGGCCTGCCAGAGGGGTGGCCTGCCAGAGCCAAAGATCTTCAGCCTCCCGGAGGCAGTCCCAGGGCGCTGGGAGTCTCAGCTCACAGCAATGGGAGAGTCTCCTGCGCTGCACCCCGGGGAACACCGGGCACAAAGTGGGGGAACAGCGGGGGACCTCTGCCAGAGCAAGCACGTGGAGCCCAGCCCTCGGGGCACACAGGGAGCAGCTTGGTCTTTCTGCAGCCCAGAGTCCAAAACAGAAGCAGGCAGAGCCGGTAAGCAGGAGCCCCCAGGGCATGAGCCCATTGAGCTGAGGGAGGGGAGTGAAGAGAAACTGCAAGCTCAGTCCTCTGCCCCTGGAATAGGACGCTGGGGCTCTGACCACATTCAGATCCTGATCCTCTGCCCCTGGAACAGGACTCTGGGGCTCTGACCACATTCAGATCCTGAGCGCAGTCTAGGCCCCCCCATAGAACAGCAGGACCCCCCCCCACCTCAGCCCCATGGCAGAGGGGGGGCTGCTTATGGTCATTCACAGACCAGGAGGGAGGACAGAGCTTCACACACTGAGATCCTTGTGGGACTGTCCCAAAAGCTCAGGAAGCACCCCAAACCAGGCCCAGGCTGAGAAAATGAGCAAGCAGAGAAGCAAAAGGAAGACTATTGAGAAATATTTTGCAAATGAGCCCAAGAAGGATCAAAATACTCAGTCTGAAGATGAGGAAGCACAAGCTCCTGCATCTAAAGACTCCAAGAAAAACAGAAATTGGGCTCAGGCTATGACAGAGCTCAAAAAAGACTTTGAAAATCAAATGAGGGAGTTGGAAGAAAAACCTGGGAAAAGAAATGAGAGAGATGCAGGAAAAACATGAAAATGAAGTCAGCAGCTTAGCCAAGGAAATCCAAAAAAATGCTGAAGAAAATATCATGCTAAAAACCAGCTTAGGTCAAATGGATAAAACAGTTCAAAAAGTTATTGAGGAGAAGAATGCTTTAAAAAGCAAAATTGGACAGATGGAAAAAGAGATAAGAAAGCTCTCTGTGGAAAACAAATCCTTCAGACAAAGAATAGAATTCAGGGAGATTGATGAATTTACCAGAAATCCAGAATCAATACTTCAAAACAAAAAAAAAAAAGAAAAATGAGAAGAAAATGTGAAATATCTCATTGAAAAAACAACTGATATGGAAAACAGACTTAGGAAAGATAATTTAAAAATTATTGGAATACCTGAAAGTCATGATCAAGAAAAGAGCCTTGACATCATTTTCAAAGAATTACTACAGGAAAATTGCCCTGGTATTCTAGAAGCAGAGGGCAAAATAGAAATGGAGAGAATCCACCGATCCCCCAGAGAAAGAGATCCCAAAAAACCAACCCCTAGGAATATTATAGTCAAGTTCCAGAACTCCCAAGTCAAAGAGAAAATATTACAAGCAGCCAGAAGGACACAGTACAAATATCGTGGAGCTGCAGTCAGGATCACACAGGACTTAGCAGCAACTACACATTGGAAGCTCGTAGGGCTTAGAATACAATATACTGGAAGGCAAAAGAGCTTAGAATTCAGCCAAGAATGAACTACCCAGCAAGGCTGAATGTCCTCTTCCAGGGAAAAAGATGGACTTTCAATGAACCAGGGGAATTTCAAATGTTCCTTTTGGAATGGCCAGAGCTGAACAGAAGGTTTGATCTTCAGATACAGGACTCAGGTGAAGCATGGAGATTGGAGGAGAGGGGAGAAATATGAGGGACTTAATGAGGATGAACTGCATGTATTCCTGTATAGAAAAATGACACTGATAATACTCATATGAACCTTCTCAATTAACAGAGCAGGTAGAGAGAGCTTTTATAGTTGAAGCACAGGAGAAAGCTGAATTCGAAGATAAAAATATGGTGTAAAAATGGAGTCAATAGAAAAAAAGGGAAATGTAATGGGAGAAAGAAAAAGGAGAGGGGGAATAGTCCAAGATATTTCACGTAAGATTTTTTTTATTACAATGAGCTATTGCAATGATATGGAAGGGGGGAAGGCAAGGGGTAATGAGGGAATCTTTGCTCTCATCAGAGGTGACTAGGAGAGGAAACAGCAAATATACTCAATGGGGTATAGACATCTGGAGTAAGAAGGAGGGGGGAGCAGGGGGAAGGGGTGGGGATGTGAATAAAGGAGGAGAGGATGGACCATGGGGGGAAAGTGGTCAGATATAACACATTTTCTTTCTTACTTCATGCAAGGGGCTGGGATTGGAAGGCCTGCCCAGGACCATAGGGCCAGGTGGATTCTGGGCCTAAGGGGTGGTATGGGGGCTCGGGGCTTCTTGGCCCCAGGACTAGGGATCTGTCTGCTGAGCCAGTCAATGACCCTACAGCAGAGTCAGAGTGAAAGGAGAGAGAAAATAGAGTACATGGTAGTGGAGAAATAAGAAAGGAGGGAGTTGCGATCAGCAATGGCAGTGGTGGTGGAAAAATATGGAAGTAACTTCTGTGATGGACTTATTATAAAGAATGCGATCCACCCATGACGGAGTTGTTGGACAATGACTCAAGCACATTTTTTTGTTATTATTATTTGGGGGGAGGGTGCAGGGCAAATGGGGCTGGATGGCCTGCCTGGGGCCACATAGCAGGGTGATCTTTGGGTGTCTGGGGCCGGATTTGGACCCAGGTGCTCCTGGCTCGAGGGCCAATGCTCTGTCTGCCACCCAGCCACCCCTACTATCATTGCTACTTTGTTTTATTTTGGGTCTTTTTTTTTTTTCTTCTTTTTGATTTTTGCAGGGCAGTGGGGATTGGGTGGCTTGCATGTCACACGGCTGGGTGATGGTTGGGTTTACGAGGCTGGATATGGGCTCGAGTGCTCGTGGCTCCAGGGCTGGTGCTTTGTCCATTGTGCCACCTGGCCATACCTACAATTATTACTATTATTATTTTTTCATTTTAATTTTTTTCTCTCCCCTTTCCTTTTTTCGCCCAAGCAAGTCTATCTCTATTCATGGGGGAGGAGGGGTATTTTGCTTACTTGTAAACAGGAATATTTATTAATGTAAAAAAACATTTGTACAAAATGAGAATAAAAAATAAATTAATTAATTAATTAATTAATTTTAAAAAAGACGAGTATGAGATGAAAGTGGAGGCACCTGTTAAAGAAGATCTTTTCAAATTTAGCCGCAAAGGGCAGAAGAGTCACAGGATGAAAGTGGGAATAGAAGGATCAAATGAGGGTCTGTTTCAAGATGGGGGAGACATGGGCATGTTTCTGGACAATAGAGAATGAACCAGTCAACAGGGAGAGGTTAAAAATAAGTGATGGAGTAGAAATTAGGTGGGGCAGTTTGTTGAAAGAGGTGAGATAAATGTGATTTTGAGTAGGTAGGGGGTTAAACTTTGGTAAGGAGTAAGGCTATTTTACCATACCTATGAATGTGTTTGCGTTTTTTATATCCTATGAAAATCTTCCCTTGATCTTTTCAGTCTTTTATGCAGGTAGCATCCTATTTCTTTCTACCTTTTCATCCACATTTTGGGAAAAAATAGTTTACATTTATTTTCTTCATTTTTTAATTTAATCAGTTCCTTGAGATTTGGCTTTCATGTACATGTTCTACTGCAGTAACTGATTCCAAGGTTGTAGATGATTTCTTTTTCACTAAATCCAATAACATTTTTTCTCTCCTTGATCTCTTTTTGCTATTGAACATTATGAATTGCCATCTCCATCTGAATTCCCTTTGGTTTTGCTGTTTCTCTGACAGTTCTTTACTATTGAATTACCCTTAAATTTCTGTGCTTAACTCTTTTCTTCATGCTCTCTCATAGTCTTTCTGTCTTTTCGTGTGACTTTAATTATAATTTTTAAGCAGATATCTCCATAATCAGCATTTTACTACCTTATCCTCAATTTCTTCCCCAGAGTTCTAGTCCTATTTTTCTAACTAACTGTGTATTGATGGTAACACCATGTTTTTGATTAACCAAGACAAGTCGTCAAGCAATCCTAAACTGCCTACTATTTGTCAGACAAAGAAAGAAAGCTACTTTCTAGGAGCTTATAGCCTGATAAATATGGGGAAATAGTTTTCCAGAAAATATGGAGAAACAGTCTTTGAGGTCTTTTTATCTACTCCTTCCTCACTGTATATCAGTAATGTCAAACTCAAATGGAAATAGGGGGCCCCTAAATCGTACAAAAGGGTTCTTGTGGGATGCAGATTGACATATAAAACTATACATATTTATATATATTTCTTTTATTATTATTATGTTATAATTATAATGTTATAATTACAGTAAAAACAAATAGCAGTATTTTAATCTGGTTTGTGCTCTACTGCAAGTTATTGTGGGCTGCATGATCCATAAGTTGTGTGTTTGATACTTTTGTCCAATGCATCCAGCTCTGTTTCACTACTGTTTTCATCTGTCTATTTCTCTCAACTCCCACTAAATTCTTGTTTATGTGCTCTTTTTTGACAATTCTGTTGTGCCTTCCAAACTGGTTTTCCAATCTTTGGTTTTTCCTCTCTTCAATTTTAAGTAGGTTTCTGTTGAAACAACTTGACAATATCATTCTGCTACTCATATTTCTTTCTTACTCTCTGTTGAATTAATTTCAAAATCCTCATTCTGTCATTCAAAGCTTTTTACAGTCTGACTAATACCTACATTTGAACCTGTCTTATACTTCTTCCTTTGACATTTTTTTTTTGTAAGGCAAACGGGGTTAAGTGGCTTGCCCAAGGCCACACAGCTAGGTAATTATTAAGTGTCTGAGACCGGATTTGAACCCAGGTACTCCTGACTCCAGGGCCGGTGCTTTATCCACTACGCCACCTAGCCGCCCCTTCCTTTGACATTTTTAGCCAAACTGAGCCCAATTCAACCAAATTCCATGCTATAGTCTTGTCTTTCTTTTGTTCATGCCATCTCAACACCTGGAAGGGATTCCTTTGTCCCTTCTCTAAGGTCCAACTTATGGTCTGTCTAAATCAGGTGTTGGAAGAGTCTTCCTCATTCTCTTCTCATCCACTAGTAAACTGTGATCTCTCATCCCACTTTGCCTAGAATATTCTTTGCAAAAATTTTGTGCTCCTGTTTACCATTTATTTCTGTATCTCATTAGATGGTAAACTGCCAAGAGAGTCTATGTTGACTTATATTCTACTATTCTGGGTGCTTGGTGAATTGCTCAGCACCTTCAGTAGACTCTTGATTGATTATAGAATGACCATGAAAAGGATACTTGAATTTAAAAAAAAAATAAACTATAAAACCTCAGGATTGTGTTGCTATGGAATATTCTTAATAACCAGGACCCTCCTTAGTGCAATCTCAGTCCAAATATGTTTTAGCATACAAAGTAGGTCATGTTTTCTTAGGCTACATTGATTGGAACAAAGTATCCAGAAGAAGGGTACCATATGTTCCCATATATAAGATACTCCCATGTATAAGCCACACCTTATTTGGGGCCTGAAATTTGAAAAAATGTATTACATAAAATTTTTGAACTCAAGTTTTATTCATCATGAAATTCAAGGACCTACTGTTTTTATAGTTTTCAGTCATCTTTTGGACAAGTCTCTTATGTGTGTATGCATGCTTATTAATTCATTCCATTTCATGAATCTGAAGCACCGTGAGTGGTGTCTTCCTTTGAAATCAGTCACTTCTTTTTCATCAGCAGTTCTTCTTGCCTCATGCGGAACCATCTTTGTGGACACAGGAATTTCAATGGCCTTTTTTGCTCTTCAACCCATATCTTCAATTCTCTCTCTAAATCAGGCCAGTTGACTGACTTGCCTCTTGTGGCCTCCTTCTGCCATAGCATTTTCAGTAGGGTTTTTTTTCCTTCCTGTAGCTAGTCTTGGATTGTTTTCTCAGTTGGAGGAGGACCAAACTGACATTCAGGAGCACAATTTCCATTCACTTTTGCAAACTGGATCACTTTTAGTTTGGATTTAGCATTGTAAGAAAATCTTTTCTGAGCTTTTTTTTTTTTTTTTTTTTTAGATTTTGCAAGGCAATGGGGTTAAAGTGGCTTGCCCAAGGCCACACGGCTAGGTAATTATTAAGTGTCTGATTTGAACCCAGGTACTCCTGACTCCAAGGCTGGTGCTCTATCCACTGCACCACCTAGCCATCCCATTTCTGAGCAGAATGTGGCAAAAGATAACCTAATATATGGGTAACAAATGCAAAACAGTGAGTGCAAAGACAAGTGCAAATGCAAGTGGAAAAAAATCAAAAACCACTGTATAAGATTCTCCCAGCTTTTAGACCTCAAATTTTTCGAAGAAGGGTGTACCTTAGATTTGGGGAAATATGGTAGTTATCCCCATGCTATACTTGCTTTAAATATAGATTATCCTTTGTTTCAGGGCAGTACCTTTTGAAAAGTACTGGAGATGTTTATCAGAAGAGAGTGATCAAGATATGGGACTTGAAAACAAATCATATGAAAATCATTTGAGGAAACTGGAGACGTTGGGACAAAAATTAGCTTGAGACAGGATGGCTGTCTTCAAGTATTTAAAGGCATATTATTTGAAAATAGACTTGTTTTACTTGTCAGTGGCCAGTGATGAAAGAAAAGCTTCTGAACAATTAAATTTGAGTTATTTCCGTCATGGGTTGGACTACATGACCACTGAGAGCCCTTTTAGTTCTTAGAATATATGATTCTGCAAATATCCTATACATTAACTAATTATATTATTGTCATCAATTTCAATCTTTTTTTTTTTTACTACTTAGACATTCTTTGGCTCTATTTCAATTAAGAAACACCTGTCAAATAGAATGGGAAGGAGCTTTTGAATATGAGTACTTAGCACAGTCCTAGGCAATGCTTAAATTATTAATAAATGCTTGTTGTCAAGTTGTCAGTCAAGCAATCCAGAGGCACCTGTTAGCCCTAAGGATATAAAGACAAAAATAAGATATTCCCTGCCCTCAAGAAACTTACCTTCTGGGGGGTGGAGTGGGGAAGGCACTGTATTTACAGTTAAATTACAGTCATACCTCCATACTCCTGGGCTTCAGAACTCATCAAACCTTCATTTTGGTGAGAAAAAAATGTTGCAGCCCTTGAGTGCTTGCTAGCTAGAACTCGTATGAGTAAGTCCTAAGATGAGATGAGAAAATGCTTCATCACTTTTCACTTGGTTATCACTCAGCATCCTGTCTTGCAGTGAAACCGAGGTTGATGGCATTGTCAATCTCATATTAGCTTATGAACAGTCTGTAACCCCCACATAATTATCATTTCTGTTTTGTACATTTTAAGTGCTAATCATGGATTGCACAAGGGTAAGAGTGATACTGCTAAGCCTAAACGGAAGTTAATAAGAACCTTGATGGGGAAAAAATGATTTGTAGGTAAGAGAGAGTTGTAGGTGTGATTGTTATCATGTTCAAGATGCTGAAAACGATGATCTGGACAGTAGTAAGAAATAAAGAAGTGACTAAAGTAAAAGTGCTGCTAAAGTTGTAAAGTCTGTGAGTGATCAGCATTCACAGAGATTAGAAGTTGAATAATTGCTTTACATTTGGATTATTGATAAATAACTAATGGATGACAGCATTTCTAAAGAAATCGTTTGCAAGAAAGCTAGATAATTGCACGTTGATCTTGAGTGGAATATTCCCAATAAACCCATTTCAGGGTTAATAATTACTAGTAAAGTCCTTTCAGGGTTAAGAAATATTAAAGAAAGAACAAACTATTATTCTTAAACTATTTCTAGAAGAAAGTCCCTTGTATTCCAAATAGGTGACTCACTCTCCTAATTTTTGATAAGACTACTTTTTCCCATGAGAAAAACCCTTTCATTCAAAGAAGCTCATAAGGCTCCTCTTGTTTGATGATAAGTAGACTGTTCCTAGACCTTGCGTTCCAAGACAAGTTACATTACTTTAATAAGATAGTTATAATCCTGAAGGTTATTCTCATCATCTGGATGGTGAGGTAATATTTTATGAAAATCTTTCATTCTTTCCTTTGTTTCTGGGGTAGATTTTCACAAATAGAGTGTAACTTTGAAGACTAACCAATGAGTCAACAGAGAGGGATGATAGGGAGGAGGAGGGGATTGTTAGGCTATGTAATCTTGCTTCGCTGTCAGTTTGGAGCAGCTCCTTGATCTTCACTACCTTTGTGAGATTTGGAGTGTGCCTTTTTCTCTAGAAAAGACAAAATAAACCTTTTTTTTTTTTTTTTTTTGCTCAGAGGAGTCTCTATTTTTTTTTTAAGTGAATTTTTATCCCACACAATCTGTTAAAAGACAAGCATGGAACAAGTGATGAAAGCATTGAAGTGTTTAAAGCCAGTCATGAATGGTTCAATAAATTTAAAAAGAGAACTGTCAAATATAGTGTGATGAGGCATAGAGAGGCAGTCGGTGCCAGCAAAGAAGCTGTCGAATGCTATGTCACTGAGTTTAAGTAGTATGTAGCAGCTGCGGGTTTTGCCCCCCAACAGGTGTTTAATTGCCACAAGACTGGTTTGTTCTAGAAGAAAAAAGGTGAAGGCATTGCCAGGGCACAAGTTGATGAAAGACAGGCTAACTGTTGTTAGTGGGAGTTTAAAACTTAAGCCTCTACTAGTGTATTACAGTGAAAATCTATGAGTTTTCAAAAGAAAGAATGTGATAAAAATAAGTTGTGTGATATGGAGGGGCAATACTAAAGCTTGGATGACACAGCAATTCTTTATTGAATGGACGAATGATGAAGTTTTTTACTTCAGTGTGAAAAAAAATTTTGTAGGAAAATGAACTACCTCTGAAGGCTTTGTTAATTATGAACAATGCTCCTGCTCACTCTTTAGGCTTGGAGGATGACTTATTGAGGATTTCAGTTTCATAACCATGAAGTTCTTGCTCTCTGTAAGGCAATTATTTCTAATCAATTTTTTATGGAAAAAAACATTTGGTATTTGTCAGCTTTGGTATTAATCAAGGAGATCTATATGATTTAAAAATGAGTCCTGAGGTACCACTTGTAACTGCGAATATCCATAATAGATAAAAAAATAATTGTGAGGAAGGGTCATTAACAAACATGAGAATCAGGAAGAACCACTTGTAGTAACTGACACTTGATTTGAACTTTAAAGGAAAGAGTTTCAGGAAATGGAGGTGAGAAGAAAGTATCCCCAGGCATGGAGCCTGGCTATGCAAAGACACAGAGATAAGCAATATTAAATTGGAAGAATAGCAAATAAGTCAGCATGGCTAAAAATAGAATTTGCTCTTTGAGGTAGAGTATAGTTCATTTAGCTTTGAAACATAGGTTGGAGCCATATTGAGAAGCGCATTAAATGCCATAGGGAGGAATTTGTATTTTATCTTAGAGACATTAAAAAACTGGAGCTTCTTGAATAGTGGACTGACACTGTCTGCTTAAGAGAACTTTGGTAATAATACTTTGACAGCTGTGTGCAGTACAAATTGGAAAGAATAGAAACAATTCAGGAAAACCAGACAAAAGTCGGTAAGAGATTTTTGCTACAGTCTATGATGAGAAGTTTGGTAGTTGGAGTGGAAATTAAGGAATGGACACGAAATCCATTGGATGGAAATAAAATTGATAAAACTTGACCCCTAATTTGATATGTGCTGGGACAGTGAATTCACAGATTATTTCTATGTTGTTAATCTGGTTTCTTATGGTGGGACCTACAACAGAAATGGGAGAATTAGGAGGAGGGATAAGTTTAAGGTGAAAGATAATGAGTTTTCTTTTGTATGTGAAGGATTTGAGATACTCACCAGATGGTTGGAGTTGTAGGTTTAGACCTCAGGAGAGAGATGAGCACTGGATCTGTAGTTGGAGGATTCTTTTGTATGGAAATGATATCTGAACCCAGAAAGGTTGATGAGATTCCCAAGAGAATGTAGAGAGTAGAAAACAGGTTCCAAAATAGAGTACTGAAGAATGCTGACCTAGAATAATGGGACATGGAAGATGATCCAGTAAAAAAGACCGAAAAAGATCAGCTTAACAGTTATAATAAAAACAAAGAAAAAGCATGATCATAAATCCTAGAGATGAGAAAGTACCCAGAAGGAGGGAATGGACAACAGTGTTTAATGCTACCAAGAGGTCAGGCCACTGAATTTAGCAATTAAAAGATCATTGGTAATCTTGCAGAGAGAATAGTTTTCTGTCAAATGGTAAAATTGGAGACTGGATTTCAAGAGTATGAGATAAGAACAAGAGGTAAAAAGATGGAGGCAACTTTTTGTTTTTTTCTTTTTTGTTTTCCCCTCTAGGAGTTTATAAAAGAGAGAAAGGTTAAAGGAGTATGTTAAGTGAAGTGGTGATTTTTTGGTTTTTTTGGTAAGGTTGGGAGATTCTAGGGGTATTTGTATTTATTAAGAAAGGAGCCATTACATAAGGAGGGAGTTGAAATTAAGGAGAGAAAGGATGTTTAAAAGGACAAGCTTTCAAAGAAGTTTGGAGGAGATAGGAGAAGCATAAGTAGATTGAATGTTGCTGGTAAGGAAAAGGAACTTCTGAGAGGGAAGACCAAGACATAAACTCAGAAGACAACAATGTAAAAAAACCCTACAACCAAAGCCTCAAATAAAAATGCTAAGAATTCCTGAAAGAATTAAAGAAATCAGAGTGGTAGAGGAATAATTGGGAAAATAAATGTGTTGCAAGAAAATTATTATGAGAAAATTAACAACTTGGTATAAGAGGCACAGAAAAGTATTGATGAAAATAATACCTTAAAAATGTTGATGGGGCGGAGACAAGATGGCTGTGTAAAAGCAGAATTTCCTGGGAACTCCTTTCCCCACAAACTCCAAAAAACAAACAAATGATGACTCTAGCCAAAATTTAGAGTGAACGAACCCGCAGAAAGACTGAGTGATACATTTTCCCAGTCTAAGATAACTTAGAAGTTCCACGGGAAAGGTCTGTTTCACAAGGACCGGGCGTTGGGAAAAAAAAGCAGCAGCCCAGCCCAGGCCAGAGATCACCTGCAACAGCTTGAAGGGGCAGGGAGAGAACTGTGCTACATCAGAATGAGTGTGGAGTGAGGAGCACTGGTCGCACAATCTGCAGCGAGAATCTGGAGAAAGTGCCTGTACCCCCAGAGATGGTAAGTGAAGTCTGCAGAGATTTCTCTGTTCTCCTGCAGTGTAGGACTCTGCTGCTAGCCTACACTCAGATCCAGGTTGCAGTTTGGGCTTCCATGCTAAGATAGCATGGAATAGCCCCAGGGTGGAGGGAAGCACAGGCAAAGGAGCATAAATAAGACCTTGGAGGAATAAAGGTCCCAGTGGGGAGTCCCCCCCCCCCAAAAAAAACCCAAACCTTGGAAGTGCTGTAAATTAGTCTTGGACTGAGGAAGTGAGTAAACAACAGAAAAAGAAGAATCTGACCATAGAGAATTACTTTAGTCCCATAGAAGATCAAAACACATACTCAGATGATGACAAAATCGAAGCTTCCATATCCAAAACCTCCAAGAGAAATAGAAAATGGGCTCAGACTATGGATGAGCTCAAAAAAGACTTTGAAAAGCAATTAAGGGAGGTGGAGGAAAAATTGGGAGGAGAAATGAGAGTGATGCAGAAAAATCATGAAAACCAAATCAAAAGCTTGGTGAAAAATATACAAAAAATACTGAAGAAATTAATATGTTAAAAACCAGTTTAAGCCTAATGGAAAAAGCAAAACAAAAAAAAGCAAATGAGAAGAAGAATGCCTTAAAAAGGAGAATTGGCCAGCTGGAAAAGGACATAAAAAACTGTCTGAAGAAAATAACTCCTTCAAATGCAGAATGGAACTAAAGGAAGCTGATGACTTTGTAAGAAATCAGGAAGAAATTAAACTCTTCTCAAAAAAGCCAAAAATTAGAAGAAAATGTGAAATATCTCATTGGAAAAACAACTGACCTTGAAAACAGATCCAGAAGAAATAATTCAAAAATTATTGGGCTATCTGAAAGCCACAATCAGGAGAAGAGCTTAGCCTTCATTTTTCAAGAAATAAGACATCAGAATTGTCCTGAGATCCTAGAAGCAGAGGGTAAAAATAGAAATTGAGAGAATTCACCAACCATCTCATGAAAGAGATCCCAAAAGAAAAACTTCCAGGAATATTATAGCCAAATTCCAAAACCCCCAAATCAAAGAGAAAATTCTAAAAGCTGCCAAAAACAAACAATTCAACTACCGAGGCTCCATAGTCAGGATTACACAGGATTTGGCAGCATCTACGTTAAGGGTTTGTAGGGATTGGAATATGATATTCTGGAAGGTAAAAGATCTTGGTTTACACCCAAGAATCAACTACCCAGCAAAACTGAACATCCTTTTTCAGGGGAAAAGATGGACTTTCAATGAAACAAGGGACTTTCAAACTTTCCTATTGAAACAACCAGAGGTGAGCAGAAAGTTTGATCTCCAAATATAGGTCTCTAGTGAAGCATGGAGGGAGTGGAAGAGAAGGACTAACTATGAGGAATTTAATGATGTTGAACTGTTTGTATTCCTGCATGGGAAGAAGATATTGACAACTCATATGAACTTTCTTATTTATAAAAGCTGTTAGAAGGAGCATATATAGGCAGAGCACAGAAAGGAGTGGAATATAATGGTATAATATAGTAAAAAGATGGAGTCAATGGTTGATAAAGGAAAGTACTTGGAGGAAGGTAAAGGAGAAGAAGAAGCAGCTAAGAAATTTCACCTAAGAATCAAGAAAATGCTTTTTCAATGGCGTGGAAAGGGGGAAGGCAAAGGGGAATGAGTGAGCCTTCATTCTCATCAGAAATGGCTCAGAGAGGAAATAACATACATACTTAATGGGGTGAGGAAATCTATCTTACCCTAGAGAAAAATAAGAGGAAAGGGATGGGATAAGGAGGGAAGGGGGGAATAGGTGATAGAAGAGAGGGAAGATTGAGGGAGTGGGTACTCAGATTCAATGCACTTTTGGACAGGGCCAAGATGAAAGGAGAGAGAGAATAGAATAAATGAGAGTGGGGAGGAATAGAGTGGAGGTACAGCTAGTAATAGCAACTGTGGGAAAACTATTGAAGCAACTTCTCTGGTAGACTTCTGATAAAGAAAGCAACTCACCCCAGAGACAGAGCCATTGAAATCTGAACACAGGTTGAAATACAATTTTTTTCTCTTTCTCTCTATTCTTTTTTTTTTGGGGGGGAAGGGGGTTTATGTTTACTCTTATAACACATTCAGTTTACATCAATGTATAGCATGGAAACATTGTAGAGACTATCAGACAGCCTTCTGTGGGAAGGGGGAAGGGAGGAGGGAAATTATAAAATTAAAAACCTTACAAAAATGATAGGTACATATTATTATTGTATATAATTGGAAAACAAAATGTTAGAATAAAAAAATAGAGAATGCTAATAAATAAATAAATTGTTGATAGCTGGAAAAAGAGGAACAAAATTTCACAGAAGAGAACATCTTTAAAAACAGTTTGTCTGGAGTCAGGAGTACCTGAATTCAAATCTGGCCTCAGACATTTAATTATTACCTAGCTGTGTAGCTTTGGGTAAACCACTTAACCCCATTGCCTTGCAAAAAAAACCTTAAAAAAAGTTTGCCAAATGGAGAAAGAGGTACAAGAAGAAAATAATTTTTTAAAAACTAGATTTGGACAAGTGGAAGCTAATGAATCCATGAGATATCAAGAAGTAATCAAATAAAATCAAAAGAATAAAAAAATAGAAAAAAGTGAAATATTTCATTGGAAAAACAACTAACTTGGAAATAAGATTGAGGAGAAGTAATGTAAAATTAATGAACAACGTGAATGCCATGGAAGAGCCTAGATATCATATTATTTCAAGAAGTTATCAAGGAAATCTACATATCTTAGATCCAGAGAATAAAATAGAAATTGAAAGAATCCACTGATCATCTCCTGAAAGTGGTCCCAAAATGAAAACTTCCAAGAATATTAAACCAAAATCCAGATTTCCCAGCTCAAGGAAGAAGTCAGCCAGAAAGAAAGAAATCAAATATCATGGAAGTTACACTCAGGATTTTTGTTTTTTTATCAGCTTCCAAATTGAAGGAGTGGAGGGTTTGAAATGTGACATTCTGGGAGGCAAAGGGAGCTAGAATTGAAACTAAGCATTACTAAGCTAGAAAGCTGAGTATTAACTTTCAAGGGGAAAATGGATATTTACTCAAAGAGAGGACTTTAAGGTATTTCTGATGAAAAGACCAGACCAGAGCAGAAAATTTGACATTCAAACAAAAGACTCAAAGGAAACATGAAAAGGTAAACATAACAGAATAGTCAAAGGGGACTCAATAAAAGTACACTGTTTTACATACCTGTATAGGAAAAAGATACATGTAATTCTTAAGCCTTTAACTTTATTAATAGAGCTGTTTGAAGTAATCTGCAAGGACAGTGAAATCGCTTAGTGGGCATAGTGGATGGAGTGCTGGGCTTGAAGTCAAGATGACTCAAATTCCTCAACTCAAATCTGGCCTCAGACAATTAACTGTATGACCCTGGGCAAGTCACTTAACTCTGTTTACCTCAGTTTCCTCATTTGTATGTGAGCTGGAGAAAGAAATGGAAAACTATTTCAGTATCTTTGCCAAGAAAACCACAAATGAACAATCGAACATGACTGAGAAATGATTGAAAAACCACAACATTTAGAGGAAACGGATGTGAGTAGCTTGTGTTGGAATGATTGCTAAAAAAAAATTGAAGAAATGAAAAAGAGGAATGCACTGAGAGAAGGGGGAATGAAGAAATAGAATGGAGAAAGTTTTTTTACATAAAATATGTGCAAAGTAGAACCTATAGTGGAGGGGATGTGGTAGGCAATGCATGAGCTTTACTTTTATCAGAATTGATCATCATTGATTAGAAAAATACAAATTAGAGCAACTCTGAGGTTCCACCTCACAACTATCAGAAAGGACAAATGCTAGAGGGGATGAGAGGAGATAGTTACACTAATAGGCTGTAGTGTAGTTGTGAACTAGTCCCATCTCTCTGGAAAACATTTGGAACTATTTCCAAAGTCTGAATCTGTGCATACCCATTAATGTAGCAGTAGCATTACTAGATCTGTATCTCAAAACAATTAAAGAAAAAGGAAAAGGTCCTATTTGTTGTTTTTTTTAAATTATTTATTTTTATCCATATGTATGTTCATATTTCCAAATTACAAAAAATTTCCCTCCACCCTCCCTTCCCTTCCCCCCCTCCTCTCAACAGGGAACAGTCAGGTTAGCATTTTACAAACATATTTTGTTAAACATATTTACAAATTAGTAATTTTTGGCATGAAGAATTAGGATTAAGGGAAAGAGCTACACTTATGGTCAGACTCTAGAGTGGCATGAAATGACTCTACAAGATCAGATGCTGAGCTAAGGGAGTAGATAATGGGGTGAGGAAATCTATCTTACCCTAGAGAAAAATAAGAAGAAAGGGATGGGATAAGGAGGGAAGGGGGGTAAATAGGTGATAGAAAAGAGGGAAGATTGAGGGAGAGGGTACTCAGATTCAATGCACTTTTGGACAGGGCCAGGATGAAAGGAGAGAGAGAATAGAATAAATGAGAGTGGAGAGGAATAGAATGGAGGTACAGATAGTAATAGCAACTGTGGGAAATTATCCCTTAAGACAATTTTTATAAAGTGTTAATCAGATTCAGAAGTGTTGTTTTTTTCCTATGTGTTTTGTCTTGTTTTTTCTTCCTCTGGATGGGGATAATTATAATCCATAATGAGTCAAATATAGTTATCCTAGCTCTCTGGACTGCCAAGAGGAGCTGTTTCCATCAAGGCTGTTCATCCCATAATGTTATTGTTGATGTGTACATTGTTCTCTTGGTTCTACTCCCTTTGCTCAGCATCTGATCTTGTAGAGTCATTTCATGCCTCTCTAGAGTCTGACTATTTAATAGTTTCTTATAGAACAATAATATTCCATAGTATTCATGTACCATACCTTTTTTTAGCCTTTCCCCAGATGATGGCCATCCTCTCAATTTCCAATTCTTTGCCACTACAAAAAAAGCTGCTACGAATATTTTGGAATATGTAGTACTTTACCCATTTTTTTTTATAATTTCTTCTGTAAATAGACCTAGAATTAGAATTGCTGGGTCAAAGGGTATGAACAGTTTTACTGCTCTTTGTGTATAGTTCCATATTGCTTTCCAGAAATGTCGGATCCATTCACAACTCCACCAACAAATGCATTAATGTCCTAATCCTCCCACAATCTCTCCAACATTGATAATCTTCCCTTTTTCTCATCTGGGCTAATCTAATAGGTGTAAGATGATATCTCATTGTTGTTTTAATTTGCATTTCCTCTAATCAGTGTGATTTGGAGAATTTTTTTCATATTATTTTATATAGGTTTAATTTCTTCATTTGAAAACTGTCTGTTCATATACTTTGACCACTTATCAATTGGGGAATGACTTGTGATCTTATAAATTTGATGCAATTCTCTATATATTTTAGAAATGAGACTGTATGTAAAGATTGTTTGCCAGTTTTCTGCTTTCCTTCTAATTTTGACAGCATTGGTTTTATAAGTGCAAAACCTTTTTAATTTAATATAGTCAAAATCATTCATTTTGCACTTTATAATGTGCTCAAATTCTTGTTTCGTCATAAATTTATCCCTTTTCCATAGATCACTAGGTAGATAGAATTGTTTTGGTCTATGAATTTATCTATGGTATTGCTCTTTAGTCTAAATCCTGTACCCATTTTGACCTTATTTTGGTATAGGGTGTGAGATGTGGATCTATGCCTAATTTTTGTCATACTATTTTTCAGTTCTCCCAAGAATTTTTATCAAATAGTGAGTTCTTAGCCCAGAAGCTTATGTCTTTGGGTTTGTCAAATAGTAGATTGATGTAGTCATTTACTTCAGTTTCTTTTTAACCTATCCTAAACCACTGATCTGTTACTTTATTTCTTAACCAGCACCGGGCAGTTTTGATGACTGCTGCTTTATAGTATAGTTTGAGATCTGGTAGAACTAGGCCACCTTCCTATACATTTTTTTTTCCATTGGTTCCCTTGCTGTTCTTACCTTTTCTTGCTCTGGATGAATTTTATTATTTTTTCTAGCTCAGTAAAGTAGTTATTTGGTAGTTTGATTGGTATGACACTGAACAAGTAATTTAATTTGGGTAATATTTTCATTTTTATTATATTAGTTCGACCTAACCTTGAGCATTTGACATTTTTCCAATTATTTAGATCTGACTTTATTTGAGTGAGGAGTGCTTTATAATTGTGTTCATACAGTATCTGGGTTTGTCTTGGGAGTTAGATTCCCAAGTATTTAATGTTGTCTATATTTATTTTAAATGGAATTTCTCTTTTTATCTCTTGCTCTTGGGCTTTGTTGTATGTATATATATATATAAATGCTGATGATTTATGTGGGTTTATTTTATATACTGCTACTTAGCTGAATTTCTTAAATGTTTCAAGGAGTTTTTTTAGATGATTTTCTTGGGTTCTCTGGGTATACCATGATATCATCTGCAAAGAGTGAAAGTGTTGTTCTTCTTTTCCAATTCTGATTCCTTCAATTTCTTTTTCTTCTCTTATTGCCACTGCTAGCATTTCTAATACTATATTGCATAGTAATGGTGATAATGGGCATCCTTGTTTCACCCCTGATTTTACTGGAAAAGCTCTGAGTTTATTCCCATTGAATATTATTTGTTGATGGTTTTAGATGGATACTATTTATTATTAGATAGATACTATTTATTATTTTAAGGAAAATATTTATTCTTAAACTTCCTAGTGTTTTTAAAAGGAATAGATATTGTATTTTTATCAAAGGCTTTTTCAGCATCTATTGAGATAATCATTTGATTTCTGTTGGTTTTGCTGTTGATATGTTTAATTATGTTGAGTATTTTCCCAATGTTGTACCATCCCTGCCTGCCTGGTATAAATCCAACCTGATCATGGTATATTGTCCTGGTAATAACTTGCTGTAGTCTCATTGCTAAAATTTTACTTAAGATTTTTGCATCAATATTCGTTAGGGTGATTGGTCTGTAATTTTCTTTGTCTGTTTTGATTTTTCCTGCAAACTTCCTATTTGTTAAAAAGAAAATTATAGCAGTTCTTTTCATGGAGAAAGAGAATTGGAAATTGAAGGAATGCTCAACAGTTGGGAAATGGCCAAACAAGTTGTGCCATTTGATTATGATAGAATACAATTGTATTATAAGAAGTGGTGAGGGAAATAGTTTTATGAGAGGGGGGAAAAACATGATAAGACATATATAAACTGATGTAAAGTGAAGTAAGAAGAACCAGGAAATCATTGTTTATAATAACAGCAATATTCTGAATATGCTCAATTATGAAAGACTTGGTGGATTGTGATGGAGATGAAGACTGTGAACTAGGTTTTATACTCAATTCTGTACTCTATCAGGGAAGAAAAGAGAATACCTTGGAGGCTAATATAATTGACTACCCCCAGGATAAGGACTAGGTCATATATTTAGATAGGGTAAACCTCAAAGGAGGAAGAGTGAAGTTTGGGATCTGACAGTGGGAGCAAAGAACATGATTACCTCCCCTCTAGGACTAATGAAACATTAGAGAAGGTGTAATCAACTTGCTTTAATAATTGGCATCAGGAATCTATCAGTTATTATTTCTAGTTGTCTTAGAAATTTACCATATTTCCCCATGTATAAGATGCACCCTTTTTTTGAAAAATTAGGAGTCTAAAAACTGAGAGTCTTATACAGTGGTTGTAGATTTTACTTGCATTTCCCACTTTTTCATGCTTGCATTCTATTTTTTTTTTTTTTAGGTTTTTGCAAGGCAAATGGGGTTAAATGGGGTTAAGTGGCTTGCCCAAAGCCACACAGCTAGGTAATTATTAAATGTCTGAGACCGGATTTGAACCCAGGTACTCCTGACTCCAGGGCTGGTGCTTTATCCACTATGCCATCTAGCTGCCCCATCATGCTTGCATTCTTACTTGCATTTCCCATTTTTTCGTGCTTGATGTCTTTGTGATCATTGTTTTGCATTTGTTTACCAGTGTATTAGGTGATGTTTTGCCACATTCTGCCCAGAAATGGCTCAGAAAAGGTTTTTGTACTATGCTGAATTCAGGTTAAAAGTGATCCACTTTGCAAAAGTGAATGGAAATTGTGCTACCAAATGTCAGTTTGATCCTCCTCCAACTGAGAAAACAATCTGAGACTGGCTACAGGGAGAAGAAACCCTGCTGCAAAGGCTATGGCAGAAAAAAGACCATAAGAGGCAAGTCAGCAAAACAGCCTGATTTAGAGAGGGAATTGAAGCTTTGGGTTGAAGTGCAAAAAGTCATTGGAATTTCTGTGTCAACAAAGATGGTTCAACATGAGGCAAGAAGAATTGCTGATGAAAAAGAAGTGACTGATTTCAATGGAGGACACTATTGGAGCTTAAGGTTCATGAAATGGAATGGACTAAGCATGCATCCATGCACCAGACTTGCCCAGGGACCGCTTGTGGTCAACCACAGACAAGAGCATAGACAGGATAGTGGTCAGAGCCTCTCTAGTGATTTGTCATCAAATGTAGTTAAGGACAAGCTAATGGATGGGAGTTTTGAAAGTGATGAGGAGTTGTATGAATTTTATGGTGAATAAAGCTTGGGTTCAATAACTTTATGTAATACATTTTTTTTTTCCAAATTTCGGGTCCCAAAATTAAGGTGCATCTTATACATGGGGAAATACAGTATACTATTTTCCACAATGAAAATGTAACTTAGATGTTCTCTAATGTGCCTCCATTCTTTTTCACTGTCATGAACCCCGTCTTGCTCAGTTTAGGTGATTCCATTTGTTAAAATTTCAAGTTCACTTTATTACTCATGTTTTGTATATTTGTGTATAGGCTTCCAGGGCTCTAAATATTGTCTTTATTAGCATAAAGGACTCACACCCCCTTCCTCTTTTTAAAAGATTAATGTCTCAGGTTTAATAATAAAATAATAATTTTTGTTTATCTTTTATTTCTGTATTTTTAATCAACCTTTTTCATTTTCCCTTCAGAATGTTATTTTGACTTTTTAAGTGAAGATTTTGATGTAAAGACTTATACTTCTCAATCTATTCACCAAGCTGTAATAGCTGAACAACTAGCAAAACTTGCACAAGGAATAAGTCAGTTGGATAAAGAACTACACTTACAGGTAAAGAAACTTTTTTTCTTAAAGTAACAAAGTTGCATTTTTATAGACTATCTGTTATATCTATATATCTAAGTATGTATGTAAAAGCTATATATATATATATATGTATGTATATGCAAAGTATATGTATTTCTGTGAATAAATATCTTCTATTTCCAAGGTAAATTTAGAGGTAAATCAAATCTTTGTATTTTGAATACTTTTAAAAGCCTTAATGAACCTGAACAATTTTAAAGAACTCTGGCAAATCCTTTTTACTGATTAAAAACCTGAACCTAATCTCTTTTGTCAGGTAGCAGCCATGATTCACATATTCCAATTATGTGATGCATAAAATAGAAGGGAAAAAATTAGAAAGGACAAACATGTGTTCTTAGGGTAAGGAGTGTTTTTCAATAAGAATTGGGTTTTGAGACATTATCGCAAAAAGTTTATTTGTAAACATTGTTTTTAGGCAGTAATTGAACTGTAAAAATAAAATCAGGCATGAATGAAAGATACAACTATTCAATATAATGTGAGAAACTGGGTAAAATACATCAATTACTGAAGATACCATTTTCCCAATTGTTCAAAAATGTTTATGAGTATAAATCAAAGGCTTTTTTGATGAAGACATGAGAAGATAACAAAGAAGTCTTCTGAAATTCTATGTCACTTTGCCTTTTCACTTTTGCACATTTAATTGAAAGATATAGAGAATTCAAGAATTATTGTTTATTTGTTGATTATAAGCTGATCTTAAATCAGAAATGCTACTTTAAAGACTTACCTTCATAATGAGTCTCCTATGATGATATCAAAATTATACGATTCCTTGAAAGATATAAGCACAGAGAGAACTTGGTTCAGTTATCTTTTGATTAATAATGTCAAGCAAATAACCAGGAAGAGTAGTTAACCTATTCTTTTATTTCATGTGTATTATGTTTTAATTATGAAAAATGATTATCCCAAACCATCTTAAGAAGCTTTCTTTGTTGTTTTTTTGGGTTTTTTTTTTTTTTTTTTTTACCAAGGCAATGGGGTTAAGTGACTTTTCCAAGGTCACAGTGCTAGGTAATTATTAAGTGTCTGATGTCAAAGTTGAGCTCAGGTCCTCCTGATACCAGGGTCAGTGCTCTATCCACTGTGCCACCTAGCTGCCCCCATATTTTTTTTAAATTTATTTTTATTAAAGATATTATTTGAGTTTTACAATTTGCCCCCCAGTCTTACTTCCCTCCCCCTACCCCCCACCCCCACGGAAAGCACTCTGTCAGTCTTTACTTTGTTTCCACGTTGTACCTTGATCCAAATTGGGCGTGATGAGAGAGGAATCATATCCTTAAAGAAAAGACAAGAAGTCTAAGAGGTAACAAGATCAGACAATAAGATATCTGTTTTTTTCAAAATTAAAGGGAATAGTCCTTGAACTTTGTTCAAACTCCACAGCTCCTTATCTGGATACAGATGGTATTCTCCTTTGCGGACAGCCCAAAATTGTTCCCGATTGTTGCACTGATGGAATGAGCAAGTCCTTCAAGGTTGAACATCACTCCCATGTTGCTGTTAGGGTATACAGTGTTTTTCTGGTTCTGCTCATCTCACTCAGCATCGGTTCATGCAGATCCCTCCAGGCTTCCCTGAATTCCCATCCCTCCTGGTTTCTAATAGAACAATAGTGTTCCATGACATACATATACCACAGTTTGCTAAGCCATTCCCCAGTTGAAGGACATTTACTTGATTTCCAATTCTTTGCCACCACAAACAGGGCTGCTATAAATATTTTTGTACAAATAATGTTTTTACCCTTTTTCATCATCTCTTCAGGGTATAGACTCAGTAGTGGTATTGCTGGGTCAAAGGGTATGCACATTTTTGTTGCCCTTTGGGCATAGTTCCAAATAGCTCTCCAGAAGGGTTGGATGAGTTCACAGCTCCACCAACAGTGTAATAGTGTCCCAGATTTCCCACAACCCTTCCAACAACGATCATTATCCTTCCTGGTCATATTGGCCAATCTGAGAGGTATGAGGTGGTACCTCAGAGAGGCTTTAATTTGCATTTCTCTAATAATTAATGATTTAGAGCATTTTTTCATATGGGTGCCCCCCATCTTAAGAAGCTTTGCTATTGAATTTGCTAATGAAGATTTGATTCAAAACCTTCAAATTCTTGGACACCATCAGAAATCATTTCTGCAAAGATAATACCAACTCATACTTTTTCTCTTAGAATTCTCTCATAATAATTTCAAATGTGAAATTCAAAGTCATCTCCTTAGTTTTCAGAATGAGATTGAAGGTTCACTATTGAAATCACTTCAGTACTAACATTTCAGGTTTTTTCTACTATCCTGGTTTGTAGATTGATGGCCAAGTAGATAGGGAAATTATCACATAATGCTAAGTTAACTGTGTCCAAGGGTTATTAGCTGAATAGTTGTGTAATGAAGCTATACTATCTTCAGTTGGGTATTTTGTTCTGCTATAGTATTTTAACTTACAATGTTATAATACAGTCTGTCATTAAAAATTTTGTTTTATATTCATTCAGCTCCTACTTTGGTACCTATGAATAGTCTATGACTGAATGACTGAATTTTCCAACTACTGAAAACTTGGTTTTTAGCATTTGTTCCAATGAAATAGTTATTCTATCCTCATTTTTCTTAAAATTCAGAACTTTTTGTTCATTTGTCCATAATCTGGCAGACTTTTTCAAGTATCCGCAAGACTGAGCAATGTTGACATTGTTGTTTAAAAAATAGGGAATAGTCTATTTTTATTATTTTTTTCAGTAAAAGATGTTTAGACCTATTTGCTACCATCATGATTTATGTCATTTGATTCACTTTCAAGCAGCACTTCTATTATCTCCATTTTTTTTCTTTTTAGCCATAGACTCAGATCTTTTCATTGCAGGCAGTTAATATAAAATATGATTTTATAGGATAATTTAGCTCATTTAGGATACTGTTTGTTCTCAGTATAGCAGTATTTGATTTGAGCCTCTGGAAAATTTGATGTTTACTTCAGTAAGTATTCAGTATGTCTTACTTTGTTCCACTTACTGTGCTGAGCCCTGGGGACAGAGTTTAAAAATCAGGCACTCCTTGCCCTTAGAAAGTTTCTTTTCATTTAGGGGAAATCAGGTGCACATGTAAATTAGAAGTGCTTTTCAGTGCCTGGATGCCACATTAGACTTGCCAGATGTTATTGAACTGATCCATTAAAATTGCCACCTTCTTGTTCTTTTTAAATCATATATAAAATCTTAACCTGTTAGAGATGAGACTTCAGTATTTGTTCTAATTCCCCACTTAGTCTTAGAAGTTGGATTAACAAAAAGATGAAATCATAAATTGGTATTCAAAGGATCTTAGAGATCATCTAGAACTAGGATTTTAGAATGCTTTTTTCATGATTAATCCAGAGTTCCTACTGTATATCCTGTTTCTCTTTTCTCTGCTTTTCTTTTTTTCTCAGATTTTTATTGCCCTTTTGGATTGCTGGCATTTTATGATATGTGACTTTTAGTAACTATCACCAGCCATGGAGAATTTTTCTTTTTCTTTATTTTTTCTGCTTGATGAACTGACCATTGTAATAAACTTTTTTTTTTTTTTATCATCAGTTATTCTTGGTGGAGCCTGCTTTCTGAAGCTTTTTGATTCATTTTTGAATTTATGAATAATCCTAGACTTTTGACTTCCAGATTACCAAGGTTTTATTGTATGAATTAAAATGTGGAAATGAAAGAAGCAAAATATATGCCTATTATATGTTTTAAATTTCACATTTTCCCCTAATTATATGTAAAAACGATTTTTAACATTTATCTTAAAAAATTATTTTATTTAGGGGCAGCTGGGTGGCACAGTGGATAGAGCACCAGCTCTGGAGTCAGGAATACCTGAGTTCAAATCCAGCCTCAGACACTTAATAAATAATTACCTAGCTGTGTGGCCTTGGGCAAGCCACTTAACCTCATTGCCTTGCAAAAAAAAAAAACCTTAAAAAAATTATTGAGTTTCATAGTTTCACTCCTCTCCCTGGACTGTGCTCAACCTACCCTAGTGAAATAGACTTTTCCTACTCATCTTCTCAGTTGTCTTGGGTAGGAAAATTGTTTTACCTGTCCTTTTGTGTGTCCTGTTGCTTCAGAATTTATTTTGAAGCATTATGGAAGGATTTGGAGGAGAACTCAGGTAAGTCCATGCCTTTTCTCCACCATCTTGGCTCTGTCCCTGCCTATTTTATTTATAATTAAGAGAGACTTCTGTATTTTGACAAATAAGAATAAATATATAGAATAATTGCCCCAAAGAGATTTGATATTTCACTAATCATTTCTATATAGATGATTCCCAGATATCTATCTCTCCTGATACTTCACCAACTTGAATATCTTGAATTGGATGTCTTTAAGGCATCTTTTTTTTGGGTGAGGGCAAGGCTTAAGTTAAGGTCATATTGCTAGTGTAAGTATTAGGTGTCTGAGATCACATTTGAACACAGGTCTTCGTGACTTCAGAACCATCTAGTCACCTTCTTTTAGGTATCTTAAATTCACGATGGCCCCAAAAGGAATTTCTTTTACTTTCTAACTTTACTTTTGAGAGCACCCTCAGTTTACAGGTTCACAACTTAAGATATTATTCTCAATTCTTTGCCACATTTTTGTCCTCTCTACCTTTACTACATTTTTTAAAATTTCTTTTTTTAATTTTCATTTAACGCAATGGGTTAAATGACTTAGTGTCTGAGGTCACATTTGAACTCAGGTCCTCCTGACTCCAGGACTGAACGCTCTATCCACTGCATCATGTAGCTGCCCCACAACATATCTTATATACATCCCTTTCTTTCTACTCACATCAACACTACACAAGTGTAGGTCCTTATTACTTTGCATCTGAAGCATTTCAGTAGTCTTCTGATTAGTTTTCCTGCCTCAAATTCTTCCTTCCAACCATCATCTTTCCCTCAGCTGCTAAATGACAATTTGTTCTGTTGGTATGAATTTGAGTAATTTTATCCAACTTATTTTCTTTATATTCAACTTTCACTATACTAGACCCTTGCTTTTCAGTAGTCATCTCTTAGGCTTGAATGCCTTTGTTCTTTCCCTTGGCCTACTAGTTACCCTCTCTTCCTTCAAGCTTTTGCTCAAATCCTATGTTCTGCATCTTATCCAATTCTCCTTCCATTCCTCTGCTGTGCTGGTGCCTTTCCCTTTGAGGTGACTTCCAGCTTATTCTGTATATATTTTGACTGTATTTTAGTTGTTGCCATGTTGTCTTCCCCATTAGAATGAGCTCTTTGAGGTCAGGGATTGATTTGACTGTTCTTTATATCCTTAGTGCTGAGTGTAGTGCTTCATAGTTAATAAATACTTAAAGGCTTTTTTGATTCATTAAAAAACCATGTTGGTTTTAATAAAGAACTTGTTTTTTTATAATAATTATGAGAAAAATGAAAATTCTTTGTAAAAATAATTTTAATGTATTTGTTGAATGATGAAAAAATAATTTCTGATTTTTAAGTTTCTAGAATAGTAACTCATGTAACCTTTTCAAGCCAAGCTGAGTTTGAGTACTATATTTTTCAATTTTCAGTTTATTTTCTGGCTGCTTTCTCACTCTTCAGATCAAGAAGTCAGTCAGCTCTCAGGACAGAATTGGTTATGGTGTGAACATATGATACTTAATTGTTCATACAAGTATAACACTGAATTTAAGTTATCTGAAATAATTAAGGATGTATGCCACATAATAATGATATATTGGTACCAGAAGGCTCCCTAAAACACATCTTGTCCAATTACCTTGTATGCCTAGATATTTGAACGTAGGCCTGCAAGGTGTGCTTCATGTCTAGGATCACAGATCAGGGCCTTGGCAATAACATGGCATTGTGCCTGAAAGATCTGATTGACAACATTAAGATCCTTTCCTCAGTGATGTGGATTTAGGATATTTGTGTTGATTTCTGGTTGCACTGATAGAATGAATGTGCAGACCAGCAACTCTAAACCCTGAGTGGAATTCCTCAGCTTCCTGAGTCACAGATTTTTTTCTTTTTCTTTTTTTGACCTGAAATTTTAAAATGATACAAAAATACCTTGTTAACATTTTTTTTTTTAGCCTCCAAAATCTAGCTTTATTTTTTCTTTGGTTTAGAGACTTGGAAAGACAAAGTACATGGTCTCCTGGTAGCATGGTCTTTAGATGCTACCTTTGAAATGAATTGCTATTATGAAACCAGTTTTTCATCCTTTCTTATTTTGTCTGAGAATCTTTGATTGAGTTAAGAGTGAGGTTCTATGATTTGTTCAAGTGATTTGTTTTATTCTCTGAAGTACTCCTGTCACTCATAAATAAATTTTCACCCAAAAGTTAAAACCTAAAGCTTTCTTAAACCTCCTGTCTATAACTTACCAATTAGCATATTTAAATTGAATATGGCATTAATGAGGCTATTTTATGTTCTGAGGTCACAAATTCATACTTTGCAGCTTTCCCCTAAAAGATTATAAAAGGGAAATGTAAGGAAACTGTTTGAGACTAAATATCTTCAAATGTAAAATGAAAGGGCTGGAACAAATGATCTCTAAAGTCCCTTCAAATATTAAAAGTCTTATTTTTTTCTTCCAACAGAAAACCATACTGCTTTTCAAAACTCAAAACTCCAATACCAAAAGTTACACATTTTCCTGCACTTTTTTAGGTGATAGGACCAGCTTTGCTAGCATGAACCATTTCTTCAGGCTGTGTGAGGCTGATGGAGGCCTTTTCTTAGACAGCAATCCTTTATATCTTGAATATTCTTGCCTACTAGCCTGGATGTGTATGTAGAATTGAAATGGCTGGATCTTCCACCTTATTTCAGGTTGAGTGTACAGAAGATTGATCTCTCTCTCTCTCTTAAGATTTTTGCAAGGCAAATGGGGTTAAGTGGCTTTCCCAAGGCGACACACCTACCTACCTACCTTCCTTCCTTCCTTCCTTCCTTCCTTCCTTTTTTTTTAGGTTTTTGCAAGGCAATGAGGTTAAGTGGCTTGCCTATGGCCACACAGCTAGGTAATTATTAAGTGTCTGAGGTCAGATTTGAACTCAGGTACTCCTTATTCCAGGGCAGGTGCTCTATCCACTGCGACACCTAGCTGCCCCTTGTTAAGACAATCTTCAAATTTCTATCAGATTTATGACTTTTTTTTTAAAAAGTTTCCCTCAAAAGGAGAGATGGTACTTAATGAACTAGAATCCATCTGAACAAAATACAGAAAACCATTTAATTTTGTATAATAAAATAACTTTTTAATATTTTTCCCTCTTCCAGCCTTAATTCTTTTGGAATATCATTTTTTCATAAAAGTAGAGTCTTTGCATGAATTGGTTTTGGCCACTTCAAATCTGCTCATTTCATAGAAGAAATTTTGGATTTATCAGATACCCTAAACAATTACTGCACATTTGGGAACAGAACAGTGACTTGAAGACAGCCCTTTATGTGATGATGATGATGATGATGATCTGACCCTAAGCCTTAACACAGCCTCCATTTCTGAATTTTAAGTGGCTTGTTACAATGGATATGATTGTCATTACCAGTAATGCTTACAGTGGCATGTACCAGCTTTAAGACCATGTGTTGAAAGAAGACATAGTAGATCAGAACTGTGGCAAAGTGGATATTCGCTTGGCTTGTTTTAAAATGTAATCTCCCTGATGTTATTATAGTCTTTGAGATTGAAGGACAAACATCATCAACAGTTTATCTTATTTCATTCCTATATTTGCAACATGCTAATTTCACTTAAAATTGGTCAGTGAGGAGAGATAACATGGTACAGGAGAAGAGAACCCTAAAATTGGAGCCAGAAAATCTGGCTGCCAGTACCAGCTCCACCACTTACCTGTTTGATCTCATGCAAATCACTGAACCACTCTGGCCTCAATTTCCTCTTTTGTAAAATTAAAGATTAGGATTAAACTGACCTTTGAGTTTCTTTCTACTGTAAGTCTATGACTTTCTCATCTGCATCACTTATACTGTGATAAAAATGAGGAAAAACTATTTTGTATACTTGGAATTCCTATGCAAATGTGAATTATTATTGCCATCTTTATTTCTATTTCCTTTCTTTCCAGACTCTTATTAAATAGGTAACAATCTATAAAATAATATTTAAAATATACTAGGAATGACCAATAAGTTCAACCTTTTGTACATTTTAAAAAATCTTTATATTTATCATGCCAGGCAGATAACCTCAGAAAGGAGAACTAATTTAGTTTGTTTTTGAATTATCCCCTGCTGTTAGTTACCCCATAGATTCTGCCTTTTTTTTCAGGCTATTAGTTGTAATTAACAAGTGAAATTGCATTTGTATTTTACAAGTGTCTTTCAATTCAGGGAATTGTACAGTTGGCACTTTCATTGAAATCACTTAAATCATCTGTGTTCATCAAAATGGTTGAAGTATCATTTAATTCTTAAGAGCAAAGTAGCCTTATTTTCAAATCCTGCCTTATCTGTTTTCAGCTCCTTAAAACAATATAATCCTCCCAGTATAAGCTCATCATTTACTTCACTACTCTGCTGCTAACTCTCCTTGATTAACTCTTTTCAGTTGGGAGGGCTGGAGGTCAGAGTATCAAACTCCTCCCAGTGCCTTCCTTTCTAGAAGCTAGAAACTAGATTCTCAGATCATACTGTTTTACATCTGCTGCCTTGCTTAGTTTCAACTTTATAAAACAAGGTATTCCTTGATGCTTCTCCTAGTCTACCTCCCTCCTAATCTTCCTCACCTTTCTTACCTCCTTTTCTGTGTTGACTTCCACATTAGATTGTAAGATTATTGAAGGCAGGGGCTGGCTGTCTTTTTATTGATTGTATCCCTAGTGCTTAGCACAATGTCAGGCATATTATAGGTACTTAGTAAATATTATTTGAATTGGATCAGATTTGTTTATGTAGAATTCTACATTGATAATTTCTTTTGAGAATTGAAGGTAGGAAAATATGTTCTTTTTCAAGATTATATATTGAAAAAGAATGAAAAATTATTTAGCTAAACATAGTGTTTTAAGTTTCTTATGTTGATTTGTTTAAAATAGACTATTTTTCTTTAAACACTATGTTCAACACTTATAGAAAAAAATGGTTACAATATAAAATTACATGCACTTATTTTGTCATGAATTTTTGTTGTTGGAAGTAAAGTAGTAGAATATAATGTAATGCTCAGCTTTCAGTTTTTATTCATGATAGTTGACATTCAAATATATCATGACAAAAAATGTCCATGTTGATTTAGAAATAGTTCATCTCTCAGTTATTTCATAATTTTCTATTTTGTTAAACTTTGGGAAGTAAAATAATCATTCAGTTTTCTGATAGAGATGAAAAATTAATTCTCTGAATCTATGCTTCAAAATTTATAGTATGTTCCTTCCAAAAATAAGCTTAAATCTGTTTCTGAGTGTTGTGGAGAATACTTATTGAAGTTATATATGTAGGAAAAAGATTAAATTAAGTTTTCTTGGCTACTGACTCACATAATTATTTAAATTAAAAGTATCATATCATAGTCTACTATAAGAAGAATGGTACTAAGAACGAAGTTTTGGGATATTTTTGATTATATTTAGTGGCTTTAAAGTTTTACTTTTCCATATTTTTACATTCTATGGTTATGCTGTCATTTTAGAAAAACTGTTATAGTAACAGCAAAGTTATGGAAATAAACTTTTGTTTGAAAATAAACTTGTTGCCTTCTTTTTTTTGTTGGATTGTAGATATGCTTCACTTAGTATAAATTTACATATTAGAACTGTGAACTGTGAAAAAAGGAATCAGTAATTCATTCAAGAGAATGATATCTTCATACCTAAGTATCTCAGCTGCTATATTTTCTCTAATGCTCTGTCTGTCCCTTGTCTTTCCATTTCCTAGACTATTTTGCTTCCTCTGCTATATAGCTTATAGGTAAACTCTGTCATATCTCTATTGATAGATGATGCAGTAGCAGTGAGGTGACAAATGTGGTTATATACCATGGATTTGTAGCCTCTTCAGTCAGCTTGGTTTTGTGACTTCAGTAATAGTCAGCAGTCCAGCATTAAATGGAGCAGGAAATTTGATGATTTTAATGGGTGTCCCCACTTCCTTTTTCCTTTTATTCTCATCTTAACTCCTCAGCTGACTTCATTTGAAATCCTCTCTAGCTATCTCCTCCTTTACTGGTTTCACATGAAAAGATAACTTTCGTCCTTGCCATGGAAATTCTTTCTAAAGGACCCTCTTTCTGACTTTAATAATCTTCTCCAACAGATTTTCCCTCTCTATCTTTCCCTTTCTTTCATAGAGTTTCTTTGTTTTGTTCCCTTCCTTGCTGAATACAAATAATCATGTCTCCTCCCTTCTTAAAACAAACCAGAACACTCCCTCTCAAGTTGATAAGTGTTGCCACCAGTTATTCTTATATCCTTTTCATCTAATGTAAAAAAACTTTACACTGTGCTTCTGCTTACTGTCCTCTCATTCTCTTTCTTAGTGCTTTGCAATCAGCAGTCTGGCCTCATTATATAACTGAGTCTATTTTCTCCAAAATTTTCAGTGATTTCTTAGTTGCCAAATCAAATAGTAGTTAGATTTCTCTATCTTCCTTCTTGACCTCTCTGCAGCATTGGAGTCAATCACTCTTTCCCTTTTTTAGGTGTTAAAGACACTACTCTCTTCTGATTCTTCTTCATTTGTTTCAATCCTCCTTTTCAGTCTGGCTTGCTAGATCTTCATTCAGGTCAGACCTTCTAAGCTGACCTGTCTCCCAAGGTTTTGTTTTTATTTTCTCTCAATTCAGTTTTGTTTCATAATCTAGCCTTCATGAGTTCAAGTATTTCTTTGCAGATGAGTTTTAGGTCTACTCATTTAATCCTAACCTCTAACTCCTGACCTTTGGTCACATTTTGAATTGTCACCTTGAACTCAGCATGTCTAAAACTTAACTCTATATCTTGCTTATTCCTCCCAATCTTTCTCCTCTTTCTAGCTTTCTTTTTATTGCTTTCCTTTCAGTCAACCAGGTTTAAATCTGCGGGTCATTTTCAGCTTCTCACCTTTTTCTCAATCCTCAAGTCTAGCCAGTCTTCCAAGTACTTTTGATTTTACTTTCACAACATCTTTCATGCTTTGTTTTCTCTCCTGATACTACCATCACATTGATGCTGTCATTACTTCATGTCTGAATTTTTGGTTTTGTTTAGCCTCTCTTGATTCCAATCCATCTTCCTCTCATATAACAAAACAATTTTCTTAAAGTGCTGGTCAGATCCTGTCACTGTTCAATAAACTTCACTGGTTCCCCAGATCAAATATGGAAATATCCTGTTTTTGATTTTTAAAGCCATTCATAGCCTGTTCTCTTCCTTTATAGTGGACATATAAGATATACAAAGTAAATTTTTTTTTTTAAAGAGGGGAAGGAAGGCTAGCTTTAGGAGCTGGGGAGAATCTGGAAAGGCTCATGTTGAATGTGGTGCTTGAGTAGAATACTGAAGAAAACAAAGCCTTCTGAGAAGTAGAGGTGAGGCAGGAGTGCCTTTCTAGTATGGGAGACAGCTAGTGAGTGCAAAGGGATGGAGATGGGAGATGGGGCATCATGTTTGAAGAACAGTAAGAAGGCCATTTTGGATACACTGTAGACTATGGAAAGAAGAAAAATAAATTTGGGAAAATAGTTTAGGTTCAGGTTACAAACCACTTTAATATCTAAACAGAGGAGCTAATATTTTCCCCTAAGGCAATAGAGAACAATGGAATTTGCTGAATAAAGGAGTGAAATGATCATACTTATAATTTAGGAAAATAAACTTGAGCATTTATAGAGATGATGAAAAGGAGATGAATTAGGAAGCTGTGTAGTTGTTCAGAATTGAGTTGATGAAGGCCTGAACTAAGATGGTTGCAGTGTGAGTAGAGATAAGAGGATGTGAGAGATGCTGTAGAAGTAGAAAAGATAAGTTTTGGCAACATTTTGAATATGTAGAGTTAGGGAGGGTGAGGAGTCAAGGAGGACCCTGAAGTTATGAACGTGGTTGGTGGGAAGATGATGATGCCCTCCACTGAAATATGGAGGTTCAGAAGAGAGTTGGATTAGGGGAAAAGGTAATGAGTTCAGTTTTGGACATGTTAAATTTGAGATGTTCATGGCAATTCACTTTGAAATATCCAGAAAACCTATAGATGTGTATCTGGCACTCCAGAGAGAAATGAGGGCTAGATATATGGTTTTGAGAGTAATTTGCATAGAGAAGGTAATTAGCCCATAGGAATAGATGATCTCACCATGTGATAGAATGTAGAAACAGTGGATAAGGTCCTTCACACGTAGGTGGTATGACAATTATAAAAATAGCAAGTTATATCCCTCACCTTTCTCCCTTCTATACTCTTCTCAAATCTGCTAATATAGCCCTAATTTCTCCATTGATTCTTGAATCTCCCAACAGTCTTAGACATCCCTAATTGGATATCCTGTGGATATCTAAAATTTACTGTTTCCAAAACTGAATTCACTATCCTCCCCTATCTCAAGTTCCCGTGTGTGTGTGTGTGTGTGTGTGTGTGTGTGTGTGTATAAAGCCTAATTTATTTTTTTTATGAAAAGAAAGGTGGTACAATGATTAGAGTGCTAGGTCTGTAATCAGAAAGACCTGAGTTCAAATATGACTTCAGATACTTACTTACTGTGTGACCTTGGGCAAGTCTAATCTTTGTTTTTCTCAGTTTTTCTCATCTATAAAATGGTTTTGTGAGAATGCCTAGGGGTGTTGTGAGGATAAAATGAGATAGTATTTATAAAGAACATATAATAACAGGAACTGACATTTGGTAGGAGCTATAGATATGCTTATTGTTGTTGTTATTATCATCCTCCCATCTCTTTCCCTTATTAAAATTCTCAAAATAGAATCAATACTTCTTAGGCCCTCCTTTCTTCTAACTTAACTTTTTTAGTAGCCTTTAAAGAAATTGAGAATTGAAGGGGCACTTATTTCTTTCTTCCCTTTTAGAATGTTAGTTCTACATCATCATTTAGCCCCTTCCAAATGCTCAAGTTAATTTACCTTTCTAGATTTCTCTTGATTCTTGTGATTATATTACAGAGTGACTACTTAGGTCTGGTATTTATTTGTTTTTTGTTTTTTACCAGACCTATTTGAAAGTCTTCTTCCATCAAATGTTTATTTTTCTTTTTGATTTAGAATTAATCTCAGCTTTGCAGGGTAAGCTGTTTTTATTATAAGCTCACTACAACTTTTGCTTTTGGAATATTTATATTTAAACATCTCTCATTTTTCACTGAAGCTGACAGGGTTTATGTAAGCCTAATTGTGATCCTTTGGTACTTGAACTTCTAGATACTTGTAATATTTGTCTTTTAATTTGGGAATTCTTGATTTATGATATTCCTGGGATTTTTCCTTTTAGTGTTTCTTTTAGGTAGTAATCCAAGGATTCTTTCTCTTTCTATTTTGCTTTATGCTTTTAATAACTGGGCAGTTTTCAATTTTGATTTCTTGAAATCTAGTTTTCAGGCTTTTTAAAAAAAATCATTACTTTCAAAGAGCCCAGTGAGTCATAAGTTATGTCTCCTTGACCAACAGGTCAGTTTTTAAAATCACATATTTTTTATTTCCTTATTTTCTTTCAATCTTTGGATTTTAAAAAAATATTTTCTTGTGATCTCATGGAATCATTGATCTTTGCTTGTTTTTTTCTCATTTTCATATTTTAAAATTTTTCTTCTATTAATTATTTTTAAATTTTTATCTCCAGAGCAGTTATTTCATTTTAAAATTTGTGTTATTTCTTCTTTGTCTTCTTGTAACTCTTGCAGAAAATTTTTTTTTCTTTGAAATTCTACTTACCTTGATTTTATAGTTTACTTTTTCCTTTTTGGGGAACTCTAGATCAACAGACATTTTTACACTGATTTTTCTCTTCTTTAGTTTACTCATCTCACTAGCTATAGTTCCTAAAAAGTGGGGTTTGCTCCCACTCTCACACATAACCTGCCCCAGGAACAAGCTCTGTCCCCTTGCTGTCTTGTTGATGGAGTTAGTCCACATCGATCTTGCGCTAGGCTCCTTAAGTTACTGTTATGGGGTTAAACCTCCTCCTGCCAATCTTTGAGGTTCCTAGTGCTAGATTTTCAAGGTTTTGGAATCTCAGGACAGAATGCTAATGGGAACTTCAGAACCCTTGGGCTTGAAGTGACTCTGTCTTGAATCACTCATTCCTGCACTCGTGTGGCTTTCTTGGGACCATTGTAAACGATTTGTTTTTATCCTTTTTGGTCTAGCTGCTGTTTTCTTGCTGAGGCCCTAAGTTGGGGTTAGGGTTCATTTGGTGAGGAATTCACAGAACCATCTGCCTCTAGAGTGCAAGAGTTTAAAAAGAAAAATTTTTTAAAGTTTCAATAAATAGTTAAATAATAGACAAAAACTAGTTAGTTAATCATCTTATGGAGGGTTGAGGATTCTTTAAGAAAGATAGCCATGAGGAGAAGAATTCATATACCTGGTCAGGTGGAGTTGGAAAGGGCAAGATAGAGAACCCAACAGTAGATTCTACTTAAATGCCCCTTTGTGGTGGGTGGAACCAGCTGTGTTTAAGGAGTGGCTAATACCTGGTGTAGGAGGAGTCAGTACCTGGTGAAATGTAATATCTGCTACAAATGTTTGTAGAACTGGTCTGCTCCACAGGTGAGTGCACATAGCAGCATTTGGATAACTATCTAGTCCAGAGTGATTTAGGATTGCCAAGGACATAGAGGGTGTCTGTTGCTGGAAATGGGGTTTTCAAAAGCCATTTATAGAAGGGAAATAACACACTTAAACAATACAGGAAAAATTGCAAAATTCAGTATTTTTCTGTGCCCAGAGTGCCCCTGTCTCATAGACACAGGGCAAACTCTCCTGGCATTAGTCTGGCCATTTTGGGATTAGACCAGCTTTTGTTACTTGCACTGACATTGGCTTTGCTGGTAGCTACCTTTTCTATTTTCTCTAGACTACTAGTTGATTTTTTAATGTAATTTTGGCTTAGAAGAAGTCACTTATGAAATTTTAGTTTTTACTAGAGTAAGGCATTGTGTGCACAGGACTATCTATCTCTGTTCAAATAACAATCCTGACTGGAAGTCTCAAGGACATTTAAGTTTTATTGTGTGTATTTCTTGCTAACTATAATCAAAACAAATTCTACTCATTGATTCTTATTTTTCAGGTAGTTGCAAGGCATGAAGATTTATTGGCACAGGCAACAGGAATTGAATCTTTAGAAGGTAAGTTTCATTAATAATTAACAAGTTTTGGAGTAAGAATTTAAATTTATTATTTTTATGTGGTTTATCTTGTGAGCAGGATAGGTTATCAAATTGCATAGTAGTACATCATTTCACAGAAACATTTCTTCTTTTCTCATCTAGTATTCCCAGCAACTTAAGAATCACCTAGCAAAATAACAAAGATTATTCCAAGAATTAAAAACTGATAAAAAAAATACAAACTTCTCACTTTTTCTACAAATTCTTCCTTTCATTTTTTCTAATCCACTGAGAATTTAGAATCAGGAACATCTTTCTTCCTTTTCCTACAAATTAGAAAACTGATTTATATCATATTATACTCATTCTCAAAAAAGTCATTTGAAGCTAAAAAATTTAGGAGACTTGCAGATTTTGTGTATGTTTAGTGTGTCCTTTGGGAGTCTGCTTTAGAGATACATTGATTGATTCAACATTAAGTAGGCATTTTTTAAGTACCTATTCAATATTTAATATTGATCCAGATACAAAGATAAGTAAGATATAGATACTATCTGGGAACTTAAAATTTATTAAAGGAGATAGTCTTCCTTCCCTCCCTCTCTTCTTCCTTCCTTCCTTTCTTCCTTCATATATGAAAAAAAGTATGGTACAAAGCAGAACATACTAAGTCTATACAAGTTATGAATGAAGTTGTCCTATGAGAGTACTATGAGAGACTCATGAATAGAAAATTAAATTGAGTAAGAGGGAATCATTACTTTCCTCTACATACTTTAAAAAGATCCCTGAAGGACAGGTAGTTGGCTCAGTGGATAGAGCACTTGCCCTGGATTCAGGAAGACCTGAGTTCAAATATGACCTCAGTCACTTAATAATTACCCGATTGTGTGACCTTGAGCAAGTTACTTAACCCCATTGCCTTGCAAAAAAAAAAAAAGCCAAAAACAAAACAAAACAAAAAAACAACAAAAAAACTTATTAAGATATTAGGGATACCCATTCTCCAAAAAAATAAAAAAAAATTCCTGAAATGAATACCTGGACATTAAATTTAAAATAGCATACTTTGATACCAATGTTTTTCATTATATTAGGGAGGTATTGCTATCAAAGGACCATTCCAAGTATTAAATTAGAAGCATTATGTATACCAAAAGTTTTCTTCCTTGTTAAAGAAAAGATTTTGCAATTTCCAGGACAGCTGTTTCTTAAATTCTTTAGAATTAAAATAGAAAAAAATTATAATTACTAAAGGCTTTTTTACAGAAAAAGTGACCAATGAATTATAAACTAATCTGAATGAATTCTTATATAGGAATTGAGACATACTTCTTCTAGCAAACAACAGATATTATGGATTCTCTATAATGGAATTTCTTTCCCCATACAAAAAATTATCGAAGAATTATATGCCTTTCTTCTTCTGGGGTTTCACATGATCCACATCAGATGTCCAAGAAACTCTGCTTTCCTTTTCAAAAAGTTCAATATCTGAAACACAATTTTCTCTCTTCCCCACTTCTTCACTCATATTAGAAGTCTCACTATGTTCTGAGACTCCCTTAAACCCCCTAACCCTTCAGTTCCTTAATCTATTCACTTGCCATGTCCTATTCTTCCCTACCTCAGCCACACACAAATGTGATCTTGCCATCACCCCTAAATGTACCACCTCCATGTTCATGACTTCTGAGATTCACTTGTCTGATCATAGTCTTTTGGTTATCTATTTTGCCATTGCCTTCCAATACAGAACCCTCCTCTGTAGTTCCTCTACTCCTCAAGTCTTCAGTAGACTTGTTACTCCTCCACTAGCCACACTCTTCTCCAGTCCCCAGTTGAGCCCATGGTGAATCACTTCAACTCTTCACTGGTTTCTTTCCTTGAATCCGTTGCTCCCTTATTGTTTGTGATTGTCTTCTCATCCCTTAGCTTTAGATCACTCTCATCATCCACTCTCTTCACTTCTACATAGGTGTTGCTAGATGAAGGCAGAAAAAAAAATCATGAAACTGTGCTGACTGATCCACCACTGATTTATGTTTTATCACATCACTTGGGTTCTAAATGCTGCAAGGCAATCCCACTATACATCCCTTAGCAACTCACTATCCCATTCCACAGTGGTTCTACCAGACCTTTTTTATCCTTTCTCTGTTTGAATTTTTTTCTCTTAGGTTTTTGCAAGGCAAATGGGGTTAAGTGGCTTGCCCAAGGCCACAGAACTAGGTAATTATTAAGTGTTTGAGGCCAGATTTGAACTCAGGTACTCCTGACTTCAGAGCTGGTGCTCTATCCACTACACCACCTAGCCTCCCCCTTTCAGCCTTTCTCAAACTTCCTAGGGCTTCCCTACCCTCCACCCTTTGAGTTGAAAACCTTGCCATATTTTACAGAAAAAACTGAGTCCATTCACTAAGTTCTTCTCTTCCTCCACACCATAACCCTGGTACCTTTTCTCACTATCTCTTTAACTTCTGTCTCACGTGACTCATTATATGAGATGGGAGGAGCTTTTCTCCTTGCCAAGGAGATTCCATTGTAAGCGATTCCATTCTATCCTATCTCTTCTAGTGATTGTCTCCTTCATTATCTCTACTCTATCATGTATCTTTAATTTCTTTTTATTCGCTGACTGTTTCTATAGCACCTAAAAATATGTCCATGTTTCTCCCATCCTCATACTATCTTATCTGATCCATCCATGTCTACTATCATTCCATGGCTTGTTTCCTTTTGCAACTAAACTCCTTGAGAAGGCTGTCTACCATAGATATTTCCACTTTCTCTTCTATCACTCTTTTCTTAGCTCTCCAGTTTGGCTTCTGACTCTGTCATTCAACTGAAATTGCTCTTTCCAACATTAGCAAAATTCCTTAATTGTTCAAATCAATGTCCTTTTCTCAGTTCATATTCTTATGGACTTCTCTGAAGCTTTTAACATTGTTAATAGTTTTCCTTTATATTCTCTTTTCTCAGGGTTTTTAGAACTTTACTCTCTTCTGCTTCTCAGACCACATCTCAGTCTCATTTGTTGGATTAATATCCAAGTCATGCCCTCCAGTTGTGGTTATCCCATAATCCTCTGTCCTAGGCCCCTTTTCTTTCTCCTCCATACTATTTCACTTGATCTCATCAAGTCTCTTAGATTCAGTTGTCATCTATGCTGATGGTTCTCAAATCTGCTATTCCATCCCTAAACTCTTTCCTTACCTCTATTTTCACATTTCCAACTGTTTATTAGACATCCCTAATTGGATATCTGGTAGACATCTTAAACTCACCATGGCCAAAGCTGAATTCATTATCCTTTGCCTTCTCAAGCTTCCCTATTATTTTTGAAAGTACCATCTCTCCCTGTCTCCGAGGTTCCCAACCTGGTTATCCTACTTGACTACTTAATCTATCATCCCTACATCTAATATGTTGCCAAGGCTGGGTCAAGTTTACCTTTATAACAACTCTTGAAAATGTCCCCACACTATTGTAGGCCCTTATCTGCTCACACCAGGATTATTACAATAGTTTGCTGGTTAGTCTGCCTGCCACAATACTTTGCAATTCCAGTCCATTCTCTACTCAGCTTGCTAGAATGATTTTCCCAAAGGGCAGGTCTAACTGTAGTCAACAGATCCTGGTGAATCTCTGTTTTACCTCCAGGATTAAATACCAAATCCTCTATTTGACATTCAAAGCTCTTCATGATCTTGCCCCCTCCCACCTTTCCAGGCTTTGTACATCATATTCCTTACCACTTCATTCCCTTCCACTGTTCTTTCAACAGGATGCTTTGTCCTTGGCTCTGGGCATTTTCATTGGCTGTCCCCATGAATCCTCTTCATCTCATCCTTATCTTCTGGCTTCCTTCCAACCCCATCTAAAATGTCACCTGAGCAGGAAGCCTGTCTTGATCCACTTTAATTCTAGTACCTTTCCTGATTGAATATTTCCCATTTGTCCTTTGCATATTGTTTTCCCCATTAGGTTGTGAGCTCCTTGAGGGCAGGGACTGTCTTTTGTCTTTCCAGTCCCTGGCACATAGTAGGAATTTAATAAATGTTTATTGACTGGCTGACTGAATTACTGACCTGCTGAAGTGTTCTATGATAACTAGTAGTGATGACTTTGAGTTTAGGTTCTCTACCTAACTCATGTCTCTTGGATAACATAGACAATGACTGTCTCCTACAAAGTGACCTTTCTCTTTCAGTCAGAGTTTAGTGCAAAGGGTACTTGAGGCCTTTCAGTTTTTAAAGATACTCTTAATATATTTTGGTTTGTTTATGGTTTGAGAGGGACTTTTGAGACCTTATCTATTGTATGGCATTTAAATTTTTGTTGATCTCCAGATAAAAATTAAGCTGCTTATCATAAATGATAAATTTGATAGTATCTGTTGGTCTCATCAGTAAGTCTAATCTTGACCTACATTCTAGGAAAAATATTTAATCTTAGTAGCTCAAATAATATTCTGAGACTTGTTTTCTGAACATGTGCAAATCAGCAGTGGAATAGAGGGAATTTTCTAATCATGAAGCACTTTATACTAATGAAATCACAGGTCTCAACTGAAAAAAATCCAAACCTGTAAGATTATATAGATCTATTGTTAACTGGATCTTCAGAGGTTATCTAGTTCAGTGCTTTGATTTTACAGAGGAGAAAACTGAAACCCCATGAATTGAAGTGATTTGTCCCATCCATACACATATCATGAAGGTAGAATCTGAAGCTAGTCTCCTGATATAAGAAGCAGTGTTCTTTTTGCTGTCTGGGAAATTTATTGAATCCTTGAAGAACTCAATTTGGTCAGTATTTTTTTTTTTTTTAGATTTTTGCAAGGCAATGGAGTTAAGTGGCTTGCCCAAGGCCAAACAGCTAGGTAATTATTAAGTGTCTGAGGCCAGATTTGAACTCAGGTCCTCTTGACTCCAGAGTTGGTGCTCTATCCACTGTGCCACCTAGCCACCCCTAGTATTTTGATAAATGGGATGTATCACTGATAATCCATTCTTATTCTATGTGATTTTTCCATGTCTTTCCTTAAATCTTTTCTAAATGATCTATCGAGTGTAATGGAGATGTTTCTTTTTTTGGTTATTGTTTTGTGGAGACAAGGGCAACACTCAGGATTATTTTTCTTTACTCTTGCTGTATGACTAGCTCATTGTCTTTCTGGTTACAAATGTCTCTGATGTTTTTTTAATGCCACTTTTGTTTAGAAATTGTCAGCAATCACCTGCATTAGCCTACTTAAAAACCCCCAAAGTGGATTTTTCCATGACTCCTTGGCTTACCTTTAATTCTGATTTTTTTTATGATTTTTCATGTTTCTAAGTTATAATATTTAATTGGAGGAATATTGGTTTTTAAAAGATGGGTTTTTGTGGTAGAGAACAGCTTGGTCTCATCTATTTCTGAAATGCAATATTGCCCGATTTCTTTGTCTCATTATTACTGGACTCAATTAATAGCACCTGCCTAAAAAGTATACTCTGGAAGATTAGCTCATTGGCCTGTCAGAATCTGATGTATGTATATGTTGTATTCATTTGGTTCCCTGTGAATGGCTGTACCTCATCTTTATTGAGTGAATGTGAAGTTATTGAGGAGTTAGTGGAATATTTAGGACTCAGCCTAGTTTTCAGTGTTAGACTCATTATAGCATGTGTCAAAATAGCTTTTTTGCTTTTTCTTTTTCTTGTTAACACAGTGTCTGGCACTTAGGGCTTAATAAATGCTTTTTTTCTTGATTGATTGAAAAATTCAACAGATTTATTAAGAACAGAATAATTGTAAGATGACCCATTGATAGGTAAATCAAACAGTAAAATAAGAAGGAAAAATTGTTTTCTGGGAATTTATATTCTGCTAGAGTTACTATACGTAAACAAGTATGAAGTACAGAGTAATTTGAGGAAGAAGAGGACACTAGGGACTAGAGAAATCAGAAAAGTATTAAAGGGAAACTAAGGATGTCTATCACACATGGGATCTCAGAGTCTGTCTAGTTTGATCTGTAGGGTCCTTACTACATTATATTTGAATAGAGGTTGTTCTTGAAGACATTTATGGAGAGGATACTCACTGTGTTCAAGGCTACCTCTTCTACTTTTCCATTGTTTCATTAAATCAATCTGTAGTTTATCTCTTTGCTGTTCCTCTGGTTCCCCTCACTCTTAATATTGTTCTTTGGGGCCATATTCATAGCCCTTTACATACTTGATGACAGCTATCATGTCTCCTATACTTACCAGGTCATTTCTTCTTCACACTCCATATCACTTGTTCCTTCAAAGGATGCTCATAGCAGGAAATTAATCATAATTAACTCTCCTGGATACTGTATTTCTTTCTCTTTTTTATTCTTTTTTATTTAATATTTATTCTCATTTTGTAAAATAATGTTTTTTACATTAATAAAATATTCTTGTTTAAGAGTAAATGAAATACCCCACCCATAAATATAGACTTGCTTGAGCGATAAAGGGGAGAGGAAAAAATTAAAATTAAAAGATAATAGTAATAATTGTAGGTATGGCCAGGTGGCTCAATGGACAGAGCCCCAGCCCTGGAACCAGGAGCACCTGAGCCCATATGCAGCCTCATACACCCAACAATCACCCAGCCATGTGACATGCAAGCCACCTGACCCCCACTGCCCTGCAAAAACCAAAAGAAAAAAAAAGACCCCAAATAAAATAAAATAGTAATGATAGTAGGGGTGGCTGGGTGGCTGGCAGAGCATTAGCCCTTGAGCCAGGAGTACCCAGGTCCAAATCCGGCCTCAGACACCCAACGATCACCCTGCTATGTGGCCTCAGGCAGGCACCCAGCCCCATCTGCCCTGCACCCCCCCAAAAAAATAATAATAATAAAAAAGTGCTACAGTCTTTGTTCCAACACCAACAACTCTGTCATGGGTGGATCACATTCTTTATGATAAGTCCATCACAAAAGTTACTTCCATATTTTTCCACCCTTGCCATTGCTGATCGCAACTCCCTCCTTTCGTACTTCTCCACTACCATGTACTATATTTTCTTTCTCCTTTCACTCTGACTCTGCTGTAGGGTCGCTGAGTGGTACAGCAAACAGATCCCTGGTCCTGGGGCCAAGAAGCCCTGAGCCCCCATACTACCCCTTAGGCCCAGCATCCACCTATGGTCCCGGACAGGCCATCCAATCCCAGCACCTTGCAAGAAGTACAAAAGAAAATGTGCTATATCTGACCACTCTGCCCCCATGGTCCATCCTCTCCTCCTTCATTCACATCCCCACCCCTTCCCCCTGTCCCCCACCTTTTCTTCTTACTCCAGATGCCTATACCCCATTGAGTATATATGCTGTTTCCTCTCATTAGCCACCTCTGATGAGAGCAAAGATTCCCTCATTCCCCCCTTGCCTTCCCCCCTTCCATGTCATTGTAATAGCTCATTGTAATAAAGAAAAATCTTATTATATGAAATATCTTGGCCTATTCCCCCCTCTCCTTTTTCTTTCTCCCATTACATTTCCCTTTATTCTATTGACTCCATTTTTATACCATATTTTATCTTCAAATTCAGCTCTTTCCTGTGTTTCATCTATAAAATCTCCTTCTACCTGCTCTGTTAATTGAGAAGGTTCATATGAGTATTATCAGTGTCATTTTTCTATACAGGAATACATGTAGTTCATCATCATTAAGTCCCTCATATTTTCCCCCTCTCCTCCAATCTCCATGCTTCACCTGAGTCCTGTATTTGAAGATCAGACCTTCTGTTCAGCTCTGGCCATTCCAAAAGGAACATTTGAAATTCCCCTGGTTCATTGAAAGTCCATCTTTTTCCCTGGAAGTGGACATTCAGCCTTGCTGGGTAGTTCATTCTTGGCTGCATTCTAAGCTCTTTTGCCTTTTGGTATATTATATTCCAAGCCCTACGAGCTTTTAATGTAGTTGCTGCTAAGTCCTGTGTGATCCTGACTGTAGCTCCATAATATTTGAACTGTGTCCTTCTGGCTGCTTGTAATATTTTCTCTTTGACTTGGGAGTTCTGGAATTTGGCTATATTATTCCTAGGGGTTGGTTTTTTGGGATCTCTTTCTCAGGGGGATCAGTGGATTCTCTCCATTTCTATTTTGCCCTCTGCTTCTAGAATATCAGGGCAATTTTCCTGTAGTAATTCTTTGAAAATGATGTCAAGGCTCTTTTCCTGATCATGACTTTCAGGTATTCCAATAATTTTTAAATTATCTTTCCTAAGTCTGTTTTCCTTATCAGTTATTTTTTCAATGAGATATTTCACATTTTCTTCTAATTTTTCATTTTTTTGGTTTTGAAGTATTGATTCCTCATTTCTGGTAAATTTATCAATCTCCCTGAATTCTATTCTTTGTCTGAAGGATTTGTACTCCTCAGAGAGTTTTCTTATCTCTTTTTCCATCTGGCCTATTTTGCTTTTTAAAGTATTCTTCTCCTCAATAACTTTTTTTGGACTGTTTTATCCATTTATCCAAACCATCCTAAGCTGGTTTTTAGCATGCTATTTTCTTCAGCATTTTTTTGGATTTCCTTGACTAGGCTGCTGACTTCATTTTCATGTTTTTCTTGCATCTCTCATTTCTTTTCCCAGTTTTTCTTCTAACACCTTCATTTGATTTTCAAAGTCTTTTTTGAGCTCTGTCATAGCCTGATCCCAATTTCTGTTTTTCTTGGAGTCTTTAGATGCAGGAGCTTGTGCTTCCTCATCTTCAGACCGAGTATTTTGATCCTCTTGGGCTCATATGCAAAATATTTCTCAATGGTGTTCCTCTTTTTTCTCTGATTGCTCATTTTCCCAGCCTGAGCCTGTTTTGGGGGTGCTTCCTGAGCTTTTGGGACACTCCCACAAGGGTCTCAGTGTGTGAGGCTCTGTCCTCCCTCCTGGTTTGTGAATGACCATATGCCCCCCCTCTGCCACGGGGCTGAGGTGGGGGGGGGCCCTGCTGTTCTATGGGGGGCCTAGACTTCGATTAGGATCTGAATGTGGTCAGAGCCCCAGAGTCCTGTTCCAGGGGCAGAGGACAGAACTCTGCAGTCTCTCTTTCTTTACTTCCCACCCTAGGGTCAATGGGCTCATGCCCTGGGGGCTCCTGCTTACCAGCTCCACCTGCTTCTGTTTCCTGGAACTGGGCTGGCCAAGCTGCTAGCTGTGTGCCCTGAGGGCTGGGCTCCATGTGCTCGCTCTGGCAGAGGTCCCCCGCTGTTCTCCCACTTTGTGCCCGGTGCTCCCCGGGGTGCAGCTCAGGGGACTCCCCCACTGCTGTGAGCCTTGGCTCCCAGCACCCTGGGGCTGCCTCAGGGAGGCCAAAATTCTTTCGCTCTGGCAGGCCACCCCTCTGGCGGGCCGCCCCTCCAACCCCGGGAAGCAGAGCCTTTCTGCTCTTTTCCAGGTTACCTTGAGTAGGAGAACTGCTTCACTGGGTCCCTCTGTGGGTTCTGTCTCTCGAACATTTAGTTAGAGTCCTTAGCTTATGAGTTTATGAGAGAGCACCTAAGACAGGATCCATTGTTGTGGCCATCTTGGCTTCTATCCTCGATACCCTATTTCTTAACAATGACTTTCCTAAAATATATCATTTAAAATGATTTAGAATATCACAGAGATTTTCTGACAAGACCAAAATCCAGAGAACTATTAACTCCTTAGCCCTGGACAGTCTCTCTTATTTAGCCACAGATCCTATCAACTTTGATTTCCATGGAACTTGCCATCCACTAAAACTTCTAGATCTTTTTTTTCAGTCATATTGTCATCTGACTAAACTTTCTTCATTTTACCCTTGTGAGTTTAAACCAGTTAAATTGTATTCTGTGACCCCAACTTGGCAGGATCTTTTTCTTATCCTGTCATCCACCATGTTAGGTATTCTTCCCAGTTTGTGTCATAGGTAAACCATTTCTACTAAATTCATACACAAATACTTGTTTTTGTTCAGTAGTTTTTCAATTATGTCCAATTTTTTTGTGATCCCATTTGGGGTTTTCTTGGCAAAGATATTGTTGTTGTTTGCTTCCTCAGCTCATTTTACTGATGAGGAAACTGAGGCAAGAAGGTTAAATGACTTGTAAGTACCTTAGCCTGGATTTGAACTCAGGTTTTCCCGATTCTTCCTAACGTACCACCAAGTTGTTCTTTCCTAGAGATCTTCAAATATAGACTTAATAACCACTTGTCAGGTTTATTGTAGTGAAAATTCTATTTAGGTAGTGGTTGTACTAATTGGCTATTGAGATTTCTTCTAACTCAAATTCTGCAGTTCCATGAAGATAAGAAGTTGAGTTGAATTAGTGGAGGGGGCATCTTAGATGGATGAAATTACAGATCTGTTAAAGACCAAAGATTTACAGTAAAATTAAAATGAAATTTTTTTTTTGTCCTTTTATTGTGTTATGTAGAGAAGTATAATAGGTCTGTCAGGTTTTTTTTTTTTTAAGTTTTAATCAATCCTCATTTTCAATCTCGTTTCTTTTAGGACTTGTCTTCTAGTTTGTAAAGTAAATATAAACTATAACTATTTTCTAGGAGTTCTTCAAATGATGCAGACAAGAATTGGGGCCCTCCAGGGAGCTGTTGACAGGTATGTTGCTGTGTAAGCATATAAGGATATAGAAACCTGACCTTTTTGTACTCTGCTGTTTTACATTGTTATTGTCTTTAACAGGATTAAAGCTAAAATTGTTGATCCATACAACAAAATAGTAGCACGCACGGCACAACTAGCAAGACTTCAGGTAAGTTATCTGCTAAATTTTTCCACTCTTTATTTTTCAAAATTCTTGTACACTTTGAATTATTAGTGGTAAATAGACAAAGGCACAAAAGTAAAGTCATTTGAAATGTGTTTTTTATGAGTGTGGGAATGACAGGAGATTCTGGAGGGAGGGAAATAACATTCATGTCTCAAAATTGTATCTAGTGTAGAAAATGGTATAGTCAAATAATCTTTCAAGGAAGGTCATTGTGTTCCTTTGAGCTGTGTTTGCAATTATGTATGTGATCGCATTGAAAAACTTGTCAAGGGTCATACTTATTCTGTGTAAATACAGTTTTATACATGTGGGCTCCTTGGTCATTTCATTTTATGGTGATTACACTGAATATAAGTAAATAGACTACAATGAAGATTTAGAATGATTGATGTAGCAAAATCTGTAGTGGTGGATGATGAAGTGGAGATTCTATAAAGGACTTGACAAAATGGTAAAAATTAATTTGATATATCCTTTTTACTATTCTTTGACTGAAATGAGAAGCAGTTATTGGAGGAATAGTCTCTGAATTGCCTGTCTTTCCAACTTGGAGTGCCCCCTACTTAGAATCCTGCTATTCCTTCAAAACTTGACTTAGTTGTGTGACTCTCTTGGCTACTAATACCCTTCTCCTCAGTTACCCTGCATTGATTTTTGTTTGTATTTTGAAGATTCTTAGGATAGTACATATTATTTCCCTTGATGGAATGTAAGCTAATCAAGGTTAGGAGCTATTTCATTTTTGTTTTTGTATTCCTAGCACCTACCATAGTGCCTGGCACATAGCATGCCTTTAAATAATGCTTGTTGATGGATTGATGTAAACAGGAGAATGGTATTAGAAAATGTGGATTGGAAGCAAGAAATAAAAGTACTATAGGTTTATAGAATACTCAGCTATCTTTTTTTTTAGGTTTTTGCAAGGCAGTGGGGTTAAGTGACTTGCCCAAGGCCACACAGCTAGGTAATTATTAAGTGTCTGAGGCAGGATTTGAACTCAGGTACTCCTGACTACATGGCTAGTGCTCTATCCACTGTGCCACCTAGCTGCCTCTCAGCTATCTTTTTAATCTATATGTTAGCAAAACAGTTTTTATTGTATCTTTATAGAAATTTCTCAGTTTATTACTAAAGACTTCCTTATTTTATAAAAAACATCCTCATTCATATTTAGGATATTCATTTTTCTTATATTTTTTATAAATATAAATTTTTTATAAAATAAATCTGTGTTTTAGCAATGAAGTCGAACAAAATATCTTGATATGCATGATAATGAATTTTTCACATTGTACTTAAAAAATAGATCCTGAGATTGGCAAGATGAGCAGTTGCTTTTTACAAATCTTTGAAACTTAAAAACTTTAGGTTGTTTTTTTTTTTTTTTTGCAAGGCAAATGGGGTTAAGTGGCTTACCCAAGGTCACACGGCTAGGTAATTATTAAGTGTCTGAGACCGGATTTGAACCCAGGTACTCCTGACTCCAACGCCAGTGCTCTATCCACTGTGCCACCCAGCCACCCTCTAGCTGTGTGACCTTGAGCAACTCACTTAACCCTATTGCCTTACAACCCCCCCCAAAAAAATCCCACAAATAAATAAATGAAATGCTTAGGAATTCAATTTGCTTGTGGTAATTTTAAAAAAATGATTTAATAGATATAAGAAATAGCAAAGAGAAATCAAGGAGCTCAAAGTTTAAGAGGAATTTTAAAAATTATAGACAAGGAAGGAGGAATAAGGGAATTAATACTTCTTGGACTAAACCCCATTTTCCTCTATAAGGGAAGCAGTCTTCTCAATGTAATGAATAGATAGCACACTGGAAAGTTTCATAATTGGAGAGAGGGAAGGTCAGAAACTATGGGAGCCAGAAATATAGCTCAGCAAATCCTTTAGTGACTAGAGAAGAGCAAGGAATTATTCTTTCAACATAAATAAGACCTAATGAATAATAGGATAAAAGCTATAGAGGGGAGAGATTAGAATCAGGAGAATGGAAAAGAAATTCTCCTGGAAGGGAAAAGAATGCATTCCCTTGGTGGGTTAAGTTTTAGTAAAGGCTCATTGCTGCTAATCTCATTGTGAATCTGTCAAATCAGGCTTTAATCAACACCCCCTCCTGTAGCCTCTACCTCCTCTGTGTGGAGATCTGGCGGGCTGCAGTAATAAATTCCTGGGCCTTCCTTTAGAGAGCAAGAATGACCTTCAGCTCCCTCCAGTTTGCATCTGCTGGGAGGCCTGGAACAAGATGTGCCTGAAACTTCCTGCTGTCCACTCTCCTACCCTACTACCACTTTTTTGCCTCCTTTTGTGTCTGTTTCCCCCTTTAGATTGTAAGAGTCTGGAGAGCATGCTCAGTTGCATTCCCCATTACTGAGCACAGTGCCTGGCACATAATAGATGCTTAATAGTTGTTCATGAGACTGGATTGGATTTTAAAGAGGCTGAGCAGAAAATAAGAAAGCCTGGGGTTAAGATCTATAAATGCAGTGACATAGAATGGAGAGAGGGGAAAAGAGAGACATCAGATTTGGCAACTAGACAACTTTCCAAATGAGTGACTCAAGGAGATTAAAGTAGGATAAGTTAAGATAGACCCTATGAATTAAAAAAAAATAGAAAAATAGAATTCAATTTAGACAGAAAGAGAAATAAGACAATGCAAAGAAGTTTTTCTTTATGAAAACAAAAAGATACAACAAAAAGGTGGGAAGGATGATTTTGAACTTCTTGTTTATTTGGAGGGGGAAAGCATGAAAAGAGAAGAAACATACAAAGAAAGAAAAATTAGCATTTTAAAGAACTTGAAATAGGACAGGTAGATGAGAATGTGGATCAGACAAGAGCCTTTGGGACTACACTAGCAGAAAAAATTAAAGGCAGAAAAAAAAATGAAGCGCTGGAATAAGACTTAATATTAAATAGGAAATAATATAAGGAAGGCATTAGAAGTAAAAGGGGCTGAGGAAGTTAGTAGATTGCTTCATGAGCCCTTTTGTAATTGTGGTTGGATACTTCATTGATAAGGGCTCTTAAGTCTTATAAAATTATTTTTCTTTGTATTGTTGTTATTGTATAAATTCTCACTATTCTGCTTCACTTCATATAAGTCCTTCCACATTTTTATGAAACTATCTCTTTCATCATTTCTCATGGGTCATTATTATTTCATTATATTTATATATATCATAATTCATTCAATCATTCATAAACTGGTTAGCACCCCTTTAGTTTCCACTTCTTTGTCACTATTATAAAAAACTATTGTAAATACCTTTGTAAATTCTTTTCCTCTTTCTTTTATCTTTTTGTAGCATGGGTCCAGTAGTGATATCATTGAGTATAAGGGTATGCACAGTTGAGTGATTTTTTTTTTTTGGTCAAAGTTCCAAGTTGTTTTACAGAATTGTTGGACTAATTTCTTTTTTTTTCTTTTTTCTTTTCTTTTTTTTTCAAGGCAATGGGGTTAAGTGACTTGCCCAAGGCCACACAGCTAGGTGATTATTAAGTGTCTGAGGCCACATTTGAACTCAGGTGCTCTTGACTCCAGGGCCAGTGCTCTGTCTACTGCACCACCTAGCTGCCCATTGTTGGACAATTTCAGATCTCTCCCAACAATTCATTAGTTTGCCATCTTTTCTCTTTGTTATGTTCCCTTTTCCCCCTTTGCTAAACTGATGAAAGTGAGGCAGAACTTCAGAGTTGTTTTGATTTGTATTTCCATTATTAGTGATTTGGAACATTTCTCCCCCCCCCCCCCATTTTACTATAGATAGTTTGAATTTCTTCCTTTGCAACTGTATTTTTCACTTGGGGAATGATTGCCATGCTTAATTTGAGGTGCCAGTTAGACATCCAGGAAGAGATACCCAGTAAACAGTTGGAAATTTGGAATCATTTGTAGATAGGAATCATATTAGTTGAATAGGCCACCAAGCAAGAGAGAAGTGAAAATTACTGAGGAAAGAACCATGGGGACATTCATTCTTAGTGGACTGCAAGAACAGATTAGCTCAATGAAAAGTTGCAGGCAGGTAGGAGAACCAAGAAAACCAGTGACTTTGAAGCTAAGTGAAAAAAAAGAGTTGAAAAGAATGGTATTTAATATCAGATTGCTGCGGAGAGATTAAAGTAAAATGAAGACTAAAGAGGTGTGTTCAGCAGTTAAGAGGCTATTGCTAATTGTGAAGAGAAATTTCTGTGCTGGTACAAATACAAAGTAGACTGCAAAAAATTGAGTCTGTACATATGAAAGTATGTATGTATGTTATGTGGAGGTAGAGGCAGTAGGTATGGGCTCCTTTTTCCAGAAATTTAGCAGTAAAGAGGAAGGAGATATAAGATAGTAGCTTAAATGGGTGTCAGTATAAAGTGAAATTAATTTTGGAATAGGGGAGATTGAAATAAGTCTGTGAGAAGAGGAAACAGCATGTAGAGGCAGAGATTATGAGAAGGAATGGTCCAGAACAAGAATACCTAGAGGGCGGCTAAGTGGTGCAGTGGATAGAGCACAGGCCATGGAGTCAGGAGTACCTGGGTTCCAATCCAGCCTCAGACACTTAATAATTACCTAGCTGTGTGGCCTTGGGCAAGCCACTTAACCCCATTTGCCTTGCAAAAAACTTAAAAAAAAATAAACCAGGACAAGAATGCTGAGCATAATGGTAGGGATATCAAAACATTACATAACTATTATAAATTGATTTTTCCTTGGCAAGGAGTTCTGCCTGATCTTGGTGGAAATGATGAGAGACTGAGTAAGGACACGGGGAAATATGAAATGTGAAGCAACAAGAGATTAGGAAGTTTAAGGTAGGTGAGTAAGGAAGTAATCATCTAATGAAAAAGGAATGGGTTTGAGCAATAAAGAAAAGGTTTAAAACAGCCACTGTGGAGCCATGTGCCAAGAAATATTTTGGGGAACAGGTATAGATAGCCTCTAGCTTCTATAAGAGAAAACTAAATGTAAAGAATTTACTTTCTTCATCATTTATTTATTGAGGCAGTCCAGGTTATGTGACTTGCCCAGGGTCACACAGCTAGGTAATTATCTGACATCAAATTTGAACTCAGGTCCTCCTGACTCCAGAGCTGGTGCTCTATTCACTATGCTATCTCACTGCCCTGAAGAATGTATTTAAAAAGAGAATTGTGTTACTTTATGTTCTGGGATCAGTAATATGTCATTGTAACATTTTATGCCTTTTATATGAACTAAAACCAAATCATCTTGATTTTGGTTTGTTGATTTAAGGTTTATTGAGACATTTCCTCAAAATAACCTTGTGACATTGGTGATGAAATGCTTGCATTGGTTAGTTATATCAAGGGGCTACAGCTCATCATTATGTGCCATCTGAGCCTTTGCAAGGAAAGGGTAAATTATATTCCTATAATTTTAGATATATATTGTAGTTATGTGAAAATTAGTGATAGTTATGAATTATATATAGTAACTCAAGTTAATCAGAATTTTAAATGGTCATGTCATTACTCTGCTTCCTAATCATTATGAAAGATTCGATTTAATTCATCTAATAGTACCTATGTGCCTATTTAGTAGCAGTGCCAGCACAATGCCTTGACACAAGGTGGATGCTTACTCAATTTTTATTGAATTGAATTGACAAGACATTGTACCAGAAGTTGGGAATATGGAGATTAAAAAATGTCTATCTCAGGGAGACCATAATTCATTATACAAATTAATTTTTTGTGCTAGTTAATCAGAATAATGGCTAGGATTTATATAGCCCTTTTAAGGCTTGCAAAGTGCTTTACAAATATTATCTCATTTCCTAATGTGCTAGTTTTAAAAAAAGATTCTTCTGTAGTAATATTACTAGTTGATTAAAAACAGTGTTGGAAATGAAGAAAGATCCAGAGCATTTTGAAGGATATTTTGAAAGACACTGCTGATAAAACTTTATGAATTGAATGTACACAACTAATATTCTGATATTTGTGCAGGTAGCCTGTGATTTACTTCGGAGAATAATACGTATCTTGTATCTCAGTAAAAGACTCCAAGGCCAGCTACAGGGAGGAAGTAGAGAGATAACAAAAGCTGCACAGAGTCTCAATGAACTTGGTAAGTCCTTTTCTCCACTAAGTCTAAACACGTATAGTAATTTTTTTTCTTGGTTGTTTAGCTTATTGTCAGTTTCTAGAAATGTGTTTTAAAAATTAGTAAATTGGCTATATATCCTTCAGATGATAGATAAGGATTTAGGGAAAAGAGGAATTTTTTAGGAAGAGACTTCAAATTGAGATTTTGTTACTTGCTTGTGTAATCCTGGAAGTTATTTAACCCTTCTAGGTCTTTGTTTCCCGCATAAAATGTGAGAATTAAATTAGCTTATTTCTCTGGTTTCTTCCATTTCCAAATTCTGTGATTCGATAATGTATTAATGATCTGATAAGACTACAACTTGCCAAGTCCTCAGATTGATAAAACAGCATGAAGTTGATGCTTTTTAAACACAGTGTTTACTATCTAAACTCCAATTAGACCAAGTTGTATTCTATTTAAATTGGAAGTAGTTGTGGCAATGGAGAATTACAAAAATGTACTATTAAACTTCTTCTGAGAATTTCATAGGTATAGTGAATATACTGCTGTAATATAATACTTCCAGATAAGTTCATTAATGTAAATCATTTTGCAAACTTCAAAAACTATATAGATGTGAAATCTTTATATATTATTAAATGAAAGTTTTCATCCATTATGGGGTCAGATTGAAATTACTGGGAAAGGTCCCTATCCTGCCCAACTATATACATCCTTAATAATAAATAATTGAATATTCATCATTTAGTTCATTGAAGTAATTATTTTTTTAATATTGGGTGTTTCATATATATTGCACAAATGGATAAAATAATGCTTTTTTTTGTAGTTAAACGAAAGTATCAGAGTGTAAGCTTGACTTCTTTTTACTCCCTGAAAGCATCTGTGGTGTTCTAGTAAGAGAAAGGGCAGTGCATATGATAGTATTTCTCATTGTGAACCTATTTGATTTTGATTTTTTCTCTATGAGGTCTCTGTTTTGAAAACTTTTTGTTCATATAGCTTGAAAATTATGAGTATTTGATATGGAAATATCTATTAAAATACTGGTTTTATGGATCAGTGATATATCTGGGAATTGTAGACAACAATTCAGTTTGTAATAATGTTCCACTTCCATTTTAGTTTATTTATTGATTTTTCAAGAATGTTTTAAGGCCTGTACTTTTGGTATGGGGATTTGAATGTTAGGAAAGACAGCAAGTTTCTGGTGAATTTTTCTAACCAATAGGTTATGTCTTCATTGGTATTTCAGGTGCTTAAATTTTGCAGTTTCCAGTAATGTGTTATCTTGCATAATCTGTATTGATTACTAAATACAAGATGCTTAAAGATGTGGCTTTGACCTTGTCCTGAATTAGCATCATGGACTACTCCTTTTCACAAAGAAATCCAAGCCATTTGTCCTCTCTGCCTTTATTTACATAGTATTGGCTAAATTCATATGTACATTGCCCATGGAGAATCATTTGCATTTTTGTAACCTAGCTGTTTCATAGACTTCATCCAGATGTGAACCATTTTTAGGTATATTACACAATTTCAATGGCTTTGGCATGTTTTTACTTTTTATTATTGTCTGGTGAAACTATATCTGCATTTGGCAAAAATGCTACTGTGGGATTTTGACTTGTTTCATATGTTAGGAAAATGTCTATCAGTCCTCTACCTCCTTTTTGGTGATGAAGTGCTAACCTTTCAATAGTTGTTTTACTCCCATGACAAGTTCTATATTTTGCTATTATTGTGTATGGGTTTTTGCAAAAAAGATTTCTGAAATCTATTATGATTCTAGAAGTATGTGTTGTCACTGGTCTTATATAGGTGCTAATTGATTTAAATGTACTCTTCCCATCAAGCTTTGATTTAAGCATGCCTTTAAGTTTTTTGATACATTTAGGTACAACTTTCTACTTGATATAGATGTGTGCTCTCTGTGTTTTGCTTGAAGATAGATGTACTTAAAAGTATTACCTTCATCTACTGATTCAATTTAACCTACATATTTAAGCTTGAAGCCTTATATTTTCATCTTCCCTTGGCATATATTAAAATTTTATATATAAAATGAATCCAAATGACATTTTGATGTATTTGAAGATTTCTCTAGATAAAGGAACTACTTATTGTTCTTTTTAATGCTTAACTATAATATGATGTTTTGGTGTACATCAGATAATTAATAATTTTTAAAAAATTCCTCTTTAACTTAGAAACCTTATTTATATTTTGGAGAAATTGTAATGAATTTAAGGCTAGGACCAATGATAATGGTTTTGCACTGCTTTTCTGAAAAAAAAAATGCGCTGATTTTATGTCAATTATTTTTGCTAGTTTTTTTGTTGTTGGCATGTTTACATAGATAATAGTTTTCTATATGGACATCAAATACTTTAGGGTTATCACAATTCTTGGATCTGTTAGATATATTTTTCAAGCTATTAGTATGGAACCAAGTCAACCTTTTTGAGATAATTGTGAAAGGTAGTATTAATATAATGAGAACTTGTTGCTCAGACAGTATAGTATATTGTGGTATTAGTACATAAATACACATACATGTGCATACACAAATATATATATATACATACATAAAAATAAATGTATATTTGTGATACAAGCTGTGAATACTTTACATAAAGTAATAAAACAAATTGGTCTGTATTTGGAGTGGTCATTTGCAGCTAAGTCATAGTTTGGCAATAGTGGTTAGTGCCATCTTTATTGAAATTTTTCTAATAAGTGTGATATCTGATTTGTTTTGTTTATCTTGCCCATATGATTTATCAGAACATGAGGGTCATTTGTTGCTCTGGCCTCTATATTAAGATGATTTTCATGACAGCTTTTGGGGCTGACTTGCAAATCCTTGTGCTACCCCATTTTCTTTGATGCTTTGGAAAAGTTGTACTCTTATCAGGCTAATACCTGATACCCAGTCATTGTTATTGACAGAGCCCATTCCACTTGGATTTCAGGGTTCATGAAAGGCTTCCACAGCTGTCACACAAAGTTCCTTATTGTACATCTCCATGTCTATTATTCTTTTAATTTGCTGTTGCCCTTACTCATAGCATGAGGGGTTATACTTTTAGGGGTTTGTTAATGGTTTTTTTGGATATTAACATTGATAGCTTTTTATAGATTATTATTATGAGACCCACAGGCAACATTACAACACCCCTTGAGTGCTGCTGCTTCAGATTAAAATGTAATTGCAAAATATTTGACCAAATAAATAAAAATACCATAGAATTTAGATAAAGTGGTTTTCTGAGTCCTAATGTACAGTTTAGTGACCAAATTTCTTTTTGAATTTGATATAACTCATCTAAGGAATCAACATTTATAAATGATTTCTCATTTATTACTTATTATTTATATTCACTATTAAGGGAGTTTCTGTTTGCATTGACCCGTTATTTTGGACAATCTGCATTTGTACATTTCTGTAAGAACCTATTTAAACTTGGGATTTTTTTGGGTATTTTTTCTAATAATGTTTTTAAAACCATCTTTTAAAAATGAGTAATGCTTGAATGTTGTTTTCACAGTAGATGGTAAAGATAGCAGTGCACAAAAATCTGATATCAGCTGTTATTTTTTCCCACTTATCATATTTTAATCTTAAATTCCAAAAATAATGTGAGAATATAATTATTGAAAACCAATCAAAATTACTCTAAAGTTTATTGTGTATTTTTTTCTTTAATGTCTCTTCAGTCAGAAATTTGCTTGATCATGATTGTAGTTTCTCTCAGAATCAACAGATGTTGTGTTATAATTGGTAGTCTTTTTTTTAAAACAAGTGTGAGTATCAATCATAATATTCTTAGTTAATGCAGTGTGGAGTACAATCCCATTATTCTTCAATATGATGTTAATATTTTCAAGTGCTTTTATAAATGATAAACTTCTTAATAATTGTTGATATAGTATTTTATATTGGAATTATGTGAATAAACCATATTAAACTAATTTTTAAACACTTTTCAGATTATACACTGTTTTATATTTCCAAAGGCTTCACTTATTATTACATTTCAGTCTTTGCAGTTTCCAACACAGTAATATTGGACTCTGTGAAGAATATGAGAAAAAGCTCCAGTTTAGAATTCGAAAATGCAGACAAACACACAAAACAGAAAAATCTAAACATTTTAGGAAGTATCAATGCTACTCTTAGTGACACTTTAGACTTATTGACCCTGTTACTTACTGGCACATTTCTGACAAAGCCTCCTCTCTCAGGTGCCCTCTGAGAGCCATATAAAAATAGATTGGGCTGCCTTAGCAGACAGTGAATTTCCCTTTTACCTCCCTTCCTGGTTGATTGAGTAAAAAACTAGCCACTTAGAAGAGGAAGTCTCAGATATGTAACTGATAAATCTCTATGGGTAACTCAGGCTTAGGGAGCTTTGCTGAACCAACTGCAGTTATCCTGTCTTTGTTGAATTGTCTTCTCCTGCTATGACTAAGTAAACCTCCTTTTGTTGTACGTCTTGTGAGTATCTCATTTTCTTCCAATATTGAAATTAAACTACCAGGAGACTGGCCCACATCAGGCTCAGAATAAAATAATATTTGTTGGGTATGTAAAGATGGGATTTCTCTTCAGATGACTGGAAAAAATGACCTCTGAGGTCCCTTCCTACACTCTGATTCTAAAAATTTAGTTTTCCTCATGGATAATAATAATTCATGGAATACAAACTATAGATAGATAGATAGATAGATAGATAGATAGATAGATAGATAGATAGATAGATTGATTCAATAGATAACTATTTAAGTTGTCGCCTAGAATTTTGGTGTTTTTATACTGAAAATTTGATGTTCTTGTCAAGTTGTATTTCTTAGTAACTCAGGAAAATAAGCATCCCTGTCACCAATTAACAATCTATTATTTTTAATAGTCATTGTTGAATTATTTCATGAATAGTCCAACTAAACGATGAATGGAAAGGATCCAGTTTAGTCCTCAGAGATTTCTCTTCAAAATTCTTTGAATACCATAATAATGAGTCAGGGAAATACAACTATTTATCTACATTCTATTATCAGACTGTTGCCAGAAAGCATAAAATTAAGGATATTTAAAAAACTGAAAATAACTACAGTGTTATTCAGTCCCAGTTCAGGGTCATCTACTGTATCTGACATTTGTATATCATAAATTGATGAGCTGCTGTGATAAATTAATGTTACAGAGTAGGGGAAAGGAACTACTGATTTAACCACATGGCAGTGGGAGCAGCTGTTGATTTTCCTTCTGGAACATTTTCAGACAAATGGACTTTCCCCCTTCCTTCACTTTGCTTGTGGATCATCTTATCTCCATATGTGTCCTGTCAGCTCATGGAAAATCTTGGTTTCCTTTTTCCTTTAGAATTGGTAGTGATACAAAATTAGGCTTCGATGGAATTGAAGAATTTATCTGATAAGGTTGTTTTGTAGCTATGAAAGATTTGAATTAAAGGGATCAATCTTTTTGTTTAGCAGAATCAACTAGTTAACTGGTCAGTGGTCTAGGCCTTAGAAGATTCTAAAAAGTCTTGATTGTAAAAAGATTGTGAAAAAAAGTCTTGATTTTTTACTTCCTCCCAGGATTAGAGGTAAACTTTACTAGACAAGGGGTAGGTTGGGAGAGCAGAGGAACTGAGAGCAAGATTAATTATCCAGTTGTGGAGGGGGGAAGTATTAGAATGGGGCAGCTACATGGCACAGTGGCCCTGGAGTCAGGAGCACCAGAGTTCGAATCCAGCCTCAGACACTTAATACTTAGCTGTGACTCAGGCAAGTCACATAACCCAGTTGTCTTGCAAAAACAAACAAAACAAAACAAAAAAGGCATTAGAATGAAGTAGGAAAGATATGAGATTGGACAAACTGAAACAAACTTCCAGGGCATATCTTAGAATCATTAGAAATTCAGTTCATCACCTATGGATTTTGTATTTTGTGAGGCAATGGGATTAATTGACTTGCCTAAGGTTATACACCATCACCCATACTTTTTAACATTTCTGCTACTGTATGGAATAATGATTGTATTGTGGAATCTTCATTTCCACTTAAATTGCATGATCTCTAGAAATTCATTATTCTGCAAGATGAAATCAACTCTGAAAAAAAAGGGGGGGAGAAATAACTTTACATAATGTTATTATATATTTACAAGGAATAGCAAGTTGTATATAATAGATTTGTAGTTTCACAACCAATCACTTTTTTCTCCATTCTACTGTGTTATGGAAATGTTTGTTTTATTTCTTAAGTTTAAAATAAAATCAATAAAGATGAAATAAATAAAATAAATAAATAAATAAATAAATAAAATAAAGGTGAAATCAACTCTGAAACTCATACCTCTTCCCAGGATAACCCTGGGATAACTCTCTTCCTCAGGTTGTAGCTCCCCCCAGCCCTCTTTCTGAGGAGGGCAACCAGGGAATTCACCTCATTATTTTCCAATCAGTTAATTTTCCTGAATTTCATTTTCTCTAGAAAATCATCTTTCTGCAAGAAGAAATTAACTTTGAGACTACCTACCTTCCTCCCCATCCCCCTTCAGGGTCTTTTTTTTAATATGTTATCTTCCTTCTTTAGAGAGTATATTTCTTGAGGGCAGTGCTTATTTCTCCAGTGCTTAGAGTCTGCCTGATTCATGGTAAACACTTAAAATATGTTGAGTGACTATTTGTAAAAACAGATTTGTAGTTAGAAATTTTGATTTAGACTCCTGTTTTTTCCCCACCTTTGAGTAATCATTTTAGTCTTTCAGCTTCAGATCCTCATTTGTAAAATGGAAATAATACTTTTACTATCTGCTGAATAGTTATTATATGAAAATAATTTCATAAACTTTAAATTGCAATCATAATCTCATTTGTTAAGAGGAAAATAAAAACTATTAGAGAGGATGTGGGGAAACTGAGACATTAATACAATGCAAGGGGTAGCTGGGTGGTACAGTAGATAGAGCACTGACCCTGGAATCAGGTGAACCTGAGTTAAAATATGTTCTCAAATCCTTAATAATTACCTAGTTGTGCAACCTTGGGCAAGTCACCTAACCCCATTGCCCAGCCAAAAAAACAAAACAAAACAAAAAAATACACTGCTGGTGGAGTTGTGAAGTAATCAAACTATTCTGAGAACAATTTGGAACTATGCCCAAAGGTCTCTAAAGCCATATACATACCCTTTGATCCCAACAATATTACTACTCAGTATCCATAAGAATTTTTTTTTAAGATTTATTTATTTTGAGTTTTACAATTTTTCCCCCAATATTCCTCCCCACCCCACACACAGAAGGCAGTCTGTTAGTCTTTACAATGTTTCCATGGTATACATTGATCTAAGTTGAATGTGATGAGAGAGAAATCATATCCTTCTATTCACTTATGTGGGAGAGTTCATCCCATTCACATTCAAAGTTATAATTACTAACTCTTTATTGTCCTTCATGCTATATTCCCTCTGTTTGTATTTTTCCTCTTTTTCCCTTTATCCATATTCCCCAGTATTTTGGTTCTGGATCCTGCCACCTTTAGTGTGTTTGCCCTCCTGTGTCAACCCCCCTCCCCTTTCTTTCCCCTTTCCCTTTTCCCTTTCTTCCCTACCTTCCATTAGTTCCCCTTTTTTCTCCCCACCATCTCCTCTTTCCCCTTTCCCCCTTATAATACTTGAAAGGTCAGATAAGTTTCTTAACTGAGTGTTTGTATAAGTTAACTTTGAGCCAAGTCTGATGAGAGGAAGATTCAGGTGGTTCTCAGTTTCTCTTCTTCCCCTCTATTACAATAGGTCTTTTGTACCTCTTAATGTAATGAGATTTACCCCATTCATTCTCTTCCCTCTTCCTGTCTCCTTACTGTCCCCTTTTTTAAGGTGTTGTTTTTAAATCATTCTATCTGACTCACAGAAAAGTCATGAGTGTCCATCACTTCTGGCTAAGTATAGTCTCTCTAATAGAGTTACAATTCTCAAGGGTTATGAGAACCTTTCTCCCAAGTGGGTATATAGCCACAGTTTCATCTTATTGGTGCCAGGTTTTTTTTCCCCTTTACCCCCCCCCTTTAACCTTTTCATGTGTTTCTTGAACCTCCTGTTTGATGTCCAGATTTTCTATTAAGCTCTGGTCTTCAGGAAATGTTGGAAGTCTCCCATTTTGTTAAATATCCATCTTTTCCCCTGGAAGAGAAGGCTTAGCTTTGCTGGGTAGTAGATTCTTGGCTACATTCCAGGCTCCCTTGCTCTTTGGAATATCTCATTCCAGGCCCTTCGATCCCTTAATGTTGTTGCAGCCAGGTCCTGTGTAATCCTTGCTGTGACTCCTTGGTATCTAAATTGTTTCTTTCTGACTGCTTGCAGGATTTTCTTTTTTATCTAATAGTTCTGGAATTTGGTCACAGCATTCCTTGGTGTTTTCATTTTAGGATCTCTTTCTGGAGGGGATCGATGTATTCTTTCAATAACAATTTTGTCCTCTGATTCCATGATATCAGGGCAGTTTTCCATCCCTAAATCCTGTAATATTAAGTCCAGGCTTTTTTTTCTCTTCAGTGTTTTCAGGCAGACCTATAATTCTCAGGTTGTCCTTTCTTGATCAGTTCTCAAGGTCAGTAGTTTTGCTGATGAGGTATTTTACATTTTCTTCTATTTTTTTTTTTATTTTTTTGGTTTGTTTAACAGGCTCTTGCTGTCTCATGAAGCCATTAGTTTTCACAGACTCCATTCTTTTTTTTAGAGAATTTTCTTCATTTACCTTTTGCAACTCTTTTTCCAATTGGTCAATTCTAGTTTTGAAAGAATTTTCCACTTGACCCATTGAGGTTTTGCTTTTTTGCATTTGTCCAATTGTATTTTCCAATGATTTGTTTTCTTGTTGCAAGGTGTTAATTGTCTCCCAAATCTTCCAATTGATTTTTAAACTCTGCTGATTTCTTCAAGGAAGTCTTTCTGTGTTGGAGACCATATCCTATTCTCCTCAGAGGTTCTAGGTCTCTCTGAGTTAGGGTCTTTTCTTTCTAGGAATTTTTCTATGGACCCCCCATTTCTTTTGGCCTTTCTTCATTTTACTAAGACCTTATGTTGGCAAGGGACTGGTTCACAGAGGTTTGGTGTTGAGATCCCTAGAGGCTTTACTCACTGGGTTTAGTAACTCCAAGTGGGCTGACCAGAAGTCTGTGTTGGTTGCTTTCTCTAGTGTCAGTGACCTTAACTTGCTGTGGGTGGATGAAACTGTTGTGTATTTTTATGTTTGATCAATGATGAATTTTGCCCTAGGGCAAAGGTTTTGCAAGGTCCTTAGCCACTTGTTCATAGTTGAGGGAGGTATTCTGCTCACATACCTGGGGCAGAGGTGGGCTGTAATTGTTTTTGTTCTGCAAAGAGACTTCAACTGAAATGAAGCACTGGAACTCCCCCTCCAGCTGTGCACTAGAACTCTTCCTTCAGCTCTTCCAGCAAGCTCAGTGCCACAACCAAAGCCTCTGCTCCCTAGTTGACCAATCAGACTTGCCCTGCTTTTAGGCTTTCAGGCTCTAGTCCACCAGGCCGATTAGGCTAATGGAACTCTCAGACCCTCATTCACCCTGTCCCTGATCAGACTGGTCACACGTTCAGGGTCTCAGGATCTCGCCCACCCTGCTGATCAGGCTAGTCAAGTTCTCAGGCTCTGACCCTGTCCTGTGCTCCTGGCAGAGTAAGCCCTCTACACCCAGCTCACCCATGATCCTGGAGGACAAACCTTGAGGTAGATCTTCTCCTAGTTTCTCTTTCTGGATTTTGTGGATTGGATTTCTGTTAAGAGGTTTGTTTCATATTATTTATGAGGGAAGATCAGGAGACTTTAGCACTGTGCCTGTCTTCTCTGCTGCCATCTTGGATGGAAGTCAAGAATTTTTTTTAAAAAGGGAAAAGAACCTATTTGTACAAAAATTTTCATAGCAACTTTTTTTTCTTCTTGGCTAAGAATTGTAAATTGAAGGCATTGTCCATAAATGAATGTAATGGAGTGCTATTATGATATTAGAAATGATGTACTAGAGAAACCTGGAAAATAGATTAAAGAAATGCATATTAAAACAACTCTGAGTTATCAGCTCATACCTATTAGATTAGCTACTGTGACAGAAAAAGAAAATATAAATGTTGTTGGGGATGTAAGAAAACTGAGACACTAATGCATTGTTGGTGGAGCTGGGAAGTGATTCTGGAGAGAAATTTGGAACTATGCCCAAAGGATTATAAAACTTTGCATACTCTTTGATCTAGTAATACTGCTACTAGGTCTGTATCCCGGAGAGATGATTAAAAAGGGAAAAGAACCTACATGTACAAAAATATTTATAGCAGCTCTTTTTGTGGTAGCAAAGAATTGGTAACTTAGGAGATGTACATCAATTGGGGAATGGCTAAACAAATTGTGGTATATGAATGCAATGAAATTCTATTATTCTATAAGACCTGACAAGCAGGAAGATTTCAGAAAAACCTGGAAAGACTTAAATGAACTACTGAGAGAAGGGAACAGAACCAGACCTGTACATAGTAATAGAAACACTGGGTGATGATCAACTATGATAGATGTCATTCTTTTCAGCAATACATTATTGAAAGATAGTTCTAAGAGATTTGTTGGAAAATTCCATCCACATCCACAGAAAGAACTATGCAGTTTGAATGCAGATCAAAGCATATTATTTTCACTTTTTTAAAAATTTGTTTCTTGTTTTTCTTTCTCAAGGTTTTTACTTTTTGTTCTGATTCTTCTTCCACAATATGAATAATATGGACATTAGTTTAGTTTAACAAGATTATACATGTATAACCTATAACAGATTCCTTGCTGTATTGAAAAGTGGGGAGGGAAGAAAAATTTGAAACTCAAAATTTTACAAAAAGGAATGTAGAAAGCTATCTTTACATGTAATTGGAAAATAATTAAAATAACATTAAAAGTGAAAAAAAAGAGAGTGGCTAGTTGGTGCAGTGGACAGAGCACTGGCCCTGGAGTCAGGAGTATCTGAATTCAAATTAGGCCTCAGACACTTAATAATTACCTAGCTGTGTGGCCTTGGGCAAGTCACGTAACCCCATTGCCTTGCAAAAACCTTTAAAAAAAGTGGGGGGGAAAAACCCCAGAAAAGACTTGCAGGAATTTATACAAATTGAAGTGAATAGAACCAGGAGTACATTGTAAAAAGTAACAGTAATATTGTTCATTGCAGAACTGTGAATAATTTAGCAGTACAATTATTAGTAGTACAATGATAATTCTGAAGAACTTAGGATGAAAATTGCTCAGTTTCTCTGGAGAAAGAACTGATGGTATCTGAATAGAAATTGAAACATGCTCTTCCTTCCTTCCTTCCTTCCTTCCTTCCTTCCTTCCTTCCTTCCTTCCTTCCTTCCTTCCTTCCTTCTTTCCTTCTTTCCTTCTTTCCTTCCTTCCTTCCACCCTCCCTCCCTCCCTCCCTCCCTCTCTCCCTCCCTTCCTCCCTCTCTTGCACATTTTTCTTGCACAAAATGACAATTGCTCATGCTCTCAGGGAGGGATAGAATGTGAACCTCAAACCTTTAAAAATGAGTATTAAGATTTGTTTTTACATGTTTTCCATGGAAAAATAAAAATTTTAAAAAGAAGAAATCTTGACTTGTTTGTTGTAAGGTGATCTTGAGGTTTTGCAAGGTCCTTAGCCACTAAAAACATCAATTTCATTTACTTGATAAATGAGTAATATATACTAATACATTTTCCAGAGATTTTTCATTTATATAAAGATTGAAATAAGTTTTTGCTAAAAAAAAAGCTGGAGCAATCTTTTTAATCAAGACTTTTGTATATGTAACTCCTAATTTATCAAGTAGATAAATTGTCATTATTTGCTTAATAAAATAGTTGTTTTATAAAAGAATCTATTGAAGTATTATTTTCAGCAGAGAACTGCCCTAGTGCATTTTAAACATTGTTTACAAAAATCCAAAATTTAGGAACACGTCTGTTGTCCAAAATGAGTTTCAACAGTAGTCATTAATAGAAATTCCTGTAGTCAAGCTGAAAAGTAAAACCATTGAGCTTCGGAAATAATCATAGTGTTATATGCAAAAATAACTATGTTAGAACAAGCTTTTGTTTTATAATTTTGTTTTTATTTCATAAGCTTTTGTGAAAATTTCCCCTGTTGGCTGATACTTTCAGTACTGTAATTAGCTTTAGCCCAGTGTTCTTTTATTTGTATTTATTTTTAAGAGGACAATGCCTCTTTTTGGGTTTTATTGAAAATGGGAAAGATGCTTATATACTAACTTTTATTGAAATATGATTAACTGTCAGTAACATTAAGATGAATAGGTATAGATGTATACTTTGATTTTTTTCCTATATTTTATGCCAGGCTAATTGAATGTCCTTTATTTAATGCTTGCCATTTTAGCGTTTTATTCTTACTTTTTATATAAGATTTTTGGGATTGTGGTTTAAAAATTCTTACTTTTATAAGGAAATTGTATGAAAACAAAAATTCAGCACTAAATGATAAATTTGGAAGATATTTCCTTCTTTATAATAGAAAAAGGAAAATGGATTGTTTTTCTGTTCCTAGAGCTTTATGATAGTGTTGCTAAGCTGCAGCACTTTGAAGCTGTGGAATATGAGGAAATAATCTTGTAATAAAGCCAACGTCATCTTAGTGTCATTTTGTAAAGGGGGTGGGATTTGTTTGTTTCATCCTTTTACATTGTTTCTGTAAAGTTGTCATTATAGATACTGAGGTACTTTCTGTCAAATGTCCAGAAGTTGGTAATATTCTGGAAAAAAAAAATCCCAGAACTAAGAAATTCAGGAAGGAAACATGTATTGTCATGATTTTAGCTTCCTTTTTAATAATAAATGTTTGTTGAATTGAATTAAATTCCTGAAATTCTGGAAAATTGAATTAAAGTCTTAAATTAAATATAGGAAAAATATAAATATGTTTTTGTGGCCATTAGGTAGCACAGCTTGGTGCTTCCTTTGGAGGTTTCAAGTGAGCTGCTACTGCAACCAGACTGCCTCTGTCAGTGTGGACAAGTTACTCTTAGTACTCCAAGTCATTCTTTAAGACAAAATAGTCCCAGCACATTTGAAGTTTCTAGAGAGAGTTTATTTGTTGTAGCCTACCCGATAAAAATCTTGCTTCAGACCCACTATACTCTTAATTCTCTTTGTCCCCGCATTTGGCCCTGGTCACCTTTATTCTATTGGTATATCCCCTCAAGAACTTATCAACTACATTTTGTTTTTTACAACTACAATTCATTCAACAGACATTCATGTGCCAGCCACAGAAATGCAAAGAAAGAAGGATAATGGTCTCTCTATTCAATTATACATTTATTGGGATGGACAGAAGCATATACATAGAAAATGAAATATATGTACAAAGTCATTTCACAGAGGAGGGTACTTGCAGTGGTTATTTAAACTTAAGAATCAGGAAGGTCTGAGTTCAGATTTCACCTTATATGCTAGCTGTGGGATCGTAAGCAAGTCACTTTCAGTCTCAATTTCCTCAGATGTTAAATAAACATAATAATAGTACCTCTCTCACACATGGTTGCTGTGAGGTTCAAATGAAACCATGTGAAGGGTATTGTAAACCTTAAAAGTATGAAATAAATGTTATTAATTATTATTATTATTGTCAAATTTTTTCTTTTTATTTATCTATCATTTTATTTTATATACAGTATATAATAATTATTATATAATAATATATATTATATACAAAATTTTATATATTTTTAGACATAAATTTTTTAATAAATGTATTCATTTATTTTTCTAGCTATATGCAAAGTTTTCAACATTCATTTTTTTGTAAGATTTTGAGCCCCACATTTTTCTCCCTCTCCTATTATTGTTATTCTTTGACTGAGGAGATCAGGAGAGGATTTCTTTAGCAAACAGCATTTCAATTGAGCTTTGATTGAAACTAAGGTTTCTGTGAGAAAGGAAAAGTTGAGGAAGGAAAACCTTTCAGGGAAAGTAGAAATAGTTCAAAGTCCAAAGTTAACATATGGAATGTTTTTGATGAGGAATAGCAAGGAGCTCAATTTGGCAGAAACATAGGGACCATGATGAAGATGAATATGCTGTAGGCCTGGAATGGTAGACTAGCACCAGATTGTGAAGGGTTTTGAAAAATATAATAAGGAATTTTATTTTCTAGCTAAGGCAAGAAGGAAACATTGGGGTTTGCTGAATTAGGAGATTAATAGGGTCATATTTTTGCTTTAGGACTGTCAATTTGACAAGTCTCTGGAGGATGAATTGGAGAGGACAATCAGAGACCAATTAGGAGTCAACTGAAATAGAACAGGCAAAAGGTGAGAAGAGCCTAACCTTGTATAGTGGTTGTTGTGGAATAGAAATGATGGAAAATTGTCTTTTGGTAGAAAGTAGAATGGACAAGTTTTAGCAACTGATTTGTGGTAACTGCTTCCTGGGGCTCTATTGAGCTACTTCAAGTGACAGGAGCTAGTGAAGGTACGATATGGAGGAGTTCAATCTAATCATGAGTAAGGAGGTAGCCACGGAAAGTTTACCTGATCTAGTGAGGCTGTCTAGAGACTGTAGAGCTTTTGAGAAGGCACTGGGGTGGACTGACTCCAGGGCTCGTGCTCCATCCACTGCCACCCCAAGCTTGTTTATTCTTAAAACTGTTTTGCTTCTGACATTTTCCTCCCCAATCTGCCCTCCCTTCTATTAGCCTCAATCCTTTTCTTATACCCCTTCCCCTCCCACTTTCCTGTAGGATAAGATGAATTTCTATACCTCTTACCTCTTTATTTTATTTTAGATAATTATCCTATCTTATTCAACTCACAACTGTGCCTTCTATCTGTCTGTCTGTCTGTCTGTCTCTCTCTCTCTCTCTCTCTCTCTCTCTCTCTCTATATATATATATATATATATATATATGTATGTATGTATATATACTCCTTCTAACTTCCCTAATAATGAAAAAGTTAATATAAGTTACAAACATCATTTTCTCATATAGGAATATAAACAGTTTAACCTCAGTGAATCCCTTTTGATTTCATTTCCATTTACTTTTTTATGCTTTTCTTCAGGCTTCTCTTTGAAAATTAGATTTTCCATTCATCTGTGATCTTTTCATCAGGAATGCTCTGTCATTGAATCTTCATTTTTTCCCTTGAAGGTTACTTAGTTTTGTTGAGTAGGTGATTCTTGCTTGTAATTCTATCTCTTTTGCCTCTAGAGTATCCTAATCCAAGCCCTCCAGTACTTTGATATAGAAGGATCCAAGTCTTATTTTATATGGACTGAGGCTTCATGATATTTGAATTGTTTCTTTGTGGCTGCTTGAAGTATTTTCTTCTTAACCTGGTAGCTCTGGAATTTGGCTATAATATTCCTGGGAGTGTTCATTTGGAAATCTCTTTTAGGAGGTAATCAATAAAAATCTTTCAATTTCTTTTTTGCTCTCTGGTTCTAGAATATCAGGGAAGTTTTCCTTGATAATTTATTTTCTTTTTTCTTTTTTTAATATTGTAACATTTTATTTGTTTTCCAATTATATACAACTGTAATATGTATCCATCATTTTTTACAAAGGACACTGTTCAGACAGGGGGAAGCAGTGTTAGGAAATCCTAAAGAGAAGAGAGTATCAAGGAGAAGAAAGTGATCAATAGACAGGGTTGAAGGCTGAAAGAAGAGTTCTTTGTATTTATTAAAATTTAATTTCATATATTAGCCATGAAAAAAGGTAACAAATAATATATATTATTTTGATCACTTTCTTCTCCTTGTCAGATCTTAAACTAGGGCTCCTCTCTCTTACTGTGGGCTACTTAAAGGCTGTCTGAATTCTTTTCTTTTCCCTACTCTTTTGTTTAGTGATCTCATGGGCTTTCATGGATTCAGTGTGACCTCTGTCCAGATGATTCTCACATCTATTTTACTAGCTCCAGCTTTTTTGTTTCTTGACCACCAATTTGAAATCTCATCTTATTGAATATCTCAAAATAGATGTCCCATAGACATTTGAAAAATCAGTGTGTCCAAAACTGGACTTTTTTTCCTTTCAAAACTCTTCCCTCTACTGAACTTTCTTATTACTGTCAAGGGCATAGTCGCCTTCTCAAACCTCCAGGTGAACATTCAAGGTATCATCTTCAACTTCTCGTTCTGTGGATTCTACTTTCTCGACATCTTTCCTCATTGCTTTCTTTTCTCCTCTGGCATTTTTTTTTTTAGGTTTTTGCAAGGCAAAGGGGTTAAGTGGCTTGCCCAAGGCCACACAGCTAGGTAATTATTAAGAGTCTGAGGTCACATTTGAACTCAGGTCCTCCTGGCTCCAGGGCTGGTGCTTTAACCACTGCACCACCTAGATGCCCCTTCCTCTGGCATTTTTACTATTCTGAATGTTGTTGACTTGGATCCAGCTTTTTGTGCCCTGTGAACCTCACTGTGCAAATAATAGTGAAATTTATATTTGTCTAATGATGTCTTTGAAGATTTTTTAGTTCTGTTTTTATGTATTTTAAGCACATCCTTAAAACATAGTTGAGACAGGTAATCATATGCTTCATCCTTTAAAAATTAAGGAAAAACTGATGACAAAAGAAAATACATAATTAAAAAATTAGTACATTTATTTATCTATATTACTCCCTTTCTTCAAAATGTATTTTTTTAAAATTATATCCATTGCTGTGAAATCAATTATTTTTGCTGTTTGCTCAGAACATATCAATGACCAATTCTTTCTGTAAAATGACTTTATTTTCAACTGGACTTAAATTGTTTTGGACTTTCAATGTTATTGATTCTCTTGGTCTCATTTTCTTTTTTTTCTTCCAAGATTACTAATAGCAAATTATTGGATATTACATAATTCAGTAAATAAAAATAGCTAAATAAATATGTAATAAGTCTTAAAATGTTGAAATATGAGGATGAAATGTATTGAGTTAGAGGATATCTACATATAAAATGAAAAACAGGAATAAAACAGCTATTTATCAACTTCAGTTGGTTTTTACAAGACATAATAGAAAATTAAATTAAAAATCATATTGAGATATTCAGAGAACTGAGAATCTCTCAATCTGATTGATTGAAAAAAAAAATTCCAGTGTATTGAGATGTTATAAAAAGACATTGAAAAAGATAATAAAAACATAACTTTTATTTAAGTCCATTAAGAAAATGTTAGAGAAGGAATTATTATACATTACAAATGTTGCATTATAAAACGTAGTATACTTTGAATTGAAGTATTAAAAATGGGGAAGAGTGTCTGAGAATAGTACATCATAATTGGTTTGTATTTATAATGAGAGAAGTACATGAAGAAAATTTCCATTAAATAGTTTGATTGCCTGAGATTTTTCATGGAATGAAGTAAAAACTCAAAAATAACCTTTTTTCCCCCATGCATATTTGACACCCTCTGTCGACAAAATGTTAATGACTATAGTGTTAGTGTTTTAATGAAAGTGTAGAGAATTCTCTTATTTTTAAAAGGTTATTTTTATAGTAGTTGATGCTCTTAAAATTTGATTGTTAAATGTAAATAATCAATCTGTATCAGTCATTCCATTGACTGAAGAGCGTACAGTATTGTGGCATTTTTATTTTCTTTTAGAGTGTCCTTGTTGAGTTATTTCACTTGTGTCTGACTCTGTGATCTCTTTTGGAGTTTTCTTGTCAGAGATACTGGGGCAGTTTGCCATTTCTCCATCTACTTTTATAGATGAGGATACTGAAGCAAACAAGATTGACTGACTTGCTGAGGGTCACATAGCTAGGAAGTGTCTGAGGCTAGACTTGAACTCAGGAAGATGAGTTTTTCTGATGTCAGGTCTGGCATGTTATCCACTGTACCACCTAGCTTTCCCATTTTATAGTGAGTAGTTTTTCAAAAAAAAACCACCTTATTCTTTTGAATAGTGATACTCTTAAAATCTTGATGGAATTACTTAGGAATAATGTACTGTGTGGTTCTTTTGAAAGTCTAACATTCATGCCATTCTATTGCCTTAAGAGCACCCAATAATATAGTTATTGAGGCATTTTTTTCCTTCTTTTATGGTGTTTTTTATTTATAGTGAATAGTTTTCAATTCAGTAAGTATTGATTAAACATCTATGGGCCAGTCACTGTGCTATACACTTGGGATACAAATGAAAAAGAAAGTCCCTTCCTTCAAGGATCTTTACAGTCCAATGGGGATACCCAAAAGGAAGCTTCAAAAACAGGGTAGTGGGCTGGGACTATGAAGTGCTGCCTGGTGTGGGCACCTCTTGTATTGTGGCATTGAAATCAAGTAGAGATGGAGATGGAGAGGCAGACAAAGAAGAGAGTTTTCTGTCTTAGATTTTGTGACTGAAGACTCTTCTGCTGGTTTCCAGTTTATTTTAATATTAGCAAGTTAAATGTTATCAGCTAAAACAAAGTCCATGGTATTGAAATGAGTCAGTTGCTGTTTCATTTTTTTTTTGAAGGAAGGTTATTTTTGTCATCAGTTTAGTTATTACAATAATTTTGAGCAAGTCACTACCAAATATATACAAATATTAACACCTAATAGAGTCACTAGATAAAGATTGTTTTCTAAGCATGATTTTCCTTATTGGAAGAGATAATATAAGCAAATGTGCCTGTTGAGGAAAAAAGCAATAAAAATTTTGAGACATTGAAAAATTGCCAAGGCAGGACTTACTCAGCCTTCTAGTTTCTCTCTTGGAAGTATTTTAATTATTATAATTTGGTCTTGGAAAAAAAATTTACTATTTCTTGTCTTTGTATGTTAAGTGTAAACACTTAGAGTATCTAACACATCTGTTATAGAATTTAGTGAAACTTTAGAGGCTACTTAATCCAACTCCTCATTTTCCAGATGAGATTCAAAGAGGTTGTGAATACCTAAGGAACCACAGGAAGTTATCATAGGAGGTGAGATTTCAACTCAGGTTTTCTGAATTCAGCACTTTCCACTGTATTCAAGCTCTGATCCTTAAATTATAAAAAAAAAATGCTAGTTTGGGCCTAGGATGACCAAATTTTTTTCTTCATATCCTTGACTTTTTAAAAGTTTAACTTAATTAAATATTTCTTTAATTGTTTATTTGTTCATTTATTTGATCATTTAATTAAATTATTTAATTGTCCCTCATTAGATTGTGAACTCCTTGAGGACAGGGATTATATTTTGCCTTTTTTAATATCCTCAGTAAAGGTCCATTTTATTTCCCAATGTAAGATTATTTATACTCATTTTTAGGATTTTTTATGGGCTGTAAGTCTCTTTTTTTCTTTTTGGATTATTGTATTCCAAGATTTCTCATTTTTCAGTCAGTCAGGAGCCATTCATTAAGCACCCACTATATGGGGCACTATGCTAATTACTGAGGATTTTAGAAAGGCTAAAAAGGGTTCTACCTTCAGGGAGCTCACTAAATGGTGGGGGGGGGGGGGGATAAATATGTACAAGCAGGCTAATCACAGGATGGGTAGGAAATAATTAACATTGGGAAGAACTCTAGAATTAAAAGGTTGGAGAAAATCTTCCTGTAAAAAATGGAATTGTAGTTGAGACTTGAAGGAACCCGGGGTAGAAATGAAGAAGGAAAACATGCCAGGTGGAGCAGACAACCAGAGGAAGTGCCTGGAGTCATATCCTAGTGTCTTGATCATGGGGGTGGGGTAGAGCTAGTAAGGTGAAGGTCAGCTATGTGCTAAGAATATTGGAAAGGGAGATGGGTTCTGCAGGGCTTTGAACATCAGGCAGAGAACTTTGTATTTTATCCTGAAGGTAAGAGGAGCCCCTGGAGTTTTATTGAGAGGGGGAGGTGACATGATCAGACCTGTGTTTTGGGAAAGTAGTGGTGGCTGAATGGAAGATAGAATGAAGTGGAGAGAGACTTGAGGTAGACAGCCCCACCAGTCAGTTATTACAGTAATCCAAGCATGAGTTTTTGGGTAGGCTGAGGTCAGTTCTCGGGGGATATATTCAAAGAATATTGCAAAGAAATAGACAGATCTTGGTAAAAGATTGCATATTAGGGAGGAGGTAAGAGATAAGAGTTAAGGATGTACCTAGGTTCTGAGCCTAGGAGACTGAGAGAATGGTGAATAGGGAAGTTTGGAAAGGTGCTTGGAGGACATATTGAGTTTAAGACATTTATTACCTGGACATGCTCTTGAAAAATGTCTGAAAGGTAGTTGGAGGTGGAAAAGAGGAGATCAACAGAAAGTTTGGGGCCAGAGAGGTAGTTTTGAGATGCATCAGTATAGCTATAGTAATTAAATCCATGGGAGCCAATTAAGTCATCAATTGCAATAGTAAATTATATTTTTCGTACAAGCTGCTACATAGATTAATAATAGAATTGTGACTGATTTCTTGGTACTTAAACTGTTTAATGTAGATCTCTATATTATAGTTATGACATTATTAGAATTTTTGGTGCTGAGGGATCAGTGAGTGTGTTTTACTTTTATTTTTGCCCTTTAGACTTAATATACAGGGAGGGACAGTTTTTATTTATGATTTCTTGAAAAATAATTTTCAGACTATTTTTTTTAAATCCTGAATTTCAGGGAGGCCAGTGATTCTTAAATTGTCTCTTGATCTATATGCTAAATCAGTTGTTTTTTAATATCATATATACAGTTTCTTCTGTTTTTTTCAGTCTTTGATTTTGTTATGATATTTCTTGCTATGTCATGGAGTCATTGATTTTTGTTTGGACTTTACAAGTTTTCAGGGGCAGCTATTTCAATAAAGTTTTCCACTTTTTCACTTTGGTGAAACCTATTGACCTTGTCTTAGGATGATTTTTTTTTGATGCATAAAATAAAGTACATAGGATTTCAAAGGTAATAAATTATATTGTAATAGTTTTTGAAAAATTAGTGTATCTCATATTAATAATTCTTGTTCCAGAGTTTTTGTTTCATTTTTTATCTCTTTATTAATTTCTTCTGTGCAGGCAATCTCTTTTTTTCCTCTCTGCTTCCATTTTTATTGGATTTGTAATTTTTCATGCACATATTCCTATAATTTATTTCATTGGAATTAATATTCAAAAATATGATTCTCTATATTAAACTTTCTTGGGTTGGAGTTTTAGATCTCAAATGATTTAAATGTGTGTGTGTATCTTTACTGTGTATATCTTTCAAATGAAAATATCAAGTTGAATTTCATAGTATTTTTTCACATACTCTTGTTCATTAAGAAAATATTCTAATAGTTTCTTTACTAATTGGAGATATGTTAGTTTATACAATTTTCTCCACTTCTAACCTGGATGAATTTCAGATTTAGGTATACTTCATTATAATTAAATAAATATTTCTTTAGAATTTTTGGGAGTGTGCGTGTGTGTGTGTGTGTGTGTGTATCACATGTGTACATACATCTAAAGTATACATATATTTTATTTTAGCATAATGCTTAGTCTCTCATTCATTGGTAGACATTTACCTAATTTTGCAATTGATGTACTTAATACTGTTAAGTAACTTTACAAAGTAACTTTACAAATATAACATATTTCTTTGGAAGTATGTTATATATGGTGGCCCACAAAAGAAAAGTAAACTAGCAGAAGTGTTAGCATTTCTTTATGCTAAGAAGGATAAACCAGCATACAGTACAGTACTGATTTCTTCATAATAAATTGGTTTGTGGAATCTCAAATATGTTACTCCTATAACTTACAGCTATATGACTCAGTGGAGTAGAGTGTTGGGCCTGCAGTCAGGAAGACTTGAATTCAAATCAGGCCTCAAACAAAACCTAGCTGTGTAACCCTGGGCAAGTCTCTTGATCTTTGTTTGCCTTAATTCACTGGACAAGGAAATGGCAAATTACTCCATTACCTTTGCAACATGGGCAACAAAAATAAGAAAAATAACAAAATTCCCTCACAGGATACATACTAGCTGATGTTTCTCAAATTTTCATTAATGTATTGGTTTAACATTTAATTCTACTTTCCCTTAATAGTTAATAAAAATTTACTTGGTTTGCTGATTTTTTTTGAAAGACTAGATTTTAGGGAATTATTACTCTTCTTCTGTAACCTGTTGTATTATTTTTTCTATTCTAATGTGACTTAACCTTTCTTACTTAGAACTTAGGTTCTTACAACTTATTGGCATCCAGTGGGCTTTGCCTTATTAAATTCTCCTCCCTTCCCCAGTTTATTGTTTCCTATTTATCTCTTTCTTAACTTAGAATTCTTCCTAACAGCATAGTTATAAATTAGCATTCTTTAAGACTGCACATCTGTGCAAAACCCAGTCCCTTCTGTCATGGAACTTTTATAACATATTAAAAATGATAAACATACATGAGAATATACATAAATAATACAGCAAGATTTCCCTAAATTTTTATTTTTCTGTTTTTCTTTCTCCTTTGACATTTTAAGATACTGGAGAGGAGGGAAAAAAGGACATTATTTTCTTACTTTTCTCCATCCCCCTCTGTTCTACCCACTGTTTTTGTGTTTTATATCACCAAGGTTACTTTAATTTCCTTCTTCAAGTAGCTCTTAAAGTATCTTATCTTTTATGGCCTATAATATAATATATGTGATATGTAATAATAAATTATGTTGAGAAAGTGCCTGATGCTCATTAAAAATCAGTGTATATAAATCTAAGATATGAATATAATGATTAAAATAGCAAATATTACTTAATTTTTCAATTTGATAATTTATATTACTGACTTAAAAATTGATTGAAATGTTCAATTTGTGGTTCAGATGGTGGTGCAGTGGATAGAGCACTGGCTCTGGAGTTAAGCTGATCTGAGTTCAAATTTGGCCTCAGACACTTAATTACCTAGTTGTGTGACCTTGAGCAAAATCACTTAAACCCCATTGTCTTGCAAACACCCCCCAAAAAATAAATTTCAATCTTTTATTTTTGAAGAACTTAGAGAAAAATAAATAGACTGACTCATGAGTAAACATTTAAAATAGCATCTGAGAATATTTTCTTTTATAATAAAGTATCTATTATCTGGAATATTTATGTAATGGGATGTTTTGCAAAATTTAATTTTCTGGTTAATTGGAAAATTTTTTTTCAGTGAGAGTTACTTTAGTGAAGAGTTAATGTATTCTAATCTTTGGATACAGCTTGAAATTTGTTTTGTACGAAACTGAGATAAACCTGTTCTCTTTCAGTTCTTTTTTTCTTTGTATTGCTACCAAATGTTTCTTTTATGTTAGGATTTTGGTTATTTGAGTTTTGGGGTAATCAGTTTTATTGCAACAGGCAAATTATTTGGAGAGATGAAAAAATAAACTACCACATACTCAAAAGATAGAGAAATATATTGTGAATACTACACGTTTCATTAGACAGATAATTGTGAATAATTTAATTTTGATAATAGATGAGCATCTGTACAGCAGGTTTCTTTTTGGGTACAATATTCTCGAAATAAGATAAAAGCTCCACACTTTTTACAGAGCAACTTCTGTTAGCATCTTAGTCAACATTCCTTATATTCCTCTTTTGAAGGAATCATATATAGTTATGTTTCAGTGCCTAATATTAGTTGAGTTTTGTTTTGTTTTTTTTTAATTATTTGAACTATGGTTTTAGAAAGAAAACTGCAAAATTCTTTAAGGAATATGTACCAAGTAATTTACTATTGCTTTTTTGTTTTTACTTTTACATTATCAGTTTTTGTTTTACAGAAAAATACAAATAGCTGTGCTCTTTTATTGGAAATAAAAGAAAAAAATCACTTGTTATTTTTTAAAAAACACCAGTTAAAGGTATAAGAAAGGAGGAAAATAAAAGTTGTTTATGGCTTGCCACAAAACAAATATTTAATTAGAAATAAAAGTTAATCAGGCTTTCTAACAACCTGTAAACTAAATCCTCTATAGTAAATAAACTTGTGGGGTTTTTTAAAAGCATTGTTTTAAATCTATTTAAGTACTATCACCACATATTCATTACACACTATTTAACAAATTAAAAAGCTATTAGAGCCTATCAGGGAAATACATTATTTTTTCTCTCTCAATTCATGAGTGAACAAATGTTTTTATATTCATAAAAGGCATAAAAACTGTAGTATTCCTACTTGATTTCTACTGGGCCTGACATATGCTTTTTAAAGTCCATCTCTGTGACCATCTGAAATACTAATAGGCAATAAATAGTGGTTTATAGTAAAATTATAATATTTGCACTTTATACTTTACTACCTCAGGCTTAATGTTGTAAAGGACATGAGAAGTAATTAGTCTTCTGTTACACATTGATTTTTCTACTGGGGGAGGAGTGGAAGTAGTTTGAATTGAAGACTAAAATATTTTTTAAAATTCTATTGTATTTTTCTATTGAATTCCAAGAATAGTTGTATTAATTCATATCTCTATTTGAAAACACAAAATTAATTAAAGGTCTTGCTGTTAAGCAGGATATTGTCAAATTTTAGACCTTATTCAAAATAAGCTGTCACAAAAAAACCAAAAAAAGAAAAAATAATTTTTCACATAGAAAAGAGAATATTAAATAATATTAAGTACCAAAGGAAATATTTTCAAATGAAGTATTGAAAAATGGTTGTCTCTTCTGTAAAAATATTGCTATTGAAATTTTATATTTTTCTGAAGAGCAAGTTTTTGGAAAGGCAATGTGATACAGAAAAGGAGACTTTCTTCCCTAAATTTTGATCTTTGTGACTATGGGTTAGTCATTGTATATCTCTGAACCTTACTCTCCATGTCTTTGAAAGGAGAGTGTAGGGCCAGTTTGATTTAGGTGGTAGAATGCTAGGCTTGGAATCAAGAATATCTCAGTTCTAATTCTGCCTTTGTCACCTTTTTAACTCTGTGACCTCAAACAGGCCACCTGATTGATCTAAAGCAGCTCCCTAAGCCTTTTCTATTTTCTGCCTTGGGACAAGGAATTCCCATATAGTGAAACTATCACAGAAGTATTATTTAATTAGTAATATTTGAATAATTCACCTCAAGGTATTGCTGTGTAATGAAAGTGCTTTCTATATGAATTTATATTTAATTTTTAATGATGCTTGCTTTATTAAACTATAGTTTGTCAAAATATGATATCTTTAGTTGTTTCTCCTCTATTTCATTATTGAATTGACTTAGGAATAAGACATAGTAATGCTGTGACTTTTCCAAGATTCTATTGTATGTTAGCATTAGTACCAAATAATATTCATATTTCTCTTGTGACTTCATGACCTTTACTCAATTGCATTGAATTTCTTTTTCCTTAGAATTAAGGGAAAAAGCAAGGCAAAAGTAGCAAATTCTTTTTATCCACATGAAAGAATTCGATAATTTGAAAGACAATTTTTGTTTAGAATATTATGAGTGAAAAAATTATTTTTAAATGACTCACATGTATTTTATTCAATTCATTTAGAAAAAAGTGCAAAAATAAAAATGGAATAATTGTTATGCTAATCAAGCCAGAGATGTTTGTAGGTGGAGGTAATAAGTCCTAGTGGAATGTGATCTGTTGTTTAGAAGACCTATGTTTATAAACAGGGTGGGTCACTGCAAGGCCCCCTTACTTCTCTGAGCCTTAGTGTCCTTTTTTAGAAAATAGGGATGATAAGTCTTGAAGGAACTCTTAAGAATTGGTGAGAGGAAAGTGCTTTTAAAAACTTATTTTTAGCAATTATCTTTAACATTTATTAATAATTTGTTATAGCAAACAGATAAGTGGAAAATAATTCAAGAAAGTTTATTTTTTTAAGCACCTTTTCTCCCTAGGAGATAAAAACTAAATAATAATAATAATAATAATAATAATAATAATAATAATAATAATAATAATAATAATAATATCACTTGACACAGTTTGCTCAAGTGGAATAACCATTACTTATTCTGGATGAGTAGATCACATATCATTTACAAGCCTCGGAATCATTTCCAACCAGTAATTTCAGTTTCCTAACATCCATTGAAGACAAGAAAAAGAATCTTCAAAATTTGTGTCTGAAGGACACAAAGGTACAGAAGGAGAAGTGGTGAGGGGTATATTATGATGATAATGCAAATAAAACTTGTATTTTGTGTACAATGAGGCTAGAATCCTGTCAAGGAAATAATGTTTAATATTGGAGGTGGCTCTGAAGTCTATTATAAAAAATTAAAGATTAGGATTTGCTGGTCACATTTTATATTCTGCACACACATAGAAATCCATTTAAATTTCTTCATACTTAATTCCAATTATTATAAACTGAAATTTGCTTTTATAAAGAAAGACCTAAAGGTATTCCTTAATTTAACTGTAGTGAAAACTACATAAGTAGGTTTATTGCCACTTTTGCTAGATAAAAATCATTCTCATCATATAATATAATATTTTATTAATATACCTGAGTTTGCAATTTTCTTTTTAATCCTTTGCTAGTTTAGGTTTTCATTTTTGAAAATTGAGGAAAGGAAGTGCTAAATTATTTTTTTTCTAATTGTGCTTATGGATAGGAGAAAATATATATTAGGTTTAAGTTTTAGATATATTACTTATAGTAATGGGATATTATAAGACTGTGTTAATTGGCTTAAGAAACTGAATTCTAATTAATTTGAACATTTAATCTGAGATTTTAAATTAAAATAATATTCAAATAAAACATTAACTTAAATATGATAAATGGCTCAGAAAACTGAATTAAAAAAGTAAAGCATACAGGTTTTGATTGAATTTTTAAAATGTATACTGTTTTAAGGCTATTCATTTATTTTAATTTTTTAGAAAATATGATTTACACGAATACTTTCTACTGGACAGAATAACGACAAAATATACACATTGATGTTACTTTAACAAACTGCCATGCAACATATACATTAAATAATGAAGAAATTGAATATATAAGACCTAATCTATTTAACATTTAATATTGGAATTTTACAGTATAATCAATACTTTAAAAATTTTCCCCTTATTTGGCAGTCATGTTTTTTTACAGTTTTAAAAAACAAAACAAAATTTTTGGGAATGGGAATTTGGTGAAAACTTTTTTGCTTAGTCTGTAACAACCTGTGGTACTAAACATTTCTCTCTGACTTCACTGTCTTCAAAAGTAATTGTTTTATTCCTTTTAGGATCTATCCAAGAATTGTGTATTACAGCATTATTAGGCATAGGATCTGCTTCCACAATTGAAACAACTCGCTTTTTCATTTTACTTTTCAAGACTTTTTGAAATTTTTGTCTAGTAAATGCATATAGTAGAGGGTGAAATATGGTGGTTCCATAGGCCATAACTAGGAAACATAATCTTAGTTTTACCAGAAGGTCACTTGGGCCCAAACATAAAATAGTGGTATTTAAAACAGAAATTGGTGTCCAGCAGAGAAGAAATGTTGAAATAATCAACAGAGACATTCTAAAGACTCTCTTTTGTCTCTCCCGTCGTTCTCGGTGTCTCTTCACGGCTCGTCGGAGAGCAATTATGACAGAAACAGAAGTTCTTACACCAAAAACTACATTTCTTCCTCCACTGCTTTGGGATACATCAGTGGTCTCATGCTGTGTGGTCAAAGAAATTGTCTTTTTCTTTCTTGCTTTCTTCTTTTGCCCTGTTGAAAATCTTGTGCCTATTCGAATATTTAGAGCTTGGAGTATTTTGGTGTAGGTAATTAGCATTACTATAACAGTGAAAAAGAAGATTGGAATCTGTACTAGTAGGTGATAATACATTCCCAGTTCAGTGTGGTATTCATTTCTACTGACACAGAGAAGTGTCTTGTTTTTCCATCTGCTTTCACTTTGAAGACTGAAAAAATTGACCTCAATAAAGGGAATTAGGAAAGAGAAAAATGAGACAATCCATATGGATGTCATTAACATGACAGCTCTTCCCATTGTTAGAATTCGATTTGCAGGTTTTACCGAGATATCATAGCGGTCCAAAGTGATCGCAAAAACATTGATTGCAGTTGAGACACTTGCAAAGGATACACAAGCCTCATGGAAGCAACAGATGAGAGCAGTATTACTCTCCAATGAAAGTAGAAGAATAACTATAGTTAGAGGAATACATCCTACACAAATAATTACATCAAGTACATGAAGATTCATTGTAATAATGTTACTGACAGAATTGATTAAGTTGGATTTCATGCAGTAAAGTACCAATACTGTAAGGTTGCTGCCAAGTCCCAATACAATTTCTAACATGAGAAATCCAGTGAGAGATACTTGAAAGCTTAATGGATATGATGATGATGGGTACATATTGGTGTTGATGTCATCAGTGTCATCTCGAACTGTAATGTTAGATTCAGACTGCATGGTGATTTCCAGAATGGGAGAGAGACACATTCTTTTGGAGCAGTTGTTTTTTTTCCTAGAAAGTGAAATAAAATAAACTATTTGATTACCATTCTTGTAATCACTTAGATAAATATCTAATGTATATGTTCTCTTCTTGTTAAAAATCTCTTTAGTCTTGTATGGATTTCTGGATTTGATGTTTAGCAAAATTTATAAGGAAGAAAACTTCTCAGTCTTAATTCATCAAGTTCACTTTGTTATATTGTGTGTATATATATACATACATATCTATATCTATATTTATATACACATATATACATATTTTATTTACTTATCCTTGAAGAATTATTGAGCTAAAAAGACTATCATGCATTGTAAAATGTGTAGATATATATACAATATCTTTTGATACAAACTTTTCACTTAAATTTTTGAAAAAAATAATAAAATGGTTTAAAATCCATTGGTACATAAATGCTAATTTTAAAAATTCAAAAAAGTCTGAATTGTTAGAAAATTGCAAATTGCATATTCAGTATTGATTTGTAAATCATCTTAAGTGTTGATCTAGTTTTGAGATGTTTTCTTGTATAAAGATTTCATACTAAAATATAGTTTTTAGATATTATACATTAGGATACTCACATTTTTAAAACACAGTTTCCTCATTCTTGATTTGCAAAATTTACATTACATGGCCAGTAGAATGGCATGGTTACATAAGTTTACTCAGTGATAACCTAAATTTTTAAGAATTGTGATCAGAATAACAATATTTCATAGTGGTCATTGAACTTTATATTATACAAATATATAACATGATTTTAAAAAGATGCAAAAAGAGGTCACCTTGATGTGTGCCAGGACAATGAAATTTTGATAAGATGACACTCAGTTTTCATAAGGAAAGTTTATTTCATGACCGCACCCTTTTGTGGAACCTGAGGTTGAAATTTAACAACTCAATAATATGTTTGCATCTCATGATTTTTAAAAAATTGTAAATATTGTCTTTAGTTAAATATGACTTAAAGTAAAAAAAATGACACTCTGGAGAAGTTCCAGAAATGTGTATTTTGGAAGACTTTTTAATTTGTGTTTCTAAAGTTATTAGAAATGAATAATTTTGAGGATAATTCAAACATAGCATCTTTTGTTCTATCTAATATATATATTTTTATATTTAGTACCTAAGTACTAAATTTGAAGAAGAATTGTGTATCTTTCAGTATGTTCAAATGTCTCATATATAACCTTTTACATTTCTATTAGAAAGCCAATCAACCATTATTTCACATATTTGAAATATAAGATGTCAGATAAAGTCATCATAGTCTAAGGCATGGAGTAAGAAATGTAAAATTCAAAATTGAACTTAATCTCTTCATATTTTGCAAGTTTTCCCAAGCTTAGTATCATTTCATAGATTCATTTCTATTGTTAGCTTTAAAAAATGATTTCAGAAGCTGCTTTAATTGATTATAAGACTGAATTCTCTTGAAAACAATTTAAACTGGAGCTTTACTAAAAGCGTATCTGTTCAAATAAGGCATGGTCAGAGCTCAAACTGAAATCCTGTGAAAATGGAAAATTCTAAATGTGCCAAATGTTTTGAGCTGACAGATTAAACATCAGGTCTTTGTCATCAGTTAGATTTATGATTAAATAAAAGCAAAAAATGTCAAGTTAGAAACATAATTAGGCAAATACATCTTCATCTCCAGATTCTGTTCTCTGGAAGATGTTAAACAGTGGCTGGATGCATGCATCCTTTGACCTACCTGTTTTCTGTTGCCTCAGGGGTCTTTTAGCTCACTATGGTAATTTTTCTAAAATTAATATAAGATGTCATTGACAGATTTTTGACATACATTTTCACCTGGCAACAGTGAAGTAGCAATGTTATATTTCCTGCTTTGTAGAATATTTTATTTTTGTTCCAACACTTCAGCAGCAAGATTTGTGTTTAAAAATGAAATTTGAGTGGCTGAAAGATTTCTAAGAACCAGTACATAAGATTTGTGTTTCTTTTGCTTTTAAAAGCCTCTACCAATAAAAACAAGAACTTCTTAAGTGATATTACTTATATTGTCCTTTTGAGGACCATGTGGCTGTGTATTTTTATTTTCCAGGATAAGTGAAAATAAAAATAAAGGCATCAGACTTCTAGCTTCAGAAATGTGTTTAGACATCCTTTTGTTACAACTGGACATTTGTTTCTATAGTACTCTTGCTCATTAGTTGGACTAATGTCTTGATCTCATAAATTTCTTTACATTATAAAATCCAGTTCATAAGATTTTGATAAAGACCATCTGCTATTTAATTTGGTTTATTTTCATTAAAGAAGGATACATAACAGATCATGAAATTCAGAGAAAAATATCCATTAGTCATCATGACAATTGATATGAATAACTTAATTTGTAGTGCAAAAAAACCTGATACAGCTTCATTTAGCTTTCTGGTGAAGTATACACACTCTCCTTTTCAAAATTCATTTTTCATTGTTTCTTCATGAATCAGTTGTTTCCACAATTTTGATATTTAAAGTAGAAAATCCTTTTTAAAAATGCTCACCATTTTGTTTTCAGCCATATACCATTGCATTCTTCTCATGAAAATATTATCCAATGTCTTCAGAGTACTGATTTGTTATGCATGCAAGCAGTCATACAGACTTATTCCATGTTTTTACTTTAACTCCTTAATGTCTTTAGAAAAACACATTATATCTTGTAGCTTGTGGTTCAGATGACTAGAATTCTTCATAATGTCAGTAGCAAAAACTCAATTATTAGATTCTTTATGTCCTTGTAAAGAAAAAGAAAAAAGATTAAGATAAAGAATGTCTATTAATTTTAAATAATTAAAAAGTAACTAATACTATTTGTGTCAAACCTCTTTACAAAATACATTTAGCTCTATTATTAGACCTAGGACCATGCATGTAAAATATAAGAAGCATCCTTTTACCCTGCAAAATTGTATTTTCTCTTTAGTTAATGACAGTATTAACACTGCCAGTGAAAGAAAAAGAGAAAAACTGATTGCTTCTTAACATCTGTTTTCTAATTCTGTATTTAAAGCTAGTTTATATTTTCAGATCATTTGAGTGAGTTTCCTCCATACACATTTTATCTTTCTTGTCTTTGTGATAAATTTTATAAGACAGCAGCTATCTTAGGAGCACTACAGCTTGTTTAATAACTATTTGGACATTGCTTGAAATTTGCTGCCCAAACGAATCTCGTATCAGTATTCTACAGGTAAAATTTTCATTAGTGTTTGGTTTAAATAGTTGAAATAGATAAGCTAATACAGAGATGAGTGGATATATAACTGTATTATGAACAAATACATTATCATGCTTGTGCAAATGTTATTATACAATGAGAAAACAGTTGTATGGTAAATCTGTTATTTCTGAAAATAATTCCTTATATATCAATATGTGTAAGTTTTTTGAAAAAATCTGTTTTTGAAATATAAGATATTTAGCTAGTTTAAAGTGACCTAAAAGCTAGTTTTCATATTGAATTAACAGAAAATGTCCTTAATACTCAGTTATTGCATTTTAGAATTTCATATTTAAAAAGCAATGCTTTTTAAAATAAATTTAAAAAACACAGTAATGCATGCTCATCAACAGGCAGAATTAAACTAAAAAATTCTTAGAATTTAGGCTGAACCATTCTTTATCCAAAGTAATTTTACCAAGCATAGATTATGCTGTTTCAGGAGCATCTGTATACTATAATAAGGAACATATCTTACCTCTGCTTAAAGATTGATTACGTTCTTGATATAGTTGAAGCATTTCCAGTTTTGATTGATTCATTTTCGTTCACTTGTTAGCAGAGTACTGAGGGAAGAGGGTCATAAACATCTCTTCAAAAAATGACCTTAATGAAAATATGTTCCTGAATTGTGCCATTGTTTCAGCACTCCAGCTAATGTATGGAACATGTAATGCTGCTTAGAGGCTGCTGCAGTCTCTCACTCTTCTGACTGTGAAATCAATAAGCATCTGAAAATACATAATGAAAGTCATTTAACATGCTGAAGGCTTCTTGTCTCCAGAGGCAACATTTAGATTCAGCCTTTCTAAAGAGGAACAGCAGTGTTTCTCAGAGGAAAGCCTGTTCTGGGCAGCGTTTGCAGAATGACAGCCTACCTTGTCGCTTCTCTTCACTGCAGAGAGATGCAGTGCATTCACTAATTTTGATTGGTCAGTTGTGTTGGGCTTCAACTGTGCTACATATGTATAGCAGTGATTTCCCTCCCCCCCTCCCCCCCTACTGTTTTATATATGAATGTTTTTTCTAAAGGCTAAATTTATAAATGTATTGAATGTGATTCTTAAATAGATTATGCACTTATTAGCCTTTATCTTTAAAATAATTTGCTCTATTTTGGTTTGTTCTTAAATAGTGCCAGCATGGAAAAAAATGCAATGATGGAGAGAATTACACAGCATTAAGTATATATTCTTTTTAGAGCCTTTGATAATTATATTTAAGAATATCTTGGTGCTATATAATCTTTTTGCTGAAATTCTTTGTCCTGTAACTAAAAAAGAACTACTGTAACATTACTCTGAATCAAACTGAATTTTAGCCAATATTGTTTGTATGCAGGTCTTTATTCTTAGAGTGTTCCAAATAAGTCTAAGCAAAACAACATATTTAAAATCATTGCATATACTTTTATTCATTCAACAAATATTTGATCCCCTACTATGTGCAAGACATGGTGGTAAGTCCTGAATGCAGTAAAATATTAATCACAATATAATTAGACTATTGTTTTCTTGTAACAGGTAGATTTTTTAATTTATATACTATAGAATAATATCTTTTTAAAATTAAATTTTCATGCTCATTTTCATCATGTACACAGGTAATCAATTTAATATATATTTTAGGAAAATGTTATAAAATTTTTATTATATTAGTGAATGCTAATTTGTATCATTAGTGATACTTTTATTTTGTACTTAGTGGGCATTTGCTTGCATAATTTATTTTTAATAGTTAATGCTATCTTTGACATTTATGTTGGTATGTTTTCTCTGAGAAACCAATTCAGGGAACAAACATTGCTGAGTACCTATAATGAATATGCAAGGGATTTGTGATGTTAAAGGTAATGAAGTAGTTTGGTTTCAGGTTTTCATAAGTTGGATAAAGATAAAAATTGACCAATTTAGGAAATAAAGTTATGCACACAAGAGAAAAAAATAATATAGATACAAAAGACTTCAAGTTTTAACTTAAAATCTAGGACTGTGTTCTAAAGTTAATGATTCTAGTCCACAGAATACTTCTTCAATGTTCATTTTTTTAAGATTCTCAGAGAAAAATCTCTGAAAAGTTAGTATTATATATAATTTTTATATTTTTTACAAATGGTATGATGTTCTTGCAAAATAGCAGAAATAGAGAATTAATACAGTATTACTTTTTATTGTTACTTATTTCAGAATTCTCAAAAGCAGTATTTTGCTATTAATGCAGAATGATTTCAGTTCACAATTTGTGAATAAGGATGTTTAATTAAATATCAAAGCAATTGATATACAATTTGCCACAATCTAACAGCTTTCTTATAACTTGCTAGGGACCACATTGAGGACTGCATATTGATGAAAGGTCTTTGTACAACTTAGAAGATATTTTATGAAAAATCTCCTTATATATTTCCAAAAACTTTCCCAACCTGGGATATCAAAAATTTGCTCCTGCTAAAAATGATAGAAATTACTGCATGTATTTACATAGTTTGAATTTTGCTAGTCTACCAGCCATATTGAAACACTGATGTGACTGATATATGTTTTAATACAAAACTGACTCCAAAGAAGGATTTTTTAGCATGATGTGGTAGCTTGGTTAGATAGAGATTACATTATGATAGCTTTATTTTACGTGAATTTAACTGTATACTTGCCTGCTAAAAGGAAGAGTTCATTTATTTTTGGAAGACAATCTCAGCATTTCCCTTAGCATCAAATTTATCTATCTATCTATCTATCTATCTATCTATCTATCTATCTATATACACACATACATACATACATACATACATACATACGGGGTGGGGGAGGGAGAAGTACGTGAGTACTGGATTCAGATCCAGATTTTATTTATTCTTGCCTATAGTTTCTGCTCTTTCATACTTCACATATCTGACAAAACAATACTCCTAATTTCCCTTTTCCCTAGAGGATAAAATGCAGACTTCTTAGTCTAGAATTTTCTGACTTTATTCATGATTACTTTTATTCACATTATTTATATTTTTGCCAAACTAAAGCACTAGGTATTCCCTAATCTGGCATCTTCAGCCTCTTTTTCATTTAGAAAGGCTCCTCCTCAGTGCTTGTAGTTTATTTCTTCTTCACTTCTACTCCTTAAAAACATTTTTGTGTTTAAGGTTCAGCTAAGGTTGTCACATACTCCAAGAAGCCTTTCCAATTTTTCCAGGTGAGAGTATTTATGGTCTCTTTAAATTTTCTTGTAGCATTTTACTGCTGGCTTTTACACACAGAATTCAATTGTGTCTAATCACAGTTTGCCTCACTAATCTGTGTTCATGTCATATTCCAGATAGTGGACATGGGAGCAAGAACAGGATTGTTTTGTATCTTTGTAAGCCTGCTAGCACAGTGTTTTCTGATTAGGGGTTTAATGTTTTTTAAAAATTAAGTTAATGGAAAATAGATTACTAATGCAAAATTTAGCACATTAGTTTAAAAATGACAAAAATTAAAGTTACCATAGAGACTCATATACTCAAATTTGCATTCTTGATAAATTTAATAAATTTTAGAGTATTAAAGATGAAAAATACTTCAGATGGCAATGGAAGTGGAAAAACCTTTGACTCTGAAGTCAGAAGACCTGAGTGCTAATCTTACCTACATTACATTTTTCTAGCAGTTGAGCTTACAAAAATACAAAATGACATTGTTTCTATTCTGATTTATTCTGGCAGGAGGTAAATGAAATGGCATGTTCACAGATAAACTTCAGTCTATGATAAGAGATATAAACTTTAGGTAACACATAAGAATTGCTTTCATGATTTCATGATCTTATTGTTGATAAGTTTTAATACAGATAATGCCTACATATACTTGAAAGACTTAATTAAATTAAAGAATAATCAGGGAGTATGTATTTCAGCTATTCATATCAACCCTCCTCCATGATCAGATAGTCTGTATCATAGTCAAAAACTTCATCATATGGCATAAAACCTTTTGATGATGAGCCTCTGAATGTAGCTATGCAGATCTTAAAAACTTCCTCAGCTTTCTGTGTCCTGGCAGAGCTTGTGATCTACTGGCATAGCTTTTGAAAACCCAGAGTTCAGATTTGAGTGGCAAATTCAAAGCAAAGCAGTAAATGGCACATAGCTTCTGCCTTCAGAGGTACCATATCAGGCAGAGGAAGAGAAACAAAGTTCAAATAGGGAGGATATGGTGTGACAAGAGGTTAGACATTTAAGGCAGATAGCTCCTTGCAGATAGCCAGTGCGAACTGACTATATGAATGTGTGACCCTGGGGGAGGTATTTAACCTCTCAGTTCTGCAACCACCTTTCTAGGTTGCAGGTCTGGATTCAGAGAAGAAATGTCTTCTCTTGTAAGTTTCCTAGACTCAGGAAATCACAGGACTAGTTAAAAAGAAAATACAACTTTAGAGAGTTAGAAAATAAAATACTGGTGACATTTGAGGTGAAAGATAATGATTGGCTTGGGACATTGGAAAAGGCTTCCTGTAGCAGTTGACTTTTTGAATGGGCCTTAATGGATGGGTAGGATGTTAAAAGGTGAAAATAGAATGGAGTGTATGACATACAGAGGGAATATCATAATAAGTAACAACACAGTATACAATAAGCATAATAGAAAAGTGTATGGCATAATATGAACGAAATAACAGTTGTTAAGGAAGTGAAGAATTTTGGCAGGCTGAGATAATATGGGAAAGGATAAGCATGGGTAATAGACTATAAATGCAGAGAAGGAATAAAGTTATAAAATGAGAAATAATGTAGTTTGGAAATAATGTAGAATATATATGAAGAACAGTAGAAAGAAAAGAAGCTGCAAAGGCAGTTTGAAATTAGATAGTTAGATAGAGGGATGGAATATTTAAATTCACTTGTTTCCTGGCATCTCCTTTATAATAATTTATTAAGCCTATTAATAACAATGCACAACAAATAATAATGCACAGTGGGCTAGGAGGGGGGATACAAAGATGAAATGCTACATAGTCCCTGCCTACTAGGGGTTAATAGTTTAGTGGGGAAGATAAAACTTTAGCATATAGAAATAAGAATAATATAAGTTAGAATTTAAGCAGGACAAAGAAAGGATTGTGACATAACAAAAAAGAAATACCAGAAAGGAAAGCACTTTTATTCGTTTTTTTGAAATTCAAGTTTATGTTCACTTCCAAATTTTCTTCCTTCCCCTCTCTTGCCATTTGAGAAGGCATATGGAATAAAGTCCATTACAAATATGTATAGACACACAAAACAAATTAGAAGAACATGTGCTTGAATCTGCACTTTAGTACATCACTTTCTTCATGAATTCTCTGGAACTTCATTGTATTGTTTATGGTGCTGATCAGAGGTACTAAGAATTTTAGATGATTTACCTCCACAATATTTTATTTCTTTTAAAATTATTCACCTAATTCTGCTCACTTTCTTTTGCATTGGTTCAAATAAGTCTTCCCAGATTTTTATGAAACCATCATTTTCTTAATTTCTTGTAGCACAATAGTCTTCCATCATATTTATATACCATAACTTGATTAACCATTCCTAATTGATGGTTGCCCTTTCTTTTCCCAATTTTTTTATTACCACAAAAAATGTATCATGAATATTTTTATACACATAGGTCCCGTTTTGTCTTTCTTTGAATTCTTCAGAGGTATAGTCCTAGTGATAGTATTGCTGGTTGGAAGGTTTGTACAATTTAATAGATGAAAGTGGTACCTTGGAGTTGCTTTAGTTTACTTTTTCTGTAATCTTAAGTGATTTAAAACATTCTTTTAATATGACTACTGATAGTTTGAATTTAAACTGCCCATTCTTGTCTTTTATCCATTTATCATATGAGATTTATTTTATTTATTTTAACTATTTATCACACTTTTTATTGTAAATATGACTCATTTCCCTATTTCTTAAAACTGAGTCCTTTATCAGAGAAGCTTCCTACAAAGATTTTTCTCCTATTTTCATATAGTTCCTTTATAGTTCTCAGGTAGACACCTTAGTATTTAGGTGGTACAGTAGACAGGGCATTGGCCTTGGAGTTGGGAGGATAGGAGTTCAAATCCAACCTCAGAGACTTGACGCTTTCTAGCTTTGTGATCTCAGGCAAATCACTTAACCCTGATTACCTGCCATCCAGGACCATCTCCACTTGTCCTTTTCCATATCTAACCACTAGATCTCTCTGGAGGAGAAAGTGAGGCTGGTGACTTAGCCCAGCACCCCCTCTTTCAGATCCAATTCAAGTGCTTGTCATGGCATCACCTACTTGATGTCATGGTTTTCTTCTAATAGAATGAAGAACAAACAGTATACTGTCTATAGATAATTTAAATGAAATTTCACTTTTTTGTCTCTTTTCTGGGTCTTCTTAGAAACACTAATAATTTTTGTCGATTTTATTTTATAGACTTTGTTTTATTTTGTTTTTATGTTTTATTTTACTTATAAACTTTGGTTTATTCAACTTTGTTGAAATTGTTAATTGTCTTTATTAGTTTTTAATTAACTCTAGGATTTTCAAAATAATGGTTCTTATCATCTAAAAAAGGTGATATTGTGCTTCCTCATTGCCTATGTTCATTCCTTTACTATATTTTTTCTTGCAACACTGTTGTAACTAGCATTTCCTATACAATATTAAATACTGATGGTGATACAGAACATTGTTTACCCCTAATTTTATTAGAAAGGCTTCTAGTTTATCTTTGTTATAAGTAATGCTTGCAGATAGATAATGTTTTAGATGAATACTACTAAATCACTTTAAGGAAATCTATTCCCAGGCTAAACTTTTTCCTACATCTATTGAAATTATCATGATTATTATACTTTTTTGTTGTAAACATGGTCAGTTATATTTATAGTTTAACTGATGTTGGACTAGTACTTATTTCTGATATAAATTGAGCCTGGTTATAGTGAATGGTCTTTGTAGTACTGATATATAATCTCCTTGTTAATATTTATTTAAAATTTTTTGTATCATTATTCTTTAGGGAGATTAATCTATAGTTTCTTTTTAGTTTTAAGACCATATTTGTGTCAAAGAAGGAACTTGGTAAGATTTCTTCTTGTTTTTTCAAACAGTTTGCATAGTATTAGAATTAATTGTTCTTTTTTTGGGGGGGTTGTTTTTTTTTGCAAGGCAAATGGGGTTAAGTGACTTGCCCAAGGCCACACAGCTAGGTAATTAAGTGTCTGAGACCGGATTTGAACCCAGGTACTCCTGACTCCAAGGCCAGTGCTTTATCCACTATGCCACCTAGCCACCCTGAATTAATTGTTCTTTAAAGGTTTGATGAACCTCAGTTGTAAAGTCATCTAGTCCTGAAATTTTGTTCTTATTCATTTATGGCTCATTTTCCTTTCCTAAGATAAGATTGTTTAAGTATTCTATTTCCTGTGCTGTTGATTTAGGCAAATTTATTTAATTAAGATTTTCAGATTTATTGGTGTTTAGTTGAAAAAAATAGCTTCTAATAATTATTTTTACTTTTTTTTCCCATTGGTTATCAAGTAAACTTTTTCATTTTTTTTATATGGGTAATTTGATTTTCTTCTTTTTAAAAATCAAATTAGAAATGATTTATCTTTTTTATTGGAGTTCTTCCCATCCAAATTCAGTTCTTAGTTTTATTAATTGAGTAGTTTTTTTTTACTTTGTTTTGTTAATCTACCCTTTGATTTTTATAATTTCATTTTGGTATTTAATTGAGATTTTTAAAATTAGTTTTTCTAGTTCTTTTTAAAAATTCCCTAATTTATTGATTTGTTCTTTCATTGATGTAAATTTTTAGAGATATAAAATTTCCTCTAAGTACTGTTTTGATTGTATCCCATGAAGTTTTATGTCTTGACTCATTGTTGTCAGTATTTAATGAAATTATTTCTGTGATTTGTTCTTTGATTTATTTCTTCTTTAGGTTTAAATTATTTAATTTCCAATTAATTTATAAACTATACTTCAAAGGCCCTTTATTCAATATAATTTTTATTATTTTATAGACAGAAAAGGATATATTTAATATTTCTGCCTTTCTGCATTTGCTTTTGAGATTTTTATGTTCTCTTACTTTATTAATTTTTGTGAAGAAGCCATCCACAGTTCAAAATTGAAATACTGCTTTCTATTTCTTCCTATCTAGTTTCCTCTCAATACTGGATATCTAGCTTTTTTTGAAATTTTATTCATCTCTTTAGAACTTTCCTTGTTTATTTATAATTAGATTTTTCTAGGTCTGAAAAGAATAAATTAAAATCCCCCCACTATTATATTTTTGTGTGCTGTGCTTCCCTGTTACCATAGTAGCTTTTTAGAATTGAATTCTTTTTTTTATTTTTGTATTCTTCTAGCCTATTTTTTTTTGTAAAGAAAAGGTTTAAATTTTAATTCATAGGTTGCTCAGTTTACAAGTTACTACAAAAAAGTTCACAAGTTAGTACAAAAACTCACAAGTTACATTCTTTGAAAAAGCAGCAAGATAGTGAGTTTCAGTAGCAATAAGAAGGTAGGAGAGTTTGGGGAATCATACCCCCTAGAGCAGACTGGCTTCTCCCAGGAAGATAAGATGGGGATATGTAGTAGAGAAAAGCAATGGGACAGGGAATCACACTCCCCAGAAATGAAGGAAAGTGAAGATGGGGGCAGGTAACTCAGAGAGCAGAGATGAGGTAAAGTGAGGAATGTAGATGAGGGATAGTAGGTAGACTTAGTAGACTTAATCCTTTCAGTCTAAGGCAGGGATACACTTTTGTGTCTGAGGCAAGGACTTACTGAGTTCTTTCCAGGAAGAGGCAAGCCACTTTCCTTTCAGGCTAAGACAGGAATCCACTGAGGTTTTTTTGTTTTGTTTTATTTTTTGACAGAGGCTTGTTTTTGTACCTGATTGGAGGGATTTACAGATCCTTTGTCAGATAAGGGCAAGGTACTTTACTAAAAGTTCATTGAGCTCCTCTCATAGTTTGGACAGTGGAATTGGGGTGGGGAGGAGGTGGGAAGAGACATTGTCAGTACAGAGGGTACAGATTAATAGCTATAAAACATTTTTCTTTGTCCAATATTTCCCCTACTTTAGTCACCACTCAAACAATTTAGGACCAAATTCATTTGGGAGTTGGGGGTGGGGAGGGGCAGGTTTCTTTTCTTCTGAAGCTACTTCTAAGCTTAAAAGAGAATGTAGAACTGACCCTGCCTAGCAGGTCCATTTGAGGAGGAATTGGGGTGAGTCCAAGAATCAGCTGAAGCAGGAGACAAGAGGTGTTGGCTTCTAGATTTCAATATGGGGTGATATTCTGTTTGGGCTACTAGATAGAGATATATCACTTGTAATCTAGATGAAATCAACCTCAAAGAAAGATTACAATCCCAGCCCCTTGCAAGAAGTAAAAAAGAAAATGTGTTATATCTGACTATTCTCTCCTATGATCTACCCTCTCCTCTATGACCCACATCCCCCCTTCCCCCTTTCCCCCTTCTCTCCTATTTACTCTTGATGTCTATACCCTATTGAGTGTGCATGCTGTTTCCTTTCTGAGCCATTTCTGATGAGATTGAAAGTTCCCTCATTCTCCCTTGCTCTCCCCCTTTCCATATCATTGCAAAAGCTCATTGTAAAATATATATATATAATATATAAATAATATAATAATATAAATATATATATCTTTTATACAAAATATCTTAGCCTGTTCCACCTCTCCCTTCTCTTACTCCCAGTGCATTTCCTTTTTAGCCATTGACTCCATTGTTACAATATATGATATCTTCAAATTCAGCTCTCTCCTGTGCTTCATCTATAAAAGCCCCTTCTACCTGCTCTATTAAATGAGAAGTTTCATATGCATTATCAATATCATTTTTCTATGCAGGAACATATGCATTAAGTCCTTCATATTTTACCCTTCTCCTCCACTCTCTGTGATTCAGCTGAGTCCTGTATTTGAAGGCCAAATGTTGTGCTCAGCTTTGGTCATTTCACCAGGAACATTTGAAATTCCCCACGTTCTTTGAAAGTACCATCTTTTCCCCTGAAAGAGGATGTTCAGTTTTGCTGGATAGTTGATTCTCAGTTGCATTCCAAGTTCTTTTGCCTTCTGGAATGTTATATTCCAAGCCCTACAAGCCCTTAATGTAGTTGCTGCTAAGTCCTGTGTGATCCTGACTGCACTCCATGATATTTGAATTGTGTCCTGGCTGCTAGTAGTATTTTCTCTTTGACTTGGGAGTTCTGGAACTTGGCTATAATATCCTGGGGGGGTTGTTCTTTTTTTGGATCTCTTTCTGGAGAGATCAGTGGATTCTCTCAATTTCTATTTGGCTCTCTGCTTCTAGGATATCAGGGCAATTTTCCTGTAGGATTTCTTTAAAAATGATGTCAAGGCTCTTTTCCTAATCATGACCTTCAGGTATCCCAATATTTTTTAAATTATCTTTCTCAAATCTGTTTTCCAGATCAGTTGTTTTTTTCAGTGAAATATTTCACATTTTCTTCTAATTTTTCATTCTTTTGGTGTTGAATTGTATCTTGACTTCTCTTAAAGTCATCAGCTTCCTTTAGCTCCATTCTACATATGAAGGATTTGTTTTCCTCAGAGAACTTTCTTATCTCCTTTTCTATCTGGCCAGTTCTGCTTTTTAAAGCATTCTTCTCTTCAATAACTTTTTGAACTGTCTTATCCATTTGACCTATGCTGGTTTTTTAACATGTTATTTTCTTCAGCATTTTTGGGATCTCTTTGACTAAGCTGCTGACTTCTTTTTCATGATTTTCTGCATCTCTCTCATTTCTTTTCCCATTTTTTCTTCTATCTCCCTTACTTGATTTTCCAAATCTTTTTTGAGCTCTGTCATAACCCGAGCCCAACTTACATTTTTTCTTGGAGTCTTTAGATGTAGGAGCTTGTACTTCCTCATCTTCAGATTGAGTATTTTGATCCTTCTTGGGATCATAGATAAAGAATTTCTCATTGGTGTTCCTTTTTATTTTCTCTGTTTACTCATTTCTCCAGCCTGTGCCTGGTTTTGGGGGTGCTTCCTGAGCTTTTGAGTATTATTGGGACACTGGTGGGTTTTTTGGGGGGGACACCCCCCACACCTGAGACCTTTATTCCTCCAAGGTCTTATGTTCTCTTGCCTGTGCTTTGATATGTAGATGACCACAGGTACTCCCCTGTGCCCTGGATCTGTGAGGAGGGTCCTTGCTATCTTAGTATGGAAGGCCAGACTGCAACCTGGATCTTAGTGTGGGTAAACAGCAGAGTCCTGCCCCAGGGAGAACAGAGAGATTTCTGTAGTCTCCCCTGACCCCCTTACCATCTATGGACTGTGCTCTGGATCTGCACGCTGGTTCCCCCAGATTCCTACTGTAGGTTCTTGCTGCAGGCCTGCTCTGAGACTGGTGCTCCTCACTCCACAATTATTCTGATGCAGCAGAGTTTTCTCACTTTCCTTTCAAGCTGTTCCTAGTAATCCTTGGGCTGGGCTGGGCTGGGCTGAGCTGCACTGAGCTGTGGCTGGGGCTTTTTTCCAACCCCTGGTCCTGGTGAAATGTACTTTTCCCTTGGAACTTATCTTGTTTGTTTTTTTTGTTTTAGGTTTTTGCAAGGCAAATAGGGTTAAGTGGCTTGTCCAAGGCCACACAGCTAGGTAATTATTAAGTGTCTGAGAGCTGATTTGAGACTCCATTTGAACCCAGGTACTCCTGACTCCAGGGCTGGTGCAGACACCTAGCCGCCCCACTTTTTTAGTTTGTTTGTTTTTTTGTTTTAGGGGAACTTATCTTGGACTGGAAAAATGTATCAGTCTTTCTGTTGGTTCTGCCCCTCTACATTTTGTCTAGAGTCATAATTTAATGACTTTTTGCATTTTGGGGGGAAGGAGTTTCTGGGAAATGCTGTCTTCACTCTACCATCTTGGCTCCGCCCCACCATCTTGACTCTAAACAATAAGATCCCTTGTCTCCACAAGGAGACATCAGCAAGCTGACTCTAAACTCTTCTTTTAAACCATAAAATATGCAGAACTACATAAAGTTTTTCAAATAATCTTAACATTTTAAAATCCATATAATAAGAGAAGAATTCCACACTCTACTTTTTTTTTTTTCTAAATTCCTAAATTTTCCAAATCTAGGGGTAATTTCCTCTCAGAAACTTCCATGTTTCTTCCCCATTTCAGTAATTATAAAACTTCTAGGAGACAGTGACCTATCCTACTGTAGAAACATGCAGATGGTATTTCTGACCATCCTAAGAAATCTATAACAAAATTATACATTCTTGGCTGCCTACTTAATGCAGTTTTTTCAATTAAAAAAATAGATTTCTTTTTTGTTTGTTTGGGGTTTTTTTTTTTTGGCAAGGTAATGGGGTTAAGTGACTTGCCCAAGGTCACAAAGCTAGGTAATTATTAAGTATCAAATCCCCAGATTTGAACTTAGGTCCTACTGACTCCCGGGCTGATGCTCTATCCCCTGCGCCACCAAGCTTCCCCTCAATTTAAATAAATTCAATATTACCAACTCTTTTTTTGGGAGTGGGATAGGGTCAAATATTGGTGAGGCAGAGTGGAGCTGGAGAGTGGAGTGAGTGGAACTGGAGAGTGGAGTGAGTGAAATCAATCATAGTCCAGTTAAATGGTATAGGAGGGGGAGATTGAGCTGTGTGTCTTGACTAATTCACAGCCTGATCCCTCTCAGGGACCCTGACATGCACAGCAGCACTTCCCCATTCCCCATTCCAGAAGGGGGGAAAAGGGAGAACACAATACAGATTGCAGCCAAACCTGCAATCATGACAGCAGAAACACAAAAGACAGCTGACTCTGCCTAAACACAACACACAACAAAAAGAGAAAACAGAGCCTAACAGGGTTACTCTTCAGCACAGAATAAAATTTTCCCATGTTATTCTAGTTCTAACAATTACCCTATGTAAAAGAATGGTAGAGACCCCTAACAAGTCCCTTCACAGAAAAATCAAGCTATTTTACAAGGGCGGGTCCTTTAGCTCTAGCCAAGAGCATCCAAGATCCTAGATCCCACTGGCAGCAAGACCTGCTCCAAGCAACAGGGGCCTTCCAGGAGCAGCCTTGCTGGAAGGGAAAGGGGATGACCTCCTGGAGCAGCATCCCATCCACTTGTTGCAGAATCCTGAGAAAGCACACATAAAAAGTGGGTACTTTAGCTCTACAGGAGAGCCAGAACCACCCCACAGGGTGGAAGGATGCTCTGCCAACACATTCTCTGGAATTCACACATTGTCACATGCTTCCATCCCACTGAACCCTGGGGGGTAGGTGAGAAGGAACTCTAAAAAAGGGCACTATACATCAGTTGGAAGGGGTAACCTTATAAAGGAGGGGGCATTTCTCAACTTCCAGTATCCAAGAGTGTTGATTAAAATCCTGATTGACATACCATGTATGAAGATGGGAGAAAGGCAATTTAAGGATGGAGCCAGAAGAAATGGGCTTCAGGGTAGAGGCGGACATAAAGTTCTATATGGGTTTATTTGGTGAAGAATTCACCAGGCTCTCTGACTCAGGGAAGTAAGAAAAGGCTTAAATTTTAATTCATAGATTGCATAAAAGTATACAAGTTACTAAAAAGTTCACAAATTGGGTTCTTTGGAGAAGCAGCAAGATAATGGATTTTAGTAGAAGTAGTGGAGTTAAAACAAGAAGGAAGAGCTACAAACTGGGCTGATGAGAGCTAACAGAGAGGAAAGAAATAGCCACAGGATGGTAATTGGGCTTAGATCAATAGGGATCTAGCAGCATGGGAGGATGGGAGAATTTGGAATAATCATACTCTACAAGAGTAAGCTGCACTCCAAAGGAAGGTGAGCAGTAAAGTTTATGCAGTAATGAAGGACAGGAGTATTTAGGCAATAATGCCTCTCCAAAGGAGGAACCCCAACCTATTTCTTAACTTTGGACTTTGTTAGTGTTGGGCTCTATTCACTTCTAGGGGTGAGGGAATTCTCTGTAAGTTTTCAGTATTTTCAGAGTAGAGTAACCCATCCTAGTCTGTTCACTGCCTTTCTGACTTGTGAATAGTTGAGTTTCAGTTGACTGTTAATGGATCCAGTTACTTTTTGCCCACTAGGAGATTCTGCAGGTCCAGAGTGACTGTCTTATGAGCTCCTTTTTGGTTTTGAACACCTCTCCTATTTTTTCCTTGAAGACCTATGTGCTGGGCTAAAGGTAGTGTCTCACAAATAGGAAGGAAGGAAGGGAAGGAGGAAAAAAGGAAGGGAGGACAGAAGGAAGGGAAGAAGGAATTTTTAAGCCTTTACTATTTTTCAGACACAGTACTAAGCAATTTGCAAATGTCTCATTTGGTCCTCATAACAACTTTGGGGTGCAGTTGGGGCAGGTATCATTATCTTACAGGTGAGGAAATAGGCAGACAATTTAAATGACTTTCCTAAGGTAGTAAGGGTCTGAGACTGATTTTGACATCAGATTTCTTTAGTTTGCCTCTTTATGAGCAAAGATATTGCAATGGTTTATCATTTTTTATCCAGCTTATTTTCCTCACAGATGAGCAACTGAGGCAAACAGGGTTAAATGATTTGGCCAGGGTCATAGAAGTTGCAAGAGTTGGAGGCCAGATTTGAACTCACAAAGATAAGTCTTCCTGATTCTAATCCCAATACTCCATCCACTTCACTATCTACCTGCCCACTTAATGCTTTAGTAGACTATTTTGTCAAAAGAATGTTATATAAGAAAGCAGCAGAAGAGGAAGTCCTTGATTTTCTCTGTAAAATGTGAGGGGAAATCCTCACATAAAAGGTTTAAGGACTATGGATGGCATGGGGGAAAAAAAAGAATATTTAGAATTTGCTTTAAGTAAAGTATAACTTGAAAACTAAGTTTGAACCTGGAATTCCTTAAGTTCTAAACTGATGAATTTTTTGTATTTCATCCTGTTGACAATGGGGAATCATGGAAAGTTTTTGAGCAGGGGAGGCCATTATTGGACATATTGGGATAGAATGAAGTGAAGAGGATGTTCAGGCAGGCTGACCACTTAGGAGCTTATAGTTCAAATAAGAAATAATGATGACCTGAAGTAAGATAATAGTAGCATAAATGGAGGAGAGAATCAATATTGTCAGGGATGAATTGACTAGATTTGCCAGCTCATTGAATGATGGAGTTGAGAGAAAGGGACAAGTTAAATGGAGCATTTTAATTTAGAACATGCCTAGTTAATATAGTACACACAAGAAAAATATAGATGTTGAGAGAAGGATAGAGTTTGGCTTAGTTTTAGTTGGGTAGCCAGATAGAAAAATTTAGTGAGGAAAAATCCATGTGTTTCCTACATTTTATATATATCCTTTGGTTTTGTGATTGTTTTTAGGCTTTTAACATAAAAATTACTACTGTCCTCTAAGACCCAATTGTGCTTATATTATGTATTTAGCAACTTTTCACAAGAACTTCTCTTCCTTCATTATTGTGTAGAACTTGCTGCCACTGTAAAGGCTCTTGTAATTGTTATATATGTCTCTACCTTGAAAAGGATGTGCCTAATAATGCCAATATCCTTGCCAAGCAAACCCCAAATGGGCTCAGAAAGAATCAGATACAACTGAAAAACAACTCAACAACAATATCTTTATTTACATCTGTATTACTTGCAACTGTACCTAGAAATTAGAAATCAATTATTAAAGATATATGATATTTGGACTTAAGGGCCTTCTATAGCATCAAGAACTTCTGCAGTTTGTAGAGGGTTGGATTTCAATCATGACTTAAATCTAGCTGTGTGACCAAGAACAGAGCACTTAGATCACCTCTCGAAACCTTAGTTCCCATATCTCCCGAATGTCTGCTCAATTACTTGTACTGATTTCACAGGGCTGTTAAGAGGATCAAATGAGATCATATATGTAATGTATAGCTTCAAGCATTATATAACTATTAGCTTGTAATATTTGGGAACACAGTCATGGAATAATAAGATTATTGATCTAAATTAGAAGTTATACCAGAGACTGTCCATTCCAACTCCCTCATCATACATTTTAGGGCTCCACTATATGTTCCTGGGGGTGTGGAGGGCAAGAGTAATCCTTCCAAGAGTGATACCGGTTACATTGTACTCAGTGATTCCTGCTGCAACCTTTTATCTGGAGGGTCACAGTTTTGGAACTGGTTAGTGATAAAGAACTAGTATGTTCTCTCAGCTATCCATATAAAGAGGGATTCAAATTAGCAGATTAACATCAACTTAAAATCAGCTACTAGCAAGTTTGAGAAATTAGTTGTATGCAATGAAAAGCAAAAGTAAAATACTTGAAGTGAGGTTTAACAAAAATAGCTCTTAAATTCCAGAAGATTTAACAAAGAAAGGTGCAGTTCTTTCCAGGAAGATTCCAGGCTGAAAATATTATCATCATGAATATATAGATAGAATTTCTTGATAGCAGGTAGTGGCACATATAACATGGATGCCAAAGCTCAGATATCAGCTGATTGTTTTAGTACTCTAGGAATGCAAATTTGCTATATAATATTTGTCTTTCTTCTTTCCTAATGGCACTTCCAGTTTCCAGTGGTAAGTGATTGTATACAACCCCACATTTTGGCATCCCCCAAAGGACTGCCTACTTAAAGTTATATCTCTTGGTCATCTAGGATACTTCATTCTCTTTAGTAGGAATCCAACTATGAAGAAAGGAAATTAATGAATGTCATTCACACAAAATGAGGTAGGAACTTTAAAATGTAGACTAATTTTTTATGGGTTAAAGTAGAGTTTTTAGGTGGATTTAGGATATCAGATCTTTGCAGACTCAAAGTTAGCTTTTTTCTGCTAAACCATAAAATTAATAGTTGTCTGTATTTAATAGAATTTTTAAGCTTTATAATTATAGAGGCACATTATTATTAATTTTTGAAAATATAAATTTTATAGAAGTTTGAAAAACAAATAAATTCCCTAATGTCCCCCATTCAATTTTTCCATATATCACAGAATCACACATTTCAGATAGACCTCAAAGGCTTTCTAGTTCAATTTTACTTGATAACAAATTCCTTAATATAACCTCCTCAACAAATGGTCATCCTGTTTTTATTTATTGATCTTTGGTAAGGAAAACTCATTGTCTTTAAGGCAACTCATTGTTGCATAATTTTCAGCAGAGACCAAGAACCAGTAAAAAAGAAAGAATCTTTATTGGGAAATGTCAATAAGTAGTAATAGTCACTGGATATATGGGATACCTTTCCCTCTACAGAAGAATTCATTTTATATAATTTTCTTAGCCTAGGTGAAGATTTTTCTAATATCTGGCTGTTGGAATAGATTGTTTACCCTTACTAAAAAAGAAAATGTCAACCAAGAGGATGCTGATTTGTACATTCACATATTTATGCTTTTTTATCAGAAATATATCATTTGGAGTTGTTACATAACTTACTTAACCAGAATGATTAGACTTTTGTGATCTATTCTAATTATTGAAATTCTGCCTCATTTGTCTTAGTTTTCTATATTAAACAACAGTATGGGAAATTGAAACTGAAATTCAGTATTCAGTGAAGCCTTGGCAAACATAAGATCACGTCAAATTATTTTTTGACATTATGTTCTTCATTCACTTCTTATTTATCTTTTTATTGATTTGTATTTCATTAGCAAGGTATTAAAGCCTTCACAGTATTAATAATTTTCTGTCTAGATATTTTTGTAGTTCAGTTAATTTCTTTATGCTGTTAGATGTATACTACTGAACTATAGATATATTTTGTCAGTGATAACTTCCATGTCCATTGTAATGATCAGAACTCTATTTTTTTAAGTAAGCTGAATTAATAAACCACATTTAAACTAAGCCATTTTTCTTCTCTGCAAATTTTAGAGGACTTGTCTCTTTATTAAGTCATCTGCCTTTTCCTTTTTTTAGGAGAATTCATTTCATTTATGTTCAAAGTTGTAATTCATAAATCTGTTTTTTCCTCTATTATACTTTGCTATATTATTTTATTAATGAAGAGTACAATGGACCTTTGTCACTAATCTTAATAACATCTCTAATTTTTTCTGTGATTTTGATCATAATTTCCTAACTTTGCTAAATAAAAATATATTACAAACCCTCACACAGTCCTAACAAGATCTTAAATTTCTGTAGTTTCTTGTTTGTTCAACTTTCCCACCCACTCTTTTTTTACATGGTAGTGTTATTTTGATATTATCCAGTGCCCTTTTTTTTTTATCACTACTTATTATTTGTGATCTTACAACAAAATAGATGCCTCTCTCCTTCCTCATCCCCTGAGAGGCAGCTGTTTGGCACAAGGTGCTAGGTCTAGCTTCAGGAAGATCTGAGATTAAGAGCAGCCTCTCATCCATACTACCTTTGTGACTCAGATCATGCTACTTAATCTTCTTTTCCCTTAATTTCTTTAACTGTAAAATGGGAATAATAACGGGACCTACCTAATAACCTTGCTTTGAGAATATCTTAAAGGATATGAATAAGAATTGGCTGGAATGAGAAAATGTGGATGGGATGTTCTCTTAAATTTCTTCATCTGTAATATTTTTTCACTCTGTTGGAAATATTCTGAGTTTATGTTTTTGATTATTCTTTTTCTTTCTCTGAGATTATTTCTTTTGCTATTTTGTTGTTACTTTTCTCCTCCATCAATTCTTTTTTATGGTTTATTCTGAACTCCAGGCAGTCATTAATCAAATCTCATTTTTCCATCTCTCACTAATTAATCTATTCTTATCTTCTTCAATCTAAGTCTCCCAGTGTTTTCTAAAGCTGTTCCCTGTCCCCCTTGCATTGTGCTTTTTCCATAGTTAATGTTCCATCTTATATATCTTTTTCTTACTTGGTTCTATGTCTTCCATTTCCAGCACTGGTTGTACTTTCCCTCATTTTACTTCCACTCCCTAGTCAGAATGGGGGTGATGGGATATTTCTTGTTTCCCATTGCCACTTCCAGACTCACCTTTTACTGTTCTTATTCAATAACTTCCTTCCTTTGAGATTCACTCAATCCATAAGTACCACACTATAAAAATTCTAATAGCTATTGTCTACTGACCTTAAGACACTCCCCCAGCCCTCCTCTATCTTTCTCAATAAATTTAGTACATGGCTCAGAACCTTTCTCTTCTCCTCAACCTTCTCCTTCATCCTGGGGTCTAAGCCATGAAGCTGCTGCATGTTTCTGAACTTGCTTTTGCTAAATACATAGCTCACAACTTCTCCATATCCTGGAATATCCCATTTAGGTATAGATCCCATCCTTAATAATAATAATGTTTGTCCTTCATTCTCAAAGAAGACATCAGGGAGGTGATGTCATGACAAGCACATGAACTGAATATGAGTGAGGGGGTGCTGTACTAAGTCACCAGCATCACTTTATCCTCTAGAGTCATTTGAGTCCAGTGCCAGATGTGAATCAGGATGACTGGAGATGGCCCTGGATGGGAGCCAGTCAAGTTTAAGTGACTTGCCCAAGATCACACAGCTAGTTATTTCAAGTCTGAGATTGAATTCCAACTCTGGTCCTCCTGACCCTAAGCTCTATCCACTGTGATACCGAGCTGCCCTTCCCTAGGCAGAATTGAATAGTTAATGATAAAGATTCCAGGTAGCAAGCTGTCCTTTCAAAATTTTAGGCCCCTCTGCTGGATATAGGACTTCTTGCTCTGATGCACAGTCTTCTTGCAGTGGAATGTGTGGACTTCTTGCTCTGATGCAGTGGAATGTGCCCTGGACATACTCCTTGTATGTTCCTGTATTAGTATTTGTATATTTTTCTTTCTATTCCCCCCTGCTGGAAAAACTACCACTATGTGTATATTTGTTTTCTATATATCCTGATGAAGATTTAGTCTTCTGACTTTTGGAGGAATTGTAAGGACTGGGAAGGGAAGAGCTGACTGTATTTCTGCGATCTTCTATATATTTTGTTGGCACATAGTAGTTTGCATTTTGTCTCACTCATTAAACTGGGAGTCATTTGTCTTTTTATCCTCAATGCTTAGCATTGCCCAGGCAGTGATAGTAGGTGATTTATAAATTCTTATTGGTTTATTAACTTTTTGATATAACATTGTCTGTCATTCTCACATTTCCAACTTGTTGGAAATCTGTCCTCCCTAAATTTGTCATAAAACTTCCTTTCTATGTTTTGTTCTTATCAGATGCTATTTTATTACCCAGTTTTGCTTTGAACATTTTATGTTCTCTATATTAAATTATAAACTTCTTGTGGGTAGGTAGTTTTACTTTATATCCCCATATCTTGATTAAATAATAAGTACTTAAATATATTTTGAATATTATTCAATCATAAACCAAAATTAACTTTTGCAATGAGTTGCTTTGGTATGAGGATACTAAAAATAACTTGAGGAAAGTATGACTATGAATATTGCATCCCCCAAAGATCTGGAGGTACAGACTCCATCATAAGTTGAAAATCATCACTTCTTCCTGTTCCCTTCAATGATGGAAGGTAGTATTGACATATATATATATATATATATATATATATATATATATATATATATATATGTAGAGAGAGAGAGAGAGAGAGAGAGAGAGAGAGAGAGAGAGAGAGAGAGAGAGATAACGTGTGTGTATGTATTTCTCTCTATTTATATATATATATATTTTTTTTTTCAGTTTTATGCATCACTGCCCTCTCCATTAGTACAGATAACTGAACTGCAGTATATACTGCCTGCCTTTTATAAAAGCATAGATTTTAAGGGATGATAAAAGTATCAAGGTGAGTTGCAGGGTTACTTAACAGAGCACCCAGATAATTTTTTAGATGGATCAAAAAGTAAGTTTCATTAAGAATGTCTATTAAGAATCTCTGGCCCTGGGGTCAGGAGTGCCTGAGTTCAAAAATGGCCTCAGACACTTAATAATTACCTAGCTGTGTGACCTTGGGCAAGCCACTTAACCACATTTGCCTTGCAAAAACCTAAAGAACAAAACAAAACAAAAACAAAAAAAGACTATAGGGACATTTCTTGAAAAACTTGGAAAACTTCACCAGAGAATGTCTTTTAGAGAAGGTGTTAACAATCAGGTAATATAAATATATAATAAATATTGTTAGATCATTTAAATTTAAGAAATCAAGACTATTTTGGAAGTACTGAATATGAAATTTAGACTTTAAAAATTATTTAATTACCTAAACTATTGAAACTCTTCTTTATCATTTTTATAGCACAATAATTTTCCATTCCATACATATACTATAACTTTTTCGACCATTCTCCAATTGATAGGCTCTCTTTCAGTTTCACATTTTTTGCTACCTTAAAAAGAGTTGCTATAAATATTTCCATTTGGAACCCTTTCCTAATTCTTTGGGCGATAAAGCTAGTAGTATCCTCTCTGAGTAGACAATGCTTCTTTGGTTTAAAAGCTTCCTGTTCCCTTCCCTTCACTCATCGAAATTTATAGCTTATAGCTTTCTGATCATTGTTCCAAAATTCATAGTTTCAGATTGGCTGGCTCAATTCACAGTTCTTCCAGTAGTGCAGTAATGTATCTCTTTTCCCACAAGCCTTCCAGCAATTGTTGTTTTTCTTTTTTCTTTTTTATTCGCTTTACCAATCTAATAGATGTGAAGAGAAATCTCAGTGTTGCTTTCTCTTAATTATTGGTGATTTAGAGCCTTTTTTCACATGGCACTTGATAGCTAGAATATTTTCTTACTTTTGGTTATTAATATCTTTTGACAATCATTTAGGCAATTCCTTTTATTCTTATAAATTTGAAACAGTTCCCAACATTTCCAACAAATAAGACCTTTATCAGAAACTTGCTGCAACAGATTCCTCCCTCATTTATCTTTCTCTTCTAATTTTTGCTGCATTGATTTTGTTTGTGCAAGCCTGTTTTAATTTTACATAATCAAAATTATCCCTTTTACTTTATACAATCTTGTCTATCTCTTGTTTGTTCATGAATTCTTCTCTTGTTCATAAATTGAACAGGTAGTTTCTTTCTTGATCTTCTAATTTTTATATGATAGTTTATCTTTGGTATATAGTATGAGATGTTTCTGCCAGACTGCTTTCTAGCTTTTCAAACAGTTTTATGTAATAATGATTTGTTCTGTTAGCTGGGATCTTTGTATTTATCAAATGCTGGGCTACTCTTCTTTTACATTGTATATGGTATAAATATTGTAGTGATCAACTTTACTATTTCTTAACTAGCACCACCTTATTTTGAAGATTATTCCTTTAAAGTATAGTTTGAGTCTAGAACTGATAGAAATCCCCTTACCTTCCTCTTCCCTGTCTCTCACAGTTTTTAAAAAAATTTCCTTTGAGATTCTTGATCTTTTCATTCTCTAGATGAATTTTGTTAATTTTCTGGATTTGTAAAGTAATCCTTTGGTATGGCAGCGAATAAGGAAATTAATCTGTGTTATGCTGTTATTTTTAATATACTGGCTCTATCTACATCAGTGAATAATATTAAATGTTTTTAATGATTTGTACTTGTTTTTTGTTTTCTTATAGTTCTTACATTTGTCTTGGTAGATAGACTCCCAAATATTTTATACTGCATATAATTATTTTGAGTAGATTTTCTTTCTATCTCTTCCTACAGAATTTTATTATTAATAAATAGAAATGCTAATGATTTATGTAGATTTATTTTATATCCTGTAACTTCACTGAAATTGTTAATTGTTTTACTTAGTTTTTGATGCTAGAAGTAAAAATCACCTGCATGAATTTTGTTTCCTCTTTGCCTTGGCACATTCCTTTGATTTCCTTTTCTTGTCTTTTTTGCTTTATCTGTCATTTCATGCACTATATTGAATAACTATGTTTGATATGGACTTCCTTGCTGATTTTAAGTGAAGTCTCTTCTTTCATTAATTTTCAATGTCCCCCTTTCTATTGTCTGCTTCCTAAGTACCCACAAAAATGTCTATCTCTCTCTTCCAATTCTTAAAAATGTCCTTACTTGATTTATCTCCAAGAGATAAGTAAATAAGACTGAAATTTGTAGATGGTAAATCTTGGTGTAAGACATGATTAGTGATAGGACACAGGAGTCAAAGGAATGTAGAAGATAATATATAATTGAACTTGTCAGTCCACCTAGGGGTCAAAATTTAATAGGGAAGAGCATGCAACTCTTATGCAACCACATGCAGGAATGATGACTTGAGAAAGAGCTGAAGGGTAGGGAAATTGAAAGTTATGAAGAATATGAAGACTTGCTATTGTACAGGGGGGATAATGTAATAAAAAGAAGATTATAATTAGGTAAAAGAAATTTTGGAGTGTTAAAAAATAAAAGTAGAATACTTATCGCAAAAATCACATGTGTCACTGTGCATACCTAAAGTGGAATGGAGGAATAGGTCATGAAAACTGAAGACCGAGTATATTCAGAAACTGTTGAAGTATTTGAGAGAATATTGATATCTAAGTTATTAAAGTCACAGTATAAGGGTAGTATGTACTTTGTGCTACATTCTGTAACATCTGAATATTTCCATCTTAATATCTATATGACTTCTCTTTGGAACTACAGGAGAAATGAAATTTCATTTCAGCATATTCTTGTGCATTCTAGATTTGATTTTTGTCTTATTTTTGCTGGAGCTGTGATTTCAGACACTTTGGTCTTTACTGTTAGACTGAATATTTTGTAATTTATATTAAGCAGGTCAACATTTGAAGAGCTACTTATTCCCTATTTATTACTATTAACATAGAATTTTGATTCATTGTTAAATAAATAGAGTTTTAGGACTTTTAGGACTTTAGTACTTACCTACTTGGAGCAATATCCCTGAAAAGTTAAACTAACTCTGCTTAGATGCTTCTCAAAGACAGTAGAAAGAAAATCTAACCATTTTGGTTAACTTGAGACACTGGTTCATTATATTGCCATTACAGAACTGACAGAACTAGAAGAAAAAAGTCAGATAATCTATCACTTTGTGTCAGCAGTGCATTCTGAGTGTCTGGTGTTCTTAGTTTTCCTTTTGTATTGCTGAATTTTCCTGTGTTCTCCAGAACATGGGAAAGATTTGTGGCATGTATGAGGGTCTTCTGTAGGGTCCAGTCAAAATTGTCACTCAGTAGGACCTTATTTGTCCTTCCCTCATATCTTCAGGGTTCATCCTAATCTTTCTACTAATTTCCCTTTTTTATTTTTTCTGACTGAGTGGACACTGAACCATTTTTCCAATCTCTGCCAGTGGGAAGTGATAACCTCCTTTCCTGATCCTTCAATCTGGCTCCCACTCCTTACTCATGGCAGTACTCCCATGAGTCAGATACTTTGTGAATCTTAAGTACTCTTAGGCTTTGCCATCAGCCTTGTAACTGTAACCTTGGGAGGGCCAGGCTTTTCCATCTAGCCTGAAGCTATTGTCTTCTCTAATTATATGAGTTCCTTGAGAATTAAGAACTTTTTTTTGTTCATATTTTCTATGCTCAGCAAGGTACTTTTTTCATATTAAGGGCTTAATAAATGCTTATTCATTCATTTATCCAAAATGCTGAAGGACTGGGGCAGCAATAAGTCTGTGGCTTTGTTAATACTTTTTGAACCCTTCTTTCTTGTATGTCTCATAAGAAATTGTGGGGATCCTTTCTTTGGAGCTTTTTGTAATCTGGCAAAAGACCAGGAAGTAGTCCTGAAAATTGATATTACAGTTTGAGAAAAGTAAGTCTATACTCTTTTCTCTTTTCAAGGTACCTTTTCCTCAATATGCATCATATTTAGCTTTATAATGTAAAACTTAATTTTTTTCTCAGTTTGTCTAATATATGGATCTAGATCTTTTTCAGAATCAGTATGTCTTTGATGTCATGTTTTATGTCTTGGATTCAGTGTTGGCTTTTTTCTTTTTTTTCTAATTTGCTTTTAGTTGTGGTCTTAGCTGGGTACCTGCCTTCAACCGCTAATAAAGGATTCACAGAAATAATCAATATCTATCTTTATAGTATTTTAGTTTCAGTAGTCATTGAATTGAGTTAGAATTTGATGTCCCTTCCAGCTCTAAAATTTTACGATGTTTCTTTAGTGGTGAAATTCCTCTATCTGTTGCCACTATATACATACATATTATATATATATATATATATATATATATATATTGTTTTTAGGTTTTTGCAAGGCAGACGGAGTTAAGTGGCTTGTCCAAGGCCACACAGCTAGGTAATTATTAAGTGTCTCACTGCGCCACCTAGCTGCCCCTATATTTTTTATTTTAAAGATTTTATTTATTTTGAGTTTTACAATTTCCCCCAATCTTATTTCCCTACCCCCACCTCCCACAGAAGACAATTGTTTCCACCCACCATATTTTTTGAAAATTTTTTAGGTTGTTTTTTTTTCCCCGCAAGGCAAATGGGGTTAAGTGGCTTGCCCAAGGCCACACAGCTATGTAATTATTAAGTGTCTGAGACCGGACTTGAACCCAGGTACTCCTGACTCCAGGGCCGGTGCTTTATCCACTGTGCCACCTAGCCGCCCCTCACCATATATTTTTAATAGAGATTAATTTTACCAATAGATATACATAGTTGTTCTTTCTCTGTTCTAGCTTACCTATAACTTTGTTAACACTGGAAATGAGGACTAGAGTTTACAATTTCTTACTCTCCTGAGTCCTTTTTAGAGCCAGGTTCTTTGCAATGAAAAAAGTGCTTCTACAATGTTATTATAATTCTTTGATTCAGAGTTGGAAGTTTATGACTAGGTGGTTCCTAGCAACTATAAATTTTCCGGGAGCAACCACACTGAGGCAAACATTGCTTGATTACTTACTGTAGACATCTGTTACTCCAACCTAGCCATATCCAGGAGCAAGCACATTTCTTTGTATAAAAGCAAGACTGGTACATTATAACTCTTTAGAGCTTAAGCTTAGTCATTAGTGGACCTAAAGGATGCTCATTAAATAACAAAGACAAATTTAGAACTGAAAATAGAACTGTAAATTTTTGTTATATGAAGGCAAGATGGTAATATTGACTCATGTATTTCGAATGCATTAATGTGTACAAAGCACTTTTCTTATTACTCTCCATTCATTAAGTACTGTATTATCTTTTTTTTTAATAGATGAAGAAGTTGATACCTAGAGAAATTAAACAATTTACTCATGGTCAAGTAACTAATAAGTTGTAAAGCCTCATTCCATATATCCAGCAAGGCGCCAAGACATGTAGTTTCTGCTTCCACAATATTTCTTGCATTCACTCCTTTCTGGTCACACTGCTACCACCCTAGTTCAGACTTTTATCATCTCTTACCTGGATCATGGTAGTCTCCTAACTGGTCTTTCCTTTATTTATTTATTTGTTTATTTTCATCCATATGCAATACATATTTCCAAGTTACAAAATTTCCTTCCACCCTTCCTTCCAAACCCCAGCAGGGAACAGTCAGGTTAGCATTTTACAGACATTTTGATAAACATGTTTACAAATTAGTAATTTTCAGCATGAGAAATTAGGAATAAGGGAAAGAGTTATATAAGAGATAATTTTTATAAAGTATTCATCAGATTCAGAAGGTTTTTTCTGTTTCATTTTGTTTAATAATCTAATAGGTGTGAGATGATACCACATTATTGTTTTAATTTGCATTTCTCTAATCAATAATCAGTAGTGATTTGGAGCATTTTTATATGATTATACATAGCTTTAATCTCTTCATTTGAAAACTGTTCATATCCATTGACCATTTATCAATTGGGGAATGACTTGTGATCTTATAAATTTGATGCTATTCTCTTTATATTTTAGAAGACCTTGATAAGAACTCCTAGTTGTGAAGATTGTTTCCAGCTTTCTGCTTTCCTTCTAATTTTGGCAGCATTGATTTTATTAGTGCAAACCCATTTTTTTTTTTTTAGATTTTTCAAGGCAGTGGGGGTTAAGTAGCTTGCCCAAGGCCACACTGCTAGGTAATTATTAAGTGTCTGAGACCGGATTTGAACTCAGGAACTCCTGATTCCAAGGCCAGTGCTCTATCCACTGCACCACCTAGCCGCCCCCAGTGCAAACCCTTTTTAATGTAATGTAGTCAAAATCATTCATTTTGCAGTTTATAATGTGCTCTAATTGTTGTTCAGTCATAGATTTATCTCTTTTCCATAGATCAGATAGATAGAATATATTTTGATCTATTAATTTATCTGTGGTATTGCTCTTCATCTCTAAGTCTTTTACCCATTTTAACCTTATTTTGGTATAGGGTATGAGATGTGGATATATGCCTAGTTTTTGCCACACTATTATCCAGTTTTCCCAATAATTTTTATCAAATAGGGAGTTCTTATCCCAGAAGCTGATGTCTTTGGGTTTGTCAAAGAGTAGATTGTTGTAATCATTTATTGCATTTTCTTATGAACATAATCTGAATCCAATGATCCATTACTCTATTTCTGAACCAATTCCAGGCAATTTTGATGACTGCTACTTTTTTATATGTGGTAGAGCTAGGTCACCTTCCTTTACATTTTTTGTTACTTGGTTATTATTTTTTCCAGCTCAGTAAAGTAATTATTTCATAGTTTGATTGGTATGACACTCAAAAAAGTTATTTAATTTGGGTAGGATATTGTCGTTTTTATTATATTAGGTCTACCTAACCATGAGCATTTGACATTTTTGAATTATTTTTGTTCTGACCTTATTTGTATGAGGAGTGTTTTATAGTTGTTCATATGGTTTCTGCATTCATCTCAGGGGTTAGATTCCCAAGTATTTAATGTTGTTTACAGTTATTGTAAATGAAATTTTTCTTTCTACCTCATGCTCTTGGACTTTGTTTACATATATGTATATGTATATATATATATATATATATATATATATGCAGATGATTTTTAAAATTTATTTTCATTTTTTTATTTTTGGAATTTTATAATTTTCCCCCAATCTTGCTTCCCTCTCTCCCCATCCCCCTCAGCAGGCAGTCTGATAGTCTTTACATTGTTTCCATGCTATACATTGATCAAAATTGAATGTATTGAGAAAAAAATCCTTAAGGAAAAAAATAAAATATAAGAGATAGCAAGCTTAAGTAATACATAAGTTAACTATTTTAAATAATTAAATGTGATAGTCTTTAGTCTTTGTTTAAACTCCACAATTCTTTCTTTGGATCCAGATGGTATTCTCCATCGCAGATACCCTAAAATTGTCCCTGATTATTGCACTTGAGCAAGTCCATTAAGGTTGATCATCACCCCCCATGTGGCTGTTAGGGTGTACAGTGTTCTTCTGGTTCTGCTCATCTCAATCAGCATCAGTTCATCTAAGTCTTTTCAGGCTTCTCTGAATTCCCATCCGTCCTGGTTTCTAATAAAATAATAGTGTTCCATAACTTATATATAACCCAATTTATTCAGCCATTTCCCAAATGATGGACATTCAGTCAAAGGAATGCTGATGATTTATGTGGTTTTATTTTATATCCTGTTACTTTGCTGAATTTGTTAAGGAGTTTTCTATATGATTTTCTTGAGTTCTCTAGGTATACCATCATATCATCTGCAAAAGAGTGAATGTTTTGCTTCCTCATTGCAATTCACATTCCTTCAATTTCTTTTTCTTCTCTTATGCTATTACTAGCATTTCTGTAATGGTAATAATGGACATCCTGTTCCACCCTGATTTTATTGGAGGTGCTCTGAGTTTATTCCCATTAAATATAATATTTGTTGATGTTTTAGATAGATATTATTATTATTATTTTAAGGAAAACTCCATTTATCCCTAAACTTTGTGGTGCTTTTAATAGGAATGGATGTTATATTTTTATAAAAGGCTTTTTCAACATCTGTTCAGATAATCATATGATTTCTGTTGGTTTTACTATTGATATGTTTAGTTATGTTGAGTGTTTTCCTAATGTTGAATCATCCCTGCCTGTCTTATATAAATCCAGCCTGATTGTGGCGTATTATTCTGTTAATAACTTGCTGTATTCTTATTACTAAAATTTTATTTTAGATTTTTATATCAATATTCATTAGGGAGATTGGTCTATTATTTTATTTGTTTTTGTTTCTTCCTGGTTTAGGTATAAGCATCATGTTGGTGTCATAAAAGGAGTTTGGAAGAACTCCTTCCTTTCCTGTTTTTAAAAATAATTTATGCAAAATAGGAATTAATTGTTCCTTAAGTGTTTGGTAGAATTCACTTATAAATCTATCTGGACCTGGAGACTTTTTCTTAGGGAATTTATTGATAGTTTCTTCAATTTCTTTTTCTGAAATGGCATTATTTAAGTAATTTATTCCCCCTTCTATTAATCTGGGAGGTTTGTATTTTTGTAAATATTCATCTATATAAGTTATCCAATTTATTTGCATATTGTTTGGCAAAGTAACTCTGAGTTATCTCTTTAATTTCCCCCCATGAGTGGTTAGTTCACACTTTTTTTTTTTGATGCTGGTAATTTGGTTATCATCTTGTTTCTTTTTTAAATCAGATTAACCAAAAATTTGTCTATTTCATTGGCTTTTTTTTATAAAACTGACTCTTAGTTTTGTTTATGAGATCAGTGATTTTCTTGCTTTCAGTTTTATTAATCTCTCCCTTGATTTTTAGAATTTCTAATTTGTTATTTAATTGGGGATATTTAATTTGTTCTTTTTTCTAGCTTTTTTTAGAAACATACCCAGTTCATTGATCTCCTCTTTCTTTAAAGATCTAAAGTTTCCCCTCAAAACCACCTTGATTGCATCCCATAAATTTTGGTATGTCATCTCATTATTATAATTTTCTTGGATATAATTATTATTTCCATTATTTTCTATTTGATCTACCCTTTATTTAAGATTAAATTCATTTAATTTCCAATTAATTCTTGGTTTATCTCTCCATGTCCTTTTGTTACATGTAATTTTTATTACATCATGGTCTGAGAAGTATGTATTTAATATTTCTGCCTTTCTACATTTGATTATATGGTTTTTGTACCCTAATACATGGTCAATTTTGGTGAAGATGCCGTGTACTACCAGAAAAAGTTAGATTCTTTTCTACCCCCATTAAGTTTTCTACAGAGGTTTATTATAACTAAGTTTTCTAAGATTTCTTCCACTTCTTAACTTCCTTCCTGTTTATTTTGTTGTTAGATTTATCTTGTTCTGAGAGAGGGAGATTGAGGTGTCCCATTATTAAAGTTTTGCTGTCTATGTCTCCTTGTAATTCACTCAGCTTCTTCTAGGAATTTGGATGCTATACCACTAGTTGCATACATGTTTAGTAATGATCTAGCTTCAATACTGATGGTACCTTTTAAGAAGATGTAGGGGGCAACTAGGTGTCATAGTGGGTACAGCACCAGCCCTGGATTTAGGATGGACCTGAGTTCAAATATGCCCTCAGACACTTAATAATTACCTAGCTGTGTGACCTTGGGCAAGTCACTTAACCCCATTGCCTTAAATAAATACAATTAGAAGAAAAAAAAGAATTCCTTATCCCTCTTAATGAGATTGATTTTTGCTTTTACTTTGTCTGAGACTTGGATCACTACCCCAGATTTTTTTACTTTGGCTGAGGCATAATATAGCTTGCTCCAACCTTTTATCTTTACCATGTGTGTATTTCTCTGCTTTAAATGTGTTTCTTGTAAACGATGTATTGTAGGATCCTGGTTTTTAATCCTTTCTGTTACTCACTTCTGATTTAAGGGGAAGTTCATCCCATTTTCATTTATAATTAAGATTACTAATTCTATTTTTCCCCTCCATGCTATCTTTCTCCATTCATATTTTTCTCCTTCCTTTCCTCTTATTCCTCCTCACCAAAATTTTACTACCTTTCTCCTTTGACTTTTCTTTTAAAAATTTGTCTTTCAGTTTGTTTTCACTTATACCTTACTTTTTCTTTTATCAGTCCCTTCTTCCCTTATCTTTCCCTTTTCCCAGCCCTCCTTCCCTGTAGTCTTTGCAGGGTTTTTTTTTTTCCTCATTTATGTTAAAGTTCTGGCTTAATAGTGGTTTGTTCTGGATCAGATAGACTTGAATATATATATATATATATATATATATATATATATATATATATATATTCACATGAATGGGAACAAGCCATTAGATATATAGAGACTGAAGATCAAGAAAGGGTAGGGATGATGGTTGAGGCAGAAAACCAGATGAACTTGTAAAGGGGTTGTTCTTGGCAAGGAGAAAGAACACCCATAATTACAGCGTAAAATGAAAATCAGATATTTTACAAAGACTTAAAGACAAAGTAAGTCATAAAATGGATGAAGTGACTGTGGACTATCCTTTCCAGAAGTTTGTCTGAGAAGAAGTAGGACAAATATCTTATAGTACCTTAATTGGTTAGAAGAGTAGAGATGATTCTTTTCCTTTTTTTAAGCTAATGAGGAAGGCTAAGAATATTTATATGTATTTGAGAAGTATGTATTAGAAGACAAAGGATACCTAAAATTATGGGGAATAATATTTTTATTATTAACTGAAAGGAGACAATGAAATGAGATTAAGGCAATAGGTTGGAGGATTTATTTTAGACAGGAGTAATATCTTGATAATGATTCATTTGTAATACAATTCAAATAACATTTATTTAATAAGTTTGAATTTTTTCACCACTTTCTGGACAAGAACCTTATTTTGTAAGGGTTGTTATCATTTTGAGAGTGAAGAAACTTGAGGCTCAACAATATTAAGTCATTTGTTTAAGGATGCATAGCTCTTAAGAGGTGAATCTAGAAATCAAACTTAGGTCTGAAGTAAGTTCATTGTTCTCTCCTCTTTAACATAGTGCTTTTTGATAACTTTCTGAGAGTAGAATACCTCCTCCCTTGTTACAGAAGGTGATGATACAGAGAAGTTTTGAGCAGTGGAGGAGGGAATTTGAGGAAGCTCCTGTCAGATGGCCTCTATCTTAGTGAAGTAGGAGGTTCGTCCATCTGCTCTAAGTGGGGTAATGGGGGATGGCAGTGGGGAGGTAATAGCTGCAGTTATACTCTAAAGTGTGAGGAAAAGTTTAGGAACAAGTGCTGTGGAGAATAGAGGGTGTCAGAAGGGAAGAATGACAAGTCAAGTAATAGTAGTTGCACAAATATATATATTCATAGGTTGATAGCAATAGCATCTATATTGGTAGTTTAAGTACTTGTGTGTAATCACTATACAAAGAATGAACTGCAAAATCACATTGTTTCTTCCCCTTAAGATTTTTAACTTAATGTTTCTTTAGTCTCATACTTGAATATCATGGTGAATTTTTAGAACTTTTCAAGTTGAATGTTTATGTATTACTATGACAGCAGGCTAAAAACAATTAAAAATGAATTATACTTGTTTGTAGTTTTCTGAAGTAATTTTTCTAGAAAACCCTTTTTTATTACTATGTAGTTATTAAATGAAAAGTGAAATGTTTTCAGTTCACAAAACCTTTCACAAATTTTGTATTTTATTAGTCCAGTCCCAGTCTTCCTACACATAGTCACCCACTGTCAGTTCTAGGCTTATTCTTTACAGACACACCCTAACATATACCCACAGTCCTATTCCAGATGTCTTAATTCCAATACTATCTGTCCCTCACTTTACTATCTCCCTCCTTTCTTGTAAATAAAGATTTTTTCAAGGCTCAAATATGATGTCAGTGGTGATGTTTATGGCCTATATAGGAAAACACTTTCAACAAAGTTTGTATGTAAAACAGTGCATATCCTTTGATCCAGAAGTACCATTATTAGATCTTAATCCCAAAGAGTTTATTAAAAAGGGAAAAGGATCCTCATATACAAATATTTTAAAGCAGCTCTTTTTGTAGTGGCAAAGAATTGGAAACTGGGGGGATGCCCATCAATTGGGGAATGACTGATCAAAGTGTAACATATGAATTCTGTTGTTCTGTATGAAGTCATGAGCAGGCTGATTTTAGAAAAACCTGGAAAGACTTACACAAGCTGAAGCTGTGGAGTGAGCAGAACCACGAGAACATTCTATTTAGCACTAGCAGCATTGTGTGATGATCAGCTATCATAGACTTAGTTCTTTTCAACAATACAGTGATCAAAGACAGTTCTAAAAAACTTGTGTTGGAAAATGTCATCCACATCCAGAGAAAGAACTTTGGAGGTTGAATGCAGGTTATAACATACTATTTCTACTTTTTTTTTAAATTGGATTTTTTTTCTTTCATGGTTTCTTTTTGTTGTTCTTTCACAACTTGATTAACATGGAAATATGTTTAATATTACTGTATATATATATATACATATATATATAATCTATATTGTGTTACTTGCTGTCTTAGGGGAGGGGGAGGGAGGAAAATCTCATACTCAAAATCTTACATAAAATGAATGTTGAAAACTAGCTTTACAGCTTTACATATAATTTGAAAAAAAATGTGGGAAAAAAAGGAACCTTATTTTCCAATCTTGACCTGGCTCTTCCTGGTATTGTCCTTTAGAATTGTTTCATTCACAATCAAATATTTTCTCTTCTTTTATTAATTTTTATTTTTCAGTAAGGCACATGAAAAGTTATTTATTTGTCAGTTTATTGATTTCTTTTGTATCCATCCTGTTTCCCATTTCTAATTTTTAACTGTAACAAAAAATTTCCCTTTTAATTGACTTAAAATCTTTATTGCCTGTATATTCCTCTGAAATGCTTATTTGAATTTCAGAAGCCTACCAGCTGCAGAGTGTATGTCATAATATTGCAAATTTTCTTAGGGTATGCACCCAGAAATTGTTTTTCTTGCTTATAATACACAACTATTGCAAGAGATCAAGAATAGTAGAAAGACATTTACATTTTAAATGTGGAAATCTGTGGCATACTAGAAAATAAATTACAATTCGTGTGTGTGTGTGTGTGTGTGTGTGTGTGTATGTATCTGTACACACACACACACACACACACACACACACACACACACACGCACATATATTTATATATTTTTTCTAATTACTTGAGATCAACAAAGAACAATACAACCCCTTGGTATTTTTCTCACTGTTAACAATTCTTATTGATGAAGAGACAATTTTAAAGGAAATTTTATCTGTGCTCATCTGGAACAACCTGTAGGTCTCTTGACTTCCTTTCCATTGTTATCTAGCACCTCAGCCCCTTCTGAGATGTAAATCCAATGAGATAAAAAAGATAACCAGAACCCCTCTCCTCTTCTCCTCCCTTACCACATGTCTGATACCATTCACTTTTAGATGTTAACCACTCCTTAGCATTTCCCTTAAATGCTTTGATTCTTCCCCTTAATCCCACTTAACACTGACTGCATGCTAGGTTCCCCTTCAAAGCTTTGTTTTTCCTCTCTGCTGTTCTTACAAGCCCAGCTATAGGCATGGCTTTGCAACTGCCTTTTTTTTTTTTTTTTTTTGGTAAGGCAATGGGGTTAAGTGGCTTGCTCAAGGCTAGGTAATTATTAAGTGTCTGAGGTCACTTTTGAACTCAGGTACTCCTGACTCCGGGGCTGGTGCTCTTTCCACTGCCCCACCTAGCTGCCCTATTCTGTTCTTAACTTTACTATCTTTCCTAAGGATCTTTCTGCTTTATTACAGAACTCTAAATTTCTGTGACAAATCTAGCCCTATTTGCATAATTATTCAGATTCAGTTTTACTTTATCAAAGAGATAATTCTGTATCTTTCCATATATGAGGTCAATCAGCACAGTTGTTACCACCTGACCTTGGGGAAGTGGAAAGCAATTGCTGCTGACATGGCCTTGGGGAAAAGGGAGGTCATCAAAGCCATGAGGGAGGCTTCACTCAGTTATAGTTTCACTCAGTCCCCCCCCCTCTTATTTCCTACCCTTTGAAGCCCCCTCACATTATTAATACCCCAATATCTAAATCAGAAATTGGACTCTCCCTTGATAGGAAATACAAACTCATGTAGTAGATATAACCTTGGCACTCAACAGTCTCAACCTCCTTTTCTCTCAATGGAGTACAGTTTCACTCCACCTTTCCTCCTTTCCATCAAAACCTTCATCCCTTGGTTAGTACACTGTCTAGGGGAAATTACAGGTATCAGAAGAGACAGATCCCCTGATTAAACAGTGTACACATAGACGAGAGATGGTGGAGTTGAATTGGTCCAGTGTCTGTCCTTCTCTCTTCTCTTGTCCTATGGAGACATCTGATGTCCTTTACATCTTCTGAATCTGTTTCAAAAGGTTCTCTCTGTGCGGCTAGGTGGCACAGTGGATAGAGCACCAGCCCTGGAGTCAGGAGTACCTGATTTCAAATCCGGCCTCAGACACTTAATAATTACCTAGCTGTGTGGACTTGGGCAAGCCATTAACCCCATTGCCTTGGAAAAGAAACCTGAAAAAAAAAGTTCTCTTCAACTCAAGTGACTTGTTGAGGCCTTACTTCTGATAAAGAGACTGCGTAACATTTTATTCAGATCAAAACTCTGTTTTCATCAGGAGACAATGAGATTCTGGAGCCTATTACAATTTACTTTTTGCCTTACTCACTGACATATTGACATACATACTTCAACACAATAAACTTCCATGAGTAAACTCCACTGAGAATTTCCACATTAACATAAGCTTTTAGCATATACATTTCTTAACCTTTTGCTCTCATTACAGTAATGACTCAACCATCCTTAACCAAAATGAATTTTTTTCTCAAAATATTCCCAATTATACTGTAGATTTTTTTTCCTGATTTACTTAATCTAACTCACTTTCCTTTTCCTAAAATAGACCCTGAAACTGTAATTATCCTAAAAAATTTCCCATTCTTCTAACCTAAATATCCCTTCTAACATAAAAATTAAGGAATCTTAATTCCTGTCTCTAAACATGGAGCTGACAGCAGATGTTAGAGCTGCACCCTAACCTATCTGACTATTCAATTGACCTAAAACTTCTTTTTCTGCTTTGCTTGGTTACTATAAAGATCCAGGGCATCAAAGGATAAATTTCTTTGTAGATATAATTATTGAATGTCAGTTTTCAGGCAGAGGTCATGTGGGTAGTCAAATGTCTTAAGCCAGGTTCATTCCAAAAGTGAGACATTATCCAAATGTCACTTTGGGGAAGTCATGTCAAAAGGGTCCAACCTCAGATCATACTAAAAAGCCACCCCTTGAACTGTATATCCCTGTCACTTGAAATCTCCAGCCCATTGATTTCCTTGGCTCCAAGAGGACATTGACCCCGTAACACTTCCTTTATGCCAGATCCTAGTATCTGACATAAGAAGAGAACATTGATTAAAAATCCCATGATCTAAATAGTTGTTTTACCCAATTAGAATTTTGAGTGGGTCCAAATTTCAATTATAGTCCTAATGGGGTCCCAATTAATGAACTCCCTACTTAAAGCTCTGAATGTTCTTCCTGGGTCCTTGCTAAAACAGGAATTCTAACTGTGACTGACCCTACATTCCTCATTTCCTACATGTTACCTGAGACCTTTGATCTTCAGACCCACATCTCTTTGTCTGAAATCATATCTGCTCTATCTCGATATAAAGATGGTGTATCAGATTCCCCTTGACTGGAGAACCCTACTTCTAGCCTGTTGTATTTTACAACAGATAAATACCTCCTTGGAGATCACCTATCATCTCCTAAATTCTCCTAGAATAATCAGCTAATTATTGTCACGGGAAAAAGCTCAAATAATCTTTCTTGTATTTATATCTTTCTCATATTACATATGAACTTTGGAATATAGATATAGATAGATAGATAGATAGATAGATAGATAGATAGATAGATAGATAGATATCCAAAATAGTCCCAGTTTACATAACTGAAAAATTTCTATACATAAACTTGTTTAACAACTAACCTTCCTTAATATTCATTCAAATCATTACTTTCAGAGTTCTTTCAAACCATTAGATCAAGATGATTTTAATTTCCCAACATGTTATTAGTTCCAATATAACAAAACAGCAGTAAGAATATCACATGAATTACTAGATATCTTTTCATTATTACATTATACATGAACCCATAGATATATCCCAGAAGGGGGTCATAATTTTTGATATTTCCCTTATTACCCCTTCAAAGCAATCACATGTTAATTCCAGGTTTTTACATTGCAGTATTCAAATAGCTTGTATGTTCACAAGGGATAATACAATCTTTCTGCAGCTACAAAAGAATATCACATAACTGATAAACATTTTTTTACTCATCAATAAGTTCCCTTACAGTAGAACTATACAATTGCTGTTTGTTCAGTCATACATCAGAGCCCCCAACATCAGTTGTACCCAGATCCTCCAAGAATCTAATCTCATACATGTGATACATTTAAAATCCCAGCGTAATTCTTATTTATGCCATGGTTCATCTGATGGCAAAGGACTAAATCATTGGATGAAATCTCAGTTCATTTTGTTTGCTATCAACTATATAACTAAACTTCCTAGCAGTTTAGTTTGATAAAAGCTTTAGGAGTACCTTATATAGAGAATCCAGCATTCACATTTTGAAAACTCCATCCAAAGTAAAAAAAAAAAATACAATTGTTATCATTATTAGGCTCAACATTAAAACAAATTAGAGCCTTTTCCCAAAAGAAATCAGTAAATATCCCTGATAACATAATTATGTATTTTGCTAATTAGTAACACAATACCATTTTCCTTTAACCCAAGGGCATTAAGAATGAGTTTAAGATCCCAAACCAATTTAACAATCTAGATTATTTAATTCTTCCCATTCTGTACAAATTTTGTCAGAATGTAATGTTATTAATTCCCCTCTTTTAAAAATCCTTAGAGTGATTCCCAAAACTCTAGTTCAGAAACCTTAAAAACATAGTGAGAGTCAGGAGTGCAGCACTTTTAGACCATGTGGCCAGAGCAGAGACATTCATTAAACATGATTTCCTTTCAATAAATGTGATTCCCAACCCCTGGCTTTTATATTGTCATCCTTTCACCTGGTCTTTCCCTTTAAGGCTTAAACACTTGAAGTCTTCCACCCTGCTCCTCAGCTGAAGTCAGATGGCAGATGGGATCAAGACTACCATGTCCAACCCACCCCCTTCCCCCAACCTAGGAAGAAATAAGAATATACTTAAGAATAAGAAGTACTCCCTTATAGAACTTCTCAATCTTTCCTTTAAAGGTTCTTTCTCTCTTAAACTCTTCCTGAACCATAGCTTTATCTTTTTAAAAGTTTCTTCCCCCTTCTCTAACTCCATACAGTAGCACCCAGTGAAGGAAGGGCTGAGCTCCATTAGGGGACCTACTTTCTCCTCCCCTACCTTGCCAAAACTCCTCTGCCTAACTCCTAGTTTAAAACTTAAGAGTGGGTCCCCAGACCACTTACACACATACACACTTAACACATACACATCCCTGTAGGAACATTTAAACTCATTCATATATCATACTAGATCCAATCAGCTTCCTTCCTTATTTCCTTAGCTAGAACTAACCTACTGAAGGCAGCCAAAGGGCCACATAGGAACTCTTGTCCTCATCAAGAGTGTCCTTTGAATTAACATAAATATTGAGTCTCTGGTAGACCCAGTCCTTCCTCTGAAATGGGTTCCTGTCCATATTAAGCAAGAAGGCTTTACCTTCTTTTTATCTTTCCTCCTATACCTTCGTACTTCATCCCAATTGGCTAGTCTATTCCCAAGAGGACTATTTTCACAGACATCAGGAAAGGAATTCTTATTACTGTCACCTAACCTTGACTGATTCTTCCCCATGGTTCACCTGATCTTGTCCTCTAGAGGGGACTCATACTCTTGCCATAGGGATTCAAACAAATTTCTTTATTCCTAGTTCCCCAGTCACCTGGAGATTTCAGTCACCCAGAAGTTCACTAGATCTTGCTTCCTTATGAGGCTCACTGGATCTTACTCACCTGGGTCTGTGCACACAAATTTATGTGATTGGTCCCTAACAGAAGTGTTGGCAGGGTTGTGACCATTCAGTTGACTTGGAACTCCAGAGCTTTGTTTTTGTCCTGTGGTTCATTCCTCCCTTTGGATCTTTCTGGATGATTGATGGAGTCTCACCAAGACAAGCCTTGGGCCACTGGAAAAAAAAAGCCACTGGTAGGAAAAAAGGGGGCTCAGTGGCTGCTTGCCCTTGGGTCATCTCAGGGGGACCCCTCCTCAGTGATCTGGGAATCTTGAATGATCCCCTAGCTGTGTGGGATCAGAATTGTGTTACAGCATTGGTTCTCCTTAAACAGAATAATCAGAAGGCCCAAACTAGAGAACAAAAAAGATAGTTTATTTATTCTTCAAGTAGAGGGCACAACTTCCATAACATGAGTTACAGTTCTAGGAGGAGAGCAAAGTATAGAGGCATGCAAGCCCCATTTTTATCCTAGTCCTTAATGCAGTCCCAACCCCCTGGCCTGCTACTTATTGGCTAGATAGCTGGGCTTCCATGAGCATCTAGCTAATCAGAGTAGCCCCATTTGCACAATTATTCAGATCCAGTTTTACCCTATCAGAGAGATAATTCTGTATCTTTCCATATATGGGCTTAATCTGCACAGTGCTGTATTACCTTTGTTACCACCTAGCCTTTGGGAAGTGGAAAGCAATTCCTGCTGACATGGCCTTGGGGAAAAGGCAGGGTCATCAAAACCATGAGGGAGGCTTCACTCAGTTATAGTCTTCACTCATTAATGAGATGCTCTGTTCCTCCAATCCTTGAAAATATTCTCCCCTTACTTCTGGTAGTCTAGTAATTCAGAGTTTTGCTTGATAAATATTGTTTGCATGTCAGATTTTCCTGATTATCTGATTTATTTGGTAATTACCTGAAGATTTGATTCTGAATGATTAGTCTCCCATGTACTCCTGGAACATAAATCTGCATACTCCCCAGAAAATATGATAGCAATGAAAAATTCAGAAGTGATTTAAAAGACGAATTTGATTCATAAAAGAAAAACTTTGGAACAAATTTAGTACAGAAATTAAAACTTTCAGTAAAGCATGAAAAATAAACTAGATAAAATTGAATCCATGAATGAGATTTACTCTAAAAGCATGAGAGATTAATAAATTTGGTGAACAGAAATGCTGAAGTGGAATAAAATTTAGCAAAAGGAAAGCAGAAGGGGCAGCTAGGTGGCACAGTGGATAAAGCACTGGCCTTGGAGTCAGGAGTACCTGGGTTCAAATCCGATCTCAGACACTTAATAATTACCTAGCTGTGTGGCCTTGGGCAAGCCACTTAACCCCATTTGCCTTGCAAAAAAAAAAAAGGAAAGCAGAAAGCAATAGCATTTAAAGGACAAGTGAATTCTTTAGAAGTCAGAGTAATTGGCTTTGGGTACCAGATAATAGAGATAATTTAGGGATCATAGATCCTTCAGAAGAAAATGACAATTCAAAAAATTTGAATTTAATATAGCAACAAAGTACTAATTAACTGAATTCACAGATAATTTTCAGAAAAACTGCTATGCCTCATTCTCCTTAGTAGTTAAATTTATAAGTTTCAGTAACAAAAATCACATTTTTCAAATATTCAAAATCTACCTTTCAGTAGATGAAATAAATCTTTAAAAAATAATAACTTTAAGACACAAATTTATACCTCAGGGATGAAAAATTACTAAAGGAATGGGGCAGTATATCCAGAAAAGCAAAAGATTTTAAACTACAGCTCAATATTATAAAGCCTAGAAACCTGACCCTAAAATTATGGGAAAATGCATGGAGTGGAATAAAGTATAAGAAGATTTAAAAGGCACAAAGGGTCGAGGTTATGAAAAGCCAAACAGAATACTTTATTTAACATCCTGGTAGAAATAGGAAGCCCCTGGAATTCACTGAGAAAGGAATGATGTGATCAGACCTATATATTATTGGGGGGAATATTTATTTATTTCAATTAATTTTTTCAATTATCAAGCATTTACTTTTTCTCCATTGTTCCTCTTGTTGAGAAAAAACCCCAAATCATTATTACAAATCAGGGTAGTCAAACAAAACAGATGTTCACATTGACCATTTCAAATATGCGTCTCATTCTGTATGTCCAATATTGCTTTGTCGGGAATAGCATTCTTCATTGTGAGTCCACTGAAATTGTGGTTGGGCATTAGGTTTATAAGTTGTTCAATTTTCATTATTGTTATTCTTTTATAAATTGTTTTTATGGTTCTGCCCTCTTCATTCTGTCAGAGGTCACAAAGTTTTTTTCTGAAATCATCCCTCTCATCATTTTTTACATCTTAATCTACCATTTATCATATTTTTCTCAGCTGTTCCTCTGTTGATAGGTATTTCTTCAGTTTCTAGTTCTTTGTCATCACAAAATGGGATGATACAAATATTTTTGTACATATAGAAACCTTTTCTCCTTTGATCTTGGTGGGTACACATTTATTAATTTTAGTTGAAAGGACCTGTACAGTTTATTAACATTTTGTGCATAATTCTAGTTTTCTTTCCAGAAAGGTTGAACTGATACACACTTCCACAAACAATTTATTAATGCTCCTTTTGCACCCAGCTCCTTCAAAGCTTGTTGTTTTTGTTCAGCTTTGCCAGTCTGATGGATATAAGATGGAACTTTATAGCTGCTTTAATTAGCATTCTCTAATTATCAGTTATTTTGAGCAGGTTTATATTGCCAAGGCTAACTTTTGTTTAACCTTGAGAATTTCCTTTTATTTGACCATTTGTCAATTGGGAAATGGTTCTAATTCTAATGTATGTATGTATGTATGTATGTATGTATGTATGTATATCAGTTTCTTATGTAATTTCTGAAATGAGACCTTTATTAGAGGAAGTTGATGCAGAGGTTTTTTTCTTAAACAACTTGTTCCCCTCCAATTTTAGATGCTCTGGACTTATTCAAATTGTCCATTTTATTTTCTATAATTGTTTTATCATCATTTGGTCATGAATTCTAATCTTCAAAAATCTTTACTTGATGGGTAATTTCTTCGTTATTCCTCTAATTTGTTTATAATGTGACCTTTTAGATTTAGATCATGTATTTATTCATACCTTAACCTGGAGGGAAATGATCTAAACTTACTTCTGCCATACTACTTCCCAGTTTTCACAGTGGTTTTAGTGAAGAGTGAATCCTAATCTCAGTATCTGGGTTCTTGAACTTGGTTGAACATTACATTATGAGGCTCATTTGTTTCTGTATATTGTGTTCTTAATCTTATTCCACTGATTGACCACTCTATTTTTTAACCAGTAATAGATAATTTTGATGATTACTGTTTTGTAGGAAAAAACTCTCCCTGTGTCCTTCCTCTCTTCTTCCAAATTCTTGTGCTCTGCTTTTATTTACTTGAACTGTTTTTAGAGTTATATGGGCTGCTAAAGTTTTTATTTTAAAAAATCCTGTATCTTAAAAAATATATATATAATAGAATTTGGATGGCCAGAAAGGAAGGGAAATGAAACTATTTTTGGTCCTTTTGGGGAAAAATTTTTTTCCCCAGATCATTTTTCATATTTGATACTATTAATTTTGAGATATCATTAGGAAAGAGAATATGATAATATAGCATAGCTAAGACTTTTAAAGTTAGTTAATGGCTATATCTTAGAAGAGCTTTTAAATTTATATATTGTATTTCAGAATCCTTATTCATGAAAATATCTGAAGTAGGAAAAATTTTAGCTTTTATGGATCATTAGTTGATTAAATTCAGTTTGGATTCATTTATTCTTTTTGGTTTGTTTGTAAGACATTGGGGTTAAGTGACTTGCCCAAGGTCACACAGCAAGGTGATTAAGTGTCTGAGGTCGGATTTGAATTCAGGTCATCCTGACTCCAGGGCCTGTGCTCTATTCACTGTGCTACCTAGCTGCCCTATGGATTCATTTATTCTTTAATTAAGCATTTATTTGCATTTTCAAATATATTTATATTATTGACCTTTCTTAAATGCTAGGGAAGCAAAGAAAGCTAGAATCTTTTTTTTCTTAAACTTCTGAGTTATTTATCTTTCTTGAATATTATCTCTTTCATCTGCAGGTTTTTGAAGTGAGGCAAAGCAAAGGTTTTTCTCAACCTCCACAGCTCAACAATTCTATAACTAAAAAGTAATAAAACATAATGGGCAGAGTATTGGACTTGGCATTTGAAAAAAAAGGTTGAGTTTCAGTCTTGCCTCAAACATTTCATAGTTGTGGGCCCTGGACAGGTCCTTTAAGTTCACTTTCCTCTGTTATAAAATGGAGCTAATAATTAAACCCTGCTAAAGAGATACCTACTTCACCGCGTTGTTTTGCATGTCAAATATGATAATATATGTAATTTGTAAACATTAAAGTGCTTTAGAAGTGAAAATTACAAGTAAATGTGGGTACTCGCTGTCCTGGAACAATAAAGAAATTATTATATTGGAATTGAAATGTTTGATTAATTATAAATACCTTTTATTAACTATTCATACCATTAACTATTTATATTTATATATTTTCAAGTAATTGTGAACAGGTCTATGTGATTATAAATTAAATGGCTTTTTTGACTGATAAAATTAAGAATACTGAATTAGATCACTAAGCTCTGTCAAAAATGTTCTGCAAGAGAAAAAAACAAGTTTTCTGAAAGGCAAAACATGACATAGGGAAGCCAACTAGATCCAAGCACACTGTGTTGCAGGCTTCATCTCACAGATCTGCCAACGCAACTCCTCTCCGAGCTTCAACACAGCTGCTCTCCAAACTCTTCTTTTCCTCCTCTCATTGACAGAGGCTGGTGAATTTAATGTTTTAGGTTTAAAATATTAAAAAAAAACCCAACCCTATTCTGAAATTTAAGTAAATGAGCATGTTCTATAAGCAATCAAAGTATCAATATCTTATTCAGGATTATTCTTGCTGTAAGCAAGTTGAAGAACATAGTGATTTTGTTGGGAGTTTGATTCACATAATAGAAAGCTCCTTAAATCTTAAGATTAAGCGTAAGGATTTAAAAATGTCAAGGAAATATATATCCTTAGAAAAATTTTTCTCTTCTTTATCTTTAACACAGTTACTCCTCCCCCGCCCCCTACACAACAGATTTATAATGTAAGAATAGAATCTTAGTGCAGCCTGCTACTCCCAGAGGTAAAACTCACAGTCCTAGACTTCCATCTGTACCAGCCTATTTTTCACAGAGATTTCCTTTTTTTATTTTTTTCTTAGTTAACCTCATCATTTGAAATTTGAAGGTTCAAGGGAAGTATATATATATATATATATATATATATATTAGCTGATTCTTTTAATAGATTATATCAACTGCAGTTTTTTGGTATGTATTGTTTAAACTAAGGTATTTGTTGGATGCTGCTATTTTGTGAATATTTCTAAAAAAACTTTCTTGGCATGTAATTTGTGGCTTGCCTTTTTATTTTCTAACTACCAGTGAGTGTTATTTCTGACATTCCCTCATTAATTTATTTTTCTGTTTTTTTTTTTACAAATATCTATCCATCTCTATCACAATAAGCCATGAATAGAGGATTACAGCTTTGTTAATTAGTTTTCAATTATCCACATTTAAAGAAAAGAACAGAAGCATGGATAATATGAAATGGGATGTGAAATATGCAAAGTTAATGTGATAATTTTTATTAGATCCTATAATGTTATATTTGAATATGTGAACACATAGAATGTTCTAGGTTTAATTTACAAATTAAATAATGAAGCCATACTATTAAGTCCTATTTCAGCAGGAACTGAAGCTGTCTCAAATTCTGCATTTTATTTCCACCCCATACTAGGAATGGAGTTTATGATGTCTCCAACTGATAGAAAGCAGAATCGGAAGTTTAATTGCTTTTATGTTTCATCTGTTCCTTTTCTGCTTGATGTCTCTGTTTCACCTTTTCTTTGGGATAAAAAAATGATCAAATATTTTTAGTTCAAAAGGTCTTTCTGGATAGTTGAATTTCAGATTCCTTCCCTTTCTTTCTGCTGCTTTCAGGATCTATACTGTCAACCCAAAAAAGATCTAAAAAGAAAAACAGCAACAAGTGTACCCATTTGGCTTAAAATGATTTAATGACTAATGTGTGCCATAGAAGCTGGCATGTTCTTTTGTACTTTGGCAAAGCAATTGAGAAAAAGAATTTATTGAAATTAGCTTTGCTTCTTAATTCTTTAGTCCTCCAAATCTTACTTGAGCAGGTATTTTGCTTATTTCATCTTGGTTCTGAAGTGGTCTAGGCACTTTGGGTTGGTTCTAATGCTGTCTTACAATGTTGGGTCTACTTTTAGACTGAAGTGAGTTGATTTTAACATCACCAAGTTCTTTTCCCAGTCATGAAAGAGGGAAAAAAAGTGATAAGAACACAAATGACTTTCTCTGTGATATTCTACCTCTTTATATCTAGACATAAGTCTGGTTCTATCTAGTTTTTGAGAATTTAAATTCAATATGGTACCAGGTGAATCCTGCTCACTTTTTTCTTTCTTACAGTTCTAATGGTTCTAAAAATATATATCTTTCATATCCTCTAATGTAAGATGACCCTTTCATATATATATATATATATATAATATATATATATATATATATATACACACACACACACACACACACACACACACACACACACACACAAATTACTTGTTTGCTTTGTGCTTTCCTGGAAAAACAATCCTTCTCTTGCAGTAATTTATATTCTAATGGAGTCAGTATATAAATTTGTAGATATATGCAAGATATATCTTAGTAGAAAGAATGTAATCTTGTAGGAAAGGCAGAAGTTGCTAGGGCACAGAATAAGCCTCTTGCAGAAGGGGAGATTTGAACTAAATCTTGAAGGAAGCCAAGGAAAGGAAAAGAGAACAAAGCATAGTAGGCCTCAGAGCTAGCAGTGCAAATGTACTAAGTTGGGAGATGAAGTGTTAGATAGGAACTGCTTGCAGGTCGGTGTAGGTGCATCATGGAGTGCTCAAAGCAGAGGAAAGTGAAAGAAAGAAGGAGGGAGCCAATTCATGAAAAGCCATAAAGAAAGAAGGATTTATGTTTGATTTCAAAGACAGTAGGGAGCCATTGATATTTATTGTAGAGGGTGAGAGAATTGTAACATGGTCGGACCTTCAGGAAGATCATTTTGAAAACTGAGAAAAGTTAGGCTGAAATGGAGGGGATATCTGACACCAGGAGACCAGCCAGAAGATTTTTTTTTTTTTTATTATTATAGTGGTTCAGAGGTGAGGTGCAGAGGGAATCTGTGTACCTGGTTGGGAACAACATCAGAAGCAACCAAGTAACATTTATTAAAATCTCTGCTACATTCCAGGCATTGTCTTAAACACTAGTGATGCAAAGAAAAGAAAAGCAACAATAACAACAACAACAACAAAGTCTCAGTCCCTCCTCTCAATGAGCTAACAGTCTAATTGGTAGAACAATCATACAAATAACTATATGCATTCATGTTATGTACCAGATGAAATAGCCCCAAAAGAAAGACATTAATATTCACCAAGACTGGAAAAGGCTTTTTGCATAAGACAATTTTAACTTACTTAAAAGGAACTCAAGAAAGTTAGTTGACAGAGATAAGAACAGAGAGTCCAGACATGGGAGCTGATGAGATCACCATGTGAACAAGTAGAGAGGGAAAAAAAGAGAGTATAGGACATAGATCTGGACAATTCTTGTAGTTAATGAGAATGACTGCAAAGGAGACTGAGAAAGACTTTTCTTGCTTCTCTCTCATTCTCCTGTTTGTCAAAGTTATTTGTATATATGTTCACCCTACTGTAACCCCCTACCCTATTTTGATTATAAAATTCTCAACTGCAGAATCTGTGTCGCATTTATCTTTTCAGCACTGTGCCATGAACACTTAATAAATAATTACTAAATTGCATTTGTGAAGAAAAATTTAGGTAATTTTGAATATTTAAATGCTGTCAGTGCAAGGTGGAGATAATGGCATTATTTTATTTCTTATTGATACTGACTTAATTTTAAAAATATATGACCGTCTTAAAATTACCCAGAAACATTTTTTCACTTTGTCTTTAGTGGGACTGCTTTAAATCATTCTAGATAAAGAATTCATCCCATGTAGAAGAAGAGAGATTCCACAGTTAACCTTTATTATTCCTGTCCAGTATGTAACAGACACTGTTGTCATGGTTTTCCTTATATGTTTCCTCATGCTTACTTACTGTCTTAAGTAGTTTAAGACTGTTTCCTTTTGTTTTATTTTTAATTGAGATAAAGAACAGCTGGTTTGTCAGCCTTTTTAGTAACCCTTTATATGTATGCTTTAAAATAGCTATTTGAGTTTCTTCTGCAAATTAAAGTATTTCTGTTCCCTTCTTATTCTTTTCCATGATAGTCTTATTTTCTATTGCTTTAGTCATAAGTATTACTCCATATTTTGGGGGGGAGGTCCCCAAACTAGCCATGATCCATTTTTTATCTTTCCTTTAAAACTGATTTTTTACAAATGTTGTTTTTTATACATAACTAAAATATTCTTGTCTAAGAGTATACATAATACCCCCTCCCCCTAAAAAAATATAGACCTGCATGAGCAATAAAGGAAAGAGAAAAAAACAATAATAATAATAATAATAATAATAATAATAATAACAATAATAAAGTGCAGCAGACCCTGGGAAAGCCACCCCAACCCCATTGCCTTGCAAAAACCAAAGAAAAAAATTCCAAAATAAAATAATAATTAGCAGTGGCGGCCAGGTGGCATAGCGGACAGAACACCAGCCCTGGAGCCAGGAGCACCCGGGGCCAAATTTGGCCTCAGACACCCAACAATCACCCAGCTGTGCGGCCCCAGGCAAGCTACCCAGCCCCATTTGCCCCGTACCCCCGAAATAATAATAATAATAATAATAATAATAATAATAATAATAATAATAATAATAATAATTGTACTTCAGTCTGTGTTCCAACACCTCCAGCTCTGTTGTAGGTGGATCACATTCTTTATGATAAGTCAATCACAAAAGCTACTTCCATATTTTTCCATTGTTGCCATTACTGGTCTCAACTCCCTCCATTCGTACTTCCCCACTACCACATACTATGTTTTCTCTCTCCTTTCACTTTGTCCCTCTTCTTAAATGTGCTGTAGGGTAGCTGAGTGGCACAACAGACAGATCCTCAGCCCTGGTGCCAAGAGGCCCTGAGGCCACATACCACTCCTTAGGCCCAGCCCTATGGTCCCAGACAGGCCATCCAATCCCAGCCCTTTGCAAGAAATAAAAAATTGTGTGTATATATATATGCTGTAAAACTGATTTTTTTATTGTATTTTTTTAAGTTTTTGCAAGGCAAATGGGGTTAAGTGGCTTGCCTAAGGCCACACCTCTAGGTAATTATTAAGTGTCTGAGACCGGATTTGAACCCAGGTACTCCTGACTCTAGGGCTGGTGCTTTTATCCACTAGGCCACCTAGCCTCCCCCTACTATGCCACCTAGCCTTCCCCAAAACTGATTTTTTTAAAGGAAGAATTTATGTCATATAACAGTTAATATTTTTTATGCACAAAACAATTTGAAAATGTAAGTGTGAAATGGCAGTGTTAGGCAGGTACTTGATATATGAAAAGCTAGGAAAATTGATATTTCATGTTTCCCCCTTTACATATTCTTTTAAATTTTTTCTTCTTAGTACATGTAAAATAGAATGCATTTTGTGTTATCTGGTAGAAGCATATTAAGTAAGATCTCTCTTTTCCTATTAAATTAATAAGAAAAAATTCTCCATTCTGTAGTTCTTTCTATTTTTTACTGAACAAAAAAATCTTATCATTTAATCTTCTAAGTAAAGAATAAACTGCATTAAATTCTTTTTTAAATCACTTACTAAAGGCCTAACTACTTTGTTTTAGAAAACTGAATAATGTTCAGGGATGATCTCTGTTTTTCTGAAGGTGGAATTGGGAAACAAAGACAGGGGGTCCTTAATTAATCGACCTAGCAGCAGTGCCTCCTTTTATCACATCCTGAAGTGATTAGAGTAATAATTAGATGAAGAGAAGGAAAAAAAGTTTTTGATTACTTCAGTATTAGAAATGTGGCCAGATAGAATCCTTGGTTGAAATAGGTAAAGAGGGATTGAATGGTTTTAAAAAATGATCTTCCAGGGTATCAGTTTTTTTTAAAGGACTATTTTCACAAATTCAAGTACCTAAACACTAAGCTTCAGATGTAATACACACACACACACACACACACACACACACACACACACACACACACACACACAATTTGCCTTTTGTGGGGAATACTAAAATTTTTAGCTCTAAGATGACTTGAATCAGGTTTGCAGTGACATAGGAAAAAATGTCCATTCTTAAACCACTTATTAAGAATGGCATAGTGGGGATCCCTTTTATCCCAGGCATTGACCTATGTGACTCCAGTTTTGTGATTCTGTGAGAAGGGACCCTGGCCAGAAATTGGGAAATTAAGTAGAGGGCTAGGTTTTTCTAAGAAGGAAAAGAGAAGTGATTATAAGACCTTATTATTATATATTTATATGTGATCCTAGTAGTTTTCACACTATATATTGTTTCTTTTTCTGAAGTAAAATATTCTTTAGATAGGCTTAAATTCACCTGAATATTCCCCGACTCCTCTTTGTGCACATAGAACTTCTTTGCAGAAATTTCCAGAGTTGATTATCAGATTTTACCATTTTGTTTTAGTAGCACAAGTAACCTTACAGCTACTCACAAAAAAACTATTGTTAAACTACCTGTTCCTCATTTTAAGAAAACCCCAAATAATGATAACTCATTTAAATCTTCTGAGTTCATATTGGCCTAGACATGTATTTCTTATGGGGAAATTGTGATCTCTTGGTTTGGTAGTGTTAGCAATGAGGAACAGGAGGTGATGTTGTCTCAGGTAGGCAGACTGGTGCCTCAGCCAGGTAAAGTTCATTTCTGTATTACTGGGACTTGAATTTGCCATCTACCCCATTCCCATTATTACTCCCCTAGTCTAGGTATCTTATCTTTACTATTATAACTGCCTCCTACCAGTCCATCCCTTACTTAATCCGTCCTTCACTGTTTTGCCCATGTAATTGTTTGAATTCTTTATCCTGGTGTTCTCTCCACTAAGCTTCTATCCTACTGTTTAATCATGGTGTGGAGATGACCTTGAGTTCTAAATATTATGACAGTGGAATACATGCTCTGCAGTTCCTTAAAATACTTTGAGAGTGGTTTTGGTGAGAGATTTCATTCCTCCCTCCAACTGCTATCATTATTTATTTGTTTATTTCTAGCATTCTAGCATTTTTTAAAATGTTGAGTGTCAAATTCTGTCCCTCCCTCCAGCTCCCTGCCCCATTGAGAAGGAAAAGTTTATACTTGTGAAATATACAAGACATATTTCTACATTAGCCGAGTTGTAGAAAAAAAGCAAGAGAAAGAAAATGAACAAAATATGCTTCAGTATTGCACTTCATCAGTTCTCTCTCTGGAAATAGCTGACATTTTTCATCACGAGCCCTTTGAATTGTCTTTAATCATTGTATTGATTAAGGTAACTATAAGTCTTTATTTCTTAAGGCACTGTAATAATCCATCACAATAATATGCTACAACTCATTGAGTCATTTCCCAATTGATCAACATTACTGCCATATATATATATATATATATATATATATATATATATATATATATATATTTCACCACCACAAAAAGGGCTGCTATTAATATTTTTGTACATGTGGACCTTTTTCTTTTTTTAAAAAAACTCTTTGGGATATAGATTTAGTAATAGTATTGCTGGGTCAAAGAATATAAACAATTTTATAGCCCTTTGAAAGTAGTTCTAAATTGTTCTCCAGAATGGTTGGACCTTATGATAAATGTTTGTCTGCGGCTCACCCTAGCAATAAAGGAAAGTTTTGTCATCAATTTGGCTCTGGATGATTATATTATTTTTAATTCGTGGCCATGTGAGAAGATTTGTCCTAAGATATGGAGGTATTGTGAGTTGTATCAATGGAGATGTATGTATATCCACAGTCTTTAAAAATATTCAACTAAGGTTGTTTGCTTGTTTGCTTTTTGGTTTTTGCAAGGCAGTAGGGTTAAGTGACTTGCCCAAGGTCACACAGCTAGGTAATTATTAAGTGTCTGAGGTTGGATTTGAACTCAGGTCCTCTTGACTCCAGGATCAGTACTCTATACCTTGAGCTATCTAGCTACTCCTCAACTAAGTATTGAAAAAATATTCTGACATTCAACATTCTGAGGGATCTTTCTTTCATGAAACATTCTGACTCCAATCTCCTTTTCAAATCTTATGCTATATTTTTCACTTCATAAACTCTGCAACGTTAGACAGTTTACAAATAGCCAGATCTTGGGGTGGCTAGGTGGCATAGTGGATAAAGCACCTGCCCTGGAGTCAGGAGGACCTGGGTTCAAATCCACTCTCAGACACTTAATAATTACCTAGCTGTGTGGCCTTGGGCAAGCCACTTAACCCCATTGCCTTGCAAAAAAAAAAAAAAAACTAAAAAAATAGCCAGATCTTGTTTTATCTTCCCCTGTCTCAGTCTCCTTTACAGGTTTATCAGCCATGATAAACCTCTTATATGTGGTTATATCTGAAGACTCTGTCCTGCATCTTTTCTTCTCATTCTGTAATTTTTCCTTGGTGATCTCATCTTCTCCCATCTGTCATCTCTATATCTACAATGTTCAAATAAAGTCATTTCTACCTTAATATCCAGGAGGCATCTGAAACTCAATATTTATAAAACAGAACTCCTCTTCTTCTAATATTCTTCTTTCTTTTGAGGTTACCACTATTCCATTGAGTCATCTATGTTCATAACCTAAGTTATGTATATTTCTTTATTCTCATTTACCACCCCTTTCTCTTCCTTCCTTCCTTCCTTCCTTCCTTCCTTCCTTCCTTCCTTCCTTCCTTTTTTTTTAGTTTTTTACAAGGCAATGGGGTTAAGTGACTTGCATAAGGCCACACAGTTAGGTAATTATTAAGTGTCTGATGTCGCATTTGAACTCAGGTACTCCTGACTCTGGGGCCTGTGCTCTATCCAATGTGCCACCTAGCTGCCCCACATTTACCACCCCTAATCAGTTGCCAAGTACTACACTTCCTCAGTACCTCTTTACATACTTTTCTTTCTTCCTACTTATGCCATATTTACCCTACTTTAAACCTGCTTCACATTTCACCTAATTATTGCCATAATTGATATCCTTGCATTCTGTCTCTTCCCTCTCCATGATTATTCCATGATTATTTCCTTAACTAGATTGTGACCCCATCATCTGAGAATGATGTAGATATCATTTAAACTTTTTTTCACATACAACTTCTATGTCATTTTTGTGGAGGGTTATCTGTAGAAAAGGAGGAAAAAATGCCTTTCCAGGAAGAAACTGTTATAGATGGGCAGAGTGTAGAGGGAATGAGACTTCACCAAGCCAATGGGGAGGGAACTGAAGTAAATAAATACTTCTCTTTCCCATATTTTTTTTTCTTCTGGTATTAAGGTTTATGGCAACAAAACTTTATTCATTTCTATAAACATGCATTAAATGCTGACTATGGAAAATACTAAATGACCAGCTGGGAAAGATACAAAGAATATGACAGGTTTTGTTTTGTCAAGGAGCAATGTTGTATCTTTTGTTATTAGTTTGTCTAAAAATGTCAAAGGCTCCAAAAGTACGTTTTTAGAGGACAGTTATTTGCATTGTAAAATGAATATATGAACTTTACAGTAAAAATGATTAAATGCTTTTTTGAATAAGACTTCCTTATAGCCTTTTTTAATATAAAGGAGGCAATTATAACTTTAGAATACTTTCTTGATAAATGCCCCCTCCCCTTTTCTTAACATATCTATCTTTGTGTCTTTTCCAGCACTATATTACTCAGCATTCCCTTTGTCCTTTCCTAATTCTGTGCCATTTTACTTTCTGCTACTTCTAGCACAGTCAAAAACTTTATTCTAATGTACCATAGTGACTATGACACTTTTTCCAGATGTGATATTTATTAGTTAATGGCTTTGGGTTGTGATTAGTGATGCCAGAGTGGTTAAAACCACTATTGAATCCCTATTGAAATCATTTTCTTTTAGAAGTAGAAGTTCCCTTTCATAATATTACACTAATTCTATAGTTTAGCTTGTGATTCCTTATAAAGTAGACCAATGCTGTCAAATTGAAATAGGCTAATCAATAAACTGTATTTGCAGATCCCTGCATGCCATATATTGATTTAGAAAGCCACATGATAATTTTACCTATAGCCTGTACTATTTTCATTTTTTGGGTTAAATATTTCCCAATTACATTTTTTAAAAATTTTTTTATTTTTTATTTTTTGCAAGACAGTGCAGTTAAGTGACTTGCCCAAGGCCACACAGCTAGGTAATTATTAAGTGTCCGAGGCCGGATTTGAACCCAGGTACTCCTGACTCCAGGGCTGGTGCTCTATCCACTGTGCCATCTAGTCGCCCCTCCCAATACATTTTAATATGGTTTGAACAAGTTCTCAGATATACTAGACTTGTGGAAAGTGTGTCTGACATCTCTGGTAGACAATAAAGTCTTACCAACTCCTAATTTTATTTATTTTCTATGTGATATGGGGAAAATCTACTGTATTTGAATCCATTTTGCTATTCAATTTGAAATGGCAGACATCACTGTTAAAAATTTATATCTGTTTAGCATGTTGAATTTTTTGTTTTGTTTTTAAAAATTCTTTGTAATATGATATACTTGATAAAAAGATTTATTTAGTGCTTTTCATTAATAATGTCTTTTGTGTACTAATATAATTATCTTGATTTTTATCCGTGGATGGTGGTCTTAGATATTCCTACATTTTGCACCATAATCATTTCATACCAATTCAGCACCCAGTGAATCTCAGAGGGAAAGTCAATTCATTTCATGACCTCATTTATTATGTGTCAGTTCTGCTTAAGTTGGGCCACCCTTTCCCTGATGGCAAAGTTAGCTGCCAATGTGTTTGATCAGCTGCTATGGTTTCCCAGCCAACTGCTGTGCTGTTATGTTGCTCCCAACTGAGCCTCATTTTATCTTTGAAGCATTTTGTCTGATCTCCTAGTGGGCAAATTGAATAAATTTTTGTTGAATTGAATTGTCAAATTGCATCTACTTTCCTTAAGTAGTTTGCTAACCCCAGTTTTGATTTTGCATGTTCTGCCCCAACTATGCTAACTTTAATGGATGAAGACTTAGCTATTCCAAGAACAATTTCCTTATTCCTTAGAATGTTTTTTTAATATTAAAATTCTTTGAACTAACTGAAATTTTCTTTAAAGTTGGGAATGCAATAATAGTAACATCAGTTCTAAAGTAGGTAACATATGCTCATTATAGTTTGTGGCATTAAGCAAGTCACTTACCTCCAAAACTACTTTTCTTATCTTTAAAATGAGAGTGTTGGGGGCGACTAGGTGGCACAGTGGATAAAGCACCTGCCCTGGAGTCAGGAGAACCTGGGGTCAAATCCGGTCTCAGACACTTAATAATTACCTAGCTGTGTGGCCTTGGGTAAGCCACTTAACCCCACTGCCTTGCAAAAAAACTAAAAAATAAATAAATAAATTAAATGAGGGTGTTGAATACATGATACCTATGTGCTTTCCAGCAATAAATCCTAAGAACTTTCAAAATGTGTAGTAAGATTAAGTATACTTTAAGTCAGAACATAGAATTTGAGATCTTCCCCCTTTGCTTCCTAACTTTGTATTATTGAGGAATGACTTTAGTTTCTCTAAGCCTCAGATATATATCATTTATATATTATAAATAGCACCCTGCTCTGTCTTTGTCATTGGGTTGTTGCAAGGACTGAATGAAATACTAACATGGGAATGTATTTTGCAAGCTATAGTGCTTATTCAATGTAAGATATTTTTATTTCTGCTATTATTACTCTTTTGATACATTTTGAAAGAACACTGAGATTCCAGGAGATCATAAATCAAAAGTAGCTTAATTTCTAGGTTTCTTTTATCTCTTAGATCATCTAGTTAATGTTTTTTAAAAATCATAGAGTTTAGAGCTGAAAGTAATTTTATTTTATTTTATTTTCTTAGGTTTTTGCAAGGCAAATGGGGTTAAGTGGCTTGCCCAAGGCCACACAGCTAGGTAATTATTAAGTGTCGGAGACCGGATTTGAACCCAGGTACTCCTGACTCCAGGGCTGGTGCTTTATCCACTACGCCACCTAGCCACCTCTGAAAGGAATTTTAAAAAACATCTAATCCAACTTTCTAGCACATGTCCTTTATAACATCTATGCCAGTAAGTCATCCAGTCTCTTTTAAACCATTCCCTACCATGGAGAATTCATCATTTCCCAAGGCAGCTCATTTCATTTTTAGATAACTTAGATTTTCATAATATTCTTTATATTGGACTAAAATCTGCCTCTTCCTACTGTGTATTGTTTAGTTTTATTTTTTTTTGCTCTGAAGCTACTCAAAATAAATTGAATCTCTCTTATAAGGAAAATATATATAAAACATATGTTTAGGTGTGTTTCTATACACAATATATATTTATGTATACTATATTATGTTATATATGTGCAACCAATATATTTTTTAAAATGGCTGTCACTTTCTCTTCCTTTTGCAGCAGGTCCATGCCCAGTTTCTTATGATATATAGTGATGACATTACCCTGCAAACCTTTTTTGGATGTGTTTCATTGTGTTCTTTTTTATTTTTTTGTAAAGCAGTGGGGTTAAGTGACTTGTCCAAGGTCACACAGCTAGGTAATTATTAATATCTGAGGCCAGATTCAGTTTGTTCTTTTTAATGTTCTCAAAGTTTGTTGCACCATAGCATTCCTGATATATTTTCACCAATCAGTGAAGAGTAGAGTCTTCTTTGTTCTGTAATAACTAATTATGTTTTAATTATTTTGTCTGTCATATCATACTGTTGACTTATTTTGAGATTTCATTGCACCACACTCATAGTAAATTTAATCTATATTACATTTGAATCTATATTACATTGAATTCAAAATAGAGATGCTTCTTTTGCATTTGTTTCTCCATTTCCATTTATCGTTCAACAACTTTAATTCAGATGGCATCACCTTTATTTTTGTTCATCCTACTAGTCTTTTCCTTCTATACTATATATATATATTTATCCTTAAAACTGCCAGAACAATCTTAGCACACTTTATGACTGTATCATTCCACTGTCAAAAAGCCTCCAGTGACTCTTCTGAACTTCAAGGTCTTTTATAATACCACAATTTAACCCAGGTACTCCTTATTCCAAGGCCCGGTGCTTTATCCACTATGCCACCTAGCCACCCCCCAAAATACTTTTCTAGCATTATTCCTCTTCACTCCCCTTCACAAAATCTGCTAGATTCCAAATGGAATGGACCTCTTATTTTTCTTGTTCTATTCACTTCCTAACCTCGTCTATTTTTGTGACATTGTTTATACACTCTGAATTGGAGTCTCCTTCCTTTCATCTGCATATGTTGAATTCTTTCCATTCAAGCCTGTACTTCTCTATCACTTCCTCCATGAAGCCTTTCCTGGAACCTGTAGCTTGAAAGTTATCACATTTTCTTTATCAGGTTGTCTCAAGGTCATTTCCAAATGTTTTCTTCAGCTTTATTCTTTTCCTTGTTTTTATTTATTATATTATTATTCTTATCTTAATATTTCTTGATCTTTCCTGTGATATATTACATTTTCCTCCTATTGTTATTTTTACATATAGGTTAATTGTTATTTTTATGTATCACTTCTGCTTATTAAATTGCCATATCCTTTTTAGAAAATTTATGTGTGTGTCCCCCAGTATCTATTTGTATCTTTAGGTCCCAGCATATCATTCCTTACACATATTAGGTATTCAGTAAATATTCATTCAGAAAAATTATCTTTCCAGGCAACAAGATTACAAATAAAAATGATCAAAAGATACTTGGAGACAAGACAAAGGAATAAGTTAAAAGGAGATCACTTAACTTTAGGTTTGTAGATTTGCCTTGAAATTACAGGAGTTGATCAGTATTCTGAAGGATTAAGCCCTAAATCTTTGCTTTTCTACTTCTTCTCCATTCTTAGGATTTACTTGTACTCATCCTATTTTCTATTAATTCATTTTAATTTAACAACTTTGTATCATATATTGAAGCTCATTTGTGACTGTATAGAATCTTTTGATTGACTTTGGAATCACTGAAATCTTTTTTTTTATTTTTTAAAAATTTTTTTTAGGTTTTTGCAAGACAATGAGGTTAAGTGGCTTGCCCAAGGCCACACAGCTAGGTAATTATTGTTTGAAGTCAGGCACTCCTGACTCCAAGGTCCATGCTCAATCCACTGTACCACCTAGCCACCCCGTCACTGAAATTTTTGATTCCTACCTTACCTTAATCACATAAAATTCCCAGATTTATTTGTTTGCAAAAATATTTCTATTCATGGATTCCACTTGAACATTGTACTTAACTGGAATCTTAAAAAAGCTCTTTACCTGCTGTGATTACTATGTCACTTAGAATCATTTCAAAAGAACCTCCAGTGGATTTTCTAACTTATCTTGTAAAACTGATCTTTACTGAGAAAAATACTTTATTTTTTTATAAAAGAATTCTTTTTTATGAAAACCACAAATACTAGGGAAAAAATAAACAATTTCTATAGCCTTTTTCAAGCTCAGAGATTTCCATTTTCTAGGATCTGGTGGCACCCATCTTACTTATTGAGGAGTTGAGACTTCCATGGGTGTCTGTAGCCCATAATTCCAAAGAAACCAAGTTATCGTGCTAATCCAGTCACACTCATTTGAGTATGTATGTCCATAGCCCTTCTCTTCCTCCACTCCTTTTGGTCTCTAGCTCTGCCCATCACTGGACCTGCTGCTGGTGGTAGGGCAAAGGTCAGGAAGCTGCCATCTCCAATAGCTCCAAGATCAGCAACATGAGCAGCAAACCAGAGGAAGTAGGAGAGGCTTCCCAATCTTAGGCAAGAAAGCCCAGAGCTCTTGCCTGTGGGCTCCAGGCACAGAGAAAGGAGTTTCAGGTAGGTAGGTAGGTAGGTAGGAGGAAGGAAGAGCAGGACCCATTCTCACTTGGTTTTAAAGAAAAATCTTTTCCGGAGGAAATTAAAAACAACCAGGAATCTGTTTGAATGTCCCTTTGGCAGACACAGCATTAGATACCATTAGAAGAATATTCAGTAAGTCTTCATAATCTGCCCACTCTTCCAAGACTCTATCCAAGATCTCTATGTACCATGAGCCTCTCCTTGTATCTCTCCAGGAGACAAAACCAGGAAATGTAGAATAGGAGACCAAGATGTCACCAGGTATTGGTAAACTGGCCATAGCATCTGGCTGATCAAAATTAATTTGAAATGGAGTGGCATCTGTCTCAGGGTCACTGCCAGGAGACTTGTTTTCAGAACTATTACAAGAGACCTGAAATCCATGGTCTCTTTGATCTCCACCACAGGCCTGGATGAAGAAAAGCTTTGGTTCCCCTCCCAATCTGGGGCATCTGGACTCTCTGAAGACATTCACAATTCTCTCAACTGAAATGGAGGCTCCGTCTGTGCCATAGATGGCTCCAGGAAATTGGAGATGACTGGACTGACAGCCATGAGACAGAATGACCACCACACAGCAGTCCAGGGCACTGTGATCCCTCTTGGCCAGTTGCTGCAAGGTTTTTCCCATTCCCTTTGCAGTCAGGTTACACTCGACCTCCACAGCAAAATGTAAAGCCTGGAAGCGTTTCTGCATCTTTTCATAGTCAATGTTGGAGCCTGTTCAGTCAGAAAGCCCTGAGGAAGCATCGAAGTCCATGTTGTTGATGATGAGGCAGTAGTCACATGGATCTGAGTTCAGAGAATACACCTGTCCAACCATAGCAGTATCTCTCCCGTTGGTTTGGTTCTGGCACCATAATATCCTTTGCTATATCCAATAATGGTGCTGCCCCTCGGTCTTCTTTCTTATTGATGAGAGAGCCTGGGTCTAGTGGTCTTATGGGAAGTTTTCTCAAAGTATTGTTTGGTTCCCCAGTTCTTAGCATTTCAATTGGTTTGATGTCAACAGGGTCCAGTTGCTGGGTGGTGTTATTTTCTCGGAGAAGATTTGCTAGAAAACATTGGCCAGTGTCTTCCAGGCAAGAGATAAATATGGGAAGGGCACACCTCCCTCGTGTCTGAAGATCTGTGATCAGCTTCCTGGCTTGGTCTCTCCGAGTACCAGCCCTCTGGATGTCCTCGATCATGTCGATCATTTCGGGCGTGAACAGCAACCTGGCCAGCAGCAGCTCCCAGAGCGGCTCCACCCGCAGCTCCTGCACCAGGGCGCAGATGGCTCTGCTGCAGGAGCTGCTGCTGGGCCTCCTGCATGGCCTGTACGGCCAGGCTGGGGCTGCCGAGGAGGACCGGGCCCAGGACCCTGGCGAAAAATACTTTAATTGCCACAATTAAGTATCACAGAATATGGTGAAATTTTAATATAATTTAGTGAGGTACTTGAAATTAAACCAATGTGGAATATTGTATGTTGCTTGCATTTTTAAATATGTTGTGTAGATTTTTTAATGTTTGTTACATTTTATAAAATGTTAGAGTTAATGAATAAAATCTTATTAACTTGAATTATATTAAAATTTTGATTATTTAATTAGTAATGACATTTATATTACTAAGCTAAAACAAAATAATTTAATAAGCATGATTTTAGAGTAATTTTAGCTTCCCTAAAATTAAAGAGAGCAAACCATTTTCAAGGATTATAACACCCAACTCTATAGTATGAATTTTATTATTGTCAATTATTTTTATGTAAATGGTTTCTAATGACAGTTGAGGTAGTCATGAAAGACAGCTTCAAAAAGTGGCTTTAGAGCTGACCTGAAGAAAACATATGTTCAAGGCCTCTATCTCAGACTGCGCTATATTGTAAGTAACTTATTCAATTTCTCATTCAACTGAATTGTAGAGTATGTCTGCATGTGAATTTAGTTTTTATTTTATTTCACATTTCCTTTAAGCATTAAAGATAGTTTGGAAAGAATTTCATAATCTTTGTGTGTATAAACAAAAGCACATATTAAAAATCAGATGATTTTCTCAGAGTATAAGGCCTCTAATCATCTCCACACTAGACTTTGAGACCTCCTTTGTTCTACTCTTAAATTGGCTTCTATATCTATAATCCTGTTTACTAACACAAGGCTTATCTTTGCCTGTTTTGTGACTGTCAGCTGACCCTACACCCCCCTCCCCCCCCTGCCCTTATATCCTTGTAATGGTTTTCTACCACCCTATATAAAGATGTGGCTGTTTATCTTCCATGTAAGTAAGAAGTAGCTAAAGTGACTTCCAGGATAGATTGTTGGACCTGGGGTCAGGAAAAATCTGAGTTCAAATGTGGTCTGGGACTCTTACCAACTATATGAGCCTGGATAAGTCACTTTAATCTGCTAGAGAAGGAAATGATAAAGCATTCCAGTATCTTTGCCAAGAAAACCCATGGACAGTGTGGTTCCTGGAGTCACAGATTACTGAAAAATTAGCCCTCCACGATAAGATCCTTTATCAGGTTGTCTGAGACTCATTTCCAAACATGTTTTCAGTTTTCTTCCTTTTTTCTGTATGTATGTATGTATTTTTATATAGTCAATGAACAAATTTGGCCCCTATTGCTCAATTCTGTTTCAGATGTTATGAAGAACATACCAATAGAGAAAGTGTGTGGGTACAGCATGAGTAGAAGTAAAACTTACTTTGATGTGTTAAGGAAGCACCAGTAGTAAGGAGCCTAACTGGATTTACATGCAAGGCATATCTCACTTATTGTGAAAATCTGGAAATTGCAGTGATAGGTCATTTAAAGATATTAAGTAGGGAACTTGTTTCATAGAGATATTTGGCAGTTGCATATTGATGAATTTGATTGGAAGGAGATTAGAAACAGGAAGAACATCTAAGAGATTGTTGGAAAAATCTGTTTCTATTGAGATAATGAGGGTATAGACTAGGGTAGTAAAATTCATATTGAAGAAGAAGAGAGTCATTGTGAAAGCAGAAACAACTGAAATTTGTTTTTTACAAGATAAATTGGAAAATGGAGAGTTAGGAATCAAAAATTATTTCAGCTGTGCCATTAAAAGTTTTATCCCTCATTCATGTACATCATCCCATGTCAGGATAATATAATCCAAACTAAGCATCAGTGAAGAACAGATATTACCAATATCAAATATTTTACTACCAGAATAATAAGTGTCATTCATTAGATTTCTATAAATTTCAACTGTCTGCACTTTTCATTTGTTCTACATTTTCTTTCACTTTGACCTATAAAAGAATAGGAAACCTTTTGGATGTTGGAATACCTCATCTGTTCTGTAAATTATATAGGATTTTTAAAAATGTTACTTAAGTTGTCAAACATATAAACTTTTGCTCTCTCTCTCTCTCTCTCTTTTCTTCCTTTCTTTTTTTTTTTTTGTAAGGCAATGGGGTTAAGTGGCTTGCCCAAGGCCATACAGCTAGGTAATTATTAAGTGTCTGAGATTAGATTTGAACTCAGGTACTCTTGATTCTAGGGCTGGTGCTGTCTCCACTGAGCCACTTAGCCACCCCTATAATTTTCTTAAGAATTATTTTAACACCATTTTAAGCTATTTTTTCTCTAGTGACTTTCCTGAAACTAATAATCTACTTTTCCCTCTATCTTTATTTCTCTGACCTTTAAATTGCTTGCCTCATTGTCTATTCAGAATTTTGCTACATTTCCATTTCAGAATGCCTTGCCTTAGTTCTGATTTCAAAGGGGAAAGTTATATTGCCCGTAAATTTTTTTAGAAATTCCAACATCTCATCTCTGTCACAAATTATCAGTGATTTTCTTTTGAGTTCTCCAGAAACTGTTTCAGTTCTATTTAACAGTCTTAAAAAAAGACTCTTTCTTAGCCTGATTTGACTTGGTGAATCTGGCCCACCCACAATAAATATTATTTCATCTGAGGGAATGAAATTCTTATATTTTATTAATGCCTAAGTTGAAATCATTATTATTCCATCCTAGAAGTGGAAGAATTCTTAAATATATGATGATCACAACACCCATCATGGATTTAATTATTCTCCCTATGTTAATGATCCTCAAATCTGCCTATCCAGCCCTAGCTTCTCTGTTGATCTCCAGTCTGAAATCTCTAATTTCTTATGCATATGTATATCCAGTAGACATTTTAAGTTCAACATGCCCATTATCTTATCCCCTCAACTCTCCCACCTTCCCAATTCCCTTCTTACTGTCAAGGGTACCACCATCCTCCCACTCTCCCACCTTGCTACCTAGATGTCATCCCTGACTTCTCACTATCTCTCTCTCCCAGCATCTAATCTATTGCTAAATTCTGTTTATCTTTGTGGCATCTCTAGAATATGCCCCTCTATCTCCTGTGATACTGTTATCACTCCTTGTACTTTATTACCTCAGGCCTAGATTTTTAGAATAACCTACTGAAGAATCTACCTGCAGAAGCTGCATCATCATTTTGCCACTAAAGACATTTTTCTTAAGTGCAGGTCTAACTATATTACCTCTCACTTACAACTCAGTAAACTCTTTGTAATGTCCTATTACTTTCTGCCTTAAAAACAAAATTCTGTTTGATGTTCAAAGCCCTTTGTAACTTAAGATCCCTTTCCTTACTTCCTCATAATCTTTCTAGTCTCCTCACACTTTATTCCCTGCCATGTCCTGTCCTCTTTGATTTAGTGACACTGTCCTTCTTGTTGTTCTACAAACAAGCCACTTCCATCTCTCAGCTCCAGATTTTTTCTCTGGCTGTCTCCCTTACCTAGAATGCTTTCCATCCTTTTACTGCCTCTTGATTTCCTTGGTTTCCTTCAAGTCACAACTGAAATTCCACTTACGAAAAGAAGGCATTACCAGTCCCTCTTATTTCTAGTGCCTTCCTATTTATTCATTCTTTTCTATTTATGAAAAATACAGTTTATTTTATTACCTTCTCCATTAAATTGTTAACTCTTAGGGGCAGCTAGGTGGCACAGTGGATAGAGCAATGGCCCTGGAGTCAGGAGAACCTGAGTTCAAATCTGGCCTCAGACACTTAATAATTACCTAGCTGTGTGACCTTGGTCAAATCACTTAACTCCATTGCCTTTCAAAAAACCCCCAAAAAGTTAAATTAAATTAATTAAATTGTGAACTCTTTGAGAGAGCAAGGACTATCTTTTTCCTTTCTGTGTTTAATTCTGGAAACTCTAGTTTTGGGAAGACATTGATAAACTACAGAATTACCAAGGAGGGAAAAAAAGCCATAAATCCTTTGACATCAATTATGACATCCCTATTTTGGAAGGATCAAATCTTGTATCTCAAAAGCCTTATCTCAGTAGTGATGATGCCAGATCTTTACAGTTCAAAGTGGATTGCCAAATCAAGGCTGTAATGATGAATAGTAGCAGCAAAAGCAACATCAGAGTCATAGTATGGATAATGACTTTTTTGGCAATCCTGATAACAGGATCATCTGCATTGAAGCAGCCAAGAGGTTGTAAGCCTCCTGCATTCAGCTGGTTTTGAGTTTAAGATCATATAGTACATGTATAGCTGAGCTGAGAATCAAATAGATTTCTATTGCCAAACTAGAAGCTCTTTCTACTATAGTATGACTGCCCATTGCATTTTTAAAAAGTTACTCTTTTCTCAGCATTACTTTGTGCTATGAGATTAAAAACATTCAGATCAGAATTTTAATTACCTTGCATACTCCAGACCTTATACTATTGGTAAACAATTATTTGCTTCATCAGTAAAGGGTGCTCTCTCATTCTCTCTCTCTTTCTCTCTCTCTCTCCATATATATATATATATATATATATATATTTATATATATATATATATATATATATATATATATATATATATATATATATCAGTGATTCCTAATGTTGTCAATTTGTTTCCCAAAGTGTTCACCTCATCATCATTTTTATTGTTATTCTATCCTTGTGTAAAATTTCATATTGAAAGATGTTGGCTAATTTTAGTATTTAGTATTTTTTTTGATAAGCAATGGGCTGAATGACTTTCCCATGGTCACACAGTTAGTAATTATTGTCTGAGGCTGGATTATTTAATATTTTGTTAATAATGTGACAAAGCCCCATATTCCTTTATTTTCTTCACTCTTAGATATATTTGTCAGATTATTTAAGATATGAATAAGAAACTTTTAAAACATACTCTAACTGAAGCATAACTTTTTAGTGTGAATGGGATTAATTATGAATGATGATCATAGATTATAATAATAATAATTCAAATTTTAAGAAAGGCATGTACATGGTAACATGTATACATCTATAGTCAGTGAGAGATATTTTTAAATTGTAAAGGAATTCCCAGTTCAAAATGAATATTAGGAAACATAAAGATCCCTTCCTAAATGTAACTTTATATAAAAGCATTTTTAATTTTTAAAAAAATTATTCAATTTTTAAAATTATCCATTTTTTCAAATTATTCAATTATTCAAATTTTTAAATTATTCAATTGTTAGGCCAACAAGGATCACATAATTTAAAAATGAAGTCTTTTCATTGGTCAGCTAGTCTACATTAAGTTCATGATATATATGTGTGGATATACATTTGTTGGAATGTGTAAATACATACCCAAATAAGTTAGAGTACCACAACTCAGTTTCTCTTAACTTTATATGACTTTTGAAGTTGATTTCTATTGATCTATAGTAAGGCTGGGGTGCAAAAAATCTGTTTCAGATGCATATTTTTCTTTTTTGTTTAGTTTTTCTGGAAGATAATATTCATTCTTCATCAACTAATAGAATTCAATGATAGCTAACATTTTCCAATTATTTGATATAATACATCCATACTTTTAAAGCATGTTGTTAATGAGCCCTTATTATGCTAATATGAGCTATATTCTTTTTTTTTTTTTAGGTTTTTGCAAAGCAAATGAGGTTAAGTGACTTGCCCACAGCCATACAGCTAGGTAATTATTAAGTGTTTGAGACTAGATTTGAACCCAGGTACTCCTGACTCCAGGGCCAGTGCTTTATCCACTGAGCCACCTAGCTGCCCCTAATATGAGCTATATTCTTAAAGATACTATATATTTAAAATACCTAATAATTATTCATTCAACAAGCTGCTGATTGTACAAAGAAAAGCAAAACATAGCCCCTGCTCTCAAGGAATTTATAGTCTAATGAGGTCAACAACATTAAAACAACCTTACAGAGAAAAAAATATATATGTAACAACATATAACACATATATAATGTAATATAACATAATAATATAATATTATATTATATTGTAATATAATATATAATATATAGTTAAATATAACAAATTGGAATTATACCTTTAGTACTAAGAGAGATTATGAAAAACTTCTTACAGAAAATGAGATTTTAGCTTAGACTTGAAGGGATTCAGGAGGGAAGATGAGGAAGGAGAAAATTGTAGAAAAGGAGGCAAAGTTTGAAGGCCTTCACTTGTGAGAACTTCCCCACAGAGAGGTTGCCTCCATTTTCTGTTATTTTCTTCTCCTCCTTAAGGGTGTGTGTTGAGTTAATATCTACTTCTTATTTTTGAGATGAGGTCATGGAAGGATATTCTGGCAGAGACAATAGCAGCAAGAAAATTGCTGAGTGGATCCCAGAGTACACCATAATGGCTTGGGTCATGCACCAAGGCTGAGTCTAGGAGCTTGTTTATAAGAGGTGACAAATTAGTATTTTAAGAATTTGTTTTTCTATTATTAGTTCCAAAGATTGTTACCTTAATTAGCCTTTTTTGATGTCTTGTCATGTGAAAATAGTTATTTTTGCCTCTTATAAATTATTTTTTTAGTGTGTCTGAAGCATTATAGAGGACTATAGTTCTCTGTCTTGCTGTTTATGTTACCCAAACATTTGCATAAGTGAAAATATTGCTTTTAGGATATGAAAGGAAACAATGCACTGGAAAAAGACATCTTTGTATCAAAAATTTCTGATTGTAAACATATATGACTAAATGACATTGCCATACATATGTAGTCATAGAACTTGAGCAAACCTTTGTGAAAAATTACTAGACAATGAGGTGATTCTTGAAAATAAATATTCTTTGGACTCTAAAATATACATACAAGAACTATATAATAGATACCCATTAATTCGGAAATGTCTGAACAAATTGTTGAGCATGTATGTAAGAGAATACTACTATGCTGTAATACTTATTGAATATGATGAATATAGAAAAGGATGGAGAGGCATAAAGAAATTGATCCCAAGTGAAATAACCAGAAAATGTCATAAATGTCTAAAGAGTTAGGTTATCACCAAAGAAGACAGTTCTCCCTGCTCCTCTGCTGAGAAAGTAGTGAGTTATGAGTGTGAAGCATTATATATATAAAATCAAGTGTTTGTTGTCCCCACCACCTGCAATGCAGTCATCAGTTTTCTGATTTTTTTTCTGAATTTTAAATTAACTTCTTCCTTTTGTCCTGCTTTTTAGCAGTCATTTAAAAAAATTTTGAGTTCTAAATTCTTTTCTTCTCCCCCCCTTCTTGAGAAGGCTAGTAATTTGATAGAGGTTTTATACATATGTGTGTGTGTGTGTGTGTGTGTGTGTGTGTGTATAATATGTGGGTAATCATACAAAATATTTACACATTAGTCATATTGTGAAAGAATAACCCGCCTACCCCCCAACAAAAGCAAGACAAATAAAATTTACATTTATTTATTTTATTAGCCAACATATATCTAAAATACAATATTAATTTTTTTAAGTTAGAGTATATATATATATATATATATCTGAATGGAAATATAATCTGTATTATAGCTATAATTAAATGTTTTTATAGATAATACTTAATTCAAAATTCACAAAAACATGTTTAAAGATTACATGGCTACAAACATATAAGAATTTTTAAAAATTATATTTCAATATCTTCAATGGAATCTCTTGAAATCATTATTATGAATTTTGCCTTCTTTTACTTTATATTGATACATAATCACTTATTGGAGGTTTGTTTTCTGCTTTGCTATATTTTAAAAACAGCTTTAGGGTTTGTAGTTCTAATTCACTCATGTGCATTTTACTGGGGAAGGAAGGAGTAAATTCTACTACTCTTTATCATCTGTTCCTTATCACAGAAAAAGCATTGCTATCACCAAAGCACCAGGGTCAATGTCACCTTGCTAAGCATTGCACATGGGTCTGCACTTATTTATTGGGTTCACACATTAAGAACATTTCAACTTGGTCTACAACCTTTTTATATGTTATGAGGAAGAAGATCAAGATGGATACAAAAGGACTGAGACTAATGGAGATGCTGCCAGTGTACAGACTAATCTGTATTTAGTTTCTTGGATTATTGAAAAGACTTTTTAATAGTCCTGCCACAGAGGGGTTGAACAGGGTACCAGTTGTTTTGCATGCTTTTCGGAGCACATTCATCAGCAGCAGTGAAAGAAAGGTCATAGAAAGTCGATAGTTGATCCTGGCTCACAGCAATGGGCTCCTTTAAGACAATCCAGGTCACACATTCCAAGAGAGGAGGAGTAGTCAGTGAACCAGGATAAGTATAATAACATTCCAAAGACTCAGGAAGAAGACAAAGTGGATTAAAGTCTTGGAAGACTGAATTTTCACCCTTTGTTTGAATTTTATTCAGAGACTCAACAATTTTCTGCATTCCTTGGTTATCACTTCCAATCTCTAAAAAGACCCCAACAACAGCCAATCCATCATCCTTGGTCACAGCAACCTGGAAATCATCATATTTTGTATTCCAATGAACCAAGTGAAGCTCAGCTGCATATTTGTTTCCATCCACAATATGCTCACTGCCTTTTGGGTTGTTACTGCCACCCCAGTGAAAATGTAACTGGATCAATCTGTAGTTACACTCCAGGGGTCCTCCACTTAGCATTGCCATGTCCGAGCAGTCCTCGAACTCCACGTTGAAGGAAGGTCTTGTACCAGTCTTCTGGCCCTTGAGGACCTGGCCCGTATCCCCAGGAGCTAGACATGGCCTTGCCAGCTGGTGCGAGTTTGGGAATTAGCTCTCAGACCACACCTCTGCCCCTGTGACAGCCGGCCTCTGACAAATAAAATTTAAAAAAATATCACTTGAACTTTATTCAGACTCCATTAGTTCTTTCTCTGGAGGTGAATAGAATTTTTAATCTTGAATCTTCAGAATTTAGATCATTGTGTTGCTGAGAATAGCTAAATCATTCACCATTCTTCATTATACAGTATTGCTGATACTGTGTATAATGTACTCCTAGTTTTGCTCACTTTACTTTATATCAGTTCATGTAACAAATCCTGCTAGTCATTTCTTAAAGTATAATAGTATTTCATCACAATCATATACCACAATTTTTTTTAGCTATTCCCCAGTTGATGGATATTCTTTTTTACAAAAAAAGATTGATTAGAAATATTTTTGTACATTGATCCTTTTTTCCTTTCTTTTTTAAAAATCTCTTTGGGATGCCAACCTGATAGTTATGTTGTTGGATAATTGCACAATCTTATAGTACTTGGGGAATAATTCCAAATTGCTTTTCAAAATGTTTGAATCATTTTACAACTTAGTCTATACATTCTTAGTGTCTATTTTCCCCTCATTCCCATCAACATTTGTTATTTCCTTTTTTTGCTATATTAGCCAGTCTGGTAGGTGTGAAATGATAGCTCAAAGTTGTTTTAATTTTCATTTCACTGTAATCTCTAAGTAATTTAGAGCATTTTTATATGACTATAGATAATTTTGACTTCTTCGATCTTAAAACTGTTCATATTCTTTGACCATTTATCATTTGGGAAATGACTCAGTTCTCTATATTTTTGAGAAACATAGTCTTTATCAGGGAAATTTTCTGTAAAAAAATTTTCCCATTTTCTGCTTTTCTTCTAATCTTGACTATATGGATTTTTAATTAAATTTAATTAAAATTAATCTATTTCACTTCCTGTAATGTGTCCATTCTATCTTTTGTCATAAACTCCTTCCTTAATGATTAATTTGTTACATGTTTCCCTAATTTGCTTATGGTATGTTGTCTAATTCATGTGCCCATTTTGACCTTTTCTTGGTATAAAGTATGAAGTATTGTCTATATCTATTTTCTGTTATACTACTTTGTACTTTTCCCAGAAATCTTTGTCAAAGAGTGAGTTCTTGTCTCAAAATCTTGGATCTTTGAATTTATCAAACATTTGATTACTGAGGCTGTTTGCTACTATGTAATGCGTACTTAATCATTTATGCTGATCTGTCATTCTGTTTCTTAGTTATTACCAGACTGTTTTGATGATTACTGTTTTGTAATATAGTTTGAAATTTGGTACAGCTAAGACATTCTCCTTTACATTTTTTTATTGATTCCTTTCATATTTTTGCTCTTTTTGTTCTTACAGATGAATATTGTTATTTTTTCCTTGCTCCATAAAATTATTTTTTTGGTGGTTTGATTGATATAGCACTGGATAATTAAATTAATTTAGAATTATCATTTTTATTATATTGACTCAGCTTACATATGAGCAATTAATATTTTCCCCATCTGTATATAACTTACTTTATGTGAAAAGTGTTTTGTAATTATGTTCATATAGTTACAGAGTTAATTTTCTTTTTTTTTTTTAAAGGAATTTCTCTGCATTGAGGGAAGACTAAAGGGGGATGGTTGGAAAAGATGGAAAAGCCAGAAATATCAACAAAAATCTATTTTTCAAAATATATTTCATATTACTTTGATCTACTAATAATAAAGAGATCTGCTAGCCTGACAAAGGATTTTTTAAATTTTTAAATGGAAAAATTTTATAATTAATTATAATTTGTGTAAGTTGAATGTTGTATATGATAATAAATGTTTTGATATTTTTTTACATTTCCAGTCTTAAAATTTTTTTAATCTGTTTTTTTTTTCTTCCAAATAGATTATCTTTCTCAAGGAATTGACCTCTCTGGAATAGAAGTAATAGAAAATGATCTACTTTTTGTTGCAAGAGCTCGACTTGAGGTTGAAAATCAGGCTAAACGTTTACTTGAGCAAGGAGTAGAGACTCAGGTAAAAAAAAAGTATTTAAATCCTTTAAACTGAAAAGGACTTAAAAGAAAAGACATAGGAAGGAAACAAATATTAAACATCTGCAATGTGCCAGGTATTGGACTAAGTATTTTACAGATATGACCAATCATGATCCCCCTGACAGTTAATAAACCAAACCAGAAGAGCTTTTAATTAAAACTTTCACATTGATATAACTCTATTTTGAAATTGCAATTTAGTATTTCAGAATTAATAAATTTAAATAAATTCAGTATCTGTGCTACTATGCTTGGGGGGAAACAAAAATAACATGCAACTTTTTATAAAAGCACATAATTCCAGAAAGATAGTGACATATACTAAGTATGCTTACTCTTGATCGATAACTTCTGAAACTCATTTCAGTGTTTACTTGCTGTTCCTTCTGAGCATCATTTGTTTATTAATTCTGTATATGGGCGTATTTGAATGATACAAGAAAGGCCCTCTGTATTTTCATAATAAAACTATCTCTCTTCAGTGAGAGACCTTCACATAATTGTATGAGAAAACATTTGTTATGATGCCTGAATTAAAAATATTCTCTCCAAACTGATATAACATCTTAAGATAAGAAAACTTTCTGATTTAACTACTCATTTACTTAGCAGAATCAGATCCATTGCGTAGGTTTTATAGGATAACTGATTTAGTTTTAATAGAAGAAATTTCCAAAAGAATTTCCTAATATTTAGAGCTACCCAAACCTTGAATGATGCATTCTATTTGTTGAGAACATTGAAGGCAAAATATATTCCCCAGTTTTGGTATTAGATTAAATAAACTCACCTTTCTTCTACTTCTAGTTTTTTTTTTCCCAAGAGATTTTATAATGACCATTTTCAATTGTCATAGCCTTTTTCTACAAGATTTTTTCTGTTTGAAAGTAATATTCGTGTTTATGATACCCTATGGATTCTTGATTTTCTTATTCTTATTGCTTTGTAATTTGAATTCCCAATGTATACGTCAACGTTTGGCAAATCATCCTTATAAATCCGCATTCATTCAGAGAAGTACTACTGAAATTCTTCATTTTCTCTGTAGACTTACAGTGTTAGAAATAGTTTCTAGAATGTCAGTCTAAATAAAAGATAGTTTAGAAATAGTGATTAATTTCAGTTTGTAGTCCTTTCCGAGGTCAAACTTGACTTTACTTGATGAATTATCAGATGATGTTCAAAGTTAAAGCAGAACTGACAAACTTAAGGAAAATTAATCCTATTTAAATTGAAGAATTTACAGTTTTATTAGATGTTTCAGACTGTATCAGTTAATCAGGGCATTATTAGGGTATATGACTGCTGTTTTTTAGTAGTGACCTGTTTCCAATCAAACCAGCACTTCTTTGGAAGAACTACATTAGTGCTTAAATTATATTAAGAGCAGAAAAAGATGAAAGGTATAATGATGAAATATTACTGGATTTGTTGCATAGATGTGTTAATAGAGAAAATAATTTGCTTTAAAGAATAATGCAATGCTAATTTTTCTAGAAGAAAAAAGAAGTAAAACAATAGCAAATAAAAAATATAACACACTGCTTTTGTAAATTAAATTTTTTTTCCAGTTTAGAGAAAATGTGCCTTCTCTACTCTTTTTTTTTTTCCCTTCCCCAATTGAAAGAGAAAGAAAAATAAAGGCACTTGAAAAGCACGTATTGTTAAGGAAACAAATTTCCACATTCGCCATGTCCTCCCCCCCCCCAAAAAATCTTATTCAATAATCTTGAGGTATTTTTTTAAAACTCTCACCCACCCAATCATTTAGACTGATTCATTTTTTAAGGACTTTTAGGACTAATTTTTAAAATATCTCCTTTCTCTAATTTTCTTTGCTCCCTTCTTCTTGTTCCCTTCTATTTTCCTGTTGAGATGTGACAGGACCACTCTGAGGTCTTGTCTACTCTAGATTTACTCTCTAATCCTTGATGATGATGATGATAGGGATTAGAGATGACACATGTATAATCTTTCTGTATATGAACATGTAAGCAATTTAGCTCTATACCCCTTGTTATTGTTTGTTCATAGTTACTTTTTTCATGTTTCTCTTGATTCCTGTGTTGACAGATCAGATTTTTCTATGCAGTCTTTTCAGAAATGATTGATAGTTTTCTGTTTCATTAAAAGTTCAGTTTTTCCACCTGAAGGATAATACGTATTTTCACTGGATAAGCTTTTTTGGAATATTGTATTCCAAGCTATTTGTTCCTTTGCCTTCTGGAATGTCATAATCCATGCTCTCTGCACTTTCATATTCATAGTTGAAAAATTTTATGTGATCCTGATTAATGCTTCTTGGTATGTAATTCTTGCTTGCTTGTAGTATTCTTTGTGGTCCTGGAAGCTCTGGATTTGGGTTATGTTTCAGTGGGATTTCATTTTGCTATTTCTTTTAGGAAATAATTGATGAATTTTTTCTATTTCTACTATATCTGGTTCTAAGAGATTTGAACAGTTTTCTTTAGTGCTTTCTCAAAATATAACTAGACTTTTTGGGGGGATCATAGCTTTTAGTGAATTCATTGATTCTTAAATTTTTCCTCTTCAAAATGTTTTCAGGTCAGTTTTTGTTGTGAGATAATTTACATTTTCTCATTTTTAATTTTTTTTAGTCTTTTAACTTTTAAGAATATTTCTTGTTTTCTTATGGAGTCATTAATTTCTATTTATTCCAATCTAATTTCTGTCGATTGCATTGTTTGGGCAAGGTTTTATATCTCTTGTGCCAAACCAATATTTCTCATTTCAAATCTTTCTTTCATAGCTCTCATTTTTGTTCCTATGTTTTTTCTTCTACTCATTTCTTTTTAATTTTAATGTACATTTTCATTTATTTACACATTACTAAAATGGTCTTGTTGTAAGAGTAAATATAATCCCTTTTTCCTCCACAAAAATAAAAACCTCACCAGAAATAAACTGAAAGAAAGAGAAAAAAAATGTTCTTCAATCTGTGTTCCAGTGCCATCGGCTCTGTCTCTGGGGTGGATCGCATTCTTTATACATCAAAGAAGTTACTTCCGTATTTTTCCACAGTTGCTGTTGCTGATTGTAATTCCCTTTATCCATTCCCACTCATTACCATTTATTATATTTTCTCTCCCCTTTCACTCTGTCTCTCTTCAAAAGTGTGCTGTAGGACAGCCAAGTGGTGCAGCAGACAGAGCACCAAGGTGTTGCTACATACCCCAGAGACCCAGCAACCACCCAGCCTCTTGGTCTTGGACATGCCATCCAATCCCACACCTTGCAAAAAATAAAAAAAAAAAAATGTGTTATATCTGACTATCCTCTCCCATTATGTACCTTCTCCTTTCTCACCTATATTTCCCCCTTCCCTCCCCCATCCCCTTTCTCTTCGAGATTTCTATGCCTTATTAAGTGTGAATGTTGTTTCCTTTCTAATCCATTTTTTTTATTTTTTATTTTTTTAGATTTTTGCAAGGCAAATGGGTTTAAGTGGCTTGCCCAAGGCCACACAGCTAGGTAATTAAGTGTCTGAGACTGGATTTGAACCGAGCCACTCCTGACTCCAAGGCTGGTGCTTTATCCACTGCGCCACCTAGCTGCCCATTTCTAATCCATTTCTGATGAGAATGAAGGCTCCCTTATTACCTCCCACTCAACCCCCAATACCATTGCAAAAGTTATTTCTGACTCTTTTACATGAAATATCTTAGTCTATTCCCCCTCTCCTTTCCCTTTCTCCCAGTACATTTCCTTTTCACCCATTGACTCCATTTTTACAATATATATTATACCTTCAAATTGGGCTCTTTTCTGTGCCTCATCCATAAAAGCTCCTAATTGCATTAATAAATGAGAAGGTTCATATGAGTATTATCAGTATCATCTTCCCATGCAGGAATACATGCAGTTCATCATTATTAAATCCCTCATAACTTACTTTTCTCATCCACTCTCTCCATGCTTCACCTGAGTCCTGTACTTGAAGATTAGACTTTCTATTCAGCTCTGGCTGTTTCAACAAGAATATTTGAAATTCCCATTTCATCAAAAGTTCATCTTTACCCCTGGACAGTTTTGCTAGGTAGTTGATTCTTAGTTGCATTCCAAGCTTTTTTTGTCTTCCAGAATATCATATTTCAAGCCCTATGAGCCTTTAATGTAGATTCTGCTAAGTCCTGTGTGATTCTGATTGTAGCTTCATGATATTTAAATTGTTCCTTCTGGCTGCTTGTAATAGTTTCTGACTTGGGAGTTATGGAACTTGGCTACAATATTCCTTGGGGCTATCTATCTATCTATCTCTCTATCTATCTATTTATTTATTTATTTGGATCTCTTTCAGTAGGAGAGTGGTGGATTCTCTCGATTTCTATTTTGCCCACTGCTTCTAGGATATCAGGGCATTTTTCCTATAGAAATTCTTTAAAAATGAAGTCAAAGTTCTTTGCCTGGTCATGACTTTCAGGTAGCCCAATAATTTTTAAATTGTCTCTCTAGGATCTGTTTTCCAGCTCAGTTGTTTTTTTTCAATGAGATGTTTCATATTTTCTTCTAGTTTTTCATTCTTTTGGTATTGTGTTATTTCTTGATTCCGTGCAAAATCATCAGCTTCCTTTAGCTCCATTCTACATTTGAAGAAGTTGTTTTCTTCAGAGAACTTTATATCTCCTTTTCCATTTGGCCAATTCTGCATTTTAAAGCATTCTTCTCCTCATTAATTTTTGTGTACTGCTTGCTCCATTTGATCTAAACTATTTTTTTTAGTTTTTTGCAAGGCAAATAGGGTTAAGTGGCTTGCCCAAGGCCACACAGCTAGGTAATTATTAAGTATCTGAGGCCGATTTTGAACTCAGGTACTCCTAACTCCAAGGCCAGTGCTCTATCCACTGCGCCACCTAGCCGTCCCTCTAAACTGGTTTTTAACATGTTATTTTCTTCAGCATTTTTTGGATATCCTTCACCAAGACTTGATTTTCATGTTTTTTCAGCATCTCCCTCATTTCTCCTCCCAATTTTTCCCCTACCTCTCTTATTTGATTTTCAAAGTCTTTTTTTGAGCTCTGTCATAGCCTGAGCCCAACTTCTATTTTCCTTGGAGGTTTTGGATACAGAAACTTGGACTTTGTCATCTTTGGAGTATGTATTTTAATCCTCTATGGGACCAAAGTAATTATCTGTGCTCAGGTTTCTTTTTTTTTCCTATTTACTCATTTCCCCAGCCTGTGCCCTTTTTTGGGGGTGCTTCCCATGCTTTTGAGTGTTAGTGAGACAGTCCCCACGAGGACCTCAGTTCCTTCAAGGTCTTAAGAGAGACTCTGACTGCTCTCCTGGCATGATTTGTTCTGTGGGTGACCACAAGAACACTCCTCCCTAGAGCTGAGGGGAGGGTCACTTCTCTATGGCAATGGGGGAATCCAGACTGTAACCGGGGCCTGAATATGGGAAAAGCACTAGAGTCCTGTCCCAGGGACAGAGGAGAGACCTTGACATTCTCCCCCGACCCCCTTCCCTTCCATGGGATGAGCATTCTGAGAGCAGCTACTGGGTGGCTCCTTGATGGGTGGCTCTGTGGACCTGCTTCTGTTTCCTGGGATCTGGGCTGCACTTAGGGCTGTGCTGGATCCCATTCACTCTGGCAGAGGTTTCCCCGATGATCTTCCAAGTTGTGTTTGGTGTTCCCTGGGTTGGCAGGTCAGGAAACTGCTTCTGCTGCCAGGAGCCAGTGCTCTCAGAGACCCAGGTGCCCTGCAGGCTGTTCCTGGAAGGCTGGAGCTCCTGCACTCTGGCATGATGATCCTGACTGTACTGCTGCTCCCTCCTACCCTATGGAACAGAGCCTTCCCTCAATCTTCCAGGTTGCCTTGGGCTGGAGAATTGCCTCAGTGGATCTTTCTGTGGGTTCTGTCTCTTGAAAATTTAGTTAGAGTCATAACTTTAAGTTTTTTAAAATATTTTGGAGAGAGCTCCCAGTAAAGCCTGTTCTCATGCCGCCATCTTGGCTCCACCCCCTCATTTCTTTAATAAAAACACTTTAAACTAACTTTTATAATTCCTGCTTTGTTTCTTTCAGGAATTCTAGTTAAATTATGTCAAGCTGGTGTTTTTCTTCAAGTTATTTGTAGGTATTTGGAGTCATTCTTTTATTCTGGGTTTGTGTCTAGATGAGAATCCCTGTCACTTTAATAGTTTTTTTAAATGTTGATTCTTTTTGTTTTCTTGTTATTCTAAACTACTTCTTGACTTTGGACTTTATGTTTTGGATAGGCTCTGAACATTTCTGGTAAGACCATTTAGACTGGTTCTGATAATTTTATTTTGGGACATTGAATGTAATATTGTTTATTCCAGTATTCAGGGACATCTCAAATTGGAGAACCTCAACTTTTTCTTTGTTCCAACTCCCCTTCTGAGCTCTGCAAGTTCTGTGAATATAAGTCTGAGCAATAGACTGGTGAACTCATCTTGTTTGGTGTTTCCTTAGATTACTTCTAGATTTAGCCATTATTAGTCTGTGGGAAAGTTCTGCCTATTCATAGTGAAAAAAAACTGTTGGCTCTTACTCTGGCCTTAGATAGTGTCCTTGTTTGGACACCTGCAGATTGGAATGGAGCCTGAAACTGAGTCTCCATTTAGCTTCTTGGGTGAAAACTAAATAATTGATACTTTTGAACTTGTTCCTTCCATTCTAAAGCTCATAGTTGTTCTTCTTCCTGGAATGCCATGTCTGGGCACAGGTTCTCTTCTTAGTCTATTCTGGGTCTCTGAACCAGAATGGAATAATGAGTGTTTGAGCTTCAAGATGGCATCTATTCTTTTGCCATACATAATTTTAACCTTTTCTGACCTGGATCCTGGATCCTTTTGTTGCCCTAATGCACAACTTCTTGGTTTGGAGGGGGTCCTTACAGGCCTGTTCTCCTGGGTAGGCCCAATGTCCTATATATACTAAGACTCACCATCTTTCTCTCTATGTTGATCTGCTCTATAAAATAATTCAGGGCTATTCTGTCTTGTATTTCCTATCAGGATTCAATCTGGTGCATTTTCTAAATCTGTTTTGAGGAGTTTTTTTGGGGGGGACCTCATTCTGCTTTTTACTATTCTGTCTTTTTGACTCCTGATATATACATACACAAATATATTCTGAATGAACATTGTACCCTTTTATTTCTAGACAGGTAGTTTTATTTATACATATTCTTTAATACTGACTTTAATTGGTTTAAGTTTTTTAAACTTTTAAAATGTAATTTATTTTTGTGCTCACTTAGATAAGTTAAGTACATACAGTATTATAGAGTTCTGAAAGATAATTTTGAAAAGGTGTACGATCCAATGTAAAGAAGACTAGACCCAGAGTTAGAAGATCTTGATTTAACTTTTCTGATCTGCTATTTACTAGAGACACCTAAGGACAGGTTAGAGGTGTAGCTTCAAACGTTGACTGTTTTTAAGTACTTTTGTGGTGGTAGATAAGTCATTTAAACCCTTGGAACCTCAATTTCTTAATTTATATAATGAGATCTCTTAAAATCACTTTCACCTCTAAGTGATAGAATTATAGATGTTGAACCTGAAGCAGTAGGCCTAATGATGGAACCCCTATTATTTCAGGTTTGATTTAGGGAAGAAATGGAATAAATGTCATTGAACAGTTAATGAATAATTATCAAGAAGGGGTTTATTTAACCAATAAAGAAAGATATACAGAAAGAATAAAGTAACACTTCTACAGAAATGGTATTCTTCATCTTTATAAGAAGCAACTAGTTGGCACAGTGAATAGTGTTGGACCTGGGGTCCAGAATATCTGAATTCAAATCTGGCCTTAGATACTTCCTAGTTGTATGATTCTGGACAAGTCACTTAATCCAGTTTGCCTCAGTTTCCTCATCTGATACATGAATTGGAGTAGGAAATGGAAAACCACTTCAGTATCTTTGCCAAGAAAACTCCCAAATGGGGTCAAAAAGAGTTGGACATTACTGAAATAGCTGAGCAACATCTCTATATGTCTTTTCAGAAGGGCAAAGTGTACAGACTTGGTCTTTTAATATTCACCAAATCAGAGGAACTGTGACTCTAGGTGGGGGGGTCTTTTATGTCCATAGGTCCACAGAGGCCATCTAGACTAACTCCCTTACTTTAAAGTAAAGCCCAGGGCCATTAGGTAATTTGCTCAACTTCATGTAGGTAACAAGTGTCAGAGGCTATAACTGACTTCAGATCCTGTGCCTGTGGAGCCCGTGTTCTTTTTGCTGTTCCACATTGTAGTTTCCTTAATCTTTAGGCTGCAACTTTGTAAAATAGAAATAATAATACTATGTGTGTGTAAATATATATGCATGTATATAGTATATATACACACACACAATAATATATGCATGTATACAAACAATAATATATAATACATAAATGTTGAGTATATATATATATATATATATACATATATATATATATATGTTATCTTCTTTTCTGATAGGACTTTTATGCAGTTATCATTAGTAATATGCTACCATTTATCAGTAACTCATATGTCCTAGCTTTCCATTGCACTTTTGGTGAACCCCAAACAAAACTCCAAACTCTATACTCCTTGGTTTTCTAGGTCATGGTAGTATTCTGCGACTCTCAGCTCCACAACATCATCTTAAAAAGTATTGTTAAAAAAGATGAATCTTTAGTTAGTCTTCCAACAAGCATTTACTAAATGCTTATTGTATGACAGGCCTGTTCTAAGTTCTGGGGAGCCAATGGAAGGCCAAAAATAGTCCCTGCTGTCAAAGAGCCATTATTTGAGAGAGAGAAACATAGGACTAATAACTTTGTAGTTTCTTAAATGTAATTGAACTTATTTATTCTTGTTGTTCTTATTATATTATTATCTCTTGTCTTGCTTATTCATAAATTTTTTTTTACTGTAGAACTAGCTCTATAGCTTATCCATTCAACTGCATTTAATTAAATTTTTTTTTTCAGTTTTCAGGACTTAACTGTAGTCAAGATTAGTCTTGTGATGTCTTTTAATGCTGTTTTGTTATTTTTACGTTATCATGATCAGTGTTTACATTGTTGTGTTGTTTATTTCATTCTTTCATTTGTTCAGTTTACAAAATCTTCCCAAATTATTCCTTTTAGCATAACAATATTTCATTAAATTCATGTGCTATGATTTGCTCAGCTATTCCTCACCCCGATATTATATTATAAATATTTGTCCCTATTTGCCAGATCTCTATTCTTGTTATGAATAGTCAGATGTTTACTGAACAAGGCAGATCCAGCAGTCCTTTGAACTCTTCATTGTGAAAATGTTTTATAATTTATTAAAATTCCTTAATAAATGATAATAGCTGGTTTTAATGTTTGTTATTTCTTCGCCATTCTAAAATGTCAATGAATTGTGTAATGGTTCAGTTGGAATTCTTTGAACTTATTTTCTCATTTTTATGTTTTCATCTAGTTTGGTATTGATTTTTATCTTTGTTCTAACAAGTTCCTTGCCTGATTATATACAAGTAACTAATTTAGAAATGACCCACATCAATAAACTATTATTATATTGTATAGAGTATAATAAATTTAATTTTGTCACATCATCATTCTTTCCAAGTATATTGCTCTTCCCCTTTCTAATGAATAATCCTCTGTACAAAAAAAAATAAAGAGGAGGCAGCTAGATGGCACAGTGGATAGCACATCTATCTTGGAGTCAGGGGGACCTAAATTCAAATCTGGCCTCAGACACTTAATAATTGCCTTAGGCAAGTCACTTAACCCCCCTTGCCTTAAATAAAAAATTTTTAAAAATTAAAAAAAAAAATATATATATATATATATATATATATGAGAGGAAAAAAGCAGTGCAACAAAACTAACCATCACATAGAATTAATTTGATATGCTTGTAATCTATTTTGACACGCAGAATCGATTTTCAATAAAAAGAAAGGAGGAAGATGCATTTCTAATCTATTCTTCTAGTACAGTGGGTCATTATCATTTTATTGTTTTTTGCATTTACATTGTTGCATTTATTGTATATATATATTATTTTTCTGCTTTACTTTTGATTAGTTTATATAAATCTTTTCATGTTTCTCTTAATACTTCATAATTATCCTTTCTTGAGTAATAATATTCCATTGCATTCCTGTACCTCATTATATTTAACCATTTCTTAATGGGGCTGCTTCTGTTTTCAGGTTTTTCTTTGATTCTACAAAAAAATGCAGCTTTAATCATATGCATTTGAGACTTTTCTTTTTTCTCAGTATTTATGCTTAAGAATGAGGTCACTGATCAAAGACTATGTCATTACTCTCTTACGGAAGGCAATATTGATAGTGTATGGGCTTGTGTATACTCAGTAAATCTTTGCCATTTCTTGTATCTTACTCTTAGATCATGTTTATAATTATGAAATATTATATGAAATATCAAATCTTTTATAAATTGTTAAAATGTAATTTTTCAAGTAAATTCTGCCTTTGTCAGGGCTAAGTATGGAAAAGATTTACTTGTGTCTAACATCATATTGCAGTGAAATTTTGGCAAGTACTATATGCTGTGTATGACTGTTATTTATATTATCACCTTATTTGACATTTTTAGGTAATAAATCAGTTTAATAAAAGACTTTCTAGAAAATCAAGTGTTTAATTTATTAAGTGTTTGAACTTTGAATTTTGACTACTATGGAAGATTTTTGTGTATTTCCTTTGCATTCACTTGTTACAGAATATGATAATCTACTTTTTTATAGCTTAGCCACTTATTCTGTATAATGGTGATTTTCTTCCATCTCCCTGCTCTTAAGATTGCTTTATTGTGCTAATGATTGTTATTCTGGTTACCATGGCACATTAGTGTCTTTAACAGCTACTGAAAGGTTATTCTCCAACCCCAAGGAGCCCTGCTCTCTTACTTTTTTTTTTTTTTTAAATTTCTGGTTGTCTTTTCTGTGGTCAAAACACTTGTTGCCTTTCACCCTTATTTACCATTACTAGCTCCTTTTTTTTTTTGCCATTTTAACTACTGCCATTTCTCTGTCCATGTGTTTTTCTTAATTTGTTCCATTCATCTAATACTTTAAAAAAAAAAGCTTTTCTGTTCATATAGACATAACTAACCGAAGAATTTTTTTTTCCCGTTCTTTCCAGAGTTTTTACTTCGGGGTTTTTGCATTTTCTATTTTTTTTAATTTTTTAAAAATTATTTATTTCCTCATCTTTTGGTGACTTTGCTGTTTAAAGGCTTCTTGTTTTATGAGTACTCATTTCAGTACTTATTCTGGATAACAGTAATAAACGTTTATTAAGTACAGAGCACTGTTCCAGACGTTAGTGGGAAGATCAGAAATTTAGATAAACACCACAGCATTTTGTCCTAAATAAGCTTACAGATTAGTAGGGACCTTGGAGACCAATACAGATGGTTATAATATACAGTCCTACATGATGAGTACATTAGAGAGTAAGAAAAACAATAATCCATGAAGATTGAGAGTGGAGGTCCTTACTGCCATGGGAGGTCAAAGATTCCGGAGGCTTCTTAAAAATAGGTCTTTAGATTATGACTGATCAGTGATCTCAAGATCACTGGTATCAAACTCAAATAGGAAAGGATCCCTGTAGTAGAACATATTAATTTAGAAACCCACAAATTAACATCATATGGTAGTGTTTTGTTAAACATTTTCCAATTACTTTTTAATCTGGTTCTTTGCAATCATATCTTGCTGGCTAAAGCTTTTGATATCTCTGTTCTATGTAACCAACATTTTTAAGTAGACTTGAATTTTTCATATTAAAACTTGTTTTAATCTGTATTTAACCATATGGTTTGTTCAACCTGTATCTACCTTTTCTCTTTAATTACAACTACTGAGTAACAGATTCCTCCCATTTTGTTACTTAAATATTTTTTCAAAGAAAAATTATTTTCAGATTGTTGTTTTTGTCAATTCTTGCTATGAGTACAGAATTGTGTTAGGCATTGAAACCACATGAGTTGAAACAATGAGGTCTGTTTAGGATATTGTAAACTCCATTGTGCATAGGATTCACCAATTGGCATGCTTGCCTTCAAATTAAGGCATGAGCCTTAATCTCAGAAAAAATATTTTAATGTTAAAAGAGTTTTTAAAACACTTCTGCATAATACTATGGAGGCATTTTGCTTTAAATTACTATGTATATTTTTGTCATATATTTCGTTAGGTGAAATGGAAAATAAATTGTGTATTTCCAGATGTGCTTCACTTAAAATTAATTTCTTGCCCATCTTTTCAGCATGTCAACAGTAGACTTGTCAGAAGTCAAGAAATAAAGATTTAAACCACACAGAAGACTCTCCGATAATATATTTATTATTGGACTTTTCTCCACAAATCTATCATGAATATTAGCAAAATTAGAATAAAATGCTTAAACTTATTATCATAATAATATTTTACATGTTCAGATTTAAAGAATAAAATTAATATTTTTCTCTACTAAAAACAAAAATATTCCACCTCTTGCAAAATGAAAAAAAATCTTTACAATTGTAGTTACTTTAGAATTGCATAACAAAAGTACATGTACATGAACAAAAGTTCTAGCACAACTATGAAAAATAAATGACTGATAAATATACCATATTTATTGAAACTTTAAAATTGTATACTTGTCATGAATTGGCATTCATTTATTTTGCATATTATCATCTTAAGAGTAGGGAATGGTAGATACTAGTATTACATAACTGACTGATTTAGAAATTAATGCAGTAACAATTTGTATTATTACAATAATAAACGAAGTAACAACTGTCAAAGCAACTTCTAACACACCTGTTTTTCCTTACAAAATCATATGCATGGCAGGGACCAATCTTCTTATAAGAGATTTATTTGGGAACACCTAGAACTAAGTGAGGACAAATGATAAGAATTTGTACCCAGGTACATATTCAAAGAATGACTCTCCTTAGACCAGTGCTTATGTCAGTATCCAAAAAAAAAAAAAAAAAAAAAATGGGGCCACTCAACAATACTTTAAGGATCCTTGCAGACTTTATTTTAAGAAACCACGCATTAACATTATCTACATTCTGTTATATTTTTATCTTGATTAATATTCCTAATTACATTTTTTATCTGGTTTAATAGGCATGTGTGACACCTTTGCTGTAGATCACTAATCTTCATTTTTCTCTTTCTGATGAAAATCCTATTACCCAAGGCATGTACTATTTATCTTGCCCTGCCTATAAATCTTCTTTATTTCCCCTTCCCTATATCATTGTATATCTTATAAGCCAAAAACTTTCTTTTTTGAGTTAAAATCTACCCATAATCAAAGACTTGTTGCTTTAAAATATTAATGGCAGGTTTGAGTCTTCTGTGAAACCACCTTTATGGCCCCACAACAGGCTTTAACATCTTTCAAATTCTGAAATTTTGTGACAGACAGAATATACTTTGGATAATATATTTTTTCCCAGTGTTTTCCCCCTTGATGTCATAATAGAATAAAGGGAATTGAACTAGATGATGTCTGCAGTGTCTTCTGGCTCTAAAATTTTCTGATTAAAATCTAGTTTGTCTATTGACAATCACTACTTTGCAGATGGCTCAAGGAAAAAAGAGATAGTTTAGGATAAGTGCAGTTAACACCAGTCAGTCATCATTTATTGAAAATCTCTCACATGCTCAGGACTGTTAGTAGCTAATTAAATAAATATTTAAAGTCATCCCTGGCTTACCTGGGATGCAATACTGTTTACATAAAACTAAAACTAAATTAGTTGTCTAATGCCTAGAATGGAAGTTGCTGTGGAGTATTCATCAGTAGGTTCTCCTAAAAACACATAATACCAAACCATTTAAATTTACTATTTTATGAATGATGTGGAATTAATGAGAGGCAGCAGGGTATATAGACGTAACTAACTGAAGAGTTCTTTTTTTCCTTTCTTTCCAGAGTTTTTACTTTGGGGTTTTTGGGTTTTCTGGTTTTTTTTAAATTTTTTTAAATTATTTATTTCCTCATCTTCTGGTGACTTTGCTGTTTAAAGGCTTTTTTGTTTTATGAGTACTCATTTCAGTACTTATTCCAGATAACAGTAATAAACATTTATTAAGTACAGAGCACTGTTCCAGACATTAGTGGGGAAGATCAGAAATTTAGATAAACATCCATTTTATTTTAATCTGTATTTACCATATGGTTTGTTCAACCTATATGCACCTTTTCTCTTTAATTACAACTACTGAGTGACAGGTTATAGGTAGATTTTAACTCAAAAAAAGAAAGTTCTTGGCTTATAAAATATGCAGTGATATAGGGAAGGGGAAATAAAGAAGATTTATACAGTACATGCCTTGGGAATAGCATTTTCGTCAGGAAGAGAAAAGTGAAGATTAGTGATCTAAAGCAAAGGTGTCAAACATGCCTATTAAACCAGACAAAAAATGTAATTAGGAATATTAATCAAAGACTATTAGCTCTGACTGTGCAGTCAGCGCTTTGTATGGTGAATCTTAATTTCCATTTATATAAAAGGAAATGGTTAGATTAGATGATCTCAATGACCTTTTTTTGATTCTCATATTCTATCATTTTATATGGGAATTTGTGAGAAATATATGATTTCTGCTGCTTTATGGAACTCCCACAGCAGAAACTTCCTTCAGGAGAAATCAGAATCAATTCAGGATTTAGGAAGTAAATCTTATATAGTTCCTTGAGATTAAGGAGGGCTAGAAGATAAGGATTAAGCAATTTGCATAGGGTCTCACAACTCATGAAACTTGCTAGTCAAAGCTACCCATTTACTAAGTATCAAATATGAGATTTGAGTTCGGGTCTTTCTTACTCAAAAAGTCAACTAGTGTTAAGTATCAACTATGTTCAGAGCATTGTTTTAAGAGGACTGGGCATATGAAAAAGAAAGACATGAAGTAATCTCTGCTTGAAGTCTAATGAGGGAGGAAAAAAATATGAAAATAACTGTATGAGCTCAACACACATATACACATACTGGAAAATGAAAGGAAATCAATACCTGGAAGGTACTAGCATTTAGGGAAGTTATGAAAGTTGTTTTTTTTTTAGTTTTTTTTTGCAAGGCAATGGGGTTAAGTGACTTGCTATTAAGTGTCTGAGGCCGGATTTGAACTCAGGTACTCCTGACTCCAGGACTGGTTCTCTATTCACTGTGCCACCTAGCTGTCCCCAAAAGTTGTTTTTTTTTAAATATCTTCTTGTATTATTTCTGTAACAGATAATTTCTTTTATTGCTTCTTTTATTATTTCTGTGTTATAGATAAATAGAAGATCTTTAATCTCAGTCTTGAAAACCAACTTTCTTTATACTGATTCCTTGAAAAGCTAACACATTTTTAAAAATGTTTTTAATATTAAAATTATTTACATTTCTTTAGGTAATTAGGCAGTTGCAAAATTCAGTAAGTATAATTTTCTTGCTCTATCCATTACTTCATTTTATGTATGTATATATATATATATATATATACATATATATATATATATGTATGTGTGTGTCTCTCTATATAAATATTTATATATAGACACATGCATGTTGTGTTTGTATGTGTATTTCTGTGTATGAATTTCCTTATCTTACCCAGATTTCTGGAAATATAATTACTACTCCTGGGCCTGATCCTTCTACTACTACTACTACTTATCAGCCTTGAAATTTTTACATATTTTATTTCCTGATCATGCTGGTTTGACCCTCTCAAGGTAACTCAGGGTGCTCCTGAGAGTTCACCACACTTATATACCCACTAGTATACAATTGGTATAGCCTACTATAGCTCAGAACTACAACACTCAGGAAATCTGACAGCCTCGGCCACCCCAGTAGCAAGAATTACAGGTACCATATTCTCAAGTGAGGAAATGATTTTTTTTTTTAGGTTTTTTTTTGCAAGACAATGGGATTAAGTGGCCATATAGCTAGGTAATTATTAAGTGTCTGAGGCCTGATTTTAACTCAGGTACTCCTGACTCCAGGGCTCTATCCACTGTGCCACCTAGCTGCCCCGTGCCTCCTAGCCGCCTTGGAAATGATTTTTAGGAAGGTAAATGTGGTACTGCCTTACCTTGGGTTTTTTAAATCTCATTTAGTCTATTCTTTACCTTCAGGAATTTTTTTAATATAAGCTTTCTTAGATATCATAACTTTTGGAAGTTTATCAACCATTTTTGTTTTAAGATATTTTTCATTTGACTACAAGCAGAATCTAATGAAATTTTAGTGTTATCTCTCATAGACAATTCAGAATCATTGAACTAAACACTACTTCCATCATGTCATTTCCTTGACCGAAATCATTAGTGGCTTTATTTTCTACTATGTCAAATTTAGATTTCTCTATTGTTTTCCAGACTCTCTATAATATGTTTCCTGTCTACCTATTGAACTTTATTCCCCATTCAAATATCATGTCTATGATTCCTGTAGAACTAATGCTGATTTTTAAGGCATGTTTGAAGCTAACAATAATAATGATGATGATGATGATGATGATGATGATGATAGTAATAGTAGTAGTAGTAGTAGTAGTAGTAGTAGTAGTAGTAGTAGTAGTAGTAGTAGTAATAGTAATAAAAATGTTTGCCTTTCATTTTTGAAAAAGCCCACATCATCACGGAGGTGATACCATGACAAGCATATGGATTGAATTTGAGTAAGGGGGTGCTGTGCTAAGTCACCAGCTTCACTTTCTCCTCCAAAGTCATCTGAATCCAGTGGCCAGATATGAATCAGGATGATTGGATATGAGCCTGAGATGTGGGTAGTCAGGTTAAGTGACTTGCTCACAGTAACAAAGTAAGTGACAAGTATCTGAGGCAGAATTCGAACTCCCATCTTTCTGAATCCAAGACCAGTGCTATATTCACTGGGCTGCCTAGTTGCCTTTGTAATACCAACTAATTTTTCCAAAGTATGAGGAATTCTCCTATACGAGACCTCTGCCTTAGATGGATGAATATGTTTGCCCACAAATGAACTATTTTCATGTTATTCTTTCCTTACACAGTCTGTTTTTTATTTTTATCCAAGTATTACTTGATTTTGATGATCCAGCTTAAAATTTTGCTTAAATACTTATCATGACCGATTGGATACTTGTAGATTAGGAATTTTTAAATTGTTCCTTGATATGTGTTAGGGAGCTAAGATGAAAAAGCTTAATCTTTCTTTTTGATATTTTCAAATACTTGGAAAAAAAACATTTTTTCTTTAACTCTTCATTTCTCTAGAGTTCATATCATTTCTTCAGCCAGGCCTCACATGATTTGATCTCAGGACTCTCCAGCATCCTGATTGTCCTACTCAAAATTCTTCCAACTTGCTTGTTTTTTTTTTCCCCCAAGTGCAGCAGCAATACCTGAGCACAGTACTTCAGATATTCTCTGACCCATATTGGGTACAATGGGACTTTTGGTTCACAAATCCTATCCATTATGACAACTTTTAAGAACTTTTTTCTATCACCTTTATTTCCAGTTATATCTCTTCTCCCTCCCTATTCAGAGCAATCCTGAATCTTAAAAAAGAAAGAAAAAAGTAGTCCATTAAAACCAACAAGCAACAATCAAATCTGATAATATATGTTGTGAGCTACTTCCATAATCCTCCATCTCTGCAAAGCAGGGAAATACATTTTTCATATCTCTGTTACACACACACACACACACACACACAATTCATACATTACAATTGTAGTGTTCAGCTTTGATTGTTTCCTCTCACATTAAATTGATTGAGTATATTGTTTTCTTAACTGTGCTTGTTTTTCTTTGTATCAGTTTATAAATCTTCTCCTTATATTCATATTCATTGTTTCTTACAGGATAATTATATTCCATATATTTTCAATTATACACTTTGCTTAGCCAGTCCCTAATTGGTGGGGATCTTCTTTATTTTCATTTTTTTCCTAGAGAGAAGAGTGAGAGAATTGAAATAAATATATTTGTGTTTTTTGGATCTTTCTATATTTGATCTTCTTCGAATATATTCCTAGCAATGGGATCTCTGAGTCAGAAACTATCTTCATTTTATTTTCTTAGCAGAATTCTAAATTTTGATGACTAATGCTTCATTATATAGTTTTAGATATTGTACCGTCAGGCCATCTTCCTTTGCAATTTTTTTATCATTCCCTTGATATATTGACCTTTTGTTGTTCCAGATGAATTTTGTTACTATTTTTCTTGCTCTGTAGACTATTTTTTTGGTAATTTGATTGATATACTTCACTAGAAGAAAAAAATCAGGGTAGCAATCCTGATCTCTGACAAAGCAGAAATAGATGTCATTAAAAGGGATAAGGAAGGAAACTAACTACATTTTCTTAAAAAGTACCATAGACAGTGAGGTAATATCATTATTAAACATGTGGACACCAAGTGGTAGATTCTTAGGAAAGAAGATAAATGAATTGCAGGGAGATGTAGGCAGCAAGACTATAGTAGTGGGGGACCTCAACCTCCCTCTCTCAGAATTAGATTAATCACAAAATATACAAAAAAGATGAATAGTGTTTAAGAAAACTTAGATATGATAGACCTTTGAAGAAAATTAAATGGGGATAGAAAGGAATATATGTTTTTCTCTGCAGGACATGGCACCTATACCAAAATTGACCTTGTATTAGGACATATTAGGACATAAAAACCTTACCATCAACTGCAGAAAGGCAGAAATATTAAATACATCATTTTTATATCATGATACGGTAATAAAGAGACATGGAAAGATAAACCAAAAACTAATTAGAAATTAAATAATATAATATTAAAGAATGAGTAGATCAAAGCAACAAATCATAGAAATAATCAGCAGTTTAATCCAAGACAAAGACAACAATGAGACATCCTACCAAAATTTATGGAATGTAGCCAATGCAGTTTTTAGGGAAAATTTTTTGTCTCTAAATGTTTATATGAATAAAATAGAGAAAGAGAAGATCAATGTATTGGGCATACAACAACAACAACAAAACTAGAAAAAGAACAAATTAGAAATCCCCAATTAAACACCATTTTAAAAATTCTGAAAATCAAAGTATAAATGAATAAAATTGAAAAAATAAAATACCATTGAACTAGTAAATTAAACTGAGTTGCTTTTATGAAAAAAATGACCAATGAAATAAACATTTAGTTAATCTTAGAAAAAAAAAGTAAGAAGAAAACTAAATTACCAGTATCAAAAATGAAAATGGTGAATTTACCAGCAATGAAAAAGATGTTAAATGTATAATTTGGAGCTTTTTGCCCAACTGTATAACCATTAAATTTGACAATCTAAGTTAAATGGATGAATAATTTTAAATATTTTATTAGTTTTCCAATTATATGCAATAGTAGTTTCTACCTATCATTTTTTGTAAAGTTTTGAATTTTACACTTTTCCCCCCACCCTCCCTTCCCTCCCTCCATCCCCACCACAGAAGTCATTCTTATAATCTTCACATTGTTTACATGCTATACAATGATCGAAATTGAATGTGTTGAGAGATAAATAATATCCTTGAGAAGAAAATAAAATATTAGAGATAGCAAAATTATGTTGTACATAAGATACTTTTTTAAAAAAAATTGAAGGTAATAGACTTTGGTCTTTGTCTAAACTCCACAGTTCTTTCTCTGGATACAGGCGGTATTCTCCATTGCAGATACTCTAAATGGATGAATAATTACAAAACTATAAGCTATCCAGATTTGCAGAAGAGGAAATAAAATATGTTAATAGTTCTTGTCCTTCATTATCAAAGAAGTCTAAAATTACATCAACAAATTTGAGACAAATCACAATGTATATGACTGTGGCTGATCAGACCAGTACGAGCTTGGAATCAATGCTCTACCACAGATTGGGTACAGTTCATGTGATCACCTGGGGTGCTTACTTTAAACTTACATATGTAATGTTTCTTTTGAGAAAATATGTAAAAAAAAAACCTCATTTCAGAGAAACTATCAATAAACTCCTTTAAAAAATATCTCAAGGCCCAGATAGATTTATTTTTTTTAGGTTTTTTTTTTTTTTGGAAGGCAAATGGGGTTAAGTGGCTTGCCCAAGGCCACACAGCTAGGTAATTATTAAGTGTCTGAGACCGGATTTGAACCCAGGTACTCCTGACTCCAAGGCCGGTGCTTTATCCACTACACCACCTAGCTGCCCTGCCCAGATGGATTTATAACTGAATTCTACCAAACATTAAAGTACAATTAATTCTAATGCTATATTAAACTATTTTAAAAAATAGGAAGAGTTTCAACCAGATTCCTTTCATGATACTAGTATGATGCTGATAACCTAAACCAGGAAGAGCTAAAACAAAGAAAATTATAGACCTATGTCCCTAAGCAACATTGATGCAAAAATCTTAAATAAAATTTTAGCAAAGAGATTACAACAGGTTATTACTAGGATAATATGCCATGATCAGGTAGAATTTTTACCAGATAGGCAGGAATGTTTCAGTTATAGGGGAACAATAAATATAATTAACCATATCAATAACAAAACTTAACAGATCATATGATTATTTCAATAGATGCTGAAAAGACTTTTGATACAATACAACACTCATTTCTATTAAAAATACTAGAGAGTATAGAATAAATGGAGTTTTCCTTAAAATAATAAGCAGAATCTGTCTAAAACCATCAGCAAGCAGAAAATGCAAGGGGACAAACTAAGGAACATTTCTAATAAAATCAGGGGTAAAATAAGGATGACCATTTATCGCCATTACTATTCAATATAGTATTAAAAATGTTAGCTTTAGTAGTAAAAGAGAAAAAGAACTTGAAGGAATTAAAATTAACAATGAGGAAGTAAGTTTTTAATACTTAAAAGTTCTTTTCCTTACCTTTTCCAGCCACTAAACATATGCAAGCAAGGTATCATTTTCATTGCTTATAAGGTGATTTAAACAGTTTTATATATATATACTGGTTTATTATGTACTTATTTTGGCAAGTAACCCATATTTTATACTTTCATTACATGTGAATCAGAGGCCAAAATGTTCCTCTATGGAAATGTACATTATTTTATATTCTTTCCAAGTTCATTTCATTTTCCTTCTAACAATATTTTTTTCTGCTCCTTTCAGCAACCAGACTTTTTGAGCCAGAGTTGTCTCTTTTGCTTGGGATTCAGTACTTGACAATAGTTGCTTAAGAGTTGTTTGTGGATGGGTTGTTTGGTACTCATTATTTAAATAGTAAAGTCCAAAGACTGAGCAAGTTTTAGGAGATGCCAGTGATATGACTCTTCATGTAAGCCTTAAAGAAAGCAAGAGAACAGTGTGAGAGCAGCCTCTTCATAGTATCATGTTTGGAGAGCATCAGCAAATACCAGCTTGTGGCAAAAAGTGCATTGAAGGTAGAGCAATGTTAAATCAATTTGGAAAGATAGATTGGACTAAGATTATGACAGGTTTTAAGTGAAAAGAAGTATTTGTGTTTTGTCCTAGAAGTAATAGGGAGCCACTGAAATGATATAGTTGAATGTTTTAACATTATCACTTTAGCTGCTATGAGGAGGATGAATTGGAGAGGAAAGAGAATAGATTTAAGGAATCCATTTAACTAGGAAGAGAAATTCTGCATACCCTAAAAAGTTCATCAAATATCTGGGGATTAGTTTATGTAGATCTACAGAGGACGTATGTAAAATACAATTATATATTCATTTGGCTGAAACAAGAAATATTTAATATTCATTGTTGGACCATACCAATATACTAAAAGTGATAATATCCTAATTGTTCTGTAGAGTCAGTGTTATAGTAATTAAATTACCAGAAAGGAAAACATGATATAAAAAATGTCTTTTACTACTACTAAAGCAATACTTGTTCCACCTGGCACAGCTTTAGATCATCCTGAAAATTTATATATAATTATTAAAATAAAAACAAAGTCTAACAATCTAAATCCTCATGAGTTAATAAGATATCCACAGCCTGGCATTTTACATAGACAGTGAATATATTCATTGAAATCTAGAAGAAAAATTCATTTTGATTAGCCTGCATGGCTTAATGTACTGTTCATCAATCTTTAGAGTAATTGTCTTTTAAACTGAGGTCTGTGGGTCCAAGATTGAGAAGCAGTTCTCATTGTTCCTGATTTTTATGAGGTTATTTCCTTAGCAGGCTTCATGGTTGTTTCTCTCTTTAATGGTTTTAAGTGAAGAGATTTTTAGGTACAATAATAGAATCATTTATACATAACAAGGTCTCACAGCAACTGACAACCAAATTATATTTAAAGATCATCTGCTATTCGTTTATTTTGTCCTATTTTTCAGCACTGTCTAATTAGTGGATGAGAACATAAAATCTATGTGTATATTAATCAATTTATAATTTATTTAGTTAATTTCAGAGATTCCATAATAATCAGTAGATAAATCATCATTTCAATAATTTCCATACCATGTAAGCAGCTTTTAAAATCCTTTCTTGACATAGTTTCTTCCATTTATACCTACTTAATTCTTAATATTTAAAAGTTATAAGTCAATTATAATATCACATGTGAAGTTTGTTGACTTCTTAACATAGTCATACTTTTTCTACACATGAGTAATTTTTGATATTTGGAACCTGAAAATCAATTATTATTTACCCTTTATTCTTGAAAAAATGAATTATATAGTTTGTTCACAAGGAACATTATAAGAAGATTCTCCAGTAAATTTTAGGACATCAAAAATAATTTATAAAAATGGTGTCAATTAAAATTCTAGATTGCTTCATTAACTATAAAGAGTTCAGTGAAGGAGCGGCTAGGTAGCGCAGTGGATAGAGCACTGGCTTTGGAGTCAGGAGTACCTGAGTTCAAATCCAGCTTCAGACACCTAACAATTACCTAGCCGTGTGGCCTTGGGCAAGCTACTTAACCCCATTGCCTTGAAAAATCTAAAAAGAAAAAAAGAGTTCAGTGAAATAACATACTATAGAAATTAAAACTAACTTTTTTTCCTTTTTCACTCACTCAACAAGGCAATGAAAGCTTCACTTTCCAAGTAGCCAAAAGACAGATAAAACAATTTTTGGAAAAAATGGCTTATTCAGGAAGGTGTTATAAAAATCAAATTTTTCCCCACTATAATTTTTAGTTCCTCTTTAAGCTAATTTCTTACTTAGTCATAGACTAGAATTAATAAGACTCTCATTCACACATGTATTCTATCAGGTTTGGTGGTGTGTGTGTGAAGAGAATAGTGTTTAAAGCTCAATATGAGAATGGGTTCTAAGCACCAAGGCCAAATTTCAAGTTTGTAAATCCCCCTCTTTCCTTTCACACTAAAATCAATAAAAATCCCTCACCCTGCTAGGTTGAGGAAGACAGTTCTGGGTGTATTTAATTACAAATCCCACTTTAAGCAATTCTAGGCAGGTGTACTATCTCTTTCTAAAATAATAAAAATTCCTTTCCTTTAGAAGGTGAGAGGAAATCTAGGAGTATTTATAAACAAATTTTTCAAAGTGTACTTTAACAATACTAGAGAGATGTTATGCCCTCAAACAGTGTTCAAGCAAACTTCTGCAGATAGAAGTAGGAAAATTCTTTTCTATCTCTATGCTTTTTTCCCTTTTTTGGGTAAGATTTTGAGTTCCAAATTTTTCTCCCTATTTCCCTTTCCTCCCCCTCCCCAATCAATATACAGACTGTAAATGTATAATCATGTTGAACATATCAAGTTATGCTGTGAAAGAAGAATCACAATAAAAGGGAAAACCATCAGAAAAAATATTTAAGTGAAAATCAGACTTCAATCTGCATTCAAATTCCATAATTCTTTTTCTAGATGAGTATGGCATTTACTGTCACAAGTCTTTTAGACTTTTCTTTGATCACTGTATTGATGAGAAGAGCTAAGTGTATTAGTTGATTATCTCACAATATTGCTGTTAATCTGAACAATGTTCTGGTTCTTCTCACTTCACTCAGCATCCATTCATGTAAGTCTTTCCAAGTTTTTTTTGAAATCTGCTCCTCATGATTTCTTACAAAAACAATAGTACTCCATATTCATATATCATAACTTGTTCAGCTATTCCCCTCAGTTGATGGGCATCCCCTCAATTTCTAGTTCTTTGCCACTACTAAAAAGCTGCTATAAATATTTTTGTACATGTGGGTCCTTTTCTCTTTTTTATATGTTTTTTTCAAGAATTAGGAATGCAGAGATAAAATATGTCCTGTGAAAACTTTGAACTCTAACTCTTAACACTATTTTTTGTTTATCTAATCACATTTTAAGATGATTAGCCTACAAAATACCAAAAACCCACTGCTGACAACCTGTGCTCCTACATAATATTTTTAATTTCCCTTAAGGCTGAAAAGTTAAATTCTGATTTCAGAGGTTTAGAAAATTCTTTTTATTATTTAAAGGAGATATATCCAACCTTTCTGGAGGACAATTTGGAATTATGCCCAAAGGGCAATAAAATTGTGCATACCCTTTGATCCATCAATACCACTACTGGGTCTATAACCCTGAAGAGATGATGAAAAAGGGTAAAAACATCACTTGTACAAAAATATTCATAGCAACCCTCTTTGTGGTGGCAAAGAATTAGAAATTAAGTGAATATCCTTCAATTGGGGAATGGCTTAACAAACTGTGGTATATGTATGTATGTCATGGAACACTATTGTTCTCTTAGAAATCAGGAGGGATGGGAATTCGGGGAAGCCTGGAAGAATTTGCATGAACTGATGCTGAGTGAGATGAGCAGAACCAGAAGAAAATTGTACACTGTAATAGCACCATGGGGTTGATGATCAACCTTAATGGACTTGCTCATTCCATCACTGCAACAATCAGGGACAATTTTAGGGTATGTGCAATGGAGAATACCATCTGTGTCCAAAGAAAGAATTGTGGACTATTAACTTTAATTTAAAGACTATTACCTTTAATTTAAAAAAAAAAGTTAACTTATGTAATTTTGCTATCTCTTAAATTTTATTTTTTCCTTAAAGATATGATTTCTCTCTCAATACATTCAATTTTGATCAGTGTATTGCATGGAAACAATGTAAAGCCTTCTGTGGGAGGTGGGGGGAAGGGAAGTGAGATTAGGGGAAAAATTGTAAAATTAAAAAAAAAATAAAAAGGATGCAACATCGGTTTGCTGCCATACAAATAACAGAGAACAGGCTATAGACCCTTAGGCCTAGGCAGAAGCTGTTCCAAAGTCTACAGAGGCTAAAAGAGCAACTGCAAATCTCATATTAATGAGGGCAAAAATCCTATTATTGGTGCTTGCTTACATTCAGAGGGCTAGGAGATTGGAGGGGCCAGGATGCTCACAAAAAATTTGCAATATATACATATATATATATATTATATATATATATGAAATGTAAATGATGTATAAAATGATATATACAAGTCACACCATGGGATAATTAGAAGGGCATGGAATATTCTGTCTTTCATAGTTATCAATGTGGATTGTAGATGTAGGGTTTGAAGGGACCATTGAGACCATCTGGTCCAACCCTCACATTTTACAAACTAGATACTTGACAGGAAAAATCATAAAAAGATGAAGTTCTGTCAGTTTTATAAAACCAAATTATTCCTACAAGTAAACTTTGTAGGTAGGATTTGAAAAAAAAATGTAGAATTTAAGGGGGGGGAGAAATCTTTTGCATTATCTCTGATTAAAAATATGAAAAATCCAAAGCATATTGAGATCTATCACAAGTATTTTAGGAAAAGCACCATTCCCTTTTAACAAATGGCCAAAGCATAGACATTTTTTTTAAATTTAGTAACTTTTTTTACATCAGCTTCATTTTAAAATATATCTTTCTCCCTTCTCTATCAGTGAGCTATTCCTTGTAAGAAAGAATTAAATAATTTCATTGGGTATTTAATTTTTTCTGCTTCTTTGTCACTACATGTTCATGGCAACTTATTATCTTTCACCTTATTAGTGTGTGTGTGTGTATAAATATGTATATATATATATATATATATATATATATATATATATATATATATAGTATTTGTAGGGATGCTGGGTCAAATCATATGTACATTTTAGTCACTTTTTTGCATAATTCCAAATTATTTTCCGTATTGGTGAGAATAGTTCAAATCTCTATCAATAAAATATAAATTTCTTCAAATTATCCAAAAATAACTTCCCAACTTTTGTCATCTTTGCCTGTTTGTTTGATACTAAGTGAAAGCTTATAATTAATTTTATTTACATTTCTTTTATTATGAGTGATTTGGAGCATCTTTAATTTGATTGTTAATAATTTTTATTTCTAGTTGCATTGATTTTATTGGTGCAAGATTCATTCTGTTGTGATTTTTTGTGATTCCTTCTTTTCCTTATGTGATTGCAATTACTTACTGTATACAGGAATGTGAAAGGTATATGATTTGTTTCTTTTCTAATTTGATATTGACATTTTGGGATGAAAATGATTTCAGAAAGAGAAAATACACATTATTAAATCAAAATACACATTATTGAACTCAAAAGGAGGAGGGAAGCAAGAAAAGGGGGAAAATTGTAAAACTCACAATAAATAAAATTTTCTTTAAAAAAGTGTTCACAATTACTAAAAATTAGAGAAATTCTAATGAAAAATAACTGAAATATCAAGTCATGCTATCAAGCCAACAAAGATGGAAATAATTGAGTAGGGGTGGCTAGGTGGCGTAGTAGATAAAGTACCAGCCTTGGAGTCAGGAGTATCTGGGTTCAAATCCGGTCTCAGACACTTAATAATTACCTAGCTGTGTGGCCTTGGGCAAGCCACTTAACCCCGTTTGCCTTGCAAAAAAAAAAACCTAAAAAAAAAAGAAAGAATTGAGTCAAATGTTCACAGGCAAACCAGCAGATGAATCTGTAAATTGTCCTAAGAGTTATATTGAACAACTTTGGACTGTGAAGGAAAATGTTCTAAGTTCATATTCTTTGACCAAAAGATTTTACTTGGACTTTTTGATGGATCTATGAACTTTGATCTTATGGTTTTGCAGTGATTATTTTTCATCTATCCATTGGACTAAATGGCTGCTAAGATTCCTTCTACCTCTCAAATATTATTATTGTATCTCATCAATATGGGTTCTTTTTTTCTATAATGCATGCCATACTCCATCCATCCTCTTTCATCATGTACAAATATACCCCAAACAAGTTGTTAAATATAAGAAAAAACTCAACAGGTATGATTGTTGCAACATTATAGTCTTAAAAACTGATAATAAAATAATTGTCCAGTAATCAAATTATAATATAATGGTATATAATATTCTGTTGAATATCAGGTATGAACAATTCAGAGATATATGGGAAGATTTGTATAAATCAGTGATTACAGAGCTAAATGCTAATATTTACTTGGTGGATTTGATATTATGCTTAAAAAGTGATTAAAATGTCTGTGCCCGTTGGCTTCTATTTATTAGAGCATATACCTCAAGAACATCAAAGAAAAAAAATATTTTATAGATATCAAAATATTTGTAGTGGTACTTTTTGTAGTAGGAAGCTTGATAAAGCCCAGCTTACTTGGCTAGAGGATGATCAAACAAGTTGTTCTACATAAATGGAATACTATTGTGCCATAAAAAATGACAAATATCAAGAATTCAGAAAAGTCAAAGAAAACTTATGTAAACTGATGCTTGCTGAAATGAACTAAACCAAGAAGCAATATATAAATTGTTGGCATAATATATAAATGGAAAGAACAATAAAACAAAATTGAATATTCTGTAATCATGAGACCCAAATTTGTTCCTGGAAAATAATTGAGAAAATGCATATCTTTGCCAACATAGGAGACTAACTGTGAAATATTTGCATATGCTATCTGATTCAGTTCATGTGCTAGTTCCTTTTTTTTTTCTTCTTTCTTTTTTTATTATAGGAGATCACTTGCTGGATAGGAGAAAGATGAGGGAAATATTTCAAAATGAAGATTATATAAAAAGAAAAATAATGAATAAAAATGAGATTAAAGAAAACCTCTAGGCAAAAGAATAATTATAAGCAAAATAGCTATGCTATATAAAGTCAAAATGGAGAGGCAGAAAACTTCATTCTTTTTTTTTAAATAAAAGCTATTTTATTTATTTTGAATTTTACAATTTTCCCCTAATCTTGCTTCCCTTCCCCCACCCCCACAGAAGGCAGTCTGTTTTTCTTTACATTGAGAAAACTTTGTTCTAATACAAACAACATTGATAATATAATGTGATTCTGTAGAAGACACATCCCTTCTTTCTGTTGCAATTAGTAAACTAACTTTTGTAGGGCAGAGTTTTGTTTCGCAAAGAGTTTTGATTAGTCATTGGGGACTATCAATTATGTTATATCAAATTATATTTAGATCAGGTTGTTGCTGTTTTAATTGCATGACATGTCTTTTCCCTTCTTCTGATTTGTTGATGTTTATCTTCGTGCTAAGAATTGAAAAGTCTGATTATCTAGGGATAATTTTTTCATAAATAAGTTCATCTAGTCATTTTATGTCTTTTTAGATAAAGCTACTTCCTTTTGGAATTTGTAAGTCATTTCTTGCCATCTCCAGTGACTCAGGACTTTCTAATTCTGTGAAGTATTTATGATATATAACCATAAAGCTTTTTTGTCTTCTTTTAGTTTTTAATCTTGGGCTATATTTTTTAGCATGTTTACCTTCTTTCCTTTCCACTTAAATCAGTAAGAATTAAAAGATTTTCATTTAATTTGAAGTGTTTTAAACAAGTTTTTCTTAAGTTCTACATATCTTCAAAATTTTTTAGTATAGAAGTTGAGCTACTTAGACTGCAATTTTTTTTTCAATCGAATTACAACCAGTGGTTACATTTTGCTGTTTTACTCAGCCACCATCTGTGTAATTATCACTGGATAAACATTACACTATTTCAAATAAATAGATAAAGAGGCAGAAAGCAGGTATTACTAATATTTATACCAGGAACCTAGAACAGAAGAAGTTAATTGCCAATAATTTCTCTGATCACAAACAAAAGGTTGATAATATAGGGAAGTATTATCTTTCACATCTGGTTAATTAAACCCCAGATATCACAGTGAATTTGGGGGCCTTCTTAGGACTATGTACATGACTCTGTGTGTCTCATCAATTCCCACATATGTGACATAATGTCTTTTTAGATTGAAAAGAGTATTCTTTAGATTAATACCTTCAAATGCTTTGCAGTTATATTTTTATATATTTACTATATAAATAACTAATTTATAAAAGTTAACAATACTGATAAATTATGTGAACTTTATTAATTTAGTTATCTCAATGGATTTTCCATGTATTGTCCCCATATACTGTGCCCCATTAGATCAGAGATGAATTATTGTATTTAATTCTAAGGACTACATTGATAAGTTGAAAAAAAAGTTAAGATGATTTAAAGGAAATATAGATATTTAGCCAGGAAAAGAAATACCGAGAATATAACATCATCATCTTGGTAGTTTGAAAGAGTTGCCAAACAGAAGGGTAGACTTACTCTACATGACTCCAACAGGATGACTGATAATGTAGAAATTTAAGGAGACCAGTTCAGGATGAAGGAGAACTTCCTAAGAATTAAAAAAGTCTAAAACTAGTAATGCTAATATAGAGAACTTCCTAAGAATTAAAAAAAGGCTAAAACCAGCAATGCTAATAATACAGAGGCTGTGTGTGATCACTTGTTGGGAATCTTGAAATGAAGATTTATGATTTAAATTGGTTTAAATGAATGACCTTTAAAGTCCTCTATGATTCTTAAAATTCTAAGTCCAAATTTCAATTCAGGAATGAACCCTTAATACAAAAATTTCCTTTCTGTATATATGTTGTTACCCCCTCCCCACAATAATGAACTCCTTCCACCTTTCAGTTAGATTATTTCAAAAGTTTTGGCCTGTCTCCTCAAATGTCTTTTCTCATCCATATAACTGCTAAAGTGCTATTCTTAAAGCATAAGTCTGATCATGTAACTCCCATAAATATTAAGCTTTAGTTACTCCCTGTTAATGAACTCTGAATTTTGTTCAAGTCTTGTCTGGAAACAGTTTTATTATTATAACCAGTTTCAGGGAGAGCTATTAAATTGATACTTTGCTCTGAAAGCCAAGTTGGCTCCAAGCGCAAGCATTTTCTATCATGTTTATCGCATAAAATAGAGCAGTTAAATTAAGGGCAGTTAGAATGTATATAGGATTTTTCTAAATAAAAGAAAATAATATTTCTCATAAGGGGAGACATGAACAGACTGTATATCATCTTTCATTATACTGAAAAAGCACAGTGAATAAAATGCCATGTCTGAATCAGGAAAACATGAGTTTGAATCCATCCTGTTGCATTATCTGTGTGACTGAGCAAGTCATTTCATCATGTTTGTCTCATTTTCCTCATCTATAAAATAATCTGGAGAAGGAAAGGACAAACTATTCTGGTATCTTTACTAAAGAAAACCCCAAATGAGGTCACATCAAGTTTGACGTGACTGAATAAATAACATTATAGTGAAAAAAACTGATGTCTGTGATTGTGTGTGTGTGTGTGTGTGTGTGTGTGTAAGAGGTTTGTTAATGGTTTAAATCTATAGAAGTTTCAGAACATATTCTCACATGATATTCTTATGATACTAATGTTTAAACTCAGTTATATTAGTAAATCCTTTGGGTCTTTAAGTTTTCATAAGATGAAATATAAATTCCAGAGTATGGCAGCTATATTCAGGCTTTTTACAAACTTTTTCAACCTCAGAGAAAATTTGTACTAGATATAGATTATTCTTGGCTAAATCAACAAGATAAGAAAGAAATATCTGTTTCACAAGCCATAAACCATGTGTTAAGAACAATTTTAATGCTTAGAGCATTTCCATGCTCTTACCTCAATGAGTACAAACATACTTGCAGTTTTCTAACTTGGAGTCTAACATTATGGCTCTTGGTAGAACCTCGAAACTGATTGTGTCCAGCCACTCAAATCAGGAGGTGCTTAAAGACTAGGTAGGCCTGAACATAGGCCACATAATCTTCTCAGAGCCCTGGACTTGAAGGGATTAGAGCATACAGCCTGAAGGAAAGGGTACTGAAACCCCCATGGTTCCAGGCCTTTCCCCCAAAAAAGGTTTCTCGGGGCAGAAACTGAAGTCCCTTCAATCCATTTCCTTCAGTAGATTGCTTACTCTGTCATCCCCACTCTTTCACTTATTTTCAACTCTTCCATGTCTACTGGTTTCTACACTACTGTCTACAAACATTTCTATCTTTCCCCTATCCAGTAAAAAACTTCTTCTCTTCCTCCTTCCATCCCCACCATATTTCTTTTCTGCCCTTTTCCGCTAAACTTGAAAAGACTATCTGCAACAGTTGTTGCCACTTTCATTTCACTTTTCTCTAAACCTTTTGTAGTCTGGCCTTCAACCTTTTATTCCAATGAAACTGCTTTCCAAAGTTGTGATGTCCTCATTATCAAATCCAATGGACTTTTTTCAATCCTCAAATCTCCTTAATCTCTCAGTAGCATTTAACATGATTGTTTCCCTTGAATGCTCCCTTCTCTCTTCTTGCTGGATTTTTATCCAGATCATACCTTCTAATTATAGATGTCTGGCAGGACTTGGTCAGACTTGTGTTTATGGATGATTATTTTGACAACTATGTAAAGAATGGAGTGGAAAACAAGGAGACCAATTACAAGTCTGTAATTCTACTCCAGGAATGAAATGATGAGGTCCTGAAATAGGTTGATGAATTTGAGGTGAGAGGAGATCATCATCAGAGAACTAATACAAGCTAGCTTGTTTAAATTTAATAAAGCATAACAGACCTTCACAAGAAATCAGTTTGCTATAATTGATTAAGCATAATTCTAGATTTGTGATTTGGAGCATTTTTCGGTGTGGTTTTTAACATTTTGTAATTTCCTTTTTGAGAATTGTTAGTTAATATCCTTTGATCACTTCTCTATCAGAAATAATAGGTAGATGGATGGATGGATGGATGGAGATAGATAGATAGATAGATAGATAGATAGATAGATAGATAGATAGATAGATATCTGGTTTCCTTGTCCACTACCTTTTAGGCAGGTGGGTGACCTCAGACCTTGATCTTTCATAGAGGACTCCATCCAGTATACTTGGGAACTTCTTCTAATCTAAATTTTTTAATATTTCATGGAAACAATGGGAAAATATATATATATATATATGTATGTATACACATATATATATATACTGTCCTTTTACCATGTGACTGATCAGACTTTTCTCCCCATTGTACATCTCTGATGATTTCTTTTTTGCCACTTCTTCTGCACAATTATTCATTTATAAAGTATGCCTCCATCCTTTCTCTTACCTTATGCAGTTTTCCATCACCCCTTGGGTGATGGTGAACTTAAATTCTTCAGTGTCTGGCATTTTATGACTCAGCCATACATCATCATCTGGATGGGCAAGTATTAATGAATTGTGAGCTGTATCTTTGGAAAAAGCACCAATATTGATATATTTAGCAATTCAATATTGTCTTGAAATATTGAATTTGACACTAAAAGTGTAGGAGATATAGGCTAATTATTTTAAGGAAAGGATGAAAGGGATGAATTCATGACTATATTATCCTAGTAAAATTTAATTTTTGAATAAAACCTGGAATTATGACTATCAAAAATTAATTTTCATCCCTTTCCTCCCCCCTGCCCCCCCAAATATATGGAGTGAGTTACATTTTCTGTCTAAAGAACAAGTACATGTCCTTTAGATCTTACTTAGGACCTGGGATTAGCAATATTTATTTGCATATGAACTAAATTTCTTATATTCAATTTGTAATTTTCAGTAGATTAAACATGATTCCTGTAACCTTGATTTCACTATTAATTTATTTAACCAATGTTGGTTAGAAGACAGTTGAAAGATAAATATCAGGCCAGTTCAAGTATAATTATCATAAATATTGATTTAACAAAAAAGTTATATTGTATTGCTGATAAATTATTGAAATATAATTTAAAGCTAATTAGATTTATTATTTGTGATTAATTTCTTTAATTTATTTAAGGCAGTGGGGTTAAGTGACTTGCCCAAGGTTACATGCTAGGCAATTAATAAGCGTTTGAGGTCAAATTTCAACTCAGGTCCTCCTGACTCCGGGGCCAGTGCTCTATCCACTGTACCACCTAACTGCCACAATCAATTTCTTAAAAGTAATTGTTTGAAACTTAAATTTCTTGAGTAGTTAGTAATGTATAATAGACTTATAAAAAAGCAAACTGATAAAAGTCTGCAAAATATACTTAATGAAGTTCACGGCTTCACACACACTTGCATACACACATATGTCAGTTCTTCCTAGCACTATTTTGAGCACATAATACATATTGAATTTCATTTTATTATCTTGGGTTTAATTTTGCTTTTTGCATAGGTTGTTATAGGACAGTCCAGTTGACCATGTGATATGCTGCTTTTATTAATAGATCCACATAAGAAAATTTATGCCATATCTCTAATTTGTCTAATCAAACAAATTTTTACTTATTACTCATATTTAGTGTTGGGTCAAAATGAGAACTAAACAAAATACTATAAACAAATTCAGAAATAACAGAGAGAAGTTTTTTGTTGTTTGTTTTCAAAAGTAGCATAACCAATTTTTACAGCTGTGTTTTCATATTATTTTTGATTCAGCCATTTATTAAATGGACTACTATGTGTAAGAAACTGGTAGACACTGAGTATGTTAACATGGAAAAGAACATAATATCTGCTCTAAAGTAAGTTATAATAAAATAGAGAGGGTAGAGCATGTTTTCAGAAGGATGATATGAGAGTATAATAGAGATAGCTTCTCTAGACAGAGTGCTGTACAAAACTTTTAAGAGAGAACATTTTAAACTGAAGGAAAGAGTGAAATTTTATGGAAGACACTGTCCCTGAGATGAGTTTTAAAGAAAAAAAATTTTCAACACATAGAGATCAGAAAGATGTTTTATCTATGTATCAGCTACTGGAATGCATGAAGGAGGAGATGAAAAGATTATTATTTTGTTCTCAAACAAGCTTTTATTCTGACTTTTCACTGTGTTATTTATATGATTTACCCAGTATCCTCAGACACAAAACACTTACAATACAAACTAAGCTTTATCTAACAAGGTGGAAAATTTTTGAATAAAAAATCTTGGCACCAGTCTGTCTTTTATCCAGTGACTTGCCTAGTCAAAATCAGAAATATATCTCCAAAGGTTAGCTATGAAGTTGTAAATTTATTTTGTTCCTTCCATCTATGAAACAGACTCTCCTTTCAACTTAGGTGAGCTACTTTCCATTTCACAGTGATTTTTACAGGAGCAGAAAATCAGACAAAGAAGTCATTGAGTTCTTGGATGATCTATAAATACTATATTAATAGAAAAATTTGGAAGAGGGGTGGGTTTGGGGAAAAGTTTATGTTAAATGTGTATATCTTTTTTCAATTTTAAAAATTCATTTTTCCAAGTATATGTAAAGACAATTTTCCATGTTTGTTTTTGTAAATTTTTCTCTCCCATCCTTCCCTCCTCCCAACTTAAGATGGCAAGTAATCTGATACAGGTTATATACATGCACAACCATGTTTCTTGCTTTCATATTAGTCTTGCTGTAAAAAGAAGAATGTGATAAAAATGGTAAAAACAAAAAACAAATTTTAAAAAAGTGAAAATAGTTGCTTTGATGTGCATTCAGATTCCATATTTCTTAAACTGGAGGTGGATAGCATTTTCTATCACAGAATTGCCTTTAATCACTACAGTGCTGAGAAGAACTACATCCATCACACAACATTACTATTAATATGTACAATTGGGCAGCTAGGTGGCGTAGTGGATAAAGCACCGGCCCCGGAGTCAGGAGTACCTGGGTTCAAATCTGGTCTCAGACACTTAATAATTACCTAGCTGTATGGCCTTGGGCAAGCCACTTAACCCCATTTGCCTTACAAAAGGAAAAAAAAATATGTACAATTGTTCTCCTGACATTATTCAGCATCAGTTTCATATGATTTTTTCCAAGTTTTTCTGAAGTATACTTGTTCATCATTTTTAGAGAACAATAATATTCCATTAAACTCATCATAATATATATCTTTTAAAATTAAATTTATTATTTACTTATCTTTAACATTGTTTTGAAAAAACATTCCAAATTTTCTCTCTTCCTCAAAAAAGCAATATTATTGAACAAAGTCAAAGATTATAAACTAATCAGGAGGTTTAGAACTACATATCACACTTTTATCAAGAAAAAAGTTATATGGTAATGATTAGGGTAAGCATTTCTTTATAAAGAAGGAAATCAATCAATAAACATTTATGAAGCACTTAGTATTAATAATTTCACAAGCAGCTATCACTGTGTGATCAGATTGCTAGTTGATTAGAGCAAAGTAAAAATTGACTAAAATTGAATAATTTATAAAGATGAGAAAACAATTCATACAATTCTATCTTCAATATCAACTGATTAGTGAAACTGTTATTACTGAAATTTGAGAAGTGAACAAGGATAATGATAGTTAATCTTTCACCAACTATAATGCGAAATAAAGAAACTCTAATATGCCAGAAACTATTTATCCAATAAACATTTGATCTTTTTTCTATAGTGAATGACAGTCAAGGGCAACACTGGGTTAGAATACATGTTCATTTGAAAAATATGAAGGATAGAGGAAGAAAATTGTGGGTAATTTTTTGGGAGAGAAGCAGTTGATGGGAAAGCAAGCCATAAAGAACTAGACAAAAAGGACATGCACAAGTGGGAATAGTTTGAACACACTGTAATATATAAAAAGAATAGACTTTTATTGCATAGTATGATGAATGAGAAACTTGGAAAGATTTTAATGAGTTGAGGCAGAGGAAATCAGAATAAGAGTCACTTTTATGGTGTTGACAGTAACATAAAGGAAAGCAACAGTGAAAGACTTAAAAACTGTAATCAAATCTAGATTCAGATAACTGATGGTGAAACATAGTCCCCATCTCTTAGTAGAGAGGAGATAGACTGAGGGTGCAAGATGAAGCAAACATTTTCAGATGTGGACAATGTGGAAGTTTGTGCTGGATAGAACTCATTGTGTGTGTGTGTGTATTTACACACACACACACTATTGTTATTATTCTTCTACATACACAAATTATTCCATTAACTCTGATTTTCTCTAGCAAATTTCCCTCTCTAGCATTTCTACCATTTCAGTAATTTGCAATTATCTTCTTGTCAGCTGAATGTTCTCCTATATTTTTATTTATTTTGAATTTTTACAATTTTTCTCCTAATCTCACTTCCCTCCCACTCCCCCACAGAAGGCAGTCTGTTAGTCTTTACATTTTTTCCATGGTATATATTGATCTAAGTTGAATGTGATGAAAGAGAAATCATATCCCTAAGGAAAAAAATAAAATATAAGAGAGAGTAAAATTACATAAGATAATTTTTTTTAAATTAAAGGTAATAGTCTTTGATCTTTGTTCAAACTCCACAATTCTTTCTCTAGATAAAGATGATATTCTCCTTCGCAGATAACCCAGAATTGTGCCTGATTGTTGCACTGATGGAATGAGCAAGTCCATTAATGTTGATCATCACGCCCATGTTGCTGTTAGGGTGTACAGTGTTTTTCTGGTTCTGCTCATCTTACTCAGAATTAGTTCATGCAAATCCTTCCAGGCTTCCTGAAGTCCCATCCATCCTGGTTTCTAACGGAACAATAGTGTTCTGTAACATACATATACCATAGTTTGTTTAGACATTCACTCGATTTCCAATTCTTTGCCACCACAAACAGGGCTACTATGATATTTTTGTACAAGTGATGTTTTTACCTTTTTTCATCATCTCTTCAGGGTATAGACCCAGTAGTGGTGTTGCTGGATCAAAGGGTATGCACATTTTGTTGCCCTTTGGGCATAATTCCAAATTTCTCTCGAGAAAGGGTGGATGAGTTCACAGCTCCACCAACAATGTAGTAGTGTCCAAGATTTCCCACATCCCTTCCAACACTGATCATTATCCTTTCTGGTCATATTGGCCAGTCTGAGAGGTGTGAGGTAGTACCTCAGAGATGCTTTAATTTGCATTTCTCTAATAATTAATGATTTAGAGCATTTTTTCATATGACTATGGATCACTTTGATTTCCTCATCTGTAAATTGCCTTTGCATATCTTTTGACCATTTGTCAATTGGAGAATGGCTTATTTTTTAAATTGATAAATTTCCTCTATATATTTTAAAAATGAGTCCTTTGTCAGAAGTATTAGTTGTAAAAATTGTTTCCAATTTACATTTCTTTTGATTTTGGTTACAGTGGTTTTGTTGTGCACAAGCTTTTTAATTTAATGTAATCAAAATCATCTAGTTTGTTTTTAATGATGTTCTCCATCTCTTCCTTGGTCATAAACTGCTTCCTTCTCTATAGATCTGATAGGTAATCTATGCCTTGATCTCCTAGTTTGCTTATAATATTGCTTTTTTTTTTTTTTTGGTAAGGCAAATGGGGTTAAGTGGCTTGCCCAAGGCCACACAGTTAGGTAATTATTAAGTGTCTGAGACCAGATTTGAACCCAGGTACTCCTGACTCCAGGGCCGGTGCTTTATGCACTGTGCCACCTAGCCGCCCCTATTGCTTTTTATGTCTAAATTCTGTATCCATTTTGATCTTATCTTGGTATAGGGTGTGAGGTGTTGGTCTGATCCAAGTTTCTGTCACACTAACTTCCAATTTTCCCAGCAGTTTTCTCAATTTTCCCAAATTTCTCTTTTATCGAAGAGAGAGTTTTTATCCCAAAGGCTGGACTCTTTGAGTAGAGCTCAGTTTTTACAAGTAAAGATTCAACTGTAAGATCAAGTGGTTAGGAAGTAATGGTGACTTGAAAAAAGAAAAGCCTATCAACAAAATCCCAGTGGGGTGTCCCAAAAAAAAACCCCAAAGCCTTGGAAGTGTGGTAAATCAGTCAGAGGCTGAGGAAGATCATGGGAGAGGGTACTCAGATATAACACACTTTTGAACAGGGACAGGGTGAAACGAGAGAATAGAATAAATGAAAGTGGGGAGGAATAGAGTTGAGGGAAATACAGCTATTAATAGAAACTGGGAAAAATATTGAAGCCACTTTTTTGGTGAACTTATGATACAGAAGGCAACTCATCCCAGAGGCAGAGCCATTGGAATCTGAACTCAGACTGAAGTACATTTTTTTTCTCTCATTATTCTTGAGGTTTCTCATCTTCTTGGGTGTGGGGGGGTTATGTTTACTTTCATAACAAGATTATTATAATAATATAAAATAAACCAAAAAATATATCAATGAAAAAAAGAATAATATAAAGAAAAAGAGGGAGTGACCTGGTCACACCTGAACTTTAGGAAGTTTGATGGATTAGAAAGGGAGAGATTTGAGGTAGTGAAACTAACCAACAGGTTATTGCAATAATCCAATTGTAAAGTGATGATGATCTGCCAGGGTGGAGGTACAGTGGGTTTAAATGGGAGATCTTATAAAGGTAGATTGTAGCAGATTGTATATAGAGGAAGAAAATAAAGTGTCTAAGGTAAGCCTGGGTGATTGTAAGAATGGTGGTACCATTAACAATAATTGGAAGATTAGGAAGAGGGATGGGTTTTAGGAAAAAGGAGTGGTAGGTTTTCTAATTCAAGATGCTAAATAGACAGTTGGAGATGGGAGAATGGAGCTAATTAGAAAAGTTACAACTGGATAAATAAAAAAGTAGAGCTAATTTATACCTATTAAACCATATGAAGGTATAAGTCTGACTTTGGTACCATAAATGAAATGTGCACATTTCACTTAATCTGTTGCATTATCATACAATTTAATACTACATCAAATTTTGACTGTCAAAGATGCCTCAAGATTCTAAAACACTATACTTTTTTATTACTGTTTTTTTTTTTATGAGGCAAGGGGTTTAATTCACTTGCCCAAGCTCACACACAAGTTTTTGAAACTGAATTCAAACTCAGATCCTCTTGCCTCCATAGTTGGTGTTCTATTGACTGCACTCCCTACTCCCAATATTCTATTTTAGACTACAAGTTAACTTTAGTCAACCATTCTACAAGCTAACCACTGAGGACGCAAAGAAAAGCAGCAACAGAGTTTGGCTTGAAGGAATTCGCATTCTAATAAGTGTAGGGCACTATAAAGAAGTTTGAAAAGGTGAAGCTATTGATTGATTATGTAGCATATTAATTCACTAATGAATACAAGTTTGAGGAGGCTTGAAATATTAACCTATACGGTATTTTCTGATAAGTTTTTTTCCTATGATTTTATCTGTTACTATCAATCAGTAAGCATTTATTAAGTGCCTGCTGTGTGCTGGCATGGTGCCTCCAGCAAGAATGGAGGATACAAAAAAGAGGCAAAAGATAGTCCCTGACCTCAAATGGCTCATAGTCTAGGGTGGGGTCAACAATCAAGCAAATATGTAAAGACTATACTCAGGAAAAAGGGAAAAGAGTTTGGAAAGAGTCCTGGAATTAAGAGTGCTGAAGAAGGTTTCTTGGTTTTTTTTTTTAAGTTTTTGCCAGGCAAATGGGGTTAAATGGCTTGCCAGAGGCCACACAGCTAGGTAATTATTAAGTGTCTGAGGCCAGATTTAAACTCAGGTACTCCTGATTCCAAGGCCAGTGCTCTATCCACTGCACCACCTAGCTGCCCCTGAAGGAAGGTTTCTTGTAGAAGGGACTTGAAAGAAGCAAGTTTTCGGTTAATCTCTAAAATTGTTGGGATTATGTCAAAAATATTTTTTTCAGATTTAGTTTGTAATGACATGGTTTTTTTTATTTTTTTTATTTTTTGCAAGGCAAATGGGGTTAAGTGGCTTGCCCAAAGCCACACAGCTAGGTAATTATTAAGTGTCTGAGACTGGATTTGAACCCAGGTACTCCTGACTCCAAGGCTGGTGCTTTATCCACTATGCCACCTAGCTGCCCCTGTAATGACATGTTAATTAATTCTTTTATCTTCTTTTTAATTGTCTTTAATTCCCTTCTCCCCACCCTCTTCCTCTTTCCATATCTCTGTTCTCTATTGCTACTTGTTCTCTACCACCTAGTGTTCCTTTGCCCTTGCCTCTACTTCTTTCACCCAGGCCCCTCTACTCTTTCTCTTGACCTTTTCTTTTTGGTTCTTTGATGCTCCTTTGTCCCTTCCTTTTTTTAAAAAAAATCTTTCAAGAACTCCAGTAAGTACTATCCTACTTTAACTTTTTCCCCAATAAAGACTAGAAAAAAGTTGATTCTTGGTTGATAAAATCATGCTGTGCAGTTAAATGCTCTTTTCAGTCTCTTAATTTCATTTGTGTTGTGCACTGTTGACTGTTGATTGTTAACAGGTTCTGAAATAATTACATTATGTGAGCTGAGAAATACATATCAAGCATTAGTAGGCTGCATGTTACTGAATCAAAAATCTTCCTGGTAAGCTATGAATCATTAGCAAGGGAGATAATATAATTCTTGCTTTCAAATCAGGTTGAAGATCTGACTTTGTGTTTTTCTGGTGTCACTTAATATGCTCAAGAATAAGTATGTCTTGGTATCAGACAGACCATAGTAACATTGACACTTGAAGCATGAAGTGATTTTAAATAACTAGGCATACAGTACGCTTCTTGTTTGTAATTTAGAAAGCTTCTTTATGTAAAATTGGATCACAGGAGAAAATTTCCCCTTATATGTGTAAGGTGGCATGTATTTGTTGTTCTTTTAATTTGCCTGAAAATTAGCTTCTTCAGTATTTGAGTAGATTTGTTATCATATCCATATTGGTCTTCTCTTCATATGTGAAGGTAATAAACCATTCACAATTTCTCTTCTGGCCAATTGTTGACCATTTTTATTGTAATTTTTGCAGAGTATCCACGTAATATCAGTATACGCTCACATTCTTCTAAGTCTTTTTACATTCTTTGGATAGCAGTTTGGCACTTGGTTTGCCATTGATTATCCCTTACTCTTGTTACGTGATCAACCTCACTCATTTCCAGTTCTACATTTTCTTTTTTTTTCCTTTTTTTTCCTATCTTCCCTTTCTTCTCTCTCTCTCTCTCCCTCCTTCCCTCCCTCCCTCCCTCTCTCTCACTCTTTCTTCCTCTCTCTCTCTCTCTCCCTCTCTCCTTTCTGTTTCTAACTCTACTACTCTCTTTTGTCTCACCTTCTCTACCCCTATCTCACTCACTTTCTGTTTTGCTCACTTTCTGTCATCATTTTTGGTTTCTTTTACCTTCTGATGTCTCAATCTCTTTGTCTCTGACTATCTCTGTCTCTTTCTCTCTTTTTTAATTTTTAGTTCTATTTTTTTGCTTTTAGTAAGTTTATTCACTTGACAGTATTCATCCCTAATTCAATTATACTTATCCATAGACAGCTTTGATGGTCAGATTTATTTTACAGTAAACTTTGTTAATCTGTAATTGACTAAATGGTGATTTTCTATTTTTTAAAATTCATTTATCCCTTTTAATTTAATATTTATTTATTCTCATTTTGTACAAATAATATTTTTATACATTAATAAAATATTCTTGTTTAAGAGTAAACAAAATACCCCCTCCCCCCATAAAAATATAGACCCACATGCATGATAAAGTAAAGGGAAGAGAAAAAAATTAACATTAAAATAAAAAAAAGTAGTAATAATTGTAAAAGTAGTAATAATTGTAGGTATGGCCAGGTGGAGCTCCTGGAGCCAGGAGCACCCGAGCCCACATCCAGCCCTGTACACCCAACAATCACCCAGCTGTGTGACATGCAAGCCACCCCAACCCCACTGCCCTGCAAAATTTGAAAAAAAGAAAAAAAGACATAAAATAAAATAGTGATAATAGTACGGGCAGCTGGGTGGCAGACAGAGCACTGGCCCTTGAGCCAGGAGCACCCAGGTCGAAATCCGGCCTCAGACAGCCAATGATCACCCTGCTATGCAGCCCCAGGCAGGCCACCCAGCCCCATTTGCCCTACACCCCTCCCCAAAATAATAATAATTAAAAAATGTGCTTCAGTCTGTGTTCTAGCACCACCAACTCTGTCATGGGTGGATCACATTCTTTATAAGTCCATCACAAAAGTTATTTTCATATTTTTCCACCGTTGCCATTGCTGATTGCAGCTCCCTCCTTTCGTATTTCTCCACTTTCATGTACTATATTTTCTCTCTCCTTTCACTCTGTCTCTGCTGTAGGGTCGCTGAGTGGAGCAGCAGACAGATCTCTGGTCCTGAGGCCAAGAGGCCCCGAGCCCCCATACTACTCCTTACGCCCAGCATCTACCTGGCCCTATGGTCTCAGACAGGTCATCCAATCCCATCCCCTTGTAAGAAGTAAAAAAGAAAATGCGTTATATCTGAACACTCTCCCCCCACCATGGTCCATCCTCTCTTCCTTCATTCACATCCCCCCATTCCCCCTGTCCCCCCACTTCTTATTCCAGATGTCTATACCCCATTGAGTATATATGCTGTTTTCTCTCATTAGCCACCTCTGATGAGAGCAAAGATTCCTTCCTTCCCCCTTGCCTTCCCCCTTTCCATATCATTGCAATAGCTCATTATAATAAAGAAAAATCTTATTATATGAAATATCTTGGCCTATTCCCCCCTCTCCTTTTTCTTTCTCCCATTACATTTCCCTTTTTTCTATTGACTCCATTTTTACACCATATTTTATCTTCAAATTCAGCTTTCTCCTGTGCTTCATCTATAAAATCTCCTACCTGCTCTGTTAATTGAGAAGGTTCATATGAGTATTATCAGTGTCATTTTTCTATACAGGAATACATGCTGTTCATCATCATTAAATCCCTCATATTTTCCCCTTCTCCACTCTCTATGCTTCACCTGAGTCCTGTATCTGAAGATCAAACCTTCTGTTCAGCTCTGGTCATTCCAACAGGAATGTGTGAAATTCCCCTGGTTCATTGAAAGTCCATCTTTTTCCCTGGAAGAGGACATTCAGCCTTGCTGGGTAGTTCATTCTCGGCTGCATTCTAAGCTCTCTTGCCTTCCGGTACATTGTATTCCAAGCCCTACGAGCTTCCAATGTAGTTGCTGCTAAATCCTGTGTGATCCTAACTGTAGCTCCATGATATTTGAATTGTGTCCTTCTGGCTGATTGTAATATTTTCTCTTTGACTTGGGAGTTCTGGAACTTGGCTATAATATTCCTAGGGGTCAGTTTTTGGGATCTCTTTCTCTGGGGGATCTATGGATTCTCTCCATTTCTATTTTGCCCTCTGCTTCTAGAATATCAGGGCAATTTTCCTGTAGTAATTCTTTGAAAATGATGTCAAGGCTCTTTTCCTGATCATGACTTTCAGGTATTCCAATAATTTTTAAATTATCTTTCCTAAATCTGTTTTCCATATCAGTTATTTTTTCAATGAGATTTCACATTTTCTTCTAATTTTTCATTCTTTTGGTTTTGAAGTATTGAGTCCTGATTTCTCATAAATTTCTCATAAATTCAGCAATCTCTCTGAGTTCTATTCTTTGTCTGAAGGATTTGTTTTCCTCAGAGAGCTTTCTTATCTCTTTTTCCATCTGGCCAATTCTGCTTTTTAAAGCATTCTTCTCCTCAATAACTTTGTGAACTGTTTTATCCATTTGACCTAAGCTGGTTTTTAGCATGCTATTTTCTTCAGCATTTTTTTGGATCTCCTTGACTAGGCTGCTGACTTCATTTTCATATTTTTCCTGCATCTCTCTCATTTCTTTTCCCAGTTTTTCATCTAACTCCCTCATTTGATTTTCAAAGTCTTTTTTGAGCTCTTTCATAGCCTGAGCTCAATTTCTGTTTTTCTTGTAGTCTTTAGATGCAGGAGCTTGTGCTTCCTCATCTTCAGACTGAGTGTTTCGATCCTTCTTGGGCTCACAGGCAAAATATTTCCCAATGGTGTTCCTCTTGTTTCTCTGCTTGCTCATTTTCCCAGCCTAAGCCTGTTTTGGGGGTGCTTCCTGAGCTTTTGGGACACTCCTACAAGGGTCTCAGTGTGTGAGGCTCTGTCCTCCTTCCTGGTCTGTGAATGACCATAAGCTCCCCCCTCTGCTACGGGGCTGGGGTGGGGGGGCCCTGCTGTTGTATGGGGGCGCCTAGACTGCGTTCAGGATCTTAATGTGGTCAGAGCCCCAGAGTCCTGTTCCAGGGGCAGAGGATCAGGATCTGAATGTGGTCAGAGCCCCAGAGTCCTATTCCAGGGGCAGAGGACTGAGCTTGCAGTTTCTCTTCACTCCCCTCCCTCAGCTCAGTGGGCTCATGCCCTGGGGGCTCCTGCTTACCGGCTCCGCCTGCTTCTGTTCCTGGATCTGGGCTGCTGAAAGACCAAGCTGCTGGCTGTGTGCCCTGAGGGCTGGGCTTCAGGTGCTCTTTCTGGCATCCTCCAAGTTGTGCCTGGTGCTCCCTGGGGCATAGATCAGGAAACACCCCTACTGCTGTGAGCCTTGGCTCCCAGTGCCCTGGGGCTGCCTCCGGGAGGCTGAAGTTCTTTGGCTCTGGCGGGCCTCCCCTCCATCCCCGGGGAGCAGAGCCTTTCTTCTCTTTTTCAGGTTACTCTGAGTAGGAGACCTGCCTGACTGAGTCCCTCTGTGGGTTCTGTCTCTCGAAAATTTAGTTAGAGTCCTTAGTTGAGAAATTTAATTAGAGAGCACCTAAGAGAGGATCCTCTCTTGTCGCCATCTTGGCTCCATCCCCCCAATTCTACATTTTCTGTACTTCTTATTAGAGCTAGCAGTTGTCCCTCATATACTTCTTTTATTGTCTTCTAAATCACATGCAAATTTAATTCTTCTAGGATTATTACAGTGTTTCAGCATTTTCTTATATTACCAGGAGAACTTTTGTGGTTAAAAAGAAGGAGATGGGGACAGCTTGGTGGCGCAGTGGATAGAGCACTGGCCCTGGAGTCAGGAGGACTTGAGTTCAGATTTGACCTTAGAGGATTAATGATTACCTAGCTTTGTGAAGTTGGGCAAGTCATGTCCCGCCCCTGCCTTGCAAAAACAAAAAAAAGGGGGTGGAGTTTGCTCACAGGAGCAGCTTATTGTTGAAAGAACTGTGCAAGTTCCCCAAAAGCAATTCAAACCAGTCTATTCGTCCTATTCACTTCTATTACTTAACTAGCTGTGTAACTTTGGATTAATTAGTCACTCTTTCCTCTTGTCTCTTTCTTCAACTGTATAATGAAGGAGTTGACTTCGATAATCCCTTAGGATCCCATTAGTTCTATTATTCACTTATTTTACAACTTTTAGAAACTTTAAAAAAATTTTAGAATGGTATATTGTTTGACTTTTGAAGAAACTTTGTAGTTGAAAATTTATTCACTGGTGAATTATTTGCTTTTAAAAATTCATAAAATATTTCAAGTCAAAGTGAATAACATTCTGGAGAGCATCAGTAACTTATACCATTCTTTCTTTCATTTTTTCTGGTGGTGGTGATTATAGATTGTGGAGTAGTAGGTTTGATTAAAACCTGTGATATTCATTGATACAGGAAATTCCTGGTGAAGAAATTACTCTTAAGAAATGCAGAACTAGGGGCAGCTAGGTGGTACAGTGGATAGAGCACTGGTCCTGGAGTCAGGAGTACTTGAGTTCAAATCCATCCTCAGACCCTTAATAACTACCTAGCTGTGTGGCCTTGGGCAAACCACTTAACCCCATTGCCTTGCAAAAAAAAAAAAAGAAAGAAATGCTGAACAGCTATCGTCTGTATTTTATAGTCCTAGAGAATTGTCTAAGATACTGAGAGATTTAGTGATCTGCCTCAATTCATACTTCCAGTATAAGCCAGTCATATCTTCTTGACTCTAGTGGTCATTCTTTTTTCCATAATATAGAGATTTTCTTAAAACTCAGCTCAAAAACCTTCTCTTACATATGAGGTTTTCCCTGATATTTCCAATTGTTGATGCCTCCTCCCATTCCCATCTAAAACGAATATATTGGGTCTATTTTGTGTTAATAACCGTGCCTATTGTTTCCTCCAATAAAATAGAAGCATTTTGAGGGCAGGAACTGTTTCGTTTTTTGTCTTTGTATTCCTAACAACTAGTACAACTTCTGGTGCATCATAATGTTTGATAATGTTTGATGATTGCTGCATCAGTAGTTTCAAAACAAAACAGCTCCCATAATTTTGAAGTAGAAAAGTTTTTCATACTTTCCTGTACTATTGTTTTCTTATTTATATATTTTCATCCATTTGTACATGCATATTTCCAAATTAAAAAGTTTCCCTCCACTCTCCCTTCCCACCCCCCTCCCCTCAGCAGGGAACAGTCAGGTTAGCTTTTTATATACATATTTTGTTAAACATATTTACAAATCAGTGATTTTTGCCATGAGGAATTAGGATTAAGGGAAAGAGATACATAAGAGATGATTTTTTTTATAAAGTGTTTATCAGATTTGGTAGGGGTGGTTTTTCTTTCTGTTTTGTTTTGTTTTTCTTCCTTTGATAATATAGTATATAATCCATCAAATATGGTTGTCCTAGATCTCTGGACTGCCAAGAGGGGTTGCTTCCAGCAAGGTTGTTCATCTCATAATGTTGATGTATAAATTGTTTTCTTGGGTCTACTCTCTTCTCTCAGCATAAGATCCTGTAGGTGATTCCATGCGTCTCTAGAGTCCAACCATTTATTGTTTCTTATACAATAATAATGTTCCTTTGTATTCATGTGCCATAGCTTGTTTAAACAGCCATTCATTCTCCAATTGATGGCCATCCTCTCAATTTCCAATTCTTTGCCACTACAAAAAGAGCTGCTATGAATATTTTTGGAACATGTAGCACTTTTCCTATTTTTTACAATTTCTTCTGGATATAGACCTAGAATTGGAATTGCGGTCAAAGGGTATGAACAGTTTTATTGCTCTTTGGGCATAGTTCCTTGCTCTCCAGAGAGGTTGGTTCCATTCACAACTTCATCAGCAATGCATCAATGTCCAATCCTCTCACAACATCTCTAACATTTATCATCTTCCCTTCTCATCTGGGCTAATCTGATACATGTGAGATGATACCTCATTATTGTTTTAATTTGTATTTCTCTAATCAGTAGTGATTTGGCGCATTTTTTCATATGCTTATATATAGTTTTAATTTCTTCATTTGCAAACTGTCTATTCATATCCTTTGACCACTTATCAAGTGGGGGATGACTTGTAACCTTATAAATTTGATGCACTTCTCTATATATTTTAGAAATGAGACAGTCAGAAATCCTAATTATGAAGATTGTTTCCTAGCTTTCTGCTTTTCTTCTAATTTTGGCAGCATTGATTTTATTAGTGCAAAACCTTTTTTAATTTAATATAGTCAGACAATTAATTTTCAATTTATAATGTGCTCTAATTCTTGTTTGGTCATAAATCTATCCCTTTTATATACATAGATCAAATAGAATATATTTTGATCTATTTATCTATGGTATTACTATTTATGTCTAAATCCTGTACCCATTTTTACCTTATTTTGGTATAGTGTGAGATGTGAATCTATGCCTAGTTTTTGCCATACTATTTCCTGATTTTCCCAACAATTTTTGTCAAATAGTGAGTTCTTATCCCAAAGGCTGATGTCTTTGGTTTTGTCAAATAGTAGATTGCTTTAGTCATTTACTGCATTTTTTTTTTTTAGATTTTTGCAAGGCAAATTGGGTTAAGTGGCTTGCCCAAGGCCACACAGCTAGGTAATTATTAGGTGTCTGAGACCAGATTTGAACCCAGGTTCTCCTGACTCCAAGGCCAGTGCTTTATCCACTAGGCCACCTAGCCGCCCCCATTTACTGCATTTTCTTATGAACCTATCCTAATCCACTGATCCATTACTCTATTTCTTTTTTTTTTTGCAAGGCAAATGGGGTTAAGTGGCTTGCCCAAGGCCACACAGCTAGGTAATTATTAAGTGTCTGAGAACGGATTTGAACCCAGGGACTCCTGACTCCAGAGCCAGTACTTTATCCACTGCGCCACCTAGCCGCCCCTCCATTACTCTATTTCTTAACCAGTACCAGGCAGTTTTGATAACTGCTGCTTTATAGTATGGTTTTAGATTCGGTAGTGCTAGGCCACCTTCCTTTACACTTTTTTTCATCAGTTCCTTTTGCCCTTTTGTTGCACTAGATGAATTTTGTTACTATTTTTCCTAGTTCAGTAGTTATTTGGTAGTTTAGTTGGTATGGATCTGAATAAGTAATTTAATTTCAGTAGAATTGTCATTTTTTATTATATTAGGTCAACCTAACCATGAGCATTTGACATTTTCCCTATTATTTAGATCTGACTTTATATGGGTGAGGAGAGCTTTATAATTATGTTCATACAGTTTCTGGGTTTGTCTTGGGAGGTAGATTTCCAAGTATTTAATGTTAAATGGAATTTCTCTTTCTATTTCTTGTTTCTTGGGTTTTGTTGTTCATATATGGAATTGCTGATGATTTATGTGGATTTATTTTATATCCTGCTGCTTTGCTAAATTTGCTAATTGTTTCAAGGAGTTTGTTAGATGATTTTCTCAGGTTCTCTAGGCATACCATCATATCATCTGCAAAGAGTGAAAGTTTTGCTTTCTCATTGCCAATACTGATTCCTTCAACTTCATTTTCTTTCCTTTTTGCTACTGCTAGAATTTCTAATAATATATTGAAGAGTAATATGATAATGGGCAACCTTGTTTCACCCCTGAATTTATTGGGAATGCTCTGAGTTCATTCCCATTAACTGTAATATTTGTTGATGGTTTTATATAGATACTATGTATTATTTTAAGGAAAACTCCATTTATTCCTAAACTTTCTAGTATTTTTAATAGGAATGGATGTTGTATTTTATTAAAGGCTTTTTCAGCATCTATGGAGATAATCATATGATTTCTGTTGGTTTTTGCTATTGATATATTTAATTACGTTGAGTGTTTTCTTAATGTTTTACCATCCCTGCCTGCCTGGTATAAATCTAACGTGATCATGGTGTATTACCCTGGTAATAATTTGCTGTAGTCTCATTGCTGAAATTTTATTTTAGATTTATGCATCAGTATTCCTTAGGGAGATTGGTCTATAATTTTCTTTGTCTGTTTTGGTTCTTCCTGGTTTAGGTATCAATACCATGTTGGTGTCATAAAAGGAGTTTGGCAGAACTCCTATTTTTGTTAAATAGTTTATGTAGAATAGGAATTAATTATTCATTAGATGTTTAGTAGAATTCACTTGTAAATTCATCTGGTCTTGGAGACTTTTTTCTTAGGGACTTTATTGATGGTTTCTTTAATTTCTTTTTCTGAAATGGGATTATTTAAGTAATTTAATTCTTCTGTTAATCTGATCTGTTTGTATTTTTTTAAAATATTCATACATTTCACTCAAATTTCACTGTCCAGTTTATTTATATATAGTTCAGCCAAGTAGCTCCGAATTCTCTCTTTAATATCCTCCTCATTGGTGGTTAGTTCACCCTTTTCATTTTTGATACTGGTAATTTGGTTATCTTCTCTCTTTTTTTATTCAGATTTACCAGAGGTTTGTCTTATCTTATTGGTTTTTTCATGAAACCAACTCTTTATTTTTTAATTAAAGATTTTATTTATTTTGAGTTTTACAGTTTACCCCCTTCTTACTTCCCTCCCCCCTGAAAGCAATTTGTCAGTCTTTATATTGTTTCCATGTTGTGCACTGATCCAAATTGAGTGTGATGAGAGAGAAATCATATCTTTAAAGAAGAAACATGAAGTATGAGAGATAACAAGATCAGACAATAACATAACAGTTTTTTTTCTAAATTAAAGGGAATAATCCTTGAACTTTGTTCAAACTCCACAGTTCTATATCTGGATACAGATGGTATTCTCCATTGCAGACAGCCCCAAATTGTCCCTGATTGTTGCACTGATGGAATGAGTAAGTCCATCAAGGTTGATCATCACCCCCATGTTGCTGTTAGGTTGTACTGTGTTTTTCTGGTTCTGCTCATCTCACTCAGCATCAGTTCATGCAAATCTCCAGGCTTCCCTGAATTCCTGTCCCTCCTGGTTTCTAATAGAACAGTAGTGTTCTATGACATACAATATACCACAGTTTGCTAAGCCATTCCCCAATTGAAGGACATTTACTTGATTTCCAATTCTTTGGCACCACAAACAGGGCTGCTATGAATATTTTTGTACGAGTGATGCTTTTACCCTTTTTCATCATCTCTTCAGGGTATAGACCCAGTAGTGGTATTGCTGGATCAAAGGGTATGTGCATTTTTGTTGCCCTATGGGCATAGTTCCAAATTTCTCTCTAGAAAGGTTGGATGAGTTCACAGCTCCACCAACAATGTAATAGTGTCCCAGATTTCCCATAACCCTTTCAACAATGATCATTTTCCTTTCTGGTCATATTGGCCAGTCTGAGAGATGTGAGGTGGTCCCTCAGAGAAACTTTAATTTGCATTTCTCTAATAAGTAATGATTTAGAGTAATTTTTCATATGACTATGGATTGCTTTGATCTCCTCAACTGTAAAATGCCCTTGCATATCCTTTGACCATTTATCAACTAGGGAATGGCTTTTTTTTTAGAAAAATATGACTCAGTTCTCTATATATTTTAGAAATGAGTCCTTTGTCAGAAACATTAGTTGTAAAGATTCTTTACCAGTTTACTACATTTCTTTTGATCTTGGTTGCAGTGCTTCATAAAACCAACTCTTAGTTTTATTTATGAGATCAATGGTTTTCTTGATTTCCATTTTATTAATCTCTCCCTTGGTTTTCAGAATTTCTATTTTGGTATTTAATTGAGTATGTTTAATTTGTTCTTTTTCTAGCTTCTTTAGTTGCATACCCAATTTATTGATCTCTGCTTTCTCTGTTTTATTCATATAGGCATTTAGAGATATAAAATTTTCCCCCAAAACTGCTTTGGCTGCATCCCATACATTTTGTTTTGATACCTCATTATTATTATTATTATCTTGGATCTAATTATTATTTCTATTATTTGCTGTTTGATGCACCTATTATTCAAGATAAAGTTATTTAATTTCCAATTAATTCTTGGTTTATCTTTCCCTGACCCTTTATTGTAATTTTTATTGAATGTAATTTTTATTGCAGCATGGTCTGAGAAGTGTGTATTTATTATTTCTGCCTTTCAGCATTTGATTTTAAGATTTTTGTGCCCTGCTACATGGTCAATTTTGGTGAAGGTGCCATGTACCACAGATAAAAAGTTATATCCTTTCCTATCTCCATTAAGTTTTCTCCAGAGGTCTATCATATCTAAGTTTTCTAACATTTCATTCACCTTCTTAACTTCTTTCTTATTTAGTTTGTTGTTAGATATATCTAGTTCTGAGAGAGGGAGGTTGAGGTCTCCCATTATTAAAGTTTTGCTGTCTATTTCTCCTTGTAATTCACTCAACTTTTCCTCTAGGAATCTGGATGCTGTACCATTAGGTGCATATATGTTTGGTAATATAGCTTCATTTCCAATGGTGCCTTTCAAGAAGATGCAGTTTCCTTCCTTATCCCGTTTGATAAGATAGATTTTTGCTTTTATTTTGTCTGAGCTTAGGATCACTACTCCAGATTTTTGTTTACTTCTGCTGAGGTATAATATTTTTTGCTCTAACCTTTTACCTTTACCCTGTGCATATCTATCTGCTTCAGATGTGTTTCTTATAAACAACATATTGTAGGATTCTGCTTTTTAATCCATCTTGCTCGTCTATTTCCGTTTTTATGGTACAGTTCATCCCATTCACTTTTACAGTTAAGACGACTAATTCTGTATTTCCCTCCATGCCATCTTTCTCCATTTATATTCATCTTTCCTTTTCTCTCATTCCTTCTCATCAAATTTTACTACCATGCCCCTTTGATTTTTCTTTTAACAATTTAACTTTCAGTTATACCTTCCCTTCCCTTTTATCAGTCCCTTTGTCCCCAATTTTTCCCCTCTTTCCAGACCCCCCCCTTCCCTGTAGATTATATTAGATTTTTACACCCAAATGGGAATTTATCTTCTTTCCTCACTGGGCTAAATCTATTGAATAGAATTTACTCAATATTCACTGTCTCCCTTCTTTTCCTTTGAAATTATAAATCTTGGGGTAAGCTAGGTGCACAGTGGACAGAGCACCAGCTCTGGAGTCAGGATGACTTGAGTTCAAATGTGACCTCAGACACTTAATAATTATCTAGCTTTGAGACCTTGGGCAAGTCACTTTAACCTCTTTGCCTTAAATAAAAACAATTTTTAAATAAAATAAAATTATATGTCTTTGTGCTTCTTCCATTGGTATTCTAATATTATTAATCAGGTATCATCAATAACAGTTTGGTTATTTGATTGCTTGATAAACTATTGTTATCAAGATATCATCACAGATTGTTTACTTGACTGCTTGATAAGCAGCATTGACTCAAATTGCATCAAATTATAATTATAATAATTTTTAACCTTACCTCCCCTTTCAAGTATCTTTCAAGTATACACAATCTTCCTCACAAGTCAAATATCATCTAAAGACATATTACTTCTTGATTTGTATCCCCCCCCCCCCCGCCTATTTTCTTTCATACTTTACCTCCCCCTACTTATCACCTTGCTAAGTGAAGCACCAGTTAATTCAAACTCTAATCTAATTAACTGAAAGAATCATGAAGATCTCTAAGTACTGGGAGGTTCTGGAGTTCTTCACTGAGACCCTAACAAATGATTGTAAGTAACAGAGAGACTGTCTCAGGTCCTTGCAGTTTATGTTGCCCTCATTAGGCAAGGTACTGAGCACCTTGTGATTAAAGCAAATTCAAAGTATAATGAGATACTTAAGTGAAAATTAACACTCTTGCTTTTTTTTTTTTGGTACTTTTTGTCACAGACATAGTGATGAGATCTCGGTGCTCTTCCATTGAGAGAAATGATCCAATTAAACCCATAGCCTTTAGATTAGTTCTCTTCAATTATATTGTACCCTCTAATTATCCTTAGAGAAGTAAAGTTCTAATGAGTTAGAACTGTTATAACTTCCCTTTTAGGGACCAACATTTGTTTAAAACAGTTTTGTATTTTCAGTCCCCTTTTTCATTTACCTTTTTTATGTAACTCTTCAGTCCTGTATTTGGTGGTTGAATTCTCTGTTCAGTTCTGGTCTTTGTGTCAGTAATATCTGGAAGTCCTGTATTTCATTGAACATCTTTTTTCCCCTGACAATATATGCTGAAATTTGTAGGGTAGCACATTGTGGGTTGCAATCCTAGATCCTTAGCTCTCCAAAATATGTTACTCTAGCTCTTCAGATCCTTTAATGTTGAGGCTGATAGATCCTGTGTTAGTTTGATTGTGTTCCCTTTGTATTTGAATTTTCTTCTTTTTTCCTTTTTGCAATATTTTCTCTTTTATTTGAGGTTCTGGCATTTGGCTGTTATAGCCCTTGGACTTTTTATCCTGGGGACTCTTCCTGGAGGGGTTCTGTGGATTCTTTCAATTGTTATATTGTTATCTTGTTCTAGTAGATTGGGGCAGTTTTCCCTTATAATTTCTTGCATAATATTTTCCAGATTCTTTTGTTGGTCCAGTCTTTCTGGTAGTCCAATGATTCATAGATTATCTCTCCTGGATCTGTTTTCGAGGTCATTTGCTTTCCCTAGAAATTGCTTTATATTTTCTTACTTTTTTTCAGTCTTTTTATTTTGTTTGATGGAATCTTGTAGTCTTGTAGATTCATTGGTTTCTACCTGTTCAATTCTAATTTTTAGGATTTTATTTTCTTCAATTACCTTGTGTTAACTTTTTAAAGGTGTTGAATTCTCTGGTCATTTTTTTCACAATTTTCCTGCGACTTCAAATTCTCTTTTCCATTTTTCTTCTTCCCCTCTTCTTTGGTTTTTAAATTCTTTTTTAAGCTCTTCGATGAGCTTTTGTATTTGAGTCCAATTTACAGACTGTTTTGACACTTCTCCTGTGAGTGATTTTTCAGACACGGCATTGCTGTCATCTTTATTTGTGGAGTAGTTTTCTATTATGAGTGTTTTTTTTTTTTTTTTTTGCTCATCTTTGTTGTTGTAGTTCTGTTCCTGGTATATATGGGGTATAGATTCAAGCTTTTATTTTGCTGAGGGTGAGGTCTGATCCCTGGCTTGTTGTTGGCCAAGATGTTGCAGTCCAGGCCTTGCCTTTGCAGAGGTTCTTTTCTTTTTGTTTTCTCCCTCTGTTGTGTCCGGGTTCTGACTTAACAGAGAATTGTTCCTGACCCAGTCCTGTCTTCCACCCTGGTATTTTCAGGGTTCAGACTTTGTTTGGGCTTCCTATCCAGCTGCTGGGACCTTGTTGTTAAACTGTTGGGACCTGAATTTCACTGTGACCAAAAGCCTCTTGCTGGCTTTCCAGCTCTTCAGCCTCTTGGACTTTTCATCCCCTTTTCCCCAAAAGTGACACAGCTTCACTGAAGATCCTCCATGATGTCTGCATTTGAAAACTTCTTTGAATCTTCTCTTTTTCTTGCTGGGATCTGTAGTGAGTGTCAGAGTAGAGGCTTCATTTACCTTTAGTAGGGAAAGGCTCCAGAAGCTTATTAGTTTCTCATTACCATCTGGCTCCACCCTGGAAGTCTTTTATTTTCATTTTCTTTTAATGTAACACAAAAAAAAAATTTTATTGTGCTTTTTTTTAATTCCAGGAGAATGAAGAGTATATTTTCCTTATTATAAGTGATGTTTTAGTTGTCTTGATACATAAAGGAGCTTTATTTGCACTGGATTTCACCATTTTAACTTTTTATATACCTTTACATAATTTAATATTTTGTTTACATGAAGCACTTTTCTCCATCTCTGAACTGAATTATATAAATCTCACAAAATCTCTGCTATAGCTTTGATATAAAGCTATCTTTATGACCCCCGAATGTGAATTTATTTTTAATCATTGTCAAATGGTCAAATGTCAAATTCTGGTGAGCTCCAGAATATTGCTTGATAGTATTATGAGCTCCAGAATATTGCTTGATAGTATTATAATATTCTTTCTCACAGTTTCAGATATATCTCTTTTCCATTAGCTCTCTGCCATCTGTTGCTTTGCTGACATCGTTACTGAACATTTTAGCACACATTTCTTAGCATCTAAGCTTCTTTACTTTCTATCATGAGTTGTACTCTTGTGACTTCTTGTCCTCTAAAGTATTACTCAGAAAGTAATACGCTCTCAGAGTGTCTGAAAAACAGGCCCAGGATTATGAAAAGCAACTGGGTAATGTAGATATTTTCACTTTAGCTTTATAATCTAATATTTGTAGAGCCAGGAATATAACCAATAAAGTTATATTAAAATGACCTTATACTCAATAATAATTTCTGTACTATATTATACTATATCTTATTTCAATTTTATCTTAAATTGAATTTTCACTTACCAAGTAGAGAAAGCAAGTGGTATGCATGAAGCAAATAGGCAAATATATATAAAAACTAGAATTTGAATGACTAATTTTTTAAAATCTTATTTGTAAGTCATATCTTTTGTTTTGAATTTACCTCGTGCTAAAAGAAATAAAAATTCACCTGACAAAATCAACAAAAAACAACTCAACAGTCATATGCTGTTTCTTTTCTTCTTTATCCCTTGCAAGCCTTAATTTTCTTCAAAATTTAGCCCAAGCACTACATTTTCCAGCTATCGATACTTCATCCTTTTCCTTATCTAAAATAAATAAATTTTGTCTATTTTGTGTTACTAACCATGCATGCTGTTTCCTCAAATGAAATAGAAATATTTTGAGGGCATTAGATAGAGTACTAGACTTGGAGTCAGGAAGACCTGAATTCAAATTTTGATTGCTAGTTATGACCCTCTATGGGTCACTTAATCTCTGCCTCAGTTTCTTTACCTGTGAAGTGAGGATATAGTAGGTACCTACATGTTGTGAGGATCAAATCAGTTAACATACATAAAGCACTTTGTAAAGCTATATAAATATTTGTTATTATCATCTTCTACTTAAACTCTTTTGTAATCCTCCATTTACTAATGCATTTTTCCCCAAACTACCTTGTTTTCCTATTACATATATATAATATATATATAATATAATATAATATATAGATAAATAATAATCATATATATATACATATATATATATATTATTTGTTGCTCCTGTTAATATATAAGCTCCTAGTGAGCAAGGACCATTTTTCTTTTGGCTAATCTCAGTGCTTAGTATGTTGCCTGGAACATGTTTGTTGATTACTTCATTGATAAATCAATACATTGAATTGCATCAGTTATATTTTAAAAGCTTTCCTCTTGAGATGAAGTACTATTATTATTACTCAGCCAAGCAGCTTGAGATCATGAAACCTCAGTTCTCATACTGTCGCAGCTACTAGTGAACTAGATGTAACTTTGTACTTCATTTTCTTCTTGTTCCAGTTTTGTAAAATATGGGTGATACCTATTTTCTGAACAAAGCAAAGTAACTACCATGATAAAATAAGACAATATGTGAAAACATGTTATAAAACATCTCAGCAAAGATACATGTCATTGCAAGAGTGAAAGAACATAGTCCTGGAGTTAGTAAGGAGCTCTTTGAGTTTAAAAGTAGGAGGGTGGAAAAAGGTAGCCCAATATTTTAAGAAAATCACTTCAGTATCTGAGTGGAGGATGGATTGAGTGAAGAAAGACTTGAAGTGGTTAGAACATTTTTTGCAGTAGTCCAAACAAGAGAAAAGAGGGGTTGAAATAGGCTACTGCCTTTGTAAGTGGAGAGAGGAGAACATAAATGAAAGACATTGTGAATATAAAACAATATTTAACAGCAGATTGTATATTTTGGGTGGGAGTGAGTCAAAGATGACTGGATTACAAATCGATATTATGTCTTAGATTGTATCTTTCATAGTAATAGGGAATTTTGGAAGAAGAAGGATTATAATGAATATTGTTTGGACATACTGAATTTGAAATACCTCGAGGACATTAAGTTTGAGATATCTAAAATGCATTTAGTTGATGTAGGACTTTATCTCAGGAAAGAAGCTAGAATTGATTATGTAGAACTACAATCATCTCATGGTCCAATAATGAGATCACGATGGAAGATAGTTTAGGGAGAAAAGAGAAGACAACCGCAAGACAGACAGAGCCTTGGGGGAAATGCACTGTTAGTATATGAAATGACATAGTTATGAAGAACCAGGAAAGAAGTGGTCAGACAGGAAAATCAGGGGAGAATAATTTCACAATACCCTAGAAAGTATAAAGTATCCAGGAGGATATACTTTGATGATACTTCCAATACCATCACATGCTGCAGAGAAAAGAATGAGAATTAATAAAAGATCATTAGATTTGCCAGTTAAGAACTGATTAGTCAAAACTAATAAACCCCTACTATGTGCTAGATCCTTTTGCTAGGCAGCAGAGTCACAGATACAAAGAACAGCTTATATTCTAACGTCTAAAGATATATACGTGTGTGTGTGTGTGTGTGTGTGTGTGTGTGTCTGTTTGTATGTGCACATAGCAGCACCAAGGAAGCAATTGGAGTTTACTGAATATGAAATATAGTAAGATAATGTGCTAAATGAAAATTACTTTGCTAATAATTTGTAGAAATGGAGTGGGGGGAACCTTGAGACTGAGAAATCACTTGGGAGGCTTTGTTATATTTATGTAGACACGAGGTTAAATTGACTTATAACAAGTGGTAGCATTTTTATTATGGGGAAGGGATCAGTTATGAATGATGTTTTGAAAGTGGAAATGGAAAGAATTAACTACCGATTGGCTATGTGGGTTGAGGGAAAAGTATCATCTAATACCGAGGTTTAATCTTGGTGATCATAAAGGGAAGTGGTATTAGAACACTAAAATTAGGAAAGTTTGGAAGAAAGGAGGTTTTAAGAGAAAAGATAATTAGTTTTGGAAATGTTGGGTTTAAGATAGATTCAGGATATTCATTTTGAGGTGTCCAATTGAGTAATTAGTGATATATGGGGATGAGAGTAGAGAGTAGATACTTGAAGTGGTTGTGTAAAGCCTGGAGGTCTTCTTCATAAAAACAATAGTTAAATTCATGAGATCTATAAATTTTGGAACACTTTTTAAAAAAAAAATTATCAGCCACAAATTTAAGCTAGGTATCACCTGTCCCTGAATCTAGTAATCAATATAAGCAAAGTAGAACAGAAGAGTATCAAGAACATAGTGCTTTAGTATTTCACTAGTAACCTTTTATCAGGTTAATATGCCTCAAAGCAATTTAATATCTATAGTAATATGTCCACTTGTTTGCAGTTGGACAATGATTTCATATTTAAATTTCCAAAAGCCAAGTTAATGTTTATTGATGATCTATAAATTGAATGATTCTTGACATCTACAGGCTGTTGTTTGTCCTTCATTCTTGAAGATTACAACATCAGGGAATCTTACTTTCTCTTCCAGAGCCATGTGGATCCAGTGGTTAGATATAAATTAAAATGACTGGACATGACCCTGGATATGAGGCAGGCAGAGATAACTGACTTACCCAAGGTCACACAGCTAGTGAAGTGGCAAGTATCTGAGGCTAGATTCAAACTCCTGTCCTCTTGACTCTAAGGCCATTGCTCTATCCACTGCGCCACCTAGGCGCATTTCCTGTTAAGGACTGCCCTAACCAAAATAGTTACTCTTTAGTGTCTAATTTTCTAGCAGTGAATCTTTCTATATTCATTATATGAAAATGGATTTAGTGTGCATAGCATACAGCTGATTGTTAAGTACTCATCACTTTTGCAGTTTGTTAGATCTTAGAACCCAGTATCAACTCTGCCCAACAGTAAAACTTCTTATTGGAACTTGTGTAGTCTATTTTAAAACAGATGCCATTAAATGAAATGATGTTACATACTTAATATTTATTAAAGTAAATCTTTACCAATGATATGGAGAAAAACATCTTTTGAATCATATTATAGAACACATTTGTAAGAGATAGAAGTTACATTTGAGTTTTTCATAAGTTTTGAGAAACTTAAGAGTTTTTTAACTGTACATTTTGGTTTTTGTGAGATGAAAGTGTCCTATAAAATTGCTCAAATAAAGCATGAACTTTCAAGCAAATTTGATGATTTGTTTCTAGATGTAACACTTTACCTATAAATCTATTTTAAATTTGTTGTAATTCAAAAGAAGAGTATTTATTTTCCTGTTAACTTTGTTGGATAGTTATGTGTTGACAGACAAATTATCTTTTGATCAGATCAAAATAATTGGCATAACCAAGAATAGGTTATAAACTATACCCATGTGATTTGATTTTGAATTTTTTAAAAAAAATTGTTCACAAATATTATCTCCTAACCATGTTTCCTGCTATTTTATTTAATTTGATTCTATTGTGCACATACTCTAAATTTTTTCTTTCTTTTTAAATAACCAAAATGTTTTAGATGTAACATTTGTTATATTTTTAAAATTAAAAAAATTTTAAAATAAATGTGGTAACATAACTGAATGTTTCTAAGAATAGACCATTACAAATGAAAGACAAAATTTGAAGTTGAGTTGGGTGATACATATTCATTTATTAGGATGTAGTTATATATTGCTATGCATTCATCTCAACACTCTTTATTTTATTACAGTTATTACTGCTTTAGAAAGTTAAGAAAAGCGTTACTGTCCTTTAAGAACAATATAATCTCTGCTAGCTCTCTAAAAAATGTTTTGCAATTTTAAAATCCAAAGGAAAAGTGCAAAGGACCAATATGTTCAAAAATATTAGTAGCAGTGCTTTTTATAGCATTCCGAAATTGGAAAGGTGGCAACAGGCACAATGACAGAGGACTGTATTCATCTTCATATCCCCATAGCTCTTAACAGGTGTTTAATAAATATTGATTGAATGATGATGAATAAATGTAGCCACAGTTGTTGCTTTGTCCATGCACAAGTAACTGGGACAGTTATGAGGAGATACAAATTGCCTTGAAGAAGAATGCAATCCTAATGATTTTTATATATAAATTATAGCTCATTTTCAAGAAGTCAATTTTTTAAAATAGGTGCAAATGTAAAATTTCATTAGCATGTTTTTGCTAAGCAAAGTTTATACAAAGCACTATATTTCGTTTAAACCAAATTTACCTGACACATAGTACCCACAGAGGTAGATTAAGTAATCTGAGATTTAGAAAAATAGGCAGTACAACGTGTTCTAGGAAGTTCATGCCTTCTGTTTACCATGCAGATTGGCACAACCCTATTGACTGAGTAATAGAATAATAACTTAAAGAAGAAAAATTAGGAAGAATGATTGCCCATTGCTTATTTTTATGATCTTATAACAAATGTATAGATGCTCATTTCTAATTTAGAGAGTAGGTAAGAAATCCACTTTTGTAGAATTTGTGTTTTATTATATTTATTTTAAAAACTTATTTTAATATTTAGAAATCCATATGGTAACTTTTCTTCACAAACTAAAATATGTAAATAAGGAATACAAAAAAGTAAGAAAAAGAAACAAAATATTTCTCTCAAAAATAGTTTGTAAAGTACTTTTTAATGTATCTCAAAGGAGGATTTTTCTTTGGGTTAAAATAGATTTGTCCTGAAATCCTGTGAGGGTATGAACTTGTTATTTGCCAGCTAGATGCATTATTAACTTGATAAACATATACAAAAAAGTGTATATATTAACTTGAACATATTGCCTTAATCTTCCTTTTCATTTTCTTAATTCTTTTTGTACTTTTTTCCTTTCTATTTAGCATAAACTTGTTACTTTTAGTGTTTTATAATGACAGTTTTATATTTAAAAATCAGTAAAGTATATATATAATTTTTTTTTCAGTTTGAGTCTGTGATTTCATCCCTATTGTGACCTCTAAGTGTGGAAACTTATACTACCAATACAGATTAACAATTTTTCTATAGTTTGTATTCTTAAGAGTCCCACATAGAGAGTATGAGTCAGAGACTGAAGTTGAACACAGGTCTTCCAGACTCCAGGACTTAAGTTTTTTACCATTCATCTTGTCATTGATATGTTTACAACTTATCTTCTATATATTCCATTCTCTTTACTTACTACAACCACAGTCCTAGTTGAGACCCTTGTTAAACCTCGTTTGGATTACTTATAGTAGCCTTCTAATTGGTCTCTTTGCCTTGGTTATCTCCTCTTCAGTCTATCCTCTACTTGGTTGTTAAGATTACTTTTCTAAAGTATAGGTCTGACAGTATCAACCCATTCCTGCCTGCTCAGTAAACTCTAGTGGCTTTCTATTACCTCCTGGATCAAATGTAAACATGTCTGTTCGGCATTTTAAATCTTTTTATAAATTTTTTAAAGTTATAAAACTTTTAAAACTTATTTTATAACTCCCTTCCTGTCTTTATAGGTATACATTAGACTTTCCTATACAACCTCCTTAAATTAGCCTATTTGCATTTCCTCAAACATAGCCCTTCTCTCCTCTTCCTTTCCTTTCCACTGACTTTCCCTATGCTTAGAACACACTGTACCCTCATTTTGAGGGTTTCCTATACTTCTTTCCTTAGTTTACTTTACTTTTTCCAAGACTCAGCTCAAATCTCATTTTTTGCAGCAGGCCCTTCCGTATCTATACTGTCAACTGCTGGTTCTATCTTCTCTGATATTACCTTCGATCTGGTGACTCACTCATTATAACCTTTCTCCCATGGATAAGGTTTAACTTGTATTAATGGTGAAGGCATGGATACATTGAGTTTATTTAATTTTTAAAAAATTTGAATAAAATTTAAAATGCCTTGAATGTCATGAAGCATTAAATATAGCTTAAAGTTAGAAGTTCAGCAATTATGGAATTGATTTTCTTTCTTTTTTTAAAGAACCCAACTCAAGTGGGAACAGCTCTTCAGGTTTTTCATAATCTTGGAACTTTGAAAGATACAATTACCAGTGTGGTAGATGGGTATTGTGCTACTCTGGAAGAAAACATAAACAGTGCATTAGACATCAAAGTTTTGATTCAACCTACCCAAACAGCCATGAGAGGTATGAATGCATTTTTTTTTACTTTTGTGTTTAAATCTCAGAAATCTTTTTGAATAGTGTATGTATGTTATGCTTAGATTCAGGGAAGCCTAATAATTTATTTTAATATAAAATTAAAATTAAGAAGTTTTATATATATTTTTTCTGTACCCATGATCAACTAGTTGAACTGCAAAATGGTAGTTTATTTCAATTCAACAAATATTTATTAAGTAATTAGTATATGTAGGGCTCTTTCCTAGGCAGTAGAAGTTACTAATTGAATAAAACATGTTCATGTCCTCAAGATGAAATCCAGCTGTAGACAAAAGATAGAAACATAAATAATTAAAATACATATTTGAATGAGTACATTTGAAAAGAACAAAGTAGTGTTATAAACATAAATAGAGAAGGGATTATTTTAAAATGAAAAACAAAACTAAATGAAAAAACAAATCCCTAAAAATAACATTCTAATAGCATATAATAGAGAAGGCCATCACCATTTATCAGGGCTGGGATGTAATCTGTGGTTGTGCAGTAGAACAAACCCAGTTATTGTGTTTGTAATTGGGTCAGGAGGCATTTCCTAAAAATCTCCTAGGTGTCAAGCATGATGAATATCAGAGTCAGCTCTTAAAGCATAATATTCCATTAGGTCACTAATCTAGCCATTTACCAGGTGATTACCCCTAAGGAGAGTAACTGTAGTGTTTTACCAAGGCCTGGGATGAACCCAGGGTTCAAGTCCACAATCTCACTCTGGAGTCAGAGTAACCTCCCTGCTAGCCTAACCCTAGCCTGAGCAATAATAATGAATTTCTGAGCCTAGGAGATCATGCTCTGGAGCCAGAGATATTACCCCTTTCATGTTATGACCTTAATTCCTGGTCAACAAGGTAACACAGTAGATAGATACTGGCCTGGAGTTGGAAAGACTCATCTTGAGTTCAAATCAGACCTCAGATATTTCCCAGCTATGTAACCCTGGGCAAGTCACTTAACCCTTTTATCTCATTTTTCTCCTCTGTAAAATAAGCCAGAGAGGAAAATGATAAACCACTCCAGTATCATGGGCAAGAAAACTTAAATGAGGTCATATAGAGTTGGAAACAACTGAACAATGACTCAGCAAACAACAACTACTACAAATGCAGTTACTTAAGTTGCCTGTGGGCCAAATTCATAATTTGCCTTGAAAATGAAAGAGTTCTCCTTTGATTTCTCTTCAATCTGGTCCTCTTCTAAGAGCTTATTTGGAGAAGTTGTACTGGAAGCTGAGCTGCTTCCTTTTACAATACCAATTATCATAATCCACAAGAGGGTTAAAAAAAAGGTGATTGTTTAGCTCTTGTGGTGTTATGAAAGTAAAAGTATTCTTCTTTGAACCCTAATAGATGAGGGTATTACCTCATTAGAGGCCTCTGAGAAAGCCACAGCTAGGTACTTTTCCCTGATGGCTTCCACTGGTTGTCAGTATAAGACTTGGTATCAGCTTAGATCTTGGACAGTTGCATGCAAAAGACTATTGACCTCTTAGTTACCATGATAGAGTTACTAGCGACTTGTTTTGGGGGGGGGTGTTTTTTGTTTGTTTGTTTTTTTGACTAAAAACCTAATAATTCTAGTCCTATTCCTGGTCATTTTAATTATTTTTAAAAACAGAAAGACTATCAATTGTCCCTTCATTACTTCTACTGTTTTAGGATCACTAATTATTTGTAATAAGATCCTTCTCCAGTTTTATTTGTATTGTAGTTGTTTTGTCTCAGAGAATTTTGAGACCTTGTACACTAAGAAATATTTTAGAGTAATTAATGAGCAGAGCCATTGGGCAATCAGAGAGAAAGAATGACCAATTTGCCCGGTTCGCATTGTTGAAGTTAGAAGCCTGCCTTCATTTCCACACTGTTCTCTTTCTCTTTCTTCTGGTCATATAGTGACTCAGATACCAAATTGGACTGGTCTTTTATCAGAATGGGGAGGCTTTTTAGTTTTCTTGCCCTTTGAGGCATAAAAACCCCTGCCCAGTGGGATTTTATTGGAATTTCAGTTGCCTGTGAAGAATGCTTTCCTGACCTAGCATGGCCTGTTGTGGTGATTTGGTCATTCAAGGAAGTAGTATTCTTAATTCTTTGTAGCTTTAGAAATTGTATTTTTAAAATTTCTTGTCATTAATCAATTTTTTTTATTACTTTTTATGGCTCACAAACTTCTCATCAAATTTAACCCTCGAATCTGACGCTGGACTGGCCTGTTAGGTCTCCCTAAAAATATTTTTCCCATCTCTATTACTGTTATTTCATCCTGTACTTGATTCTATTATCATAATAAAAAATTTTCATAGCATATTCTACAAACTTTAGTCCAAGTTATTTTTAATACCCTTCTGCTATACTTTGTCTTTTATACACAAAAGGTAGTTAATAAGATTTGTGGTATGCATATAAGGCAGTGCCACTTCCCTTAATTTCATATATTTATGTCCTTAATATCATAAAATCTTAGAATTTTCAAAACTCATTAATTCCATAAAATTTGAATTGAGGGCATAGATTTTTCTTGGCTCTCTTGAAGTTGCTAACAAAATAATATATTTCTATAAGCTGTTGCCTGCTATAAATACACATTCTCATGAAAGCTATACAAAAAGAAAAAGTTCAAGTTTGTGCAAATTCAGAGTAACTGGTTTTCATGATTTTTGTGCTTGATTGAAGTAGAGATTATTAAGGTAGATACTTGAAAGAGGCTCCTCCCTTTAACTTGTGTCTCTAGTTTCAAATCATAGTTTTGTTTTAATTTTCTTTTCAAGATTAGAATTACAACTTCCTGTTTTGTAACATTATGTGACTTTTTTTTCCTCAAAGGATTGATGTGATAGGAAATGTCTACTGGACTGTACTGGTCTTTCTTAAGGACTAGGAGACCATCCTTGTGATTTTGTTTGCCTAACCATGAAAGAGAAACTCAGGCTGCTTGAAATACTCTTTTGATTTCCTTATTCCTTGAGCTATAAAAGGCTCACAACCTTTAGGGATTTGGTACTTTGTAAGATTTTATAGAAATTAAATTGCCCTGCAGGGTTGCCTTTCTGACCTAATTATCAATTATTATGGCAAATCAAGAAGCAAAATCAGTAATTGGGTTTTTTTTGGGGGGGGGTTGCAAGGCTATGGTAAAGGAACTTGCCCAAGGTCACACAGCTAAGTAATTATTAAGTATCTGAGGCTGAATTTGAACTCAGATCATCCAGACTTCAGGGCTAGTGCTCAAAGTCATTCATTTACTGTAACAATGCCAAAATAATTTCCTACTAAAGTTTAGATCTGTGTCAATAGAGTGAGAATCCTTACTAGTAAAATCGCAGATCCTTCAATTATTGAAGTATCTATGCTTTCATTAAGCATTCTACTTATTTAATAGAGCTTGAAAATTACATTTTTGTACAGTGCATCCTTTTTATATATATATATATATATATATATTAATAGGAGGCCCTGGACGATCCACTATGCCAACCCCAGGAAACACTGCTGCCTTCCGTGCTGCCCTCTGGACAAATATGGAGAAACTAATGGATCAGATTTGTGCTGCTTGTGGACAGGTATACAAGCTTATAATAGTTTCATGTTGTGTGTGATCCATGAGAAAAAAAAGTCATAATGATTATTTAACAGATTCATTCTCTCTCTCTCTCTCTCTCTCTCTCTCTCTCTCTCTCTCTCTCTCTCTCTCTCTCTCTCTCTCTCTCTGTCTCCTCTCTCCTCTCCTCTCTCAGGTTCAACATTTGCAAAAAGTATTGGCCAAGAAGAGAGACCCTGTTTCACATATTTGTTTCATTGAAGAAATAGTTAAGGTATGTTATCTGGTTTTTATTGAAAGTGTATTCATTGAGTGGTGCAAAAAATAGAGGAAAAAAATGAACCAACATTACTTTGATGTTCGCTTTCTTTTGCGTAGATTTAAGGCATGTATTTTAGACTAGGGTTGACCAGCCAATTTAGTATCCCAAATACAATATTGGAGTGAAATGAATTTTTTTTTTGATCTAACATTTAAACAGGTTCACTTACTTAGATATAGCAGGGGAAGGGGATATTTAACTAGGCTATTCAGTGAGGATGTCATGTTGATTCAGCTCAAAATAGTTTCCTGGTTGTTTGTCATGTGGGTGGTCTTAGGAACCTCAGAGAGAAAGCTAGAGCACTTTACAGTCTTTTATATTCTAGTGACCAGAAAGCTATATCAGTTTTCCAATAGGAAAACACATTTTTGTGATCAATAAAATATTCGTGGATATTACTTACATTGTGTAGTAGATGTATTCAATGAATTTTTATTGTACAGTAAATTTCTTTAAAGTAAATCTAGCTTTTCCCATTTGATGGCGATTAAGGGAATTAAAGGACTAAGATGAACTTCAACAGTAATAGTATGCTGAAGGTTTTGTACTCCATACTGCTTACTTTTTGACACAGTATTCAGTTCCTGGTTTTAGCATCTCTAAGTTCTATGAACTAGGACTGATCATTGATCCTTTTGGGACCTTCAGTCCCTCAGGTTTAAAGAAAAAGAATTGAACTAAATGATCTTTTCAGAGTTCCTTCCAGAAATCTCTGAAATACATTTTCCTCATCCAAAAATGAGATTTGTACATTAAGTCAGATTTCTTTTTTCAGGTTATTTTAAGTTATTTTAGTTCTCTATTCATCAGTTGTAATAATTTTAAATACATTATTTGGAAGGAGAGATTCTAATACACATTTTCTTGATTTTTATTTATCTGAAAATTTTATCTATTTTTATTTATCTGAAAGAAATAATGAGGTGCCATTGTCCACTTGGATTAGTCTTGTTATAAATTTATTGATGCTGTATATAATTAATATCATGCATTCATTTTCATATGTATTGCATATGCAGTGTTTTATCCATCTGTTCTCTCAACTTTGGCAGTCAACCCTAAATTAATCAGTTTTACTCTTTCCATATAGTGCCCCTGATATAAATACCTTTACTTATCCATCCATATGTACAGTTTCTTTCCCTTTTTATTTTTTTTACTTTAAGTGATTTTTTATTTTCACATTTACTACAATAATCTTGTTGTGAAAGTAGACATGACCCTCCCCCCCAAAAAAAGATAGATAAACTTCACAAGAAATGAAATGAGAAGAAAAAAAGTGTACTTCAGTATGTGTTCAGATATCATCACCTCCATCTTTGGGATGGGTTGTCTTCTTTATCATAAGTCCCATCAGAGAAATTGCTCCGATATTTTTTTCTCCACAGTTGCTGTTACTAAGCTGTATTTCCCTCCATTCTATTACTCCACATTCCCATTTATTATGTTCTCTCTCTCTCTCCTTTCACCCTGTCCCTCCTCAGAAGTGTGTTGTATCTGACTACCCTCTCAAATGATCTTCCCTCTCTTCCATCACCCATACCCCACCTCCCCCTGTCCCTCTTCTTCCATCCCTTTCCTCTTCTTTTTTTACTCTAGGGTAAGATAGATTTCTATTCCTAATTGAGTGTGTGTGTTATTTTCCCTCTGAATCACTTCTGATGAGAATAAGACTCACTCATTCCCCCTCTCCTTCCCCCCTTGTACTCCATTACAAAAACTTTTTCTTGTGAAATATCTTAGCCCATTCTATTTCTCCTTTCCCTTTGTTCCCAGTACATTCAATTCCTTTTTCACCAATTAACTCCATCTTCTTAATAGATTATAACATTATGTTCTGTTCCTTCCCATGCCTTGTCTATACATGCTCCTTCTAACTGTTTTTATAAAGGAGAAAGTTCATATGAGTTATCAGTATGTTCTTCCCATTCAGGAATACACAAAATTCAGCATCATTCAATCCCTCATAATTATCCCTTCCTGTCCATTCTTTTTATGTGAGTCCTATACTTGAAGATCAAACTTTCTGTCCAGCTCTGGGTCCTTTCATTTTTTCCTCTTTTTAGAACAATTTGATTAATGTTGTATTACTCTCCCAGGATTGGTAATTTTGACTCTATTCTAAGGATTTTTTACAAGCTTCATAATGTGTCGTGAAGAAGAAATTTGCCTGTATTACTGAAATAAAATATAGTATTCCCTCAAAAACTTTATGTTCATATACAATATATTTAAATCACTTAAAATGTCAATTATTTTTCTTTTAGAATTATTTACTTTCTAATAATTTACACTAGTTTTATTTAGAAAGTTATTCTAAAACTTTATGAAATATAAATTACCAGCATAAAGTTGATTTTAAGTTATTTGGCAAAGGCTTTCTTGTTTAGAGGATTTTGTTTAGAAGAAAATGTTCAATTCCTTTTCAGATTCAGTGAACTAGGTAACTGATCCAGACAGGTCAGTCTTTTGTGGAGAGACTTTGAAGGCAGAGAACCCGGAATACTGGGGAGTTGCTATACATTTTACAAAGAAAAACCACAATTATTCATCACAATGATAGTATTGATGTAGTGGATAGTGTAATGAATCACATTTCAGAAATCTAGCAATTATATGACAATAGACAAGTCATTTAATATCTTTGAACCTCATTTTCCTCATCCAAAATGAGAGCATTAGACTTTGTAGCCTCTCAGACCCTCTCTATCACTTAATCCAGACCCCTTTGGTCCTTTATTTTTTTTTAAGGTTTTTGCAAGGCAATGGGGTTAAGTGGCTTGCCCATGGCCACATGGCTTGAGACCGGATTTGAACCCAGGTACTCCTGACTCCAGGGCCAGTGCTTTATCCAGTGCGCCACCTAGCCACCCTGATCCTTTATTTTTTCAGTACTTTTGAATCTAATATTCCTTTCTAATTCAAAACTCTCTTTGTCTCATGGAATTGACTGAGTTGAGTAAAAGAAATTGCTTTCTAGCTGACAAATACTTATTCTTTCACATAATTACTACATAACATAGCATAACCACTGAATAAGATTACATTTACTAGAACTGATATAGATTTTGGCTATAAAACTCCTTATTTCTTTGTTGGAAAAAAAAAGCTTAGGATATGGTAAATGGTAATAGCATCCTGAATAAGCTTGTCTCAAATTATAAATTGTGTTGTTCAAACTTGCCTATATTCAGTCCATTGGTTCCGGTTCAGGATTGGAACAAAATGTGTTGGGGGCAAGTCATCTAACAGTTAACCAAAAAAAATTTACTTAAATAAAATATGTAAAAGTTAGTTGGCAAGAATATATATTCATTTAGTTTAGTGCAGCTTCCATGCCTATGTTTTTCCCATGATGGTGATTACGTGCCAATCCTAGACTCTTCATGTTTTAGGCCACAGGTAGCCTATATCATGATGGTGGCTGTCCTTCATTCTCAAAGAGTTCCAAAATATCATCATTTTTCAAATTACAGTGTGTCCAACTATAGCTAATCAGACTGTTATGAGCTTAGAATGTTCTACCCCAGTCTACTACCTATGTCAAAGGGAGTCTTGGCCTCTGAACTACTAGTTATAGTTATAAAATTAATACATAATCATAAAATTAATCTTTGTGAGGTAGGGCCTTAGGAAAAACTAGGAAAATATTAGCCCAGTCTACATGAATGACACTCTAATAGGTGTTGCTTCTTCCATAACATAATAGCCATCTGAGATAGATGGCATAGCAAATGTAGCTGTAGGCTTAATGCTTAAATATTCCAAGCATGATCTGTAGACCAAGGCTGATGACGTATGTCCTTTTTTTCTTTTTTTTAATTTATTTTTTATTAAAGGTATTATTTGAGTTTTACAATTCCCCTCCCCATCTTACTTCCCCCCCCCCCACTCCACAGAAAGCAGTCTGTCAGTCTTTACTTTGTTTCCATGTTGTACATTGATCCAAATTAAATGTGATGAGAGAGAAATCATATCCTTAAGGGAGAGACAAGAAGTCTAAGAGGTAACAAGATCAGACAATAAGATATCTGGTTTTTTTTTTTTCAAAATTAAAGGGAATAGTCCTTGAACTGTGTTCAAACTCCACAGCTCCTTATCTGGATACAGATGGCACTCTCCTTTGCAGACAGCCAAAAATTGTTCTCGATTGTTGCACTGATGGAATGAGTGAGTCCTTCAGGGTTGATCATCACCCCCATGTTGCTGTTAGGGTATACAGTCTTTTTCTGGTTCTGCTCATCTCACTCAGCATCAGTTCATGTAAATCCCTCCAGGCTTCCCTGAAATCCTGTCCCTCTTGGTTTCTAATAGAACAATAGTGTTCCATGACATACGTGTACCACAGTTTGAAGGACATTTACTTGATTTCCAATTCTTTGCCACCACAAACAGGGATGCTATAAATATTTTTGTACAAGTGATGTTTTTACCCTTTTTCATCATCTCTTCAGGGTATAGACCTATTAGTGGTATATGCCCTTTATTTTCAACAAAGACTGTGACATTAAGGAGATGATGCCATGACAAGCATGTGAATTGGATTTGAGTGAGGGGGACCGTGCTGTCATCAACCTCACTTTCTTCTCCAGAACCATCTGGGTCCAGTGGTCAGATATGAATCAAGATAACTGGAGATGGCTCTGCATATGAGGCAATCAGGGTTAAGTGACTTGCTCAAGGTCACACAGCTAGTAATTGTCAGATGTCTGAAACTAGACTTGAATTCTAGTCCTCCTGACTCCAAGATCAATGTCTATCCACTGCACTACCTAGCTACCCCTAGAATGGGCTAGGATATTTCACACAGAAGAGACAAGAAAAAGTTTTTTGCAATGGAGTGGAAGGGGGAAACGTGAGGGGGAATAAATGAGTTTTCATTCTCTTTGGAAGTGGCTCAGAGAGGAAATAACATACAAACTTAATAGGGTATAGAAATCTATCTTACCCTGAGGAAAAAATGGAAAGGAAAGTGATGGGTGAAAGGGAACAGAATGAGGGGTTGGGAAGTGGAGGTGATAGAAAAGAGGTAAGATCATAGGAGAGGGTAGTCAGATATAACACACTTTGGAGGAGGGACAGGGTGAAAGGGGAGAGAAACTAGAATAAATGGGAGTGGGACAGTATAGGATGGAGGGAAATACAGCTAGCAATAGTATCTGTGGGAAAAAAACATGGAAGCAACTTCTCTGTTGGACTTATGATAAAGAATATGATCCATCTCAGAGACAGAGAGGATAATATCTGAACACAGGTTGAAGTTCACTTTTTTTCCTATCACATTATTTTTCTTTAGGTTTCTCTGTGGGGTAGGGGGATGATATTTACTTTTACAACAAGACTTTTGTAGTAATGTGAAAATAAATAATGTTGAAATTTTTAAAAATATGTAAGATCCTTGAAGGCAGGTTACATTTATTTTTTCTCTTGCAACTCAAGTTCTTAGCACAGTACCTGTTACACAGTCAAGTCAACTAGCATTTACTAAGTTTCTATTAATTAATAAATACCTGGTGATTGATCCCAATCAGACATATTACTCTTCTGTATTTCTATAAAGCAGATTGTTTGTATCACCTTGTTAAATTAATCAATACCATTATTATGTTTAGTTGTGTTCTATCTATACACACATTTGTCTTCTATTGGATAAACTTCTTGGAGACAGAGACATTTCTATTTCTAGAAAATTGCCCTGTACATGCTTTCTAAAACAATTTTAAGGCAATAGGGTTAAGTGACTTGCTTAAGATCACACAGCTAGTGAGTGAGATGAGCAGAACCAGAAAAACACTGTACACCCTAACAGCAACATGGGAGTGATGTTCAACCTTGAAGGACTTGCTTATTCCATCAGCGCAACAATTGGGAACAATTTTTGGCTGTCTGCAAAGGAGAGTGCCAGCAGTATCCAGATAAGGAGCTGTAGAGTTTGAACAAAGTACAAGGACTATTCCCTTTAATTCGGGGGGAAAAAAAACCCAGATGTCTTATTGTTTGATCTGGTTACCTCTGAGAATTCTGTTCTCTTTAAGGATATGATTTCTCTCTCATCACACCCAATTTGGATCAAGGAACAACATGGAAACAAAGTAAAGACTGACGGAGTGCTATCTGTGGGGTGGGGGTGGGGGGAGGGAAGCAAAATGGGGGGAAAATTGTAAAACTCAAATAATATCTTTAATAAAAATTTTAAAAAAAGATCACACAGCTAGGCAATTATTAAGTATCTGAGATCTTGAACTCAGGCACCCTGATTTGCTCTATCCACTGCGTCACCTGGCTGCCCCCACAAGTAAATTCGACCAAATACTTAAAGAATCATTAATTCTAATACTATAAAAACTTGTCAAAAAATAAAGGAGCCCTACTAAATTCATTCTATGACTCAAATATGATTTTAATGCCTAAACCAGGAAGAACAAAAGCATGGAGAGAAAACTAAACCAATTTCTCTTTTAAAAAATTGATACAATAATTTTCAATAAAATTCTGACAAAAACATTATAGAAATATACAATACACTCTGACCTCTTATACCAGGAATGACAAAATACAACATTCATTCCTATTTTTAAAAAAATTAGAAAACATAGGAATAAATGAAATGTTTCTTAAAATAATAAATAGTATCCACCTAAGACCAAGGACAAGCACTATCTGAAAGGGATAAACTAAAAGCCCTTCCAATTAAATTGGGAATGAAGAAGTAAGGATATTCATTTTTCACTTAAATTATTCAATATTGTACTACAAATGCTAGCTAAATAATAAGAGAAGAAAAAAGAAATTGAAGGAATAAGAATAGGTAATGAAGAAACAAAATGATCACTTTGGAGATGATATGATGGTATACTTGAAGAACCCTAATGAATTAACTAAAAAATAGCTGAAATAACTTTAGAACATTTTCAGGATGTAAAATAAATCTATACAAATCATGCCAACAAAATCCAATAAGAAAAGATTGAAAGAGAAATTCCATTTAAAACAGCTTCAGATAGTATAAAATATTTAAGAGTCTCTACCAAGACAAAACCAAGAACTACATAAACATAATAAGAAAGAAATTTTCACCCCCCCCCAAAAAAAAAAACAGATCTCTAAACATTGACCTCCTAGCAGGGCCTAGGATTGAGAGCCATCCATATAGAGATGATAATCAAAACCATGGAAACTGCTGACTATAGTGAAAAAAGAGGAAGAAGAAGAAAAGAAGATCCAAAACAGAGTCTTAAGGTATACTCACTTTTTGGGGGGGGGGGGGGGGCTTTTGAAAGGCAGTAGGGTTAAGTGACTTGCCCAAGGCCACACAGCTAGGTAATTATTAAGTATCTGAGATCAGATTTGAACTCAGGTCCTCCTGACTCCAGGGCCAGTGCTCTATGCGCAGCACTACCTACCTGCCCCCAGTACACTCACTTTTAACAGAACAACCTAAGATCCATCAGAAGACATTGAGAAATGCTCAGAAAGTTAAGGAATTAGGTAAAAGCAATGTCACAAAAATTATGCAGAAGAAGAGGGAGATTGATAGTGTCAAGCCTGGAAAAAAAGTCAAGGACTCATACTGAGTCATTATATTCTTAATTAATAATATACTTTCAATTGAATAAAACTGGAAGTTATTCTTAAAGAAAGATGGAAAAAGTGAGGGCTAACCACAAGTGCATTAAAGATTGGGCAACCTCAGTAGAGAAGAGTACTTTGTACTACATCAGAAATAGATGCTTTGTCAATATATTTAATTCATTTTTCTCTGTTTCTAGGGAATAGTAACAGGGAAAGATTATAACAGGAAATTATTGATGTAAAATAACATTCTACTACAATAGTTTAAAAATTTTAAATGCACATGCTTGTATTGTCAAAATTATATCATTTACTTTGAGAAAAACTTATTTTCACTAGTAAAAGTCTCTCTTTTATTATTTATAGCTGTTTTCCTAATCAAAGAGTGAAAAAAAATTTCTTTAACCTTCTCTCAATAAAATAAACTGATTAATACCATTTTTTTTTCTAGTTACAAAATTCAACTTTTTAAAAATCAAAATGAGCTCTTAAATGTAATTTATGGATCTCATAAAAATGAGATACACAGACCAAGGCATCAGTTTATTTTTTAATCAATTATCTTGCTTTCTTAAAATTGTCAAGAAAACATTTCACATATATTACTCTTTGTGCCATTCCAGTCAGTCAAGAAAATCATATCCCGATATAACCATTTTCCATTTTCCTCTCCTCTTTTTTTAAAAACATAGTAGATTAATTGCATATTGGTAGGTTATAATGCCATTTTAGTATCTTATTGTTAAATTTTAAAGTATATTTTCATAATTTGAGTATAAAATGCTATCCTTAAAATGATGAGGTCATCATGCTTTAAGTAGAAATACATGAAACTATTCATTGACATACATATTTTTTCTAAATTCAACCTTATTCTGAGGAAAAATCTTTAGCTTCCACAAAATAAACTTATTTCAAAATAATCTATTTGGCATTCAAAGTCCTTCACAACCTATCCCCTCCTACCTTTCTAGTCTTCTTACTATTCCATCCATATTCTGTAATCCAATGACACTGACCTTGTTGTTTCTTGCACAAGACACTCTATCTTAAAACTTAAGGCCTGAAATTCTCTTCTTCCTTTGTTTCTGATTCTTGGCTTCCTTCAAGTTCCAACTAAAATGCCATCTTTACTAGACACCTTTCTCAATTCCCCTTAATGCAAATGTTTTTCTTCCATGAACATCTCCAATTTCCCCATATATATTTTATTTTGCATAATTGTTCGCATATTTTCTCTCCCATTAGACCATAAGCTCCTTGAGAACAAAGTCTGTCTTTTGCCTTCCTTTTTATTCTCTAGTGCTTATCAGAATGCCTAATACATAGACATTTTAAAAATACTTAGTGACCGATTGATTCACTAGAATGCAATTTTTTACTCAAAACCTTTTATGCAATTTGAATGCATTACAAGTAAAATTCATGTAAATAATTCAAGATATCAGTAGTTGAAAGAATATTTTTTTCAGCTGCAATAAGCTCTCTGCTGAGAGAAGGATACTTCTGTCAAGCAAGTACATATCTAGTTAACAATTGCCCTTTATCTTAGTGAAGTCTTCCTGGAAGAGTTTTGTTAATTCCTTATTCCTTGAAAACTTTGTAGTAAATATATAAGGAAGTGAACAGGCACTATTTATTTCTACCAGCAGTCCAAGTTCTGAAAATATATTTTAATACTATAGAAAATAACAAAGACTTAAACAATGAAAACTGAATTAATGAATTGTTTTTCTCTCTGGCAGTGCAGAATCTAAATTAGGTTATATTCTTGTTTTTTTGCCAAGTTGGAAATGTGGAGATGTATCTTCACTTTTTTTTCCTCCATTCATTTGTCAATATAGGTCACCATAAACTTAGGTGAAATTTACAAAGTCTGATTTCCTCTTACCAGGATAATTTCTTAATTTATCTTCTATTATTTTCCTATATCTACAACTATCTTTTGTATAAGTATTTTCATACCTTTTAATCTACAACTACAAGTACTTTTAAGATTTATTTTTACCAATATTATCTAAACTCTGGAAATTGCTTTTTTTCTCATGAAAAAAATAAAAACAATGACAAGTTCTTTTTTATTCAAAATAAATTTATATTTTTAAATATCTAGATACTTACAAATTTCTTACTTCCTCAAAGAAGTATATAGTTCAAGTCCCACCTTCTACATGGAACCTATCCAGAGCATTCAAAAGCTAGAATCCTCTCTCTCCATGTTGTATTTGTTTTGCATATTTCTTTTATATATTATTTAGATATACATTACCTCCTTGACAGAATGTAATTTAAAGAAGGGGTTGTTTCTTCTTTTGTCTTTTCTAAGAATATAGCACAATAACTGCCACTTGATAAGAACAAATACTGATGGATTTGTTCATTCATAGAGCTATAATATCAACAGAAGAATATCAACAGTTTTGACAATGGGCTATTGTCAGACAGAATAAGGTCCTTGACATTGTGACAGTCACAATCACTCAAATGAAGGTAGTTTAACAGAAAAAAAAATCAAATGGATGAAAAATGACTACTTATCCCAAATTCTATTTACTTGAAGAGGCTGCCTATTGAGGTGATCTATCAGTAAATGTGTCTTGGATAAGTATAAACTGGCCAATGTGATGAACTCAGAATTGAACAAGAGAGGATTAAATCTAGAAAAATGATATCAAATTATTTTAATATTTCATATATATTTTAGACAAAAATGCCAATGAAAAAAATCAAGGTCAAAATGGGTACAGAAATTTAGACATACAGGAAGATATTAAGAGAACAAGAAATCTGTCAGATCAATGGAGAGGGGAGAAATTTATGACCAAAAAGACATAGAAAACATAAATTGCAAAATGGATGATTTTTGACTACATTAAATTAAAAAGATTTTGCACAAATTAAACTAATACAGCCAAGATTAGAACAGAAAACTGGGAAACAATTTTCACAACTAATATTTCTGATAAAAGACTCATTTCTAAAATACATATAGAATATTGATTCAAATTTATAAGATTATGTCATTTCCCAGTTGATTTAATGGTGAAAGGATATGAACAGGCAGTTTTCAGATGAAGAAATTAAAACTTTATATAATCATATGAAAAAAGTTCTAAATCATTGATTAGAGAAATGTAAATTAAAACAATTATGAGGTATCACCTCATACCTATCAATTTGGCTGAGATGATAAAAAAGGAAAATGATCATTATTGAAGAGAATGTGAGAAAATTGGAGCTCTAATGCATTGTTGGTGGAATTGTGAACTCATCCAGTCATTCTGGAGAACAATCTGGAATTATGCCTGAAGATCAATAAAACTGATCATGTTCTTTGCTCCACCAATATCAATATTAAACCTATATCCCCAAAGATATCATAAAAATGGGAAAAATCTAATATGTTCAAAATTATTGTATGGAATAGATAGACTAGGCATAGGAAATGATTATAGTAATCTGCTGTTTGATAAAACTCAAAGAGTCCAGCTATTGGGATAAAAACTCTCTCTTTGATAAAAACTGTTGGGAAAATGGAAAGTTAGTGTGGAAGAAATTTGGCTTGGACCAGCACATCACACCATATAGCAGGATAAGATCAGAATGGATATAGGATTTAGACATAAAAGACAATATTATAAGCAAACTAGAAGATCAAGGAGTAGTTTACCTGTCTGATCTATGGAAAGGGAAGCAGTTTATGGCCAAGGAAAAGATGGAGAACATCATTAAAAACAAACTCGATAATTTTGATTATATTAAATTAAAAAAGCTTTTGCACAGATAAAACCACTGTAACCAAGATCAAAAGAAATGTAGTAAATTGGAAAACAATTTTTATAACTAGTATTTCTGACAAAGGACTCATTTCTAAAATATACAGAGAACTGTTCTGATTATTTCTTTTCATCCAGTTGTCATTTATACTAGGTGTTCTCTATCACTTAATTTTGAATAATTTAGATCCCATTTGATTACAGTATATGCTTTACCTGTTTCTATTGATGGTTTTATGTATATGTGGTACATGAAAAGATGTCCCAAGGGAATCCATCTAGGTGCAGGACTATTTATCTCTCATTGATCAACTGGAGGAATAATGCAACTGGAGGAAAAATATAAACTAAACAATACAATAAAACAAAAAATGTATGACATTGCATAAATAAATACATCTTATCTATAAGATGTCTTCACTTAGGTCCTACAGAACTAATCAGGTTTTGGTGAACCTCAGAAGTAGCTTTGAGTAGGAAGAGAAATCATAAAAGGATAAAAGTCCAGAGAGGCAACCTTATCTGTTTTATCCTACAAATTTTTTTTGGGGGGGGCAAATTTTAAGTATAAGAGCCTCCCACTTTTACCTTTCTACCTCCTTTCCCTGAATCATTCTGTTCAGTGTAGAATTACTTCCCACTCGTTTCCCCATCCCCCAGTCTCTGTTCACCCACTACCCAATTATCCCAGCTCTGAAATTAAAAACTGAAGTAAAACAGGGCTAATCCAGAAATTAAACTGTGTGACTCCAAAAGGTAAAAATCATGGATTTTATAGAACAGAGTTAAAGCCCAATCAAAATATTTTACTGTTGGGACCCATAAATGAGAAAAAAAGCTTATTCTCATTCTCAATTAAAGAAATATAGCCTTCCTCAATCTATATATACTACCAAGAACCGAACTAAAAGTAGAGGATACTCTAGGAACATATCAATGTAAGACTAGTTCAGGGGCATATGTTTCAAGATCAAATTCTTAAGAGTATATTCTGACAAGGGAAGCTATGTCAGAAATAATACCTTATAACTTTATGCTTGTATCTCCTTCAGCAGTATTCTGTATATACTCAATGGAGAATTGAAGTCAATGACAAAAATCTTTTAGAAAGATAATTTTACTGTTTTGAAATTCACTACTCACTACTACCAAAAATTTTATGACATGTTTTGAAAAATTTAATTGGCTTCCTTGAAGTATTTGATATGTTCTAAAATGAACAGTTCATGATGAATAGAAATCAACACACATGGGGAAGGGGTTGAAAAAGGGGTACATTTCTTGAACTACAGCTATGGGGAAAAAACAAAAATGCTTTAGCTTGAAGAAATCTATAGGAAATTTTTTACTATCTTTTATTTCCTTTGAGACTAAGTAGTAAAAAAAAGCAACATCAAATGAAAATAAGATTGTATCACCATTAACAGAAGATGGCTTAAAAACAGAGGAGACTGTAGTACTAATACTGTAGTGCTCACCTGATTGATGTTTTTCAAAGATCCAAGGTTGAAAATGGATTTTGTTTTTAAAAAATATTCTGTCTGGTATACTGATTTCTAAAGAAATAATATGAACAATAGAAATATGAGTTGATCTGTATATAACATATTTTTCAACATTTTGTTCCTTTAAAACTAAAAAGAAATCGCTAAAATAAAATAGTTAATTCCAAAACATCAAAGTTTAAAAAAATGATGTGCATTTAAATTCAAATTTATAATGAAAATTTTTCTTTCATTATTTTAGAGGTCATATGTATGACCTAAGATCTCATGTGTAATCAATAATTTTTTTTTAGGTTTTTGTAAGGCAAATGGGGTTAAGTGGCTTGCCCAGGGCCACACAGCTAGGTAATTATTAAGTGTCTGAGACCGGATTTGAACCCAGGTACTCCTGACTCCAGGGCCGGTGCTTTATCCACTGCGCCACAATAATTGTTTAAATAAACACACCAAAACAAATAATGCATGGGTCCTAGTTAGAATCCTCTAGTACAAGTTTGTAATAAACTCAGAAAAATATTTCTTTGACTCTGCATAGATGCTGCTATATTTTTCAAACATGGTAGATATCTAATTCTTAGCCAATTATATTTTTTCTTAACCATTCAGCAAACTTGAATTAAATGTCTTATGTTGCAAAGCACTCTCCTAGTCACTAGTATATAAGTACAGAAAAGAAAAACCTATCTCTTTCTTCAGTGAGCTTGCATTGTGCTAGTGCCATGCAACATATATATACAGATTAGTAAATGGAAGGTAATTTGAATAGTCCTAACTAATAATTAGGGATGAATTTGGAATGCTTCCCATAGCAGTTGGCACCGGAGCTGAGCCTCCAAGTTGTAGAAGGAGAAACTTGTGCAAAGCTACAGAGTGTTTGAAGAGAAATAATGTGAAATAAGTCTAGGAAGGTAGGCTTGAATCACATAACAAAAAGCTTACAGTGCCAATCTTAGGAGAGTGTGTGTGTGTGTGTGTGTGTGTGTTTTACCTAGAGGCAGTAGGGAAACACTGAGCTCTTCCACTTAATCAGCAAACATTTATTAGGAACCTACTACATGTCAGACATTTTATGAGGCACTGAGAAAACAAAAATCAGAGTTCTTTAAGTGACTTACATTCTTTTAGGATATAATTTATATATACATGTAGAATATAATGTAATATATATAAAATAAATACAAGGTGAATTTTGAGGGAATAAGGAAATTTTCATGGCAATTGAGAAGTGCTGTGGTAGAATTTAGTAGATGAGCATTTTAGTTTAGAAGGAAACAAGGGATTCTGAGAAGCAGAACTCACAATAGAGGGGAACCAGGTTTGAGCAACCAGGTAAGAGAAATGGAGTATTCTATGTGAGAAAGCAAGAAAGCCAGATTAGGAGAGTGATGGAGGATGTGAAGAATAATGTGGTTGGAAAGATTGGAACTTTATTGTGGAAGTCTTTAAAAGCTATATTTTGGAACTTATTTGATATATTATAGGCAATCATCAAGTAGGGGGGGTGGGGTGTGTGACTTGATATAACCTGTTGTTCAATCATTTTTCATTTGGAATTTTGTTGATAAAGATAATGGAGTGGTTTGCCATTTCCTGGAGTGGTTTGCCATATTTTCCTTCCTGAGGCAATAAAAGTTAAATGACTTGTCCAGGAAAATAGAAATGGCATGATTTGATCTCAATATGTGTATATATATGTATATGTGTGTATATATATATGTATGTATGTCTCTGTGTATGTGTGGAAGGGTTATTAGAGAGAATAAAATACTTAATTTCTATATTTATAAGTATATATATATATATATATATATATATGAATATAAGTAGATATAAGTATATATTTAGTGCGAAAGACTAGGGGGAGTCAAGGATAATGCTACTTAGGACCTACCTATTTGGTTTTGTTCAAGTCATTTAAATTTTTGAATCTTGATTTCTAATCTTTAAGATGAAGGAGTGTGATTAGAGGCCTTCACCAGCTCAAAACTTCTTATTCTATGATCCTAAGATTTCTGGAGCAAGAGAATGACATGATTAAAACTATGCTTTGGGAATTTTCTTTTGAAAGCTCTGTAAAGGATAGATTGGAAAGGAGAGAGACCAGAAACAAACAAAATGTTGGGAATGATTTCATCAGTTTGGCTATTCCCTTCATTTATGTTGTTCACAGAACATTCATGACCTGCCAAGGAGGCTCCAATCCAGCGGAAATCTTCCTCCATTGTGAAACTTGGACTAGCACAAACTTGATACTTTTGCCTTCAGAATGTCTCTCTTCTGGACTTTCATTCTCATTTTATGATACTAACTTTGTTTCTTGTCTTCTATAACTTTGATAGTATCTAGTCAATAATGCTGTATCCCATAACTATGTCCACAGTTCAGGTATCTTTTGACATCTTCAATTTTTTTTGAATCATGGTACTCTATGATTTTTATGTACCTAGCTTCACTGGGAAAGCATAACTGGGGTATTAAAGTAATGGTTTTTTAATGAGAATCAGCAATTTAGGATCATCGAGATCCCTGGGCAGATATATTTCCTCGATTTAATCTTTGTCAGAAGAGTTCATTTGCTCTGGAGGCAGAGGACCTGGGTTTGTATTCTGCTTCTCACAACTTTCTACCTGTGTTCCATCCTTGGAAATGCTAGCTAACCTCATCCTTGTTTGCTGTCAGTTTATAGATTAGGGCTTGGAAACATGTTCTTTGATCCAGAGATACCATATTATCCCTACACCCTAAGTAGGTCAGAGTTAGAGGGAAAGGATCTTGAAATAGCAGCTATTTTTGATAGTGGGATAAAAGTAGAAACTGAGGGGTATCTTTCAAGTATGGAGAGCTAAGCAAATTGTGAGTTAAGAATATAATGGAATATTATTGTACCTTAAGAAATAAAGAAAAGGGGACAGCTAGATGGCGCAGTGGATAGAGCACTGGCCCTGGAGTCAGGAGGACCGGAGTTCAAATTTGGCCTCAGACACTTAATAATTGCCTTGTGACCTTGGGCAAGCCACTTAACCCCATTGCCTTAAATAAATTTAAAAAAAAAATTTAAAAGATGGGGGGAGGGGACAGCTGGGTGGTGTAGTGCATAGAATACCGGCCCTGGAGTCAGGAGGACCTGAGTTCAAATTTGACCTCAGACACTTAATAATTGCCTAGCTGTGTGAGCTTGGGCAAGTTACTTAACCCCATTGCCTTAGATAAATAAAATTTTAAAAAGAGATAGGCTTTAAAAAAAAAAGAAATGAGGAAAAGCATGATTTCAGAGAAATCTGGGAAGAGTTGTATGTACCTTTGCAGAATGAAGTGATCTAAATTGGTGGAACAATTTCTACAGTAAAAATATAATGAAGAACAACTTTGAAAGACTTGGGAACTCTCATTACTACAATGATCAACCCCACTTTCAGAGGACTGGTAACAAAATGTGCTACCCAATTCTTAACAAAGAGAATAAGACATTCATTTTCAGACATAGCCAATGTGGGAATTTCTTTTGCTCTTCTGTGAATATTTGTTAAAAGAACTTTCTTTTTCTTTTTTTCCTTCTCTAGCATGGAGCAGACTGAGGTGGGGGGGGAAATAGATAAAATAAGTATAAATTAAGAAAAGAGAACCAGAGTTAGGCCAATGGCCTGTTGGTTCAGCTTCTCTCTTTTGTATCAAATGAAGCCCTCATGTTCATATGACTATAGTATAAAAGGAATATCCAACAAAGATACTGCATCACTTAATGTGGGTAACTCAATGTTCCATTCTTCTCCTTTCACAGCTTTGATATGTTCCCCAACACTGAAGGTTAACATAGCTGGAGCTTTAGCCTTCTGAGACAGTGGTCCTATCACAGGACCATTGAGGCACAGGAGAGAACGTAAGGAAGGCAAACCAGAATCATAGTCAAACAAGATATTTTGAATTTATCCTTCAATTTAAAAAAAACACAAACTATAGTTTCTTACATTAACCTTTTTTGTTTTCTGCTTTGTATATATAAGTCCTCATCTTAATTAGTATTTGTAAGGTCAGAATGAAAATAAACAAATGTAAAATATGTTTGTAAGTCAGCGTTTGCAATGCTAGCCATTTTGAATATGAATATACATATATATATATATATATATATATATATATATATATATATATATTTAACTTCCTAGGCATTATACTTAAATTTCAAGTAAACTGTCATTTAATATTATAAGTGACTAGATTATGGATTTTTGTTTTTAAAATTTTGAGATTCCTATAGAAAGTCTTTATGAAAATTATTTTTAAATTGATGTTTATTCTTCATTCTTGAATAATACCATGAGATCAGGAAGGTGATGCCATGAAAAGATATGAATTGGATTTGAATGAGGGGGTGCTGTACTAAGTCAACAGCTTCACTTTCTTCTCCAGAGCCATTTGGGTCCTGTGGCCAGATATGAATCAGGACCACTGGAGATGCCCTGAAAGAGAGGCAATCAGGGTTAAATGATTTACCCAATGTCACACAACTAGTAAGTGTCAAGTGTTTGAGTCTGGATTCGAACTCCTATCCTCCTGAACCCAAGGCCAGTGCTCTATCCACTGCACCACCTATCTGCCCTAACTTTTAAAAATACATTTTAAAAGGATAGCTTTCAAAGAGATATAGTGCTTTCCCCATAATCTTTTCATTTCTTTTTGTTGAAGAAAGTATTTGTGATTAATAGAGATGCGACTTTTGTAGTCTACCTATCCTTGACCTATCTAATTCTTTACTCTCTTGAATCATATTTTCCAACATTCTCCTCTATGCCATATGTTAAGTTAATTTGGAAGGTCTTCTTGAGCTCCTTGTAAAATTCTTCTACATATTATCTATTTCAATTGATGTTGCCATATAAATTATAATTTCATATTTTTTTGAAAATATTTGTGATCAGTGCAGGTGATATACGAATATGATCACATAAAATGATGGGGGGTTGCCTTTAGTACAAGGTAAAATCAATGTTTTCAGCTCTTTCAGGTCTTTTATTTAATCTTCTAAGAACCAGTGAGATATTATTCAATTTAGCTACAACTTTCTCTACAAAGGAACTACCTCTGAACTATCCTTCCATTTAGCTACAACTTCCTTCCTAAAGTCATAGTCAAAAACCTCCTCATGGCTTGGAAATGACCATAGGTTCTTAAAAGCTATACGAAAGCCATACAATGTTTTTCTGTGCTAGAAAGCTTTTTAGTATTGTCCCAATTTTTTTAATATTGCCCCAATTTGAACTTAGTCCGAATTCAACTCCTTTAGCCTACTTTCAAAGATTATCTATCATTATTATGGGCAACTTTCCTCTATTAGACTGGTCATTTGATCATGAAATATTGGTCTTTGTAATCTATTAAACAAAGAAAAATGTCAAATGGCCAATAGTAATAATGGTATCAGACTGGCATGAAAGGGAGTATAGGATTCTAAGAGACACAATTTTTAGACTTTTTATAAACATCAACTTAATTAACCATTGATACTTCAATATGAGAGATTTGTCCAGTGACCAATATGGAGGGCATTCTGTTATATTAATTTATCAACTGAATTATTGTGAAGATTAAATGAGTTGACATGCAAAGTTTTTTGCAAAAATTAAAATATTACATTATTATATCATTATTAAATAGGTGAAGTTCATTTGAAATGATTAAATAACTAAATTCAAATGTAATTGATTGGTTTCTTGTTAAAAAAAATTGAGCCATGAAAATTAAGTATTGAATAGTTCTTTATATAGGTAAAGATTTTCTTTTTTGTATTTCTAAACTCAGCATACACATCTATTTATGACAAGAATTTCAAAATTAGCATGATTTAATTCATAATTCAGTTGATAGGTGCCATTCTTTTCCCCATTTTACAGATGAGGAAAATGAGGTACAAATATGTTGTTATTTGCTCAGTTATAGTGAGATTCTGAGACAGGATTTAGCCTCCCAAATTGAGAACTCTAACTGTTCCACTAGCTACCTGATAATTTTAATATTTATAATTCATCACTTACTTCTTCCAAGTGTATTACCTTCCATTTTATTTGTTCTTCCCTTTGCCTCTGAATATGTATTTTATTTACTTTTTTTTTAGGGTTTTTTTTTTTGCAAGGCAAACGGGGTTAAGTGGCTTACCCAAGGCCACACAGCTAGATAATTATTAAGTGTCTGAGACCAGCAGGTACTCCTGACTCCAGAGCCGGTGCTTTATCCACTGAGCCACCTAGCTGCCCCTATTTACTTTCTCCAATGATAATCAATGAGTATACTTATTTGAGCCTGTTCTCTTCAGTTTTCAGTTTTCAGTTTTTTTATCAGAATATCACAAACTATTTAAAAAAAATTAGATTTAACTTAAACTTATTGAATAATTTTCATGATTTCATAGTATATGATAAGCTATCCTACCTCCATCAACAGTTGTTTGACCATGAGAAAATCATTCTTTCCAATTTTCATTTTCCCTATCTGTAAATAAAGACTTTGGACCAGAAAATCTTGAAAATTTCTTCCAATTATGAAGTTCTGTGTTTCTATAATCTAATGTGTTGATCACTGAGAGTCTGTTGCTACTAGACTTTCTCCCCAAGTTGATGTAGAAGAGTAAAGTGCTAGAATAATCAGGAAAACCTGAGTTCAAATTCTGACTCAGCCATTTCCTTACTGTGTTATACAAAGCAAAACCTTTCACCCTCTCTGAACTGCAGTTTTCTCACCATGTGAAAGAGATAATAATATCACTTGTATTATAGAGTTATTGTGAAGATTATATGAGAATATGATTGTAAAACACTGTGAAAACCTTAAAACCCAAAACAAATGTGAGCCATTATTACATAGGAGGTAATGCTGTAGTCACTCAATATTGTAGCATGATTAGGTATCCTCAAATTCCATGAGTTCTGAGAGGCATTTTTTTCTTGTAGTGACTTTGGGGCTCAGTTAATTCCATTGACTGTGACTGGAACAAACATATTTCCCTTGGTCTCTCCAGATCCAGTTCTGAGTTGAAAGTAAGAACACCTTTGTTAGGAGTAGACTTGATTGTTGATTTTTGTTTTGTTTTGTTTAGATAGTGATATAAAAAGGCAATTGACATGAACTCTGACACATTTACTTAGGTCTTGAGTTTAATTGGGACACCATACATAGTCAACCTTTTCATCAGTTTGGAAGGAACAAAATGAAAGCTAATTTATTATCTAATTGACAGAAAGAAAAACTTTTTTTTAATAGTGGCCTTCCTGTCTGCTTTTAAAATGAAGCTTAGTGGTTGAGTGCTGCTGATTGATTAGTACCTTCTCAGCCATTTTATTTTGAAAGTTTGTAGAATCCTCTAGGGAAATGTCTCTGTTAGGGAGTGTTATTTCTAAATGTCAAATTTTACAGAGCATTGGGAGAATCTGGTAGATATATTGCATTAATTTTTGTTAAATTATTAAAAGTGATTAGAGGTCGAAAGCATAGGTCTAAAGGGGGAGAGTGAGAAAGGAGCAGGGTCTCAGAACGTTGTTAGTGGCTCTACTTTGTGCACTCATTGGAAAGTGAGGCTACCAGCAGAACTAAGAATTCTTGATAAGTGGACCAAATTATAAAACACACAATACTTCTGCAACTCTCTCCTTCACCCTACCACAAACTATGCACTTGACTGAACAGGAAGCTGATTGATATGCTAAAAAGTGTTTCTGCAACTTTCTCATTGATAAAACCTCTCAGACAGCCCAAGACTTATTAAGGGTTGCTTATTCTTTTTATTTTTTTGAGTTCATGGTTCATAGTTTTAGAGCATGGAGACACCCAAGGAAAGATTTCTCAATTTACAGTCAGGAAATTGAGATTTTAAGAAATTAACTATACTTGTCTGACTTTACAAAGCTAGTAAGTGACACAGTTGAGATTTAAACTCATCCTTGCCACTGCATCATATGTTGTCTTATTAAGTGCATTTTCAGTAGTTTCAGAGTTAGTAAGTACTAAAGCCTTGGTTTTAACTTAGGTGTCCTGAGTCCAAAGCCTATGTTTATTTCATTATACCCCTCTGTAGTCACCATTCTGTTAGGGCCTGTGAAAGATATAAAAGAAATATGTCATTGTGCCTTCTCTCAAGAAATTTACCACTTAATCTTAGTTATAATTGCATATGTGAATTATTTAGAAAATAGTTAAATGCCAAACATTGTGGTGATGCAGTTGCTTGCATATAAGGAATTCAAAAGAACAGTAATGCCATTCACTAGAATAGTTGAATTTTTGTGGAGCAGATGAGACTTAAGCTGGGCTTTAAAAGAGTAAATAGCATTATACAAAAGTGAAAGAGGTATCAGAGTGGAGAGAATGTAGGAAAGTAGAGAGAAAGATGGAAGGGGAAAGGATGAAGTCAGATAGGGTCAGATGGTAGAGGGTCTTGAATGACAAACTGATTTAGTGAGATGTAGGGAGCCATTGAGCAGAGGAGTAAAATAATAAAAGATGTTTTAGTTCTAGAAATATTTAAGACTACTTGGTTGAGTCCACAGTGGGCTAAGAGCATTCATCCCTTCCCATCCTCTACCCTATTACTACAGTTTCTGCTAAGTTTATTGCTTGAGGATTCTACCCGATTAAAAGGAACTCTTGGGGGCAGCTAGGTGGTGCAGTGGATAGAGTACCAGCCCTGGAGTCAGGAGTACTTGAGTTCAAATCTGGTCTCAGACACTTAGTAATTACCTATCTGTATGGCCTTGAGCAAGCCACTTAACCCCATTGCCTTGCAAAAACTCTTCTTTTTCAAGTCATCAACTTCTTAACATACCCCACCAAGTATCCCATGTCAAAAGTTTACTTATGGTTCACACCTAGAGCTTCTCCCCAAGAAATGGAAAGTAAGAAAAGAGGAACTCAGTGCTCAGTATGAATAGGGCAATGGACAGGTAGTTTATTCCTACATTGAAAGAAATGTTAAACATAGAAAGAATTATAGTGAGAATTAATGATTAATGATTTAAATGGAATTCAGCAATTTTAACTAATAATTACTAGAACAATCCAGCTGGTAGTTTTGTAGTTAAAGTTCATCAAGAAATAAAATGATTTAGGGGCAGCTAGGTGGCGTAGTGGATAGAGCACCAACTCTGGAGTCAGGAGTACTTGAGTTCAAATCAAGCCTCAGTCACTTAATAATTACTTAGCTGTGTGGCCTTGAGCAAGCCAGTTAACCCCATTTGCCTTGCAAAAACTGAAAGAAAGAAAGGAAGGAAGGAAGGAAGGAAGGAAGGAAGGAAGGAAGGAAGGAAGAAAGAAAGAAAGAAAGAAAGAAAGAAAGAAAGAAAGAAAGAAAGAAAGAATGATTTGAAAGGATGCTAATTAGTAATTGTATATTTGATCTTATCTTGGTACTCTATTGATCAGACAATTTTTACTTTGGGGTCAATCTTCCTTCTAGTGGCCGTACATCTCTAAAACCTGCAGCAGAGGATTTTTCCACCCTCCTAGGGTTCCTCTTGCTACTTGAACCCAAAACAGCCTGTCCAGAGAACACTGTTGTCACCATACCCTTAAGTTCCATCACTTGGAGACTAGATGAGGAACAGTGCAGTCTTCTTTTGTGAAACTGTCAACTATATGTACACTTCACCTTTGGGAAGAGAGAAGTAGAAGTGACAATAACTCTTTTTGTACCTCCACTGAGCCACTTAACCCTTCTGATTCAATGGATAATTAGATGATTTTAAAAAATCACGTTCCACTTATAAGTCATAAGTCCCTTTGGAAGCAGGAGATGCCTCCCTGCCCCCCCCAAAAAAAACCTCTTATTTGTTTTCCTAGGTGCAGACATAGAATAGCTGCATATGCTATATACAACCTATGCCACATAGGAGACTGTATCTACATGGAGATAAAAATGAATCTAGGGAGATGATTTAGGAGGCTCTTGTATGAAGAGATTGTGTCATGTGGTAGAGTGCTGAAGTGGGGGATGAAGAGCAAAATTATAATACGTATATTGCTTACCTCATAAGGTTCTTATGAATTGATAAATGCTGTGTAATGTTATCATAGACTGAGTGAATGGAGAGAAAATAGCAAATTGAGGTTGAGTAGTTTACATAAATTTAATATTATTAATCTGTTATAGTCATTCTGGATTGCAATGTTTTCTAAATAGCTGTTACTTCCTTAAATTTATGAAACTTTTATAATTTAATGTAACCATTTTGGATGAGAATATTTCCAAAATTAATTGTATGTATCCCTGACTTCCTAAAGAGAATAGGATACATATACCTTTTCTTAAAGATTTAGTTCTATTTAAAATTATTGTATAGTGTTACAATGCATTAATATCTTCAGAGTTTGTTAAGATTGTAATACCTTTGTTGCCTTTAATAAATGACTTCATCTTGTTGTGCTTTTTGAATCATGTCTCTTCAAAGACTTGTATCTTCCCTTTCTGTCAAACCCCCATTTGAACTTTTTTATTAAGTCATTGGCATCTTCTCTTATTTTCCAATTTTCTATTTCTACTCTATTATGGATTTCAAAGGAAATCAGACTTTTCTCACTCAGTGAGAAGTACTTTTAGCTCTAAAGCCAACTTCTAAAAACTCCATAACACTGTATTTGTATTCAGAACCTACCTTCAAATTAGAAAGACCAAAGAAATCCTATATAGCTTGGAGTTCCAGGAAAGATTTAAAAGTACATGTTTCTGATAATTGTGGAGTTTTCAGAGATCCCTTTATTTAGAATATGGACTTCAGCAAAATCAAAGCAAAGAGACATTTTTACTTAGAAGTTACTAACATTAAAAGAATAGGATATATAGAAGCAAGATCAAGAAATGTTTAAATTTTGCAGCTAGGTGCTGATTAGTGCCAATAATAAATTCACATTATTTGAATTTTCATTGTATGTTTTCACTGGACTAGAACCAGTTACCATATTTTTCATATTATTATAATAGTAAATAGCACAGATTTGAATAATGCCTTTTCACAAATTTGTTATTCACACTATTCAAAACCTAGCTATATTTCTCAGAATTCATTTTTCAGCACACATAGAGGCACATTCTCATACACCCAGAGACAGATATCTATACTTTCTAGAAATGAAAACTGTAGCATTATTTATGCATTTTATAATTGTTGTTTGCTAACCTGACTTAGACATTATATATATTAATCCCTATGAGTCTCAGGTAATATAATGGATTTTAAATTCTTTGCAAATCTTAACGTACTTCATTAGTGCCAGCTATTTGTTATGATTATTATTCTTTTTCTAGCCCCAAAGCACATATGTCGTATACTACATAAATACATCATATAAAATCTTCAGTAAAAGAACTCAGATAGGGCAACTAGGTGGCGCAGTGGATAGAGCACCGGCCCCGGAGTCAAGAGTACCTGAGTTCAAATCTGGCCTCAGACACTTAATGATTACCTAGCTTGTGGCCTTGGGCAAGCCACTTAACCCCATTGCCTTGCAAAACCCTTTAAAAAAAAAGAACTCAGATATTAATAATTTCCTTGTCCTAGAATATATTTTTCCATCTCTCCTTACTTTATAGATAATGCTCTAGCCCCTCTCTCTTCTGTTTAAAATATTTTTGTTTTATTAATTCTTTTCCTTTGCATACTTGCTTTTGAAAACAAGTTCCGGGCAAAGAAGCAGCCCCTGATCAAAGTTTTATTCCTGGCATTCAGGCAGATCTGTCTCTTCTACATATTTGCCATGGAAATATTCTGTCTTTTGTTTTGTCAATTTGCTAAATTTTGTCAATTTGTCAATCGCTAAATCTCAAAAAATAATTGATTTTTTGAGTATGATAAATATATAAATTGAATTGCTGTAAATTGAGTAAACATTACATTTATTCATATTCCATTGTTTTAGAAAACTTATCTTTTGTTGCAATGTACTTTAAATGTTTTTAAAAATATTATATTTTAGTCATTACAGTCTTAAAATAAGGTTCAAATGACTTGTAATTTTTTTATTCTCTAGGATGGTCAATCAGAAATTTTATATACATTTTGGAATGTAGTTACTGATACTCTTTCTTCTCGATTTCAAACAGCCACAAATTGTAAGTACTCTATTGAGATCTATAGCATCACCTATACTGCCATTATTCAATAATACTTAAAATATTGATATCATGGTAAAATTTCTTTATTATCCTAAGACTTTAATTTTGGGTTAGGAACTTTATAGACATTTATGCAATTTGTGTTTATATGTTTAAAGAAATCAACTTTGGAAGGAAATCCATAAAGTGAAGAAATCAATCACAACTTTCTCCATTCATGTTAGAGTGATTGGCAAAAGGTATTGAAGATTGAGTTAATATTTCTAAACTTGTTCATACTCTGAAATTTAGATGTATGTATGTATGTATGTATGTATGTATGAATGTATGAAGAATTACAAAGGCTTTGTGTTAGGGACCAGTAAAGTGGCATGCAAAGTTGAAGCATTCTTTTTTTATTTAAGGCAATGGGGTTTTTAAGTGACTTGCCCAAGGTCACAAGCTAGGCAATTATTAAATGTCTGAGGCCAGATTGAATTCGGGTCCTCCTGACTCCAGGGCTGGTGCTGTTTCCACTGCTCCACCTAGCTGTCCATGAAGCATCCTTATAATAAAAAGAAGTTAATGACCTAAACAAAAAGTAATATAAAATTTCTCCGCTCTTTCAGCCACCAAACAAGAGTAGTATAAGTCTAGGAAGTTAAATATATAGCATCTAACAACTTGTAACCAAAACCAGCCTAAAAAGCAAATGTGTATGTGTGGGGCATGAACCCTTCTTCACGTATCTGTAATTTCTTCAATGTGTATTCTCCCTTCTCTCCAGCTGAGCCCAACCTTATAATTCAATAGATTATTTTCAGAAACTAATAAGCAAAAAACACACTCTTCTTCCTGTGACCAGTTTGTTTAGAGCCTCTTTGAACTTAACTGGCTAATGTGAAATCCTTTAATTTGATATAAGACTTTCTAAAACCATAACCACTTCAACGTAGGGTGTTGAGAGGTATGACTAAGCTGTGAAAATTGGTCAGGAGAAATAGGTGAGGCTACTGCCATTCCTGTTTTACTCTGTACTCTTTACCATTCCTTTCTCTTTTCCATTACTGGGAGGTCATTTCCCTTATGTTTTGTGACATAAACAGATCCAGTCAAACCCAGCTAGGCTATCAGCTACTTATATTGTCCTCATCCTAATGACTTGCTTTTCTACCTTACTACCACAAAGTAGTAATATATCTCCCTCTGACAGGATATAAAGGAAGACTGAATAGTTAATTGTGGATCTAATCTTTATATACATACAGAATTTAAAATATGCAAAGATATTTCAGGAATAGAGATTTTTCAGAGTTCAGATATATTATTGGCACAAACGCTTCATTGTGTTACTGTCTTTTGTTTTCTTTGTTAAGAAATAGGTTTTACATGAAAAAAAGTATGTGATTATCTACAATATTCTACAATAATTATTAATCTAGTGTTATCATGACTCCATTACATTTGATGGAATGAATTAAAGAACTTAAAATATAAGCAGTAAATTAGAATAATACCTATTTTTAACAATATAAAACTTGAATTTAAATATTCAGTAAAGTGTCACTAATTTAAAAAGAAGGTAGTAAATAGTTAACATTAGAATGAGGGGAAAAAGCATATTATGGTATATTTATTTTAAAATACAATTTAATTATTGCCAAGTCAAGGAAAAGATATATGTACTTTATTTTTTTCCAATGAGCAATTAGAGATTATTTGTTTGCAAATGGAACCTAAAAACATAATTTTGAAGTATTTTTAATTATTTACCTAATTCTTAAGTAGGATATTTATTGTTCCCTTCTAATATTATTTGCTATTGACTATATTTAGCATGTTTTCTGTAACAATTACAAAGCTAAAATGAACTGAACATACCAATGAACTAAATGTAAAGAGTAAATGTAAAAACTCATTCTTTAAGCCATTTATAAAATGCATAGCCTACTGTCTGTTTTCTGATCAATATTTAAGTTAATTATTGACTTTTTTCTAGGCAAATAATATTTTAAGCTAGCTAAATAATATCAAAAAAGGAAAGCATATGACTGTGAATTCTCTTTGTACTTAGCCAATATAGTTTAGGATTTTCTCAGTTTGGTCTCAGTTAGTTTTGTTCTCAACTTATTGACATGTCCAAAAGGTTAAAAAAGCATATAGTCATCATCTTATACTGCTCCAGTAGCACCAGTTACAATGCTGGAATTAGAAGATCCTTAATACATGATTCTTTGATGAAAGTGAGAGAATTTATTCCTCCTATAGACAGAAGCTTGGGTTGGTCACAGATTGTGAATGTTTCAGTCACAGAAAGTTTCTTTCTTTTTTTTATTGATATTTTATTTTATTTTTCAAATTACATGTAATGAAAGTTTTTCAACATTCATCCTTATGATATTTATAAGTTACACAATTGTCTTCTACTCTCTAGTGAACATTGAGCATGTACATTTGTATTTAACATGTTTACATATTAGTCATTTCTCTGTGTGAGGAATTAAGTCTAAGGGAAAAGAAAGAAAATGACAGAAAAGGAAGGAAAAACATAACAGACAATGTTCATTCAGATTCTATAGTTTGCTTTTTTTTGTTTTGTGTTGTTTTTCTCCTCCTCTGGATGTTGATGGAGTTGTCCATGACAGGTCTTCCAGGGTTGTCCTTGCTCTCCGAACTGCTGAGAAGAGCTGCTGTTGATGAACTCACAATGTTGTTGTTATAATGTGTACAATATTCTCTTGGTTCTGCTCCCTTCCAATTCTTGCCTCTACCAAAAGAATTGCTGTGAATATTTTGGAACATGTAGGACTTTTTCCATTTTTTATGTCTTCCAGATATAGACCTAGAATTGGAATTTCTGGGTAAAAAGGAAGGATCAATTTTATTGCTCTTTGAGCATAGTCCATATTGCTCTCCAGAATCATTGGATTAGTTCATTACTTCACCAACTGTGCATTAATGTCCCAGTCCACCCACAAACCTCTCCAACATTGGTCAATTTCCCTTTTTGTCATCTTAGCCAGTCTGATAGGTGTGAGGTGGTACCTCATAGTAGTCACAGAAATTTTCAAAGAATATATGAACTCAGTTATCAAAGGAGTGTTTCTATGGCTGAGAGAAACAAAAGGAGGGAGAGAGAAGAGAGAAAGAATGCATTCATTTAATGGGATTTTTTTTGATGGTTGTTTTGTAGCTTCTATGTTTTTGAAGCAAGCATTTGAAGGTGAATATCCTAAGTTACTGCGTCTTTATAATGACTTATGGAAGCGTCTTCAACAATATAGTCAAAATATTCAAGGCAATTTTAATTCAAGTGGAACCACAGATATTTACATTGACCTTCAGCAAATAGAAGATGATGTGCAAGACATCTTCATACAGAAAAAGCAAGATTATGAGTATGTATATTTAATTGGTCTAATAATTCTATGGGGGGCAGTTCATTTTAACAGTTTAATTTTTAAATAAACTTGGAAAATGTGTGAATATGCTAACAGATTATTCATTTTAGTACACTGCATTTTGTGTGAGTATGTGTGTTTATACTAGTTTGTTGTAGCTGCCTTAGAGGACATAGAAACTTCCACAGAAGTAAAACAGTTAAGATATTGTTGAAGCAATAGGAAAGACTTATGGCTTAACTTGATAGACCAAGGAACACAGGGAACAGGAACAAAAACATTTCCAGTTCCAGTAGTCATTAGAAAGACAAGCATGCAATAAGCTTGAAGTAGAGCAGTATATATCTATAATCAACTAGTGAAAGAGGAACATTTTTATCTCAGAGCATTGTAGATAAAGAAAGGGATTTAGAACTAGAAAGATTTAGGGAATCTGGAAGGGACCTAGCTGTCTTCTTGTCCAATTCCCTTTCTGATATTCCAGAAAGGATAACTGACTAATCCATAGATCATACACCTACTAAGGGGCAGTGCTAATATTTAAATCCAGGTCCTCTGACTCCAAATTCTACTTTCTCTCCATCGTACCTCACTGATCCACTGATAGACATCCTCCTGACCCTGTTCTCAAATCAAGCAAGCTCTGACTAGTGACTCAACCTGAGGGTCTGATCCAAGATTCAGGCAAGGGCTCAGAGTTTTAAAGTATGTGACCTAGTAGCAGCAGGGCACCCCAAGAAGAAACAGGAGGCTCTATGTGCCAGGCAAATTAAGTCACCACAACCATATTGACCACCATCTACCTGGAGAACACTTTTGAAGACAGTCTAGAACCCTGGAACTAAGAGCCTTTGAATTGATAATGCTTCTGGCCCAGTGCATGTAGCCATCATCAATCTGGGAAGTAATACCAAGGGAGGCTTGCTTTGAATACCTCATATGAATGGAATAATCACAAAATATCACCAAAGTTCATGGCATTACCCAATGGTTCATCATCAAAATCTGATATGATTTTATCAGTTTTAATAACATTAAAGAAAAATCATTACCTTCTGCTTTGATGCTGTACCCAAGATCCATTAGACTTTTCCATCTGATAGCACTGAAACCTTCCATAGCTATTGTCTCCCTCATTAGAACAGGAGCTCCTTTATAGCAAACTGTCTTACTTTTCTTTTTGTATCCCAGAGCTTAACGTAATGCTCTCTTCATGCAAGGAGTAATAAAAGCCTATTTTTCATTCATTCATTTCTACTTTGTATATCACAGACATGGAGATTATAGTTAATGACGTTGGAAGTTTCTATCCAGCACATAAGATTTCAGAAAAGGAACAGAGCACAGGTTCCAGGCAGAAGGAGGAGAAGGATGACCTAGAGCAAAGAAAACCTGCCCCCAAAAAACCTATATGTGAAAAGACAATTTTCAAACTGCCACAGAATCTGTTTTAATTTTACTCATGAAATCTAATACTTGAGCTTAGATGATCAAGCATGGCATTCATTAAAATCTACTGAAATAAGGGCAGCTAGATGGCACAGTGAATAGAGCACTGGTCATGGAGTCAGGAAGACCTGAGTTCAAATGTGGCCTCAAACACTTATTAATGACCTAGTTGTGTGACCTTGGCCAAGTCACTTAATCCCATTGCCCTGCAAAAATAAAAACAAAAAAAATCTACTGAAATAATCTCACAGTAGGTAAAGACAGAACCAATACCAAAAGTAAATGTGATTATTCTACTTTTAGTTGTTATTTGGAGTAATTAGATGGTATATTTTGAAAGGTAAGGTATTTACTTTATATTACTTAGATAATGTCATATTTCCTTCTCTATACCATGAGAGCAACAGACATATCTTTTGACCTAGTATTTAGCATAGTATGAAAAAATTTATGAAAAAATTGCTCAAAAATAGTTTTTGAATTTAATTTAGTTAAGAAATATAAAAATCTTACTTCCCAATAGACCAAATCAGTCAGTCAGTATTTATTCAGCCCCTACAATATTCTAAGCACTGTGCTATACACTGAGGATAATAAAAAAAGGCAAAAAAGAACCCCTACCCTACAGTAGTTCACAGTCTAATGGAGGAGACCACTTGCAAACAACTATGTATAAGCACAGTACATACAGGATATAACAGAGGGAGGCACTGTAATTAAAAGAGATTGGAAAATACTTCCTGTAGAAGGTAGGATTTTTAGTTGGGACATGAAGGAAACTGATGAAACCAAATAGAGATGAGGAGGGAGAGCTTTCCAGTCATGGGTGATCACCATGGAAAATACCAAGAGTCAAGAAATGCAACAGCAAGGAGACTAGAGTTACTAAATCAAAAATATATAGTGCTGTGGTGAAAGATGTCAGAAGACTGTAAAGGGAGGAGGGGACTATGTTATGAAGGATTTTGAATGAAGTATTTTATATTTGATCTTGGAGGCAGGCAGTAGGAAGCTACTGGAGTTTTTTGAGTGTGTGTGTCTGGGGTTGGTGGTGAGAGACATAATTGGATGTGAGCTTTATGAAAATCACTTTGTTACTGAATTAAGGATGGTTTGGAGTGGGGAGAGATTTTTGGTAGCCAACCAACAGGCTATTGCAACAGTCCAAGCCTGAGTTGATGAGGGCCTGTACCAAAGTGGTGGCAGTGTTAGAGAAAGATCCTGTTTGAGAGATTTTACAAAAGTGAAATTGGCAGATCTTGGCACAGGTTGGATATGGGAGGGTGAGATAGTAAGTCAAGAATGATACCTAGGTTGCATCTGGAAGGATGAGTTAGAAGTTATAGGAGAAATTTGGAAGAGGGGAGGGACTAGAGAAAAGCATAATGAGTTCAGTTTTGGATGTGTTGAGTTTGAGATGTCAACAGGACAGCCAGTGAGGTGAGCAGGAAGAGACTGGGTCTAGGTAAGTAGGTTTGAGAATCATCAACATAGAGATGATTATTGATTATATGGTAGCCTGTTAGACCTCCAAGTGAAATAATATAGAGGGAGAATAATAGAGGACCTAGAACAACCCTGTGGGACACCTATGATTAGTGGATATGACTTAGATGAAGATATAACAAAGTAGTTTTTGGAGTAAAAAAAGAACCAGGAGAAAGTAGGATCATGAAAACCTAGAGAGAATAATCAGAAAAAAGAATAATTGACAATGATAAATTCTGCAGATAGATCAAGAAAGAGGATTGAGGAAAAAACCAAGGTTTGAGAATTAAGAGATTATTGGTAACTTTGAAGAGACATAGCAGTGAATACTAGTAGAAAAGGGTCATGGATTATTTGGAGACAAAATCAGACATCTTCTGGGTGTCTTCTGGGTTACATGGATATAATAAAAAGAATGCCTAGACTTGAGTCAGAAGTCTTAATTCATATTCCACCTCCAGAACATACTAACTGTGAGACCATTGGCATTTCATTTAAGCTGCCTTATTTGAATTTATATGATTGTCAGTAATTATTAAATAGGATAACTAGAGTGCTAGTCAAGAAGACTCAGCTTCCTAATTTCAAAACTGCCTCGGGGGGTAGCGAGGTGGTCCAGTGGATGGAGCACCGACCCTGTAGTCAGGAGTACCTGAGTTCAAATCCGGTCCCAGACATAATAATTGCCTAGCAGTGTGACCTGGGGCAAGTCATTCAACTCCAGTGCCTTACAAGAAAACTAAAAAAAATTATCTTCCTCAGCCACTTATTAATTGTAAGACCCTGGACAAGTCACTTAATCCTATTTGTCTCAGTTTCCTCCTCTATAAATTGGCATACCGTTCCAGTATCTTTGCCAAGAAAACAGGGCAATGAAGAGTCGGACTCCACTGGAAAATGACTGAATAACAAGATGTTATTAGTAATATCATTATCTCTTCAGAATGAAACCTAACTGTCCTAGTTAAGTATAGCTGTCTATACTACTCTTGAATCATTTCAGGATTTCTCCCTTTCTTTGGTTACCCATTCCTGTGTCATAACTATTGCAGTTAACTGTGTTATAATACACTGAGAATAAGGATGCTATAATGTACAGACAACTGAAGTCCAGAAGACTTCATTCAGATACCACCTTCTGGTTGAATAGTTAGATAAGCTGACCTCTCTATGGTCTCAGTCATCTCTCCAAGTCTGTAAGTTTCAGAAAAGTGGCTATTTGTGTTAATAAAGGAACTCCTTGTTGGGAGTTCTTACACTGATAAAAATCACAATTCTCATAAAAAAAAAACAATTCAATCATGACCTCAGAGATTCAGGAGGTACATTACATGATGACTGTTTGTCCAGGCTACTATACTTTTGGGAGTCTTGAATTTACTTTTTATAGTTTTTTTCTTCTTCCTTCACTGTTAACTGTCGACCTTCGCTACTTACTGTTAGTGTGCCTATAATAGCTTTCCATTTTTCTGTAGTTTGGGGATTCAGATAATGTAACTTGTTAGAATTGTGTGCAAATTATCAATAAATAAGCTTAGAGTGAATATCTGCAAAGAATCCTCATGCAGAATTTTATGGTGCATAAACTTTGATATCTGTATTGCCTACTCAGGCTTTTTTTCCCCTGGGAGAAAGTGCTTATTCCTTGATTATCAGCTGTAGTTTGAATAGTCAGAGTTGCTGTGTAACTAGTTAAGGTAGTCTGTTTTCTTAAGTATTTGAATATTTCCTTTTCCTTTTACTTATAGTCTTAATAAGACCTTTCTACTAATAAACTTTTGTTTAAAACAAAAGGTTTACTTTAACCTTTCCTCTGTTGGAATTGGTGCTTAATGAGTTTTTTTTAATTATACTGTCCTTTAAGTTTAGATTGACTGATTTAACCTAATAGATACATGACACTTAAAGATAGCACATATAATTTTAATTAAACATTTTTGATAAGATTGTTATTCATATTTGTGCATTATCCTAATATATTAAGATTATCTTCTTGATAGAAAGTGGGTTTTTTGGTTGTTGTATTAATTAAGAACTAAGAAATCAGTGGGAAAGAAGTAAACTAATCAAGATTAATAATGTCTATTAATATGGTAAAACTAAATTTCACTTTTTAAAATTTTGTACCTATAGCCCAGAAAAAGCTTTAAAAGATTCACTGCAACCATATGAAGCTGCTTACCTTTCAAAGTCATTATCTCGACTCTTTGATCCTATCAATCTGGTATTTCCCCCGGGTGGCCGGAATCCACCTTCTCCTGATGAACTTGACAGCATCATTAAAACCATAACCAGGTATGTGCATATTCAAAAATAGTATGTGGTATTCAGAAAAGGAAGGTAAAAGCTAAGTTATATTGTCTCCTTTTTTCTAAATGATCAGCTTATAAATGAATTATTATAAATAACAAGTTATTTAAGTAATTAATATTATAATTACATTTAAATGTACTTTGATTCAAATGATTAAAATTTCAATTGATAAAAATTATTTTAATATACTTTAATTGTGTGGCCTACCTTAATTTTTGTGCTTTTACTGAAGAAGTACAGTCAATTTAATTCTATACAGTATAGTAAAGCCCTAATATTACATACAAATTATCTATGCTCCCCATTTGTTTATAAAATGATTTTATAAATTAAGACACAGGAGTATTGAGGTTAATGTGCAGTTCTTTTTTATTTTATTTTATTTTTTTTTGCTTTTAGTACTTCAAGAAAGCATGATAGCCATCAAAATCCCCTTAAAGGGATTGAATTGCCAGTGATGTGTTTCTTGAATGCCTGAAAATAGAGGAGGGACCCCCTTACAAATATCATAGTTTACCATTATCTAGATAAGATTGCTTTTGAGTCTGTCATAGCTGCTGTGGTAATTAATAGCTTGTTGAAGTAGTAATACTATAAATTTGCAACTAGCATCCTGAAGAAGGCAAAATAAATATGGGGGAAAGTTGCAGAGCTAGTTAGAGTAACTTGGGACATTATAACTTTGCATATGCTATTTATGTAGTATAATAAAGCGATCTAGAGGTATGCTACATAGGCACCCATTCCTAAATAGGTATTCTAAATCTCCCACTGCTCTTTCCTATCTTGACTTTACCAATCATACTATAAATTGAGTCCTACCAGCTCCATAACCCCTAGACTATGACATAGGTATGATAATCCTAGATGCAATTTCATCTCCCTTACTACTATCTTAACAATTTAATTCTATGTTTAAATATCTTTTCCTTTATATGTATTCTGTCTTTTATCCATATTATGGATATACTTAATCTAGAGTACTTTGGGCTATACAAAATTAGGACTTCACAAATTAGTTTTGTACTATACAAAATATGATTTGCTGAAGGATATAATAAAAGGAATTTTAGATAAAAATATGCAAATTTAAAAAACTTAGGGTGAAGAAAGCAATAGACTTGCCCTCAAAAGACCCAAATCCAAGTCCCAGCTCTTACATGCTATATGACTAGCTGTGTGATCTTTACTTCCCTCTCTACAACTCAACATTTTCAATCTTTAAATTGATGACTCTTAAAATCCCTTCTAGAGCTACCTTTTATTATCATTTTCTTAGACTGTTATTCTTATTTCCAGTGCATTATCCTTGCTTGTTTTTATGGTGAGACAAAGTGTAAGTTACAACAAAAACTCATAACTTATTATGGACAGTAACAAACAGGGACTGCATCTCCTAGCTTGTCAATAACCTCCAGAGTGCCCAATGCAACTTTGTAGCCCTATCTTCTCTAAAGTGTAGTGGGGTTTTTTTGTTTTTTGTTTTTAGATTTTTAAAGGCAGTGGGGTTAAGTGGCTTGCCCAAGGCCACACAGCTAGGTAATTATTAAGTGTCTGAGGCTGGATTTGAACTCAGGTACTCCTGACTCCCAGGCCAGTGCTCTATCCACTGCGCCACCTAGCCGCCCCTAAAGTGTAGTGTTAACCAAGTTAAAACTTGGCTTTTAGAAAATGAAAAAAAAAATGGCATTCTGATCTGTACACTTCGAAATTAGATGATAACATCTGTACAATTGCTGAATCTAGTAGTATTTTTCCCCATACCCTGTACAGTAACTTTGAACAACTCTTTTTTTTTATTTAAAAGGTTTTGAGTTTTACAATTTTTCTCCCAATCTTACTTTCCTCCCCCATCCCCCGAAAGCAGTCTATCATTCATCACATCCCCAGGGAAGAAACAAAAAGTATAAGAGATAACAAGATCAGACAATAAGATATCGTTGGGTTTTTTCCCTAAATTAAAGGGAATAGTCCTTGAACTTTGTTCAAACTCCACGGCACTTTATCTGGATACAGATGGTATTCTCCATTGCAAACAGCCCAAAATTGTCCCTGGTTGTTGCACTGATGGAATGAGCAAGTCCATCAAGGTTGAACATCACCCCCATGTTGCTGTTAGGGTGTCCAGTGTTTTCTGGTTCTGCTCATCTCACTCAGCATCAGTTCACACAAATCCCTCCAGGCTTCCCTGAAATCCTGTCCCTCCTGGTTTCTAATAGAACAATAGTGTTCTATGACATATATACATATATATATATATATATATATATATATATATATATATATATATATATATATATATATATATATATACCATGGTTTGCTAAGCCATTCCCCAATTGAAGGATATTTACTTGATTTCCAGTTCTTTGACACCACAAACAGGGCTGCTATGAATATTTTTGTACAAGTGATGTTTTTACCCTTTTTCATCATCTCTTCAGGATATAGACCAGTAGTGGTATTGCTGGATCAAAGTGTATGCTCATTTTTGTTGCTCTTTGGGCATATAAACAACTCTTTATATCCTCTCTAAATGATTTTAAATTCTCTTTTTTTTTCATTTCTGGTGTTTGAAAGACCTTGTCTACTTTGTCTTATAATTTTTGTCTTGAAATGCGTTTCTTCTAGACACTAGACTATATTATATTTGTTTTACGTAAATCTCTTTTTTAGAAATCAAATCAAATTTGCCAATTAATCCCAGATTTTAGAGTTTAGTATATGTGTATGAAGCATGATTTTTATATTAAATCCAGTTTAAACCAGTTCTGAATTGTATTCATATCTCAATTTTTGATTTCTGTTCAAAAGAGTAATCTATATGAATAATATGAATTTGAAAAAATTTCCACTGCAATTCAGTATCTTTGTGAATCATTTGAAATTTGTTTTTTTTTTAGCTTTTAGTCTCCCAAGGTCACCATTTTCATTCAAGTACTGTCCCTTCCCTGCAGATGTCTGTGATTTGCATTGCCTGTAATTGCACTTAACTGCTTTGAAAAATAGTGCCACTTTAGAATTTGTATACAATTTACTCTCTTAATCATAGCCGTGGAATCACACATGACTTGTCTTTATTAATGAATGACTGGTCATTAAGAAATCTGTGTATAGATACTTGCTAAATGTGAAGTTTAGAAATGCAATTCCTGGTAAAGTTCAATGAAATTATAAAAAATAGTAACTCTGCTTGCAGTGTTTGGATTGAGTTGCTGCTTTCCACCATGTTGCTAAACTAGATTATGAATTGTTTAAATTGTTTTAATTAATGATGGTATCCTGTTTTCCAGTGAACTTAATGTGGCTGCAGTTGACTCAAACCTTACTTTAGCTGTGTCCAAAAATGTGGCAAAGACCATACAATTATATGGTGTGAAATCTGAGCAGCTTGTAAGTAACTTCATATTTCTATAAACTTTTTTATTATTCTTTGTTAAAATTATCAATTAAATCAATTGAGAGAGATATTAATGAATTGACTAAAAATTTGTAAAATCTAGTGAAATTTCAAAAATCTTGAATTAGAATTCACCAAAAAAGTTCATGTACCTTTTGATAATTGAGATCTTACTCATCAAATCTTCCCATTTTCTAATATGCAAATATACCATTGATTTTAAGGCTTTTATCATATTTGTACCAAAATTCAGACTGATTTTCCCAAAATACAGCTAAATAGTATTGGCTGGGTTGGGTTTTTTTGCCCTCCCTGAGTACCATTCATTCATGGTTACCAAGTGTGAAATTAATTAGAACAGCTAGAGACTGATTAGAGAAAATATAATAATTGAAACTGTAATAGAAAAGGTGCATTTTAAAAATAAAGTTTTTTGAAAACTGTAGCTTTAATATCATGATATATAATAGTTTAACCCATAAGAGTGAAGGTTCTTTTTAAATGATAATAAAGTTAACTTTGTTGGTTTTAAATCATAATTATTTGGATTATTCTCTCAAGTGAGGATTTATAGAAATGCTTTGGGCCTTTTCTTTGGGGATTTAAAATGTAAATGATAACTCAGATTTTAGGGGGAGGAGGAGTAACCCCATTACATAAAGATTTTAACAAGATCAGAAAGTTTTTAATGATTAATATAGTAACATAGAACATAGTAACATAGAAGAATGTACATATTTATATATTTTTAGTAAGCTATATCAATTCATTAACCTGCCTTAGCATTAGGAAGGACAGTATTTGCAATTGTAAGAAATAAACATATTTTATACACATAGAAACTACAGACTAAAAATGCATCACAGGTCAAGTCTAGTTGAGTCCACTTCCCCAACATATCTTGCTTCTTTCTCTTATCCCATAGTCCTAATCCAGGTCTTTATCACTTCTCTCCTGAACTATTTCAGTAGCCTACCAAGTGGTCTTTCCCCTTCTCTAATCCCCTATGCAGGGGCAGCTAGGTGATGCAATGGATAGAGCACTGGCCTTGGAGTCAGGAGGAAAAAGGAGTTCGAATTCAACACAAGACATTTGACTGGTACTAGCTGTGAGACTTTGGGCAAGTCACTTAACCCTGATTGCCTCGCATCCAGAGCCATCTCCAGTCCTACTGATTTATATCTGGCCGCTGGACCTAGATGATGGGAGGAGAACCTTAAACTGTGACTTAGCACAGCACCCCTCACTCAAATCTAATTCATGTGCTTGTCATGACATCACCTCCCTGATGTCATGGTCTTCTTCGAGAATGAAGGACAAGTATCATCATGACTACTTAATTGATATTCTTAAAGTTTGGGTAGACTATGTAACATTGTTGACAGGAAACTTGAGACATTCACTATCTTTTTTAAGCTAAAATGCAAACTCTTCCAGTTAGCATTTACAACTCCTCATAATCTGACTCCTACCGGGCTTTCCTGAATTATTTCAAAGGGGCAATTCTCATGAGCTGTACATTTCAGTCAAACTTGGTCTATTTATTATCTTCCATTGTACAACATGCTGTTTCTTATGTCTGTGCTTTTGCTCACCGTCTTCAATTCCTGGAATGCTCTTCACTTTTCCTCCTTGGATATTCTGGTTTCCTTCAAAGCTCAGGTTAAGTAACACATCTGCCATGATCTCCTAGTTTGCTAGTGCTCTTTTCTCTGGTATAACTTTGAAGTCACTTTTATCTATTTTTTTGTATTGACTTTCATCTGTGTAACTAGTGTATTCCCTAGTAAAATGTAAGCCCTTAGAGGATAGATCCTTTTGCATTTTTAACCTTTGTACACTCACTTGCTCACTAAATACCATGTACATGTGTATATGCTTAGAAAAAGCTTTTCTTTTCTTTTTAGGTTTTTGCAAGGCAAATAGATTAAGTGGCTTGCCCAAGGCCACACAACTAGGTAATTATTAAGTGTCTGAGGCCAGATTTGAACTCAGGTACTCCTGACTCCAGGGCTGGTGCTCTATCCACTGCATCACCTAGCCACCCCTAGAAAAAGCTTTTAATTGAAATGGATGTTCTTTTATTTTCAGCTTTATGATTATATGATTCATTATTTAACTATTAATGAATAAATTGGGTTGCCACTGTTTTAACACCTCATCCCAACACCTCTAATGCAGAGGCTGTTAGCATTTTTCTAATTGAAAACTTAACATATTTGGAAGCTCTTAAACAGTTTATTTTTCCCTCAGGTTTTACATACAGGGGCATTGCTATAAAACTAGTTATTGTAGATGAATTTAAATATAATATCCAATAGGTTTTGGTTATTAGAGATACTAGAAGTATCTTCACATGAGACACTTACCATGATTCCACAGCACAGATAACCCTACTAGCTGCATTGCATTAAGACCCCAATTTTAATATGATTTTTGAAATGTGGCATCTGTTGTTAATGTTATAAATGCTGACAAAAGCAGTTCTTTTGCCTTCCTATCTTGAAAATATTTTAATGCTTCATGGATTGTTTGTTTAAATTGGCACCTTGAGTTTGTCTGCAACCTTCCTCAAACCAAGTGTTTAAATAGTGTGAATGATTGACCTGACACAGACAAGGATTTATAAAAGAAGGTTTATTTGGCTTGTAAGAATAGAGATGTCAAGCACAGAACAAGAGTACATGTTGAAAGGTTTACTTTTGATTTTGTTCTGTTGAGTGTCAACTTTCCCTGATCTTTCTTCTCATCAGAAAGATATTCTTAAAACAGTGCCTGGCTCAACTTACATGAGGTAAAGAACTCATCAAATCTGAGGAAGCTGAGAATCTCCCTTGTTAGATGCTCTCTGCATTCTCATGGGGGTGCCAGCCATCACCTCACCATTGCAAACCTTTTTGTTCATAGTGAAGCAAAAACTTGTCATAGAAGTTATTAGTCAATAGCATCTCCTGATTTCATTATAGTTTGTAGTATTATATATTCCAAAAATCTAGGAACTTATCCCTTCAATTTTTTAATATTTTATTTATTTGTTTTTCCAACCACATGCAACTGTAGTTTTTACCAGTCATTTTCTTTGCAAAGTTTTGAGTTTTACATTTTTCTCCTTCCCTCCCTCCCCTCCTCCCTCCCTGTGACAGAAAGCAATCTGATATAGGCTCTACATTTATAACCTTGCTAAACATAGATTCATATTTATCATTTTGTAAGAGAAGAATCAGATCCAAATGGAAGAAAACAGTAGAGATAAAAAATGACATAATACATAAGACAACTTTTAATAATTGAAGATTAGAGACTTTGGTCTTCATTTAAACACCATAGTTTCTTCTTTGGATATGGATGGTATATTTTTTTAAGAAAGATTTTATTTATTTTGAGTTTTACAATTTTCCCCCCCTATTCTTGCTTCTCTCCCCCCACCCCCCACAGAAGGCAGTCTGTTAGTCTTTCCATTGTTTCCATGGTATACATTGATCTAAGTTGAATGTGATGAGAGAGAAATCATTGGATGATATTTTACATCTCAAGTTTTTTTTTAAATTATCTTTGATTATTGTTGTACTGAAATGAACAAGTCCATCATGGCTTATCATCAGCCCATGTTATTGTTAGCATGTCTAATGTTTTTCTGGTTCTGTTCTTTTCACTGTGCATCAATCAGTTCCTGCAAGTCTTTCCAGGCTATTCTGGAGTTCCATCCCTTATAATTTGTTATAGAACAATAATGTTCCATCACATACATATTCCACAATTTGTTCAGCCATTCCCCAGTTGATGGGCATCAACCTAGTTTCCAATGCTTTGCTACTACAAAAAGAGCTGCTATGAATATTTTTGTACACATATGACTTTGTGAAATTTAATCTGGTAATGCATAGAACCTGTTCAAATTTAGGTGATATGCATGCATGATATGCATGTAAATGGTTTTGGGGTACCACAAGATCACATTATAATAAATACATACATATAGAGCTATTATAGAAATTCTAATAGTCTCTTTTTATGTGGATAAAATTTTATTAAGATTATGAAGAATATCCAGAATTTTTAAAATTTTCTTCCCGTATGTGTAAAAAATACTATATAGCATTTTTTCAAAAAAAATTAGTTTTGGGTGAATGATGACTTAGGGGAGTATTTTAAATCAGCTTTCACTGAAAATATTACCTATTGACTATTAACCAAACTTTTTGTGTTACTTATTATTGTTTCATTTTGAATGTTTTATTTCTATAATCTTTACATTTCTTATTCTTTCAGTTACACCAAAATAGCCTAAAAAAGTCAAACATGTATTTATTGATGAAAAAAATTCTAAATAGAAGTTTTGACACCATCTTTAAGGGGAAGAACTTAATGTGATAAACGATCAATGTACAGAACTTTTTGTTTACAAGTAGAATATTCAAGCCTCAGATTCATAATTAAAATGACAATTGGGAGAAAGTAATAGAAGACTATGGATCATCTTCAAATATTAAAAAATCCTAGAATTTTAAAGAAAGGTAATTCTATTTTTTATTCACAGGATTATTACTACAAACCTTTAGAAAAACAGTCCTGGTAGGGACTTTTTTCTCCTTCTTTTAATAATCTCTTTTTACTAGCATCTGCATCTTCCATAAAGTATAGGATTTTCCCCCCTCATTTTCACCATAAAGAAGATGATTTGAGGGACCACAAGATGCTTTGAACTGCTTGTCAGCTTATAGCTTTCATGAATCAAATTTGCTATGAAAATAATTCTTTATTTATTGAGAGATTTTATAATAAGGATATTGTTAGAGTAATTCTTTCTTTCTTGATCATTCCAGAGCTACATTTGTACATCAAGTCATTTACAGACTTAAGGTCTGGTAACCTCATGAATTGTATGGTTTCATAATTCTAATCATGTTAACCCCTTTAACAAAAGTACTCTGGAAGGGCTCTATACAATAAGGAAGCTACGATACTTAAAGACCTTTGATCTAACACCATTGACACCTCTTAATTCTGATTTCAGAAAGCTTATTTGGGTTCACTAGGGGTGCCATGGTTGCCACTTTTCTTGCCATTCTCTCTGACTGAATTTCACATCTGTCTGTGTTCTGTATAGTAGGCTTTAGCTCTTTAGCATATATATTCTTTCTCCATATCTTAGGATTATTTTTTATAGTTTTCTTTAGACATTTGACCTTCAATACTTCAGAGGCCTTTGGACTTTCCAAAAAGGGGTTCTGGAACAAATAGTAATTTCTTCTTATTTTCTTCTATGTCTACTATAATTCCAGACAAAGAGGAAAAAAGAAATAGTTCTTTCTAATAGGATGGTTTGAGAATAAAAAACCTGAAGTGTAGTTGTGATCATCATTCTAGAATTCTAAATAGATTTCCTTATAGTAGTTTGTTAGAATTTTTTTTTTTAGGTTTTTGCAAGGCAAATGGGGTTAAATGGCTTGCCCAAGGCCACACGGCTAGGTAATTATTAAGTGTCTGAGACCGGATTTGAACCCAGGTACTCCTGACTCCAGGGCCGGTGCTTTATCCACTGTGCCACCTAGCCACCCCAGTTTGTTAGAATTTAAAGGTTTTTTGAATTCTAAGGACGGAATATGCAATTTTTATAGCATATACATAATAGGATTGTATTATTTTTATAGCATATACATGCTAGAATTATTTTTATAGCATGTACCCTAATAGGATTGTAGGATTTAGAACTAGAAAATATTTGAGAGATAAGGCTATATTATCTATTTCCTTTATATTACAGATTAGGAAACTGAGACAGTTTTCAAAGTAACTCATCAAAATCCATACAAATAGATACTGTCCATAGTTTTCCAAATAGCCATAATAATATAATTCAACAAACATTTACTAGTCACCTACTATGCTACAAGGCACTATAATCGTATTCCCTTGTTTGAACCTCAGTTTTTTTAGTAGATAAATTAAAATTGTGGTATCATGAATGTTTATTCCGATAATATTCCTGATAAAATAATTTTTCCATTCTTTGCTTTTTTTCTTCTGATGACTAAAATAAAATTAATGTCAAATAAACTTTAAAGAGGGGAGTGAGATCTAAATTATCTTAATAACTTAGCTCTGAATCCTTAAGACTGCCAATAGAGCAACTAAAGGAAAATTTTTTAAAATTTTTATTTATTTAAGGCAATGGGGTTAAGTGACTTGCCCAAGATCACACACCTAGGTAATTATTAAGTATCTGAGGCCCAATTTGAACTCAGTTCCTCCTGATTCCAGGGCCGGTGTTCTATCCATGACGCCACCTAGCTGCCCCCACAAAGGAAAAATTTTCAATAATAATTATGAAAATTACCTGATAATTTTGTTTATGTGTCAACACAATACCAAAAAAGGGGACAAATGGTACTAAGAATGACAGAAGTTATAGGTCACCTAAAAAAAGAGTGTCTTAGCTATTGATAACTTCATTTTAAAATCCTTTTTCAGTGACTCATTAGTGGAAAAACTGTTGGAGGAAATTAATTTTATCAGTCTTGTCTTTCTCACTATAAATGCAACCAGAAATCAAAAGGAAGTTGAACACAAATAAAAGGATGGCTCATGGGTTGTCCTTGAAAAGGCAAATAAAGGAATTGGTGGAGCTGGTTTTATGTGCACAAATACAACTAGTAAAATTTTTGACATTTGATCATTTTACATTTCAGGGCCTATGCTAAGCATTTGGAAAGAGACCAGTTTGAAAATAATTGCAGCTTAGTTGTCAACATCTGTTATAGAATTTGAGGAAGAGAATAATTCTTTGCTGAATTTAAGACTCTAAATTAAATCAACATGTACTTTTGATACAGTGTCTCTGATACAATAATACAGTGTCTCTGATGCAAAGGTATCCATTGAGAGAGGGAGAAAGGTTAAAAAACATGGTTCAAGAATAGGAAAGAAGGGAAGCTGAAGCTTTGCAAACTCTACAAGTTCCTCATGCATATTTAGTGTTAGCATGTGAAACAAAATAACTAAATATATAAAAGGACCTCAGCTTGATGATTATTAAAAAAATCACCCAAAATAGTGATTCTCTTTTAGCAAATAGGAAACGATTGATTATCTATGTGGTAATTATTTTTAAATCTTCTGTATCTGAACATGCAGATTACTGACTTGATAAAGTAAAGAGCAAAATAATATCAAATTAGCAGAAATAAGAAAAATAATGTGACAATATGGCCAAGTTGAGGTAATTCCATTCTAATCATTTGAAGGGGCAAACTCTCAATGCCCCCAAAATATAAATGTTAAATTCATAGATGTCAGCCCTGAATATTCTCATTTCCTATAAGTAAGTTGAGCCATCATAAATAATTTAGAATATGGGGACCAGAATTCCTAGAAACTTCCTCAGTCAATTAACACTTGATTTTCTTTCCAAAGCAGAGAGATATGGCATCCAAGGCCAAGACCAGTTTAAAATGTAAGTGTACCTGTAGAATATTAGAGAGGATGATGGTAGAAGAACAGTAAAGCAGTATCACTTCATTTAAAGAGTGAAAAGCTAAAGAAGTAAAAGAAAAAAGTTTCTAGAAAACTGGGGGAGACACCAAGTGCATTTAAAGAAGAAGAACAACAAAGAGATGAAAGATCTCTGCATATTATTACAAATTCTTTTCTCTGTTCATGATGGTGGAATTATCACTCTAACATCACAGTCCCAAATATACTTGAATAAAGAACTTGAAATGACACCGAAGAAAAATAAACAAAGCATTTAGAGTAGGCCATGTATACAAAGAAGTCCATACTGGATACAATACAATTTTGAGGGCAGTGAGAGATCATTCATCAGTTCTTAAAATAGCTCAAAGAGGAGATGATGTCAATATTAAAAATCTCAGCTCTTATCACCAAAAAAAAAAGCAAAGTGAAAAAAAATCAATAATTACTGCTCATTTTTTCCATTTCCATTTCTGCAAAAGTTTTAGGACTTTGATGATGATTTGAGAAAGGAAAAGGCTAGATTTGGTAGATAATATTCTATAGCAGACTACATATTTAATATAACATGACTGATATAAAGGATATAGGACCCCATTGTATTTATTTCCCATTTACTTCAAATAGCTTTTGATTCCATAAAGTGAAATGCAACTCTAAATATTCTCCTTCAACAAACTGTCTCATATATATATATATATATATATATATATATATATATATATATATATATATATATATATATATATATACATACATATATATCCAAACCATGTAAACTTGAAAGCCAAAGGGCAGGGTCAGCTAGGTGGCACAGTGGATAGAGCATTGACCCTAAAGTCAGGAGGACCTGAGTTCAAATTTGGCCTCAGACACTTAATAATTAGCTAGCTGTGTGATCTTGGGCAAGTCACTTAACCCCATTGCCTTAAATAAATTTTTAAAAAGGAAGAAAGACAAAGACAAGAGATGATTTTATTCAATCTTCCTATAAATATCTAACAAGGCATAATAGAGGAGTTCATCAAAGGTCAAAAAGAGAGAGAAATTCCTTTAAGATGTGGTATACAATAGAGTTGTTCCTTTTGCAGATAACTTTATCCAAATTACACCAAATCCTGAAACACTGCAGAGCCTCCTAAATGAGATCTGTAATCATTCGAAATAATGCAGACTGTATCCACTCAGGAAAAATCAAATGAAAGAAGAATATGTACTGTCACGATTATACCATGAAATTTCATAGATAATTTATAGAATTTATCCATCTATGATTTCTTTCTCTTTTCACTTTCAACTTAGATCAACATATACCATAGAAACCATGTAACAACTAACAGACTGCTTTCTGTGGGTGGTGGCAGGGAGGGAAGCAAGATTAGGGGAAAAACTGCAAAATTCAAAATAAATAAAATCTTTCTCTTATTAAAAAAATAAATCCAGCTATTAGAAAGTCAATTAAAAAAAAGAACTTATCCATCAATTCATATATTTCAGCCAGACACTGTGAAGAGTTAATGATCTGGGCTCAGAATTGAACAGAATCACCATCTTGCCTTTGGGAAATAAGGCAATGAACCGACCCTTCTATTAGAAGCAAAGGCCCATCACTAATCTTTCAGTAATACTGCAAATCTGTGAGCCACAGAATACTATAATCTCCAAAAAATAAAATGAAATAAATGTCAGGGTCACCCAGAAGGCACATGACCCATATAAGTAGACCAACATTGCCAGCAAAGAAGACAGTGGCATTAAGACTCAATCAGTCAATCAACATACTTTTATTAAATACCTGTCAGGTACTAGGCTAAGACTGTGAATAAGAAAAAAAAATCCAGCAGTCTCAGCCTTCTAGGAGCTTGTTTGCCATCAGATAGAAGGGAGATGTAGGACTATGAAGGGAATGAAACTAAGGTTTAGCTGGAGAACTTCCCACATGCCCCAGTGGAGAAGGAAAGTTCTTCAGTACACTGGAGGGCACTCCTGAGGAGAATTAATGGGCATAATCATGGCATCTTAGATTTTGATCTGGAGAAGACCCTAGAGGCCATCAAGACTAACACCCTCAATTTATAGATAAAGACACTGAGACAAAGAGAGGTTAAGTGATTTGCCTAAGCTAGTAAGTGTATGAGATAGGTTTTGAACTCAGGTCTTTCTGATTTCTTCTCCATTATGCCACACTATCTGTGCAGGATTCACATAAGATAAGAGTGTGTAGATGATTTATTGTCAATATTATTGTATCTTTGGAAGAAGAACTTAAGTCATTGAAATCACAGTTCCATTGAAATATCATTGTGAATAAGCCATTTAGTGAAATGTTTAAATTGTTCTAAGTCGATACTAATTTGCGAGATGTAGGTAAATTGTTGTTCAGTTGTTTTTTACTTGTGTCCAACTCTTTGTGACCCCATTTGAAGTTTTCTTGGCAAAGATATTGTAGTGGTTTGCCATTTCCCTCTCCAACTCATTTTATAGATGAGGAGCTATGGTCAATAGGGTTAAGTAATTTGCCCAGGGTCACAAAGCTAGTAAATATCTGAAGCCAGATTTGCAGTCATGAAGATGAGTCTTCCTAACTTCAGGCCTAGCACTCTATACAGTGTATCACCTAATGAATAGATGGATGGAAGGGAGGAAAGAAAGAAGGAAGAGAGTTAGAAAGGAAGATATACAAATAGGTGTACACACACACACACACACACACACACACATATAGGAAGCAATGTGGTTTAATTGTTAGAGAATCAGACTCAATGTCAGGAAGACTATGTTCAAAGTGTATCTTCGACAGTACTGGCTTTGTGACCCTGAGAAAGTCTCTGAATCTCTCCATGCTCTCAGGGAACTCTGTAAGATTACAAATGGCCAAGTCATTCCTTATCTGCATTAGTATTAAGGTTTTTCTCAATGGAAGTCATAGACCTAGTGAAAAAATACACACACACATACACACACACTCTCTCTCTCTCTCTCTCTCTCTCTCTCTCTCTCTCTCTCTCTCTCTCTCTCTCTCAACTAGCAATGCCTTTTTTCTGTCAGTCATAGAATCTGAGGAGTTGAAAGGACCCACAGGGGCTCTGTAGTCCTTTCCATCCCTGAGCAAGGATCTACCCTAAAATTTGACCATACTAGTGATTGCTTAACTTGTTTGAAATCTTCCTGTTAGTGGGAACTTCCTGCCCCCAAAGTAGCCCATTCCACTTTCAAATAGGTCTCATAGTCTATTTGGGAGAAAGGTTTTTTCCCCTTACTTATCAAGTCCAAATAAACTCATTCTAAAAATCTACTGGGTGACCTCCTACTAGCCTTCATCTCAATGTTACTTTATAAAATAAATATTCAAAACACCACACTCTTTTCCAGGAACAACAAAGAATGTATTCAAATGATTGTTTTCTTAATGGAAAAGCTAATGCTACTTAAAAAAAGAAATTCAGAGAAGCTATACTTGTTTTCTCTACTGTGGCTGAAGAATAGTTTAGTTTTCCATCTCATGTGAATAATTAATGGGGTGGATTTCTGACAAATCAACACTTTAGGTGACTCAAAGGGCAATAAGAGGCACAAGTTGAATTGATCTTTTCTAGCAATGACCTACAAAATTAAAAGAGGCATTAGGGAAATTACCTAGATGATATATAATTAGAAAAGAAGGTGGGACAGAAATATAATAGAAGCTAGTGTTACAAGATAGCCAAGGAACTATACTAATACCCACACTATATAAAAAGTCCTAGAGAGACATCTTCAACGTATAGTCGAGGATATATGGGAAAACATGGCCAAGATTCACACTAGACAAGAAGACATAGATGAGTTGCAGTTTACACTGCAGGAGAAAGTACCTCCATCAGTGAAGTAATCAGTCTATTGAAGAATTGAAGTAGAAAGCACATTTAATATTTTTGGTGCCAGTAAGCCAGTGAGTCAGACAAATCTCTTGACCACCCAGGACTAATGATATCTTTTAAAACTTTCTGCAGCTTCAGCTTGGACAGAAATGTGGAATTGTCAGTTATGTACAAGTTTCCTTCCTAACTGAATTTTTAACAAAATAATTTCATAGTTCCTCAGAAATCATAGAACATATGTTACAAAAGAAATGATTATGAAGAAAAAGTGACAAGACATTTAATATGGCTTCTAGAACAATTTAGTTAATAAAACAAATCTGTACATGTAATCATATGTTTGTTCTCTTGTGGTTAATTAAAGGTCAGATAAATATTCCTTGTAAATTAGAGAGAAAATATCTTGGGTATTATATAACCATTAATACCTGCTCACCCCTGTGTATAACTCTAATAGGAAGGAGTGACATCTGGCAAAATTTTGGGGAAAGTATAGCAAAATAAATAGTTAATGCTCTCCATATTTACAAAGATGATAAAAATATATTTTATTCTTCTTGGATTTAATTTTCTCACTGAGAAATTATAGCAGATTTTCAGAATACTATTGGTATTTTATGTTCTTTATATGTTTTTAAATTAATATTTATCTAGTAAGATATCATAAACTAGATGAGAAACTTCCATTACACAATCTACTAGGTGGAGATGGGGTGGGTTGGGGGTATATGTTTTTGATGATTTTGGTTCTCATGAACTGAATAGTATATTCAATTTGGACCATAGAGTCATGTCTTAAAGACATTTAAACATTATGATATGTTACAAGGCTATCATAATAACCCTACTGTACAAATGAGGAAATGTAGCCTGGAAAAACTTTGACTGTTCACCCAATACCTTTGGAATTGAATTAGGAATAGAAGGGATCTAGCATTTAATTCCCAAGTCTGACTTCTAATAATTAGAATTAGCTTCCTTGACGTAATTCACTCTAATAATTTAATAACAGCCTCCCAGGTAAACTTCTATGAAAATAAGATCAGGAGTTTTCAGTCTGTCTTCATTTTTGAAGTCTTATGCCAGTCCTTATTGGTAGTTGTAGGGTTAAAATTCATTTATTGAACACAATTGTTCATGAAAAAATTTGCTGTCAGATAAAGTTAGAAGCTGTTGAGATGAATTTATTCAAATATTTCCTCTCCCTTTTAAAGCTCTTCTGAACAATCTCTGATGATGAAATTTGAATTAAGTAAGCATTTGTTAATTATCTACTTTGTACAAAGTACCATTCCATCCTTAGAGTAAAGAATGAGGGATCTAACATAAATGCTATATGGGAGAAATTAAGGTATTGAACTAGATGAACTAGAAGTCATCCACATCTTAAGGACCCTTTCAATTCTAAGAGATGAGTAAATAAAGGATGCTTGTCTCTTAATACCTGTAAGAATCAAAGTAGAACCTACTGAAGAGATACTTGAAAATGTACAGATACACCAGAATAATATGGACCTATACTAGTTGTTTTTCTTGTTTGCTTCTCAATGTCTCTCATCATTAAGTTTTCTTCTGCTGCAATTTCTTTCTCTTCTCAGACTCAACCTATAAATATTTCTAGGGTTTCCTTGGAAACCGTGGATGATTGCAGAACCAATTACAGAGACTGAATGCACAGGTGACAAGGTGAAGTAGAGGTAACAATGATATTGGCAGATATCCTTAGACATATAGTAGCCAGCATCTCTGCCAAACTTGTTACACTGGTTGAGTCACCGAATCATTTTCAGCCTCAATTTGTTTATCTCTCAAATTAGAATGGCACCTATTTCACAGCTTTGTTATGGAAGTCTAATAAGATAATAATGGTGAAAACTCTTTGTTAATCCTAAAACACTATAAATATAAATATTAACTAATACGATTAACAAATGTAAGTTGTTGTGGGGTTTTTTTTTGTTTTTCATAACACAGAAGTAGTAAGGAAGAGAAATGTCCTAAAATCTGGTATCATATATGGCCTCAGGATCTTACTAGTGATTCTCAATTTTCAGGTGCTCTCTGAGTCATCATTTGTCTCTGTAAACTATACAAATTCAAAATGGTATGGTGCTGTAATGTTAACCTGTATTTCTTATTTATAATTGTTATATTTTCAAACCTTTTAATTATATCTTCTTTTAAAATTAGAAGCTTAACTCATTCAAAGGGTAACTCCTTATTTAGGACATTTTTCAATAAGAATTGTTTGATGGGGGGGCGGCTAGGTGGCGCAGTGGATAGAACACTGACCCTGGAAGTCAGGAGTACCTGAGTTCAAATTCGGCCTCAGACACTTAATAATTACCTAGCTGTTTGGCCTTGGGCAAGTAACTTAACCCCATTGCCTTTAAAAAAAACTACCTAAAAAAAAGAATTGTTTGATGCTTCCAGAAAAATGCATCTAGTTCTTTGTCTAAATGTCATAAGCTATGAACTGTTAGAAAGTAAAATGGCATTTAATGAATTTGCAGACCACCCAAAACAATAATAAAAGTGACATTTAAGGAACAGTTTCAGTGTAGGTCACTATGTATGTATGAAGTCAACAAGTCTAGGAGATGTTAAAGTGTGTGTTTTATTTAGCTTTTTATATACATATTTTATCCTTTATATCTTAAATAATTTGGAGAAAGGGCATGACTGTAATTGAAAAAATTCATCCCTGATAAATCAAATGATAAAAGGGATTAAATTCCATATTTGAAAAATGTGAAAGAATTATTTGATGTTGTCCTAAATATCATTACTTGATAACCATCATATGCCCATATCTTATGAGATGCAATGAAGAGTAAAGACATTAAGGATAACTTTGAAGTGTTTAGAATTTATATGCCAGTGAAAACAATATATTAGTAGAATTTGTTACATTAAATGTCCTTTACCCTATAAATGGAATATAATGTTCCTATAGATCAGCCCTCCTAAGGGCAAGACAGATTTCTTGCTTGCGACTATATATTAATTAGCCATTTAGGTCAGCTATCCTGTTCTTACTTAAATAGATCCATGAACTGATAATCAGAACAAATTCCTGGCTTCTTAAGCAGCAAGGCAGTGCAAGGAATAAAGTATTGAAACTTAGAGTAGTAACATTTGAGTTCAAGCCCACTTCAAACCATGACTATGTAACCTTAGATAAGTCACTTAACCTCTCTCAATCTCAGTTTTCTCATCTAGAAAATTGGTATAGTAATAGCAACTACCTCACAAGGTTGTTATGAAGATCCCATGGATTAGCATATTTTAAATGCTTTGAAACTATTATATAAATTCAAACTAATATCATTATCATGTTTAAAATGTATATATCTTGGTTGCCTCTATTTCCTTGATTTCTCCTTTTTGGTATTTCTGCTGTGCTTGATCCCATAATTAGTGATCACCTATCAAAAAATTCACCACCTGACATATAATAGGAGTTTGATAAATGCTTGTTGATCTATACATGCATAAAACACCAGAGCTCTTGGAGAAAGAGCACAGCAGAGGGGGCAGCTTGAAGAGGCTCTGACTACTTCTTCCTTTTCTTCCATTATGCATCATGTCAGCTGACAGTCTTCTCTGCAACAGAAGTACCTACCTTCTCACCATCTTTTCCTAGGGTTTTTATTGTCCTCTTTTTACCAGAAAACTAGTGGAAAGAAGAATCTTTTCTCTTACTACTTTTATAGTATCTTAAGATTTATAAATCCTGGGAGTGACTTACAGATAGTCTAGTTCAGTTCCTAATTTTAGCGCTCAGGAAACTAAAGCCCAGAGTTTTGAAGTAATTTGCCCAGAATTATACAAGGTAGAAAGAAATTCTACCCATAACTCTTATTCTTTCTATTAGTCTTTTTGTTCTGCAATTCTGATTCCTTTTTTTCCAAGTTATTTTATCATCTTCACTGCCCCCATTGTTGTTTTTCCCTACCCAGAAAATCCAACTATTCCTGCAAAGAGTTTTCCCTAACCAAGAGGCTTAGCTAGACTTAACCTCCTTAGGGCTCTCTAACAAAATTAGTCATTGAACAGTTAATTACTACAATATTTCACTTCATGATTTTCAGCATTAATAGAAAATATTATGTTAATATTTTTGCTTCATTTGATGATAGACTGACTCCTTACATCATTCCTTGTTCCCTGATGACAGCCTCCTAGATATTATTTCCTCCTACTAATACAATGGTTGTTTCTCTTTTTTCTTTCAAATTGATTTATTTCCCTTTTACTCCCACTTCCTATCAGAATGGGTATTTCCTTTTTAGCTATGTGATCTTGGTCAAATTATTTGACCCATCTGGCCCTCAAGATTCCTCCTTTTTTAATGAATGACTTGAAATAAATGGTCTCTTCTGGTCCTTTCTATTTAATAACCTGTGATTCAGTACTTAGATGATGGTTTTTCTACTCTGGTGAGAAGAAGTAAAGATGTATGGTTGTGAAAGCATGAACTGATGAGAGTCAGTATTCCTTGGTTTTAACCCAGCCCTTTTTCTGATTTATTGGGTAATTTTGAATAACACATTATTTCCTTCTGATATATATGTGTATGTATGTGTGTATATATACACACACACACTTAGATACATACATATATATATGCATATCACATATATATATATATAAAACTCTGCATGACAGGAAAAGTAATGAAATATAATCTTTTCATGTTTGCAGAACATTGATAACCTTAACTAAAAATAACATATAAATGTAGAACAATAATATTAAAAGCCATTTACTTGGCACTTTTGTAGTTAGCTACACATTTTACTCACAACAACACTGTGAGGGAAATAGTCTAAGTATTGTTATTCTGCTCTCTCCCCTTCCCCCACATTGATATCACAAGAAAAAGAAAGTCAGTAACAATTGTGTAATCAACAAAAACAAATTGTACTATGTCTAAAATAATTTATCATTCTGCATTCTGAGTCCTTTACCTCTCTATCAGGATAAGGGTAGCACGTAACCTCATTGTCTTCTGGAATCGTGTTTAGTCATTGCACTGATCAGCATAGATCATCACAGTAGCATTCCATCACATTTATATATGCTTGCTTATCTATTCCCCAGAAATGGGCATTTCCTCAGTTTCCCATTCTTTGCCATCCCCAAGAAATATAAATATTTTTATTCATTCTTAGAATTTGTTATACTCCTGACTTTTTCTTTAATCTACAATACCTCTAAATTGCCTTTCCTCTTTTACCTTTTCTCTTCTATTTCCTTGTCAAATAAAATGTATTTCTGTACTCAGTTACATGTATGCTTCTGTGGGTGTATATACTTCTGTCTTTTGACCAGTTCAGTTGAAAATTAAGTTCATGTATCAGCCATTGCTCCCTATGCTCTCCTCCTTGTTTGTATAAGATGTCTACTTAGACATGGTTATGTGAAATAATTTCCCTTAACTTTTCTTTCCCTCCTTTACCCATCCCATTGTATTCCTCTTCCCCCTTTCCATTTTTTCTTTAGATTAAGACATAATAGAACCACTTCCAGGCTTTGTCTACTTAGATTCCCTCTTTGACCCCTGCTGATGATAGGGTTCAAAAAAGACACATGAATCATCTTCCCATATTTGAATTGAAGCAGTTAATCCCTGTTTAGTCTTCGATATTATTTGTTCTTGTTTAGTTTTTTATGTTTTTCTTTTCTCCCTGTATTTGAACTTCAAAGTTTTCTCATAGTTTTTTTACTCAATATCAGGAATGCTTGCAAGTTTTCTATGCCCTGTTTTAGTATATTTAGTTTTTTAGGATAAGTTATTCTTAACTTTAAGCCAATATTCTTTGCTTTCTGAAATATTGTATTTCAAATTCTTTGCTCCTTAATTTTAGTAATCTTTTTTAGATCCACCAGCTCTTCAACAAGCACTTAATAAATACTTACTCACTGCCAGGCACAGTACTGTAGTGGAGATATGTAGAGAAAAGCAAAAATATCATCAGCAAGCAATTAATAAATGCTTCTTGTATCCAGGCACTATGCTGTGCTGGAGATATGTAGAGAAAAGCAAAAGAGAATCTGTTGTCAAAGAGATTGCATTCGATCAGAAGAACTATTTACACTTGTAAATATATACTACATAAATATATTATTATTGGGAAAGAAGCCCATTTATAATTGGGGTCATTAGGAAAGACCTTGAATTAGAAAGAGATGCTGTCTCTGAGGTACCACCTCACACTTCTCAGGCTGGCCAATATGACCAGAAAGGACAATAATCAATGTTGGAAGGGATGTGGGAAATCTGGGACACTAATACATTGTTGGTGGAGCTGTCAACTCATCCAACCTTTCTGGAGAGCAATTTGGAATTATGCCCAGAGGGCAACAAAAATGTGCATACCCTTTGATCCAGCAGTGCCACATCACTTGTACAAAAAATATTCATAGCAGCCCTGTTTGTAGTGGCAAAGAATTGGAAATCAAGTGAATGTTCTTCAATTGGGGAATGGTTTAACAAACTGTGGTATATGTATGTCATGGAACACTATTGTTCTATTAGAAACCAGGAGGAACAGGAATTCAGGGAAGCCTGGAGGGATTTGCATGAACTGATGCTGAGTGAGAAGAGCAGAAACAGAAAAACATTATATATCCTAACAACAACATGGGGGTGATGTTCAACCTTGATCAATTTGCTCATTCCATTAGTGCAACAATCAGGGACAATTTTGGGCTATCTGCAATGGAGAATACCATCTGTATCCTGAAAAAGAATTGTGGAGTTTGAACAAAGACCAAGGACTATTACCTTTAATTTAAAAAAAAACTGATATCTTATTTTGTATTCTTGCTATCTCTTATACTTTATTTTTCTTTCTTAAGGATATGATTTCTCTCTCATCACATTCAATTTGAATCAGTGTATACCATGGAAACAATGTAAAGACTGGCAAATTGTTTTCTGTGGGGGGTAGGGATAGGGAAGCAAGATTAAGAGAAAAATTGTAAAACTCAAATAAAAACTTTAAAATGAAAACAAAAAAAGAAAAAGAGATGCTGGAGATGAATTTGGAAGAAAATGAGATTCTAAGAGGGGGTGCTGAGAAAATACATTTCAGGTAGGGAGGTGCAGTTTAGAAAAAGGCACCAAAACAAGAGATAAAGTAACTGCAAGACCAATATGTTGTACCAACAAGACCAGAAAACAAGGGAGCAATATGTAGCAAGATTAAAAAAACGAACCTAGGGCCATTTTATGAGGGACTTTTAAAGCCAAAAGGAGTTTATGCTTGCCCCTAACAGAGAGCCATTAAAGCTTTAGTAAGATAAAGATTGTAAAGAACAGGACTGTAGAAAAATCATTGTAGCAGTAGTATCAAGGATTGATTAGAGTAGGAAGATACTTGAAACAAGGATACCCTTGTAGAAGGCCACTGTAACTGGGGAAGGGTTTTTGTAGAAGATTAGACTTTAACTGAGGCTTAAAGGAAGCCAGGAAACGAAGATGAGAATGAAGAGTATTTGAATTGTTTCACATAACTGGAATTAGTTGAAACAATCTGAAAATGCCTGGTAGCAGTTGGATTGTCTGGTTCAAGGAAGAGCAAAGTAGGTCAATTTTTTTTTTTTTTGTCACAGACCATTTCAAGGCCAGAAAGGTGTAAAGATTGCAAGGTAAGAAAGGGCCATGTCATGAATGCTTGATGAATCAAACTCAGAATTTTATATTTGATACTAGAGTTAATAGGAATCCAGCATTCGTTGAATGGGGGAGGAGGGGAAGAGGTAGGGGAAGTGATACAGGTCAAACCTGTGCTTTAAATCAGTTTGATGGCTAAATAGAGGGTAGACCAGAAAGGGGAGACTCTTAAGGCAAGGAAACCAAACAAAAGACTATTACAATAGTCCAAGTTTATAGGTATTCGGCATATGTGTATTTGAGTGTGAGTGTGTGTGTTTGTGTGTGTGTGTGTGTTTAAGTTACATATATATATATACATATATACAGCTAGCATATAGCTTATTTATAGACGTGTATAACTGTAGCAGCTGCAGTTGGGAAGATAGGGAAGGGGATCATATTGGAATCCAGGAAAGCTGAATCAACTCAACAAACATTTAAGTACCTACTCTCTGCAAGGCACTATGCTAAGCATTAAGGGATATAAAGAAAGTTTCTTAACCCCCCCCTCCCAGTCCCCCTCTCCTCAAAGTGTTCTCAGTCTATGGGAATGGGGGGGGGCAAAGAATACAACATACAACATTCAAACAACAATGTATAAAATATATATATATATATATATATACACATATATATATATGTGTATATATATATATATATATACACGCACACACACACATATGATTCATTGCAGGGAATCAACAGATGCCTAGTGTTCAAGAGAATCAATCAGGAAGGAGGGATTTTAACTGGGTATCAAAGGAAGCTAGCCAGGAGATGTAGATGAAAAGAGGGAGAATTACAGGCATGGGAGTTAGCCATTGAAAGTGCACAGACTTGGGAGACTGTTTCTTGATCAGAGAAAGAGTAAGGAGGCCAGTGTCAGCCGGCCAATAAGTACAGGAAGAGGAGTTCAAAATAAGATTGGAAGGGTAGGAAGGGGCCAAGCTATCAAGGGGTTTGAATGCCAACAGGATTTTATTTTCAATTTGGAGTTAATAGGAAACCACTTGAGGTTAATTAATCAGAGGATGACATGGTCAGATTTATGCTTTAGAAAGATCAATTTGACAGCCAAGTGAAGGATGAACTGTAGTGGGGAGAGACTTGAGACTCACTACAGAAGTAGTGAGAATGTTGATTAGATTACATTTCCTAAAGAAAAAGATAGAAAGTATATGGTTAGTGGAGATTTGGAGAATAATGTATAATTAGGTTGGAAAGATCAATTCAAACCAGATTATCAAATAGAAGACTATTTTAAAGGTAGTAGGGAGCCATTAGAGATTTTTGATTAAAAGAGAGTGACATAATTAATTGGACTTGTGGTTCGACAACAGAGAATAGGGAGAGACTTGATGCAGGGGGTCCTTTAATGAGACAGTAGTAGTGTTAGTGGAGGAAAAGGTAAAAAAGGTGGATGAATTTGGGAAATGATGAGTATTCTTATAGTCCAGTGGAATATACAGTATATGTTGGGAAGTTACAGAAAGTTAAATAATGTCAGATTATAGAAGGCCTTGAATGAAAAGCTAAGGAGACTGAACATTGTCATATAGGTGGTGAAGAATCATTGAAGGCAAGCAATAAAGTGATGTATCAGAGTTGAGTTTAGGAATATTGAGATTTAGGAAGGATGGAGTAGAGAAGGGGAATCTAGTTAAGATACTGTTTCAGTAGTCCAGATAAAATATAATAACTTGAGCAAAGATGTTGGTAGTATGAAAATGAAATTTTTGCTTAAGAAATTCTGATAAAGTCTATTTAAGCTGTGGTTGAGGATTATGTTAGTACTATATATGAAAATAAAAAAAAATGACTACCCTCATGGAATTTACATTTTAAATGAGGAAAACAAGATGTGCATGGATAAATACAAATTTTATTGAATATAAATTCAGACTATTTAAAGGGAAAAGAGGGTATAGCTAAAAACTGTATGAATTAGGAAAGATGGTATCTAAACTAATCCTTGAAGAGAGGTTGGAGTTGAAAGAGAATGAAGTGAAGAAGCAAGCACTGGAACATACGTTAAAGTTGGCGATAGAATGTTCTGTACAGAAAACAGCAAGTACATCAAGTTGGCTGAAATATAGAAAGCATGAAAGGAATTCATGTGAAATTAATTTGGAAAGCTGGTTGGAGCCAGATTGTAAAGGACTTTAAATGTCAAATAGTCGGGTTTGTATTATCAATCTGAGGCGGTAGGGAGCCACTGAAGCTTCTAGGTCAAAGCAGTGACATGATCAATATCATCAATATGCCATCTGTGCGAAGGACATAGTAAAAAAAATGGAGAGCCTAAAAACAAGAAAACCAATTAATAAGCTATTGCAATATGTCCAGATGAGATCTCATGTTTTTCACCTTTTGTTCTGATACTTCTTTCACAATATGACTAATATGGAAATGTGTTTAACATTGTTGTACATATATAACCTATAACAGATTACTCAATGTCAAGGGAAAGGGAGAGGGAGAGAAATGTGGAACTTTAAACCTTATGTAAAATGAATGTTGAAAACTTTCTTTACATGTAGTTAGAAAAAAATTTAATTAATTTAATTAATTAAAAAATATTCCAGGTGGGAGGTGATGAGGGTCTGAATCAGAGGGTTCTTATATGTGCAAAGAGAAATGCAAGATATGGTGTGGATATAGAAGGAGAGGGAGAATGAAGAATTGATGCTGACTCCTAGGTAATTAGAAAAATGGTGGTCCTCTCAGAAAAAAATATGGAAATTGGAAAAAGGAATGATTTTTATGGGGAACATAATGAAGTTTATTTGGGACATACTGGATTTGAAATACTGCTGAGACATTCAAGTAGATATGTTTAGCAGGCAACATAGGTCTAAAACTCAGAAGGAAAATAAGAACTAGATTTATAAATTTGAGAGGAAAGATGTTGAGATCACTGAGAAAATGGGTAAAAGGAAAAGAAGGAGGGCCTAGGAAGAGCCCTGGGCTATATCCAAAATAGAGGGCTTAAAGTAAGATGTATTTTACCAATTTCAAACAGAATATAATGGCTGAGATATTTCATTGTGTCTTGTCCTTCACATGGAGGTGGACATCCTAAACCAGCCTGCCACAGTGGTAAGCACATTGCAACTTGGTTCCTCCTACTCTCAGAAGTAAAACCCTGCCAAATACAATTATGCCATCTGGGAAAAGAGAGTGATGAAAGCCACATTCTAGAACTGACAGCTCTATTTGGAAAGAGGCATTACATCTGCTTCTGATTGGAACCAATCAACAGAACTTAGAGTATTTCTGGACCAAGCATAAATTGAAGCTTCTAGTCCCTTTTACTTTCAGGTCTATTGGATCCCCCAAAATATAGAACTAGAGATTGCCCTATCTAAAAAAACTTAGTCCCACTATCTCCCAAGAGAGGTATCACATATCATCATTCTATCACATCCTAAAAATTGTGCACAACAGTCTATCTCTGATGGAATATTCCTCCATTTGCCAACCTAGGGAACTGGGAGAATGCTGTTTTCCTCTATAGTAATAGAGAAGTTAGGAGATGAGGAGGGTTTAGGGGAAAGAATAATGAGTTCAGTTTTGAACATTTTATACTGAGTTTAAGATATACATTAGATATCCAGTTCAAGATATCCAGTAGACATTTGGAGATATAAAATTGGAAGTCTATTGAGAAGTTAGGGTAGGATGGGTTTGAGAATCATCAGCATGGAGATGAGATGGTAATTAAATCTATGAGAGCTGATGAAATCACTAAATGAAGAAATACAGGAGAAAGCCTAGGACAGAATCTGTGAGATTCCTATGATTAAAGAATATGATCTAGATGAGGATCTAGCAAAGGAGACTGAGAAGGACCAGTCTGATAGGTGAGAGAACCAAAAAAAAGAATGATGTCTTAAAAACCTAGAGAGAAGAAAACATCAAGGAGAAAACATAATCAGCAGACTCAAAGACTTCAGAGAGGTCAAGGAAAGTAAGAATTGAGAAAAAGCTGCCAGATTTGGCAGCTTTTCTAGGAGTTTAGCCAAACAGGACAGAAAAAAAATAGTGGATAGTAGTTAGCCAGTAGGAATGAAAGGATCAAATGAGGGGTTTTTCAGTTTGGGGGAAAAGAGGGATATGTTTGTAGGCACTAAAAGAAGGAGCTAGGAGATAAAAATTGAAAATAATAGGTTGGGGATAATAGAGGAGACAGTCTGCTGGAGAAAATAGGGTGAAATATGCTCACATATGCAGGTAAAGGATTAGTCTTGGTAAGGAACAAAGCTACCTCTTCATATGAAACAATTGAAAGTGGAGATAGTGATAGAAAACATCTCAAAAATAGGCAGTGAGAGAGTAGAAAAAGAAACTCATGACAAATGGCCTCAATTTTTTTGAGGTAAAATATGAGGCAAGTTTCTCAGTTGAGAGTGAGGGAGAAAGGGAGCTATGGGAGGTTTGAAAGAGCCATTGTAGAGAGTTGGATGGTGAGTTGAAGAGTATGATTTAATAGGATTGTCTAGCAGATTGACTTTGTAGAAGATAAATTTGTGGTGGATCCAGTCAGAATGGTTTCATGAATTTCTTCACCTTCATTAAGCAACATACATTTAGAAACAAAGGAGATGATGCATGTGATCCATGGCTTAGGTTTGACAGGGTACAATTGGAAATATAAGGGGGCCAGAGACTCAAGAAGGGGACAGTATATTGTTGAAATGGTTCATCAAGGAGTTAAGATGAGGAAAAAGAGAAGTGGCAGGTGCAGGGTAGGTGACCTGGAAAAGAATTAAGGAATCAAGAGATTGGAGGTCACAATAGATTAGATGAAGAGTTGGGTTTGTCAAGGGAAGGCAAAAGGAGAGGTGGAATGGCAATAGATTATGGTCAGATAAGATTTCAGAATATGTGAACATGGCAAGACTTAGGTGGAGCAGAGGAATTCATATCTACTCATCCTTTTCATTGTGCAGTCTAGAATGCCTGCTTCATTATTAGACAAATTGCTTTCATTTTTTTTAAAATGTAATTTAAGTAGTTTTTTTCTTAAGCTTTTCCTTTAATGAAAAGCCTCTTAACAGATAGGTATAGTCAAGCAAAATAAATTCCCTTATTAGTCATTTACAAAGATGTGCCTTGCTTTACATTTTAAGTTCATAACACTATAATGGGTAGCATGCTTCAGCTTTACTTCCCTGGAATTATGGTTTGTCATTGCATTGATCAGAATTCTCAAGTCTTTCAAATTGTTTTTCTTTATAATGTTGACATTTGAAGTATATATATATTATATATATAATATATATATACTTTTCCTACCTCTGTTCACTTCTTTGTTTTAGTTCATAAAGGTCTTCTCAGTTTTCTCTGTAACTGTCTATTTTGTAATTTTTATGGCACATTAATATTATATTAATATTATAATTTTTAGCTGTTACCTGTTATACAAGCAACCTCTTAGTTTCCAGGTTTTGCCACTATGAAGAGCTTACTCTCATTTTAAACCTCCATTATCTGACTCTCATTAAGACCTCTCTCCTTCATGACATTGCATTTTTGACCACCCTTTTCTAAGACAGGTTGTACTTTCATTTATACTGCCTCAGATTTGTGAAAGTTGTTGAATACACTTTGCTCCCCTTTGTCACACCTAGACACTATCCTATCACCATCACTCGGCACTCTCTTCTCCTCTGAAGTTCAGACTTCATTATGCAATCTAAATCCTAGTAGTTATTATTTACTGACCTCTAGGATATTCTTCTTTCTTCCCCAGTGAATTCACTGATTTACATTGTTTCTCTTCATCTCAGCTTTTTACCCTTATTCTAGGAGGGTAAAATATACATATTGTTATGTCTTCAAATTCTCATTTTCTCAGTTCACGACTTGCATCTCTACTCTGCCTCCATTTCAGCTAAGATGGTCCATACACAAAGATGGTCATACATGTGATTTGCCATCACCCACACAAGTCCGTGTTCACAAAGTTTAACAGTCCTTTGATTATCATTGTTTGTTATTCTTCCTTTTTCTCTGCCTTACAATTCCCAATCCTGTTCTTTGCCTTCATTATGACTTCCAATCCCTCTGTCCTCAGCTCTTCCCAGGTCATGCTCATCTTGAAGCCTTGGTAAACCAGTCCAGTTCTATATCATCACTACTCTAAAGTCCCTTGCTTTCTCAACCTATTGTCCATCTCATCCTGCCAGGCTTCAGCCTGGGATACTCCCATCATCCTTTGTCTATACTTCTTTTATGTACTGTTGAACAATGCTAAAATACCAAAAATCAGTAACTTTGCTACATCTCCCCAATCTATTTACTATCTCACTCATTATAGTGACTTTCCTCAATCTTTTCATCTGACCTTAGAAGTACTATGACTCTCCCCCCCCATTCTCTTCCCTGAGAACTTTGCCTTCTTTTTCACTGAAAAAAAAATCCAAAAAACTTGAGGTCATTCAATGAAAGCTTTTTCTTCTCCCTTCCTCATCTCAAATTATTCATAATTTCTTCTATCTCCTCATTTGCCCTGCATCTCATGAAGAGATGTCTTCCAGAAAATTGTACCTTATCATCTCCACTCTTTCTCTAATGTTAAATCTCTCTGTCTACTTGTGTGCTACCTACAAACATGCCCATGTCTCACCCCATCCATTCTTTTAAAACAAACAAAAGCTCCTTCGATCAGACCTTATATGCCAGTTATTATTGTCATAGATCTCCCTTCTCAATTGAACTCCTTGAAAAAGCCATCTACTTCTCTGCCTCTACTTTCTACTCATTTTCTTTTAAACTATCTACAGTCTGGCTTCTAATCTCATTATTAAATGGAAATTCCTCTCTACAAAATCATCCCTCAGTTGCCATATATAATGGTCTTTTCTTAACCTTCGTCCTTTTTGAATGGTCTGCAAGCTTTGATCACCCTCTTCTCTTGGTTCTGTTACTACTAGTTAACTGCTCCTTCTCTGTTTACTTTGCTGAATCTTCATCCAGATCACACCCACTAATTTTGGACAGACTCCTAAGGCTCTCTCCTGAACCTTCTTTTAATCTATATAATTTCATCTGGTGATCTCAATATCTATAGGTTCAGTTATCTATGTATATTATTTCCATATATGTATATATATATATATATTCATATACAAACACATACATACATATGTATATATGTATATTATATATATGTATGTGTGTGTGTATATATAGAGAGAGAATATATAATAGGATTGTCTAGCAGGTTGATGGTGTAGAAGATAAATTTGTAGTGGATCCAGTCAGAATGGTATATAGATATATAGATATAGATCCAGCCCACTCCTGAATTCTGGTGAACTCATATCACCAATTGCCTCTTGAACATCCAGTAGTAGATGTTTTATGGATATCTCAAGCACATTGTGTCCAAAACAGAACTGTGACTTTCCCCAAAACACCCTCCCTTCTTCCAAACTTTATTATTAAGTTTGAAGATACTGTCATCTTCTTAGTAACTTAATTTTACAACCTCAGTATCATTCTTGATTCTTTAGTCCCATTCACCCCACCTTAGTCTGCTGCCAAGTCTTTTTATTTCTATTTTCATGTCTTCATTTTATATGTCTCTCTTTCTCTCCAGTCACACAGCCACCATCAGATACATGTTCTTATCACTTTTTGCCCAGACATCTGTGATAGTTTTTTGATTGGTCTCTTTATCTCAAGATTCTTATCAGTCTTATCTATCCACCACTTAGCTGCCAAAGTGATTTTCTTAAAGCACAGGTTTGACCATGTCACTTTACTATTCAATATTCTGCAGTGGTTCCCAATTATCAAATATTGAAGCTCTATTTAGCTTTTAATGCTTTAACAATCTGTATCCTTCCTATCTTTCCATTCTACCCATCCATGTACTCTGTGATTCAATGACAATGGCCTTCTTAGTGTTTCTTGCCTAGGTTAAAGCCTTTACTTACTACCTATCTTTTCACTGGTTATCCTCTGCATGGAAATGTTCACCACCATCATGTCCCCAGGAAGCTTATCACCAGAAAATTCACTGTCCTTTGAGATTGTTTCAGTTTAGTGAACTGAGTTCCCTCTACTCCTTTGAATGGAAGGCTGGGTAAAGAACTCACCAAGCTTTCATCTCAAGAGGACTCCCAGGCCATTGAATGCTTCATTTTTCCCCAAATGCACCCCCACCCACTTCAAACACACACACACACACACACACACACACACACACACACACACACACACACACACACCTTTTGCAGTTTCAGAGCTTTCTTTCCCCCATACAGAATAACTTCTTTTTTATATTCCTAGTCTCTAGCTTATTTATCAGTTAACTCCCTTCTCATCTTGATGTCCTGGATCCTCTACTTTAACATGTAAATCAAATTCCATCTCTGTAAAAGACCTTTCCCTGTTTCCTATCTCCTCTCCTTCCCCTTCCTTCCTCTCCCCCCAGTTCCCTTCCTTTGGGATTGATTACCTTTTCACCTGAAGCTTCAGAAGCTTTCTTGCTGGGTGACCTTGGGCAAGTCATTTAATCCTGATTACCTCACATACAGAGCTATCTCCAGTCACCCTGATTCATGTCTGTCCACTAGACCCAGATGTCTCTGGAGGAGAAAGTGAGGCTTAGTTCAGCACCCCTTCAAATCCAATTCACCTTCTTGCCATGGCATCACCTCCCTGATGTCATGAACATGTCAAGAATGAAGAGCAAAAGTTATTATCATCACCTTTCATCTGTTCTGTATATAGCTTTATAAACAGAATTGTTTTCATGTTGTGTCTCCTTGAGGGTAGTCAATGACTTTTATTTTCCCTATGTCCCTAGCACTTTCACAGTGCCTGTAACGTAGTAAATTCTTATAAAATGTTCACTGACTGACTGGAAAATTTACAAAATACTTTTTCTAATATCTAGCTCACTTCCACCCAGTGAGATTGATGAAGGGAGTTATGGACATAGAGAACTTTGTAATTGGAAACAAAATTTGGAATATTTTACACCATTAAATTCTGAGTGGGGAATATATAGGAGAAATATAGAAGAAATATCTAGTAAGAAGTGTTATCTGCTTCAATGATGTAAATTGGCTCCTAATGTTCCATTATTAAATGTAAATTCATAGCCTCACCTCATTTCCACTCCCACTCCCACCCACCCCACCCTGCAGCTTCCAGCCTTTTACTTGATTTCAGACTCATAGAGGGGGAAGGATTTCACTCTTTGCCCATATTCTCCCAAGGTTTCTACCAGGGAGTGGGTAAGACTATAAGTCTGTTCTGGACTCCCTTCATGGCACACAGACTTGCTTGAATTGAGTCTCAGCCCAGTCAGTTCTCCTAAATATCTGTCTGTCTGTCTGTCTGTCTGTCTCTCTCCCTCCCTCCCTTTCTATTTCTTTCTCCCTCCCTTTCTATTTCTCTCTCTCTCTCTCTCTCTCTCTCTCTCTATATATATATATATATATATATATATATATATAATGTTTAGCTCTTTCTCTTTTTTCTCTCTCTATATATTTCTCTCTGTCTCTACATATATGTGTATTTATATTTATATTTACATTTATATATTTCTCTCTTTCTCCCTCTCTCTCTCTTTCCTCACCTAACATGTGTTATTCCCTTACCCTCAAGCTGCTTACATGCAGCTTGCTGTTCTTTCAAGAGGGGAAAATGTTTTAATCAATCAACTTCGCAGGCTTGTATAATAAATCCTGAGCAATTTTAAAACTCCAGAGCTATATGTGCATTCTTTCACCTTCAAGACCTCTCAATCTTAAATTGGCAACACCAATCCATCAACAGGGGACATAGAATGTTGGAGACACTGAGGACTAGCTGTAAAATAAAATTGAGAAGTTAGGTTAGGACCAAATTATGAAGATCTATTTCAAACTAGAGACAACAAGGTGCTCCCAGAATTGGTGAAGTAGGGAAATGACTTGATCAAATTTACCCTTAAGAAAAGTCACTTTAGGGGTGGCTAGGTGGGGTAGTGGATAAAGTACTGGCCCTGGAGTCAGGAGTACCTGGGTTCAAATCCAGTCTCAGACACTTCATAATTACCTAGCTGTGTGGCCTTGGCCAAGCCACTTAACCCCATTTGCCTTGCAAAAAACCTAAAAAAAAAGTCACTTTATCATCTTTTTGGGAGATTGATTTGGAGAATGGATTGATTTGAACCAGAAATATAGATTAGGCTCTGAATAAATGCAATAAGGAGAGTGAATGAATGAGAGATGTGGTAGTGGAAATAACAATATTGAAATAATAGAGATGTGCAAGAGGAAAAATTTTAATTAAAAATCTGGAGAACAAGCAATGGCCACCAATACATTATTAATTAAAATCATTATTTTTTGAAATAAGAAAATTCAAGTTTTTATGAGATAAATTCTTCTTTATTCAAGGGGTTTGTATATTGTTGACAATATTATAAATATGGTATTTACATGATATTGACTGTTAGCATAGTCAGTCAAAGCAGTGGTTTTTTTTAAGGTGTTTACTTTATGTTGATCACTGTACTAAGACTGGGAGGATACAAAGAAAGGAAAAATAATCACTGACCTAAAGGAACCCACATTATTTTATCAATTAAAGGGAAAGCAAAGCATTTCTTAAGTACTTACTATTTGCTAGCCATTATGCTAAGTACTTTACAAATATTATCAATTGATCACCAAAACAACTTTGTGAAGATTATGCTATTATGATCCTCATTTTATAATTAAGAAAATTGAGGAAGACTGAGGTTAAGTGACTTGCTTATCTATAGTTTTATGAAAAGTAAGTGTATGATGTTAGATTTGAACACAGATCTTCCTGACTCTGGACCTAGTCCTAGCTGGCTACTTGAAAGCTATAAAAATTAATTTCCTTAAAAAGAAACTGATTCAAACCTTTGAACTAATTCATATTGGTTTTAACTCAGATTAGTTCAAATTATCAAATTTATGTTTTTGTAAAGATTCTAGTGTTGATTAATATCTCTAGCATTAATTAATTAATGTTTTCAATATATTTCCTTTGACCTGGAAGCTCTAGATTTGGATGGTAATGTTCCTGGGAGCCTTTATTTTGATTTTTTTTAAGGAGGTAACTAGTGATTCATTCTGTTTATACTTTTCCCTTTCATTTTAATAGATCTAAACAGGTTTCTGTTAGGATTTTTTTTATATTTTGATGTCTAGCTGCTTTTTTTTTTTGGTGGGGTAAAGGTGCCATGGCTGTCAGGTAATTCAGTGATTCCTAATTTTTCTTTCCAACTGTTTTCCAAATCAATTGTTTTTGCTATTTAGCACTTAATTGGTTTGCTGGGTTTTTTTAGTCTTTTGATTTCACTGTATTTTTATATTTCTTGTTGCTTCATAGAGTCAATTAATTTCTATTTGATTCATTCATATTTTCAAGTCAAACTTTTTTACCTATTTGTTAAGTTGTTAATTCCCTTTCCATTTCTTTCTTCTAAGGCTCTCACTTATTTTCCAATTTTTTCCTCTAGCTCATTTCATTTATTAAAAAGAAAACCTTTTTCTATTTTTTAAAACTTTTGCTTTACCTTTTCCAGAAATTCTAGTTAAATTATACTCAATCTGTGCTTTTCTTTGAGACTTTGCTTGTAAAAATTTTGAAATCTTTTTCTTGTTCTGGATTTGTATCCTGAGAATCCATGTCATCACAACAACTCTTACCTGTGACTCCAAGAAGTTATGCATGTGCTACAGCTATAAAACTGTTTCAAGAAATGGGCTAAAATGGATTGAGGGTTAGGTGAGGTAGAAGGATTTTACTGAAAGAATGAGAAGAGTTCCCCTGGTGGAATGGAGGACAATTTGTTCCAATGTCAATGAAGCCAGCTGAAGAAAGTGCTGTGGAGTGCTTCGAGTTCAGATAGGTATTGAAAACACCAAGTTCATCCATGGAATCCTATGCAATAAGTAGTTGATTTGTCTTTTGTCCTGCTTCTGAACTTAAATGATGCTGGAAGAAATTGTGAGATCCAGTTCTTGTACGAGTCAAGACTTCACCTTGTAATGTTCTTGGTCCTTTTTGAAAACAAAAATGAAATCCAGCAGCATCATGATGGGATTCTCATTTTGTTTACTTATTTTTACAGCCTTCTTCCAGGCTTCAAACATTATGTTCATGCCAGGTCCTCTTCTAGCTATCTGTACTATTTCTGTTGCTGCTTTCTTGGGTTTTGAGCATTGTGCTATTCTAGGATCTCCAGAGCAGCTCAGTTTGGAGGCCTACAAGCTTTTGGTGTAAACAGTACTCTGTCTGGTTCTGAACAAAGTCTGAGTGCTGCTCTCTGCATTTGAGCTTTACAAGTTTTCATCCTGGATTTGGGTGAGACTGCAGGCTGACTTGCCCCATTTGGAGTTTTAGGAAACTGTTGCTGGTTCAGGGAAACCCAACTATAGCTTCCCTTTGGTCTGGGGTTCTTCTCTGATTGTTCTGCTGCAGACTTCAGAATGACCTAGAGGTTGGAAATGAGGCCTTTCTTCCTTCCCAATCCATCAGATATTCTTCTGGGTAGAGAAAAACAAGTCATTTAAGGAAACAATCTAAATTGCATTATTAAACATAAAGTTTGATCTTTTAAAAATTTTGTTTTCTCCCTCAGCACCATGCAAAAGGACTGAGGGACTACATAAATTTATTGAATTTATATTGAAATATGACTTGATTAATTATAATTTCTTTAAAAAGTTAGAGTAAAATTGTTCTTAACTGGGTGTCAGAATGTTGTCACTCTTTATATGCAAAGGAAATATGTATTTTCCATTGTTGCTCTTCTTAATTTCACCAATGAAGTTCTACTAAAGGGTTTTCTTTCTTTTAAATTTCATCAGTGTTGGACAAAAAGCCCCTGATGGGTTTATGAACAAATCTACCTAAACAGAACTTATTCTGTAGACTTGGCCTCTCCTCAGTGAATTATAGTGAGAGACACAAATAGACTCTGGTGCTAATTCTTTTATACTTAAAATATAACAATTCATTACAAATTCCTAAGTTATTTTCTCACTTTTTATAGAATTGTTTCTTTTAAATCTGCTTTTCAGTTCCTTTAAAGTAACCTGGAAGATTTTCTGAGTGGAATTTTTACATTGATAATACCATCTACAAAAAAAATAGGAAAGCCAGAAGGAACTGGTTTAGTTGATAAGATGATGAATTTACTTTAAGACTCTTCAGGTAGATTGTAATTTATAAATTTCTTCTTCTACTAGGCTCCACATGCTCCTGCCAGTACTTTTACCTTAGCAAAAAATTTTTAACTCTTATTAATCTCAATAAATACAACAGCTTTTCCCTCTTCTCATGGGTCACACACACACACACACACACACACACACACACAAACTCAAATCAGGAATAGAAAAATAAAGAAGAAAGGTAACCTTCATGAGCATATATAAAAACTTTGATAATTTCTTTCCAAATGAGAAAACGTTTCCTTGGTAACCATCTTCTAATTCAACCCCTACTCTCTTTTTCTTGAATGCCTAAATTATACAGAAGAGGGTTCTTTACCAAAAGTTTTGCCAATTTACAACCAGTTTAGATAGGATAGTGTTCTGATTATAATTATCTTAAAAATCATATAATGCAATGAATCTAAACCATGGATTTGTGACCCAGACATCATGTAATTCAGTATCCAAATATAGAAAAAATTGGAATCAGTATCTGAGAGGAAAGGTATTAAATATCCACAAACTTTTATGGTTTTTCATCTTATCTCAACCAATAGTATGGTAGGTAAGGGTGGGTAACCAGGGGTATAATTCAGAAGGAGGGCATTCAGTCAATCTGTGAGGAAAAGCTGATTGGTCTTTTCTCTATGAACCTTAACAAGAGTAGTTCCAGTATTAAGAATACAAAGAACTCAAAGATTCTTTGAGGGCAGTTTCATCAAGGACAGAGCCAGTTAAGAGCATCTGGAGAAGAATTTTTTTTTCAGGCAGAACATTACAAAAGACAAGTTGAATAAATTTTTAGTGTCCACGAACTCAAGAGAAATAATCTTTTTTATCTTGGTACTGGGGAATAAGGAATATAAAGACCTTTTGGGGAAGGATATTGAATGCAGTCTCCAGTGAATTAGGAGAGGAGAGAGGTGCCTACCTTAGACCCTTGGTACCTACAGCTATAGTTAAAAAATAAGAAAAAAGATTTTTAACAAATTTGAGATATAAGACAGTCTTAACAAACATTCCAAACAAAATCAGAGAGAGAGGAAGAAAAAGAGAAAGAGTTAAGACCAGCAAGAACAAGACCTGGTACATGAGAAATATGGGGGTGTTTGGGTTCCACTAGAATGTGAAGGGATAATCGTTAGTTTACATTACAAAGACTGGGATCTGCCAGTATAGTTGTCTATGGGCAGATATGTGAATTAAGACAAAAGATTTAGCCTCAATCTGATCAAAAACAAATTAGGCCAGGTTTGCCCCATCTAGTTCTGAGTTAACCTAGGGTCTGTGTCCTTCTCCTTTCAAAGAAGTAGCTGTTTTTGCTCCTTTGTATAATGAGTAGGGAGAGGAAAATGTATGGGGGGTGAATTATATCAATTAGATTGTGATCCCAGCCAAGGATTGGCACAAAGGGAAAGTAACAAAGCCTTTCAAACTGCATATAAAATCTCAGATTTTCTGAATTCCTTGCCCCTCCCCTCCTTGAGAGAGGTGTGCCATTTATTAAGACTTCTTAATAAAAACAAAACCCTTTTAATAACTCTGGACTGAGTATTCACAAGCCATTTATAACATGGTTGAAGGAGACCATTTTGAAAGATAGAACTAACAAATTCAATTTAAGAAATGCATATTAAGCATTCACTACATGTAGGATACTGTTCTAAAGCAAGGGTATACAAAAAATAGATTTGACACAAGTCCTGCTCTCAAGAAGTTTATAATATAAAAGGGTGGATGAAATGTACGCAAATAATTTTGATATGTAATAAGTGTAAAGGAGAAGTCCTAGAAAAGACATGAAAATTTCTTTTGAGGAGGGAAAAATCACTTTTCAATAATTGGGATTACAGAAAGCTTCATGGAGGAAATATCATCTGAGATAGAAATTGAAAGAAGAGATGAAAAGACTACAACAGGAAGAGATTCAAGGGAGAAAATAATTATGTTATTATATTCCACTCTAGTCTATGATTGTAATTATCCTTTTCAAACTCTTATGTCTGCAAAGTGTTGATTTGATAGAGCAAGAAAAGGTGGGCCTGGGGAGGAGCTGGAAGACTGATTTTTTTTCCCACAAAGGGCATTGGGATCATAATTGGAAGAGACCTTAGACATCATCTAGTCCAACCCTTTCATTTTATAGAAATTGGCTTAGAGAGGAGTGACTTCCCCTGGTCACCAAGGAAACAAGGGGTCAAGCTAAGATTTGAAATGAGGTCCTCTAAATCCATTATTCTTTCTGCTTTATCATTCTAGATGTCTGGCCTCCAGGCATTGCAGGAGTAAGGAAGGAGGTTTTGGGCTTAATTTTACCTTTGTCACACCTCTCAAGCTAGCATCTGTCTTCTAGCACTACTACCATCCTGGTTCAGGTTCCCCCATCACTTTATAGATGGACTATTCAGTAGATTCCTGGTCAGTCTGCCAGCCACAAATCTCTTTCCAATCCAGTCCATTTTCCACTCAACTATTAAAGTGATCTTTTTGAATTGCAGTTCTCCCCATGTCAGCCCCCTTCCCAATAAACTCCAGTGATTCCTGTCAAATATGAATCTTCTGGTGTTCAAAACTCTTCATAACCTCTTTCCCCACAGTCTTCTTATTCTTTACACCATGTACTTTTCATTCCAGTGATATTGGCCTCCTTCCTGTAACTTCAACAAGAAGTTCCTCTTGATATTTTCACTTACTGCCTCTTGTACCCACATTACTCTCCCTTCTCATCTCCACTTCCTTGGTTTATTTGACTTTCTTCAAATATCCAAGATTCTGCCTACTCCAGGAAGCCTTTCCATATTCCTCTTAATTTTAAAAGTGCCTTCCTTCTCCTGACTATTAAATAAGTATTTCCTATTTATCCTGTATATAGCTTTTTTGTACAGTTATTTACGTTTTTTTCTCTTCCATTGTACTACTTGAGTAGGAATTGTCTTTTTCCTTTCTTTGTATCCCTAGCATTTAGCACAGTGCATTGCCCATAGAAGACACTTGATGAATGTCTATTGACTCTCTACAAGAAAACTTTCCTAAATGCCTTTCTATTTAACTCCATTGATTATCTCCAATTTATGTAGGATATAGGTCCTTTGCATATATATTTGTATGTTGCCTCCTTTGATTGCAGGGCCTATTCATTCCTTTACTTTTGCCATTCTTTGTTTTCTTACTTCTCAAAATACTGCCCAGCAGGTACTTCATAAATGCTTATTATTGACTTTAGTAGAGGGAAGAGATCAGCGTGGTGGTTTGGAATCATCAGGGAATGTGCTTTTGGAAAATTTATTTGAACTGAACCTTGAAAAACAAGTAAGAATTGGATGAGTAGAGACAAATTAGGAGTAGAGGTAGTGATGAAACTCTCTAATTAGGAAAAGCAGCATGAGTATTAGGGGATATTCTCATAAAATAAGGGAAGAGGCCAGCTTGAAGTTGAGAGTTTTTACAGAAAAAGGTTTTTTGGGGGGGTTTGCTTTTTTATTTTGGTTCATAGAACAAGTATGTATAATTTCATATGTTATTTTATTCCTGTTCTTTCTTTCTTACCCTGCCCTTAGAAAGCCAACAACATACAGAATGTTAATGTTAGAGATAAGAAATCTTCTTGAATGCCAGGTCCTTCCTTTAGTTTTTGCAAGGCAATGGGGTTAAGTGGCTTGCCCAAAGCCACACAGCTAGGTAATTATTAAGTGTCTGAGGCTGGATTTGAACTCAGGTATTACTGACTCCAGGGCCTGTTCTCTAGCCACTGCTCCACCTAGCTGCCCCAGGTCCTTTCCTTTAGAAAAATAATGAAATATTGTTTAAATTTTGAATTAAGTTTTATTTAAGAATATATACATATTAAAACAGAAGGTTTAAAGTTTTTGTTGAGTGTTTTTTTTACTTTTCACATTTGTCATTTCATTTAGACTTGTAGCTATTTGAGTAGGCAAAGATGCCCATTAACTATTAATAATTATATTCTGCAGGTTTTTATTATGCCCAGAGGATATGACATTGGATGCATTTTTACAAATTGAAAAATAAATTATACATTAATTTCTACCATTTTGAAAGGATTGTTTAAGTTCTTAATAAACACTTGTGAGGGGGAGGGTAGATAGCATTCTTTATCATAAATCCATCAGAGAAATGCCTTCAATATTTTCCCCCCACAGTTTCTATTGCTAGTTGTATTTTCCTCCATCCTATTCCCATCCACCCTCGTTTATTCTATTCTCTCTTTCTTTCATTCTGCTCCTCCTCAAAAGTGTGTTGTATCTGACTACCTTATCCCACAATCTTCACTCTCTTCTATCACCTACACCCCTCCCCTCCCACTGTCCCCTTTCTCCTATCCCTTTCCTGACCTATTTTCCTCTAGAGTAAGATATATATATACCCAATTGAGTCTGCATGTTATTTCCTCTCTGAGTTACTCCCAATGAGGGTAAAGACTCACTCACTCCTCCTCACCTTCCCCCCTTCCACTCCATTGCAAAGTCTCATTCTTGCCTATTCTTTGTGAAATAACTTACCCCATACTACCTTACCTTTCCCTTTCTCCCAGTACATTCCTTTCTCCTCCATTGACTCTTTTTTAATATATTGTACCTTCAAATTCAACTCCCTTCTGTGCCTTGTCTATATATGCTCCTTCTAAAGGAATACAAGCAGTTCAACATTATTAAATCCCTCATGATTCACCCTTCTGTCCACTGTCTCTGTACTTTATCTGAGTCTTGTCTCTGGAAGATCAAACTTTCTGTTCAGCCCTGATCATTTCATCATGAAAGTCTGAAAGTCCTCTATTTCATTGAAAATTCATCTTTTCCCCTGAAAAAGTAAGCTCAGTTTTGCCGGATAGTTGATTCTCTGTTAAAATCATTTTGCCTTCTGGAATATCATATTCCAAACTCTAGGAGCCCTTAATGTAGAAGCTGCTGAATCTTGTCTTATCCTGACTATAGCTCCATGATATTTGAATTGTTTCTTTCTGGATGCTTATAATATTTTCTCCCTGATTAGGGAGTTCTGGAATTTGACTATAATATTTCTGAGAGTTTTCATTTTAGGATCTCTTTCAGGAGGTGATTGGTGGATTCTTTCAATTTCTATTTTACCCTCTGCTTCTAGGATTTCAGTGCAGTTTTCCTGGATTATTGCCTAAAAATGAAATCTAGCCTTTTTTTAAATTTTTTTTTAGACATGGCTTTCAGGTAGTCAAATAATTTTAAATTTATCTGTCTTGGAAATGTTTTCAAGTCAGTTGTTTTTCCAGTGGGACATTTCACATTTTCTTCCTAGGTTTTTGTTTGTTTTTATTGTTTCTTGATTTTTCACAGTCATCAGCTTCCCTCAGCTCCATTCTACATTTGAAGGAATTATTTTCTTCAGAGAGCTTTTGTATTTCCCTTTCCATCTGGTCACTTCTGCTAAGGCATTCTTCTCCTCATTGGCCTTTTGGACAGCTTGATCCAAACTAGTTTTTAAGATTTTTATTATCTTCAGTATTGTTTTGTAATTCCTTCACCAAACTACTGACTTGGTTTTCGTGTTTTTCCTGCATCTCTCTCATTCTCTTCCCAATTTTTCCTCTCCCTTACTTGATTTTCAAAATCTTTTTTTAAGCTCTTCCATAGCCTGAGACCAATTTGACTTTTGTTTTCTTCTGAGTGTATATTTTGATCCTCCATAGGACTAAAGTAATTGTCTGTGGTCAATTTTTTTTTCTGTTTTTTGCTCATCTCTCCAGCCTATGACTTGATTTTAACTCTTTGTTAATGTGGGACTCTGCTTCCAGGGTGGAGGATGCACTGTCCCAAGCTTTTGAGGGGTTTTGCAACTTTTTAGGGATACCTCCCTAGGGACCCCAATTCTTCCAAGGGCTTATCAGAGGCTCTGACTGCTCTCTGTACTCTGGTCAATGGATGACCACTTGAACCTTGCCCTGCCCTGGAACTATGCTTGCTCCACTATAGCAGTAGAGCTCCTTTTCCTGAGACTGGGACCCCAGACTGTGATCTAGCTGTGAGGATGAGTGAAGCCACAGAGTCTTATCTCAGGGATAGCAGAGAGATCTCTGCAGTCTCTCCCTACCCCCTTACCATCCATGGGCTAAGTGCTCTGGAAATAGCTGCTGGGTGGCTCCCTTGACTTGTGCCTAGTCCCAGGGGACTGGAGCTGTGCTCAGCCCTGAACTAGACTAGGCTCTCCTCTCACCCTGGAGCAGCAGTTTTCTTGCTGTGCTTTTCAATTGTCCTTGGCAATCCCTGCACTAAGAGGTCTGGAAAACACCACTACCATTGCCATAGACCCAGGCATCCTGGGATCTGACCCTGGATGGCTAGAGCCAGTTTGTTCCAGTGTGGCCTGGGCTCTGCTGTGACCCTCTCTAATCCCAGTGCAACAGGCCCTTCCCCTAGATTTTCCAACTGCCTGGGGCTGGAAGATGTTTCCCTCAGTCTTTTGTGGTTTCTGCCACTCTAGAATTTGGTGAGAGTCATTATTTAAAGGTATTTGGTGTGATCTATTCTTTCTCTAAATTCAGATACAATACCTAAAATATGGATTGTTAGTTTATACTAATGACTAATTAACATCTGCCTCTCTCCCAGCAAACTAAAGGCAACTCCAACTTTTAAATACATTGTGTTCTAAATATGTTGGTTATTTAGATTTCAGAACACTTTCCCATATAAGCCTTGCCATAAAAATGATTATGGATTTTTTTTTTATTTAAGGCAATGGAATTAAGGAGCATGCCAAAGGTCACATAACAAGGCAGTTGTTAAGTGTCTGAGGCTGGATGTAAACTCAGGTCCTCTTGACTCCAGGGCCAGTGCTTTATCTACCGAGCCACCTAGCTGCCCCATGATTGTGGATTTTAAAGGATATTCTATAAAAGTTATCTTTAGCTCAAAACATACCTGAAGTATGATACAAAACAATCTTAAGTACTATATATAAAACTATTCATGGGAAAAACCCATAGTTTCTTGGAATGCCAAAAATATATCCTTCTCCAGTCTCATAGTAGGAATTTGGATGCTCCTCAGTTTCAAAATGTTGTAGATGGTTCCATAGGTTAAAGAACTTCAACAGGTAAAAGGTTTGATGGGGTTGAATTGATTAATAGATACAGAGATTCTGGAACTAGAAGCAGAGTGACCTCTGGGGGTTGCCAAAAGTTAAGCATAAAAATGGTATACTTTAGGTTAAGCAATTGTAGACATAATACAATCTCCTACTTATAAATCCTAGAGACTTTCCCTAGCTTTGCCATTTCCAACACTGCTAGGTAATTACTAAGTATCTGAAGTCAAATTTGAACTTAGGTCCTCCTGATTCTAGGGCTGGTGGTCTATCCACTATGCTCCCTAGCTGCCCCTTGTGCATTTTATCTTAATACTAGGCTCAAATATGAAGAAAGGATGATGGGATGGGAGAAGTAGAGACAGGAAATGGGTGGGAAAGGTAAAATTAGGGGACGGATGGGAATATTTGTCAAGTTCTATGCATTCAATGCAATAAAAATTTAAACATCCTATATGTAAAATACTATATTAGAATTTAGTAATAAAAAAGACAAAAAATAAGGAAAGTTTAGAGGGGAATGGATTTAGCGAGGAAGATAATCTACTTTGGATATACTAATTTTGAGATACTAATGAAATATCCATCTAAAACTGTCTTAACAGCCCTTAGAGGCAGCTAGGTGGTACAGATAGAGTGCCAGACCTGAAGTCAGACATTTACTTGCTGTGAGGCTCTGGACACTTAACTCTGCCTCAGTTTCCTCTTCTGTAAAATGATCTGGAGAAGGAAATGGCAAAACCTTTCCATTATCTTTGCCAAGAAAACCTCAAATGGAATCATGAAGAAAAAGATATGGATGAAATAACTGAACAATAACAATAGCACTTAGCAATTTTTTAACTTAAAAAATCTTAAAATTATATTTGTTAATATTATCCCATTATTATAATATGTAATCTAGAATTAGTTATATTAAAATGAGGTGAAAATTTTCATATATTTTTGAATATTTATTATTATAAACATTTATTTTTTGTAATAATCTAATGAATAATTTTCTTATCTCCTTTATCCTTTCAAATATTTATTAATCATTTTCTGTGTGTAGAGAGCTTTGTGCTGGATGTCAAGGGGCATAAAATTATTTTTAAAAGATACAACTATGCCTTCATCGACCTTACAGTTTAATAAGGGAATAACCCATAATCACAAAAGTAAGTCTATTAGGTAGCTGCCAAGCAAAAACTAGAGTGTAAATTATTATAAAGGTAACCAAGGAAAAGCATGATTTTTTTTCACCATAAAAAGAAATTATTTATTTTTAAAAAGCTTTTTCCGTCAGTTGCAACTAATCCAGTACTTAATAGTTTTGTAAGCACATCAGCATCTATGGAACAAAATTTCTGAGGTTTTTTAATTTATTTTTCCTGAGCAGGTGTCATTTACCTTTTAAATAATATTAACAAATATTAAATCAAAATATGATCAATTTTTAAATATTTTCAGGGCTTTAATGTTGTTTTTTGTTTGTTTGTTTGTTTTGCCCTTGGTCTGTCTGTCAGTTTTAGATTTAACTTAGTCAAGCATTTAATCTTCTTCCCTAAAACTCATGCATTTAGAAGTGGACTAGAGGTCAGAAGTTACAAGTTCTTAATACCTACACACCTGCTCACCCGTACATGGCATGACCTTGGACAAGCTTCTAACATTCTTGAAGTTTTCTTCTGAGAAATATAAGCCTACATTTTAGGGGTATAAATGAGGGCTAATAACTATATTTCTTAGAATCACAGAATTGCAGTTGAAAGAAACTTTACTATCTAGTTTAATTTATACCTGAAAAAAAATCCTAACTAAAACATACCCAAGTAGTCAGCCAACTCTGATTGGAAGAACTACAGTAAAGGGGAAGCCACTGGCTCCGAGGGACTCCCATTCCACTTTTAGGTACCCTTAATTTAAGCACTTTTCCTGACATTAAACTTAAATTTGCCTCTCTACAAAGAAATTCTATTCTTTGTTTTATATTCTGCCTCTAAGACTAAACAGAATGTTTGATTAAAATGTGCTTATTAAGCACCTACTATAAGCTAGGCATCCTGCTAAACACTTAACGCTACCAAATAAATTGAACTAGTCCTTGCCCTCAAGGTTTTTTAAGGTCAGAGCCTGCATTTACAGATAAGTTAAAAGAAGATACAAGGTAACCTTAGTAGTGAGAAACAATTCTAGAAACTGGGGAGACCAGGCAAAGCTTCATCCACAGCATAGTACCTGAGCTGTGTTCTGAAGGAAGAGTAAAATTCCAAAAGGTAGGGAATACATTTGAGGCCATGGACACAGCCAGGATAAGAAAGCTTCCATTGAGCTTCTGCTGCCACTATGATCAAATAAAACTTCTCCATTCAGTGTTTATAGCCCTCCAGGACCTGACCCTGCCCTGTTTTTACAGCCTTATTAAACATTACCCTCTTCCTTGACCTTTAAGCTCCAACTTGACCACTGGAATTTACTTAGGAGGGGGATGGAATGGAGAAAAGTCTGAGGCCCAGAGGCTAATTAACAGACTATTGAAATGATCTAGAAAGGAGGTAATAGGGCTCTGAACTAGGATGGGGTTTTTATGTAGAGAAAAGGGAACAGATATAAGAAATATCATGGAAATATAAACAGCAAAATATTTCAGGTGATTAAATATGAGAGTGAGACAGAATGAGGAATGGATAATGAAACAACTTTTGACCTGGGAAGATGTACAAAGATGGTGGTGACCTTAAACAGTAATGGAGGAGTTTGAAAGATGGATAGGGGGCAGCTAGGTGGCGTAGTGGATAAAGCACCCGCCCTGGAGTCAGGAGTACCTGGGTTCAAATCCTGTCCCAGACACTTAATTATCTAGTGGTGTGGCCTTAGGCAAGCCACTTAACCCCACTTGCCTTGCAAAAACCTAAAAAAAAAAAGATGGATAAACTTGGGAGAGTCAAAAATGAGTTCTATTTACACATTATTGACTTTGAGGTGCCTATGGAACATACCTAGTAGACTATTAGTGATGTAGGCCTAGGGTTGGTAGATACACTAGGATGGGATATAGAGAACCTAGATCCATCTGCATTAAGTTGGGAGTTATTGAAGTCAGCCCACGAGAGATGTAAAGAGAGAGAAGGAAAAAAGGGACCCAAGACATGATGTGGTTTATGACCCAGTGCCAGGCACATGGTTACAGTTTAATGAATGTTTCTTGATTGGTTTAGCAAAAGATATTGAAAAGGAACAATCATAAGGAGGAGAACTGGGATTGAGCAGTATTGTGAAAACCTGGAAATGAGAAATTATTTTGGAGGAAAGTTTAGTCAGTAATTGTTAGATGCCACAGAAAGGTCTATAAGGATTAGGATTGAGAAAGGGCATGAGATTCAGCATTTAAGAAATCAACAATAACTTTGGAAAGAGCAATTTCAATTGGATGATTAGGTAGGAAGCCATGTTGCAAAGGGTTGAGAATTGAGTTAGTTGAGAATTAGAGACAATGATTATCAACCACCTTTTCAAGTAGTTTGGTTGAGAAATATAGGTGAGATGCCAGATAATAATTTGAGGGAATGTCAGGGTATAGTAAAGATGTTGTCAGACTTTGGTGTGTTTGTTCTTAGGGAAGAGACCAGTAGATTGGGAGATGTGAATGAGTAAATGAATGAAATCTTTATTCAGCACTTATTTTGTGTAAATATTGAAGATGAGAAAGGGAAAAAAAAGGAGAGTAATGGGGGCAGTTTGTTGGAGAAAATGGATTGGAATCAAGTGCACATGCAAAGGAGCTGGGTTTTCTCTTTTTCCCCTTCTTACAAACTGTATAATGAAAGACTGGAGTAAAGGAAGAGATAACAAAAGATGATGTGAAGAGGTTGGGAGAAGCACAGAAGAGAGAGGTCCTCATGAATGGCTTCAATTTTCTCAGTAAAGTGTAATGTGAAGTCTTCTGCCAAGAGGGTAGGGGAGGCTGAAGTAGTTTGAGGAGAGAAGTGGTTTAGATGTGGTGAGGGAGATGAAAGCATTATTTAAAGAGATTACTTTACTACCAAGAGGAGCTAATTGAGATCAGAAATCAGAAATTTGTAGTGGATGAAATCAGCCCAATTGTGTGATTTCTTCCAACTTTCTTCAAGCAGTGTGTATATGTATGTGTATATGTGAGAGTAATCCAAGCTTGGGGTTTAGTAAGGTACAAGTGGCTGTAGGCCAAAGCAAGTCTAATCCCTTTTATATGGAACACTATCAAAATACTAGTCATTCCCTTGCTACCCACCTCTACTACTCTCTTCTCTAGGCTAAACATCCCTAGTTTCTTCAATGAGTTTGAGATCCTTTACCATTTGGATAGCTTTCCATTGAATTTTCTGTAGCCCAGAAGTGTTAGATTCTTGTTCACCAGCAATATTTAGTCTAGATCAAAATGTCACTGAGAAATGTTTAACATAATAAATAAAAATATTGATGTTCAGTCAACTCTTTTTAACCCCATTTGGGGTTTTCTTGGCAAAGATTACAGCACTGGTTTGCTATTTTCTTCACTATTTCATTATACAGATGAGGAAACTGAGGCAAACTGGGTTACTTAAGCCTGCCCAGGGTCAGGCCAGATTTTAATTCAAGTCTTCCTCCAAGTCCAACACATTATCCATTGTGCACTACCTGCTACCTTCTTTTTTTCTTTTTGGTTTTTGCAAAGGCAGTGGGGTTAAATGACTTTCCCAAGGTCACACAGCTAGGTAGTTATTAAGTGCCTGAGGCTGGATTTGAATTCATGTCCTCCTGGCTGCAGGACTGGGTGCTCTATCCCCTGCACCACCTAACTACCCCAATTTGTGATTTTCTAAGTTAATATGCAACCTACTTCTGTTTGAGTTATACAACACTGCTCCAATCCATCCATGTTTTTAGAATCTGATGTGTAATTGTTATGAGAATTATGGTTTCTTTTTCCTCAGTAAAAGAGTTTGAGGAGAAGAGGGGAAGAAAATGTTATTAAATGGGGGGAAAAGTTCAGCCTAGAGCTGAAAATAATGCTCTACAATATTTAGTTTGTAGTTCCCTAAACTTAACATTAATTTTTTTTTCAAGGCAAATGGGGTTAAGTGGCTTGCCCAAGGCCACACAGCTAGGTAATTATTAAGTGTCTGAGACCGGATTTGAACCCAGGTACTTCTGACTCCAAGGCTGGTACTTTATCCACTACGCCACCTAGCCGCCCCTTAACATTAAATTAAAAAAAAAAATTCTAAGTTTCTAATTCATGTAATACATATTAAAGACAGGTATATGTATAATTGGCCTAATGACATATGCTTTCTTAGAATAGTAGCCAATATATACTATACTAGCCATATTGGTTACTGCTGTAGCTCCTTATTGGGGGAATTATTAGAGGGATGTCACACCATCTAGTGGAGACTTCCTAGGTATTTCTTTATGTGTACCATATCTAGTTCTGTTTCTACATTTCTAGACCCATCTTTGCTAATACATATCTAGGACTTCTCTCAGTTCAAAGATATAACTGTTTTAGATTCTTACATAATTAACAAGCTCACTGATTCATGATACTGATTTGTTCTAAGGTTAAGGATCTGTCAACTTGTCATAACCATTTTTATATGTACTCATTTATTACAGCTCTCCACACAAGGAGAAGCAAGTCAGGTGATTGGTCCTCTTACAGAAGGACAGAGAAGGAATGTAGCAGTAGTTAATTCATTATACAAGTTACACCAGTCAGTTATGAAGGTAAGCTTTATTTATTCTTTCATTTCTCTTAAGCTCTTTTGATTTTGCCTCAGGTTTTCCTTTCCCCCAGACTGAAAGAACATATGAATTCTTAGGTGGTTTTTTTTTATACTAATGTGAAAGTACAATAATTATAAATAACAAAAAATTTATATTAGGAAAAACAGTCTTCAATAGGCTGATCTTTCATTATAGGCATAGCCTTTTAGCTATACAGTATTTTTTTCATTTTAACAACAAAAAAAGATGTTAAGATCCTTATGCATGAGTGTTGATTTAGTTTATATCATATAAGTTATTAAAAATTAATCAAATGTGCTTCCTGTTGTGATAAAATGGGATAAATGTTGGCTATGTAAACAAAAAAACAATGTAAAATTTCTGTCTCTCTTGCTTACCAACTCTGTGATCTTGGGAAAGTCATTTAACCTCTGAGCCTCAGCTTATTCAATTATAAAATGAGAAAATTGGGCTATAAGACCTTGTAGGTTCAATTCCTTTAATAGCTCATAAATCTGTGATTCTGTGAAGAATAAAATTTGACTTTGGTCTAGGAGAGACTAATTTGACATTAATCTATGGTAAAATGAGAATTTATTTGAGCCCTTCATCAGAATAAGGCAATTTCTCATTGATTGTCAAAAATGGCATTTAAGTCACTGAAATTTCACGCTCTTCTTTCCAGTGATTAGCTTTAAATAGATTCATTTCAAGTCTAAAAATATGTAGTATGTTCTTTTCACCTTCCTTGGGTGATATGATTGAATATTTTTCCTATTAATAATAATCATATTATAAATTATTGATTGATCTTTAACTTACATATATATTATCCAATATATTTTGAACTACTGACTCCTGAGAAAGAAGGACACTCTGGCTTAAGTTAAAATATGAAGACCTTATGATACCATTGATGGTAACAATATGAACAGTTTTTATTCAACCAAACCTTGTAGAGTATGTTCTTTAGGAAAAAATTGAAATGTTTAAGAAACCTGAAAAAATTATAAGTTAAATGATATTCTCATGTTTTTGCCTTAGAAAATAGTAGCTACGTTTCAGGTTATTTAAGAGATTCTTTATTGTTTAAAGATTCTTTATACTTTGATAATTCTTATTCTGAGTTAGTCATTTTACAAAAGGTATGTTTTGAATACTAAGCAAAATATGTAAAATTATTATTTCTTTAACAAATTACAACAGCAACAAAAACCCCTACAACCCCAAGATTGTATTTTTTTTATACCAGCCCATTGTTATTCTAGAGAACCAGAGGCAATGCAAGGTCCTGTTGAAGCAAATTTAATTGTCTCTATTGATACTCTCTAGTTTTTTTTTTATAATGCTTTGTATTGATTTGTAAAAAGTGAAATGTCTGGCATTTGTGTTTTTAGGACTTCTTGAAAATTAGATTCCATTCCAAATTCCCCCTGGGAAGCTGAATCATTGATTTTCTCTTTTTTCTCTCACTCTTTCCCCTTCCCTCTTTTTCTCTTTTCTTCTTCTCTATGTCTTTTCCCCTTTCTTTCTTTCTTTTTTTTGTCATGTGACATTCTGTACTACAAAGAATATAAGAAAAAATATTTAGTATTCATGATATTTTTCATTCTTTGATGTGCCACATACTGTATTTAAAATAACCTGTATATTTAAAAAAATCCAAATGGATTTTTGAAATATTATGAGAAATGTCTCAAAAATAATGAGTATAACTTAACTATGTGATCTTGAGAGTCTTTTGTTATTTTCTGGTCACATCCAAATGTTGGCAGGCTCTAATGATTTTAACAAGGTTTTGCTTTGATTAAAACCCTTTTTTAGGTAATTTCCAACCAGAGTTCATTCCCAGCAACAGCAGAGGAAACAATAGCTTCAGCCCTAAAGGTAAAATAATTTAATTTATTCTTTAATATTTACTTACCTGCTAATTTAGACATAAGTTAGGAATACTATTTTGAGTTACTTGACATTAAAAACTCATTTTAAAAGTTTAAAAGAACACACCATTGGTTTATAAACAAAACCTCTTCTGGAAAAACCTTTCTGCAAGGTGAAAATCCACATAGTAAAATTCCTATTTTGCTTCATTTTGATAAAGAAATTTATTTATTTATTTATTTTTAATTTTTTTTTTTTGCAAGGCAATGGGGTTAAGTGGCTTGCCCAAGGCCACACAGCTAGGTAATTATTAAGTGTCTGAGGCTGGATTTGAACTCAGATACTCCTGACTCCAAGGCCAGTGCGCTATCCACTGCACCACCTAGCCACCCCATAAAGAAATTTATGAAGTATTCTTGGAAACCTCAAGCCCCCAAGTCACTCCTTTTCATTAAATATGCCTTAATAGAAATATGCATAAATAATGTTAACTGACTTTCCAAAAAGAAAAGACCTAGTGTTTGAGTATTGTGGTAGAATGAAGATGAAGTTGGAGTGAAATTTGTCTGCCACTGGAAGCAGCTAAGTAACACAATGAAGAGAACAGGCAAAGAATCATAGGCATATTCTCAGGCACTTTAAAATTAGTTTTGTGACTCTGGTCAGATCCTCTGGCTTCTCTTTGCTTTGATTTCCTGGCCTGCAAAATGGGAATAATCCTAGCTCTTAACCCTCAGGGTTATTGTGAGGATCAGGTGAGATAAGGTAAAAAGGTCTAAGGTACCTGGCTCATAATAGGAACTGGATAAATACTTATTCCTTTCCCTCTCCATGCTGATCTGTGCACAAACAAAAAGGAAATTCCATAGGATCCTCATTTTCTTCATCAACCAGTTTTGGAGCCCTTAATACAAATGTCAAGGACTTAAAATTTTGAAGTACTCACTGTGAGCTTCATGGCTGCTTAAACTGCCTCAATGTGAGGGACACTCAAATCGTGACTGCTTTGGATTACTGATTCCTTCTTATCCTCATTGTGTGTGTATGTGTGTGTGTATGGGGGGGGGGGTTCATGTCTGTGATTTGTTGTGGTTGATCCCATTTGGTTTAGAGCATTTACATTGCATTGTTGAGAGGAAATTGCATTGTTGAGAGGGAATTGCCCATATAGTGAACTCTAAGTATAGATTACTGTTGTCCATAACAATGAAAATTTGTAGAGTTAGTGTCTGTAGAGTGAATGGTGCCAGAGGGAGCATGCACATAATTTTTGCAAAGTGGATTGCACCAACCTGAACATCTTCAGTCACAGAGTCTTCAATGGGAACAAGGTCTTAGAAATCATCTGGTACAGCCCCCTAATCTTATAGAGGTGGAAATTGAAGTTCAGAGTAGTAAAGCTATTTTTACCAAGTAGCCTCTGACTACTTGGGTTTGGTTCTGCCTATGAGCAATCATTATTCAGACTTGGGAAAGCAAGGTTGGAAATAAAATAAAAAATTATTTAAAAAGTTACAAGACATGGGGGGGGGGAGAGAGAGAGAAAGAGAGAGAGAGAGAGAGAGAGAGAGAGAGAGAGAGAGAGAGAGAGAGAAAAGAACAGCCAAGCAGCATTGACTGGGCCACAGATCAGAGAAGACTGGGGCCTTGAGCTGGAGTTCAACCCAGAGGGCAAAAGGTGAACTCCTTTTCTCTTACTGGACCAGGAATTAGGTAGAGGGTGAAGTCAAATTTTATATTAAACAATCAATGGTATATCCAGAATGGGGTCTCCACCTAAGCAGCCTTTAAGATTACAATTGTTTCTGTTAACAATCATCATTCTCTACTTCTAGTCAATTTACATCTCAAGAGTAGGTGGTACTCAATTTATATCTCCACCCAATTTCTACATTCACAATTCTCTTCATCTTTCCCTGCATCTATAGGGTCAAAGTCCTGATTTAAACCCAGGACTTATAACAGTTCCCTGTTGTTTCTACTTCCTCCACTTAAAACTGTAATGATTTTCATTAGAGATTAATGCATCTCTGAATAAGAACCTGAAGTTGAAGCTGTGACCCAGGATCCCAAATCCCATTGTCCACATGATCTTTATAATCATTTCTTCACTCCCCACATCCCCAACACCCCCCCACCCCTACCCCCTCAAATCTGGTGTTTGTCTTGCTAAAATTAACATATTTCCATTCAAATGCCTTATGGTTCTATTGCCACCAGAGAAGCCAAGAACTTGTTGAAAAGTCAGTCTCCACTCCAGGACCAACCCCAAGACCTAGAATTCAGGTAGAAATAGTAAAGCCCATTAAAATGTTCAAACTCTAAACCACAGTTTTCTAAGCATTTTGTTTTATTCATTAGGTTTCATACACAAAGGCAGCATTGCTTTAAAGCTTGGAAGATCTGAGTTCCAAGTTCCACATGGGATACATATTGTCTTCGTAACACTAGGAAAATTAATTAGCCTCTCATTGTTTAAGAAACTGCTGTGATTATAGGTTGTGGTTTATCCACAGTGGAAGAACGACCTTTCCCCTACTGAGAATTCCCTATAGTTTATAGTACAGTGATTTCAAAATTTAAATAGAAATGGTTCCCCACTGGTTGCATATTGATTTAGAAAGCCATTAATTAGTTATATTGTGTTTTTATTTAGTTTGTTAAATATTTCCCAGTTACATTTTAATCTGGTTCAGGCTTCACTTTTTAATGTTATGGCTCACATGGGGCCACTGGGCTCTCTGTGTTTGACATCTCAGATCTTGTCCACCAGGGCAGTCTCCTTTCTTATGGGTATTCAAGGAGTAATACTGTTCTTAATAGAAGAAGTACTTAATGAGAAAACCTTAATTCAATCTGAGCTCTGCTGCTTATTACTTATGTCCCTTTAGACAGGTCATTTATCCTCTCCATCCCTCAGTTTCCTCACCTGTAAGATGAAGGACTGAAACTAGATGATCTCTAGGTTTTCTATCATTTCCATATTAATTTGAAAACTTTGAGGCAGATCATAGTCCCAAGTTCTTTAATACATTGTATTCCATTATTAACAACTAGGAGTATCCCTATAGATAATGGTAATATATAGCTAAAAAACCTAGTTAGAGCTTTAAAAATTACAAACTATCTCCTTGCTTTTTTTTCAAGGTCCAGTGGTATTTCCTTTTTCACAAATCTTTTTCCTGATTTTCTCTAACTGAAAGGAACCCATTCAGATTTCTGTTTATGCTCATCATATTTTTTATGTTCATCACATTCTTTCTACTAATAATGCTAATGCTAATGATAAGGATTATCATTAGCATTATCATTATTAGTTGTAGTATACTTTCTTTTTGTCTAGCCTTATATTAATATCTCCAAGAAAAGAAATACTCCACCAAAAGGGAACTCCTATTCTGCAATTTAGTCTGAGATGAAGTGACTTATCTAAAGTCATACAAAGAGTGTATTCTTTATCCACTAGGCCACACTGACACTCATATGTTTCTTATTAACCCTACTAGACTGTAAGCTTCTTGAGGTTGAATACATGTTTTATTTTATATTTGTGTTTCCTAGGATCTTATATAGTACCTTGCTTACCTCATTACTTGGCCCAACAGTGATTACTGTGATAGCAAGGCATAATTAATATTCACTATGATGATTGGAATTCATCAAGATAATTTAGATTATAGTCAGTCTATTTTACTTGAAAAGGTAGGGAAATGTATAATACATTTTTGAAGAACTCACACAAAATGGTCAATTTTATTTAAAGGTGTTTAACCTTAAAGGGATGGACTTAAATTTTCTGAAAAATTCATTTATATAGAATACTATTTCCTAATAATTCCAGGTAAATGATGTATTGCTATTTATGTGTATCTAGCAAAACAATCACTAACTACACATGGCAATTTAGAACAAAAAGTTTTAAATAACTTAGGCATAACACTTAAAACAGATTACTCCCCAAAATATTATAATTAAATAACTTCATTATTAATGTGTTCATTAATATTAATAATATCATTTAATGACATATTGGATAATGCTGCTTATATGAAAGGAAAAGAAACCAAAGCCCAAAATAACCTAGAATTTTTAGTTCAAACCTCAGCAAGGTAGAAAAGGAAATAAAGGTTATTATGTCTCTTTTTTCTTTTAGAAGAAGCACATTTTAATACTTCCTGTGTCACACAATGAAAAGATACATATTTTTGGTTCTTGAGTTTCAGCCAGTTATTACACATCATAAGTTATATTCCTGGGTCTAAGAGATTTAATAAGGTGTTCATAGCTTTACTGAAGTGAACGAGTTCTCTTTTTTTTATCTTGAAGTAATTTAGTTATTTTTTACTTAATTTTTCCTAATAGTTGTCAAGAGATTTATCTACTGTCAGTATTCCCAAGCATATGTAGATGTTTTTAGAATTTTCCAATTCTATAATCAAACTTGATTGGTCCTGAACTCTCCTTGCTAATCTCTTTTCCCACTTTATTCTCAAAGTCAGGACAACAAGATCAAATTGTTTTTTTGGATGAGAATGCTTACCAGTGCAGGGCCTCTTTTCTCTCCTCACCTTTTTTTTTTTTTTTTTTTTTTTTGCTGCTCTCATTTTCTTAGGGGACTTTCAGAAAAGGAGGCCTTACTGAAAAAACTTCAACATTGTCTGGACTGTAGCTCAAAAGAATACATGTGTAGTATGATATTCTCCATAGCACTGTCTCTTAGGCAACTGGTTAAAGGAAGACACATATGGGGAGGAAGAAAACACTAAGCTCAAAAACTTGGGAAACACCTGCCTTCAGGGATTGAAAAGAGGATATGGGAGTGATATAGTAGAGGAGTTGTTAGAAAGGAGGAGTGAAAGACAAGGGGTGGGGGGGAAACATGTCTCTGAAGCCAGTGGAGCTGCATGTCTAATACTAGCAATTATCTACAGTGTCAGAAGTTGCAGAAAAATCTAGAAAACCATAGCCTCGGGGTGGCTAGGTGGCACAGTGGATAGAGTACTGGCCCTAGAGTCAGGAGTACCTGAGTTCAAATCTGGCCTCAGACACTTAATAATTACCTAGCTGTGTGGCCTTGGGCAAGCCACTTAACCCCAATGCCTTACAGAAAAAAAAAACCCAAACAAAATAGAAAACTATAGCCTGGGAAAAAAGCAATCACACATAACAGTCAAGAGGACATTTCATTATAATGACAGGATATAACCTGATTTTTCTTTTTAGATTTTTTTTTTTGCAAGGCAATGGGGTTAAGTGGTTTGCCCAAAGCCACACTCCTAAGTAAGTATTAAGTGTCTGAGGCCAGATTTGAACTCGGGTACTCCTGACTCCAGGGCCAGTGCTCTGTCCACTGCTCCACCTAGCCACCCCTATAGCCTGATTTTTATAGGGGCTACAGACAGTGAGGAAGGGGAGGCATGGGCTACTGAGAACATGGTAAAGACAAGGTAAGATGAGAGGCTAAGAGAAAGGAATGAAAAGTTTTATTCAGATTAGAGAGACCTGAACATATTTTTAAAGAGAAGTGAAGGAGGCAGTAGAGAGGGAGAGATTTAGGGTGCCTGAAGAAGAACTACTGCATCAGAATTCTGGAGAATGTAGGAAAGAGAAGAATGGAAGGTGCAGGTGGAAGGATTAGTCTCCCTGAGGGAGTAAGAATGCTTCCTCTTCTGTGACCAGAGAAAACAAAGATAATTGATTCTAACCACTTTTGAAAAACAGATGAGGTAGTGAGGGTGGCCTAAATTTTCTCAATGTGGTAGAAGGTTAGCCCATCTGCTTTAAGTATGGCAAGTAAAGTTGTCTTTGGGGAAGAAAAGGTTTGGGGACTTTATGTGGTGAATATATAAGGAATTTAATGAGTAGAATAGAAAAATTGTCCAGCAATAGTGATATTCTACCTGAGGTTATATACCTTAAATTTGTAGTAAATAAAATCACCTCTGTTTTTGTTTCTTTTTTTCCAATTTTGCTATGCTGCCATTCCCTAGAATGTGAAGGTTGGAGGCAAGGGATTTTAGGGTAGATGATGAATTATTAAAGGTGGCAAGTTGCTAGCACTAAGGCTTGGTATGGAAGCAAGTAAAACTTGAATAAGAGAGATATACAATAGCATGGAAGCAAGGTAAAGACTATCAGACTGCTTCCTGGGGTGGGGGTGGGGGCGGGGGAAAGGGAAGCAAGATTGGGGGGAATTCTAAGATTCAAAAATAAGTAAATTAAAAAAAAGATTTTAAAAAGTTAAAACTTAAAAAAAGAGATATACAAACAAGATATGAGTAGATCAAAAGAATAGAAGTGACAATAGGACAGATTGGAATTAGGGTGAGGAGTTTTAATCTTGGAACTGGTAAAATCCTTTTTTGAAAAACTTTCTCAATTTCATGTAATGACAATTTTTAATATTCATTTAAAATTCTTTTGAGTTCCAAATTCTCTCCCTTTCTCCTTTTTCCTCTTCCCTGAGATAATAAGCACTTTGAAATGGATTATAAATATCTAGCCATGTAAAGCATATTTCCATATTAGTCATATTGTGAAAGAAAACACAGACACCCCCTCAAAAAATGAGGAAAAAGTGAAAAATAGTATACTTTGATCTGCATTCAGACTCCATTAATTTTTTTTCTCTAGAAGTAGGGAAAAAAAACCTAAAAAAAAAATGAAGACCCAGTGGTGTCTTATCACATAATTCTAAACAATGACCCAGTCAAAAATCACAGAATTTCTGGGTTAGTAGGAGCTCTAAGCAGCTATCTGTGTCCAAAGAAAAATAATGCCCCCAAATTATATCTGACAAATGGCCATCCAAACTTTGTTTAAAGAACTATAGTGAGGTGGAACCCATTACCTGCAAAAAGCAAAAAATTTTCCTGGCATCAAGACTAAATTTGAATTTTTTCAACTTCTACCCATTGACCCTAATTCTGTTCTCCAGTGGCAAAAAAAAAAACAAAACAAAAACCAAATTTCATTAATGAGTTTGCTAACTAGTCTACTCATACATATATATATATATATATATATATATATATCTTCCCATAACTGTAAATAGACCCGGGGAGGAAACCAGACTACAAAATATGACTAGGAAGGATAGGACAGATCCTACCAGGGATGAGCCAGACTATCAAGTTGTTTGCATGAGAGACAAAAAAGCTGGGGGATGAAGAACTTGAAAGTTTCCTCAGAAAAGGGCCTTTTCCCAATTGAAGCTTTGAGACCTAAGAATTTAAATGGTTTTCTGAACTTGAGTATGGTAACAGTTGGACTGATTCCAGATTCAGAGGAGATTCTACATAAGAGAATAGTCCAAGGTCTTATGTCTCTTTATATTTTATCCTATGTGAAATAGGGAGCTCCTGAAGGTTTTCAAATAGAAAAGCAACAGGATCAGATTAGTTAGGAAAACTATCTGGAGACAAGACTGAGGAGAGAGCTGGAGCTTGACTAGGCAAGAGGTGGTCAGGCATTAGGCAGGTATAGAACAGGGGATCTATGTGAGGACAACAGGACTGAGGGATGAGAAAAAGAAAATTTGTCAAAGATGTCACTGAGGCTTCAGCATGTATGTTTGGGAAGAAAGCAGTGGTTTCAACCACAGAAATAATCATCATCATCATCATTATCATCATCACCATCATATTTACTTACTGTGCTTTACAGTTTGTGATGCACTTTATGTCTTATCTCACTTGATCCTCACCACACCCTACAGGCAGTCAAGTTGAACCTTGAATCCAAAAGACTCAAATATAAACTTTACCTCAGATGTTTACTGGCTATATAATGTTTGTCCTTCCTTCCCAAAGAAGACCATGACATCAGGGGAGGGGATACCATGACAAGCATATGGATTGGGCTTGGGTGAGGGGATGTTGTGCTGTCACCAGCCTCATTTTCTCCTCCTGAGTCAGCTGGGTCCAGAGAATGGATATGAATCAGGATGACTGGAGATGTCCCTGCATGCAAGGCAATCAGGGTTAAGTGACTTATCCAGAGTCACACAGCTAGTAAATGTTTGAGGCTGGATTTGAACTCCCATCCTTCTGACTCCAAGGCCAGTGCTTTTATCCATTGAGCCATCTAGCTGTCCACTAGCTATATAACCCTTGTAATAAAATCACCTCCCTCCTAGAGCTGGATAAAAGGTACAGATTATAAAGTTCTTCATGTTCTACAAAATTACTCCCTATTTATTTTTGATGCTAATATTTTCCCAATTTACAAATGAGGAAACTGAGGCTCACAGAGAGGGCACAACTAGCAAGACTCTGAGGTCATATTCAAGCATGGGTTTTTTGACCTCAGCCCAGCACCCTGTCTCCACTCTGCTTCTTCACTGCCCTTTGACAGTGCCCCACTGACATCTGAGGAGCTAGTGAGATGTCCAGGGAGAATGAACAAACAACTAATTAGAAATATACCTCTCCAGTATTTACTCATTTACTGAACTTGTTTACTAGAGCTGGATATATGAAGTCATCTACATCGAGGGTATATTGGAATCCATGGAGAAAAGATGAAATTTCCAAGGGAGGAATTGTAGAAAGAAGAAAAGGGAGGGAAGGGAAATTTCAGTTTAGGAAATTATAGATATAGCCCTAAATATATATATAATCCTTTTAACCAAAATTCTTTTCACATATCAGAGTTTTCTTTGTAATTTTTCTCACCTTTATTCCTGTCTTTTGTTTTTAAAGACAATCTATGATCTTATGGGAAATGCTGTGCAACCTTTGCTGACTTCAGTGGGAGATTCAATAGAGGCCATAATCATCACTATGCATCAGGAAGATTTTTCAGGGTAATTACTTGTTATTAAACTCTGCATATACTGTATATTGTGTTCTGCCACAAACCTCATCTTGGGTCTCATCATTTCATTCCTAGACTACTAAAAACAGCTTCTTTAACTGTTCTCGATTGCTCATCTCTTTCCTTATTCTAGTCCAACCAATATACGGCTGCTAAATTACCTTTACTCATTTAATGCTTGTCATATCCCTCTTCAAATTAAGAACTGACAGTGACTCCCCATTTTTATCATATTAAGCTTGGAATTTTCATCTTGGCATTTAAAGTTTTCTATTAACTGACTTGTTTTATCCGGACAGTTTTCATCATTCACCATCATTCATCCCCCCATCTCAACCCACATACATACTACTGTCCTTCCCTCCTCGTCAGTACAGATCTTGCATTTGCTTCATGACCTAGACCAAGAGTTACATCTCCTGTGAAAACTCCTTAATTAATGCCAGTCCACAATAAGCAAGTTCATGAGTATTTCTAGATAAAATATTCTAAACTTGTAAGCTGGCAAAAGCTTTAATAGCAGGCAGTTAGGACGTTTTCTTAGCAAATACAAGGGACAGTTTTTCAATTCAGACTTGATCTTTTTAATGTTCTCAAGCATATTTTCCTCTTGAGTTAACCTGCTTGTAGGGCAAAATTCCATAAATTCACTGAATTTCATGAATCTTACCATATTCCTTCTCTTAATTGTAAATAAGGATTTCTACATTGGTTGATCAGAAAGGTAGATTTGATGGGCTCAAGTTCCTTCCAGCTCTCAGATTCTATGAATGTTTAATAATTGTTTGATTTGGGAAGGACACCATGCAAGCTCCTGAGGAAAATGCACAGTTCAGCTCAGAGCCTGGCCCTTGATGGCATAGACCTTCCAGTTTTACAAAGGCTTAGGCACAAATGCAAATCCCTCTGTTACAGTCTGCAGTATCACAGATAAGTGCTATCTAAAGTAGTCCCCCAATAAGATTGTCAAGAGAAGGTGATAAAATAGGTAATGCTACAAGAGATTGTCAGTCATTTGACTACTGGAGGACAATCAATCATGCCATAATCCTTTATTTATTTATTTAGGTTTTTGCAAGGCAAATGGGGTTAAGTGGCTTGCCCAAGGTCACACAGCTAGGTAATTATTAAATGTCTGAGACCATATTTGGACTCAGGTAACTCCTGACTCCAGGGCCGGTGCTCTATTCACGGTGCCACCTAGCCACCCCTTCAATTTTTTTCCAATCATTTCTTGTCGTATGTAATAATAGTTAATGTTTTCAAATCACTTTACATATTTTATCTCAAATAGTCCTCACAACACCTCTGTGATGTGTAGACACTTTTGAAATCTCTATTTTAGAAATGAGGAAATTGAAGCTCATAGACATTAAATAACTTACTTGGGCCACACAGCCTAGTAAGTGTCCAAGGCAGTATTTAAATTCAGGTCTTTCTGACTCCCAGCCCACAGTTCCATTCACACCTAGCTATCTTTATTGTATCTTTTTTTTCTGTTCAGGAATATTCAGAGGAGGGGCAGCAAGGTGACACAGTGGATAGAGTGGATAGGTTCCAGAGTCAGGAGGACTTGAATTCAAATCCAACCTCAGACACATGCTAGCTATGTGACCTTAGGCAAGTCACTTCACCCTGATTGCCTCCCTTGCAAAAAAAAAATGAATATTCAGAGGTACCAAAAAGCTTGGTGATTTATATATATATATATATATATATATATATATATATATATATATATATATATATATATATACCTGAGTTCAAATCCGACCTCAGACACTTCATAATTACCTAGCCATGTGGCCTTGAGCAAAGCACTTAACCCCATTGCCTTGCAAAAAAAAAAGACTTAAAACCTGATTATTTTTGTAGGCTGATTGTTCATGCACCTGCTGTATGAGGGTATTTTCAGATGAGCAATTATTACTTAGATATATCCTGCACATGTAGAGGTTAATAGCTATGGACTGATTTCCTAAATGAGCTTATTACTAGCCTGATTTTTAAACTTGGGATCAGTATACCATGAAGAAATTCCATTCAAGCAGAAAGCACTCTACTTATGTTATCAGACCTCATTTACCATGCAGAGGATGAATCACTTAGGGATGACAGAATAGAGTTAGTCATATGCGCTGCAGCTGAAGGATATTAGAAACTTACCTCTGGAAGAAACTTTATGCAGATGCCCAAGGTAGTTCCAGAGAGTGATAGCTTCCTGCTGATTATATTCCCAGAAATTCTCTGTGATAGAGGTTTTTTAACATGATTTTCTTTTGGAGTGAAATATGCTGCCCCCAAGATCATCTTTAAGTCTAGAATCATTAGAATTTGCACAAACTATCTTGTGGAAATTAATGTAAAAGTAAATATGCTCTTTTTATTTGTAACTGCAGCCTGTATTTGTGAATACAGTCTTTGTCATATCTCTCTTCCCTTTACAGTTGGCCCTATCCCAGCTGTAAAGCACAGCATACTCTCTTCCAGTGCTCGATACCATTTTTGTTTCCATCATTTCCTCTCTGGCTCACTTAAATTTCCAAATCTCCAGAAACTTATTTTTCTGCAAGAAGATATTCAACTCTGAAACTCAGCTCTCCTTAGCAATCCCTGTCCCTGAGTAACCCCAGACCCTCTCTTTAAAGAGGACAACCAAGGATTTCACCTCCTTGTCACCTAGCTGACCTGCATTTCATGGTCTCTAGAAACTTGACATTCTGTCAGATGAAATCAATTCTGAAATCCCTAATCTCCCCAGATCATTTCCCTTCCCTGCTGTCAGACTTGATGCTTTTCCAAGGCTGAGAACACTCTCCCCCTCCCCCACCCCTTCAGCTTCTTTTTATGTATAGTGTCCCTTAATTGGTGTGAGCCCCTTGAGGTCAGGGACTGTCTTAGACCTTCCATTGTATCCCAGCTTGTAAAACAGTGTCTAACACATAGTAGGCCCCTGCTAAATGTTCATTGTCAGTAGATAAAGTATACTATTTGAAATAGTATAGCAGTCTAGCCTGCTTATAGTTGTTGCATTTTAGCTCAACACAGACCATTTTTGATTTCTTTTGATTTCTTAGATTTAATCATGTCACTTCTCTATTCAGTAAACTCTAGTGACTCCCTATTGCCTTTAGGATCAAATAGAAACTCTTTTTTTTTTTCCTCCCTGGTTGCTACCTATCTTTCTAGCCTTGTTATACATTACTCCCTTTATTCTCAGATACTACTCCTTTTCTTATCCCCTTCCTTCCCATACCTTCTTACGTGAAGCATTGCAGATCCCCAAGATTGCTAGTGCACTCTTTCTCAAATTACCTTGTATTTATTCTACATATATTTATTCTATACTTATTTATATATGAACTTTTTTTTTCCTCAAATATATTATAAGTTACTTGAGAATAGCAGCCCTTGTGCAAAAGGGGATCATTCCCACCCCCTCCACCAACCACAAGCTAATGGCTACCAACAGGCTGATAAGGCCAAGGGTTCTGGGAATAGTCCCATGGGCCTGTCAGACTACTGGCCCTGCTTTCAGCCCACCCACAAAACCTTAGTTTTGAGTGATTCAGCCCCTGCTTCCTTAGCAGCTGCAGTTTTTGAAGACCCAGAAAAGAAAATTCTCACCACCACAGATCAGAAACTACCGTGAATAGAAGTAATATGAAATAAGAGACAGTACTACCTGCTTTGCATCTGTAACTTCCTCTGGCTATTGTCTCCACTTCTTAGAATGGGAGCCTCTAGAGAGCAGCAACTATCTTTTTTCCCCCCACTTTGGATCCTTAGCCTTTAGACCAACATGTTGTACTTAGGAAGTACTTAATGCTTTTTCATTCCTTCCTTCATTGTTTTTTTGGTAGTTGTACACCTTGTTCCTACCACAGTTCTGAGCGTCTATACTGGATCATTAAGAATCATTAAGGTCATTAAGAAATGATTAGTGAGGGCTCAAAGTTAGTATTTGAAATAGTTGTCCTTTCTTTTGCAGATCATTACCTTGTTCAGGAAAACCAGATGTCCCTTGTTCTCTCTACATGAAGGAGCTCCAAGGCTTTATTTTCAGAGTGATGAATGACTACTTTAGGCACTTTGAATGTTCAGAGTTTGTCTTTGACAACACAGAAGCCATCGCCCAGAGAGCAATTGAACTTTTTGTTCGGAATGCTAGTCTCCTAAGGCCTCTTGGTGAAGGTGGAAAAATGCGACTTGCTGCTGATTTTGCCCAGGTAAATGGAACAAGATTTATTTGAATTTGAATTTATGGTCTCCTGCCCTAATTTTAATATTTTTCATTAAAAGGTGTGGTTTTTTATTCTTATACTTTTTGGAGATTTGCAACCTGTTAAAAATTGACTGCAGAAAATTTACTTTTTAAAAAACTGAAGCCACTCTTATGCCAGATGCTTTTACTTTTGCATCTTATGAATTATCATCTTTAATATTTTTGGAGTAAGCTAAAGTGGCATACACCATATTAGGATCAATTTTGTTTCTTTCTCCTTAGCATAGTGATTGGTTTTGTTTCTTTAATGCCTCACAATATCAGTACTGATTGATCAGTATAGCTGAAAAGAAAATACACTTTAAAGCAGTGGGAAGGGACTACCTGTTGTCATACAAGTACCAAGAGCTCTTGTGAGTCTTTGAATCTCAGAACCTGCTCATCAAGACCATTTTTAATTCATTTTAGATAAATAAACAGGAGACCAAATAAATTCAATTCTTAATTGTTTTATCTCTCCCCATTCCTAATGTGGAAAAAAACAATCGGTATAATAAATTTCTTTTTGGTGGCTAGCCTTGAAATAATTATATGATGCATAGGGAAGAAGGCATTAAAATGACAGAATAATGATATGTTTCATTAAGAAAATGCCTTTTAAAAATTGCAATGAATTCAACAAAACTGTAATAGTAAGAGGGAAAAACGATAACCACCCCAGACCTGATCATTCTTTTAAAAAATTGGAGTCAATGGAGATTTTTATTAAAATCAATGTCATGTGGGGTGGCTAGGTGGCGCATTGGATAAAGCACCGGCCCTGGAGTCAGGGGTACCTGGGTTCAAATCCGGTCTCAGACACTTCATAATTAACTAGCTGTGTGGCCTTGGGCAAGCCACTTAACCCCATTTGCCTTGCAAAAACCTAAAAAAAAAATTGATGTCATGAGTAAACTTGTATTCAGGTCTTTAAAAGCCCCTGACTCCAGGGCCGGTGCTTTATCCAATGCGCCACCTAGCCACCCCCTTTAAAAGCTTTTTGCTTTACTAGTCTAAATAATTATTCACATGGATTATTCATAATAATTTGCCAGTTCTTCCCTGCTTATGAAGAAACATAAATTTTAATTTTAGTATTTATTCCCAAGTGCGCCTGAGTTCATGTCTCAGTTCATTATTCCTGAATCAAGAAGATGAGGCACTGAATGTGTGTGCAAGAATGATTTTCAGATTCAACCCTCCATTATACATGATATGATTTATAAAAGAGAAGCAATTCTGAGCCTAATTTTCATGGTGCTTGGCATCCTTGCATATTAATTTGTCCAGGAATTTACCAATTGCACTTCTAAAATGATAAGCCTGAGGCTACTGTACCGCAGAAAATAGGTTTACCTTAGAAAGTAGGTCTTGGGAGTCCAGGCATGAAAATGGAAGGGAAATATTGCCACTTGATTGACAAATGAGTTTCTTTTCTTTCCTTTAAAAAAAAACACCAAACCAAACCTTAATTATTTTATCTCTTATATTTTGATACTTGAACTTTTCTCTCTGTAGTACTGGAACCAGATTTCAGGTTTAGAGATTTTGTTTGTATAGTATTTGATGAGTGCCCAGTTAAAGATAAAACTGATGTATCCAGGATCCGTTTATTCAGATCCTAGAAATATATGTAGCTCTGACCAGAATTGTTCTTTATTTTCCCTTTTCTTCATTTCCCCCTCCATTATTTCTGTTGGTTTGTCCTTCTTTCTCTCCTCTGGACTCCCTCCTCCACTAGCTCCTAGGCATTCTTGGTTCTTGACTTCACTTTGCTGGTGGCAATTCTCCCAGTCCAGTTCCAATAGCAGCCAGGCAGAAGCTGGTGAGAGCAGAAGTACTCTGGGAGAGAGAGGAATAAGTGTTCTTGGTTTGGGGGGAAGGGAGGGGGAGGCCAGGAGGTTCTCTACCACAGTCCAGCCACACTCAGGGTCATTCACTGAAATGCCAAGATAAATGGCACTTACAGAAACTGGATTGTGCCAGATTTGTTTTGTCTTTGTTTCTTGACCAGTTTCCCATTTATACAAAATGTTTCCTGCTTCTTTCTTGTAACTGTGGGATTAAATGAAGCCTACAATAAGCACCTCTGTACAGTTAGACTTAGCCGTTTATTGTCTGTCTGAAAGTTTGGTGTGCTCAGGTAGAAGCTAGGAGTGGACTTGTAAGCCCTTTGATAGATTTGTGAAGCTGTAGAGTCTCAGGCTAGGTGTGTCCTTGCTGTGTGCCATTGCTAATCAGATTCCTATGTTTATCCCTGTGACCCAGTTTAAAAACCTCCTGCCATTTGAATTCACTTGTGGAGCCCCATGTAGGTCACAGGCACAAGAATGACAGATGGAAGTCATAGTTGGACTCAGTAAAGAGGCTTTGCAATTTTTGAGCCAACTTCTTGGGCCCTCTGAGCCTTTTTGGACTGGATTGTAGCAATTCTTTTTTTTTTTAATTCAGCAAACCTTTATTTAGCACCAGTTCTGTGCAGAAATAGTTTACTAACTCAGTGTGGAAGCACAGTGATAAGATACCTCTGTTGTTCAACTTTAACTTTCAGAATCATCCCGACTCACAGTGGGATTGATCAATCTGAGCTCTTAAATGACTTCCCCAATATATAGTCACAATAGGCATCACCTGGGAAATGCAAAAGTCTCTCAACCTCGTCATTATTTTTTTTTGGCAAGACACTGGGATTAAGTGACTTGCCCAAGGTCACACAGCTAGGTAATTATTAAGTATCTGAGGTTAGTTTTGAACTCAGGAACTCCTGACTCCAGGGTCTGTGCTCTATCCACTGTGCCACCTAGCTGCCCCAACCTCTTCATTATTAAGGGTCATTGTTGAAAGGTATAAAACAAGATCATAGCGATGCCTAGACTAGACAAAGTTTCATATGCCAGTGGTGTGGTATTCCACATTCATTAGTGGTTGCTGCACGATCCATCCATCCCCTTCTCACAACCACATCTACCCTAACCCAGACCTTAGTATGGAAGACAGATACTATAATTTTAGTAATATAATAGGTCTCTAAATGTGTTTTTAAAGGCTTCCTTTTTACCATAAAGGTAAATTACTCAAAAGAAAACATTTTTTATATGACTATTCAGCAGGTTAGAAGGACAGATAATAGAAAGATCATTGGACCAGGAATCATAAAGTGAGGAACTCTTCTAGTCACTCACTGTGTGAACCTCTCTTAGTTTCTTTATCCACAAAAAGTGAATTAGAAAATGATGGAATTTAGAGTTGGAAGGGATCTTAGAGATTATCTAGGTGTTTCCTGTCTCAAAGGTTTGTTGTAAGGAGCAAATAAAATGTATATGGCCATACCTTGAACAGGAGTGTGAAACTAAACGAGTGTAAGCTTGTAATTGTTATTTAGCCAAGACTGATAATTTTGTCCTGATGAACTATTTTGTGAGCCATCACTACCCCTTGAATATACTACCTCCCTTGTGTATATTCCAGGATGTTGCTATGAGGCAGTTTTCTTTCCATGGTTATTAGCAACCCATTCTTGCTGTTAGCTCTTTCTGGATGGTAACACTATTCACCTGTTAGTTCTATAGTTAAGTGTGCCTGGGTCTAGAGGGCCCTATTGGTTCAGAACTTCTTGGTCAGTCTATCCAAAATTTCTACTGGAGGCTCCTGCAGTTTCTTTCTTCCGCCCTGGAAAACTAGGAGCTGTGGCAGCTGGCTTAGCAATTGTTTATTCCCTGGCATTGGTAGAAATTTCTATTTATAGTTTTTCTGGTGCCCTTTAAAAATGTAGTTACTTTTATTTCACTGAGTGCCTGTCTACACAGATTTAGGCAAGGAAACAAAACAATCATGGTTTCTGTTCTAATTCTAGTTGCCTTTTTCTCTATGAAATAGTGTCAGGCAGGTCTGCCCAGGCAGCATCCAATGATGTCCCATGGTCAACAAGATGACTCTGATGGTTGACAATCCTCTTTATTATTAGGTAACAGTGCCTGCAACTTGCACTTACAGAGGGCTAAGAGGAAGCTATTGCATTTTCCATTTTTGGCCCCTCAACTAATTAGAAAAGAACACCCCCTCTGTAAGTGTTTCTACTATCCTTTGAAAATATGTTCCTTTATTTTAAATGAAACTCTGCCAAAAGATGATTTTTCTATTCCCCTAAAGCTTTTTTGGTATACATGAAAACAATTTTTAAAAGATGTAACATTTTGATATTGTTTGTTGTAGGTTTTCTATGCATCATTATATATTTCCCAGTCCTGTGGGGTCAAATATTCTCTCATATAGTAATTTGTTCCTTTACTAATATTTGTTTAACAGTCAGCCCTGCTGAAGGGCTAAGGAAAACGATCTTTGGTTCAATCTTTGAAGACATCAAAATCCTTCAGGGTGATTGAAAAAATTGATAAAATATTTCAAGATAAGTGTGTTACATATAATTTTATCATGTATACATGTATACCTTTATACATTATGTATAAAGATGTATAATTCAACTTATTTTGGGATTACAAAAGTGAAACTGTGATTAAACAGATATTCACTAAGATGACTGGTGAGACATAAAACATATAAATCAAATTACAATAAGAAATTCCCTCACTTAACCTTAACTCTCTTTCTCCCTTCACCTTCAAATTCTCCTTAGTGAATAAGCTAAACATGTGTCTAAGATTTTCCTATTGGCCAAACTGCTTCAAATTCAAAATTAGCTCACAGTTATTTTGTTGTAATTAGCAAAAGATCTTTCTTTCCTTGGATTTTTTTATTTAATTTTTTATTCAGCTTAATTTTTTTTCTAGACTGTTTTTCCCTTCAGAGTATTCAGCATTTACCCTTTACATCCCTCTCCCTGCCCCCTCCACACCTTCTATATACAGGAAAAATTGCACTGGTTCAAAACTCATAGTTGTAAAAATGAGTTCCTCTCAATTTTATCTGTGACTTCATTTTGAGAGATTGATTCCATAAAGTTTCCAGAATCAACTTTCTCACTATACTATATCCTGGTACTTTATTAAAAATAAAATCATTCCTACAAATAGACTTAGATTATTGTCTAGACACTGGGAATGTTGTGCTCAAGATAGTTCTTTCTGAGTTATCCATTTGAAGGTTTGAGAGCAAAAATTTGGGGAAAATGAATTTAAGCCTTTCAAAGTTGTTTGTCTTTATAATATTATTAATATATAAATTGTTCTCCTGGATATGCTCACTTTAATTTTTATCAGTTCATGTAAGTCTTTCCAAGTTTCTCTGAAATTATCTCCTTCATAATTTCTCATAGCACAGTAGTGTTCCCTCACATTTATTTGTTGTGATTTGTTCAGTCATTCCCCAATTAAAGGACACCCCTTTCAGTTTCCTATTTTTTGCCATAGTATGCTTCTATAAATATTTGTGTGTGTGTGTGTGTGTGTGTGTGTGTGTGTGTATCCTTTTCTTTAATTCCCTCAAGATATTAATCTATCTGTGCTATCTGGGTCAGAGAGTAGGCACCATTTAGTAGCTTTCCAGAATAACCAAACCAATTCTCTTGTTTCACCAATAGTGCATTGAATGTACCTGTTTTCTCCAGCATTTATTATTTCCCTTTTTTTTTAAATCATCTTTGACTGTTTGATGAATGTCAGGGGGTACTTCAGAGTTGTTTTAATTTGCACTTTTCTAGTCATTAGTGATTTAGAGTTTCTTTTCTTATGGTTATTGCTAACTTTGGTTTCTTCAAAAAAGAGACTACTAAGATTATTGTATTGTGGCCTTCTGGGAGATTACTCTTAGCATTTTTTAAATTCCCTATTGCAATTTCACAATTAGTGGTACAAATTGAATCAGTTATCATTTGAATTTCATAGAATTTTAGAGTTAGAGGGGACTTTAAAGGTCATCTATTTCAACACCAACATAAAAAATAAATGAAGACAAGAGAGGACAAATGACTTGTCCAGAGGTCAGATGAAATGAGTCTAGGGTCAGGTGGGGACTACATATTAAAAGGATCCCCATCCCTACTATATTCTTGGCTTCACAGTCTTCTGTAAAAGGCTGAGGAATGTCTTTTGTTATTACAGATGGAACTGGCTGTAGCTCCACTCTGCAGACGGGTATCTGACCTAGGAAAGTCTTATCGCTTGCTCCGATCATTCCGGTGAGTTCTAGTATCTAAAATCTGTTATTTGTTATCCTGGCTCATTGGGTGTATATACATATTCCATTAGTAACTGAATTTCCTCTTTCAATTTTTTGTGGTGATGATTCAAATTAGAAACTTTACATAAAATTGTTTGCAAATGATTTTAAATAGTGTGGCTTTTCCCTTTTGTATTGACATTCATAAACATTATTTAATATGTTTTTGTTATTATCTAGGAGACTATACTCCTTTAATAGCAATGAATCTAAAATATCAAAAATTTGTAATATGAAAATTTTACTATAACATCGGAGAAGTGTTATGTTGGTCAACTTTTTACATAAATTTCCATTGTATAGAATAAATAATACTTCTCTTAAGACAGTAATACAAATGAACAATAAAATTGGAATCACAGAACTTACTTAAAAAACTATTAATATCTCATTTTTAGCATAACCACATGCCACCTGAGGATCAGTTGAAGACACTGAGGCTAAAAGAAGCCTTGGCTAGAGAAGTGGGGAGGGCATTCATTATAAGCTTACTTTCTTAAAATATTCTAAAGGCTATCATGTGGGAAAGAGATTAAATTTATTCCAGAAAGATGTAGGCTCTGAATTTTGCTCTGGCTCTCAGCCAGGTTCCCATGTCTCCCCCTGGCACCACCATTCCCTCAGACTCCAGGGCCCACAAAGTGGAGCGATTTGTTTTTCTTGCCACCCAGAATTCATAGTTGGCTAGTTCCATTACCAGTAGAATAGATCAGTCAGTTGCTATCTGGTCATCCTTGGAATTAAGAAATTAGAGCTAGACTCAAAACTTTACTGGAACTCCATTTTGCAGCCAAGATATCTGCTCTATGGATGGTAGAGTGAGTATCACTGTCAGAGTCCTCTGCTAGCACACAACTGAGGCTTGTTGGGACCATCACTCCCCAGATAAACTGCTTCTTACAGGAAACGACTCCACGATGACCCCACGCTTACTAGGCTGGCTTCAATTTGTGATCCAATGGCTGACTTGGATCTGCAGGAACCAGCATGGTCAATTGTGAGGCAGTTGACCAAGTCCTTAAATATCTTAGCAGTCTCTTCATGGTTCAGGTTCTCCCTTTTTTTGTTGTTTGTTTGTTTTTGTTAATGAGATTAAGTGACTTGCCTACAGTCACATAGCTAGTATATATCAAGTGTTTGATGCTGGATTTGAACTCAGGACCTCATGAGTGCCACTATCCACTGATCCACTTAGCTGCCCCAGCTTCTCCCTTTCTAATTCAGGTTCTCCTTGACTCATGAATGAAGTTTTTTGGAGACATAGATCTTCACAGATACCTAATGGTATCTGCCAAATCATAGAAAAAGCTTTGCCTCTAGAAAGTTTTTTGGACATGGCCAGATGATAAGCACTTATTTTTCTCAGTGTCAGTTCTTAACTCCATGCTGAAAATCTATGTGAGCCATGCATTGTGCAGAATTGGCTCTGGTCATTTGACAGCTTCAGCTGCTTTAACACTATAATTAGTCCTTTCTCATGCTCTTTCAGCAGCTTTCTGAAACCTGATAAAGGTCCTTCAGATAGACACCTCAATAATACAGAGCAGTAGATCTCAGGGCTTGCCCACAGCCTGTAGGGTGGCTCCCCATAATCACCTCATCTTCTTTTTGGGCCTAGAAGGCAGAACAGGCAACATGAGGAGGAAGTTCATGGGATTGGGGAGAGAGAAGGGAAAGAAACCTTTGGATCCCTCTAGACCAGCCTCTCATTTGTTAAGATGAAAAAGCACAATACTCCAGGTTACAGAGCCAGGATGCAAACCCAAGTTCATCAACTCCACAGCCAACCTTCTTTCCACTAACAGCAGCCTTCTACCCAGGCTTCCTACCTCGGGGCTTCTCCCATTTCATCCAATCCTCAGAAAGCTGCCACTCTGACCATGTCACTCCCCTACTCAGTAAACGTCAAGAATTTCCTATTACTTTTATTAGCAAATTTAAACTACTCTGTTTAATTTTTACAACTCTTCACAACCTTGTCCCATCCTATCTTTCCAGTCTCATTTGTCTGTTACTCCCATCTGTGTTCTAAGCATCAACCAAATTGTCCTTCTTAAATGAATGAATGAATAAACAAATACTATTTATTTAGCAATTATTAAGTCTTAGGGTCACAAATGAGAAAAAAAAAGAGTCCCTGCTCTCAGGGAGCTCCTCTAATAGGGAGACAATAGATATGGGTGATTTCAACTGACAGCTGTAACAAATAGTTGAGAGAACTTAGCCAATCAGACAGAAAATTCCCATGATCCTTAAGGTTCAGGGGCAAAACAGATGTTAATGCTTCTTCTTTAATGTGATTTCTATTAATAAAAGCATTGTGTGTGTGTGTGTGTGTGTGTGTGTGTGTGTGTGTGTGTGTGTGTCTGTGTGTGCATGGAGAAAGAAAATAAGAATATATCAAAATTCAGCATTACTTTCCATGGCTCTATTGACCTTGCAGGCAGTGGCCTGTGGAGTTAGCTTAGCTTTGCCAAAAGAACAGTCACTGTGATTCAGCTAACCAGGAAGCCAAGAAAGTAAATAAATAGATCCCCTGATTAATAGTGAGTCAGCTGTGTTGGCATGGCTGCCATAGGCATGGTGCAGTATGTGTGTGTGTATCTACATATGTGCATGTAAATGTATGAATCTGTATGTATATGGACGTGTATGTGTGTGTCCTTGTTGTCTCCATTATAATGACATCCTTGCAAGGAGACATTAGCACAGTGCCTCAGATATAATGACTGTTTGTGAACTCACCTATTGATTGATTGGATATGTTGTAAAAAAGGCTTGGACTTGATAATCTCTACAGTAAAGTCCCTTCCACCTCCCAGACTGTGGTCATGCCTTTCCTCCATAGAGAGGCACAATAAAGAACTCCTAGGATTCAAAGCTGATAAAAGGGTCCTTCCTGGCCTTGCCATCTTTGCCCTTCCATCCAGACTGTGACCTCTGATATCCTCATTTTCAGAATTTCATCCTTCATTGTCTGGCCTTTGTCAGTCCAGGCAGAACAGGGCTTAGTCGTTACTGTTGTAGCTGCTGTACAGTTCATCTTGGTGCCTGTCAGACAAGAACTGAATCCTAGCTCTGAATTCTGTGAACGCTCTGATCTATTTAAGGCTTAGAACGAGCCTTCTGCTTTTCCAGTTCCCCTGATGATCTGACGACAGAGCAATTAAGACTTTGCAGGGAAGGCAGTGCTGCACCATGATGGATGTACATCCAACAGAAGGGTAGGAGAAAGGCTGGTGCCAATGAAAACAGTGAAAGTATGGGGGGGGGGGGTGAAAGTAGCTAAAGGGGTCTAAGGGACCAGCATTCAAACGGATGGTTTTCTGTGTTTAGAACTCTAATATTCTTTGTTCATGATACTGGAAAGTAGAAGAAAATGTTTTTGTTATTTCCATTCTTTTAAATTTTTGTTTTTATGAAACAGCCAAATGTGTTTTTCCCTTTCTTTACTAGCCTTCATTGCTTCTCAGCAACCAAAGTCCCTGTGTTGACTTCACTTAAGACACTCCTAGCAGTTTTCCAGTTATTGATACAGTTGGGCCAGCTTTCAAATGATAGTCAAAATAGAACAAGAAGATACAGAATTATCAGATAGAAATAACTGGCTAAGGACAAGAGCCAGAGTTCCTCCCTTCTATCCTTTGAGAGGAGATATTCATGTTCTGGATCAGCCCAGGGATGCTTGTACCAACTAGGGCAGGAAAGAAGAGAGCATAAGAAGTTCCAACTTGTTTAGTGATCAACTGACACCGCTGTCCCTCATTACTGTGCATGAGGAGCTATTCCCTACTAGCCTTTGTGTAATCTGAACCGAAAATTCAGAGGTACTCCTTACCCGAGTCTAGTTTTGAACCCCAACTTCTAGAGACTATCATTACTGCTTTTTTAAAAAAAATATATCTTTAGATGTTAATATCTTCTCCCAGTTCATTTTCCATTATTGGAAACATTCTGCTTAATAAAGAGACAATTCACTCGTATCACTAGTCATAATAATATTGTATATTGTCTCAGAAGTTTCCATTTGTTTTCTTTTCCTATTATGGTGATACTTCTGTGCCTTCTCTGTGCATATCAACAAGGGGAAAAAGTTTCAGGAAAATATAATTTGCTTAACTTGGCTTTCTCAACATACGTTTTCCTCTCTTCACCATATGTTGTGGCTAACTGTAACAAATAGTTGAGAGAACTCAGCCATTATTTTAATCTTAAATCTTCCCTATGTAAGGACATTTTCCCCCTAATGTGAACTATTCACACCACAGACTGAAAAATTTGTAACCTTTTGGATGCTGTCATTTTCCAGATTGAGATTGTCCAAGAGTGATTTTGTGATATCTGGACTTTATACTATTAGCATCTTAATAGTGTTTTGATCAATTCCCTTTTGTTTACAAGTCAAATGAGGATTTATTTTTAACTGCTAACACTTCAGATTCCACCAGGAATGTGTATTGTAGGGTCAAAGAAAAATGAGAAAGATTAGGAATCAAGCTGTGTTCTTTCTGCCTCTTAAATCAAGTACCAGAAATAAAGATTCAGCAATTAGACATTAATGGGTAATTATATTGGTGACGCACAAGGAAGATAATCAAAATTCAGCATCACTTTCCATGGTTCTATTGATAATGGAGGCAGTGGCCTGTGTAGCAAGTTTGACCTTGCCAAAAGAATAGCCTCTGTGACTCAGAGATCCAGGAAGCCAAAAAAGTAAATAAAAAGATCCCATTTTTTAACAGTGACTCAACTGTGGGACATAGGAGTATGGTACAGTGAGTTCTAGTAATGCTAGGTCATAACATTTCATGGAGCTAAATTGAAACTATGAGGCAAGCAGGGAAAACATCAAGGAAAGGGTTGAGGGAATAATTAAATCGTGTTAACCTGCTGAAATGCAAGGCTTCTGTGTCTTTCATTAACTTATTTTTTTATTAAAGAAGTCCATCAGAAATGTTTTTATTAAGAAAAAACGCTTTATACTTTCTAAATAATATCTTTTTCAGGACAAAGTGATGCTATTTTTTTTCTTTCAGACCACTGCTCTTTCAGACAAGTGAACATGTAGCAAATAGCCCAGCATTGGGGGATATTATCCCATTCAGCACTATTATTCATTTCTTATTTACAAGAGCTCCATCTGAGTTGAAATCTCCTTTCCAGGTAATTAAAGTTATTTTACTTACTATTGTGAATCTTTCCTAATTAAGTTTGATTCTTTTGAACACATAAGGTTCAATTTAAGACATTATAGCTGATTGATCTTGCCGATATCATGAACCAGTGTCTGTTATTTTCTAGTTTTGGAGTAGAGATTATAGAAGAAAGACAATGCTTATTTCAAAATCTCTCTTTAATAGGGATTTTAAATGATAGTGATGAATAATACAAAACCTGTTAAATTAATTTTGCTGACATACTCATTAACTGATCCTTACTAGAGTTCTTACATGTGAGTGCCCTTCACACACTTTGAGTTCCAACCAAATTGTCATAGTTGGTATTCTTTGATTTTGGCACTTCATATTCTGCCTCCACACCCTCATGAGATGACTCCAGAGGAGAGTGAGGCTGGTGACTTTGCCCAGCCCTCCCTCACTTAAATCCAATTCATTTTCAAGTCATGACATCACTTTTCTGATGTCATGGTCCTTTTTGGGCAATGATGGGCAAACAACAATAACCAGGCCCTTGTAAAAGCTATCTCTCAGACCTGAAAATGTACCTTCTATTCCATCTTTCCCTGATAGAACTCAAACATCCTTCACAGCTAATCCTAGTGCTACAACCTATGGAGCATTTCTTTCTGTATTCCCCTATTTTATTATTGCCCTCTCCCTTCTCAAGTCATCATATACATAGGTTTGCATGTTATATCTCCCCAGTACAATGTAAGCACCTTGAGGGCAAGGATGGTTTTTGTTTTTCTTTTAATCTTTATTATCCTCAACACCCACATTTTGTCTTGTACCATTTTGGTCTGCATATGCAATTTAATTAGTTTAAGGAATTCCCAAAGAGAAATCTCTTTGTACCATTTTAAGTTGATAACTGTTCTGCAACTTTTCGTCTAAAAGAGTTGCCTTCCATGCCAAAAAATTAAATGACTTGCATAGTGTAATTTCAACATGCCCTAGATGTAAGGCTTGTCCTGCACCTGTGTCTTTCTGACTTAATGTCAGCTCAAGCCATTGGCCCAGGTTGCCTCCCAGAGTGGAATGATTAATTTACTGGATTAATTTGGACTGAAATCCTAGAAAACATTTTAGTAGTCAAAGAAGTAATCTGAGTATATCTAAAATTATATTTACTGTGACTTACCTGAGCCTTCTTGACATATTTTTCATGATTTCTGCTGTCAGGAAAATGCTTGGGAATAAATGCTTAAGAATTTCAGGTAAATTTTGTATCTTATTGACATTCATTATTGTGTTTCATTTCTTTTTCCCTGATTGATGTCCATTTATATTTCAATGCTTCAGAGAGCAGAGTGGTCCCATGCCCGATACTCCCAGTGGTTAGATGATCATCCATCAGAAAAGGACAGGCTCCTCCTTATCAGGTAAATTAAGATCTAATCCTATTTTTGTTCTTTAGCCCTGAAAAGGAAACTTTTTTTTTCAGACAATAAGATGTTTTTTTTTCTAAATTAAAGGGAATAGTCCTTGAAATTCGTTCAAACTCCACCACTCTTTATCTGGATACAGATAGTATTCTCCATTGCAGACAGCCCAAAATTGTCCCTGGTTGTTGCACTGATGGAATGAGCAAGTACATCAAGGTTGAACATCACCCCCATGTTGCTGATAGGAAGTACAGTGTTTTTCAGGTTCTGCTCATCTCACTCAGCATCAGTTCATGCAAATCTCTCCAGGTTTCCCTGAAATCCCAACCCTCCTGGTTTCTAATAGAACAATAGTGTTCCATGACATACCACAGTTTGCTAAGCCATTCCCCAATTGAGGGACATTTACTTAATTTCCAATTCTTTGCCACCACAAATAGGGCTGCAGTGAATATTTTTGTACAAGTGATGTTTTTACCCTTTTTCATCATCTCTTCAGGATACAGACCCAGTAGTGGTATTGCTGGATCAAAGGGTATGCACATTTTTGTTGCCCTTTGGGTGTAGTTCCAAATTTCTCTCCAGAAAGGTTGAATGAGTTCACCAACAGTGTAGTAGTGTCCCAGATTTCTCACAACCCTTCCAACAATGATCATTATCCTTTCTGGTCATATTGGCCAGTCTGAGTGGTGTGAGGTGGTACCTCAGAGAAGCTTTAATTTGCATTTCTCTAATAAGTAATGATTTAGAGCAATTTTTCATATGGCTATGGATTGCTTTGATCTCCTCATCTATAAATTGCCTTTGCATATCCTTTGACCATTTGTCAATTGGGGAATGGCTTTTTTTTTTTTAAATATGACTCAGTTCTCTGTATATTTTAGAAATGAGTCCTTTGTCAGAATCATTAGTTGTAAAGATTGTTTCCCAATTTACTACATTTCTTTTGATCTTGGTTACAGTGGTTTTATCTGTGCAAAAGCTTTTTAATTTAATACAATTGAAATCATCTAGTTGGTTTTTGGTGATGTTCTCCATCTCTTCCTTAGTCATAAACTGCTCCCCTTTCCATAGATCTGACAGGTAAACTAGTCCTTGATCTTCTAATTTGTTTATAGTATTGTTTTTTATGTCTAAATCCTGTAACCATTTGGATTTTATCTTGGTAAAGGGTGTTAGGTGTTGGTTTAATCTAAGTTTCTTCCATACTGATTTCCAATTTTCCCAGCAGTTTCTATCAAAGAGGGAGTTTCTATCCCAATAGCTGGACTCTTTGGGTTTATCAAACAGCAGATCACTATAATCGTCTCCTGCTTTTGCACCTAGTCTATTCCACTGATCCACCACTTTATTTCTTAGCCAATACCATACAATTTGATGACTGATGCTTTATAATATAATTTTAGATCAGGTAGGGCTAAGTCCCCTTCTTTTGCACTTTTTTTCATTAAGCTCCTGGAAATTCTTGACTTTTTATTTCTCGTATGAATTTACTTAACAATTTTTTCTAACTCATTAAAGTAATTTTTTTGAATTTTGATTGGTAGGGCACTAAACAGGTAGTTTAGTTTTGGTAGAATTGTCATTTTTATTATATTCGCTCTACCTATCCATGAGCAGTTGATATTTGCCCAGTTATTTAAATCTGATTTAATTTGTGAGAAGTATTTTATATAGACTTCCAGGTATTTTATATTGTCTGAGGTTACTTTGAATGGGATTTCTCTTTCTAGCTCTTCCTGCTATATCTTGCTAGACATATATAGAAAAGTTGAGGATTTGTGAGGGTTTATTTTATAACCTGCAACTTTGCTAAAATTGCTAATCATTTCCAGTAGCTTTTTGGATGATTTCTTGGGATTCTCTAGGTTGACCATCATGTCATCTGCAAAGAGTGAGAGTTTTGTCTCTTCCTTCCCAATACTAATTCCTTCAATTTCTTTTTCTTCTCTAATTGCTGATGCTAACATTTCTAGTATGATATTGAATAGTAGTGGTGATAATGGGCATCCTTGTTTTACCCCTGATCTTATTGGGAATGCCTCTAGCCTCTCCCCATTGAATATAATGCTTGTTGATGGTTTTAGATAGATACTGCTAATTATTCTAAGGAACAGTCTATTTATTCCTACACTCTCTAGTGTTTTTAGTAGGAATGGATGCTGCATTTTGTCAAAAAGCTTTTTCAGCATCTATTGATATGATCATATAATTTCTGATAGGTTTGTTGTTGATATAATTGAGTATACTAACAGTTTTCCTAATATTGAACTAACCCTGCATTCCTGGGATAAATCCTACTTGATCAGAATGTATTATCCCAGTGATAACTTGTAATCGTTTTGTTAAGATTTTATTTAATATTTTCGCATCTATATTCATTGGGGAGATAGGTCTATAATTTTCTTTCTCTGTTTTAACTCTTCCTGGTTTAGGTATCAGCACCATATTGGTTTCATAGAAAGAGTTAGGCAGAGTTCCATCTTTCCCTATTTTTCCAAAGAGTTTATATAGAATTGGAACCAATTGTTCCTTAAATGTTTGGTAGAATTCACTTGTGAATCCATCAGGCCCTGCAGATTTTTTCTTAGGGAGTTCATTGATGGCTTGTTGAATTTCATTTTTCTGAGATAGGGTTGTTTAGGTATTTAATCTCCTCTTCATTTAACCTGGGCAACTTATATTTTTGTAAATATTCATCTATTTCACTTAGATTATCAATTTTAAGGGGGCTGCTAGGTGGCACAGTGAATAGAGCACCAACCTTGGAGTCAGGAGTACCTGGGTTCAAATCCGACCACAGATACTTAATAATTATCTAGCCATGTGGCCTTAGGCAAGCCACTTAACCCCATTGCCTTGAAAAAAAAAGATTATCAAATTTATTGGCATAGAATTGGGCAAAATAATTTTGAATTATTACTTTAATTTCCTCCTCATTGGTGGTGAGTTCACCTTTTTCATTTATGATACTAACAATTTGGTTTTTTTAAATCAAATTGAACAGAGGTTTATCAATTTTATTGGTTTTTTCATAAAACCAACTTTTGGTTTTATTTATTAATTGAATAGTTTTTTTGCTTTAGATTTTATTAATTTCTCCTTTAATTTTTAGAATTTCTAATTTGGTATTTAATTGGGGATTTTTAATTTGTTCTTTCTCTAATTTTTTTAGTTGCATGTTTAGTTCATTGATTTTTTTCTTTCTCTAATTTATTCACATAAGCATTTAAAGATATAATATATCCCCTGAGAGCTGCTTTGAATGAATCCCATAGGTTTTGGTATGTTGTTTTATTATTGTCATTATCTAGGATAAAATGGTTAATTCTTTCTGTAATTTGTTTTTTGGTCCACTCATTCTTTAAAATGAGGTTATTCAGTTTCCAATTGGTTCCGGGTCTATATATCAACTTGGCCCAATATTACATATGACTCTTATTGCATTGTGATCTGAGAAAGATGTATTCACTATTTCTGCCTTTCTGCAGTTGATCATTAGATTTTTATGTCCTAGTAAGTACATGGTCAGTTTTTGTATAAGTTCCATGTACTACAGAGACAAAGGTATATTCCTTTCTATCGCCATTCATTTTCCTCCATAAGTCTATCATATCTAGTTTTTCTAGCAATCTATTTACCTCCTTAAGTTCTTTCTTGTTTATTTTATGGTTCGATTTATATAGGTCTGAGAGTGGGAGGTTGAGGTCTCCCACTAGTAGAGTTTTGCTGTCTATGTCTTCCTGTAGTTCTTTCAGCTTCTCCTCTAAGAATTTGGATGCTGTCCCATTGGGTGCATATATATTCAGTATTGAAATAACTTTATTGTCTATGGTACCTTTTAGGAGGATAAAGTTTCCTTCCTTTTCTCTTTTAACGCTATATATTTTTGCAGCTGCTTTGTCTGAGATAAGGATTGCTACCCCTGCTTTTTTCACTTCAGCTGAAACAAAATATATTTTGCTCCAACCTTTTACCTTTACTCTATATGTATCTCTCTGCTTCAAATGAGTCTCTTGTAAGCAGCATATTGTAGGATTCTAATTTTTAATCCACTCTGCTATTCACTTATGTTTTCAGGGAGAGTTCATCCCATTCACATTCAAAGTTATGATTACTAATTCTTTATTGCCCTCCATGCTATCTTCCCTCTGTTTGTATTTTTCCCCCTCCCCCCTTTATCCTTATTCCCCAGTATTTTGTTTCTGAATATCGTCTCCTTCAGGGTTTGCCCCTCCTATATCACCCCTCCCCTTTCTTTCCCCTTTCCCTTTCCCCTTCCCTTCCTTTTGTTAGTTCCCCTTTTTCCCCACTCCCCCTCCCTTTCTCCCTTCCCCCCTCCCCTTTTCCCCTTTTAATACTTGAAAGGTTAGATTTTTTTTAAGGTGTTTTTTAAGTATGTGTAAATTGACTTTAAGCCAAGTCTGATGAGAAAATGTTTCTCATCTCCTCCCTTCTTCCTCTCTATTACCATAGGTATTTTGTACGGCTTAGTGTAATGAGATTCACCCCATTCAGTAGCCTCCCATTTCCTTCCTGTCCCCCTTTTAAGGAGGTAATGTTTTTTAGATCATTCTGAGTCATAGAAAATTCTGAGTATCCATCACTTCTAGCTAAGTACATTCTATCTAATAGAGTTAAAATTCTTGAGAGTTATTAGAGTCTTTCTCCCAAGTGGGATTAAAGCCAGTTACATCCCATTGGATAGCAGTCTCATGGATAAATCATGAGTGTTCATCACTTCTGGCTAGGTATATTCTCTCTGTTAGAGTTAAAATTCTCAAGATATATGAGAATCTTTTTCCCCATGCTGGGATATAGCCAGTTTCAACTTATTGGATAGCAGGTTTTTTTTCTTTTTCAGCCCCGCCCCCTTTTTGTTACCTTTTCATGTGTCTCTTGAACCTCCTGTTTGATGTCCAAATTTTCTATTTAGCTCTGGTCTTTTCATCAAGAATTTTTGGAATTCTTCCATTTCGTTAAATGTCCATCTTTTTCCCTGGAAGAGAAGGCTTAGTTTTGCGGGATAGTGGATTCTTGGCTGCATTCCAAACTCCCTGCTCTTCGAAATATCTCATTCCAGGCCCCTCAATCCCTTAAAATTGATGCAACCAGGTTCTGCATAGTCCTTACTGTGGCTCCTTGATATTTAAATTGTGTCTTTCTGGCTGCTTGCAAGATTTTCTCCTTTATTTGATAGTTCTGGAATTTGGCCACAACATTCCTTGGTATTTTCATTTTAGGACCTTTTTCTGGAGGGGATCGATGTATTCTTTCAATAACTACTCTGCCCTCTGGTTCCATGATATCAGGGCAGTTTTCCATCACTAGATCCTGTAATATTAAGTCCAGGCTTTTTTTTTTCTCTTCAATGTTTTCAGGAAGTCCAATAATTCTCAGGTTGTCCCTCCTCAACCTATTCTTGAGGTCAGTGGTTTTGCTGATGAGGTATTTTACCTTTTCTTCTATTTTTTTCTATTTTTTTTAACTGGCTCTTGCTGTCTCATGAAGTCATTAGTTTCTGCAGACTCCATTCTTTTTTTAGGGAGGAGTTTTCTTCATTAACCTTTTGCAACTCCTTTTCCAATTGGTCAATTCTACTTTTGAAAGAGCTTTCCATTTGACCAGTTGAGGTTTTGAGAGAATTATTTTCTTTTTGCTTTTGCCCAATTGAGGATCGGAGAGAATTATTCTCATTTTGTATTTGTCCAATTGATGATCTTAGAGATTTATTCTCATTTTGTATTTGTCCAATTGAGTATCTGAGAGATTTATTCTCATTTTTGTATTTGACCAATTGTATTTTCTAATGATTTGTTTTCTTGTTGCAAGGTGTTAATTGTCTCTCCCAAATCTTCCAGTTGATTTTTAAACTCCTTCCTTATTTCTTCAAGGATGTCTTTCTGTGCTGAAGACCAGGTCATATTCTCCTCGGAGGTTCTATGTCTCTCTGAATTAGGGTCTTTTCCTTCCAAGAATTTTTCTATGGATTTACCTTTCCACTGACCCTTCTTCATTTTGCTAAGACCTTGAGTTGGGGAGGGGCTGGTTCACAGGGGCTTGGGATTGCTGGAAGCTTTACTCACTGAGTGCAGTTTCTATGGCTGGCCAGTAGGAGGTACTGGTTGCTTTCTCTGTAGTGTCTGTGACCTTGATTGAGGCCTTCTCCCTTAGCTTAAAGGGAGGGATTGAAGCTATTGAGTCCTTTTGCCTTCAATCAATGGTGGGCTTTACCCTGGGGTAGGGTCATTCCTCTCCCTATTGTCAGCTGGGCTGGTTCTTTTGCTCACATACCTGTGCCTGAGGCAGAAGTAGTCTGTTGTTTGTTCCCGGGCTCCAATTCAGCGCTAATCTAGCTGATCTGGGCCTGATCTGCCCTCTGTGCCCAGACTCACCTGCCTGAATTCGTCCAATGCCACTGAGGGAGACAAATCCTGAGGTAGATGTTCTTTCTCTTGGCTTTTCTTTCTGGGTTTTGTGGGTCATATTTCTGTTAAGAGGTTTGTTTCATATGATAGATGGGGAAAGATCAGGAGACTTTAGAACTGTTGCCTATCTTCTCTCGGCCATCTTGGCCAGAAGTCGAAAAGGAAACTTAATTGAAATCCTTAGGGCTTGTTTTGCTGAAAGATCAAGGTGTAAGTAATGAGTACTGTGGTTTTCTTCACATTGTTGTCATTCCCTAATAGTGCTTTTTATGAGATTTTTGAGTATTGTTTTTTGCCATTTCCTCCATCTCCTGCTGTGGCTCAGACTTAGTTTTCCCATCCTTTTTCAAACTTCTAAAAACTAAGCAATATGGGGGTGGTTAGGTGGCACAGTGGATAAAGCACCGGCGCTGGAGTCAGGAGTACCTGGGTTCAAATCTGGTCTGACACTTAATAATTACCTAGCTGTGTGGCCTTGGGCAAGCCATTTAACCCCATTTGCCTTGCTAAATACCTAAAAACAACAAAAAAACTAACCAATATTATGGAGCCCTGTACTTACAGCTCTTATCTTGTCTCTTCTTCATTCCTGCTATTATTTTGGGTACTTAGGCTTTGCTTGTTTTTTTTAATATAAGGCATCCAAATGTGACTATGTCAGTTAATCAATCAGCAAACATTTATTAAGTTCCTTCAACATGCCGGACACTGTGCTAAACATGAGGAATGCAAAGAAAGGTTGAGACAGGCCTGCTCTTGAGGAACTAAACATGCAAATAACTATGTACAAATAAGGTATATTTAGGATAAATAGGAAATATGGGGTAATTGGGACAGAAGCATGTAAGGTAAGAAAGGTGCATGGGGGGAGATTATGTAGGCTTTGAATGCCAAATAGGATTTTGTATCTTTGAAACTGGTGGTGATAGGAGCCCCTAGAGTTTATTGAGTAAAGGGGGAAGAAAGGGTTATATGGTGCTTTAGGGAGATCTCTTTGACTGCTGAGTGGAGATCATTCAGTAGGCTATGGCAAGAATCGGGCCATGAGGTGATGAAAACCTGCACTAGTGATAAAAGTATCAGAAGTAACATGGGAATATATATAAAAGACGTTACAAGGGTAAAAATAACAAATCATGGTCACAGAATAGATATAGTGAGGTAAGAGAGTAAAGAATCAAGGATAACACCAAGGTTGTGAGTCTGGGTGACTGGAGAATGGTGGTGCCCTCAACAGTAATAGGAAAGTTAAGGAGAGGCTAGGTGGCACAGTGGATAAAGCACTGGCCCAGGAGTCAGGGGTACCTGAGTTCAAATCCAACCTCAAACACTTAATAATTACCTAGCTGTGTGGCCTTGGGCAAGCCACTTAGCCCCATTGCCTTGCAAAAAAGCCCCCAGAAAACAGTAATAGGAAAATCTGAAAGGGAAAAGAGTTTTTTGGGGAAAGACAATTTAGATATGTTGAGTTTAAGATGCAGGAAGGACATCCAATTTGATATGACCAATAGGTATAGAAGCAAGACTGAAATCAAGCTGAAACTAGATTAGCAGTTTTAAGAGCCATATGGATAGAGATGATAATTGAATACAAGAAAACTGATAAGATCACTAAGTGAAATAATAGAGAAGTAGAAGGCCCAGGGACAAAACCTTGTGGGATGATTAGTGATCATGTGTCTTCCTCTTTAGGCAGTGCTAATTTGTCAAAACAATACAATTGGAAATACTGCCTTCCTGCCAAAAATTTTTCCATGCCACTGATTCTTTCCATCTAACAGATTTCTTTCCAAAAGATGACACTAGAACTCTGATGGCCCAGGAACACATTCTTAGCTTCCCCAAAGCTAAAAGTAGGGGGAAAATAAGTCCTGAGTTCTTTAATTAGGTCACATTCCAGTTGCCTGCTGAAATGTCCGGTATTGTATTCTGTTTTTATTTAGTGCACCTAAGAAAATTATAGGAGAAATTCAATTAGGAAAATTCAACTTGGCATTCTAACACATTTACAACCTGTGAAAATACAAGTAACCTGTCACTTTCAATCTTGTAAAATGGTAGGTGTGGAGAAATGCTGAGTGTGGAGAAGTGCTAGTTATCTCAGGGCTTTGAGAGCAGATTGGCCAAATTTCTTCTGCACTCAGATAAGCAGTTTTTTCCCCATTCATCAGATTCAAGTTCATCAGGAATGATACAAAGTGACACAAGATCAGTAAATTTGGTCTGTTGGGTAAAGCTCTGGAAAAAACTTTGGAAGAACATGGATACTGGCCTGCTTGGATATTTGCATTTGACTTATGTTGATTCTGTGTCAATTACTATTTGATATTAGTTTCTGAACAAAGGGAAATAATTTATCTAGTTACAGAATTTCCATTTTTTCCTTTCTCAGTTAACTAGAAAGTTCAACGACTGGATAAATAATTGTCCAGTTATTCTATATTACAAATCAGATGCCAAATCTGCTTTCTTTTAAGAATGTTTTTGCTCAGGGGTAGCTAGGTGGCACAGTGGATAGAGCACCAGCCCTGGAGTCAGGAGTACCTGAGTTCAAATCTGGCCTCAGACACTTCATAATTACCTAGCTGTGTGGCCTTGGGCAAGCCACTTAACCCCATTGCCTTGCAAAAACTTTTTTAAAAAAATGTATTGGCTCTGTGATTTCATCTGCAGTATAGTTGAGTCTATATTTAATATCTGAAAATCATATTTTAAAATAAGGTATTCTTCCCAAATAAAGGTCTGCAAAATCTCATGGCAGCTAATTTTAAAAGTAATCATGGCACTCTGTGGTTTGTGCCCTCCTTGTTAATTCCTAAAAACAAAGATGTAGATGATGCTGTCTTTGTCCTAAAATGTGGTTTATCCTTGTCTCTTTTAGCACAATTAGTTTTGATTTTGTATCATCTTTGTAATGCTGTTGTATGGGGTCCATTTGGCTTTCCTTGCAGATCAGCCCAGACTGCAAAGTATTAATGTAGCCACCAGAATACAAAGGCAACATGTAAAGCAGTCCCAAAGGAAGTTATCTTCTCCTGACACCTAGAACCCAAAGTCTAGATGACTAAATGAACGAGGACAGGGATATATTCCTCCACATTAAAATCTTCTCAAGCCCCAGCCCCTTGCCAGTTGTAATCACATTTGCCCCACCTTCTGTCTGACCTGGTGTCTGTCCTGATGGCCTTGAGAGATGGAGGCTATTTAAGTGAAGAAATTATCTGATTTGCGATATATTACATCATGAACACAACTTTCATGTTTACAAGCTTTTAAGTGTTAAAGTGATTTCCAGAGTACATGGTAGGTAGTGCAGAAACCACTGTCCCCATTTTATAGATGAGGAAACTTAAGGTCAGTGAGGTGAACTTGGACATTGACAATGTTTTCACTGATGACTTGCCACTAAGGAGTGATAGCTGAGGGCTGTTTACCAGAAAAGAGGCAGAATCATAGCACAGGATTTCTTGAATTATTTACCTTACTTAAAAGAGATATCACTGGCTTATCAGACCAGATTTTCCAACTACATTTATGTCTGCCTAATAAGATGGAATTTTTACTTATAAGGTTCAGGGTCTGGGAAGAGGCATATAGATACTTGGGGGAATCCCCAATTGCACAAATGTCACAATGAGTTCTGTTATTCCTTATAAGAACTTTGTTAATTCTTGAAATGGTACAAATGAGTTTCCTCTGAATATGTTCAGAAAGAAAAGGATACAACATTTCTTCCAAGGATTTAGGAATTTGGATAGAAATTCTGAAATTTATGATGCTCCCCTCCCCTGCCCATCCACCTCATACACACCGGTGTTCTATGATGGCTCCTCTTTTCTTTAGGGTTTAAAGAAAAACTATTGAATTCCTCTTGGCTGTTGGGACAGCTGAGAGATCATTTTTCTCCTTGGCTCCCTATTCAAGTAAATGTTTATAAGGTGCTTGCTAGAAAGGACATAAAAATGAGGAAGACACAGAAATCCTTTATAGCTTCAGGGAAGAAAGTCTGATAGGGAAAATAGAACAAGTTCATTAATGTCTTTATTCAAGACAGAATGCCTTAAAGGGGACAGCAAGGGTGCAAGGAGATTTAGAGAGTAAAGATACATCACATTCCATGGAGGGCTGTCCAGGCATAGACATATAAGCAAAGGTGTAAAAGCAGAAACACGAAGGGATGTTCAAAGATGAGGGAATAGAACAGTTTGGTGAGGCTGTTAGTTGCTAGTCTGGGGGCCATAAACCCCTGAGCTGGAAGGGGGTGGGGGCGATTCTCGCACAGAGAATGTGATCATCTTGATCTTTATTTTGACAAAGATGCAACATAACTAAGAATGAGCAAACATCTTCGATAGGTTAATAAATAATACATCCTGAGTGTGTGTATGTGTATATATTATATATTATTATTTTTCAAGCACATATAAAGATTCATTTAAGGATTATGGAATTCCTGGTAATGTTGTGATCATGCATCTTCTCAATAAACATACTGAGAGCACAGTTTGTATCATATAGGAAGTTCACAAAAATTTTTTACATTTAAAAGGGGACCTCATGCTCAAAAGGATACACATACAGAATTAATGGGAGATGAGTCAAGAAACAACCTATTTAATCACAGGTGAACATGAATGAGGACCTGTATCAGAATGAGAGCGGTGTAAATAGTAAAGAATTGTACAGTGTAAATGTATTAGACATTATGGAGGATTGGATGAAGGGAATAAAGGAGATAGCTGTTTCCTAAATCTGAAAAACTAAGAAAATGGTGGTAACGTTGACAAAATTAGTGAAGTTAAAAGTCTGTGCTTGAGAGGAGCAGGAAAATTAATGGAAACCTGTTGTGTTTTAAAGTGCCAATGGGAAATCCAGCTTTTTCTCAAAATTCACATCTTTCAGACTTGCCTAGTTCCATCCAGTAACCTTGAGTCCTTGCTCCCCTTCATTCCACATGTCCAGAGGCAATTGGCTGTCATATATGCCCATTTCTACCCCCCCACCAGTATCTCTTATATCCTAGCCCTTCTCTATGCAGAAATCCCACCTTTTCTTAGACTTCCACCACCTTTTATCAAGATTATTGTGACCTTCTAGTTGGTCTCTACCTCAAGTCTCTCATTATTCCAGTCCATCCTTTACCTAGCAATGAAAGGAATCTCCTTTAGCACAGCTCTTATGTACTTCTCACATCAAATTTTAAACTGTTTGGCTTTTGAAACTTCACAACCTGGCCTCAACTTATTTTTCCTAACTTTATTGTGAAGCTTCTTCCCAAAACCTACAGGCCAGCCCCAATGGTCCTCCTCTCTGCCCCTTGTACCCAGTCTCTGAGCCTTTGTACTGACCATCTCCAGTGCCTGGAATGCATTCCCTTCTCACTCTGAGTCAAAGGAATCCCTCCCTCACATACCCCTCAAGCACCTCCTTCAACATGCTGTTTAGTGTCCATCTAACTCCCTGATATTTATTGTGAAGAAGCCTGGGATTCAAGTAAAAGCAGAAAGTATGACAGCCTCTGGAAAATGTGGGATGAAGGGGAACAAGGACTTGAAGATAATGCTGAGGGTTTAAAGCACCTCCATTCTATCAGGAACTTCCTCACCCAGTCAGTGAAGGTCAGTGAAGTCAGGCTTAAATAGAAACCTGAGGCCTCTACCCCATACATAAGGATGTCTGCAGGGCACATGTTGACTTAGAAAACCACATATTATGGCATATTTTAATTTTGTTAAATACTTTTCAATTATATTTTATTCTACATCTGGCTACACTGGGATCAATGAAATCCTCAGTTCATTCCCTTTTCAGACAAGGCAGTCATGGATGGTGAAGACAGCTAGCTGGTCTGGGAGCCACAAAGACCTGAATTCAGCTCCCACCTTGGGCACTTGACTTAATCTGCAAACCACACACACTACACCTCACAATAGTCTTGATGTCACAGAGATGGGGCCATTTTTAGGAGTTCCCTAAATAAACCACAGATCTGCCAGTCCCTATCCTTAATCTGTATGTTTCTCTCTTAATAGAATATAAATTGGAAGACCTATTGCTTTATTTTTTTTTTGTCCTTGTAATCCCAGTGCCTGACACATTTATTGAATGATACAAGTGAAGAAATATCAGGAACAGCAGCCACAGAAACAGGTGAACTAACAGTCTCATAGAAAAGAAAGTTCTAAGGTTAAGGTGAAATAATCAACTGCTGCAGAGATCAAGCAGGATTAGGACAAAAAAAAAGGTTGGTTATGTACATCTCAAGCCCAGTGGCACAGAATATAAATGCTGAATATGAATGAAAGTCTCTGACTTTGGATAGCTAATAAAAAAAGTTTTGTACTTTCAGCACTTAAAATCTTAGGCCATTACCGTTTTTTAGTTCAACCATATCATGATGTATATTTTTCACTCTTTGAAAAAACAGTAGGTTTTAGTTCTTGTCACAATTGGACTTTCCCTTTCTAATCATAGTTCATTCCTTTGCTACATTTTTATTTTCAAAAGAGATAAATCCTAAATCCCTCATTCAGTGAAGTTAATTCAAATCAGAAAACTATGTAGGTATACTCTGTCTTTTATAATACCTGGCCTTCCAAGGAAGCAGATATTTTTGATCTATCAAGTGTAATAATTATAATTAAAATCCTATGCTACTTTTATGTGGGAAGGCAACTTAAATCTGCTTTTTTCTACTTCAGTCAGTCTGAGCTTTCTTCCACATTGTATAACATCAGTAAGATGATTTTTTTTTTAGGTTTTTTTTTTTTGCAAGGCAAATGGGGTTAAGTGGCTTGCCCAAGGCCACACAGCTAGGTAATTATTAAGTGTCTGAGACTGGATTTGAACCCAGGTACTCCTGACTCCAAGGCCGGTGCTTTATCCACTATGCCACCTAGCCGCCCAGATGATTTTCTTTTAATGAAAAAAGGCCCCATTCACTTCACTACTAAAAAGACTGCTCTCTCTGAATTTCTAAGTACCCATTTTTCCTAAGATCTATATGAACCCCCCCCATCCTTTTAGGGATGTTGTCTACTTTATATGGGAGTATCTAGAGACTTATGAAGAGATTGAGAATTTGAGTGAGGGGATAAGAATAGTGACAGTGACTTAAAACATCATTCAAAACATTCAAAGCAGTACAAGAGTGCAAATGTAGTTTTATGTTTGAAATTATCTATGCTTTTATTTATACTTTTGCAAAGCAAACTTCAATATAACTGCTTTACTTTTTAATCTACATTTTAGAATTGTCACTAAAAAGTAACATTTAAAGGGAATTCTTTCAGGAATCATAAGAAGATTTATCTTTTAAGGACTAGATTATTTGTCAAGCATAAGACTGATCACATGGATTAAGGTATATTAAAAACTAATCTGGGTCTTCCTAAAAAGTGTTACGTCTACTATGTGAAATTGTAAAAATGTGAATTCCTTAAATGAAATTGGATAGCTGATGCTGTTCTAAGTAAACTTTTCAGAAACTAACTTTCTAATGATCCTGTTGAACTGTGCTGATATTTATAAGGACTCATAAAGATGGCCCTGTAATCATAATTGCTAACATCTGAAGTAAATCCGACTTCACAGCCCTAAGTAGGGATTTTTGATATTGTAGTTCAATTTCCTTAAGATTTCAAATGAGGCAAGTTATAACAATAGATATCCTGTGCTTCTAGTGGGTTTTTCTCCTTATATTCAGCCTTCCCTCATGCTTACCAAACCGTTATCCCAATTCTCCGGCCTAGTAGTATAGGAGCCCTGCAGACCTAACCTCATCCAAAAGATGTCTCTCCATGGTGCTGATTCACCTCTGGTGAGCTATATAGTTCACATTGTAGCTTATAGGTATGTATTAATACTGCCTAAAATATAATAAGAGCGATTTTGTTAAAAAGCAGGCAACTATCCTGCTTTGGTTCAGGAAACCTTAACATTTACTCTTCCGAAAGACAATTTAGCCATAAATTGTAGTACATACATAAAGTGTGACCAGAAGTTTTTGAAAAACCTGTGGCCTTCCAAGTCAGTTTAGTGAGTTAATAAATTAAATTGGCTGCACATAGAAAAGTTTCATTTTTGAAACTTACTACTAAAATTAAGATCGATAAATAATAATTCCATTTAACTATGTTTATAAAGTGCTGTGAACTACCATCTTTGTAGATTTAAGTATCTTATCTTTTCCTGTTATATCCATCTCTTTTGACAATATTTATATTTTTATTGTATTTCAGAGGGGCCCTGGAAGCCTATGTTCAGTCAGTGAAAAGCAGAGAAGGAAAAGAATTTGCACCAGTTTATCCAATAATGGTTCAACTGCTTCAGAAAGCTATGTCCTCGCTTTAGTAATTACTTAAGCTACTCCTGTAACAGTAAGCAGTTACTTGTTAAGCTAAGTTTTTTTCCTTACTGTTCACTGTCATAAAGATCCAATCTCAAAACTCTTGTTAGCTCTTCTAGATAGCATGTTGTAACATTTCATGTTGCAGGAATATAAGAGATAGTTATACTATACTTAATGGAACTGATTCTACCAATGCAAAAAGCAATCCATCCAATTTTTTTAAGATTAAAAGAAAACTTTCCCTTACCACAAAAAATACCCCCTCTTATAGTTTATAAATACATTTAAGCACATGGGTTACACATATTTTAAAGTTACTTGGCTCAGGCTATAAAATATACCTATAAAAAGTCTTCTATTGTCTCACATTTTCCCTTAGAAAAAAGGAATAAAACTTTTATTTGAATGTTGTGTCTGGTTCTTTTTTTCTTGGTCTTTAAAAATTTAGGACATCAATTCCATGCCCAAAGGCTAGAAACAATTACTTTTTCCTTTAGCTTTTCTTTTTAAAATGTCCTAACTTGGATTTATTCTATGATTTTTAAAAGCATTAAGTCAAAATAGCTCCAACATTCAAATAAAAACATCACATTTTTGATAATAGGTAGTCCATATTATTTGAAGTTCTTATCTCTTAATATATTTAAGAATCAGATATCCTGTTACAGAAATAGACAAATTGTTTTTTAAAATTTTATTTGAAATAATATACAAGAATATAGTGTGCAAAATTTCGGGGCAACATCATGAAGACGTGTAATGAACTCAAATCAATTTTACAGCTGTGATTCCTAACCAGAAACACCACTTGTTAAGTAACATGAAAAGCCATGATTGTAGCTCAGAGCAAAAGCAGCTGTATTGCCAATGGATTTGCTCTAATTTTAAACAGTTGGAGGAAAAAGTAAAGTGCAAGTGTTGCACTGCCCATAAGTGCAAAATCTGCCCCCACCATGAAGATCTGTTGACAAAAATAAGATACTGGAGATATATGGTTGAGGAGATAGAACAGAGTTTAAAAATATAATGATGACAATGTGTTAACAGCACCTCAAGGTGTCTATACCAGTGCTATTAACTAACTTTACCTTGGCCTGGGCTAGTTTTTCCATCAGAAATGAGGGCTGACCATACTGTCCCAGTGCAAAGTGTCACTGAGACAGAGAACATGCCTCTAACAGCCGGCCTGCACCAGGGGCTTCCGGGCTCAGTCAGAGCATCCGCCTGCCACACATCCTGAGCACCTCTTGGCACTGGCCAGACTGAGAGCTTAGCTTCTGTGTTTGGCACTGGTGTTAGGGCCACATGTTTACTCTTCAAGGAAATCCCATCTCCCGGCTTCAGTTTAATTACATAGTTTGTGCAATACATATTAATAAGCAATAAGGGTCCAATGTATAAACAGCAGTTACATATTTTAAAATTCCCCCTTTTGTACATTTTAAAATAAAACATTTATACACTTCTCTTTCTACTGTACTTTAGCACCACAGGATATCAATTTTCAAGCCTATATTACCTGATAGACATATATGAAGTTTGGAAGAAAATAAGGCAATTTGGTTTACATTGTTGATAGTTTTAGCTTACTTAATGCTCTATTGTTGAAAGCAAATCCTCACTCTTACTTCAGGACTCAATGCTATCAGTATTTTTATGGTCACACAAATTCATGAAAAATGGTGAGGCCTTGATCTTCTTAAGTTTTTTTTCTCCATCAAGTGTCAACAGCTTTGCAAATATAGATTAAGAATAATAAAACATCTTGGTTTAATGTTGTTGAGAGCCCTGTGGGGGGAAAAGGGAACTCAGTGAACATTTATAGAACAAGGAACATATCTGTTGTAAATACACAAAAAAAATGGGGAAAAAAGATAAGTTAAAACGTTAATAAAATTGGAGCCATGCCCTCAAGAAGATCTATGGAAATAAACATGGCATTGATTATTGGTGGTCAGGCATTTCTTTGTGACAAGGGAACAATACATTGTAATTATAAAAATCACAACAGCTAATATTTCTATGTTCCATTTAGCTGTATTTCTAAGATCTACCCAGTCAGCTAAATGGCATGCAAAGTATTGTTATCAGTTATATGACCCTGGGCAATCATTTAACTACTTTCAGCTTCAGTTTCCTCCTATCTAATACGATGTATCATCTAGCTCAAAAAGCTGTTGGGAAAATCAAATGAGTTAACCGAAGTAAAAAATATTAGGTTTATTATTTTTATTTTCATAAGATAGCCAATATAAACCTAAATTCCAGTATGAGACTCTGAAGCTTTTTTTTATAACTATCGTGCCTTGCTTATGAATAAAAAATTATTATGACCTTCTTAATAATCAGAGCCTCCTCAAAAATTCCTTAAATATTACTCAATACACCAACAATTTTGGTGAGACAATTAAAATATATTCACATAAAAACATTCTACCATTTTTAAAGAACTGCTTATAATCAGAACCATTTAAATTCCCATTTCACAAGTGATATACTTTAGAATTTCAAACCAAATTTTACTTCTTAAATGAAATTAGTTCATAATTTTTACTATTGATTTCAACTGACCGGATTACTGATTATTTCTAGTCTTAGGATTCAACGAATCTTACTACAGTACAGTATAGTTTACCCATTCTTTTTCTACACCATTGCATTCAAATAATGGTTTTTATCAAATCTGGAAATTGCATGCCAGAGAAGTTCCAGGATTTTAGTAAATTTAACAAGGCATCTTCTCCAGACCTTTCTCCCACTCAAGAAAAAGGTCTTACAATTCTAATTTAATGTGTTTTGTTTTGTTTTTTTACCAACATTCACCTTTCAGTCAAATCTTTTGTCTCCTAGCACATCCAGGTATAATGAGTATAGCCTGGAATTCCTCATTTTCAGGCCAACTTCAAAGTGACTGATTAAGTAGCATTTGTTTCGATAAGAAAGATACCTGTCTTAAATGTTTTTATAGGCAATAATGGATATAAAAACTAGGAGAGAAATGATCAATTCAGTTCAATAGGAGGAAAAACACTATCAGTGATAAAATATATAAGCTAGGAGAATGTAAAAATTCCAGATATCCTTCCATAAAATTTAACAGAAATTTGGGAAGATAAGTGATAATCACTAAGAGATCTATAGCCCAATTACTCTCTAAAACCTACTGAATTGGTTCTTTTCCGTTTCCAACAGTCAGGATTTAAGCGTTTTTGTTCTTCAGCCAAAGCCTTGGCTTCTAGGGTATACATTCTCCTTTCTTCATTTTTCATTTTCTTCCACCTGTCACCAAGTATCACACTTATGGCTCTGGAAAACATATTTTCAGAATGTTACAGAGAGGTAAAAAATGTAAATATTGAATAGGAAAAAAATCAATATTTTCAAATGTATTTAAGAAAAAAGGTTAAGACAATAATAATCTTCCCTTATAAAATATAAAGATTTAATGCTTTAAAGACCAGCTTTAACCATACTTGAGTTTAAAACTAATTAGGTAAAAGGACAATATTGTAATTTGTGAAAAAAATAAAATCTAAACTGGTAGAGTCTAATTGGCCTATGGTTTAAAGTAAATGTGTTTTGTTTTTAAATATTCAACCAGGGGCAGCTAGGTGGCCCAGTGGATAGAGCACTGGCCCTGGAGTCAGGAGTACCTGAGTTCAAATCTGGCCTCAGACACTTCATAATTACCTAGCTGTGTGGCCTTGGCAAGTTACTTAACCCCACTGCTTTGCAAAAAAAAAAAAATAATAAAAAATTCAACCAGTTATTAAAGTAAATTAATTAGAAATTAAATAGAAATGAGTTACTAAACATACAAAAGAATCTCTGCAACTCTACATTAATACATTAAAACTACATTAGAGGCAGCTAGGTGGCACAGTAGATAAGAGCACCTTCCCTGGGGTCAGGAAGACCCAAGTTCAAATCCAGACTCAGACAGTTATTACTTAGTTGTATGGCCCTTTGGCAACTCACTTAGCACCACCCCCCAGCAAAAAAAAAACTACATTAGAACTACATTTTAATCTGGTTCAGGTTACACACTTCTGATTTAACCTATCCTATCATAAATAAGTTGTCAAAAAATCAGGACTGGGATAGTTATAAATATCAAAAGAATGGGTATGGATAAGCCCTTATAAATTACAGAAAACTAATTGGAAACATTTTAAAAGTCAATTAATTTTTTATAAATCATACATAGTAGTTGTACCCCCACCCCCGTTTGTTTTTTTTTTTAATTTATAATTGCTTTATACTGGTGGCCTTCAATGACTGGCTTTATTTAATCGAATTGTTTTTATTCCAAAAATTGGTATTTGTAAAATTTTAAGTACTCCTCAGTCATCACTTGAGAAAAATACATACCATTTATGCTCAATAAATATTTATTGAATAGGAAATTCAAAAGTTAAAGAGACAACCCTACACACACACTCCAAAGCAGAGTTAGGGTTACACAATGATGGAAATTTGTGGCTAATACCATGCCTGTCCAACATATCTACCATGTCCTAATTCAAATATGAGGTTGCTTCTATTTAGTACAATAGTATTAGTACTATTTATTCCAGAAACTTGTAATAAATAATGCTAGAACCACATAAAGGTTTTTGCATCTGGACAGAATGTATAAAGGAGATAAATGCAGATATGCCATCTGACATGAAAACCAGAAGGGCTGGGAACAAGATCTCTTAAAAAAGAAAAAGAAATTAGGGTATGATTTTAAAGAGATTATAAGATAGGGTGTCCTAAAAGTCCCACCTGACTAGTTTATATGTATCTGTTTCAATAAGTCATTTTCTAAAATTACTGACAAATAAGGTTAGCATGTAATTAATTTATTTATAAATGAACACTTTGGAATGAAAAAATTTCCATTCATATTCAGATATCTTATTCTTCCCACAATGAGACTATGAAATGAATATATATGGCAAAGTCAGGCATAGATTACAGCTCATGTACCTAAATTAATACTGGGTGATATCAGATGCACATTTATAAATATTATAATTGGCTTCTTTCTTTGAATATTCATATTTTTCTCTCTAGAGTTCACTTAAAATGAAATATTAATATTTATCAACTATTTTTGAATTAAGCTTTAGCATGCAATTTCAAGTTGACTTTTTTATCTTAAAAGATAGCTGTAAGTTATATATACACTACTTTAAAGCACTGCCTCTTCTCTGCTCAATTCCTCATATTTTCCCAAGTAGAGTTTGACCAAGGTAAGTGACATTTTCTCACACTCACAGAAGAAAGGCAAAATTATCAGGGCAGTATGGAGACTCAGCAAGGTATTATTAATATCCAGGTAAAAAACAACACAAAATCCAGATAGCTTCCTCTACTTAGATCAGAAATACAAGTTATTCAAATGTAATTGTAAATGTAATTTAAAGAAAATTTAAATTTCCAATCATTTTTTAGATCTAGATAGGTTAAGCTGAATGACCCTGAACAAGTTATTGACCTCTCAGCTTTCAGAAAACAAGTAGTGGGGGACACTCCCTTCCCACTTATCTTACAACTAATGAAGCACTATGTAAAGAGGTATTATTACATAGCAGTCTCAGAGCCTTTACATATATATAAAACTAGGATCAGACTGACATCTCACACCCATGAGAACTTTACAGGATTTAAGAAGGATAATTAAATTTAAAAAGGTTTTGTATAAACAAATCCAATGCAGTCAAAATTAGAAGCAGAAAAGTTGGAGAAAATTTTATAGCCTAGTTTCTCTATTAAAGGCTTTATTTCTCAAATATAAAGAAAATAGTCAAATTTATAAAAAATGCATTAGTCCCCATTTGAGAAATGGTCAAAAGATATGCATAGCTAAGTTTTCAGAAGAAATCAAAGCTGTCTATTAGTCACATGAGAAACTGCTTTAAGTCACTAATGATTACATAATACAAGGGTAAATTTTAAAAACTGAGGTATTGCCTCATACCCATCAGAGTGGCTAATAACAAATAACAAATGTTTGAAGGGATTTAGAAAAAACTGCATCACTAATGCACTAACTGCTGAGGTTGTAAATTGATCCAACCATTCTGAAGAGCAATTTGAACCTGCTTAAAGGTCTATAAAACTGTTCATGCTATGTCCTTTGATTCAGCAATACCACTTCTAGATCAGTATCTCAAAGAAGTTTAAAAAAAAATCCATATATACAAAAATATTTATAGCCACTTTTTGCGGTGACAAAGAATTGAAGTTAGAAAGATGTCCATCAAAAAAACAACTAGCTGAACAAGTTGTGGTATATAAATGACAATATTGTGATAGAAATAATATTATACTATATAATGAATGGTTTCACAAAAACCCAGGAAGAATTGATTCAAGTTCATTATAACTGATGCAAAGTGACATGACCAGAATCAGGGTACATAAATATTAACAGCAATATTGTACAGTGGTCAGCTGTTAAAAGAATTAGCTATTCTCAGCAATACTGTGATTCAAGAAAATTCCAAAGGCTTTTTGATGAAAAATGCTATCCATGTCCACAGAGAGAACCACAGAGTTTGAATACAGCTCAAAGCATATTTTTGATACTTTATTTTTCCTGTGTGATTTTTTTAGGGGAGGGGTCCTATATTTTCTTTTCACAACATGGCTAATATGGACTGCACGTATATAATCTATATATCTTCTAAGGAGGGAGAAAAGAAGCAGAAAATTTTGAACTCAAAAAAATACAAGTTCCTTTTTTCTCCAAGTACATGTAGACAATTTTTAACATTTTTTTTTCAAAATCCTGAGTTCCAAATTTTCTCTCTTCTTCCCTTACTATCCCTTACTATCAGTAAGCAATTGGATATAGGCTATATACATATATATATATATATATATATATATATATATATATATATATATAATCATGCAAAACATATTACATATTAATCATGATTGTAAGAGATAGACCCAAAGGAATTAAAAAAAAAAGACACAAATAATTACAGAAAGTATAAATAGTTTGTTTTGATCTACACTGAGACTCCATCAGTTCTTTTTTCTGGTGATAGCATTTTTCAACATTAAGTCCTTCAGCATTGTTAAGTCATTTACAAATTGATCCTTGTACAGCATTATTATTACTGTGTACAATATTTTCCTGGTTCTGTTCACTTCACTTTACATCAGTTCACATAAATTTTTTCAGGTTTTTCTAAACTTAGCCTACTCATCATTTATGTCACAATAATATTCCATTACAATCAATACCATAGGGGCGGCTAGGTGGCGCAGTGGATAAAGCACCAGCTCTGGAGTCAGGAGTATCTGGGTTCAAATCCGGTCTCAGACACTTAATAATTACCTAGTGGTGTGGCCTTGGGCAAGCCACTTAACCCCATTTGCCTTGAAAAAAATCTAAAAAACAAACAAAAAAACCCAATCAATACCATAACTTGTTCAGCTATTTCTTAATTGATGGACATCCCCTCAACTTCCAATTCTTAGCCAGCACAAAAAGAGCTGTTATAATGATCTTTGTACAAATAGGTCCTTTTCCTCCTTTTTTTATTTGGATTACAGATTCAGTAATGGTATTGCTGGATCAAAAAATACAGTTTTATAGCCCTTTGGACATAATGGATCTCAAAATTAAAAAAAAAATCCAACTTAAATGACTCCACAATTATAATTCCTGGCATGGTGACCAGATTCTACTAACCTTTTCTTCTAAATAGTAAATGTGACAGTTTTTACTCTCTATACATTCTAGGTATAACAGCCATTTTTATGCACTAAAAATATACTGATTGAATTGGATAGATAACTAACAAATATCAATCTTCAGAAAAAAAATGAAATAGATTATTCAAAAACAGGGTGCATGAAAATTATTAAAAAGCACAATATAACATTGGTATTATTTAAGAATCCAATACAGGGGCAGCTAGGTGGTGCAGTGGATAGAGCACCAAGCCCTGGAGTGAGGAGGAATGAGTTCAAATCCAGCCAATTCCACAAATCTGAGATTGATTTAGGTAAAATTAAGTCCTTATTTTATAATGGAAAGTAAAAGTAAGAGTCATTTACACCTTGATGTGAACTAATGTAATGAAATTGCCAAAATGGTTCTCCCACATAAGAAAGGACTCGAAGTTTATTTGGAAGAAGTGACAGAGTCTGTGGAATTTGCCAGTGAGATGGACATGGACAGCAGCTAGGAGAGAGATGGGAGGAAATACTTCAAAGTAGTCTTTGGCATATTTGCATTTGGTCAGTATCTGCCTGTAACCAATCAATGTTCAAAGTCCTTTGTCTCAATACCTCAGGGCAGCAAAAATAAACAAGTCATTGCAATGTGAGACATTATCACCAAGCAAGGATCTTATAACTAGGTAATGACAATCTTGTGGGTATCCAAAATTTTTATTCTTCTGGGCCCCACAGCCCAACAAAAACTTATCAAGAGCCACATATAGAATTTAATATTTTTCTCTGACGACATTGTAACTCACTGTTACCAATGAGTAGAATTTTTAAAATGTAATAATGTGGCATGAATGAGCTTTGAGTTGTGGGTTGGACACCCCTCTCTAGGTACAGGGATTATACCTGGGATTTTAAAATCCAATCTACTTAAAAGCACTTTTTTTTTAGGTTTTTTTGCAAGGCAAATGGGGTTAAGTGGCTTGCCCAAGGCCACACAGCTAGGTAATTATTAAGTGTCTGAGACCGGATTTGAACCCAGGTACTCCTGACTCCAAGGCCGGTGCTTTATCCACTATGCCACCTAGCCGCCCCTTAAAAGCACTTTTTGATAACAAATATAAAGTGAAATTCAAATATGGCAAGAATAGGACTATCCACTGATATCAGAAATTAAAACAAGTGTATGTAAGCTTTACCTATAAAAACAAAATGTGAAAAAATGAATATAGAATGCCACATGAATAATGCAGAAAACTTTAAGTCTGAACAAAATAAATATGCTTTTTATATAGAAATAATTTTGTATGTATTGGCTGATGATAATAAACTTGATTTAGACATTCTTTGGTATGTCTACTTCTATTATATAACTATGGCCTTTCTGGCTCTGTCTTTCTAGGTCTATTTCTTGGAATAGTGAAAAATATTAGTTAAAAAAAAAAAAGAAAATGACTCCCTAAAGGAAATTTTCATTTAGCTAAAGTAGCTAATTTGTGAATTTTAAATACTTTTCAAAATATACATACAAATAGTTTACTGATTTCAGTCAGTCAGGTTATTGGTTGTCTGTTCTCTACTCACTACACCAAATATCCCGACAAGATGATGATAGAAAAAAGGGAATAAAGTCTTATTTTTGTTTTAATGCTTTTCTTTTTTGCTTATACAAAGGAGAAAACCCCTCTTCCTATTCCACAATTGTATGAAGAACATATATATTATGGTAAAATTTTTGAGTCATTGTCTCAAACATTTTTTTTTTAGGTTTTTGCAAGGCAATGGGGTTAAGTGGCTTGCCCAAGGCCACACAGCTAGGTAATTATGAAGTGTCTGAGACTGAATTTGAACCCAGGTACTCCTTACTCCAGGGCTGGTGCTTTATCCACTGCACCACCTAGCCGCCCCCTCAAACACTTTTATTTATTCACTGACCTCAAACATTTTTTGATGATAAAAATTTTTATTTTTAAAAATTGTGTACCATTTAGGTCTAATTATCTAATCACATCAAAAGTAACATACTGTTACTTTTTCTATTTTGTGAATAACTACTGCCAATTGTCAGCATTCACTACCAGATACAAGTCTAAGAGCTCGCTAAAGATAGATCTTTTTACTATTCATGAAATAGATCTAGAATGTTATAATTTTACCTGATCCTACAATATACTACTACAAATATTAATTATTTAACATTATTTGTCTCCAAGCACAAATTCCATAAAAAAAATTTAAATTCCGCTCCATTTTAAAGCATGCTATCTTTCCCTGTTAGCTAATATTTTTATTACATTTCTCTCTGATGCCTTATCCTTTTATAATTATTGCAATGCAAAGATCTTCACTATGGGGGGAAAATGATTCCATTTCCCTGCAAAACAACTTACTGTCAAAAGCCCTGTCTATCAAGGTCCAGACAGATCTGTATAACATCATTGCCAGTTTTTCAAACTGTGAAGAACCTGTTAATAATGTATCTCACTGGTAGCCAGAGAACCAGTTACTATGAAGAGCAATACTCCATAGGAGATCTGGTGATGCAGCAATATTATAATCTTATCACTAAGTCATTATCTATACAACTGACATCTCATAAAGTACTATCCACTTTAAAACTCTAGAGATTCCCCACTCATCATACAAATTTACTTTTTCTATTTTTCTTGACTGGTTATATATTTTTCGAACACTATACAGTATAGCCAAAATGGCCTAAGGAATTGCTGTCCCCAATGTCTGCAAGTTCTTCCCTTCTTGGGAACCTTTTTGTTTCTAAGGTTAATTTCACATGTATCTCATACAGAGAAATTTTGTATATTATCTGATATCTAAAGATCTTTCCAATATATTATAATCTCCTTGAGGGAGGAACTTTTCATTTTTGTTTTCTTCTACCTGGAGAAGGCCCTTAACAAATGTTTGTTGAACTAAATTGAAGAGAAAGGTACAGAAAACCATGCAAGTAATGATGAACTTCAATGAAAAGCACCAACTGTCATAATCAGAACTACTGCTTACCTGTTATCTTTCCCTGGATACATCTGAGTATATTCAACTCTGTACTTTTTGGCGAAAAGCATAAAGGCATTCATTGGTCTTTTGCACTTGTTAGGAGAAGTGGCACTCACAGTACTTGTAGTCCCTGAGCTGTGGCTTTTGACAGCTTTACTGTACAAAGAATTGGAAGAAAGCTGTGATGATCCAGCAGAGACACAGTTTTTGCTGCATTCGGATCTTTCAAAGTCCTTACTACCAGGTCCTCCACAAGATAAAGATGCACGACGCTGACGAGCCATGCTACTTAACACATAAACAGCAGATGAATCCATAGGTGTGAAGTCATAACTAGAATCATAAAAATAAATATATTAAAATTGTTGTCATTAAATGCAGACTACCCCCCCCCCAGTTTTAATACTGATTCTTCTCAAATTGTCTTATTTTTTCCACTTGCTTGGGCATTCCTCCAATTAGAGAAAAGACTTTTTCTTAGCAACACCAAGCACTTAGCTTAGATTAAGCTTCTAATCAATAAATATGCCATATATTTTTTACTAATTCATTTCTCCTCAACATATAATTGATAACAAACTTTTTTCTAGGCCTTGTTTAATATCTGATACTTTTCTATCATTAATGACATCACCATACCTTTCTATCCTTAAACTGATTATATAGAACAGCTCAGGAATCTGAATCTCATCTGCCAGAATACTACTAAAAATCAAGGTCTATTTTGAGAAAGTTTTTGATCGGTTAAGATGGTAGTGTAACCATTAAATTCTCCTGCATTTCATTCAAATTAACACTCTTCAGAACACATTTACTTTAACAAAATTGGTTATCTAGTTCCCTAAACCACAACATCTTAGGAACAAAATATTTAAGGAAGCATGGGAAAAGAGATGGAAGTCTTCTAGAGCAGGGATGTCAAATTCAAATAGAAATAAGGATTCCTGAAGGCTATATATTGACAATTTAAAAATGTAAATATTACTTTATACTGTGTTTTTATTTTGTTTGTATACTATCTCAAAACAAATTTTAATCAAGCTATAAAGATGGCCCATGAATTTGATCTGTTCTAGAACAAAAGTTCTTAATCTGAGTTCTAAAGAGCCCTTAGATTTCAGGATAGTTCACAAATTTGGATAGGAAAAAAAATACAGCTTTATTTTCACTAGCCTCAAACTGAAGTTTAAATAATTGAAACTTATTTATTTAAAGACTATTCTGAGAAAAGATCCCCAGTTCATGACAAAAAGGTAAGAACTCTTGAGCTCTTGATCTATTTAACAGGCACAATGACACCAAAACTCTAGAAAACTAATATAGAAATTATGAAATATAGTCTGGGATAAAAAGTCTTACTCCAAATAACCCTCAAAGGGTCTAAATAGTTTTTTTGACTAAATATAATAAACAACATTCATAAGATGATTTACATAATCAAAAAGTTTAAGTTATGTTAAGTAAATTGTTTATAAAAGCAGAGCAGTATGTGACATTTTAGAAAGGTTTTGATGGGAAATTATTCCAATTTTTAAGTTTCATTTAAGTTTCAAGTGGAGGTTGCTAGGTGCCTCAGTGAAATCAGAAGATCCTGAATTCAAATCCAGCTTTAAGATATTTACTAGCTGTGACCCTGAGAAAGTCACTTCCATTTGTCTTAATTTGTTGGAGAAGGAAATGGCAAATCATCAAGAAAACCCCACAAAAAGTCAGATACACACAAATAAAAACAAAGCTTCAATTATCTAGAAAATTCAATGATGTGCATACCCTATTATTCAGATAAAGCACATTGTTATAATAAACAATGCAAGAAGAAATCATAATCATACATAGAGTCACCACTAATATAAATAACAACCTACGGATGACTTAAGTCTCTTTACTAACATTATTGGGCCTTGTGTCAATTCTTGGCTTTCCCTTATTACATATTTTTGGGTGTGAAATCTCATTTCAGTTATATGTATGGAACCCAATTTCTACTTTTCTACCCTTTTAAAAATAACCTAGTAACGAATCAAGAAAAACAAGTGCTGTGTGTCAGAATTTTGAAGAGGAAGTACACATTTCTAGAAGACCAGTAGATATTGTTATAAATAAAATCAAGACAAAGTAAATAAATGTAATTGCCACCCATTGCTGCAAATAGCACAACAAAAGTGGGAACATAATTTTCACTGGAGCATCAAACATCTAATATTCAAACATTGTGATTTAACATTATTACATCCAAAAACTTCAGGAAAAAAAAATCTTACTTTAAATTGTACTCTTCTTCCTACAAAATTATTGTGCAAGGTAACTTAACTAGGTGACGCTATTGATTGGATTACATGTAATTATTTTTATGAATAATTTAAATAAACTTGCTAACAAATTACAGTATGGTCAAAATTCAAAAGCTATGGGAAGCTTATAGGTAAGAAACATTTAAACAATAAGCAATGATGTTTGCACATCAATACAAACTTTTTCTAAAAATAAGCATTTTCAGATTTGTGATTTTTAAAAAATTGAATCTTCTCTAGATTTATAAACAACAGAAAACACAAACTATCCTTAGCATACCTTAATAAAACGTTTTTTAAAATTCTAATGTATAATAGGAAAAACCCACTAGTCAGGACTGAAGTTTTTCAAGGTCCCATGTGACCTTGAATTTGGAATCAGAGGACCAGATTCAAATCTTCTTTCTTCCATTTGTTTTATTTTGGGCAAATCACGTAAGGGTCTCTTCTGGCTTTAATGGTATGAAAAATAATTGTATTTCAAAATACCCAGTCTAGAGTAAAAAAAGATTTGGTTACCCTGCCCTCTAGTGGCAGAAGCACAGCATATCAGTAATTCAAGTTTGGGGTTTCCCTCCAACTGTATTTAAGGATCTCCAACTTCACAACTAGGTGAAAACTCAAATAAGTAAAAAATCTGAAATATTTTAATTATGTAATTTTTATAATTCTAACTAAAAGAAACCTATGAAACATATGGAACAAGTTTTTAAAAAATATTTTTATATTTACAAACTCTAGGAAATTAAAAACAAATTCCATTTTCATAAATAGAAATGCTGGTTTGACCAAGGGAAAAGTCTCAAATGTGTCCAATACTCAGAAGATGGCAATTAGCAATGCCTTGTTGTAAGGTCAATTAAAACATGCTTATATCATCTAAATTTCTACTGCTTTCCAGTAAAGTACCCTGTTTATTATCACACCTATTTATTACTTATCTTTCCCAGATGTGAGATAGCTAGAACTTTTTCCAATAACTCCTTATTTTACATTTGGCATGGAAGCAATTTAGATATCTCCTTAGTTTGTCATTTAGTTTGCCTTCTTGTTCTATGGAGTATATTTTTTGTTTTTTTCTTTTCCTAAACAGAATTCATTCCAAAATTTACACACCAAAGTAGCACCTAAAAGGTACAGTGTTGGACCTGTAATCAGGAAAACAAGTTCAAATCTACCTTCATACACTTAACTAGTCATGTGATCTTGGACTTACTATATTTGCCCCAGTTTCTCCATCTGTAAAATGTGGATAACAACAGCAATTTATGAACTTCTTATCTCTATATAATAAATTCCATTACAATATAAATTTAATTTAAATATTCTAAAGACTTTCCTCAGTTACTACACTAAGTTCTTAAATTGAACTGTTAATTTCCTTTTATGGAAGCCTCTAAAGAATAGAATCATTCTAGCCCATAATGAGAATTCCTTTGCTTTAAAAAGTAATTCAGCTATGAAAATAAGTGTAGCTTGTAACATAAATCTAGGTATTTCACTGACTCATAGAACACAGGTTATGAGCCAGTTCTTATTTGACAGGAAAATATTCAAATCTCATCAATTTGAATGTTCTCTTTAATGAAGACCACAACCTATCTTTTGCTTTTCCATATCTCTTGTTCATTAAGCTCTATGTGGCCACCTAACACTCACATCCTTCCTCTCTTGATATCCCAATGATAACAGTGAAGCATGCTGGCTATTCACCTGCCATCCCCTCTCTCTCTCTGTGACCAACCATAGAAGAGAAGAATTAAAATATGATTTGATGCACATTTTCTTCAAGCAACTAAAGTCCCTAAATATTTGGTGCATCATTTTTAAGGCATTTCTAAAGATGAGATTTTTAAAAATGGCAAAAGAACAAAATTTTGATCTATCCTCAGAGCTGATCTGTTTAATTCAATTCAACTCAGTAGCATTTATTAAGCTCCTATTTTTTATAAGGCAGCAAAACTGGATGGTAGAAATATAAGAAAAACACAGCAGGCAGGCTCTACCTTTAAAGAACTTTCAGTCTAATGAAGGGGATACAACATATCCATAAATACAATTGAGATAATAAAACAGAATCTACTATCTCCTCAAAATCAATTGTCTTCTAAACTTCTGCCAAGTATACCCCTCCTCTCTCCATCCTTCATGCTCAGTTCATTCCCCACATCCATTTTTTTTTTTTTAGGTTTTGGCAAGGCAATGGAGTTAAGCGGCTTGCCCAAGGCCACACAGCTAGGTCTGAGTGTTTGAGACCAGATTTGAACCCAGGTACTCCTGACTCCAGGGCCGGTGCTTTATCCACTGTGCCACCTAGCCGCCCCGTCCCACATCCATTTTCCATGTGTCATCAATTTAACCTCCGCATCTCTCCTTTCTCATACCACTATCAATTTGGACTATTGCAATTACCTTCTCCACTCCATTCTCTATAATACTACCAATCCTAAAGCAAAGGTCTAACTATGGAACTCTTCTGCTTGCATCTTCTTTATAATGCTCCTTCACAAATTACCTGGGGTTCAGACAGACTGAATATGGGCTGCTCCTCCCCAGATACAACTTGGGGCTGTGTCTTGGCTGTCTTTCCATGCAGGGAAAGCGTACTCTTTTCACCTCAGAATCTTTAATTTCCTTCAAAACTCATCTCTAAACACCACCTCCTGTGCATGGTCTTTCTGACTGCTAGTGGTTTCCCCTCCCTCACCCCAATTCCCTGTATTTATTGTGTGCATTGTCTTCCTGACAGAATATAAGTTCCTTGAGAACAAGAACTTTCACTTTTGTCTTCATGTCCTCAGTGCCTAGAATGGTGCCTAGCATGTTGTAGGAGCCTGATAAATGCTTGCTAAATGACACAACAATTCAAATTTTAAAGGTTTTTAATAGATTCAACCCCTTTCCTAAATGACTCTACACATCTCCAAATTTCTTATTTTATTTTCCCCTAACAACTTCATTTAATTTTATTACTTTGGTATTTCTCCCTAACACATTTTCTTTGATGTTTTATAAAGTCTTGAAGGTTTCTATGCACCTGTAAATATTTGTCTTAATACTACAAGCAACTATTACAAAATGTTATTTAAAATTTTAAAAAAAGAATGAGTCCAAGATTACCTTTTAAATGTATCAAAAACACCTGAATCATCAAAATTAATGGCATCGGGGTGTCCTGGAGGTAGACATACATCGCCAATATGAACTTCACAGCATGGAATGCCATGCTGAACCACAGTCAGGCTTGGATAAAATGATGACCAACCTATAGTTGTATATAATAGTAACATAAGCACACTGATGCTAAACCTGATTTATTGTTCCCCTTCCCCCCAATGCATCTTTTTTTATTTCAGATAGTTTACATGTCTATGTGTGTATATGTGTATATGTATACACACACACACCCCAAAATGTCAAATCAACTGTTAAAGACAGATGAATTTTTTTTCTAATGCTGATTATTAGCTCTAGGTAATTATTTTCTCCATGAAATTAATGTTAACAAATCTAGCACAAAATAATGGTTGCTATTCATAATGATGACATCAGGATTTCAGCAAAGTAAATACTTTCTCAAATATTTAAGATTAAATTGTGTTTTTCATAATAATAGTGCTAAATGTATTTATCATAATCTACTTCTCTAAAAATTATTGATTCAAATATGGTACTATTACCAATCAGATTATCTGATTATAAAGTCACTATTCACTAGAACATACCAGATAATACCCATATTTTCATTGCAAGTAGAATCTTTGTGGAAGGCAATTTTAATCATGAATCACAAAAAAAAATCATACTCTTTGATTGAGAATTTACTTTTAAAACTTATTAAAAAGAACTATTCAAAAATTTACTTAATAGCATTATTGCTAATAGCAAAAAGCTAAAAACAAATTTCAACAATTCATAAATGGTTTGAATGGTATATTAACGTAAAAGAATACTGTAATGACATTAAAAATTATGAGAATTTAAAATTTTTTAAGGTTTATATATGCAAGGTGAAGAAAGTGGAAGTAGAGGACATCATCCTATGACTTATGTGTGAATATACAAAGGACCTGTTATTTCATTAGTGATTAATGTCCACAACCAGTCTATGATTTATTAGGTAAGTACTAGAGAGATGCCTGAGACATGAGGAGGAGCAGAGTCCTTTCCAAAGTCACAAAGCTGGTGAAACATCAGAGGTGGGATTTAGTCTTCCTGAATCCAAGTGGAGCACTCTATCCACTAAGCAACATTGCCTCTACATTATATTAAATATGACATTACATGACCACAACTAAAAGGCAATGACAGAATGGATAGAGAGGCAGCCCCCAAACCAGGAAGCCCTTCAGGTCCCACATCCAATGCCCAGAGCTATGGGCTCCGGCACCAGTTCCTCAGCCTCTCAACTCTATAAAACTCTTGGGCTGTAGATGGCTTTCAAACTGATCTGAATTAGAGAATTTCCACACTAAAAGTTCCCCAAAGCAGTGAAATCACAGGCCTGATCCTAACCCCATCCTATTCCTCAAAAGTTTATAACCATATAAAAGAAAAAATGTATAAACATTTGCTTATAGGCATTAATGAGTAAATGACAAAACATAGCTGAGTACCAAGTTATATCTTTGTGTGTATATATGTGTATATATATGTATATATACACACACGTATGTGAAATATATACACATATCCTAAGTATAATTATGATAATGATTTTTAATACGCCCGCTAACAGAAAAGTAAATATTAAAGTCATTTATATGCAAAAATGCAATTATATTTACAAGCTGCTGTTATTTAAACGAATAAATAAATGAACCATTACACCTACAAAATCAACAAAGTCATAAGACACTATGAAAAGATGTTTACTTTGGAAAAAGTATTATCTACCATACCTTTATTTTTAACATAGAAAGGATGGTCCAGTTTACACTCAACAGTAAGTAAACCATCTTCTACTGTACCAGGATCAAAAGTCAACTTCAGTACAGATTCGCCAAATGAAACACTTTCTTCATGTGATAACAACTTTAGACCATCAGAACCATAACCCTGAGAAAATATGTACAGTATGAATGAAACAAACATGCTAACCAGCAGTGTATAAAATTTCCATGGTTTTTTTACATGCATTTGTCAAGAAGTAAATAAAGGCAATTAATTCTCAAGTAATTCATTAAATTTGGGAATCCTCCTTTTTGTGGATTACTTAAGGTAAAATTTTAATGCTGATGTGCCATCTCTCGCTCATTCTCTTTTCCAAATATGAATCAGTGTACTCTTCATAGTATGTAAAACTACATTTAGCATAATGAAAATATGAATTTTTTTTTTTAGATTTTTGCAAGGCAAATGGGGTTAAGTGGCTTGCCCAAGGCCACACAGCTAGGTAATTATTAAGTGTGTGAGACCAGATTTGAACCCAGGTACTCCTGACTCCAAGGCCGGTGCTTTATCCACTACGCCACCTAGCCACCCCAAAATATGAATTTTAAGGCAAAAAAAATTCTCATCACTCCCTCATTTAACTCCTTACTACTGTAATGGTAAAGGTATATAATTATAAATATACTACCAAGAAATTGCCACCTAAAATATGTACTGTATTAAAATGAAAATAACTAGAATATATCTTTCCATATTACTTCTGGATCATAGCCTAAGGAAATGAAAATACTATTTCAGAAATATCTAAACTGTAAAGAATTAAAGCCCTACCTTTTGGGTACCCACAGGGAGATCTTCACTCTCACAGCTCTCAGATCGGGCAAAATCTTCAACATCTTGCCATTCTTTATTGCGCCCCTTGTGAAAACATAGACGAGTGCCTGAAATTTAATTTGAACAGGAAATCCAAATATTGAAATGATGTCTTACAAGGGCAGAATCTGCAAAACATACCACATAACATACCTTTCAAAAAACAACATACCACATACATACCTTTCAAAAAACAATGCCACACAGTGGAAGGCCAAGAATTGCACCATCCCAGATCATCATCATCTGAGAGGGAGGACATGCAGAAAATTCCAGACTCTGATTCACTACTTGCCTAAAAAAAAAGAGAAAAACCAAACATTTTTATATAAATTACTAATGCTTGCAATCAGCAAATAGATATTACATATAGTATTTTCTCTAAACAGAAAGAAACATGGAGTCCTCTAAAAAGTTCATTTCTTGGAGGCTATACTTTCTCCCACTTTCTCAAAATGTATAAAGCATCATATACACCCCAGTACATTAAGAATACATCAACATTTCACAAGTATAAGTTCACAAACCACTGAAGGAAAAGAAAAAAAAAGTATCTTTTTTAAAGTAAAAAAAAAAAGAATTCAATGGTTCTTTTGTCAACTTTTTTAACCTCAACAAACAAACTCACCCTTTCATGTCTTACTGATGCTTCATCCTTCCAATGATGATTAGAGAAAGTAGGCTCACCCTTGGAAGAAGACACTGGTGGAGGACGTGCGTAGGAATGTAAACTTTTGCTAGTTGCTATGATGTGTACAGGAGATGATCTAAAATGAAGCATTTTTAGCTTTAAAAACTGTGTTCTTCAAATCAACTTTTTTCTCTTGACAAAAGTTATTTCACAATCAAAATCTAATATTGCACAAAATCCTTATTTGGAAAATGCAGTTGAAGAGAAGTAAGATGCCTATATATTATATACTTTATGTTATTATATTCCCCAAAATTAACAAAGCCTATCCCCATGTTCATTTCTAAATACCTAATGTCTTGTTCATGTCCTCACATTTTAGGCACCAAATATTTTTTCAGCATATCATTTTATCCATATTTATACCTTCTTTCTGAAGGATTTTCCAGGTGCTGGAGTTCCCTATCTGCTTCCCACCCTACCCTCATGAATACACAACTCAAAATGTAAGGTACTCCTGACTCCAGGGCAGTGCTGCACTGGCCCTGGAGTCAGGAGTAGTACCTGAGTTCAAATCCAGTCTCAGACACATAATAATTGCCTAGCTGTGTAACCTTGGGCAAGTCACTTAACCCTATTGCCTTAAATAAAAGAAAAATTATGTTCTCGTTTTTCCTGATATGATGAATGCATATGAAACCCTGTTTTTTACCTGTTGCTTCATCCTTCATCTCTGCATGAATAATGTGAAATTAACCAGTCCTCTTTGGTATTACCCAGTTACAACTTCAGACAATCAAATATCAATAATTAAAAGATTTTGAACATGATATAAAAAATGACTTAAAACAGTCAATGATTTAGTGTTTAACAAAGGCAGTCAAGACAGCTGAGCCTGCCTTTCCATCTTGTTCCCTGGGGGAAAAAGGGGAAGCACAGAAAATTCTGCAGAGAATAAATTCGTATCTTTACAGCATACTCCTTAAATGCTTGTTTGTATTTATTTTCTTCTGAAAAGTTTACTCCATTTTATAATAGTAAATTCCATAAGTAAGCATTTAATAAATATTTGACTATTGACCATATGGCAGAGTGGGAGCTTCTGAAGTTACTCAGCTCTGGGAACAACAGGATTCTGCTAGGAATCCTTCACATGAGAGATGACATGGCTATACCATTCCTCCAGTACCCCCATGTGCACAGGCACATGCTTTCATGTGCAAATGCAAACGCACATACACACAATCTTTGGTGGGATTCTGTAATTGTGCTAAAATTTAAATGTCATTTCCATTTCTGTAAGAGCCTGTTTGTTGGTTGCTACTGTTTAATCCTTTCAATTGTGTCTGACTCTTCATGACTCCATTTTGAGTTTTCATGGCAGACACTGGAGTGCTTTGCCATTTCCTTCTCTAATGCATTTTACAGATATGGAAACTGAGGCCAAGAGGCTGAAATAATTTATCCAGGGTCACCCAGCTAGAGTGTCTGAGACCAGCTTTGAACTCCATGCCTACCAAGCTGCCCCATGCTCTAGTTTATAATAACTAAAACAAGGATAAATCCCATTATCTTGGCAGATGACACTCTGGCTTATTTTCTTTTTTTTCTGGTTTATTTTCTAACAAGAAATACTAAACAAGTAAAAAAAATAATCCATTTTTTAAAAAAGATGCCTTTGATTGATTTGATCCTTGTTCCATTCATTACAATAGTTTTAAAAAGTAGATTACTGATTTATCTACCCATGGAATCTGGTGCTTGAGAATAGACCAAAGGAGGGTCTAATTTTAATAATTATTTAACTCGGCAGCTAGGTGGTGCAGTGGATAGAGCACCAGCCCTGGAGTCAGAAGTACCTGAGTTCAAATCTGACCTCAGACACTTAATAATTACCTAGCTGTGTGGCCTTGGGCAAGTCACTAAACCCCATTACCTTGGGAAAAAAACCTAAAAAAAAAAGGGGATTACTTCCATTTCACTATGGGGTGGCTAGGTAGTGCATTAAATAGAGCACCGGCCCGGGAGTCAGGAGTACCTGAGTTCAAATCTGGCCCTCAGACACTTAATAATTACCTAGCTGTGTGGCCTTGGACAAGCCACTTAACCCTGTTTGCCTTGCAAAAACTTTTAAAAAATAAAAATAATTAACTAAAAATTGTGGAACCTCTGACATATTGCATAGGAAATGTTGGAATACTGATTTTTAAGCTACAAAGCAACCAAGTAAACTAGCATAGGCCTATAGATAACAGATGAAAGAAACAATGCTGCAGGTTAATATTAATAAGCTAATGATTAGGATCACCACATTTCTTTAAGCCAAAAGAAATGTCATTTCCAAGAAAAATAAGGAAAGGGCTGGTAAGATGTTGGTAACATGAAAATAATTGTGTTGCCTAATTTTAGTAAACACAAAAAACACCCAACAGCTTGATTTTATCTTAAATGATGTCGTTCATTCATCCAGAAAGAATTAAATATAAAAGTTTAACTGAAAAACCAAAAGATTTCATTTTCAGTGGTCAGGACCACAATTATTAATGAAGGGGTTCATTTCTGGAGTTATTACAAATCTGATCTACCAAAACCCTAATCCAAATAAATTGTATGGTTCAATGCATAATTTAACCTAATAAACAGGTCAATTAAGCTAGGAAATTAAAACATTAATAAATGAAAAACATTTTATAACTATCAATAGCAAAATGGTTATTTTATATTCTTCTTAAAAAATAAACTCAACATTCCTACCTGTTATAAAATGAGCACTGCATAAGAGGACTTTGTGGACTTGTGGCTATGTTTGCCAGTTCTGTCAGCCAATCCACCTCATTTTCACAATATGAATTTTCTGACATGACTGAGGTATTCTGGCTCCACGGTGCCCTTGTATATTCTTGATGAGAAATGTCTCCACTAAGTTGATATATGGATGATTGGGTAGAATCATTCTGAACAGCTTGAAGTTCAGGAAGGTCATCTGCACACAAGTAAACCCAAAATTGCACATAAGAAATTATTTATTTAGGGCACATTATTATAACTGGGGGAAAAGAAGTCTTTCAATGTAAAATATCCATATTAAACATTTGGAAACATTAAAGATCATAATCTCAAAATTAAAGATGGAATGATTTTCCTTGTATTATGTCTTGAATAACAACAACGTTTAGATTTGAAATTTAACTATATGTATGTTAGTTTGATAGATGAGTAAAGATCAAATATCTATTAATGCAGCAATGAATTTAATTCTCTAAACTATTATACTTGACAACCATCTAAAGGGTCATAACAGGTGATTTTTACAATTCATACTGGAGTAACATAAAAAAGCTATACAGAAAATATATAACATTATAAATCTCCTTGGTTACACTTAGATATTAAAGTTTATAGAGAAACAATAAAGGGCAGGGGGAGAACCCCACATCTCTGATTCTTAGTTGTCTCATTATAAAATGAGGGAGTTAGTGTAGGAGACCTTTTAAAGGTATCTTCCTAGTTCTAAATCTTTAATTCTCATTATTTTTACCCACATTTCTTGAAACCTTTTTCTGAAATTAAAAGCTATCCCATCTGAAACTTTCATTCAGAATATCTATTCCTAAAACCCAAACTAAAAGATATTATCTCTCGAAACTCTGATCACAGGTCTCTCTTTCCAAATCTGTCTCATAAAACTATACCACATCAGTGTACCTCTACTCAATCATGATAAACAATACATTCAGCCACTATCTATTTCCTAATTTTCCACTAAATTTATTAAATTAAGCTTGATTCTGTCCCTCAGGCTCAGGCTACACAACAAAAAGGAATTGGAGTCAATGAAGTGAAGCTACTGAGGGAATCTGTCCATCAGATCTTCTGTTTTTAATTCTTAACTGTAAGGCCCCACAGCACCTACTGGATTGGTAACCTACTCCAAACTGAAGAATCATTCTACCCCTCTGCTCCTCCACCTGCAACTGGAAATGATCAAGCATTGAATGGCTCCATTTGTTAGGAAAGCATAAATTCTTAACATTTATTAAGGAACAATGTGCAAGATAACATGCCAGGTGCTAAAGAAACAAAGATACAAAAAGGAGAGATAAATACACTAATAATTGTAATACAAAGTGGGAAATAAAGCTAAAGTGAACGTTCTGTAATGTTATGAGTTCCATAAGGGTTGGGACTATCATATTTGATCCTCAAATAGCTCTACATATAGCAGAAACTTAATAAAAATTTTAGATACTGAAAAATGAAGTAGAATACATTCATATGAAAGAAGGGGTAGGTAATCTTCAAAGATAAAGTAGTACCTGAAAGATTTCAACCAAGAAAGTTAAGATTCCTTCTAGGAAGGAACTGGGGAATGAGAAATAGCAAGAATAAAAGCTGAAAGCTGAGAGAGGGCAGAATGACATGGTGGTGGTGAGTAGTCCAGTTTTGCAATGAAAAAAGAGTATGTCAAACTGTAATATAAGGTAAGGCCAGAAAGGTATATTGCAGAAGTCTTCAAAAGACAAGAGTTTATACTATATTTGAAAGGTAACAAGCTGCTCATTGCTACTTTTTTAAGTAGGAGTGATATGATCAAAAATGTTTAATAATCAGTTCAATGTAGTTCAATAAAATTTTAATTTGATTTTAAATCACATTTTAAAAGCACAAAATAGAATTATCTGGAAATTTTCTAATGGAGGAAGTCACAAATATGATCAGATTACAGGGTAAGAACTGGAGCTGGCTATGTAAAAATTAATGCTTAATCTTATGGAGAGGCCTGGATAATTTCTGAAAAGTAGTAAATTGTTTACCAAGCTCCATGTGTTCATCACAGGAAGCATATCCAGGTGAAGATGGCAAATTCTCATTACACTGCAGCAACTCCAAGGAGTCATTCATTCCTGAAGCTCTCTTGTCCATTACCAGCAGGAGTTTCTGTACTGCATTAGACATTTGATTTGTCTTCACTTCCCACACCATGTTATGGTGTTCAGACTTAAAAGAAAAATAAGTAATGTAAATGAAAATGGCAAGATATGTGATCTTGGGAATTTTAACTACAAACAGATCAAAGGCATCATAATCTTGCATCCCCTCACTCATTTATTAAGTCTACATATACTGCTCCTCAGAAATTTAGGCAGATTCCCTAATACATCCTGATCTGCAACTATAAAATTAACATGCAAACTTTATCTACATGTCAGATTCTGAAGTTATCATAATGCTGAATTTGTACAAGTCCTTTCTAAAGAATGCAAAGGACATTACTTATATAACTATTTTATTTAACCTAACAACATTCCTTAAAACCCTGGGGCCGATCTCCAATTATTTGTTTAAAAGAGTCTTTATGTTTGAAGACAATCCAATTGAACAAAACATTAGTTAAACACTTTACTAAGTCCAAGAACTATGCCAGGCACAAAAGCAAAATGAAAACGGTCCCTGGCCCCAAAGAGCTTACATTCTACTGGTGGGGAAGTAGGGAATAAAACATGCAAAATAGGTAAATATACACATGGTAATTTGAGGGAGAGGAACAAAAAAAACAGGGACGTGAGGTAAGAAACCTATCAATATGAAGTCTTACTTGAAGATCATATAAGTGAGGTTTATTCCCAAACTTTAAAAGGGGAGTGAGTATAAAGCAAGTGGGAACCAAATCATAGAAGTACTGGAAAGAGAGCTGGATGTAGTCAGGATAAATATATTCAAATCCTGATCCTAACATTTTTCTTAGTTGAGTGCCATAAGCCAGTCATCAAACCTCTCTGAGCATCAGTATCCTTTTTTTCATAAAATAAGAATGCCATGATTTGCATTAACCACTACATTGTTTAATTTGAATCTTGTACATCTTAAAGCAACATATATAAGTGAACTATTCATATTATACTGCAAAAAAATCCTTTTTGTTCTTAGATCCATAGAATTCATTACTTGTTTCCTACAATTTCTAAATAAAAAGATTCTTAAATAACATTATAAAGAATAAGGTCTTAAAAGAGCTTTACAAGAAAATATATTTTAAAATAACCACAAAATTTTGACATTACATCTCTTAAAAATAAAGGAAAATCACTTATTTTATCATAATCTGACTATTCTAGGCTGAACAATAATGAAATAGCTAGGTGGTGCAATGGATAGAGCACTGGGCCTGGAGTTGCAAAGATGAATTCAAATAGAACCTAAGACACTTAAAAGCTAAAAGTGACACTGGGCAAATCACTTAACCTTGTTAGTTCAATTTCCTCATCTTTTAAAGGAGGAAATAAAAGTTCCCTTTGCCCAAATGACGAAGCTCAAATGTAATATAGATTTGTAAAGCACTTAGCACAATGTCTGGCACATAATGGGCATTACAGAACAGAATTGTCGTTGTTACTGTTATTTTTATACCATTGATTTGAAGAGATATAAAACACAGAACATAATAGCTAAGCCAGCAGCAAAATCCAACTTTCAAGTCCCCATATATCATTATCTGCATAACTTTGGTTTTATCATTCCCTGGAACTGGTCCTTCTTTTTCTCATCTATAAAATGAAGTTGATGGACAAGATGACCTCCTACATGACCTTCTACTCTTAATCTATACTATATGAAGGAGAGGGAATAAGCATTTATTAAGCATTACTATATATATATATATGCCAGACTCTTTGAGATATTTGCCAAGTAATTACCATGTCTTCCAAACAATAGCTCTGTGAAGCAGGTGCAATTAACCCCGTTTTATAGAATAAACTGAGGCAAAACAAGTTAAGTGAATTGCCCAGAGTCACAGGATGATTAAGTGTCTGAGGCTACAAGTGAATGCAAACTTTTCCAACTGCAGGTCCCGCATACACTATCCATGGTGAAAATGCCTCTTCAACCTGTTTACAATGATTTTCCCAAGTTAGCATGAAAATCTCAGATTAATGAATTTCTTTAATTTATACACAGAACATTTTTTAATTGAGGATCAGCCTAAGTGTTAGAAGAGGGTGCCAAGAAATTCTTTGCAAAATCTTTCAACGTTTTTCAAAGAAACTTAGTATTTATCTGCTTTAAGATTAACTAAGGGTAACAAACTTTCCTCTGCATTCACTCAATCGGAATACTTCCCCTATGGACTATCAACTTGACAATATGTATCAAAAGAAGTCCTTTGACTACAACATACATACCAATTCAATCCAAAAAAATAAGTATCTAATATGCACAAGACGCTGGGGATACAAAATGAAAAACTTCTTAAAAAAAATCAAAACATACAATTGTCAAGTGTTCTGGACTAATGAAAATGCACTGAAATTTTTCTTCTTGCTTAATAGGTTTAGTAATGCTTTTAATTTCATTAGGCACAGAAAGCAAAAGGCATCAGAAAAGACATAGGATAGAAAATAAACTTCCAAGTTTTATTAGTTTTGGTCAATTTATTCACTCTCTTCAACAATACCTGCTTACAAACTGTTTCAGCAGAAACCTAAAAGGTACTAAACTTCATTAAAGAATCATTCTAATCACTGACTCCATCTCCTTGAAGTGACACATCCTTCACATATATATCATCTGTGGGACAACTGAAAGAATACTAATTTGGAATCAGAGGGACTTAGTTTGAATCCTGACTCTGCCACAGTTATAAGTCATATAACCTTGCCTACGTGTTTTCTCATCTGTAAAATATTCCTACTTTTATTGTCATGAAAATGTCAAGAGGATCAGATGAGATGATGTAGTCAACTGCTATGTAAATCTTGAAGTGATGCACAAATACTGAAAATTGCTTGTAATATAAGAAGAGTGTCATGGAAAGGACCCTAGACAAAGTCTTAAGTTTTAGTTCTAGTTTATGTAGATATATGAGGCTATTAAGACCAGTTCTAAAAGAACAGTTGTGACAATTAAACGAGAAAGCTCTCTGAAATCAGAGACATCTGGGGCAGCTAGATGGCAATGGATACAAAGCAATGGTCCTGGAATCAGGAGATCCTGGGCAAGTCTTAACTTCGTTTGTCTCAGTTCATCTGTAAAATGTGCTAGAGAACAAAATGGCAAACCACTTCAACGTCTTTGCTGAGAAAATCCCAAATGGGGTTACAAAAAGGTGGGATAAAAGTAAACAACATAAACAATCTCTTAATTCATCAGCCTCTTAATTGACCTTAGAATAATACCATCGTGGGCACAAAATAAACAAATAAATGTGTATGATTATTCAAAGACTAGAAATCAGAGTTGTTCAAATTCAACCTTTTGGAAACAGCGTCATATAACAACAACAAAAAAATCTAAATTTAATTCAAAAAACCAAATAATAACTAATATTTACAGAGGCTTTACTCTGTTCCAGGAGGCAACTGAGGCATTTCGTTTTATCTTTATTAAGCATGATTGGCAGGTGCCATCATAATCATTCTCATTTTACTGTAAGGAAACTCAGACAAGCGACTTGCCCAGGGTCCCCCCTCAGGGCTCTATCCACCGGGCCACCCCTTTGTCTCTAAGTCCTGTCTCCCTTAAAGGACAAGGACTTCAGTTTCAACGTGAGTTTATCTCCCAAAGAGCCTTTTCTTCCTTCTTCTGCTCCGCATCCATCTGCTCCGGTCTTAAAGGGGCGGCGGGGGAGGGGAGTCCAGGCAGGGCCCAGCCCGCCCGGCAGACGTGGCGGCTCAGGAGACCGAGCGGCTTGAATGGCACGCGCAACTCGGGGATCCCTTCCGGGCCCCATTCATTCCCCGCCACGCTGACCTTCCACCCTGCACCTTTCCCCCCTGCCCCGTCCAATGGCGCGCGGGCTCGCCCGCCCCCGCCCCCCACGGAGGCTGTCGGCACAGACCGCGCCTGCGGGAAGCGCCGGCGCCGGCGGGGCGGGGCGGAAGGGCCCCGCCCCCTCCGCCCCGCCCCGCCCCGCGCAGGCCGCGCCGAGCCCCGCCCCCTCCGCCCCCCTCGCCTCCATGACTCATCCCCTCCCCCCCGTCATGTGACCGCCGCCTGGACGCGCCGCTTGTTTATCCCCCTTCGGCACAGCCCCACTGCGCAGGCGCCCCAGAGCCCATTCATTCGAACTGCGTAACAATGAGCCCCGGGGCCCGGGGGCTCGGGGAGGTCCGCGGCCCCGGCCGCCTCGGCGCGCGGCGCGGCCCGGGGTGGGGCGGAGGCGCCGGGCGGCCGCCCTGCCGCGGCCCCGCTCCTCGGGAGGCCCCGGCGCTGCCACCCCGCCGGGGCCCCCGGCGCCCCGGCCCGTCCCCGCGGGCCCTCGGGGCGCCCCTGCCCGGCGGCGCCGCCCGCCCCGCGCCCTCCCGCGGCCCGCCCCGGAGCTCCCCCGCCAGCCTCGGGCCGCGCCGGGCGGCTGCCGCAGGCGGCTCCGAGCCCGCCGGAGCGGGGCCGGGGAGCGGCGTCCCCCGCCCCGCGGCGGCCCGTCCTCCCGCCGGCCGCCCTCCCCCCTCCCCAAGCCGGACGCAAACAAGCCCGGCTGCGGGGAGGCGGCGGGCGCTGCCGGGGGCCACGCGGGCCGCGCCGGCCTCCGCCACGGCCCCACGCAGCCCCGCCGCCGCCGGGCAGAGCCCCGCGGAGCGCCCCGGCCTCCGCTCGCGGCTTCCATTCCTCAACCGAAACTTTCCCACTTACCAAACCCGTCGCCATTACCAAGTCTTTCAAGCTTCTCCTTCCCCCTCCCCTCAACCCCCTGGAGGCCGAGCCTCCACCTAGCTCCTTCGTCCGCTCATTGGCCCGTGGACTCGCCAGTCCACCGTTCTCGCCCTTCCATTGGCCACTGTGGATGTCTGTCATGGAGGGCGGGCGCAGACTGACTCTCTGCTTCCGTCCATTGGGAAGTGGGATGCGTCAATCAGAGGAGCGAGCTATTCGGATTGGATCGCTGCCGAGACTCCGGAGGTATACGCCAAAGTTTGGCACCGACATGAATTGTGGGGCTGTAGTCTCTGATCGTCACTGTGGCCGAAGAGAGAGGGCGGTTGATGGCATGCAGCGGACTACAATTCCCAGAATCCCAGGCGCGCCCCAGTCTTGATAGTAAACAAGAGTCATTGGGACACGTGTATCAGCTCGTTTGTTTTGGTGTCTGAAGAAAAAAGGAGGGGGCGAGGGAGGGAGTGTTTTGCTTCTTGGTCCTTTCTCTCTTTCTTCTGGGTCTCTCTATGACACTCCAGACGTCTGGTGCGAAACTTTCTGCTGCCCAGATAAAGCTCCTTGCTGACCAGGAGACCGGAGACCGGAGAGTCTATTTATATATTCAAGATGACTTTACAAAAGAAATCATCTTAAGGGAATTTCAGAGGAAGCAATCCATCCCATTGACAGCACTGAACTTTTCTGTCGAAAAGCAACTGTCTCAATTGCAATTTTTGTCCATAACGAGAGAGGTGAAAGAATTGGAGCCTTTGTAGGGACGCAGGACGCGATGTGTTATACAATAGTTACACCTTTTCTCTTCCCTGTTTTATCTGCAATAAACAAAGCTGGCGGGATTTTTTTTTCAGTAGAAACATGGGAATTAAACTAATTGTAATGTTCTACAACTTTCATTTGATTTCTTCAAGAAGCTTGAGTTTGTGTCCTCAAAACAGCTTTACATTTTTTCTTTCTTCTTGTGATCCAGGAGAAAGCTGTCCTTCCACTCCCTTTCCACTAGGCGCTCCTCCATGCCAAAGCTACCGAAGCCCTGAGTCACCGCGTAGGGGTGGCGATGACTGGGGCTTTATTGTTCTGTTCCCTTTCAACACAGACTCCTGGGCGGTGGGCTGTATTTCATTCGTAATTGATATGTTCACGTTCACGGAAAGCGTTTCCTCTGAATAATCTCTTCGGCTTTTTCATTATATTGGAAATGCTTCAAATTATATCTTGGATTTTCTAAACTGAATAAAATTTTTTTTTAAATCAGGAAAATGTAGATTTATATCAGAGTTCGCAAAAGTATTTAAAAGGAAGACTATATGGTGGTTATGAAATGTCTTTGGAAATTTAAAGCTCCACGACAGGTAGTCTTACCTCTTTTTGTTTGCTTTGGACTCCTCTTAGGAAGGGGAAAAAAACAAGTTCATTAACTCCAGATGAAGAAATACTTTATAAAATGATCCCTCCTGCTCTTCAGATAGTTATCATAACCAAGCACATTCATTCTGAATATTGACTAAGATGTCAAAAATTTCTATTTAGACAAAGCAAAATAAAAATATGAAAGCCAATAAAACAATAAGACTGTTAAAGGGAAATACATTTAGAACAGAATTTATATTTTAAAACTTCCATAGACTTTTATGATAATTTATGTTAAAATAATAGCATAAAGCATTTTAAGGCTAAAAGCCTGATTTAGAAACAACTCGTTTGATCCTCACAGCAACTACACGGGGTACTACCTGGATTATTTTTCCAATTTTTCTTTACAATAAAGCAACCAGGTATTAACAGGGATTTTAACCCCTCCAAAATTGATCTTTTTCAGGTTTATTACTCTCTCCATCTTACTATGCTATCTTTATAAGATAAAAGTTCAAAACCAATAAGCTAAACAATAGCCCAGGAAGGTAGACACTATTGTAATTGTCCTCGTTTTACAATTGAGGAAACTGAGGCAAAAAAGTGACTTGACCAAGGTCATGAGCTAATAGTGTCTGAGGTCAGACAATTGACTAGGCTTGTTTCTTCATTAGATTTCCAAACGTTTTATAGGTAAGTCTTCAGCCAAATCCAGTCATGCAATTTTTAAATTATTCTTAATTCCAAACTTAAACACACACACACACACACACACACACACACACAAGATTGCATATGACAAGAAAACAATCATTTACACCTCCCTTCTTCCTCCTTACTTTTCTCTTCTTAAAAACCCTTAGAACAGAGCCAAAGGGAATGGGAGCAGCTAGGTGGTGTACGTGGTGACTGGCCCTGCAGTCAGGAGGACCTGAGTTCAAATCTAGCCTTAGACATTTAATAATTACCTAGCTGTGTGATCTTGAGCAAATCACTTAAATCCCATTGCCTTGCCAAAAAAAAACCAACAACAAAACAGAATCAAGCAAGTCCAAGATCTTTGTTTTTCTTTTTTGACTACAAGAACCTTTTAAGATATTAAAAGCTATCACAAGATATCTTGTTTTCCCCCTTACCTAGCCTAATCAGTAAAGGGGAACTGCCTTATGTCAAATTGAGACCTATTAAAGACCTTAGCTTAAAAAGCTCAAGGTCTCCCAACTTCATCCAAGGCCATTTTCATTGGTCCTGATCCATATTAATCTAGGCGATTAATTAGCCATTAATCTAGGGGAGGCAGATGATTTTGTACAACCCCCCCAGCTCAAAATTCAATTCATTTATATAACATGGTATCAATCCCTGATGTCATGGTCCTCTTGAAGAAGGAACTACAAAAAATAACATTCTCTTTTCATACTTATCTTTCTAGATTTCTTTGGATTCCCTTCTGTGACTTTCAGATTTCCTACTCAGAAGCAGTCTGTTCATTTAAGGTCCATATTTGTTCTTTTTTTTCCTAATTTTATTTAAGACAACGGGGTTAAATGACTTGCCCAAGGCCACACAGCTAGGCAATTAAGTGTCTGAGACTGGATTTGAACTCAGGTCCTCCTGACTCCAGGGCTGGTTCTTTACCCACTGCACCACTTAGCTGCCCTAGTTCCATGTTTTTTTTTCAATAAAGGATTATAATTACCTTTGCAAGGAAAGTTATTCTTTATTGTAAGCCTTTCTCTTTGGTCTTTCAGAATATTGTATTGTAAGATTTCATTCATAGTAGAAGCTTTCAGATCTCAAGCAAGTTCCAAATATACTACTTGAACTGATTTTTTTCCTGGAGTTTTTGTAATATTTTTGAATGACATGTTCTGGATTTTGGTATGATATTCCCAAGATACTTCTGTTTGGGGTTTCTTTCAGTTGGTGGTCAATAAATTCTATCTTCACTTTGCCCTCTGGTTATAAAAAATATGGAAAGTTTTAATTTTTGATTTATTGAAACCTAGATTGCAGGAATTTTTAAATACTGTAATAAAGTCCATTGGTTTTTAAATGCTTTTCCTGGTGTTTTTGATAATGGACTTTAAATTTTCTATTATTTTTCCGATCCTCTGGTTTTTTTCCTTGTATTTCAGTCAGCAAACATTTATTAAGCACCTATTATATGCCAGACAGTCTGCTAAATTTGGGTGATGAAAAAAAAATCCTATATCCCAGTCCCTTTCCCTTTTTCCACTTCTATAGAGACCAGAACTCCAAGTTGTGGAAATTTAATCACAATTTGCCATCCATCTCATCCATAGCCCTTTAGGAGCAAAAGCCTTCTAGGGCTGTAACCAGAAGTACCTACACTGCAAAATTCTAATCTGCTGGGGCCCAGGATAAAGCAGGTTCTGAATGGCCTGTCCCATCAGACTCTGAACCACCATTCATTGCAGGATCAGAGAAGTAAGGAACAGAGGGGATGAGATAGATTTGCAGGACAGGACACTTTGCATATGGAAAACCATACAGCACTCCTCCATGTCTGAGGGAAGAACAGCATACCAGCTGAAAATAGTTCAATCTCCTAAAAGTCAGTTGTAGCAGAGACCTAAACCTGAGAACTTTTAATTGAATTGTTGATGAGACTGAGACTTTTTGAGATCCACAAAATGGAGGACCTAAAAAGTTATTTATAGGGGAAGAGGAAGAGCAGGGAAAATACCAAAAATACCAAAGAAATTTCAATGACCTCAACCATAAACACATGAATCAACAGAAAAACAGTAACAGAAGAAGGAAATGGCTTCCAGATCTAGTTGAAGTATCTATGCATAAATACTGCTAAGTGAAAGAACCTGGAGGACCCTATGGGCTTGAAGAACATAGAACCATAATACATTGTTCTTCAGTGGTTTAAAAAAAAAAAGAGAATTCCGAGAGCAAAATTTATGTCTTACACAACAAAAAGAATTCTCTGCTTGGTGGGTTCCTGGGTCCATGCTCTCCCACTGATCCAGATGCAGGATCAGATGATTATAGGGATCATGAATCAGCAAGGGCTATCCTCACCAAAGAAACAAAAGAGAAAAATAAATTGGGAAAGCAAATACACAGAAATAAAGGATAATCTAGAATGAGGGAAGAAAAAAACAAGAACATTAAAAGACAATAAGCACGGCTAGGTGGCTCAGTGAATAGAGCACTGGCCCTGGAGTCACGAGTACCTGGGTTCAAATCCGACCTCAGACACTTAATAATTACTTAGCCATGTGGCTTTGGGCAAGCCACTTAACCCCATTGCCTTGAAAAATCTAAAAAAACAAGTAGCAGACCTGTCATCAAGTATCAATTTTTAGGGGCAGCTAGGTGGCTCAGTGGATAAAGCACCGGCCCTGGGGTCAGGAGTACCTGGGTTCAAATCCGGTCTCAGACACTTAATAATTACCTGGCTGTTTGGCCTTGGCCAAGCCACTTAACCCCATTTGCCTTGCAAAAACCAAAAAAAAAAAAAAAAAAAAGACAATAAGCTTCAGTATGCGAGCAAAACATGAATCTCAAAGACATTGGACCGGATGACAAAAAATTTTTAACACCACAATGAAGGTAATGATAGAAAAGAGCTACCCAGAATTTCTGAAAATAGCAAATGAAATTTCAAGTACAAGAATTCACAGAATCACTTCCAGAAAAAAAAAGGCTACAAACTCCAAAACATATATTGATCAAATTGAACAATTCAATCCAGAAACAAGAGGTTCTTCAAGTCATCAGGAAAAAGACTTTCAAAAAGAAAAGACAGTCAAATAATACAAGTTTTTTCTACATCTGTTTAATAAAGGAGGGATGCAATAATATTCCAAAGAATCTTAGCACTCCAGCAAATCTGACTTTAATCACATGGGGCAAAATATGGATATTCATAGTAATGAAGATTCTGAAACATTTTTAGAATAATAGAAACAGATTATTTGCATCTTTAACACCTCAGAAAACAAATGCAGAAAGAATGAATTTATGCAGGCAGCAACAAACAAAAACCACAGAAAGGCCAATAAGAGACTTTTTTCCTAAATGTACACAAGGAGATGGATGAATGGAAATATAAGAGAGGTAAGAGTGAAGAAGTGGAGAAAGGAGACATTATGGACAGAATCTGGTTTAAAAAAACTGCCTATAAGTGACTACTACTTATTTTGTGAAACTGTATTACAACAAAGGCAGATATATGAAGAGAGAGGGGGAAGGGAGTAAGTGATGTACTTGAGTCAAAACAAAGGCTAGCAATGAGGCGAAGATGACCTCAGTAATAAGCAGGAAGAACTTAACAGGGTTATGGGTATGGAGGAGGAAAGAAAGATCAAAAATGGGAGGGGGAAAAAAGTCCGTCCGTTGGGAGAGGATTCCATTGATGAATGCTCCTAAGAATGAAGGATGATGAGGATCTTACAGTAGATGTAGCCATGGGATTGGTGCTTGAAAAGTTTACTTGTCCTGGGGAGAGGAGCTGGAAGAAGAGAAAATTTGGAATCCTTGGGGGAAATTAGAATCTGAAATCAGTGGGAGAGTATGAACCCAGGAAAGAGATTTTCAGGCAAAGGGAAGGGGGAAAGTCAACAAGGATGAGTATAGATCAGTGGGGCGTAGGGGTAGAAGGAAGTGCCCTACCATAGGGGTAGTGCCTCTCTGACATCTGCCATAATTGCCATTTTTTCTGAGCATGAGGCTTCATGGCAAAAAAGGAAATCCATGAGGTAAACCCTACCAAGCAGAAAGTACCTAGAGGACAGAGCCTAGAATGGACCTTGGAAGCTTTGATGGTATGAAGAATACAGAGAAAAGAGAAAGACCAGATGATTATAGGGATCATGAATCAGCAAATGAAGAGTCCAAACAGAAAGAAAAGATGGATAATAGAGTGAAAGAAATTGCTTTTGAAAGAGGTACAAAAATGTGTTTTTTATTAAAACCCTAATGAATAGGACTAATTGAAGGGAGAGAAGAGGAAGAAGGAAACCTGTCTAAGAGGAAAAAAAAGGGGGAAGATATAATCTGATAAAATCAGGAGAGAGGAATAAAAACCCTCAAAGGAGTAGCAAACAAGAAGAGGGCTTTGGGTTGAAGAAATAATCAGTGGAAAGAGGGCTACCTTAAAAAAAAGATTCTGAAAATGGTTCTAAATAACAATATTATATAGCAGAAGAGAAGAAAAAAATAACTTGAAAAAATTTTAGATGGGGGGTGGCTAGGTTGCACAGTGGATAGAGCACCGGCCCTGAAGTCAGGAGTACCAGAGTTCAAATCCAGCCTCAGACACTCAGTAATTACCTAGCTGTGTGGCCTTGGGCAAGCCACTTAACCCCATTGCCTAGCAATAACCTAAAAAAAAATTTAGATGAAAGAAATTAAAGTTGTTTAAATTCATAACTTTATATGAAAACATTAAAACAATCCATTAAAATGAAAAGGTGACAAAAACATAAACCCTACATTCTGTTACTTAAGAAACATTTTAAAAAAGATCATACACAAAATAAAATGGAGAATAGAAAAAAATCAAATCAAGTGCATTCAAAAAAGTTGTCATCATGCTATTAAACAAAGCAAAACACAAAGCTAATAGAGCAAAACAGGAAAACTATATTCTGTTGAAAGGAACCATAGAAAACAAATCAATATCAGTAATAAATGCTTCATATGATTTAGCATTTATTCATAAAAGAAATATTATCTGAGCATCAAGACATAGTAACAAAAAATGGAAGTTTTGGTAGTTTTGGTTAAGTCTAACAAATTTAGAGAGTAACTACAGTTAAAAGACTTAATTTGTCTTCTAAATGGAATAGCAAAGAAATGTACATATTCTCTGTATCACATGAAACTTTTATAAAAATTGACCATGTAGTAAGTTACAGAGATATTTTAAGGCAGAAACAGAATGTCCTTTACAAACCATAATGCAATAAGGATGGATGTTATTTCAGACACCACAAATAAAAGAATTTTATTTTATTTTTTTTTAGGAAGAGTCCTTAGTGGAAAAAATCACATCTTCACAATCATAATAAACAAAATTTAAAAAGATCGATGGACTGATCATGCATTTTTTAAAAAATCAGGGAATCAATCAGCAAATTTAAAGGAAGTACAAAAGAGGAGGTATTAAAAAATTAGGTCAAAAACAGATAAATTGAGGAAGGAAAACATAGAAATAAACAAATTAAAAGGTATTTTTAAATGTTAAAATTAATAAAATAAAGTTAATCTTATTAAAAAAGAAGAGAACAGAAAAATTTTAAAAATAGCAAATGAGCAGATGAAATCATAGAAAAACAAGAATAAAAAGAATAACTAGAACATACTGTGCATAGTTATATGCTAACAAAACTGGGAAAACAAAAGAAATAGAGGAATAACTTCAAAGATATAAAATATCCCAAATTATCAGAAAACTAGATATATTAACCTGATTTCAGAAAAGAAAATAGATCTAACTACAAAGGTACTACAAAGGGAAAAAACCTTTGAAGAACAACTGACATACCCATACATCACAAATTACTCTCAAAAATTAAGAACCCTACCAGAATCCTTGAATGAATCAAATATAATACTAATTCCTAAATCAGCAAAAGACAAAACTCAGAAAAAAAACTATAGACAGATATCATTAAGGAAAAATGACTCAAATTTTTAAACAAATCTATTAAGAGATTTTAGTGTTTTAGCTAAGAAATTTCTTAGATTCCTGGGATTTATACCAAGAATGATAGGAATTTTTCAACATAATTTACATTTATCAATATCAAGGACAGATAGGTGGTGCACTGACTAGAGCACCAGCCCTGGAGACAGGAAGACCTGAGTTCAAATCTGACTTCAGATACTTAATAATTCCCTAGCTGTGTGACTTTGGGGAAAGTCACTTAACCCTATTAATCCCACATGATCATCTCAGTAGATGCAGAAAGAAGCCTTTCATAAAATACAACTCTTTTTTCTAGGGTAAAATCCTACAAAGTATAGATTCAGAAAGACTTTTTTTTAGATTAAAAACTAAAAACAAACATCATAGGCATATCAGGCATATGCTAGTACCTTTTCTAATATGCTGATGATGTTTTAACTTGAAAACATCAGGGAATCAGGAAAGATACTAAAAGAGATAATAGCTTTAGGAAAGTTGTGAACTATAAAATTCTCAAAAAATCAACATTTTTATATAAAATATCTGGGGATCTACTTCCCAAAAGACTTGTATTGATAAGCATTCCTTAAAAGGATTAACAAAAAACTAAATAGCTAGAGTAATATTAAGTGCTTATGGCTAAGCTGTAAAAATATAATAAAGATAACAATACTAGCAAAATTAATTTTGCTTTACCAATCAAGTTACCAAGAAGATACTTTACAGAGCTTGATAAAATATAACAAAATTCAAGTAAATGAAGAAAAGAAGGGCCAAGGGGTAATATCATTTCCAGAACTCGAAGTGTATTATAAAGCAGCAGTCATCAAAGAGATCACAAGGGAAATAACAGAACTCAATAACTCAGTGTTTGATAAAGGGAAAATATTAGTTACTGAGGAGGAAACTCCCTAATTAATTAAAAACTGTTGAGGAATCTGAAAAACAGTTTGGCAGAAACTAGGTTTAGACCAATACCTTGTACAACACTTCACAATATATTACAAAAGGATACATGATAATAGTATTCAAAAATTAGCCCATATTCCTCTCAAAGCAATGTATAAGAGATAAATGCTTAGCCAAACAAGAGATAGAGGCAATTGTAAAAAAAAAAAAAAGGCTTTTTCTGATGAGGGTTTGTTATCAAAGATATATAAGCAATAAATATAAGTAAGACTAATAGCCATTGAAAGAATATGAGCAAATGGTTCTCAAAAGAAGAGCTCAAAGTTTTCACTGTTACACATAAAAAAATGCTCTCCAAAAATTCTAATAGGAGATGTAAAACTCAAAACAACTCTGAAGTTTTATAACCCACCATATGAACTGTCAAAAGATTTTTTTTATAAAAAAAATCAATGTAGGAGAAGTTGTGGAAAGAGAGGCACACTGATACATTGTTGATGGAGCTGGGAAATGCTACAACCATTTTGTAAAGCAATTTGGAATTCTGCAGATAAAGTAATTAAAATGATTGTACCCTTTGAACCAGACACTCCATTACTAAGCTTATACCCCAAGGAAGTCATTGATAAGAAAAATGTCCCTAAATAGACCAATATATAGCAGTTTTCAAAAGTTATGATTATATATTGATTAATATAATGTTTAATGAATTTAATAAGAATAGTTTCTACAGATTCTTTTAAGAGGCAGGCTCTGAAAAACAGTGAAAACAAATTAGTAATTTGTTTTACTTATGACAAGTCCTGTATTATTTTGCCTGAGCTAAGTGAAGTGCATCAGCACTGTTCTGAACTATACAACCCAAAACTAAATAAACAGCTCAACTGTTCCTGATGGGGGTCTGGCTCAAAGGTGTCTTGTGAAAGAATTTCACGGACTTACACTGTCTTTTAGTCAAGGTAGCATTCATGTATGACACTAGTGCAAAGCAGGCTAGATAGGGGTTTAGCCCCAAGGGTTAGAGCAGATTGGACACTAAAGTGCAGTGGGCTAGACTGGGATGGTCATTAGTCCTGAGGATTAGGGAAAGGTCCTTAAATAAGGAGAGGTAAATAAAAATGGACAGGTGCAAGGATGTTATTACAGAGGCAATTGAACTTGGGATGATTGAAGGGGCTTCAAAAAGGATACAAGAATGTAGTTTGGGGGCACTCCCAGAGGGACCTCTGATGTAATGACAACATGTTTGTTACAGGATACAAGGAGTTTTGTAAACAAGTTGTTCCAAACATATTTTTCCAAAACTAAAATGTTGGGGTTCAGTGAACTCAGAGTAAGAGGGTTGGAGTCTCAAACTCAGAACAAAGAGGCTTGGGGTCTCATCATCCCCACAGGACTCCTACTTGGATGGTTACAAGTGATTTAATTGTTGTATTATCCTGCATCATGTTCTTGTCCTGGGAAGATCACTCAGACCACAAATCTGATCATCCTATAATCCACCTGCCCACTTACAATCATGTTTAAACTATCTGGCTCCACCAAAACAACATGGAGCTCCAAGAAATGGAAAAATCCCAAGGATTTGTAAATTGATTCCTTTCAAAGAAAGTATTTAATAAATAGCTGATGATTTACAGGTTCTCTGTCTCATGACCAGGTGGTTCAGTAAAAACTCTGTTAATGCAGAATTTTTTTTGATTGTTAAGAATTGAATACAAAGTACGTGTATAGCAATTAGGAAATGGTTAAACATATTGTGGTACATGAATATAATAGAATACTATTGGACTATATTGTTGTTCAATCATCTCAATCTTGCCTAACTCTTGGTGATCCCATTTGGAATTTTCTTAGCAAAAAATACATATTATAAATGAGAATACTGAGGCAAATAGGATTAAGGGTCTTGTGCAGGGTCACACAGCTATTATGTGTTTGAGGCTAGATTTGAATTCAAGATGAGTCTTCCTGACTCCGGGTCTGGCACTCTCCAATGTACCACCTAGCATAGTGATAAATACAGAGAAGTTTAGAAAGATTTCTATATGAACTGATACACAATGAAGTAAATAGAGCCAAGGAAACAATATACACAACTACTACAGTCATGTAAATGGAAAGAATAATGACCCACAAAAAATATTTAGAAATGTGTGTATATATGTGTGTATGTAACAAAATTATAAAGATCTGAATGACACAATGGGAGAAGACACCTGTTGTATGACACCTCAGGTTAGAAGGCCCTTACAGCCCCTGCGCATCTGAGTAATCTGTTTGAGATCTGCAGTTCTCAAATTGGTCCTTGCCTGTCTTGCTGGCTTCCAAGATGTCTGGGTTTCTGACCTGGCCTGGAGCTCTCTTCTCAGACTTCAGATTCAAAGTCTGGTAGGCTACATGTATTTCTGACAGATCTCTAGACTTGCTGGAAGGCAGGATAGTTTGCCTATGCTAGCACTGACTTTGCCAGGGGTCCCTTTTCTGATTGATTACCTGTAGGTTACGATGTTTGGCTGACTTTGTTTACTTCTTGGGTATAGGAAATTATTTACTTTAGTTTCTCATTGGATTTCTTGGGCCTTATTTTTTCTAGTATAAATTTCAGATTTTTGCTGTAGTAGATATTTGTAAGCTGGGTGATTTTCCATCTTAGAAACATGTACTTTACATGTAAAGGGAGGATTAGTTATCCTCAAAGCATTTTCTGCCTATTGCCAAACCATTTAGGGAGATTTGGTAAGCTTACTCCTGGGAAAAACAGAGCCCAGTCTTTTCCTTAAGAGCATGTGTAGGGGCGGCTAGGTGGCGTAGTGGATAAAACACAGACCTTGGAGTCAGGAGTACCTGGGTTCAAATCTGGTCTCAGACACTTAATAATTACCTAGCTGTGTGGCCTTGGGCAAGCCACTTAACCCCATTTGCCTTGCAAAAACCTAAAAAAAAAAAAAAAGCATGTGTAGAAGTTCTATGACTTTCCAGTCTGCTAACCGCTTGTTGAAGAAATGGACTTTTGAATGACTCTTACTTTGCAGAACTGGATGAGAATTCAAATAACACTCACCAAAGCAACTCTTCTTTTATCCTGCCTGGCTGCCTCTGAGTGAGAGCAGGCTACCATGAGCTTCCAGTTGGGTAAAGACAGACTGTACCAGTGGCCCCAGATTAGCTTGAAACCATGTCCAAATGATTCTGCTCTTCTGTCTCTTGTCTACTTTTTCTTGCCTTTAATTAAAACCTTTTAGAGATAAAATACAATCCATAATTTTGATAATTTTCACAGTATTTTACACTGGCAGTCTATGCTTTTCTGCTGTGTCAACTTATCTCCAGTCTCAGGTGAGAAAAGGAACTAGACCTTCATCAGACTGAGTTCTTTCCATCTCCTGTGCTTGTCTCCTAAAGGTAAGTGTCTAGGGTCCATATTGGATCAACTTCAATATATGCCAAGTGTAAGGCAATGTCTACCTCTGTCTGCCAGCTTGATCTCCCAGTTGGAATGTGGAGAACATTTGGCTCTAGGATGAACAGTCTTCCTTCTGACCTTGGGCTTTTGATCTCCATTCTCAAAGATGACCATGACATAAGGGAGGTAATGCCATGACAAGCACATGAATTGGATTTGAATGAGGGGGTGTTGTGCTAAGTCATCAGCCTTACTTTTTCCTCTGGAGCCATCTGGGTTTAGTGGTCAAATATGAATTAGGATGACTGGAGATGGTCTTGGATGTGAAGCAATTGGGTCAAGTGACTTGCCCAAAGTCACACAGCTAGTAAGTGTCTGAGGCTTGATTCAAACTCACATCCTCCTGACTCCAAGGATGTCTCTTGAGGTAAGGAGGAAAGTCAATGAGAGATGGTTAGTGTCCTCTTACTGTCCAAAGTCAACTTCTATTTCATTTCCTGCCTGGTTTTTAGCCTTCATAAAGAAGGACTCCTTTCTGATAATGACTATGCCTTCCATCTCACTCAGCATTTGTCTCCAACCCAATCTCCAGCTTGCTTTGGGAAAAGGAATGACACTTTCTACTTAGTTGGTAAAAAACCTCTCCATCCCAGGGATTCTGAATTCCTGTAGATCATCCAAACCCTATTACCTATTCCCACCATGCAATTCTTTATTACTATCACCCTCAACTCTCTACTCCCAAAGTTCCAGTCAAACACCATTCTTCCCCTTCTACTGTCTCTCTGTAATCCTTCCTTAGACAGTCACCATTCCTTCATCCTAATTTTTTCCCTTTCCAATTCCCTCCATGTTTTAGCTAATACTGCAACCTATCTCTCCCTCACCCCCACCCCAGTGACATGGCACCCTTGGCCACCCTTTTCAGTACTGGTTATATATTCACTTATTTCCCCTCCAGCCTACTGGTCAAGGTTGGGGAGAGATAAATGGGTTGGAATATTTCTTGTTTCCTACTGCTGCTTCTAGGTTCTTTAACTATCTCAATAAGTTTTCCTCCTTTGAGGTTTATGGTATTTATCTTTACCACCCAATCCAAATACTGATAGCTATTGTCTACAGATCTCTATTCACCTTCTGTAACAGGTTTGGTGCACACCAAACAACAGATCTGTCTCACTATTTTCTTCTCCTCCCCAATTCTTGCTTTCTTACTAAGGAATTTAAACATTAAACTTTAAAAAAATTCATGTTGGGGACAGCTAGATGGCACAGTGAATAAAGTACTGGTCCTGGAGTCAGAAGGGCCTGAGTTCAAATTTGGATTCAGACACTTAATAATTACCTGTGTGACCTTAAGTCATTTAACCACATTGAGTTGCAGGAAAAAAAAAAAACCCTAAAAAAATTCATGTTGATTTTCCCTCAAATACCCTAACAATTCATTTCCTCAACATACTCATGCCCCATAACCTCCTTTTTCACTCCTAACTCAGCCACATTCAATCTTTTCATAAATGTACCACTTCCGTATTGAAGAATTTGTAAATCCCCTTATCCTACCAAAATCTACTGCCTTTCAACATTGTGCTTTCTCTTCCTAAACTCTATTCTTCATCCAAACTGTGACCTTTAATCCCTTGACCTCTCAATTCTTTACCAGGCTAACTTCCCCTATAATCACCACTCTCTCTCTGCTTTCCCCCAACTTGATCCTTTGCTTAACAGTTCAATTCTATACTCTCATCAAGTCCCTAGTCCTCTTATTTCACCAATTGTGCCCTAATTTCACTCTGCCAAGCCTCGCTTTGGATCACTCTCACCATCCACTGCCTTCCATCCCACACATGTACTAGCTAAACACAAGTGAAGAAAATAACAAAACCATTTTGTTCGGTTCCACCGAAAATTTGTTATATAACTTCACTTGGGCCTTCACTGTGGCTAGGCTGTTCAACCTCCTTTATCAATTCACAATCTTACTCTCCACAGTTGTTCTTCTAAACCTTTTCATCTCTCCTCAAGTTTCCCCTAGCTTCCCCTCTAAATCACCATCTTGGCTGAGAATTTTGCCTCATATTTTATGGAAAAAAGTGGAGGGTGATTCTTCTCTCTTCCTCAAATCATATCACTTGGATACCTTCTGCCATTATCTCCATCTTTACTCCTGTTTCACACGAGGTCATTGTACTCGCGACCCAGACCAACTCCTCTCTGTGATGCCTGTCATCCCCATTCTATCACTTATTTTCAGTCTCTCTCCCCATCTACTGCCTACAAATAGATCTAGGTTTCCTCCATGCACAACAAAGCCGCTTTTGATCCCGCCTTTTCCAATAGTTATCCTCCTCTCCTTTATCTCTTTTGCCATTTGTGTTTAAGTTGAAAGTTGGAAGGCAAGATTGGGCTAATCTAGCAAACCAGAAGAGCTCTGAAGAGTAACCAGAAACTAGATCAGCACTCTAGTGCACCTGCAACTAAGACAGTCCTAAAAGAGGGAACAAATTCATTGACTATTTTCATTGAATTTGATGGAAACAAATTTTGTAGCAACTACTTTACATTTGAGCCCACTCCTCCCAGGTATCCAATTGGCATAGGAGAAAGTGTGCTACAAAATATTGAAGTCTTTCTGTTCTTGCTACATATCTTTTCAATAAATATCTCTTTGTAAAGGCTAATTGATATGAAATAGAATCTTAAAAGGGGAAAGGGAAAGTAGAAGAGAGGTGTTTTAGATCATGGTTTGACCTCTGGTGCAATGGATTACTCAAAGTTCAAGGGTTATCTAGTTAATAAAAATATATTCAAGTACCCCCAAGTAAAAGCAGCTCTGGGGTCAGTAAAAACTGCCTACAAAAGGTTCCCTGGGACATCAGAAGCTCACTATCAGAGTTCTTAAAAAACAAACCAACCAGACAAAAGTCTGCTTTTATATTCTTCTTGCCCAGAGGGCCCATCGTTGGTTCACAGATCAATCTACTTGAAGGGCAAAGTTAACTCAAACTGCTCCACTTCTGCCTCCCCAATACTATTGATATCCTGGCCCACAATAAAGGGGAATGGTAGATGTATTTCTATGCTTGAACAATAAAGGGGTTGTGATTCCTATCACAGATGATGATGGGGTGAGAAAGGTGCTACACATTTAGAAGGCTGGAAGGAAAGAGTCTTGACCCAGAGGGGGGAAGTACTAGATGGGGCTGAAAAGAAGTCCTATAGAGGAGACAGTGTGATCCTAGACACTCTCATCAAGGGAAAAGTCTGGGGAAAGCTTGTTCATTTGAAAGTCATCTTCCCTGAGAGATTCTCAGACTTCCATGACCAGCTTTCTATCTCAGGCAAAAGGATGTGAGTTCCTGGGAGCATCTACCACTCAGAACATTGATGAGAACACAGAAACAGAGAAGGGATGGCATTTTCTTGAAGATGGAGACCAAGAATAGAGAAGTCAGGAGAAGGGACAATGGTTTGGGGTCTAGGGGGACTTATGCCAATATGACCTCCATCTAACCCTTCTTGCCCCTTTTATTTTTATTTATATTAGTCAATAAGAATAGAAGAAAAGTGATGTGAAAAATCATTAAAGGGAAAAGATAGAAATAGGAAAAGTGAAGGAGTTCAAATCTTATTCTTCAAAAACTGTAAAACCATGAGGCAGAAATGGAATAGTCGAGCCCAGATTGTTATAATGCTTATATGCCTTGTCTCAGGCATAAAACACATTACTACAATAGTCACATTGTAAGAGTAAACATCTTCTCCCCTATCCCCTACAAAGAATGAGAAACCAAAAAAAAGTGAGAGAAAAAAATGTGCTTCAGTCTGTATTCAGACACCATCAGGTCTGTCTTTGGGATGGATAGCATTCTTTATCATATGTATATCAGAGGATTTGCTCCAATATTTTTCCCACAATTGCTATTGCTAGTTGTAATTCCCTCCATCCTATTCCCCCCACCATCATTTATTTTATTCTCTCTCCTCTCACCCTGTCCCTCCTCAAAAGTGTATTGTATCTAACTGCCCTCTCCCATGATCTTTCCTCTCTTCTATCACCTACACCTCCTCTCCTCCTCTCCCACTGTCCCCCTTCTCCCATCCCTATCCCCTCCTATTTTCCTCCAGGGTAAAATAGATTTCTATTCCCAACTGAGTGTGTATATTATTTCCTCTCTGAGCTACTTCTGATGCAAGTAAGGCTCACTCACTCCCCCTTACCTTTCCCCTCTTCCACTCCATTGCAAAAGTTTTTTCTTGCCTCTTTTATGTAAAATAACTTAGCCTATTTTACTTCTTTCCATTTCTCCAGTACATTCCTTTCTCAACCATCACTCCATATTTTTAATATATTATAACTTCATAGTCAACTCCTTTCTCTTCCTTGACTATATATGTTGCTTCTAACTGCTCTAATAAATGAGAAGATTCATATGAGTTATCAATATCTTCTTCCCATGCAGGGAGTACAAGCAGGTCAACATCATTAAGTTCCTCATAATTAACCTTCTCATCCAACCCCTCTATGCACATTTTTATTTCCCTTTGGGCATAATTCCAAATTGCTCTCTAGAGAGGTTGGGTCAGTTCGCAGCTCCACCAACAATGCATCAGTGTCCCAGATTTCCCACATCTCCTCCAACATTGATCATTAGCCTTTCTGGTCATAATAGCCAATCTGAGAGGTGTGAGATGGTAATTCAGAGATACTTTAATTTGCATTTCTCTAATCAGTAATGATTTAGAGCAATTTTTCATATGACTATTGATAGATTTGATTTCCTCATCTAAAAATTGCCTTTGCATATCATTTGACCATTTGTCAATTGGGGAATGGTTTTTTTTTTTAAAACTAAATTTGTCTCAGTTCTCTATATATTTTAGAAATGAATTCTTTGTCAGACACATTAGTTGTAGAAATTGCTTCCCAATTTACTACATTTCTTTTGATTTTGATCAGAGTGCTTTTCTTTGTGCAAAAAATTTTTAATTCAATGTAATCAAAATTATCTAGTTTGTTTTTTATAATGCTCTCTATCTCTTCTTTGGTCATACATTGCTCCCCTTTCCATGATCTGACAGATAAACTATTCCTCATTCTCCTAATTTGCTTATAGAATTGTCTTTTATGTCTAAATTCTGTACCCATTTTGACCTTATCTTGGTATAGGGTGTGAGAGTTGGTCTAATCCTAGTTTCTGCCATACTATCTTCCCGGCAGTTTTTATCAAAGAGTGAGTTCTTATCCCAGAAGCTGGACTCTTTGGGTTTATCAACGAACAGATTACTATAATCATGTCCTGCTGTCTCTTTTGCACTTAATCTGTTTCATTGTTCTACCACTCTATTTCTTAGCCAGTACAGTTTTGATGACTGATGCTTTATAATATAATTTTAGATCTGGCAAGGCTAAACCATCTTCTTTTGCATTTTATTTTATTTTATTTTTTAGCTTTTTGCAAGGCATATGGGGTTAAGTGGCTTGCCCAAGGCCACACAGCTAGGTAGTAATTAAGTGTCTGAGACCAGATTTGAACCCAGGTACTCCTGACTCCAGGGCTGGTGCTTTATCCACTGCACCACCTAGCCGCCCCTTTTGCATTTTATTTCATTAAATCCCTTGATATTCTTGACTTTTTGTTTCTCCATATGAATTTAGTTACACTTTTTTCTAGCTAACTAAAGTAATTTTTTGGAAGTTTGATTAGTATGGCATTAAATGAGTAGTTTAATTTAGATAGAATTGTCATTTTTATTATATTAGCTTGACCTATCCATGAGCAGTTGATATTTATCCAGTTATTTAGATGTGGTTTTATTTGTATGAAAAGTGTTTTATAGTTGTTTTCACAGAGTTTCTGAGGCAGGTAGACTCCCAATTATTTTATGTTGTTTGAAATTATTTTTAAATTGGATTTCTCTTTCTTACTCTTGCTGCAATATCATGTTAGTAATATATAGAAATGCTGAGGATTTATGTGGGTTTATTTTATATCCTGTAACTTTTCCTAAAATTGCTAATTGTTTAGATCATTTTTTTAGGGTTCTCTAGGAATATCATCATATCAATTGCCAAAGAGTGAGAGTTTTTGTTTGTTTCTTCCCAATTCTAATTCCTTCAATTTCTTTTTCTTCTCTTACTGCTGAAACATTTCTAATACGATATTAAATAGTAGTGATAAAAGGCATCCTTATTTCAGGAAACCCTGATCTTACTGGGAATCCTTTTGCATATAATGCTTGTTAATGGTTTCAGATATATAGAAACAATCCATTTATTTCTCTGCTGCTCTCTATTGTTTTTAGTAGAAATGTGTGTTCTATTTTGTCAAAAGCTTTTCCAGCATTTATTGAGATAATTGTATGATTTCTTTTTTCCCACTATTCCAAATATTTTGATAAAAATTCTCTGCAAGGCATTTACAACATCAATTTGTGAGGATAAACTCCATTGGGGAGAGGAAATACAGAATGCAGATAGCTGTGGAGCTGAGGAATTTTCTTGATTTGGGGCAGGATCTGAAGGTTCACTCCTTTCTGATCAGCCTTGTGCTGCTCTATAATCTCGTATTTCTCTTTCTCTGTGTCAAAAATCTCTCCTTCTTAGTGTCTAGGTTTAGGGAGACTCTTCTTTTTAAAGTAAGCATCAGTAAGATGATTTGGAATTTTCACACTGGAAAGGGTAACCCTGGTAGTGGTGGAATGACAAATTTCTGATGGGTCCTTCATAGATGAACACAATTGATGGTCAGAGGTCCAGTCAACAGTAGCAACCTAGCCAGATGCTTCAGGAAAACCACACGTTTGTCCCTGTGGTGGCCTGTGAGCATGATCAGAACTGTGGCTAGGGTGATGCTACATTGAACTTTCCTCACATGCTGGCTGAAGGATTTTTTGCCATGATTTAGGAGTTTTCTCAGCACATCTTCAGTAGGGTAATACCTGGGCATTGTGCAAATCTTTACCACTCGGTTTCCTCTATTTTTATCATCACCATCTGGCTTTGAGATAGTAGCAGGCACTCTGTCTTTATCCTTTCAATTCAGGCTTTTGGTGCAGCATATTTACACTTGTACATGGCTCTGCGGTAATACATTGCAGACCTGGAGTATCTGTTGATCCTTCAGGCCTTTTTTTTTTTTTTGGAAGGCAATGGGGTTAAAGTGACTTGCCCAAGGTCACACAGCTAGGCAATTCTTTAGTGTCTGAGGTCAGATTTGAACTCAGGTCCTCCTGACTCCAGGGCCAAGGCTCTATCCACCACGCCACCTAGCTGCCCTTCCTTCAGGCCTTTTGACTGCAATGCTTTGGAGAGGTTTTGTCACCACCTTTTCAGCCCTATCTTATGGGATGGCAGAAGGGGAAAGGATAATTGCATGATTTCTGTTAGGTTTGTTATTTTTTTTTTAAATTTTATTTTATTTAAGGCAATGGGGTTAAGTAACTTGCCCAAGGTCACACAGCTAGATAATTATTAAGTGTCTGAGGTTGGATTTGAACTCAGGTCTACCTGACTTCAAGACCAGTGTTTTATCCACTACACCACCTAGCTGCCCTAGGTTTTGTTACTGATGTAGTCACTTAAGCTGACAGTTTTCCTAATAAAGAACCAACCCTGCATTCCTAGAATAAATCCTTCTTGATCATAATGTATTATCCTAGTGAGAACTTGCTGTAATCACTTCACTAATATTTTATTTAAGATTTTTTGCATCCATATTCATTAGGGAAATTGAGCTATAATTTTTCTTTCATTTTTGACTCTTCCTGGTTTTTGTAACAGCACTATATTGGTGTCATAAAAAAAGTTAGGCAGAGTTCTGTCTTCACCTATTTTTCCAAAGAGTTTATATCAAATTGGAACCAGTTGTTCTTTGAATGTTTGATAGAATTCACTTGTGAATCTATCTGACCTTGGAGATTTTTTCTTAGAGAGTTCATTGATGGCTTGTTGAATTTCTTTTTCTGAGATAGGCTTATTGAAGTATTTAATTTCCTTTTCATTTAACCTGGGTAATTTATATTCATCCATTTCACTTAGATTATCAAATTTATTAGCATACAGTCTGGCAAAATATTTCCAAATTATTACTTTAGTTTCCTCTTAATTGGTGGTGAGTTCACTTTTTTTCATTTATCAATACTAGTAATTTGGTTTTCTTCTTTCTTTTTTAAATCAAATTAATCAAAAATTTATCTATCTTATTGTTTTTTTCATAAAATCAACTCTTGGTTTTATTTATTAGTTCCAAAGTGTTCCTGCTTTTGATTTCATTAATTTCTCCTTTTAATTTTAGAATATCTATTTTGGTATTTAATTGGGGTTTTTAATTTAGTTTTCTTCAACTTTTTTAGTTTCTTAGTTCATTGATTTCCTCTTTCTCTGTTTTATTCATGTAAGCATTTAGAGATATATTAAATCCCCTATCAACTGTTTTGACTGTATCCCATAAGTTTTGCTATGTTATCTCATTATTGTTATTGCCTTGGATAAAATCATTAATTCTTTCTATGATTTGTTGCTTGATCCACTCATTCTGTAAAATGAGGTTATTTAGTTTCCAATTAGTTTTAGGTGTATCTCTCTATGGCCCTTTATTGCATAGGATTTTTATTGCTTTATGGTCTGAAAAGGATGTATTCAATATTGATGTCTTTTTGCATTTGATTATGGGGTTTTTATGCCCTAATACATGGTCAATTTTTGTGTAGATTCCATGTACTACAGAAAAAGGTATATTCCTTTTTATCACCATCAAATTTTCTCCAAAATGCTATTCTTAACTTCCTTCTTCTTTATTTCTAGTTAGATTTATCTAATTCTGAGAGAGAGGGAGATTGAGGTCTCCCACCTGTAGAGTTTTGCTGTGTCTTCCTGTAACTCATTCATCTTCTTCTCTAAGAATTTGGATGCTATATTGCTTGATGCAAGCATATTTAATATTGAAATTACTTCCTTGTCTATGGTACCTTTTAGGAGGATATAGTTTCCTTCCTTATCTCTTTTAAGGAGATCTATTTTTGCAGCTGCTTTGTCTGAGATAAGGATTGCTACCCCCACCTTTTTCACTTCAGCTGAAGCATAATATATTCTGCTTCAGGCCATTATCTTTATTCTATATGTATCTCTCTGCTTCAAATGCATTTTTTGTAAGCATTATATTGTAGGATTCTGGTATTTAATCCACTCTACTAGCTCCTTACATTTTATGGGAGAGTACATCCCATTCCCATTCAAAGTTATAATTACTCTTTATTACCCTCCATGCAATCTTCCCTCCACTTGTATTTTTCCCTTTTTTTCACCTTATCCCTATTCCCCAGTATTTTGCTTCTTAATACCACTTCGTTCAATATGTTTGATCTATTCTATCCAACACCCTCCCCTTTCTTTCCCCTTTCTTTTTGCCCCCTTCTTCCTTTTCTTCCTTCTGTTAGTTCCTCCCCACTTCCCCTTTCTTCTCTTAATACTTGAAAGGTAAGATAAATTTCTAAACTCGGTAACTGAGTGTAAGTGTTAATCCCTCTTTGAGCCAAATCTGATGAGAATAAGATTCAGGCAGTTCCCACCTCCTCCCTTCTTCCCATCTATTGTAATGGGTCCTTTGTACCTCTTCATGAGATGTAGTTTACCTCCTTCAGTCTCCCCTTTCCTCCCATTTCTTTACTGTCCCCCTCCCTTTTAAAAAAAGGTATTATTTTAAAATCATTCCACCAGAGTCATGGACAAGTCATGAGTGTACTTTCCTTCTGGCTAAGTATATTCCCTCTAATAGAATTATAATTCTCAAGAGTTATGAGACTCTTTCTCCTAAGTGGGGATATAGCCAGTTTCATTGTATTGGATAAGTTTTTTTCCTTTTCCAACATTTACCTTTTCATGTATCTCTTGAGTCTCCTGATGATAAGACTAAATTTTCTGTTTAGCTGTGGTCTTATCATCAGGAAAAGTTGAAAGTCTCCTATTTTGTTAAATGTCCATCTTTTCCCCTGAAAGACAAGGCTTTTCCTTAGCTGCATTCCGAGGTCCCTTGCTCTCCAGAATAACATATTCCAGGCCCTTCATCCCTTAATGTTGATGCAACCAGGTCCTATGTAATCCTGACTGGCTTCTTGGTATTTGAATTATTTCTTTCTGGCCACTTACAGGATTTTCTCCTTGATCTGAGAGTTTTGGAGTTTGGCCACAATATTCCTTGATGATTTCATTTTGGCATTCCTTTCAGGAGGGGAACAATGTATTCTTTCTTTTTTCTTTTTTTTTTTAAGGTTTTTGCAAGGCAAACAGGGTTAAGTGGCTTGCCCAAGGCCACACAGCTAGGTAATTATTAAGTGTCTGAGGCTGGACTTGAACTCAGGTACTCCTGACTCCAGAGCCAGTGCTCTAGACACTGCGCCACCTAGCTGCCCCTACAATGTATTCTTTTTTTTTGTTTTTAGATTTTTGCAAGGCAATGGGGTTAAGTGGCTTGCCCAAGACCACATGGCTAGGTAGTTATTAAGTGTCTGAGACCGGATTTGAACCCAGGTACTCCTGACTCCAGGGCCAGTGCTTTATCCACTGTACCACCTAGCTGCCCCAATGTATTCTTTCAATAACTATTTTGCCCTCTGGTTCCAGGATATCAAGGCAGTTCTTCTTCACTATATCCTGAAGTATGGAGTTCTGACTTTTTTTCTCTTCAAGATTTTCAGGAAGTCCTTTGATTCTTAAATTGTGTCTCCTGGAACTTTTTTTCCAGGTTGTTGTTTTGCTGATGAAGTATTTTACATTTTCTTCTATTTTTCCTTTTTTTTTTTAAATTTTGTTTAAGATATTCTTGATGTCTGGGGTGACTAGGTGGCACAGTTGGAGTGGCTAGGTGGCACAGTGGATAGAGCACTGGCCCTGGAGTCAGGAGTACCTGAGTTGAAATCTGGTCTCAGACATTTTCTAATTACCTAGCCGTGTGGCCTTGGACAAGCCAAACCTAAAAAAAAAAAAGAAAAAAAAAAAAGAGATTCTTGGTGTCTTGTGAAGTCATTAGTTTCCACATATTCCATAAAGGAGTTTTCTTCATTTATCTTTTGTATCTCCTTTCCAATTGGTAAGTTCTACTTTTGAAGGAGTTGTCTTTTTCCATATGCCTGATGTTGTATTTGAACTATTTTCTTTTTTTTTTGTACTTGTCCAATTGTATTTCCAAAAGATTTGTTTTTGTGTTGTAATATATTAATTCTCTCTTGCATAATGTTAATTTTCTCTTGTATATCTTTTCACAATTTTTCCATTTGATTTTTAAACTCCTCTCTGATTTCTTCTATGAAGTCTTTCTGGACTGGAGACCAATTCATATTCTCCTCTGAAGCTCCAATTCTCTCTGAGTTAGGATCCTTGTCTTCAACATTCAATGGACCCCGCTTTATGCTGGCCTTTCTTCATTTTGGGCCCTTTCCCTAGGGTCTTGTGTTGGAGGAGGGGCTGATTCACAGACCTCTGGTGTTGAGATCCCTAGAGGCCTTGCCCAGTCCAGGGGTGGGTTGGCCTGTAAGGGATGTTAGAAGCTTTCTCTTGATTGTCTTTACTGTTGATTAAAGCCTATTCTCTAGGCCTGGGAGGGTTGGGAGTGATGGTACCATCTGGGCTGTCCTTAAACAATGTGGGCTGAGCCCTTGGGCTAGACAGTTAATCAACTTAATCCTCAATCATTGCTGTGGAAGATCTGTGGTCCACACCTGAGCCTTGGGGCAAGGTGCAAACATCTGGGGGCTGTTACTATGTTCTGGAGAAAGTCACATTCTTCCACAGAAATGGGGGGGGGACCTCAGTTGGAAGCATAGGGACTCCGCTGAAAACACAGGGGGCTCATGGTCTGTGTCTTCCAGTCCAGCCAAGCTGACCAGATAGATGTCTGGGCTGCTGCACTGGAGCTCTCCCACCTGCCACACATACAGCAAACACTTATACTGCTGTTTCCCTGCCTTACCCTACCACCCCTGCTTGGATCCCTCCTCTCTGCCTCCAGTCACCCATGCTCTCCTGTAACAGACCTTGTTGTTGGATGTTTTCCTTGGTTCTTCTGTGGGTTCTGTGGATCCAAAATCTCTTAAAAGTCTTGGTTCATGTTGATTCAGAGGGAAATCCAGGAGCACTTGAAACAATGCCTGACTTCCCTCTGCCATCTTGGCTGGAATTAGGAATTATTTTCATCAGAGAGCTATCTTATCTCCTTTTTCCATCTGACCAATTTTGCTTTTTTTTAAGGCATTCTTCTCTCCTCATTGGCCTTATGGATTCCTTTTTTTCATTTGACTTAAAATGGTTTTTAAGCTGTTATTTTCTTCAATATTTTTTGTATCTCCTTTACCAAGCTGCTCACCTGGTTTTCATGATTTTCCCACATTGCTCTCATTTCTCTTCCCAATTTTTTCTCTACCTCCCTTACTTGATTTTCAAAATCTTTTTTGGGCTCTTCCATAGCTTGAGACCAAGTCATATTTTTCTTGGTGGCTTTGGATTCAGAAGCTTTGACTTTATTATCCTCTGAGTGTGTATTTTGATCCTCTATAAGACCAAAGTAATTATCTATGGTTGGATTTTTTTTCCTTCTGTTTGTTCATTTCCTCAGCCTATCTTAATTTTAACTCTTTGCTAAGGTGGGGCTCTGCTTCCAGGGTGAAGAATGCACTGTTCCAAGATTTTGTGGGTTTCTACAGCTGTTTTTAAGGATACCATTCAGGAACCTCAATTCCTTCAAGGTCTTTTGAGAGGCTCTGACTTCTCTCCTGGCCTGTGCTCTGATCTGTGGATGACCACAAGCCTTCCCCTCTACCCTGGAACTGTGAGGAGAGTCCCTGCTCTGTTAAGGCAGTATGGGGCCCCAGATTGTGACCTGAATTTGAGTATGTGCAAAGCAAGCCTGCCTCAGAGATAGCAAAGAGACCTCTGTAATCTCCCCCTTACTGTAGACTGAGCACTCTGGAAGCAGCTGCAGGGTGGCTCCTTGCCTGTTCCCCAGGCCTGCTCCTGTGCCCCTGGAGCTGGGTCTGTGCTGGGGTCTGTGCTGAGCTGGACGGGGCTTCATGCTTACTCTAGTGTGGCTGACCTTCCAAATTGTCCTTGACCATCACTAGGCTGAGAGGTCTGGAAACTGTTGCCATGGACCCAGGCATCCCCAGGAACCTAGGCATCCTGTGGGCTGTTTCTGGATAGTTGGTTCACCACAGTCCTTTCTAGTCCTGGTAACAGACTTTCCTGAGGATCTTCCAAGTTGTTTTGGACTGGAAAATTGTTTCACTCAATCTTTCTGTCTGGTTCTGCCACTCTAGAATTTCACTAGAGTCATTATTTAAAGGTATTTGGAGTGGTCTGAGGGAAAGGTCCTGGGAGTTCCTGCTTTCACTGCGCATCTTGGCTTTGCCCCCAATTTTTTTTTTAATGAGATATAGTGCAGCTATCCTAGAAAGACAAGGAAAAGAAAGAGAACTATAAAATAATATACTGTCAATTAAAATAATTTAAATACTAACCAAAATATTTCATCCCTCTGTATTCCACAATTTCATACTTTTTTGAATTGGCACAGGTTTGAAAAGGTTCAATTACAACAAAAGGTCACACTGATAAAGAAATATACAATCAATCTTTCTGGAAACTAAATGAAAAAATGCTATTTAACTTTTGAATCATTTATATCACACTTAGGTGATTTTGCTCAGATTCTCAGATCTCCATGGAGTCATAGGATTTAGAACCAGGTGGTACTTACAAGATTCTGAGGCCCTGAGAAATGAAGGAATTTGCTTAAGTTCCCTAGTTGAAAATAAGTGTCAGAACCATGATTTGAGTCCAGAAAGTGAATTTTACATTAGGCTTGTATATTAATCTTTTTATCTCGCAAGATAGATTGGATGAAGGACCTGGTGATACTTTCTCATGAGAAGAGGAGACTTAAGCCAGTCAGTCAGAAAGCACCCACTGTCTCAGACAGTGTTCTAAGTGTTGGATTAAATAAAAAAAGGCAACGACTAATGACTGGCCTGACAATTAGCAGTGTCAAAACACAGACTAGGAATTTTGAATTTCCTAACAATATATCCTAAGATGTCAGAAAAGCTCATGAAGATTGAACACTCTGAACTGCAAAGATCCAGGTGAAATAAAGGTCAACATAAGAACACAAGGGATCCAAGGCAAAACAAAACAGGATCAACCATCAGCAGCAAGAGGTGGAGGTCAGACCTGGTCCTGGCACAAAACAATGATTCAGGATCTAAAACTAGAGTAAATTAAAGAATATAAAAGAAAACACTAACCAGTACCAAAAATAAGTATTGCGAATCTAGAAAGTTTTAATGTATACCATGGAAACAACGTAAACACTGGCAAATTGCCTTCTGTGGGGGGAGAGGGAGGGAAGTAAGATTAGGGGAAAAATTTAAAACTCAAAATAAATAAAATCTTTAAGTACAAAAAAAAAAATAGGTAAAACAGCCCCTGCCCTCAAGGAGATCACATTTCAATGGGAGTGGCAGGAGGGAGAATGCATAAACAACTATATATATGAGCTATAGAGGTAATTCCAGTGGGAAGATACAGGTAAAGGCTAAGTTTGAGTCCAGACTTGAAAGAGGTTAGGAAAACCAAGGAGCAAAATTAAACTTTGGACAACCACTGAAAGTCATGGAATCCTGTGTAGGGATCATTAGAGAGGCCAGAGTGACTGAGTTGTGGAGGACTTGGAAAAGAGGGGCTTAGGGGTGAAGAGATTGTAAAAGCCAAAGACATGAGTTTATATTTGATACTGCAGTACTTAGGAGCCATTGGAGAGTGTAGAAGTGACATGGTCAGATATGCCCTACCTTTAGAAAAGTCACTTTGGCAGCTGAGTGAGGATGAGAGGATCTGAGTTGTGTCTCTTCTTTCCTACCTTGACTGGAGGAGTTTTGGAGACAGAACAGAGTAGGCTGTGACTTTGGAAAGAGTGGAGTCTGTTCTAGAGGTCTATCCTAGAGAGCTGATGCCACAATTTGTGGGCAGTCAAACCCAGGGATGAACAAAACCTGCAGTAACCTCCCTGATCCAATGGGTCAAGGGCATTCAAGAGGGAGAAACTTGTTCATAGACTGTATGTAGCTCATTCAGAAGTGAAACTGGGGAGGGGAAGTCTGAGGTGCCTCTGGGGTTGATCCTCTGTAGGGAAAAGTGGGATCTGAGGGATCTGAGGATTGGAGAAAAAATATTTTATTACGGTTCTTTTTATAGCTTTTTAGTAAATAACACTTTATAAAACCTAAAAGAAAAAAATTTCCTTTATTGCAAAGATGCAGGACCATAGTTATGGAATATTGCAGACACAATGTTGCTAATATTATTGAAAATTTTTTTAAAATGAGTACAGGGCATGGAGATGATATATTAAAAAAAAATGAATGTGGGGGCAGCTAGGTGGCGCAGTGGATAGAGTACCAGCCCTGGAGTCAGTTTCAAATTCAGTTCAAATTCAACCTCAGACACTTAATAGTTACCTAGCTGTGTGACCTTTGGTAAGTCTCTTAACCCCATTGCCTTGCCCCCCCCCCCCAAAAAAAAAGGAATGTGATATGAAAACCGGACTTTCATGAAAAAAAAGTATTCCAGATCACTAATAAAGAAATGAAAACGAAAATATTTTTTTCTACCTCATGCCCAACAGATTGGTAAAGATCCTGGTCTTGATTTTCAAAGCAAAGAAAGAAAACTATAGAATAATACCATTACTGTTGATTCAAAAATTTTAAATTCAAATACCAAAATCATTCATTCTCATACCCCATAATATTGTGTCTTTTAGAACAATATTTTGAAATGATTAAACTATAATTACATAGAAAAAATTGTTCAAAAATAAAGGAAAATATTAGTTGGTGGAAGGACATATTGATACATTCATGGTGGAACTGTGGTCCAGCCTTTGTAGAGCACAATTTAGAACTGTGCCCCTAAATTCATGGAATTGTGTATGTGCTCTGAGACTTTAGTACTACTACTAGGCTTAAACTGCAGAAAGAACAAAGAAAGAAGAAAAAAGACCCAGATAATAAAAATATTTATAGCAGTACTTTTTTGTTATAGCAAAGAGCTGGAAACAAAGGGCATTGGGGAACAACTGAAGAAATTATGGCATATGAATATTACTGTGCCATATAAGAAATGATGAATGGGACAATTTTTAGAGAATGCTGGGAAGACTTGTTTGAGCTGGGAAGCCTTGTATGTACTAATGCACAATTAAGTAAACAGAACTCAAAAACACTTTGAAAGAAGCAACTTTGAAAGACTCAATATGATGACCAACTATGACTCCAGAGAACTGATGAGAATACATGTTATCTGACTTCTGGCAGAGGAGTGATAGACTGAAGTGGAGAATAAGACATATTTTTTAGATATGCCAAATGTGTGGATTTGTTTCTGTTTATTATGGTAACTTGCTACAAGGATTGTATTTTTCTTTTTTTATTTGTAGAATATCCATGGTGGGGGTGGGGCGCAGGGAGAGGAGCTAGCTATCCACAGAGATCCCTCTTTTCAAAGAAAAGAACATTTTAAAAAATGCATAGAACTGAAGGAAATTCAGAAGGAAATAGAAAGACAACTTTGAAAGAAATACTTTGTATTTGTTTTATATTTTTGAAAAAGGTACTTGATGTAACTACTATTTTATACCCCCAAAGAGATCAAAGAGTAAAAGATCCAAATAGACTAAAAAATTTATAGCATATCTTTTCAGGATGGCAAAGATTTAGAACCTGAGGAGGTACTCTTTAATTGGGGAATGATTGAGCAAGTTATGGTATATGAGGGGTGGTAGAATACTGTTGTTCAGGAAGAAATGATGAAAGGGACAGATTCAGTAAAACCTGGGAAGACTCAGTTTATGATAGAAAGTAAAGTGGGCAGAGGCAGGAGAACAATTCCTACAATAGCAACTGGATTGTAAAGATAAACAATTATGAAAGACTTAGGAACTCTGATCCACAAAATGACTAACCACCAATCCAAAGTCTCATGATGAAACAAGCTATCCACTTCCAGATAAATAGCTGATGGATGCAGTGTCCCCTATTTTTGGATATAGCAAATGGGAATGTGTTAACTTGACTGTACTTGTAACAAATTTTGTTTTTCTTGCCTTGTCAATGAATAGATGAAGGAAAGGAGGAAGGAAGAGAATTTGGAATAAATTTTTTTTTAAAAGGGAAGATGTGTTTGGTACAATTCATATTTTCACATATTATTTTTGTCTTATTTTCTATATAGAAATATTCTTTTTTTGTTCATTAAATGCTGAATAACCTCTCCCCAAAGTTATTCATAAAAAAGGAAACATAAAAGTACAATTTCTATGTTATACATTACAAATATTAAGTATGTGTTGAAAATATATTCTGTTAAATAGTAAATAATCTATATTCTGGTAATTGCATAGGTTTATCGGATTGTTTATATACAACCTGTTTGTGTCCTACAGTGAGTTAAGGTGGCTAGAGTCAGGAACATTGCTCAGTGTTGGCAATTAAGTAATCAATGCTAAGCTTTAAGAGAAGTTTCAATCTTTAACAGGGTCTGTGTCCTAGTTGTTTTGAATCCCTATAACATCTAGCATTTTCGTATGTTAAATCATTTTACTGAAATAATTTATATTCAAATTGACAGGCTATAATTTTTGTGGTGAAGGCCATATTTAGCTCTACATACGTTTTTAAGGAAATCTTAACTTACAAAACAGATATTAGTGGGGTGATTATTTACATTGCAAAGATCCTCCTCCAGTTTCTTTAGTGCCCTATTATAGCAATTTAAAATATATTTGAGCTACACAAATTTATTTACATACAATTATTCAGGAGCATAGTCATTGCGTTAATAGAAGTATGCCAATGATTAAATGGCAGCCGCCTGACCTAAAAGAGCTAATGGACTCCAGAGATGAGAAATAGCTTCTTCTATTTGGCTGTAGGATCAAGTCAAGTTTTCAATGTTAAGAGAACTAGATCCTCACTGATATTAATTGTAATTCTTATTGATTATATATACACACACACACACATATGTATTAAATGAAAAAGTCGTAAATGTTTATAGTGTGACAAGTCCTGTGCAAATAGAAAAAAACAAGATGGTCATAGTTCTTAATGGAGTAGAATACACATAAAAGAAAGTTCAGGAGTAGCATGGACAGGGAGGCCAGAAAATCCTTAAAAGGCATACTTGACAGGTGTTAAGTCCCAGGGTTCCTTGGGGTTTTTCCTTACATAAGTCAAACATATAATTCTCTTTATTATTCCTCAGGGAACATGGTTTCCATCATCCTAATTATCCTCTGAATATATTCTTTTTTTTAATTGTTTTTTTTTTTTTGCAAGGCAATGGGGTTAAGTGGCTTGCCCAAGGCCATACAGCTAGGAAATTATTAAATGTCTGAGGTCGGATTTGAACTCAGGTACTCCTGACTCCAAGGCCAGTGCTCTATCCACTGCGCTACCTAGCCAACCCAAATAATCTGAATTTATTAATAGCAAATGAACCTTTTGAAATGCAGTATCTGAAACAGTACTCCATGGGCAATCTAATAAAAATAATATTAGAGCCAGAGTGTCCCTCTTCCTGTTATATGAAATAGGATCATGAGATTGATGGAAAATTGTATCTGAAAATTTATTCAAAATAACAAGAGCATTTTTGTAGTGCTGTAACTCTGGGAGAAAGGTGCTAAAGTTATCCTCATTTATAGATAAGGAAACTGAGGCAGACATTGATTAAGTGACTTTTCTAGGGTCACACACAATTAATAACTGCTTGAATCAGAATTGGAACTCAGGTCTTCTTGACCTGAGGTCTAGAGCTCTAATCTTTGTGCTGCTGGTTTGCTTTCAAAAGGGATTTTAAGAATTGAGTCATTACTTCATGATGTTTTTTAATTTTTTCAATAGTAGTACAAATTTTCTTTTTTTTTAAATGAAACTTTCTCTTTTAATTGGTAAGCATTTATTTTTTCCTTCAGCAACATTTTCTATCTAGAAAAACTATCACTAGCAATGGCTTTTCCCCACCTCCCCCCACCCCAATTTATCCAGTATTTTTTTTTCATTTCCTTGTCATTTCAGCCTAATGCAAAGGCTCCTGTCAAGTCACAGAGAGAATTTAAATTCAGTCTCTGCTTTGCTTTGTTTTGAGAGTATAGTGTGTAAGTGAAATGTCATTTTTATTCTCTTTTAGTTAAGAAAGTCAAGGATGTATTATGGGTTTCTTAATATGTTAAGAGTTGTTATTAACACCATTCAAGTTATATCTGTCAAAGAGCTTCTGTTCTATTAATTACATGCCACACGTCATCACTCCTATGAATGTTGTCCATTGTTCTCTTCCAGGCAATGCAGGGGACTTACAAAAGTATGTAACAGTTCCAAAAGCATTTCGTAAAAGCTAGTGACATCAGTGGTTTGCTAAAGTACAGCTTCTTGCTCTCAAAATACTCTTTATGCATTTGGAGTTTCATATTTAGTCCATATATACGTGACTCACTATAACAACCACTTCTGTAGGGGTGATGATGTGAAGAATATGAGATGTGGGTCAGGAATTAGAAACTGGGAAGCAAGCATTCACTGCTTGGTCTGTCAATGACTCACACAGTCAGTCGCTTCCTGGGAATATAAAGTCAAATTTTTTGAGTCCTGTCTATTTGTGTGTAAATGGCACTCATTGGCCATCCCTAATTAGTGAGGTTTATAAGCTAGGTTAAAACAATTCCAAAGTTTGAACTCAAGCATTTTAGTTTACTGAAAACCTTTGAAGATATGACAATATATAGTTTGAGCTGTCCAACCGGTTTTGCTGCTTTTACATCTTGTGAAACTGGTAAATATTGTCTTGCAACTATTATTTGAAATCTTCTCCTTTTGCCCAAATCAGGATGTTTATTTTTCATTACAACTTCTACCATTGACTCCAAAGTTGTATATGAGATTCTCCTTTCCCCTGGATAGTAGCCATGCCTGTAGTGTTCTGCTCCCTCACTTTACTTCTTCCCTGGCTTCCTTCAAAAAGAAGCAAGTGTTTTATATGTCTCCACCCTTAGAATGTATATTCCTTGAGGTCCAGCACTTAGCATGTGATAAGTGACAAATAAAAGATTGACTTCAAATTAAGAAACAAAAAACCCCAAAGAATTATCATTTTGTTACCCATATGCTAATTCATTTATATTCCTTAGTGTCTACAAGAATAACTTAGATCATTTTATAAAACTTTATCCAGAAATGATTTTACCAGTCCAGTTTTGAAATTTCTCATTTGTTCTTAGAATATTGAAGTCATTCAACCTCTGGAAAAAATAGCTACTTTCAAAGTCAAGTTTTGGAATAGCTCTCTTGTGAAAATTAGAAGATGAATTATCAATATACAGAAAGTTTCTATATTACTCTTAATTTTATATTTTTCTTCTTAAACCAGAGAGTATATTACCTTTTCCATGATATACTTCACTTTATATATTTTCAAAGATCTTTCAGTTAGAAGTTTGCAATGTTCAACAATTTTAACTTGATGCACTTAAACACACAAAAATGAATTGAAATGATTACTCTTAACCTTGAGTAAGTCACAACCTCTCCATGTTTCAATTTCCTTATATGTAAAATGAGGGATTGGGATTAGATAGAATTTAGAGACAGCTAGGTAGTTCATGGATAAAAGAGGGTTGGGTCTGCTATAAGAAGAAATAAGTTAAAATTCAACCTCAGATACTTAACTAGTTGTATGGCCTTGGGAAAGTCACTCAGAAATTTGCCCTTAATCTAGTGGAACAGGAAATGGTATCTTTGCCAAGAAAATCACATGGGCAGCATTGGAGTACTTACTATTGGTCTAGTGAGTCCACTGAATAGCAACAAGGTTTAGCCCAACACTATAATCCTAGGAAATGATTTGAATTTACACTAGATGTATTTAATTCAGTCCTTTCCATCCAATATAAAGTAGAATTTACAACATGGAAAAGTAAATAAAATAGCTTAAGGTGATAAAATGGGGAGAGCTGGCTAACAGAGTTTCTATATCATTCTTAATTTTATACCTTTCCTCTTAGGCCAGAGTACATTACCTGTTCCATGTTATACATTTTAAAAGATCTGAAAGTTAGAAATTCACATTGCTCAATTTTTTGAGATCTCTTCAGAAAAAAAATGGATTTGAACCCACAATATTTTGTAATATGTCATCAAGATACGTACAACCAAGAGTTAAATAGATCTGATCTAAATTCTGAGGGCCCAAACAAAATTACAGCTACTCATTACTTAATAAAGGAATGTCCTCTGATGGGTCTCCTGTAATGTTTCTTTTTTTTTAAGTTTTTGCAAGGCAAATGGGGTTAAGTGGCTTGCCCAAGGCCACACAGCTAGGTAATTATTAAGTGTCTGAGATTGGATTTAAACTCGGGTACTCCTGACTCCAGGGCTGGTGCTTTATCCACTAGGCCACCTAGCCGCCCCTCCTGTAATGTTTTTTAAGCAATGGTTGATACCTACTAGTGAGAAAATCTGTCTAACCATCTTTCTAGGTTTGTTCCACTTTTAAATATGGGAGAAATCAAATGTGGTACACCGCTACTAATAGGAGACCCATCTAGTTGAAAGGCATACCAAGTATTAATAATAAAAAATCAAAAGTTTTAGAAAATTTAAAACCCTTACAATTCATAGAAATGAACAGTAATGGCTCAAGATAGCAATTATTGCCTTAATGTAGTTTTACATCTTAAAATTTACATTGTGTAAATTATATTGTGATTGATCTCATTACCTCCCTTGGATTTACTTATCTTTTTTTCCCCCTGATAATTCTCAAATCTACTTTTTCTGCCCCAGTCTCTCAGCTGACCTCCAATGTCACATCTTCAATTGTATTTCATTCATCTCAAACATCCCCCCCTAAATCTTCCCCTGCCCACTTAACTTGCCTAGTTCTGCTGAGGGCAACACTGTCCTCTCAGCACCATTCTAGTGCATCACCTCATGCCTAGATTATTCAAGATTTTGCTAGGCTCTGGAGGGGAGGTCTGTCTGCTTCAGGTTTCTCTCTACTCCACTCTTCTTTCAACCACTAAAGTGATTTTCCTAAAATACAGATCTGCTCCCATGCCTCCCACCCCGCAATAAGTTCCAACAACTTCTTACCATCTTCAGGAGCAAATATAAAGTACTTGTTTGGCATTCAAAGTCCTCCAGCCTTTCCATCTTCTTATATGCCTTACTCCCTAATATTTACTCTTAGATCCAATGATGGCCTCCTGGCTGTTCCATGAACAATTCATTATATCTCTCAATTCTGGCATTCTCCCTGGCAGTCCTCCATGCCTAGAATGCTCTCCTTCCTCTGTTCCAACTACTGACCTCCCTGGCTTCTTTAAATCCCAACTAAAACCCCCACATTCTATAGGAAGCCTTATAATCCCAGTGCATTTCCTTTATTATTTCCCATTATCCTATTTGCACATAGGCTCCCCTTTTACATTGTAAACTCCTTGAGGAAAAGGACTGTCATTTGCTGAGTTCAGCACAATGACTGGCACATTGTTGGCACATTAAAAATTTTTATTGAATTGAAAATTCAAATTGTGTATTCATTACTTTACATATACAGATGATGGACAGAAAGATGGCCTCAGAGTGATAAAGATCAGGGTTCAAGGCCTTCCTCTGATAGTGTGACTACCTCTGGCAGTGTAATTCTGGGCAAGTCACTAGAGACTTGAGAGTTGACTCAGGGACACTAAGAACTTAAGCCTCTAGTCAATAAAGTCAATAAACATTTATTTTGGGCCTCCTGTGTGCTAGGCCTGGTGCAGCAGATGGAGGGCAAGGTTTGGAGTCAGACTCATCTTCCTGAGATCAAATCTGGCCTTCGAACTTACTAGCTGGTTGACTGTGGGCAAGGCATCCTGTTTATCTGGATTTCCTCATCTGTAAAATGAACTGGAAAAGGAAAAGGCAAATGACCAGTTATCTCTGCCAAAATATCCCTGAAGGGGTCAGAAGAGTAGGACGCGACTGAAGAATATGTGCTAGGTTTAGTGCTAAAGAGACAGTCCCTGCCCTCAAGGAACTCAAACTCTTAAATGGGGAAAACCACACAAAAGGAAACTGATCCCTCCTCTCCCCACCTCCTCCCCAAAATAAAACAACAAAAAAATGGAGCCTTGAAGAGAATGTTGAGGGGGAAGGGGAAGTGGAAGAAAGATTTTACATTCCTGGAGTTTAGTGCTTTACCTCTGGTAGGCCAATTAAAGGAGGGAGACAACTTAGAGTCCCAAGGTGTTGACTATCAAAGCCAAATCAATTTGCCTGATGATGATGATGCAATTTCAGCTTATCCCAAGGAGACTTGTTGCCTCAAATGGAAAATGAAGAGAAGTGGTACTGACTGATAAGCAATTGGTAGGAGGTCTTCATGGGAAATTTCTTATGATAAAATCCCAAATCTAATAAAAGACAATTTATTGCTTTGCAACAAAGCAAATTATGGTAAAAACATTTAAGAGCAATGCTGGATTAAAAAGGTGCATGGGGGCTATAGGGGTATGGATGGGTATACTTTAAATGTTGCAAACTATAAAATCAACTGGAAGGCCTATGGAATGGGATGTGACAATTATATTCAGCACTTACCCTTACTCTAAGTCTTATGCATTGACATGAAATGTACACACTCATCTCTACCATTTTCTATTTATATTAAAAACCTCAGGGAGGAAACACCTGTGTTTTATTTAACAAGTCCTCAGATGGAAAACCAAGCATGTCTTTAGCCAAATGTAAAGTTTCAGGAAGCTTATTTTCTTGGATAAGATTTTTACATAAATTTTCCACATGGCAAGGCCTACTGAACAGTAATTGAATGAGAATATGACACCCACAAATCCAAACTACAGGGATATGTGAATGTGTGCATGTGTGTTTGCACATATATAACTTTCTACAAATACCAAACCAGCTCAGTTAAACCTCCTTCTGAGCATTCTTAATGGCCAAGTTGCATCTGCCCAAAATTAAGGATAATTTCTCACAAGTGATAAATAGTAATATAAGAAACTGTCATCCAGCCATACCTTGTCTTTCATCATATCCAGTACTCTGATGTTTTTTATAAAAGATTGGACTTTCCCATCTTGCCCAGGCTGGAAGGACAGGGCCTACTCATGGACCCTGTCCCACTACTAATCAGCATGAGGACTTTGATCTACTCCATGTCACTTGTGGGCCAGTTTGCTCCTCCTTAGGCTCCTGTTGAGCACCCTCTGGCCAAACTTAAATACCCAAAACCTCAAAACTGCTGCTCAAGAGATCTCTTAGATTTAGCTTCCTTGGTAGCTAAGATTACAGGCACATGCCATCACTGCCAACTCTGTTCTGTTTTATGAGAGAAAAAAACAATGGTGTATACTAAAAACAATAATTTAGTATAAAAGTGATTTATTATAAGGAAACTTTAAATATAACCAACAATACTGAAAATATTGTGACTGGCATTTACAACCTTGATCAGAATTCTTTGTTGTACAAGTATTTCTTTGTCATTCTATGAATAGTTAACAATAAACTAGTGCAACAGAACTGATAACTTGTTTAGAAGTAAGCATACAGAAGGATGGACTGAAAATTGTTAGTTTTTCTTCTTGTATAAGATACAGCATCTTAAAATAAAATCTAGTACAAAGGCTAACAAGTTAACATCATTTATATAATGTTTTCCCTATCAGTTAACACAGGTAAAAAATAGTTAATGTTTTAAGATCTGGCTGAAGTTATAATTTTAATTATGTTTTGTTTACACCTTCTGATAGGTACATTATTTTCTAACCACAGTTTCATTTTCAAATGAGTCTGAAAAGATTTTTCCAAACACAACACAGGAAAATAAAGATTATTTAAACTCATCCATATTGAAGTTGAAAACTTGTTTTCCAGAAAAATTAAAAAATTTATTTTAATCTTAGTGCAAACACAGCTTGTTAACATGAATATTGTTAGTGAATGGAATGACACAATGACATTTATTAACTTAAAGGAAAGGAGCACGTTTTGTGAAGTGGATAAGGTTCTGATCAAAGGATCTGAAATTGAATACTGCCATTGTCACTTATAACATATGAGACCTTGGCAAATCATTTAACCTTTCAAGCTTTCCATCCCCGTTTTGTGTTACTTATAAATTCCTTTGGCTCTAAATCTAATATCCTATAAACTAACTTCTTTCCAAAGTAGAACAGTAGAAACATTAAACAACAATAGTATTCTTTACTAATGGTTTATACTAGGCTCATTATTTAAGCATGGGCCCTCACAAAAGCAAAGAGTGTAAAGTGTTGTTGCAATTATATATGAAGATCTGGGAATAAGCTCACAAACCAGTTTCAGATATTTAATTTTTATTCTCATTTTATTCCTTTGTTATTGTTTTTCAAATGTTTATTTCTGCTCTCCTGATAGTAATTTTCTCTGACAAAATCCATGTGATGGGCTATTGATTGATAAAGTTTCTGTTTTGTCTTAGCTTTCTAAAGGCAGATACCATAGTTAATACAAGAGAGGAAAGAACCATTTTGATTTAAGTGTTGGAAAGATTTATCTTCATGTTAACTCAACCTAAGGATACAGAAATAATATTCCCTTAGATCTGGGGCAGGGAATGTCTGACCTGCACTGAATAAGGCTGCAAAATCATTTGATCTGGGTGTTGCACGACAGCTGCAGATAGGACTCAAAATTCAATCTAGGAGTTTTTTAGGGGTGAATTAATTAAATGTTTGACTAATTTTTAAATTCATAATTGTGTATGTCCTGCAAATGAAAATATAAATATCTAAGTGGTTCTTGGTAGAAAAAAAGGTTCCCCATCTCTGTCTTAAATAAAAGAATAGATTGACCTCAAATTAATTTTGCTATGGGAAATAATTTTCAGTGGCTAAAAGATTTCTGGGATTTAGAATGCAAAATGTTACCTTAATAAAGTTCAAGATAGTTTTCTTCTTTTATCTGTAGTTCTCAAAATGTGACTTTATTAAATTTTTACTAATATGGATCATTATTTCGTGGTGCAGAAATGTGGAGCTATTTTGATTGGAAATTTGAAAGAAAAAAGTAAGCAAAATCTTCTATGAAAAGATGAATATCAAATTCTAAATTAATGCTTAGAAAAATGAAATAATGAGAAACAGTAGGAATTGCAAACTATAAAAGAAGGAAGAAAAGGGTAAGATTTGGTTGCTTAAGAAAAATGTGACAATTACTTGTCATCTATAAAAGGTTTTTTTCTTCTTACTAGAACATACTTGGATTGCCAGTTCTTAAGCCAGTGGAATGTATAAGCTATTGACATCATGCCAAATTAATCAAAATGTAATTTATTGCAAAAATATATGAGACTTTAAATTTGCACGTGGAGTTTTATGCTACTTCTCAAAGAGACTTGTATCAATCTAGAAAATAAAAAGGATGAAGACAGTCACACCATAAATAGACTTGATAGAAAGAATGTAATGTCATGCTTTACAATTATGATCAGCTTCCAAAGTTACACTTTGACTTGGACATAACAATTTGAACCCACCAGAATCTGTCATTTTTATATCCCAAGTATTATTAAGTATTTTACTAACTTTGTATACACTAATATTTCTAAGATGTCACAATCATTAGAACAAACTTTTCAGCAAATCTTAATAATTTTGTAGAGTAGAAACTAATCAACATAATTATTTCTTAAAAATCTGCTCTTTCCAAAGTGTTGCAGGTAAAATCTATTATCTATGAAATCACTATTTTGTTTACTGATACATTATAGTGTTGTGTAAAAAAGCAAAAAAAATTGTTTTTGAAATCACAGGAAATGCTCGGCATCTACAACAAAGATAGACACATTTTCAGTGGACAACCACTACTGTGCTGTTCTGTGATATTAGCTCTTGTCAAATGAAATTTCTCCTTCATGCTGTGGAATCAACAATGTCCATATTTGTTCCAAATAAAGCAACTAACTGTTCTTCATAGTTTGCAATGTTCCTTTTCATAATGTCCATGCAGGGTCCCAAAAGCCTTTCAAATGCTTGCACATCCATGGCTAAGATTGATCAGGGCAAGAGAATGAAGAAAAAAAAAGAAACAATTATTTGCAAATTGTAACACTGGCAGGCAATTCATGAATGCATAGTCGATATATACAAAACCAAACATTATCTATGAAAAACCAGTCAACAACCATTAAGTGCCTACTATGTGCCAATTACTGTAACATATTAAACATGTAACATATGAAAATGTGAAATGATATAAACTTATCCAATTTCAAGTGCATTCAATCTATGCTCATCTTCTATGCTTAGCATCTGCCAAAAGAAGAATCTAGAGAAGGGCACAGTCTAACATTTCTCTGTATCTTTCAATGTAATAGGATACATGCTGATTTAATCTTGAGGCCTTGGTCCAAGAGGGAAAAAGGACATTGAAAACTAATAGTGTTTTCACTACTGCTAGACTCTTTAATTTGTTCATTTTTTTAAAAAAATGAGTTAAATTTGGTTCTGCTTCTCTGCTACTGTGAGTAGCACCTCATAGAAATTTTATTTTGAAAGGATACCTCTAACATCCTAGAACTCTCTCTTGTTTTCAGTCTCCTTCTCTCATTCCCTCACCCTCAGTAAAATGGGGTAGGAGAAGGCTGTCCAATCTATGCTCCCTAATGCCACTTTTGGATTATCCTGTCACCGCTTTTGAGGTGAAGACTTGGTATATGTACTTATTTCTCAAATCCAGATCCTTATTGCTATAATCTGTTGGCCCAATTCTTCTTTCTTTCCTCCTGGCTTTAATTCTTTCCCTTATAATTGAAGATTTCAGTTGGCCTGTCAGTGTTTTCATTAACTCCCTCAAATGCTATAACCTACATTTTTGGTCTACCTTAGATCTCACCATCACCCATAATTGTGTTCACCTCAATGATCTTGAACCTTGAAATTCCTTTCTCTTATTTCTTGCCCAGCTCTCCCCTCTGTCTTATTCCTTAAAAACTAATTTTCATCATTCATCTATTCCACAAGTATTTAAATCAAGCACATACTATAATGGTAAGAATTCCTAGGAACAAGGAATATAAAATCAGAACTGAAACACTCTGCATCCAGTGTGGGAGTGAAGTTAACAGATATAACTAAACACAGAATACAGCTAGGGGAGGGGAATCAAGAACAACTTTGGATCAGATGTAGCACTTGAACCAAAGGAAACTAGGGATCCTTCATGCTTTCCAATTCTCCTGGTTCTTCAGTCCTACCCTGACTTTGCATTTCTCTTCACTGCCATTGCTACCACACTAATTCAGGCCCTTATTATTTCTCACATGGACTACAGCTATATTTTCCCTCAAATTTCTTCCCTCTTCAGACCTCTACAGAAGCACTAAAGTGGTGATCCAGAATCACAGAGCCGACCACATCCTCTACTTATGTTGTCTCTGGGATGAAGTATGAACTCTTCTATTTGGCTTTTGAAACCCTTCACAACTTGGCTCCAACTTACTTTTTCCAAACTATTATATATTACCTTGCTTCATCCACTCTTTGGTTCTCTCTGTTTCTGTCTCTCTTTCTCACTGTCCTGAATCCTTTAAAGATCTTAATAAAGATAGTTTTTATTATTAGAATAATATCCTTTATATCCATAAAAATGTTCATTCTAAAGATGTTTTAATAGTATTCTTAAGGTAGAATTGCAAGCTCAAGTTAAGTCAACCACATAAAATGGCAACCAATCCACCCCACCCCCCCATGTGATATTAAGACTGCATTTAAGAAACCAGGCCTAGGTGACAGTCCTACTGCTCTGGTCAAGTTCCATTTGTAGTACTGTATTAGATTATGGGCATGTTAGGAAAAATATTGATAGGAAAGAGAATTTTCAGAATATGGCAATGAAGATGATAAAGGACTCTCAATTATCCCACAACAGAATCTTATTAAGATGTTAAATAAACCTGGAGAAGATAGGACTTGGGGGTGACATGACTGCTGCCTTCCCTAACAATTAGAGTATCCCCAAAGAGGAATGGCCATTGTTTATAGCTAGTGGATTCCCCCTTTCTAAAGATCTTCAAATGTAGACTGGATGACCACTTACCAGGGAGTCATAGGGGGAGACTTGGTAATTAAGTATATATTGCATTAGAGGGCTTTGGAGGCACCTTTCAACTCTCTGTGCTTTTCCATCTAATATAAAGTCTTGAATTTCCTTATGAAATTAGTTGCTCAAATATTTTAAAATTCATAATTCTGCCACCCTATCTCCTTCCTTTGGTGTTTGACATTTTTCTTTTGTCTATGTCTTATTCTATATTTCTAATAAAAAACTGGTTTCTCAACCTCAAGCTAAGAATAATTAATCTGAGTGTTTTCTCTGTGTGCAAAAATGTCAATCTTCCATGTCATTCTCCTCCATCTGAATGTTGACTTGGCCTGTGTCAATACTACCTGGTCAGCTTTGTAATAGTACCAATAAATTCCTTTACCTGGGTCAACAAATCACAAGATAAAAGACAATGTGGATGAGGGAAGAGAAAATCTGTTTTTTTTTTGTTTGCTTTTTGTAAACATTCCCTCTCTAGCCTAAGTGGGATTCTTATCAGTAGAAATTTGAAACAAATATCATAACTTGTAAGAGGATCATAATGTAGAACTATGTCATCTACATGAAATCTCATTGGTTGTCTAACTCAGTTTTAAGATTCTTTGTCTTTTCTGTATAAAAATGCCCTCCAAATTTTGGATCAGGGTTGGTATCTTTAATGATACCATCCATGCATACGATTGGTAAAATCCTAGAGAATAAAACTTCATGAATAAAACCAAAACTAACTTTTATTTGTTTCATTTTTAACCAAAGAAAATTATATTTAACACTTTCAAGATCATTTTTAATGTTTCTTGACCTGACATAAACCAAATATATGTTAATGTATATTTATAAAATTTAATTGGGAAAAGACTGATAAAAAGCACTGAAAGATTATTTTAAATATGTTTTCTTCCTAAAACAAGTTAAAGTTAACAATATGGTAAGGAAGGCTTTGAGTGTACTCCTAAAATGCATTTATTAAAATAAATATTAAAATCTTTTTGCTCAAAATATCACCTGCTAAGCTGCTAACATGTACAGGAAGTTAAAAAGAAGGCAATAAAGTTTGTGATTAATGCCTAGGAATGTGCAAACATGATGACAATTTCTTTATCTTTTGACAAATCTACAATTTTTCTTCCTGATGTTATAGTAATAATTCTTATTTTAAATTTTCATCACTAGTGCCCAAATCTTGCCTCTTCTCGTTCCACATTTACCATATCAAATCCCTTCTCTCCACTCCCCCCAGTCAACATTTGAGCTCAGGCTTCATCACCTCTCCCAGAGATGATGGCAGTAGTCTCCTAATTGGTCTCACTGACTTATGTCTTCCCACTCTGGTCTATCCTTTGCAAAGCTGCCAAGTACAGATCTGACTGTGTGACACACACTCCCTCCTCTCAATAAATTCCAGTGGTTCCCTTTAGGATTAAATATAATCCCCCTTTCATTTTTGAGAGCCCCTTTGAAGCCTGGCCCTGGTCCATCTTTCCAGACTTGTGGGACTTCCCCCCCCCCTGCACTTTATGATCTTGCCAAACGGGCATCTCTCTGGGCCTCCTACAAGAGGCTCCATCTCCTGTTTTAAGCTTCTTCCTTTTCCATTTATATCCCTAGTGCAATACATACCATGGACACTTAATAAATGAGTCATTCATAAATGATAATTCTTTGATCACAGAATCTCACACAGCAACTTACAAATAATGTTTTTGACTTTACAATTCTATGAAATAAGGAATAGATATTCATGTTTTAAAAAATGAAATACTGGTTGAAGAACAGGAATGGCATTCTGTGTTATATTAATATTCCAACCACTAAAACATTTCTTCATGCATTAGTGTATGAAATATAGGAAAAAATGCAAATTGAATGCAAAACTTAAAAATCAAGTAGATATGTTATTTCAATAAAGAAAAGGTGCTTTCATCAGAAAAACACCTATTAAGTATAACAAACAAAATTATCTGTAGCAAATAAATATAGATATAAATGATCATATTTGAATTAAATACCTAAACATTTGACAGTTCCAACAGCATGGGCTGAAGCTGCTCGGGGTTTGTTTGTGACCAGGGCGAGTTCTCCAAAATACTGCCCCCTAGAATATCGGGCAATTTCAATGGCATCATTCTCTTCGACTTCCTGTTTATTCTGGAAATGGCATTAAATATTTATTCAATTTCTTTAAAATAATTTAAACTTTAACAAACATAAAAAGAAAATCTAGACCAGTGTTAAATTATTATATAGATTTCAATAGATTAAGCTATCATACCTTTCTTTTCATAGATATTTTCACTTCTCCAGATTCTATAATGAAAAAAGAATCAGCTGAATCTCCCTATTGGGGAAAAAAAAACCAGAAAAAAATTCAAGTTCTGCTTTATCCATTTTCTTGCTTTAGCCTCAACTATGAATTTAAAGATCCCCTTCTTGCAAAAAAAAAAAGCACAGTAAAATGAATAACTTTTTTTATTGGCAAGAGATGTATTGTCAATAATAATAATGACATATTTTGGACAGTTCTATATTTTTTTCCCCAAAATACAAACAATCCCCCATTAGACTAATACATAGTCCGCTCTCTTTGTACATGTATTTATGTACATTTTTACCTATATGTCCATTTATTAATTTATTCTCTCTCTATATACAAATATGTGTACATAAGTGTGTATTATAGGTCTGTGGTTTGGTCTGTTGAGGGATCGCTCTCCTGATGAAGCTCAGAAAGCCAGCCTTCTTGACCAGTCCTAGGGCATAGTCTGGGACACTGAAAGATTAAATGCCACAGACTACCTTCATAAAGTTAGGACATGTCCCAGAGGCAATCAAATCCTCCTTGGCTCTATAGCTGATCATGCTGCCTCTTAATCCTATGAATGCATGTGGTACAATGGTCTGTCTATATTGTAGCTTGGGTCCCAAGCAGGAGTGTGCCAGAGCCAATATGAGCGAATGCCATAAATCAGGGCATGACTTATTTGTTTTGATGATTACCCATATTTGAGAAAGTAATGGAGAAAATGTTAATAATTCAGATTAAATTTACAAGTATGCATTTTTTCTCTTCATGGAGCCAGTTCCTGGTAGACTTCTATTCAGCTCTTTCTACGTCACAGGACTTAGGGCTACAAAGGAACTTAGAAGTCATCTAGTCCAATGCCTTTATTTTTACAGAGAAGGAAACAGGGTCCCAGAAACACTAGAAGACATTCCCAACCTCACACAGAAAGCAAGTGCTAGAGCAGGGTTTGTACTTGAACTTCAAAGCCAACTCCCCTTCCCACTCTAAATATGTTGTATATACTGTGATACCCTATAGAACTTCTGGCAGAAATTTTTCTTTAGTTTTAGAAAAAGAGTCCTATCATTTCCATCATGCCTGGGAAGATTTATATGAATTGATGCAGAGTGGGGTCAGCAGAACCAGGAAAACAATTTACAGAATGACCCCAGTGATATATATTAAAAAAGAGCAATAAAGTAAAAGTGAATCCTATACAACTATAATGACCAAGCTTTACCAGAAAAGAAATGAGAAGATACACTTTTTAAACTGGAAAAGTAAGGGACTACAGGTGTGGAGTTGTTGTATATGCTACTAATAAAAAGGATTGATTTTTAAAAAAAAACTAATTAAACGTTTTTTTTTTTTGGTCCCATGGGAATCCCCTGATGGTTAGGGGATGTTGGAGAAGCATATATTAAAACATGAATGTTACAAAAAAAGGCATTAATAAAATAAAAAAGTAACATTATTTCCCCCTTGTTGCTATATTTTAAGGGGATTTTGCAGATGTTTAAATTCCATTCTATTGTTTCCTTTATAATCCTTGTTATCTATATGCATCTGTGCAAAGCTGATAAACCAAAGTCAGTCAAATTGTCTTGTTGCACTTCAGGATTTCTGAATTTCTCAGAATGTTTTTGGAAATATAGGCTTTTTTGTCAGATTCTTTCCATTATATTTTAATATCAATAGCTAGTTTTATTCATTTCATAGTTAATAATAAATGATGTCACAAAATAACCTATTCCTTGGGTTGAAGTTTACATAAAACATACAAAACTTACGCTTTTGTCTATGACCAAGAAATCAGGCACCTGATTAAAGAAAAGTTAAGGAACAGATATAGAGGCTTTAATTTTTATTATCTAAAAGATAAGGTTTTATGGGAATTTTGTTGTTGGAAGTTTTAAGTGTAGGGGAGGGAAGGAAGAACTACTCCAAAGTCATGTAGATCACTAATTTCTTCCTTTCTTTTTTTTTTAAGGTTTTTGCAAGGCAAATAGGGGTAAGTGGCTTGCCCAAGGCCTCACAGCTAGGTAATTATTAAGTGTCTGGAACCGGATTTGAACCCAGGTACTCCTGACTCCAGGGCCAGTGCTTTATCCACTACACCACCTAGCCACCCAGATCACTAATTTCTTAATCAGTGTAATCTAGTATATTAATTTGTAGCTATTTTCTCTATTTCCCTCAACCTAATAAGGCATTTCTTCTAGTCATTTCAAGTACCCATATGAAAAAATAAAAATTTGCTTGCTTCAAGACTACTGAAAACAATCAGACCACCTGATCAAGTTGATCTGAGCAAGAAGATGAGACATTTTAGTATGTCTCTATATTATTTATGAGATCCAAAACAGAGTCTTCTTTTTGCTGAGTCCAGTGGAAAACAGTTTTAAAAGTGTGAATAACTAAAAGTAGTTTATGGTGATATTTTAAAGGTAAGAAAGTTCACCAAACGTGGTAGAAGTTGGGAAATTCTTTCAATGATATTCATAAAAAACGAATAGAGCTATTAGTGTTTGAAAGTTTTATGTATATATACATATATATATATATATATATATACATACATATATTTAAAATACATGATAAATACTATACCTGAGCAATAATCTGTTCCCCATCTTTGTATACCTTGGTGCCTATCACATCAACCACTTTCAGACGTTCTGAGACCTTCATGAAACAAAAAAAGGTCATATTAAGTATTAGGAATACTCAATCTGCCTATTTCACTTTTGATGTATTCCTTTTACTGAATAGCATAATAGTTAATTGAATTACTATACCTATCATAGAAAATAAATTGACTTGTACTAATGTACTTTACAGTAAAAAAAATTTAAAAAACTATAAATTTGAGAAAGGAGACTATTAAAAACTAGCATTTATTACTTTACCAAAGTATGGTTTATACAAAGAGGCCCTTCCTACTTAGAGTTAGCTGACCATGTGCACAGGACTCAGCATCAAGGTATTTAAGAAGCTAACCCCACTAATGGCCACTGAAAAGTTCAAGTTGATGACTCAGTAGACCTTTAAGGGTATTTGCATGGTCATCTAAAATATCAAACCTCTCAGCACTGAGTCACACATATATAGTCTGTCAAAACAGTAATGGCTATACTTTGATTTCTTTCTAAGTTCATAAAGAATGAAAAAGCATTTCTCAAGGCCTTACATTGTGCCATCACCATGCTATGTGCTGGAAACATAAAAAGGATTGCATTCTAATAGGAGAAGACAGTACATATAAGGAAATCTGAGATAGAAAGGGAGAAAGAAGATAGAAAGGTTGGAAATGGCTGAGAAGTTTCATGGTAGTCTGGTTCTGAGGTTTCCTTCTCAGAGCCCAGGAGTCCAGAGGCAAAATTCTAATTCCAATGGGAAGAAGAAGAGGGACAGAATGGCAGTTTAATAGTAGAGTATGAGGAAATAAAATCTTTAAGCAGTGGGCAGAGGTAAGACAGTATTATTACAATGCCTCTGCTGTTGGTCATGATGCCCATTTAGCTGATGTACATAGTATCTAGAGTCCCATCAACTGCTAAGGAGAATTACCTAATGAAACAAAATAAAGTGTGTTTTTTCCATATTTGTATATATATATATATATATATATATATATATATATATATATATTCTGATGTTAAAGTGAAAAAAGTCAGGATTTGTAAGAAATTATTTCAAAATTTCAGCTAGAACACAATAGTAATTAGGCCAACAGCTGTCAAGTTCAGTTCTTTGCTCTGGTCCAAGCTAAAGAGCAGATCTTTTATATGCCACTGATCCTAAACAGGGCCAAAGAAAAAGAATCAGAACAAATTTAACAGCAATACCCCTTTCCCAAAAAAACCTCCCAACTCAAATTGACTCCACAGTCATATCTGTATACAAAGAAAAGTATGTGATGAAGTATCCATTAGGTATTAAATTACAAGCATGTATATTATTGGGGTAGAGGGAGCTTCCTTGAGAATTAGGAACCTCCTTGAAGGCAGAAGCTATTTATTTTCTGCCTTTGTATCTCCAGAGTTTAGTATGGTGCCTTGCATATGGGTGTTGGGTAATTGCCAAACTGAACTGAATGAGGCCAGGAAAAAAATCATCCTAAACAGAACAGGAAGAAGTGAGCATAGGGCCATTCAAAAGTAGAAGAAAACACAAGTGACGCTGGGATGCAAATGGGCCTTCTCACAATACTATGTAGAGAAGAGATCATTAGGATCACATATTTTTATTTGTAGGAGGAGATAATAATGAGAGAGAGCTGCATAGTATGGTCAAGCTACCTGAAGAACTGAACCTAGACTAAGAAACAAGAGCAAGCTCTAGACATTATTTCATGTGTGTATTTTGGGTCATTTGCTTATAGTTTGAGAAGGAATATGATATTCTTTCACATAAAACTTCTGCATTAGTGAAAATCTTTAAAACTCATGTAAAAACACTTGAGAAGACTCCAGCACAAGTCCTTGGCTTCTATCTATGTGAAAATACTTTATAGATCACAGTTTATATAAATAATCAGCAACTGAGAGCTCTGTATTTTGTAAATTTTTGTGTAATTTCTTTTGTTTTCTTTAGACAATGAATTTCTTGAAAGAGTTCAATTATAAATGTATTAGAAATCTTCTCCAAGATTGTGTGGGCATTTAAAATAATAAAAATAAAAGCAATGGTAGACACTTGACAACTGTTAAGTAGGTTTAAAATTTTTTTTTGTAAATAGGTTTTACAACAAAGAACACCAGTATAATTTACATATAGTATTCTGATCCTTTAGAATTAAAAACATTGGATGCATGAGACTTCATCTTTAAGGAATTTTATGCATATAAAATTATCTTTTATGATAGACAATTTAAAGACAAATATTTAAAAAAAATCACTAATAGAAATAAACACTTACTTCTAGAGATTTAAGAAATGGTAGTGACTCGATAAAACTTTCATACATTTTTCTTTTTTTGGCATTGTTTTTTACAATTATTCTCCTGAAGGTTACCCTGTCCTAAAAGCAAAATATGAGACAGAGCAATGGAAAAAGTGAGTGACAGATAAAAAAGATAGTTTAATCTATGGCTATTGTTCATTTTCAGTGAGTATAGTAGACCATATAATATATAAAATAAACTCAATTTCTCTTAGTTGTAATATAAAGATATAAAATAATAATACAGCTAGCTTTTGTTTCTGGACATGATCCCACACATATAGTTGAGAATTTTATTCAGAATATTAATCTACCACTAGAGGGCGGTGTCAAACTTCAAAAGAACAATTCACTTTTGGCCACAGAAGTGCGAATTGGATTTCAAAGGCAATTAGAAGTCATCTGTTCAAGATCTCTGCCTTTATTCAGAGTAAGGTCTAAAACATATGGCTATTTTTTTTTTATTTTAAGACTTCTAGGAGCACAGAAACGGCAACCTTTTAAAGAACAGGGTCTTCCAATGTTTCACTGCAGAATCTGAGACACTACAGGTCTTGGATCTGGAAGGGTCAGAGTTCCTTATTTACTTCTAACTGAGGAACCACACATAAAATAATTGTGGGAGAAAAACATCAATTAAAAATCAACTCTTCAAAAATATTTTTGCTATAAATTTTACCCACTGTGAACAAATTTCTGAGTTATTTAAAATTTTCAAATAAAACTGGCTTGATATTTGTTAGTTGTGGAGAAGATCTGTGAATCTAAAGTCAGAGGTCTAGGTTCTTAGTGCATGCATGTAATCTATGCGACAACCTTGGCCAGGTCATGAAATTTCTTCAGGTCTCACTTTGCTCATCTATGAAAGGAAGAAGTTGGACTTTCTGTTTTAGTTCCATGAAACTCTCTTATATACTTTAGGTGTACATTAACTCAACTAATAAATAATCATCATAGCACAAAGACAATATCAAACTTGTAGCTCATGAAACAAACTGGCTCCTAAATGGTTTGAGTTTTATGAGATACTTGATACCAGTATTACACAGCCTGCAGGATCCAAACTACTGATCATATTTTAATCCCAAAATTTTCAGCTAGATGTTATGGATCCTGGAATCATTCTACAAACTGCCTCTTTCTACAAAATAGCATATAAAATTTGAGACAAACTAATATATTGTTGTAAGAAATTTCCAAATTTTTGTTTATGGTAGGTATAAGAGCATTTTTTCCACACAGGAATTCCTTGATGGAACTGCCAATATTTCTGTTCTGGTCTGTCTTTCAATTTTAAATGTAAAATTCTGGTTTTTAAATCTTGCCGGAGAAAATTGCACATTAAACAAGTTTTCAATGCTGATTACTTTTAGTTATTTAAAAAAGATTTTATGATTTGTATGTTGTATGTTGAACACTGAGAGGGTTATCATAAACAATTCACAATGGACAAGCCAATCATAAAAGCAGATGTCTATAAACATAAAAGCAAATATTTCATATGTATGACCATAACTAGCCTACATAGTATTTTAGGGCATTGAAACAGTGCTTCTCTGGAAATGCCTAGCACACAGAATGGAATGGTTAGCCTAAGAGACAAATGAACTTTCCTTTAAAAAAATAATATTCTTTAAATTTTTTTTTTAAATTCCCTTCCTCCAGTGCCCCCCACATTGAGAAGGCAAGCAGAATGATATCTATTATAAATGTGAAGACATACCAAACATATTTCTCTATTAGCCATTCAATTAAAGTTTTCATCAGAGTTAAAAATTTTTTCCATGAGGAGATAACTACCTTCAGAACAAAGCTGATCCTATTGATTAAGTAAGAGGTTTACTTGGCCCTATTTTCATAATTGACCCTAATGATTAGATTTTTATAACATTTTCCTTCCTTATAGTCTTTGCCTCATTTTCTTCAAATTATTTTACCAGCTTTATCCCCTTCAATTTCTTTTTTTAATCTAGTTAACATTTAAAGTAGTTTTGAGATTATGATGTCTTTCCTTCTATTAATTAGTCTTGAATTTTTTCTATGACTTAAAAGTTTCTAATTTCAGAACAATACTGATCAAGAGTTATGATCAATCATCTCCTGAGAGAGATAGAATATCTACATTCCTTAAAGATACAAATGCTTAGAAACTATTAAAGGAGCAATCCTTTATAACTTTATCTAAATTTTAAGAAAAAATATATAAACACTGCCCTCAAAATACATACTGGTCAGAAGCAGGCTTTCTGTGTGAGAACAGCCTTCAGGTAGGATTTTAAAGGAATGGGAAGGCACCCTTCTGCAGAAACACAATCTAAAATTATACTATTATTGATGCAAATCTATGAGACTTATTTGGTTTCAAAAATGAACACGTTGGACAGTCATTTACAGTGTTTTAAATTCCTCTGACATACTTATATCACTAAGGGTACAGAGGAAATGAGAAGAATTAGGTGGGGAGAAGGTATGAATGCTACAGGGCAATAATTATTTTGGAGTATGAAATGCTGCTCAAAGATAGTGTGTCCAGATGAATTCCAACTGATATGATGGGACTAGGTAAGGAAGAAACAAAGAAAGGGGAAATGTGAGGGTAGAAAATTCAACTTACCAACCTAGGATGATAGGTATATAGATTTAGAGCTGAAAGAGGACATCATTCCAACCCTCTTGCATTACCAGTGAGGAAATCAGACACACAAAGGTTAAATGCCTTTGCCTAGGGTCACACAGTTATGGTATATTCTATTGAGCAGGATCAATAAATATTAAGTGATTAATACATATATTCAAAATAAAGGATGGTTAACACATTATCTAATAAAGTCAGAATTGCAAGATCTATATACAGGCTAGAACACTGTACAGTAGTTAATGAAATGACACTAAACAGGAATAAATGTAAAGACTTAAATTTAGATTTGAAAGTTTTCCAAGTACAAGATCTGATTTAGAGGTATAAGACTATAGATTTAGAACTGGAAAAGACCTGGAAAACAATTTTGGTTTAGCTCCATCATTTTATAGGTGAGAGACCTAGGCCTACAGACAAGTGACTCAGGTGACAGAACTGGTGAGCTAAGGAGGGTTAGATATCAGTGGAAAAGATCTCAAGATTTTAGTGGATTGCAAACTCAATATGAATCAACTGCATGATGAGCCAATCAAAAATGCTTATGCATTCTTAAACTTTATTAATAGAGGAATCCCGTTAAGAATGAAGGAGGGAAGTTTTGTGTTTTGTTTTGGTCAGAATCTGGAATTCTAAGTTGAATTCAGAGTACCATATTTTAGGAAGGACAATAAGATCCAGAGGTAGATAATGAGAGTGGTGAAGAGCCTAGAACTAATGGGTCATGATGATCAGTTAAAGGACTAGAAATATTCAGCCTAAATTAAAGGTAACATCAAGTATTTGAAGGGCTGTCATATGGAAGAGAAATGAAATATTCTACATAGAGGCAAAGGGCAAAACCATAGCAATAGAAGTTGCAAACTATTATACATTTACAGACACTGTAGAGAGGATTTCCGAAGCATAGGTTACACTGAAAATCCTCTGAGATTCCTTCTGAGATTCTGTGATCTCAGAAAGTCTGCTGAAGAGTTAAAATGCAAAAACAGAACAAAACAAAAATCCAACCAAAAACTCACTCCATCCATTTTAGTGGTGTTGGCAGTTGTTTCAATTGTATCTGATTCTTTGTGACATCATTTGGGGTTTTCTTTATAAAGATATTAGAGTGGTTTACAATTTCCTTCTCCAGATCATTATACAGATGAGGAAATGGAGGCAAATGGGATTAAACTTGCCCTGGGTCACAGTATTGGTACATATCTGAGGTCAAATTTGAACTCTGATTTTCCTAACTTAAGGTCTGGCACTCTACTCCTGTACCACCTAGCTGCCCTGATAAATTGAAACAGGAGAGAACATTAATAACTTTCTTGCTGTTCAGTTGGGCCTTCTTCTTTGTGACCTTGTTTGGGGTTCTGTGGAGAAGTTTGCCATTTTCTTCTCCAACACATTTAAGGAAAATAAGGAAATAGGAGGCCAACAAGGTCAAATGAGTTTCCCTGGGTCACACAGTTAAAAAAGTATCTCCAGTGCCAGTCCTTATCCACTGTTCCACCCAACTACCTTAACATCTATTATTTGTGAATAGTGATGATAAAACGGGTTTTCAAAAACAGCCACAATAAATAAAACTTACCAAACCCCATAGAGCACCAGGAGAGGTAGCAGTGATTGTAGCTGCTCTGGGTGTATTGTACATTAAGGCCAGTTCACCAAAGCTTCCACGGTTATCATAGTTACCAACACACCTTCCAACACCATCACATTTTACATAAATATCATAAGTTCCCCTGTTAGATAAAAACTGAAGTTAAAATGATATAAGCAATCATTACAATAAATGAGTATAAAGAGTTCTGTAGAGTAAATCTCTATAATGTTAAAAAGACTACAGAGATATCAAGTTGCCAGAGGCTATTGGGCATCTCAATACCCATTATGGAAAAGTGCAAGTGGATTTTTCCAAATTTTTAGAAGACACAAATCAACTAACCATGTGATGATAAGGCACAGCTGGTGGACAAAATGAGCCAGAAATTGAATACTTTTTTGGACAAAATTAGCAACAAAAAGAAGTAAAATGGAATACAACTGTAGCACTGTGACTAGAAGCTGCCACAAAATAACAACACATTTGCTACAATAGCAAAATATAAAGGTCAAAAAATAGAGTAAATCTGAATTTCTACAGTTAAATATGATGTTCATGTTATAAGGTTTCTGTTTTTTGACTGTCTTCTAATTTACCTCCCTTTTCTATACAAATTAGATAGAAGTGATTACGCATCTTAGGGTACTTTGTGCAGTCTACAATCTGTATTTAAATAAAAACTACATTTGGTGTTTGTGAGCTGTCTTCCCACATGCCCATATTCTATTGGGGAGAACACCATTTTAAGACCTTCTCAAGCATATGTGAATGTAGGTGTTAGAGGATTTCTTCTGCTAAAATGTAGCTACTCCCTAAAGAAAATAAAAATCCCAGGGAAACCTGAAAAGTAAAAGGCAGGGAAATATGAAATACAGATGAGAAAGGATTAGAAAGAGAAGGGAACAATGTGATTAAAAAAAGCATGGTTCAGAAGAAAAGTGAATAATTAGTTTTTCTAATCTAGTGACAACTGAATCTTTCATAGATACCAGTTAATACTTAATAATTATTCTACTACCTGTTATTTAGATCTAACCACATTCTTCTCTTTCTATATTTTGAGCAGAATGACATACACCATTGAGTAATTCAATAAATCATTCTGATATTGGTGATCCATGAAAAATGATCTGGTCAAAATCACTAGAACCAGAACTTCATAGAACTGATTCTCACATCATCTGTGAGTCATTAGTAGGTAGTATGAGTGTAAGAAAGTGAATCTCTCTACTTAGGTTTTTTTTTTAATCTGTCAAATGAACGCTTACCTTGTAAGGATGTTTTGAAGATCAAACAGAAATAAAAACACTCTGGAAGGTCAATACTTCTAGACAAAAACTGCTACTATTATTACTTAATCATTGTTTTTTAATAAAAATCACTATTTTTCTATTGCTACCACTCTAAATCTTAATGTCAATCTAATGGAAACTCAGTACATTAGTGCATGTTATTAATGACAGTAACATCACTGGTTAGCTTCAAAAATTGACTAGACAGTTTGGAATATGTACTACTGGTCACATGAATGTGTGAGTGTATGTGAATCTGTGCAAATTCTATATTGGGAGATATAACCCAAAGGCTATGGTTGATGATCAAATGTCAGCCACTGTGTACATATTACAACTCAAGAAACAAGATCATAGGAAAAAGAGGGACACAAGATGTCTAATGGGCACATTTCTATAAAATATAGCACAGTTAAAGAGGATTTATGAGTGACAAGCATCAATTTACCACCACTCATTACAATTTGCCTAGAGAAGGAAATTGTAATTTCCTTCTTCTCCGTAATATATTAGGCATAATCCTTCCTATTTTATCATTCTGTATGCTTTGTTGATTTTTGCATGTTTTTAAAATAGTAGACAGTGCAGCTATCCAAACTCTGCTGTAAGTGGACTTCTGAGTAAGTCAGAATCCCAACTTTGATACTAAGTTAGCTGTGTTCCCATTTAGGAAGGTGTAATACTTAAAAGACCTATCTCACAGGAATATGTGAAAGGAAAAAAAAATGATAATGTATGTCAAGCATATGGTAAACTAGAAAGTATAATACAAATGTCAACTGTTATTTAAGCTATAAATAAAAAATGTACCAATACAATAATACTAAAAGCACAGGACAGACCACAAGACTAAAGAATTCCCATGACTCCCTATTATTTCTAGCATGAAAAACGAACTCCTCTGGTTGGCATTTAAAGTTCTTTCCAGGCTTACTGCATATTTTTTCCCTCTACGCATTTTATGTTTCATTCATGCTGGCCTATTTGCAATTCATTGTATGCAAAGTTTCTCTCCTGCTTTGAATGCCTTAGCCTCAAACTTTCTTGAAAACTCAGTTGAAAGTCTATCTCCTATATGCATACATTTCTGATTTCTCAATCTATTAAGAAGCTTTGGAATTTCCTTGTGTTTGCCTTGCATACACTTTGCTCTGATACATACATACATACATACATACATACATACATACATATATATATATTTATAATTGACCCCGTATCATACAACATAATCTTCTCAGGTTAAGAACTGTCTTAGTATCTCAATTCCTAGCACTGGAACTAGTACATAAAGAAAGATGTACTAGTTTGTCACATTTATACTTTTCCCTTGATTAATAATTGAGTTTTTTTGATAACTTATAAATAAATTATATAATTAAATGATTCTCTATCAGAGTATATTTTATTTGTATAGAATAAACATAATTTTGTTTAGAGATTGTTTGCTTGTACTCTTAAGATAGTAATGGAGTAACTAGACCAGCTTGTCAAATAATCACAAAATTGAAGTTTTCAAAAAAAAATGTCAGGACCCTGGCTATAACTTACCTGTCAATTACATAAAAGTTGTCGCCATCATCCCCTTGGTCAATTACATGCTCACCTTCTTTCACCAGTTTTTCAAACATGGCATCTAATACTTGAGACATCTGCTCCTATTTTTTAAATTAAAAAATAGAACATATAATCTTTACAAAATTATTTTGCATATATATATGTAAGCCTATAAAATCACAGGTTTGTACAAAAGTCTTTACAAAATAAACTATTTAAAGATTTATATATTTATTATCTGGCAACAGTTCATCTCTGTTATTGTTAGTTGCATTAGATGAAAAAAATGCATTAAAACCTAAAATTATCTGCAAAATAGTTTTTATATTCCTTTAATCTTGAAATGAACATTAATGTGCTAATATAAAATAAGTCAATATTAAAATGAACGTTAAAAATACAAGCTTACATTCAGAATGACCATATTGTACAGGTCTGATCATGCCATTCTCCTGCTCAAGAAGACTTAATGTATCCCTAACATTACTGACTCAGGAACAAAGATGAGCTCATTTATGGGACCTTTAGTGCTTTCACAATCTGGTTCCATCTTAACCTTCTCAGGGTGACTACACATTACTCTTCCTACAACCTTTCCATTTCAGTCAGGAAGGTCTACTTTCAAAAATCTCTACATATCATTACGTCTTGGTATCTTTAAGTTTCCTCCAAAATTTTGCTTCTCTGACACCTCCAATAAGGAACTTTTCCTCATCTTTCCTGGTGTTAGTTCTACCTTCTCAAAAAATCACTTTGCATTTTGAATATATTGTTTTGTTGTTCCCCTCAATAGAACATAATGGCAACGAAGTGGTTCCATTTGTTCTTAGGATGGTGCCTGGTGCTTAATAAATTCTTAATAAATTGAATGCTTGCCTCAGTTCCTGTTTTAAACATAATAAAATACCAATCCCCAAACTATCATGCTGTTTATAGAATAACAAGAACACCTTAATGAATCAATCCATTTAACAAGAAACAACCTGTTTGTTTTTTAAAAAAAGTTCTCAAATAATATTCCTAATGATCAATATGGAAGACCATTAAAAATTCTGTTAAATCTCTAGATGTACTCAGAAAGTTGCATGTTTGCTTTAGTGGATTTATTTACTGACTGAACATGATCATTGTTGTATGTGTATTATACAAGTTAACCTACACAAACTTTAATCCTAACTTATACAAACATGCACACATAGCCACTATGACAGTCAACATAGACTGTACAGACCTAATACATCTGGTTACTATATCTATCCATCTATCCATATACACATATGAGCATATACACACACAAATATGCTTGTATATAAAATTCACTTTGAGTAATGATTCTTTATCTAAAGCAAATTTATTAATAGTAAAAGCTAGAAATAATCCACCATGCATACTTAAAAATAGGAAATAGTTTCTCTAGTACTAAATTGTTAATAAGACATAGGGATAAATATTAATGCTTTACCAGTCTTTCATTTTTTAATAAAAATATTAGCTTAATTTGTTTCAGGCATACAATTTTTATTATACTAGTAGCACGATATATCCAGCAGATGTTGCTATCTAGAAAGTTTTGGAGGTTCAGGGTAGAAAACAAAAATGAAAGCACCTTTTATCTCTCTCTTTCTCTTAGGTAGGTTAGAAAGTCAAATTCTTTCCAGATCATACCTTTCTCCTACCACTAGACTTGTAATATTTTAAGCAAAACAAAAATTCTCAATTCACTCATCCCACATTGGGGGAGGGAGGAAATGGTTTAGAGAGAAGAAAAGAGTGCCTTTCCTTGCTTCTCCCCGCTCTTCAGACAGACATAAGGTTAATTTGTGATATTAGAAGCCCTTTAATGATTTACTGCAATGCAACTCTATGTACAGCAGTGGTACTAAATTTAAATAGAAATGGCAAACATTATTCTATACATCAGAACCCCTGCAGGTTTCATCTTGATTTGATTTTAAAATAATGTTAGTTATGTTGTATTATATTCTTATTATTTAAAAAATTTCCCAATTGGCTCAAAACAGATTAAATGTAAGGTACCAGCTCTGTATTTGATGATACCTCTGATGTGCTCATTAGCAGATCTAAATCACAAAGAAATCAATACTTATCATAGCTATATATGGACTAAGTCAGGAATCAGAAACAGCTTAAAGAAAGAGAGGAAAAAATAATTTAGAAGTGCCCTTGATAGGTAAAAAGGCAGGAAGGGAATTAAACCTTCAAAGTCCTTTTCATGATCTCAAAGGCAATGACAAGTCAACTATTATTTATTTAATTTGGGAGGGGTTTACAAAGATGTATAGGTCAAGAAAAGCAAATTTCTGCATTTGTTATGTTAAAAAATATGCATGTCTCATTCCATACTGAGTCCTTCCGCTATTCAGTGATGTGTAGTATGCTTCATCATTACTCCTCTGGAATCATAGTTGGTTACTCTGCTGATCAGTCTTTCAAAGCTGTCTTCACAATTTTGCTGTAATTGTATAAATTGTTCCCCTAGTTCTGTTACTGCAGTTCTTACAAGTCTTCCCAGGTTTCTCTGAAGCCATTCCATTTATTTCTTACAGCACAATAATATACAATCACATTTTATACCATAATTTGTCCAGTTATTGCCCAGTTTATGGTCTCTCCTTCAGATTTCTGTTCTTCATTACCTCTTCCAAAAGAGCTATAGATATTTTTATGTATCCTAAATTAGAATTTTTGTTGTTATTGCTTAGGATTAATTCCTCACTTAATCTATCCTCCTTATTTTCTGTTTTTCTTTCTCCCCTATTTCCTGTTAAGTGAAATATCTTCCTCTCTCTCATCTCTCCCTATTCCCCCCACCCCACCTTGGTCCCCTTCCTCTCTCTCTCTCTCTCTCTCTCTCTTCCTTGGACTAGGTTAGATGAGAATGAGATTTAAGTAGTAGTTTCTCTTTTTTCATCTCTCTTATTTCTATAGATGTCCCTTTGAGCACTCTAATTATGTGAGATAGTTTCCCCTTTTCTTTTACTACCCCTTTCTCCCCTACCTCCGTGTATGCCTCTTCCTCTTTCCAATCTTCTTTTAAGATCATCAAGACATAACAAAACTTCTCCCAGGTCTTATTTAATTGGATTCCCAGTATAACCTGCTCATAATATGGTCCAAAGAGATACAATGTATTAACCATCCATATCTAAATGATTTAGCTGTGGGGTGGGGGTCCAAATGGTTGTTTTGTCCTTGCTTATGCCACTTATAGTTTCTCTAAAAACATATATGAGGCTGTCCAAATGTGGTGACTCCACTGCCCTTGAAGGAAAAAAGTTCATTACAAAAATGTTTGCAAGTCTTGTCCTCCTTCCAGTGTAGAGGAATTAAAAAAAAAAGCATTTAAGTTCTTATTGTGGGCCAAACACTGTGCTAAGCACCTGGAAAGCAAAACAAGCAAATAAGACAGATAGATGACAGACACACTCTACTACTACCACCACCACCACCACCACCACCACCACCACCACCACCTCCACACCACACAGAGTGGTGACCACAGAGGAATGATTTGGATAGGAAAGTGAATAGTGATTGTAGTTCATAAAGTCTTTTGCCTATAGAAGCTCCATTCTTGAAAGGGCTGGGTTACTTTTCCTGGGGCTATTGATCTTAGACTTCAGAAATGACTAAAGATTCTATCTCATGGTAATTGTAGTGTAATGCTATCACTTGCTAAATAGCAAACACATAAATTGTTTCTAAAAAAAAATGATTCAAGATATTCCAACTCAGATTTCTTTTTCAGATATAATTAATATAAAGTTTAAGAAAGCACTGTAAATGCCAGTGTTTAAAATCAAGGACATTAGAAACATTTAGTGCAGTAAACAAAAATTACTTTAAAAAAGGATGATGAAAACCTAAGCTGGAAAAAATAGAGGAACTTTTACTTTTAATATGATTTAATATCAAGCTTTGTTTGTTACACCTTTTACTGATATAACAGCTTCAATAACCTTTCTTATACAGCATAGATACTGTTGTGTCTTATAGAGACTTTTGAATCTTAAACAATGAAAATTTTACAGTCAGTAGAGGGGTCTGGGAAGAGATGGTGTTTTAAGCTATCATCTATAAAGAAAATGAGTTTTAATTGCATCTGAAGAGACAATTTTTCATTCATGTAGAGTTGTTGGAGAGACTTGGGTTTAAATGTTATTCAGGAGAGCTGCTCAGGAATCAAGAGAACCCATGAGAGAAGAAAATTAAAGAACTTATTCCCTGAGAGAACTGAGTTTAATCTTTACATTGAAAACCTAAGAGACTTTTGTCCTCTATCCTGATGGGATTAAGTTCTAGAAGTGAAAAAATCAAAAACAAATGTGAAGGTTAGAGATGACTCTTTTATTCTCTCTCAAAACTGAAACTTTGTTTTATTCTTCTTATCCTGATAATGTATCAACAGTAAAGTTTATATTTATTTAAGAAGAGTTAGCAAAAAAGGGAGAGGAGGAAGGAGAGAGGAAGGGGAGGAAAGGAGAGACAGCAAACAAAGGAGGAAGGATGGGAAGAAGAAATTAAGAGTTCAGAGCAAAACTGCTTATGGGAAAAGAGGCTTCCTTAATTTATCAAATAAAGAATATTCTATTAACTGGGTTTAGTCTCAGAGCTTGAATAATGAAAGATTATAATTTTAATAATGAAATACTCAAACTTATGACTTGATTGCCTTCTAACTCTATATGATAAATTGAATATGGTAACAAATACCAAGTGACCATTTTTAGACTACAGATGTTTGATCAACTTTGAAACCTTTCTATTCATGGAGCTCCAGTAATATTCGTAGAAATGTTCAGATGCTGAGATGTTGAGATGTCTGGCATTTTATTATCTGAAAGTATAAGTTCATAGGATTTATAACTATTAGGGACCTTAGAGATAAAACTAGCCTAATGTCCTCATTTTTAAGATGTGGCAACTGAAGCCCAGAGAAAGTAAATGACTTATCTAAGGGTCTTTTAAAGATTTTTCAGTTTTTCAAAAAAAATCTGTTATTAATACTTTATATTTACATAGCTCCCTGTGGTTACAAAACATTTTCATATACACCATAACAGTTAATTGTCATAAGCAATAGGAAAAGAAATATTCCTATTTTACACATGAAAATTAAATGTCTCACCAAAAGTTCTAGTAAATAAAGGCAAGACTTGAACTCAGATATTGTGACTCCAAATCAATGCTCCTTCTACTACATAACCTGCTTCCCACCAAAAAATATCTCAAGTTATTATTAGAAATTATTAGAGTATTTTACTTACTAGGAAATCACAACTAGTGATTTAGCCACAAGACTTATACAATAGGGAACCAAAGGTATAATAGGAGGACACTGAAGGTAAACTAATCCTACTTAATCCATTGCTAGTCCTGTTTAAGAGATAACCTTACATATTAGAGGTTATCAAGGGGGCTCCATATTAGTTCTATCTAAGAAGTTAAGGTGATATTGAGTCTTAAAAAAAAGCAGTTTAGAGAGCAAAAAAAATTCCTAAATTATTTTAAAAACTTTCCATTCTAAGTTATGATCTTCCATGCCCTTGATTTAACTGGTTCAAAATGATTTTCATCGTATTTGTCTTCATAATGATATAAAAATATTATTCCCTTTCGTCTAAAATTTCTTAGCTACATTGAAGTTGTATTACCAGCCTATGGAAACAACATTATGTGTAGTCACTAATAGAGCCAGAATTAGAATCAGTTTTCCTAGCTCTCAAATACAGTTTATAATAAAAGGTTTACTTTTCTATTTAATTGCCTGTTCCATAAATACACTGGTCATGTCATATTCACTTTCTTTTCCATCATAATATCTGTTTGATTTTATGAACAGTGAGAATAGTGTCTCTGACAGTTTGAAACACTCTGCCTCTGGGAGTTTAAAAACACACACACACACACACACACACACACACACACACAAATACACACACTTCATGGTACACGGTCCAGTTAAAATCTATCTTTTTAAAAACAGCAACAAAGATATGATATAGTTTAACTACAAATTTACATTCTTCATCAACCAATGATCTCTTGCCAATGAAAAACCCATCTAGAAGTGACATAGCCAAATTCAAGAATTTAAAGTATTTTTCTTTGCATATTACTCATAAGACTAATCATGATATTTTTTTTTCTAACAAGGATAATAGATTTATGCTAAGCCAATATCACTTCCACTTGATTCCCTATCTGAACCATTTCACATATCACTAAAAATGATTTGCTTTGGCTAAGGGTACTACTGTCTGTGACTGTAGAACAATTTTCTCCTCTTCTATGAAGCCAATTTGATTCTTTTTTCATTTAGAAATCAAACTTGATTCTGTTTAAAACAGAAGATAAGAAAAGGCTGATAATTGAAATAAACAATATAATTCCAAAATGATGTAACTGCAGTCAGAAAAATTTTGCCTCAGATACTTAGTAGCTATTTGATCCTAAGCCTTTCTGGACTTCAGTTTTCTCATCTATAAAATGAATGGGGGCAGGGCAGCTAGGTTGCATAGTGGATAGAGCACCAGCCCTGGAGTCAGGAGAACCTGAGTTCAAATCTGGCTCCAGATTCTTGACTCTTACTATCTTTATGACCCTGGACAAGTCATTTGCCTCACCAAAAAAAAAAAGTAGACAGGACTGAGTTATCTCTATCATCACTTTCAGCTCTAAATTTATGACTATAATCACGAATTTAAGGTGATAAAAAAGCATAATGGGCTTAATCTGTCTCCCTGAAAAATTCTGTATTTTGTAAAAATTATTCTTGTCATTATTATCCTGATCTCACATATTAAGCAAAGAACAACTTTCTATGTGGATATAAAATACTTTAATATTCTCTGTTTTGTAAATTTGGAGTTTATCAATAAGTCATGTGTGCAGGATTGTTTCTAAAGTTTTGTGATAATCAATCAAGGAAGTATTAATGTTATAGTGCTTTTGAGTAGCTTGTTTAATACTTACCAAATAGATATTAATTTATCTTTTATATAATCCTGGAAATTGGTGGCACATCTTTTTTGTTCTTCATCCAATATACTGTTTTCTATTGAGTGTTCACAGATTTTGTTAGTGATATAGCTGTGAATGCTTTGTATAAAGTAAATAAACATGGGTATAGTCAGAGAAGTCACCAGTGTTCTTATCCTGTAATACTACATATGTAGTTCCTTCTGTTATCATAGGATTAAAATTGAATTTAAGAGGAAGCTGGTAAAGTACTTTAGTATTAATTTGTCACTGTGTAAGTGTATCAGTCAATAATTATAAGTTTTATCTGACCCCACAAAGTTTGCAAAGAATTTTAATTATTAAGGAATTTTAATCATTTCCCTCAGCTTAACAGTTCTGTTGTTCATAATGGCAACTGCACATGCTTTCTGTTTCTTGTTTGATCCAGTCTCTTTTTCATCAGGTTGGACTTCTTGCAAATACATACATAATCTAAAATTTCTCATATCTTCCTTTTAGGTGTTTGTTAATTTATTTCTCAAGTCTCTAAAGATTTTAATGATGAATTATTCATGTTCTTATTGGTACTTGAGAACTTGTATCACCTGAAACTTCTAACTTTTGCTTTCAACTTCTCACTAAAGAAATCTTCCCAATGCTTTCATTTATAAAGAAGAGAAACTGGACTCTCAGCTCACTCCACTTTTCATCTCTTGCCCTGCCCGATTTCAACCCCAAGGAACAATATACCTCCTCCCTTCCTCCCCATCACCCTGGCCCCCAGCTCATCCCTTCTAATTTCATCACTTTGTTGCTCATTCAAACCTTGACTATTGATACCATCTCTCCCCTCTGAATGGAGGACTATAAGGCAGTATAAATTTCCTCCCAATGCCTTCCTTTGTAAAGGGCAGAAATTAGACTCAGCTCATTCACATTGTATCTGCTGCTGCCTGGTTTTTAACTCCACAGAACAAAATGCCCTTGTGCCTCCTTAGAGACTCACCTAACTCAGCTTTCCTGCTAACTTTTGTGTGCTGCTGCTCTACCCCCAAATCCCCTTTAAGATCGTGAGCTCCTCAAGGGCAAGGGACTGGTCTTTCTTTTTATTAACTGTAACACCCTCCCCTCCCGCCAGTGCTTAACACAGAGTTTGACACACAGTAGGTGATTAATAAATATTTATTGGATTGGATTTCCATGGTGCTGTTTGTCACTTGACCTTAGACATATACAATGATAGCTCTACTTTTCCTCCTATGGTTCCTGTCATGGCAAAAGCCACTGTATACACGATAACATGTAGGTCCTGAATTGTTTTGACATTCTATTAAATATTATGAGAGCATATTCATTCATCATGGTTATAACAGATTCTAGCTTTCTGGAATTACTCTGTATTGGGACAGTCAACTTATTAGATGAATTTGTGCCACAAAGCACAAAATGAGTTTTTCAGATTTTCAATCTTAAGTATACCCACATTCTTTTAAAAATCTTTTGAGATACTGGTATTCTTTTGATATACAGCACACTATTAGGCATTTCTGGAGTTTGCAGTAAGTAATGATTTTCAATGACTTTAAAATCTTTAATTTTTTCCTCTTCAGATTTTAGCAGTTTTAAAACTTCATTTCTTGTTTTGTATAAAATAAGATTAAGGATGAAGTATTTTTATATGATTGCCTGAAGGTATCTTTGAACAAAAGGATTATGAAGTCCTTGACTGATAAGACAGTCTCCAGTTTTGTTATGTTATAGTAACTGACAAATAATGAAAATATTTAAATCCTCAGTTCTTTTCCTACATATTCAGGGTTAGCCCATTTTATGAAGCATTTCTGGTGGGTGAGGTATTGCCATTTTTCTTTTGCTCCAACCTAAATTTCTGGCTTGAGATACCAGAATACAAAAGAACCCCAGTTACTTCAAGCCTTCCATGTCAGGCTGATCAGAATGAGATGAACTAAGTAGAGCTCTTTGCAAACCTTTAAGTGCATTATAAATGGAAATTATTATTATTATTTTGAATAGGGACTGGTTGTAATTTCATATTATCCCTGATTATTTCTTAGTTTCATTACACTAACCTGGACGTGATTCCGGAATCAGAAGAGTCAAATGACCAACATTTCTGAGTTCTTGCCAGGCCTTCACAGGAACCATAGCAATTTCAAGTCATTCAGTTTCTGCTGTACATCATCCTAGCCTGCATTTTCTTAGTTTATCATTTCTTCTTTCAACACACTGGTGAGGGGCAGGGCTTACAGACTTGTTATTATAATTAGTCCAGGCATCTGATTTCATTGGAATAGTTGAACCCCCAGGATAGAAACTCCTCTACCAATGCCGATCTGTAATTTATAGTTTTACAGAATTGTATGGGATACAAAGAGAGTAAATGACTTTGTCAGTTTTATAATGTAGTTTGTATGTATTAGAGAGAGGACTTGAACCCAGATCATCCTGACTCTAAGCTACTCTTTACCCATTGGAATACACTGATTAACAACTTAAATGATATGACTAACAAAAATGATAATTCATAAGGATATATTTTTCCTCTTCATTCCCTATTTAAAGTTGGTGTAAAATCAGTTATTTTTGTTAATTAGACATTGAAAGAGAAACAGTCTTACTTAAAGCATGTCTCTTAGTTGTATCTGTTAAACTGTATATCTGAGGAGTTCATGCTTAGATATGTGAAAAAACAATTCCAGAAAAGTAAAATGCTAAACAGTTATTTATTTCTTAGTGTTTCTCTTTAGTATTTTATTATATGATATATGTCTTTATAGTCAGCCAAAATCTAATTTCCCTATAATTATGAATATAGTGCAAAGGACTTAAGAAACATCTAATACACTGGGGTTTTTCATTATGACTGACAACTACTTTAGGAAATCCACTGTGTATTCTTAGTTCCTCATTCCCACAGTATACAAATTGAACAAAGCTCAGTAAAATGGTTCTTTGACTCATCTGAAAACAACAATTTACTCTACTTTTAACACAAAGAATCCACCTTCCATAGAATGGAAAAATTATTTCAGTATGCCTCAAATTTAAAATATTGCAAAAAGAAAAATTGCCTACTGCGTCCAGGATTGAAATATTCATGAGGAAAAAAAATCTTCAAAGAGATTAATTTCAGAATGCTGTGCTCTAATATATGAATGCACAGTACTCTAAGAAAATAATGTTCTGACAAGATTTGTAAGATGAAGAATGATTCCAGAAAGCCCAGTGAAATTGTAAATACAAATCTAACAGCATTGTTTTTACTAATTAATAAGGACAATAAGAAAGGCCAAGTATATAAAATATACTCTACAGTATACAAGGTTATTGTGAAAAAAGTTGTCTTATATGAAGAAAATGAAAGTATTAAAAACTATTGTCTTGCTTCACGATTGAAACTCTATGGATAATGATGCTTAAAAAATGAGTTTAGCAAAAAAGCTTCAGTTCTTTGGCTTTAAGGATGAATTGTTTAGTTAAAAACATTGTTTTTCCTTTGAATTTTGGAGGAATTGGTTAAAATATAGTCTCTTTCTCTTTCCTGACACAAAAAAGCTCTTAAAAAAGGGTGTTCTCTCAAAATATCCAGAAAAAAACTAAAAATCTAATTTCTTTTGCCTGTGACTGAAGATAGCATTCGGGAAGATTTTTATAGTTCTATTTAAGCTTCTCAGTTTCAAGATGAAAGAGACCTTAAATATCTTTTTTTCTCTATTGCTTCAAATTTTCGAATACTTTTCTCTTTTAAAGCATTTAAAAATAGTTAAAATTATAACAGCAAGGAAGATTCAATTAATTTAACAGCTAGAACAGAACAAGCTGCATATGAGAAAAGTCAAACTGACATTCAACTCTGCCTGACGTTGCTGATGGGGATAATGCTACAGATTTTAATTGAGTACATTATCAGATTGTACCATAGATGAATCACTTAAAAAAACTTTAATCAACAATTTCAATCAAGTGGGAATCAAAGGAAATTATAAAAATGAAGTTCAATATACCACCAAAATATTAAATAAGAAAGAATATATTTTACACCTAGATTCAATAAAGCATTTTCTCTTTCTGGGTTCTTCCTGAACTTTTTGGTTTTTATTCCCAAGGAAAGTTCCACTTATTTACTGAGTGTAGGCATTGAGTATACTGTACTACTTCACAAGACCTAAGAGAGAAAATACTCATGTGATGGCTGTCTTATTCCTGTATTCATTCCTGTGATTAGCTATATAACCACAGCCATCATTTATCAGGATGACAATTATTATGTTGATCAAAATTATTATTATTATTATTATTATTTTGATACAAATAGCTGTCTTATTATCTTTAAACTAATGGTTCTTTGAAATTCTAGGAGTAGGAGGTATCTTTAATGCTATCTAAATGAATTCTGTCTCCCTCTCTCTATTCTCATTTATCCTTTAAGCAAAATCATTATTACCATGTTTGAAAAGTGTAATTTTATTCTACTTTTAAGTCAATTCAAAGCAATTGTACAACTTCTCCATAGTCAATTTTTCAATTTTTTTAAACACAAGAAAAGCAGGTCTTCTTTATATATATTTAAATTCTTTGATTCTCCCAACTTAAGTTTAGTTCTTGGAGTTTTAAAGTTAGAAGAAATGCAGAATAGTTGATTACCATTCTTTGAATCCTGTCTTCTGATTGACTTTGGTATTATTTGGGGCAGGGAGGAGGTCTAGAGGACCTAGCTCAAAATTGAACAGTTAGACTGATTTTAGAAATAATATCCCTCTCCAGACAAGGTTGTAGAATCAATCTAGTCATGAAAAGGTGCCAAGGATGAACAGGTCCACTCCAATACAATCAATTCAGTCTTCTCTCCAGATCTAAGATGACATCAGGGTTTTGGTTATATAGAACTCACATAGATTCTTAAGAATTGAAAGCAAGCTTTTTACTTTGGGATTTAAGATTAAAAAAAAAGTAAACTTTTCCTTGAGGTAGAGAAAATTGATCATTTAATTATACCAGCAGTAGAAATATAAACAAATATATATGCATGCAAAAACAAAAAATAATTCATGATATTCTTTATTTTAACTTTATTCTTAATTCATTAGAAGAGTGATTATCAATATGTTAGAACTTAGTGCCTTATAAATCCTTTATTCATTCAGTCAGTCACTCAGCAAATATTTGAGGCAAAATATATAAAATATGGTCCCTCCCTGCAGAATCTTACAATTGTGGTGCTATGGGAAAATGTGCTTGGGTTTAAGTCAGAGGACCTAAAGATGAATCCTGGCTTGGTCAAATATTATTTTGGGACCTCAGTTTCATCATTTATAAAATGACCTCTAAGGTTCCTTCCAGCACTAAATTTTTGATCCCATAACCTATATTTAATATTTATTTATTCTCATTTTGTACAAATAATGTTTTTTATACATTAATAAAATATTCTTGTTTAAGAGTAAACAAAATACCCCTCCCCCCCAAAATACAGACTCATTTGAATGATAAAGGGGGGGAGAGAAAAAAATTAAAATTAAAAAAAAAAACAATAGTAATAATTATAGGTATGGCCATGTGGCACAATGACGGAGAAACAGCCCTGGAGCCAGGAGGACCTGAGCCCATATCTGGCCCCATACACCCAACAATCACCCAGCCATGTGACACGCAAGCCACCCCAACCCCACTGCCCTGCAAAAGCCATAAAAAGAAAAAAAAAGACCCCAAATAAAATAAAATAGTAATACTAGTAGGGGTGGCTGGGTGGTGGACAGAGCATTGGTCCTTGAGCCAGGAGCACTCGGGTCCTAATCTGGCCTCAGACACCCAACAATCACACTGCTATGCGGCTCCTGGCAGGCCACCCAGCCCCATTTGCCCTGCACCCCCCCAAATAATAATAATAATAATAATAATAATAATAATAATAATAATAATAAAAATGTGTTTCAGTCTTTTCCAACACCAACAACTCTGTCATGAGTGGATTACATTCTTTATGATAAGTCCATTGCAAAAGTTACTTCCATATTTTTCCACTGTTGCCATTGCTGATCGCAACTCCCGCCTTTCATATTTCTCCACTAACTTGTACTATATTTTCTCTCTCCTTTCACTCTGACTCTGCTGTAGGATCGCTGAGTGGCACAGCAGAGAGATCCCTGGTCCTGGGGCCAAGAGGCCCCGAGCCCCCCTACCACCCCTTAGGCCCAGCATCCACCTGGCCCTATGGTCCCGGGCAGGCCTTCCAATCCCAGCCCCTTGCAAGAAGTAAAAAAGAAAATGTGTCATATCTGACCAGTCTCTCCCCATGGTCCATCCTCTCCTCCATCATTCACATTCCACCCCTTCCCCCTGTTCCCCTTCTCTCTTTCTTATTCCAGATGCCTACACTCCATTGAGTATATATGCTGTTTCCTCTCCTAGCCACCTCCGATGAGAGCAAAGATTCCCTCATTCCCCCTTGCCTTCCCCACTTCCATATCACTGCAATAGCTCATTGTAATAAAGAAAAATCTTATTATACGAAATATCTTGGCCTATTCCTCCTCTCCTTTTTCTTTCTCCCATTACATTTCTCTTTTTTCTATTGACTCCATTTTTACACCATATTTTATCTTCAAATTCAGCTTTCTCCTGTGCTCCAACTATAAAATCTCCTTCTACCTGCTCTGTTAATTGAGAAGGTTCATATGAGTATTATCAGTGTCATTTTTTTATACAGGAATACATGCAGTTCATCCTCATTAAGTCCCTCATATTTTCCCCCTCTCCTCCATTCTCTATGCTTCACCTGAGTCCTGCATTTGAAGATCAAACCTTTTGTTCAGCTCTGGCCATTCCAAAAGGAACCTTTGAAATTCCCCTGGTTCATTGAAAGTCCATCTTTTTTCCTGGAAGAGGACATTCAATTTTGCTGGGTAGTTGGTTCTTGGTTGCATTCTAAGCTCTTTTGCCTTCTGGTATATTATATTCCAAGCCCTACGAGCTTTTAATGTAGTTGCTGCTAAGTCCTGTGTGATCCTGACTGCAGCTCCACGATATTTGAACTGTGTCCTTCTGGCTGCTTGTAATATTTTCTCTTTGACTTGGGAGTTCTGGAACTTGGCTATAATATTCCTAGGGGTTGGTTTTTTGGGATCTCTTTCTCGGGGGGATCGGTGGATTCTCTACATTTCTATTTTGTCCTCTGCTTGTAGAGTATCAGGGCAATTTTCCTGTAGTAATTCTTTGAAAATGATGTCAAGGCTCTTTTCCTGATCATGACTTTCAGGTATTCCAATAATTTTTAAATTATCTTTCCTAAATCTGTTTTCCATATCAGTTGCTTTTTCAATGAGATGTTTCACATTTTCTCCTAATTTTTCATTCTTTTGGTTTTGAAGTATTGAATCCTGATTTCTTGTAAATTCATCAATCTCCCTGAGTTCTATTCTTTGAAGGATTTGTTCTCCTCAGAGAGTTTTCTTATCTCTTTTTCCATCTGGCCAATTTTGCTTTTTAAAGCATTCTTCTCCTCAATAACTTTTTGAACTGTTTTATCCATTTGACCTAAGCTGGTTTTTAGCATGCTATTTTCTTCAGCATTTTTTTGGAGTTCCTTGACTAAGCTGTTGACTTCATTTTCATGTTTTTCCTGCACCTCTCTCATTTCTTTTCCCAGTTTTTCTTCTAACCCCTCATTTGATTTTCAAAGTCTTTTTTGAGCTCTGTCATAGCCTGAGCCCAATTTCTGTTTTTTCTTGGAGTCTTTAGATGCAGCAGCTTGTGCTTCCTCATTTTCAGCCTGAGTATTTTGATCCTTCTTGGGATCATAGATAATGTATTTCTCAATGGTGTTCCTCTTTTTACTTTGCTTGCTCATTTTCCCAGCCTAAGCCTGTTTTGGGGGTGCTTCCTGAGCTTTTGGGACACGCCCAAAGGGTCTCAGTGTGTGAGACTCTGTCCTCCCTCCTGGTCTGTGAATGACCATAAGCACCGCCCTCTGCCACGGGGCTGAGGTGGGGGGGCCCTGTTGTTCTATTGGGGGGCCTAGACTGCGATCAGGATCTGAATGTGGTCAGAACCCCAGAGTCCTGTTCCAGGGGCAGAGCTCTGCAGTCTCTCTCCACTCCCCTCCCTAGGTTCAATGGGCTCATGCCCTGGGGGCTCCTGCTTATTGGCTATGCCTGCTTATGTTTCCTGCATCTGGCCATGCTGCTTGCTGTGTGCCCTGAGGGCTGGGCTTCATGTGCTGGCTCTGGCAGAGGTCCCCCACTGTTCCCCCAATTTGTGCCCAGTGCTCCTCAGGGTGCACCTCAGGGGACTCTCCTGCTGCTGTGAGCCGCAGCTCCCAAGATCCTGTGGCTGCCTCTGGGAGGCTGAAGTTCTTTTGTTCTGGCAGGCTACCTCTCTGGCGGGCGCCCCTCCAACCCCAGGGAGCAGAGCCTTTCTGCTCTTTTCCAGGTTACCTTGAGTAGGAGAACTGCCTCACTGGGTCCCTCTGTGGGTTCTGTCTCTCGAAAATTTAGAGTCCTTAGTTTCGAAGATTTATGAGAGAGCACCTAAGACATGATCCGCTCTTGTCGCCATCTTGGCTCTTCCTTGATCCCATAATCTAATAGATATTATAGAGAACTGGATTTTTCCTTTAGCTAGATTTTGTTGCCCTCAAACTCTATTACTCTCCCCCATACTTGTGATGCTAATTAGCAAAGAACAAAGCTCTCCCTTTTTAAAGTTTTTTTCTTTTGCAAGGCAATGAGGTTAAGTGGCTGGCCCAAGGCCACACAGCTAGGCAATTATTAAGTGTCTGAGGTCAAATTTGAACTCAGGCCCTCCTGATTCCAGAGCTGGTGCTCTATCCACTGTGCCACCTAGCTGCCCCCAAAGCTCCCTTTTCATCATGACAGTTTTCCCAGCTCCATCCAAATTAACCATACCCCATTCAAAGGCCCATTTTGAATTTTCCTTTTGGTTTTTTTCTTTTCCTTTTGAATTTTCCTTTTGCTTCCTTTGGAACTCATCCTATATAATTATAGACTTTTATTCTAAAATTTTAAGGCTCTTCCTCTCATGTTCCATTTTATGGTATATGCTGTGAGATTATGCATCATCCTTGACCTTTTTATCTATGCTGTCAGCACCTTCTCTCATACCTTCCAATTCAGAGATGTTATTACTATCAGATTCTTTTATGACCATCACTAAGAAATATCTTCTCCATTCTAGTTCACTCTACCAAAATTTTCACTCAATACTGATCCTGATGTTTATTATTTATTGACATTCCATGACATTATTCATTCTTTCTCAATAACATCAGTGCCTACTCACAGTCTCCCCATCCACACCAACTTCTGTCCTTGTTCTAAGGGACTGAACTATACATATTGATGCTACCTCATCTACATTGTCTTGATGAGCCTTCATACACCCTAACTTCCCAGTTTTTTAATCAATTCAACTGACATGACTTACCCCCTCCCCCACAACTTCACTTCAGATCTTCACAAGATGGTCAATATTTTTGACCTTGTCAACACTCACAAGTAAGTGTTCTATTTTCATGATCAAGAACTTGGAACTTTATCTAATTACAATTATGTATCATTCTATTTTTCCCTTATATCTTATTTCTTTGTCCTCATCTTGAACCATAATAATTTGCTCAGTTACTACTCCTACTCTGACCACTCTTTCTTCATCCTTTCTAATAGCGAACCAGGTTCAACTCTATACTATTCTGTATTCTCAAATCACTTGTACTCTTATCTTATTATCATTTATACCATGTCTGAACCTGAATTAATCTCACTTATCTGCTTTCTCTGCTCTTCCTTAGATGATATTAAAAGGAGTTGAAGGAAGTCATGTAACACCCTGACTTAATCCACCAAAAATTTAGTTATCTAATCTCAACTAGGCTCTTACTGCAACAAAGCAATCCTTTTACTTCTCCCTTATTGCTTTTAATTCCACTTTCTATAATGGATTTTCCAAATCTCTTATTCTCAAGGTTCTCAGAGCCTCCTGTACGCTCTCAGTTTAGGTCCTTGCCTCATTCTTCATTGGGGGAAAAAAACTGCGGTTACCTCATTAGAGCTCCCTGTTCTCCTTTTTACCTCATATGACACATGTCACATAAACACCCCCCTTCATATATAACCTTTTACACCATATGCCACTATTTCCGCTTTTCCTGAAGTGTCTGATGAGGATGCAGCCTTCCTCTTCACCAAATCCAATGGCAAGTCCATGTGCTTATCATCCTATACTCTCCATTCTTCTCTTATCAGATTGCCTCCTGTCTTTAATCTTCAGGACCTTCTCAAAGTTTTGATTACCTGCTGCCTACAAATACATCCAAGTCTCCTATATGTTAAAATAACTGTCATGATCTTCCTCCATTCCTCCTGGCTATTGCTCTAAATCTTGCCTTCCTTTCTGAGCTAAACTCTTTGAGAAGGTCAGTTACAATTGGTGTTTCCTTTTATCATCTTATTCCCTTCTTTGCTCTCTGGAGTTCTAGCATCTGATTTCAGTATTTAACTGAAACTGTTCCCTCTCCAAAGTTACAAGAAGTCTTTTAGATCATGATCTAATGTTTGTTTTCTCAATTTTCAATATATAGGATCTCTGCAGCATTTCACACTGTTGACCATGTCTCCTTAGTGAATCCTTCTCAGTTTCATGACATTATTTTCCTTTGATTTTCTTTGTAACTGTGCTAGTTGCTCAATTCATCATCCATGTCACTTCGATTAACTGTGAGGAGAAAGTGAGACTCTGTCCTGGACCCTCTTTACATTCTCTCCCTTGGTGACGTTATATTAGCTCTCACTTTTCCATTTCCATTTTCCTTTATGTTAATCATCCTCAGATCATTTCTCTCTCCTTAGTTCTATTCTGAGCATCAATAACATATTTCTAACTGAATCCCTCAGGCATCTCAAATCCAGTATTGTACAATGCAAAGCTTACTATCTACTCCATCTCCTCCATAAGCCCACTATGCTTCACTCTTCTTCATGTACACCTCACATGCTGTCAAATCTGGCTGTTGTTCTCTTCACAACATCTTTAATATTTGTCCCCTTCTCTCTGTTCGCTCAACTTCTACTCTTGTCCAGATCCACATTATCTTTTGCTGAAATAAAAAAAATAGTTAGCAGTTATACATATTTTACAAATATTATCTTGGGGAGCAGGTGTTCTTATGATTCTCATTTTACAGTTGAGGCAAATGGAGGTTAAGGGATTTGCCTGGGGTTACAGTTACTAAGTGTCTGGGTTGAATTTGAACTCAGTTCTTTCTGACTTCAGGCCCAATACTCTATTCACTCTACTGTCGAGCTGCTGGAGCTACTCCAACAGGTCTTATTACCATCCTCTAAACAGTCACCAAAGTGATTTTTATTCTGAATCATAGAGCTAATCAATCAAAAAGACCATTAATTGCCTCTTTTTTTAGTTGTTTTTTTTTTTGGCAAGGCAATAGGGTTAAGTGGCTTGTCCAAGGTCACACAGCTAGGTAATTATTAGGTGTCTGATGCTGGATTTGAACTCAGGTACTCCTGACTCCAGGGCCAGTGCTCTATCCACTGTGCCACCTAGCCGCCCCTATTAATTGCCTCTTATGAAGCATGAATACACTGTGCTAGAAATTTAAATATGAATCATGAAGCGATTCTTGTTCTCAAAGGGCTTAGGGAGACAATAAGTACATATGGAAGCAATCAAAGAACAAATCTAAATAAAAGGAATAAACAAGGTACTGGCAATGCAAGGGCTCAGAAAAGTCTTCCAGTGGAATTTGATGGCTTGAGCTCATTTTCAACGAAGACAAGAATTCTCTGGGGCAGAGGTGAGGTCATGAGAGTTCCAAGTCTGGAGTATGTAAAGTGTTTGTAAAGTATAAAGTATAAAGAAAAGTGCCAGGTGTGAGAAATAGAAGGGCAGAGTGGGAAGAGAGCAACATATAATAAGGGTAGAAAGACAGATTGGGATCAAGTTTTGAAAGACTCTTCTCAATAAGCACTCGAGGTTCTCTATTGACTTTACAATCAAATAGTAACTCCTTTGCTTGACATTTGAAAGGTTTACACAAACTAGACTCCTTCCTACCTTTCTTTTTCTACTTTATTTTGAAAAAAATGTTTTGTTCTGAACTTAATGCCAAAAAAGAAAAAATTTCCATCTTAGAAACCATATCTCAACTTCATATGCATACTTTTCAAAACAGTATATAATAAATTCACAATATTTTTCAAACTTCCCTACTTGTCTTTGCTTCCTTTTGAATCCTTTCCTACCTTTCTAACCTACTTACCTTTACTACCCTGCATTTATTTTCAGATCTCACCATCCTGGACTATTTCTTATTGCTCACCCTCATTAGCCTAGGATTCCCAACCTCTATGACTCTGCCCAGGCTATTCTTCTTGTCACCTTATCTCCACCTCTCAGAATTCTGGTTATATCAAGACTCACTACAAACACTACCTTCTGTCTGACTCTTTTTCTAATCTCTCACAGTTGCTACTGCATTTCCTCTCAAAATAATTCTATATTTTCCTCTTCCTTCAGAATATAAGCTTTCTGAGGTCTATAGCACTTTGCACTTGACTACTGTGGGCCTAGTCACCATGTTTACATTTCCCCCTTGTGACTCTACAACTTTTACCTGTTTTGAACTGAAACCAAGGTAAGGCATGACCTCCATCATAAGTAGATTGAAAACACTGATATTTTATTCAATCTCTCCACTTGTATTCACCCCATAAAAGCTTTCTCCAACACTCCTTAATTCTAGTGCTTTCCCCTCTGTTAATTATTTGCTATTTAGTCTATATAGTTTGCTTTGTATATATTTGTTTGCATGTTACCTTTCTTATTAGATTGTAAGTTCCTTGAGACAGGGACTGTGTCTTCTGCCTTTTTGTACTTCCACATCAAAAATGTTTACTGATTAATTGATATCCAGTCTGTTTTCAAGTTGTTCATTTCTACCCTTCTCTACTATGCTGGTAACTTCATTATCACACAGTAGGACTGTTGTAATAGCCTTTTGGTTGGATCTCTTACTCAAGTCTTTATCTACTCCAATACATCCTCTAATAAGCTGCCAAAATATTTTCTTACAGTGCAACTCTGACCATGATCCCCATCACCCTCTCCACTCAATAATCTCCAGTGGCTTGCTCTTTATCTCTTGGACCAAATATAAAACCTGTTTGGCATTTAAAGCCCTTCACAATCTGAATAGCTACCAGTCTTTGCAATCTTCTTATACTTTAACTCCCCTTTACAATCCAGTAACACCAACCTCTCTGTTATTCCTCAAACACACCCTCCAGTTTCTTTTTTTTTTTTTTTTGCAAGGCAATGGGGTTAAATGATTTGCTCAAGATCACACAGCTATGTAATTATTAAGTGTCTGAGGCCACATTTGAACTCAGGTCCTCCTGACTCCAAGACTGGTGCTTTATCCACTGCACCACCGAGCTGCCCCCCACTCTCCACTTTTTAATTTTGTGCCTATTCATTAACCAATAATGTATACCCTCCTGACTTCCCTGACCTCTTTAAAGAATTGGCTCAAATTCCCACCGGAGGACTTTCCCAGTCCTTCTCTTCTCCTTCCTCCCATATTAATGTCTTCCCCCTAAGAACAACTTGTATTTTTTACAGTATCATTCTTGTATAGATATAAGTCTTCTCCTTTTGGGCAGGGACTGTGTTTTTAATTTTTCTTTTTATCACCAGCATTTAGCACAGTCTCTGGCACATAATAAATAGTTAATAAATCCTTCAAAGATTTTTTTTGGTTCTTCTATGTTTATTACTAGGGTACCAGTCAACTGATGCTAAGAAAAACAAACAAACCAAAAACAACCCAATAACAGTACCAAAGAGGAGAGCATTGACCCAGCAAAATTCAATATCAAATACAGAACACATAGTTTTGTACTCCTTAAAGTCTCTCATGCACTCATAATCAATATTTGTCTGGTTATCTGTTTTTGTGTCATTTCTACTTATTATATAGACTCCTAAGGGAAAAGGACCATATTTTGTCTAAATTTTATGATGTTCCTCCAACAACTCAGATAGTAAATTACAAATTTAGGAGACAGCTTAGGAACAAATTAAATTGCTAAGAAAAAAGGGAATGCTAAAAGTAAGAATAAAGAGAGCATTAAAAAACAGACAGATCAAAACTTGATCCAACATAGAATGATGTCTCTTCTGTTCATACCATCAATCTAATCATTGTTCACAAGATATTTAGCATCACAACCTTTCCAATTCATCTTAGAGGACACACAGGTTTGAAACAAATATCTTGAGAAGAAATTATAATGGCTTAATCATTTCCCATATTAAAAATTATATATTTGCATTAATAAGTAGCAGTTCTTTCCTTCCCAAAAATGTAAGTTTGCTACTGCTGAAGGCAAAATTTAAACCTTAGAAAGTTGAAATAATGTAGTTAAATTCTAAGAGGTCTGAGGAGACTTTCTCATCCTTACATGCATCTTCCATATAATTAGTTTTTAGTACCTAATACAATAGGACCAAATAATTGATATTTACCTAATGCATGGGGCCAAAGAATTTCCAGAAAACCCTCTGTAAGCAAACTGATCCTCATATTTAAAGCCAGTTACCCCATTATCTTTGGAGATGGATATCTTTACAAAGCAGCAATCTATATAACAACATAATTATTGTTACCAGCATTGAAAAATCATGTTATGAAGATTTCTCCTACCGGATCTAGGTTCTTAAAAAGAAGGATGTCTTTGCAAGCCTCCTGCAACCTATTTCTTTGATCATCTGTCTTCGGGTGTATAATCTAAAAAATAATAATGATAAAAAAGTTATAAATGGAGAGATTTTTTTGTTGATCTTTGAAAATAGTTGTGTCATCAATATTGAAAATTTCAAAGACTTAACAGATCGTTAAGTTTGTATAGATGATTGAACTCTTCACCTTGTTATCCTTCAGAAGCCACTTTCAGACTCAAATTCCTTAGTAAATAAATGATGCTGAGAATCTTATGCAGGAGCAAGGAATTATAAGCATTTTAAGGGATATATTTGAATAAAACCCCCAAAATATTAAATCGATGCTTCTTCTTCAGATGACTAATAAGTAAAAAGTAACATTAAAATTGTTAAATAAATAAAACAGTCCAATTAGCTTCTGAAAGCCTTCATTCTCTGAGCTGTTGGCCATTTTTTTTCTATATTGGGTTTGCTAATTACATTTTACATTACATTTTATGTCACATTTTAAATCTACTTTATTTAGAGATCTTGGTTAAGTATAGAAACATGTCAAAGAAGATCTATTTTTGGCAGCTATATTGTACTTCTAGAGAATGTGCTCTGGTTTTTATGAACTCATATTTTCAAGAATTTATTTTTTGACAATATCCTTAATTAAAAACTAAAATAATTCTTTTTCTTTGGAGGTGAACAAATTCTCTGAAGAAAATGGATAGAGGGAGTGGTTTTTAAACCACTTAAACAGAGACTACTCCTTGAATAGGAGATGTCTGGGACAGTAGCTTTCCTACAGTGAAATAGAGGACCTGAATATATCTCACTCCCCACTTAGCCAATAGAACCCAGATCAAAGAACAAACTCATCTTGCAGAATTCAAGTCTTGATCAATTACCTTAATTTCACAAAAAATACAATGAAAAGCAGGGAACTATCCACTATTGAGCTTTTTTTTTTTAGTTGACAGGTGGTTGAGAGAAGGCAGAATTCTCACTATGAATGCTGACTCATGTCAACTAGTAAATGTAAATCACAAAGTTCCAATGACTTAAACCAAAGAATCTCAGTCTTCTCTCCATTTTGGTAATGTTTATGGGTAAACAATACCCAATACAAGCACATTTAAAGGTCAGATTTTTCTGAGCTATATAGAAATACTTTTTTCTTACACAACCGTTAACTCACAGATTTAAAAATAATCCAAATGAGTTCAACAAAGGTGATGATGGGGTTTCTTTTACTTCATTCAACATACCATACATTTTAAATAATCAAAAAATTATACACTAATAATTACTCAAGATATACATATATGTGTAATAATATTTTATTTTTTCCAAATTACATGACAAGGTAATGTTAGCATTCATTTTTATAAGATTTTGAATTCCAATTTTTTCCTCTCTTCCTCCTCTTCTGAAAATGGCAGACAATTTGATAGAGACATATTCTATTAATATCTGCATATTAGTCACAATTGTGAAAGAAGAAATAGATCAAAAGGGAAAAAAATTAAACTTCACTTTCTGAACAAAGTGAAACAAATATACTACTATCTATGCTCAGAGTCCATCTGTTCCTAATCTGGATGTAGATAGCATTTTCCTTCATAGAGCCTTTGTATTTGTTTTGGATCATAGTATTGTTAAAAAGAGCTAACAGAATATCATGTCCCATGACCTTCAATCCTTTAATATTGCAGCTGTTAAATACTGTGTAATCTGATAGTGGCAGCCTAATATTTGAATTGTTTCTTTCTGGCCACTTAAAAGTATTTTTAAGTTGATTGGATAGTTCTGTAATTTGGCTACATTCCTTGGATTATGGATTCTTTCAATGCCTATTTTGCCCTCTAGCGCCTGGACATCAGGATAGTTTTTCTTGAAAGATGTTGTCCAGGTCCTCTTTGTGATATAAAGACATATTAATTATTCAAATTTACATTCTTGCATAAATTCTGACTCATGAAAGATAAAATGAGTCCTTATCTTATGATTAACTTTAAAATTGATCAAAATTATAAGTAGTGATGATATTGAATCATCTAGAACATAGTTAGGATATAGATTTAATTTTTAAAAACTGCATCTGAGAAGATTAGTTATTGAAAATTTAATGTGACCCTATTTTTTGTGTTTATTTTTGTTTTTTATTTTTACAAGGCAATGTAGTTAAGTGCAAGTTCACACAGCTAGGTAATTATTAAGTGTCTGAGGTGGAATTTGAACTCAGGTTCTTTCTGTTTCAAATTCATATACTATATTTATACTATAAATATTATAATAAGTGCTCACTTAAATTCTTCTTGTTTTTGCTGTTCTCTTCCTGTTCTTGTTCTTATTCTTGTTCTTCAACACCAAAGCAGGTGTTCTGCAGAACACAATCTTTGGAAGTTGTTTGGGGAATCAGAGGAACTTGTCCATGGTCACAAAACCAAAATCTGTTAGAAGTAGACCAGAACAGGTCTTCCTGATTGAGATCAGTTCTCTATTCACCACTCTAATACTGACTCTCACTTAAATTCATTGGATAGAATTTGAATTAAAGGAACATCATATTTTTTTCTATAAAGAACATGAAATAAAAAGTGATAGAACCTGAAGGTTGCTTATTATCATTTTGGTCCTATTATGCTTCATGATTATTTCTGACCAGCATTAAGTGCCTGGATCTCAATACTGGTTTTGTTAGATCACTAAATTCTATAAGAAAAGCATTCATCATTTTACCACAGGCTCACCAAATACCCATTTTTATGTAGTGAAAGCTCTTAATGAGGTCATTGGTCTTCAGTTAGATAACAAAGTGGCTCACATAAGGTTAAAAGAAGCACAATTTATTTGCTGATCACCATCAGTTAATGGGAGGATTGTTAGTTAGCTAATAGTTTGTCCTTTAGCTAGAAAAATACATATATCTCAACAAACAGAACTATCCTTAGAAATAATTCTTGCAAAAACCTAAAAAAAATGGTAGACTAGGTATAAACCCCAGGAAGTTCTTAGAAGATGTATTTTTTTTGCAAGGCAATGGGGTTAAGTGACTTGCCCAAGATCACACAGTTAGGTAATTATTAAGCATCTGAGGCTGCATTTGAATTCAGGTCCTCCTGACTGCAGTCCCAGTGCTCTATTCACTGTGCCCCCTAGTTGTCCCCAGATGTGGTTTTTAAAAAATATTTTGATTTAATTTTATATTGAGTTATTTTCCACATTAATGAGAAAAGAGTCAAAAAGGACATATAACTACATAGACCTTCTGAGAAGTATGTCATAGGTGCCTTTTTGAAAAATTCTTCTCTAAGAAATTTTCTTCTTTATTAGTGCTAGAACTACTTTTGGCTTAACTTTAGCTTTCTAAATTCATCTAGCTACTACATTAATACAGTGGGTCATAGACACTTCCTTCTCAGCTTGCACCCATTCATTTGTACTTATTATTGATAGAATTTATTAGAATTTCATAAAATTCCATTTAGGGTATTTCTCATGATCTTTGAAACTTACAAATATTTCATTATCATTGCATAATGATGATGATGATGGTACCTCTACAAACATAACACCAGGTCACAATTTTCTTCAAGTCCCATTTAATGAATTATTTTCAATTTAACAGAATTACAATCACATGGCAATCAATATATTTAATATTAATTTTTTTAGGTTTTTTGCAAGGCAATGGGGTTAAGTGGCTTGCCTAAGGCCACACAGCTAGGCAATTATTAAGTGTCTGAGACTGGATTTGAACTCAGGTACTCCTGACTCCAGGGCCGGTGCTCTATTCACTGCATCACCTAGCTACCCCTATTTAATATTAAAAGGTTAACATCTTATATTTTGCTTCCATGATGCATTAATTTTCTCATAAAATCTACTGTAATGGCCTAACAATTATAGGTTTTCTGGCTTTTGAGCTTTTTTTTTTTTTTGATCACTGATTCAAGGTTACTTCTTTACTTTCAGAGTATTGGCTTTGATTGGGGGTTTTCACAGATTGGGGCAGGGCTTAATATTTAAATTCGGTACTGCTGCAGATTTCTGAAGTTGTCAGATATATTTAATCTCTGAATAAATTAACTTTATTTTTAAGTGTGAATTATTATAGTTAGAGGCAAATTTTTCCATGAAATGATTTCCTGTTTTCACAATGAAAATTAATGAGAAGATGTTGTAATCAATAGGAATTTGCTTTAAAGAACCCTTAACAAGAAAATGCTCATTGAAGACTTTTGCACACGATATCCTTTTTCTACTTGTTAGGAAGGCCCACTCCTAATTTTACCAGCTCTTCCACATTACATTGCTATGAATTAGGTATGTTTAGCTTTTAAAAAACTTGACAACACTTTTGAATATAATTGTCATGTCAGAATGAATCAGAAATAGTTTGGATTTTAAAAAGTAAAGAGAAAAAACCCTGATGTCTCTGAGAGAAAGCTAATGTTTAGATGAGTTTTCTGAATATGCATTGAAATGAAGAAGTACAACTTAATCTAAGAAATGTTATATCTAGAAAAAATGCCCAAATGAAGTATTGTATTCTATTAAAATAGATACATTACTTTTTCTTCATGTAACACTTTTTTTAATAGTACAAAAAAGATCATTCATTACTTCAGACACTACTAATTGGGAATTTATTAGATTTATGAGTATTTAAACTGAAATGTACTTGAAGTTGATGAAAAAAACAGTTTGCTGAACAAATGAAGTTTATTTTGGCTAGATTATAAGAAATTTTGATCTATATAATAACACGAAGTACTCTACCAACACTAGTGTATGATTATTGTATTTATTATAATTATTATAAAAATAAACCATCTAATAACTGAAACAGCTCAATTGGATCCTCTGAGAATATCACTGTTATCAGTCAATTAGAGGTCATGGAGTACGATTCATATGATGATAGTCTTTCAGATTTTCCATTAATTCAGAGTAGATTTCCCTAATGATGGCTAGTAACTAGTCTGAATAAGCATGGTATTACAGTATAAGTCTATACATATATGGCAGATGGGCCTTAAATAGTATCTTTTTATTTTATACAGGATCCACAAACCAAAGGAATTAAGATGAGCCTAAATCTTTTAATTTTGCTTATCTAAAATCCAAATGATTTATTAGTAGCCAAACATGGCAAATCAGTTACACTCTCACGGATGCAACCTTAGCAGCTTTGAGAACCCAAATGATTATTAAATGGTCTTATATATTGAAGTTTCACTGTGTGGAATGTAATGAATAATTCTACTTTATCCTCAAAGCTTTAATTAGTTAAGCTAGGATATAGTAATAAATAAATTTGTTTGTACATATATATATATATATATACATACATATACGTATATATGTATATACATGTGTGATGTATCTGTGTATATAGGCACATAGACATGCACTCAGAGTCACTTAGAAAATTCCAGTTTTCTATGTATCTTATCTATCCACATATCCAATGCTAGGTGGGGTTTAAAAAGGTAGAAATGGAAAACTGGGATTTTCCTCTGAACATTTCATTCTGAACAATTCAAGACTATGGAAGTAAAAAATTTAATAAGCAGTAAACCAAATAAGATGTCACAAGTATAGAAGGATCATTCTTGAAATGCTTTCATATGTCATCCCTCCTTCCATCAGCAATGTTTCAGGTTTATTCCAAAAATTTTATGGCTGCTAAGGGACCGATGTATAAATTTTTGATCTTTTAGGAATTATAATGCAAAAAATTATTCCTTTCCTTCCCAACCACTCAATATTATACAGTTTTTAAAATTACTGTAATATATCTCTTAAGAAATGAAAATATTCAAAAAGAATCCCTTTCCACAGTATACGCAAATAAAAAGAACTGATATTTCTTATATTTACTAGCACTCTCTTTCAATTTTAATGGAATGAGAACAGAAGTACATCATGGCAAAACAAAAACACAAAAAAATTCCTTTACATCATTACCGAAAGTTCATTTTCCCAAAAAAGGAAGAGTTCTTTCACAAAGTTAATGCAAACTATTGGTCTTATAAGAAAAAACTAATATGCTACCAATAACACAAAGCCTTTAATTCATTCATTTATTTGGGCACTTATTATCTAGTAATAATTCTTTTCATTTATTTATTCACCTTTTTATTTGTGTGTTTTTGGTAATTTTTGTTGACTTGGCATATATTGTACTTTTATAGGTATATTAATTAAAGCAGAGGATTTTTCCAAATCATTTTCTTTTAAATTTATTTTTTTATTCTCATTTTGTACAAATGTTTTTTTTTTACATTAATAAAATATTCTTGTTTACAAGTAAACAAAATACCCCTCTTCCTGCCCCATGAATATAGATATACTTGTTTGGGCGAAAAAAGTAAAGGGGAGAGGAAAAAAATTAAAATAAAAAAATAATAATAGTAATAATTGTAGGTATGGCCAGGTGGCGCAATGGACGAAGCAACAGCCCTGGAGCCACGAGCACCCAAGTCCACATCCAGCCTCGTAAACCCAACAATCACCCAGCCATGTGACATGCAAGCCACCCGATCCCCACTGCCCTGCAAAAACCAAAAAAAAAAAAAAAGGAAAAAAAAAGACTCAAAATAAAATAAAATAGTAATAATAGTAGGGGTGGCTGGGTGGCAGACAGAGCATTGACCCTTGAGCCAGGAGCACCTGGGTCCAAATCCGGCCCCAGACACCCAAAGATCACCCCGCTATGTGGCCCCAGGCAGGCCATCCAGCCCTACTTGCCCTGCACCCTCCCCCAAATAATCATAACAAAAAATGTGCTTGAGTCTTTGTTCCAACACCAACAACTCTGTCATGGGTAGATCTCATTCTTTATGATAAGTCCATCACAAAAGTTATTTCCATATTTTTCCACTGTTGCCATTGCTGATCTCAACTCCCTCCTTTCTTATTTCTCCACTACCATGTACTCTATTTTCTCTCTCCTTTCACTATGACTCTGCTGTAGGGTAGCTGAGTGGCACAGCAGACAGATCCCTGGTCCTGGGCCAAGAAGCCCTGAGCCCCCATACCACCCCTTAGGCCCAGAATCCACCTGGCCCTGTGGTCCTGGGCAGGCCTTCCAATCCCAGCCCCTTGCAAGAAGTAAGAAAGAAAATGTGTTATATCTGGCCACTCTTCCCCCATGGTCCATGCTCTCCTCCTTTATTCACATCCCCACCACTTCCCCCTGCTCCCCCCTCCTTCTTACTCCAGATGTCTATACCCCATTGAGTATATTTGCTGTTTCCTCTCCTAGCCATCTCTGATGAGAGCAGTTTCCCTCATTCCCCCTTGCCTCCCCCCCCTTCCATGTCATTGCAATAGCTCATTGTAATAAAAAAAAAACCTTATGTGAAATATCTTGGACTATTCCCCCTCTCCTTTTTCTTTCTCCCATTCCATTTCCCTTTTTTTCTATTGACTCCATTTTTACACCATATTTTATCTTCGAATTCAGCTTTCTCCTGTGCTTCAACTATAAAAGCTCTCTCTACCTGCTCTATTAGCTGAGAAGGTTCATATGAGTATTATCAGTGTCATTTTTCTACGCAGGAATGCATGCAGTTCATCCTCATTAAGTCCCTCATATTTCCCCCCTCTCCTCCAATCTTCATGCTTCACCTGAGTCCTGTATCTGAAGATCAAACCTTCTGTTCAGCTCTGGCCATTCCAAAAGGAACCTTTGAAATTCCCTTGGTTCATTGAAAGTCCATCTTTTTCTCTGGAAGAGGACATTCAGCCTTGCTGGGTAGTTCATTCTTGGCTGCATTCTAAGCTCTCTTGCCTTCTGGTATATTGTATTCCAAGCCCCACGAGCTTCCAATGTAGTTGCTGCTAAGTCCTGTGTGATCCTGAGGGCAGCTCCACGATATTTGAATTGTGTCCTTCTGGCTGCTTGTAATATTTTCTCTTTGACTTGGGAGTTCTGGAACTTGGCTATAATATTCCTAGGGGTTGGTTTTTTGGGATCTCTTTCTCTGGGGGATCAGTGGATTCTCTCCATTTCTATTTTGCCCTCTGCTTCTAGAATATCAGAGCAACCTTCCTGTAGTAATTCTTTGAAAATGATGTCAAGGCTCTTTTCCTGATCATGACTTTCAGGTATTGCAATAATTTTTAAATTATCTTTCCTAAGTCTGTTTTCCATATCAGTTGTTTTTTCAATGAGATATTTCACATTTTCTTCTAATTTTTCATTTTTTTGGTTTTGAAGTATTGATTCCTGACTTCTGTTAAATTCATCAATCTCCCTGAATTCTATTCTTTGTCTGAAGGATTTGTTCTCCTCAGTTTTCTTATCTCTTTTTCCATCTGGCCAATTTTGCTTTTTAAAGCATTCTTCTCCTCAATAACTTTTTGAACTGTTTTGTCCATTTGACCTAAGCTGGTTTTTAGCATGCTATTTTCTTCAGCATTTTTTTGGATTTCCTTGACTAAGCTGCTGACTTCATTTTCATGTTTTTCCTGCATCTCTCTCCTTTCTTTTCCCAGTTTTTCTTCCAACTCCCTCATTTGATTTTCAAAGTCTTTTTTGAGCTCTATCATAGCCTGAGCCCAATTTCTGTTTTTCTTGGAGTCTTTAGATGCAGGAGCTTGTGCTTCCTCATCTTCAGACTGAGTATTTTGGTCCTTCTTGGGCTCATTTGCAAAATATTTCTCAATAGTCTTCTTTTTGTTTCTCTGCTTGCTCATTTTCCCAGCCTGGGCCTGGTTTGGGGTGTTTCTTGAGCTTTTGGGACACTCCCACAAGGGTCTCAGTGTGTGAGGTTCTGTCCTCCCTCCTGGTCTGTGAATGACCATAAGCACCCCCCTCTGCCAAGGGGCTGATGTGGGGGGGGGCTGCTGTTCTATGGGGGGGCCTAGACTGTGGTCCGGATCTGAATGTGGTCAGAGCCCCAGAGTCCTGTTTCAGGGGCAGAGGACAGAGCTAGGCAGTCTCTCTTCACTCCCCTCCCTCAGCTCAATGGGCTCATGCCCTGCTTACCGGCTGGCCTACTTCTGTTTCCTGGATCAGGGCTGGGGAAAGACCATGCTGCTTGCTGTGTGCCCTGAGAGCTGGGCTCCATGTGCTCGCTCTGGCAGAGGTCCCCAGCTGTTTCCCCACTTTGTGCCCAGTGCTCCCCGGGGTGCAGCTCAGGAGACTCCCCCGCTGCTGTGAGCTGAGACGCCCAGCGCCCTGGGGCTGCCTCCGGGAGGCTGAGGTTCTTTAGCTCTGGTGGGCCACCCCTCTGGCAGGCCACCTCTCTGACCCCCGGGAGTAGAGCCTTTCTGCTCTTTTCCAGGTTACATTGAGTAGGAGAACTACCTCACTGGGTCCCTTTGTGGGTTCTGTCTCTCGAAAGTTTAGTTAGAGTCCTTAGCTGATGAATTTTATCAGAGAGCTCCTAAGACACGATCCCTTCTTCCAAATCATTTTCTTACTTTGGAAATGCTTCTGTATATCAGAAGATTGGCAAGTAGCAATTGATGAAAATTAAAACTTAAAAAAATCAAATTTTCATAGATTCTTTTCTGATAAACCTTAAAATAAGTAAATAAGCCAATTGTGTACTCCATGAATTCTGTATATAATATGTACGTATAAGTATGCAAACATACACATACATATATGGAAATTTACATATCATTTTGATGCTTCAAGAGCTGAATAACTTCAGCACCTGGTAGTGCTACCAAAACTTTCCTGGAACTTCAACACTTCAATGGGACATTAGGAAAGGAAATATATTTTAGCAAAATTACCAGACTAGCAAAGAATGAGAAAAAAAGAGCCAAAATTAGCCCAATATGCATTCTCTTCTATGTGTTGTTTACTTCTGCTTCTATTATTACTATTATGTTCACATTTTATAAACGGTTTAAGTTACTTACCCGGGATTCTGCATCATCTTCTTCCTCATCTGGATTGTAAGCTTCTGCACATACTACAAACAGAACAAAAAACCCCAAAGTGCAATAAATAAATAGTATGAAAAAATAACAATTCTTTAGTAATTCAAGGCAGAGTAAAGTAAAAACCTGTTAAAACCCAAATGTTCACCATTTTGTTATGTTAGGTTAATGAATTATTTTAAAAGACATTAATAATATCATTAATAATCAATATAATAAGAAAAGTTGAAGTCAGAATCTTTGCAAATCAATTTCCCTTACTGACTTAATTTAAGAAATACCTTAAAAAAGCCATTATTGCTATTGTTCACCATTAATCAGTGTTTGAGTTTGTAAGTATTAGCTTTATGTATTCCATATTAAGACCTGCAAATAGGCAACATGTAACTTTTTTTGTGGGATCTTTCATAGATACAAGAATCTTTTGGGGAGCAGTAAAAAATAATCATACACCAGAGATTTTCATGTAAGCTTCATTTTGTTAAGTCATTTTAGGTATGTTTGATTCTTTATGACCCCATTAAGGATTTTCTTGGCAAAGATAAATCTGCTTCTGCAGCTCATTTTACAGATGAAGAGACTGACACACAAGAATTAAGTTACGGGGCAGCTAGGTGGTGCAGTTGGATAAAGCACTGGCCCTGGAGTCAGGAGTACCTGGGTTCAAATCTGGTCTCAGACAATTACCTAGCTGTGTGGCCTTGGGCAAGCCACTTAACCCCATTGCCTTGCCAAAGAAAACCTAAAAAAAAAAAGAATTAAGTTATTTTCCCCTGGTCATATAGCTGGTAAATATCTAAGGCCAAATTTGAATTCAGGATTTCAGAGTCAACACTCTGTCTACTGTATTCCCTAGCTGCTCCTTCATGTAAGGTAGTGGGTTGTTTTATAGTTGGTCTAGGGAACAAAAGAACACTGTGTTATATGGGAACTAATTATTCATCTTGTCTAGCTTAAGCCTATACTCTCAAAGAGGATATACATTTTGGCTCACAAAGGATTACACATAAATGTAAAATTCTTATTTTAGTTAATTCTCTTTTGGTCCCTCCTATACTAACATTTTCTTTTTTTAGGTTTTTGCAAGGCAATGGGGTTAAATGGCTTGCCCAAGGCCACATAGCTAGTGTCTGAGGCTGGATTTGAACTCAGGTACTCCTGACTCCAGGCTGGTGCTCTATCCACTGCGCCACCTAGCTGCCCCTAACATTTTTTTTCAAACCTACAGGGCTCCAAAGCAGAAAAATATCTAGAACAAACATAAGACTCACATTCTAATATTTGCTATGCAAGGGTTAATTCAAATTTATGGTAGGTGATGAATTCAAATCAACAGGCCTGAAAAAACTCCATGACAGGGTATTGAAAAAACTAGCAAAAGTGATGTTAAGTTACAGCTTGTAGTTTAATTATTTCAGTTCTGTCTTACTCTCTGTGATCCCATTTGTGTTTTCTTGGCAAAGATCCTAGAGTGGTTTGCTGTTTCCTTCTCCAGTTTATTTTATAGATGAGAAAACCAAGGCAAACACTGTAAAGTGACTTGCCAGAGTCACACTAACCTTCCTGCCTCTAACCCACTCCCATAATCAGTATTTAAGAAGGAACATAGCTGTTCCTTCATAGCTCCTCCTCCACAGGCGAGTCTGAGGTAGGGAGGTAGTAAGTATTTGATGCCAGACTTGATGAACTCAGATTTCCCTGACTCAAGGATAAACTTGTGTCTTGCCCATGATAGGAACTTAAAAAATGTTTATTGAATTGTGGAAAATGAGAGAAGATGCTATGGGTCTAATGAAGGGTAAATGTCACTCTGACTTTCCAAAAAAGTTTGCTAAATATAAGCCATAAAGGTCTTGGCAAAATTCTAAAATATGAATGTTTTATGCACAGATAAGGAGCAATATCGGCAGTAATTAATTTCTCATGATTGTTGTGGCCCAGAAAGCATTGGGAGAAATTTTACTAACTACATTTCCTAAAAGGTGTTTCTGGATGTAGAGGAAGAGTAATCAGGCAAGGACTTTGATTACTAAGGATTCTTTGGAAATTTCCAAAGATGATAGATAGATAGATAGATAGAAAGATAGATGACAGAGAGAGAGAGAGAGAGAGAGAGAGAGAGAGAGAGAGAGAGAGAGAGAGAGAGAGAGAGAGAATATGTGTGTACATGAGCATGCCCCACAGGGGGAATGGTATAGCCATGGCAACTCCTCAGAATCCTGATGCTCCCAGAGTAACTTCAGAAGCTCCCACTTTGTCATAAAATCAGTAGTCAAACATTTATTAAATGCATACTAAGGACTTTACTATGATAAAGTGGCATGAACTTTACAGAAAGAAATAAATATAAGTATTTAAAGAAGTATGCTATACTATGCTAAAATGGGGGGGGGAATTAAAGAGTATAAATAAGGAAAAGATGGTCCTGGTTCTCAGGAACCTTTCAATCTGAGTAAGTCTAAAGGGTGAAGAGAGAATCCCCAAAGGTGACCCAGTGAGGTGGTATGATTTTTTTCCTGGAGTTGAAACCCAGGAGATAGAAAATGAATGAAAATGGAAGAGTGCAGCAGTTGATGGAAAAATGAAATAAACTGGAAAGTTCTGTGTCTTCTATAAAGGAAGGCTATGGGAGGAGTTTATTGTTCAGTCCTCCAGAGGGGAGAGGCAACCACAGGTTAAGTATCAAAAGCTGAATCCATCATCATGATGAGGATGAAATCTCAAGTGATGAACTCATCCTGAGGGTAAAACTTTCACATTGTTTCATGGGACAGAGAGCATCAAATCCTAAACTTTTTAACACTGGACAGTATGAAATAGCTATGTTTCTTCTGAAATACTGATTATGGGAGTGTATTAGAGGTAGGGAGGTTAGGATTAGATTACAATACCCTTCAAGTGTGAAGGGGGCTTGAACTCTTTTAATAATGAGGAAATAAGAACAACTCTCTTCCATGATTTCTTTTTACTTTGTTATAACTTAAATGCTCTTGCCACTAGATTTTTAGGTTTGTTTTTTTTTTTTTGCAAGGCAAATGGGGTTAAGTAACTTGCCCAAGGCCACACAGCTAGGTAATTATTAAGTGTCTGAGACTGGATTTGAACCCAGGTACTCCTGACTCCAGGGCCAGTGTTTTATCTACTGTGCCACCTAGCTGCCCCATTGCCACTAGATTTTTAACTTGGATTGTTGATAAAGACTACTGAACTGCTAGTCTCTCAGTCTGGTATTTGCAGAACTGATTGCCCAAAATATTACACTATGAACATAGCAAGAACAAGAAGCTAGGGATATGGAACTATCCTTTCTATTTCATCAGATTAGGGAGCTATATTAATTTGAAAAGGGAAAACAAACTTCTGGCTAGTTCATTTGCCATGTAGCAACTAGTCTCTCTCTCTCTCTCTCTCTCTCTCTCTCTCTCTCTCTCTCTCTCTCTCTGTTCTTCCCTCTATCCTGAAATGGAGAATTGTGAGCACACTGCTTCTAAAGTACATAGCTGGTAAAGGGGTAGTCTGAGTCCCAAATTACCTTCCTCTGCTTCGTGTTTCCTACCCTAAGCATGGGTGACCAAACATCAAACCAAAGATGAACACATCCAGTCTCAGCAGCAAATGTGGAAGTTTGTTACTATTATTCTATTAGAAACCAGGAGGGATGGGAATTCAGGGAAACCTGGAAAGATTTGCATGAACTGATGTTGAGTGAGGTGAGCAGAACCAGAAGAACATTTTACACCCTAACAGCAACATGGGGGTGATGATCAACCTTGATGGACTTGTTCATTCCATCAGTGCAACGATAAGGCACAATTTTGGGGTATCTGTGATGAATATCATCTGTATCCACAGAAAGAATTGTGGAATTTGAACAAAGATCAAAAACTATTACCTTTAATTTTTTTTTTTTTGCAAGGCAGTGGGGTTAAGTGGCTTGCCCAAGGCCACACAGCTAGGTAATTATTAAGTGTCTGAGGCTGGATTTGAACTCAGGTACTCCTGACTCCAGGGCCGGTGCTCTATTCACTGCACCACCTAGCCGCCCCTACCTTTAATTTTTTTAAAAAAATGTTATCTTATATAATTTTGCTATTTCTTATACTTTATTTTTTTCCTTAAGGATATGATTTCTTTTTTATCACATTCAACTTAGATCAATGTATACCATGGAAATAATGAAAGACTATCAGACTGCTTTCTGGGGGGGGACGGAAGTAAGATTAAGGGAAAAATTGTAAAATTCAAAATAAATAAATGACCATCAACAGAGGGAGAAGATCTACCTCTGACATAGCTCAGCAGAAGACTTGAACTTGGAGGGAACTGTTAATCACTGAAGACCCAAGGAATGCCTAATCGATGTAGTATTAGTAAGTATTTGAAGTAAATATTAAACTCCTGGAAGATTATACCAATAATTATGTTGTTAACTGCTGCTCAAGTTTTCTCTCAATGCATACTAGAGAGTCTTGTGTTTGTTAAGCATTCCCTTTGTATAAAGGAAATAAATAGCTGTCCTTTATAACTGATTGAGTACCCTTACCTTGAGTACCTTTCTACTTCTTGCTTTGGAAGAATCCTGGATATGGATTAAAGCTAAACTTTAAGTAATTCGTTCCAGGGTATATTGATAGAGGTAAACATGATTGGAGAAGGTGAGAAACAGCTCAACTCTTCTCTCTGGAAGTTGAGATAGTTGGGTCCAGAGCTGAGAGAAGTTCATTTGTAAAGAGGGAGAGAGCAAAGCACTCTGACCCTTGTAGTTCTGTGTAGACATCTAGGAAATGTAGTCCAAACACTTGGGGTTGGGGTTCTCTTAGCCCTAAGCATTATAGTAAAGAAGTCTGAGGAGAAGGGGAAGTTCTTTTTATCCACACTCACAATATCAATATATAAAAATGATGAGGGGTAACAACCAATATGGTTTTATCAAGAATATGTCATAGTAAATTAAATTTCCTTTTTTTCAAACTGGTAACTATGCTGTGATAGATGAAAATAAAGTTGTATCTCTCCTGCTGTCCTTGTGGACAAAATTGTGAGCTATAAATGAAATGACGGAAGCATTAAAGAAGATTCAGAATTAGCTGAAAGCTTGATTGAATTATAAAATTACCATTAATAAATCCATGCCAACATTAAAAAAGGTCTCCACAGGAGATCTCCACAAGTTCAACTTGGTCTTATGCTAGATACTGGATATCAAATTTGTAATTGCCTTTTCACAAAGTTAGGAGAAAAAAACTAGTGCTAATCTTTTCTATTCTAGATATCCTTCTCTGGACATTACAGTAATCTTCCTAAAAATTAAGTAGCTTTTCTAAAAACTTCAGTATCCTTTCTAAAATCCACAAAGCTGGGAAAGATAGTTAATGTTCTAATGACAAATGAGGTCTAAAAAAAGATCTCAAAAGACTAGAGAATAGAGCCAAATGTAAAGTCTCACAACTGAGTTTTTTTAAAAAAAATCAATTTTACAAGTCTAAGATTGAGGATATATAAAGAGTAATTCTTCTGAAAGGAAAAAAAATCTGGTAATTTTAATGAATTGTTCAATTGAGACAACAGTATGATCCAACAACTAAGACAGAATGAAACAAAATAAAGCAGTTTCCAGAACAATGGAAAATTATAGTCCCTTGTACTCTTCTGTTCAGATTATACTTAGAGGACTAGAGTTAGTTTTGTATACCAAAGTTTAGGAAGAATATTAAAATATCTAGGGAAGGGAAAGGATAATAAAGATCATGAAACAGTAAACTAGAATGAGGAGAAGGTAGAAGTCTCACAGGAAAGCCTGTCATGTGGGCAAGGGAGCAGACTTTCTTCTTGGCCCCAGATCTAGGAGAATTGGCAGAGAGGCAGATTTCACCTTAATGTAAGGACAATTTTTCTTACAATCTGTGCTATCTTAAAAAAAACCATGTAGCCATGGCAGGTTGTTTACCTTTCACTAGAGATCTTTAAATGAAAAGTGGGTGAGCACTTGTTGGAAGTTTTGGAGGGGTTATTCTTTATTCCTATTTAGTTAGTCTCTGAGGTCTTTTCCAACTCTGAAGTTCTGTGATTCTCTATGGATTTTCTGAAAGGATAGTGGTGTGGTTTTTTTTTAATTTGTTTTTATTTTTTTAATTAATGAAGAGCCCAAAAGAATGCCAAGTCTTTCTTATGCTAGCATCTATTAATACTGGCTAATTAAATACCCAACCTCAAAGAAGGAAGTCTAGGCATTTTGTAATGTATGTGCAGTCTATGATCATGCAGTCTGATGCCATTATAAGAAAATATGTTTGGATGCCAAAGTTTCCTCACACGTTCCCAACATCATTACTGCCCATTAAAAACTATGATGAATACTTTAAAATAGGGACAATGTTCTGCTCCTTGAGAGTAGGTATTATTTGTTGGTTTGCCTTTATATCTCCTGGCACTTAGTGGAGTGCCTGGCACATATTGGTGCTTAAAATGTTTGTTGATGTGATCAATAAATACTAAACTAGAATAAACCATGGTAATGGAATCCATGATCAAACCTCAAAATTTCTTACTGAAAAGCAAACCTACATTTCTTAAAATTACTGAATCAGAGCAATAAAATATTAAAATTAGGCTGATTTTCAGCAGCTTAATCATAAAAATCTTAAAATATAATTTGTTAAACTAGACTATCAACAAAACTTAGTAAGGCAAAAAATTTCTACATGCAAAGAACAGTATTTATATTCCCTTTCTTCATTAAAACTAAAATCTCAAATTTCATAAGAACTAAGTTTATAAAAAATAGAATTTTGATAGAATTTCTAAAGAAATTCTAGATATGTTGCAATTTAAATGCTACAAAAGTCACAGGAAAAAAAGCACAGACTACCATTCAAATAGTAAAATATGTCCAACAATCTAATGTTTTCTGACAATACACACAATTTCACAAAAATAATTTTATTTTGGCCCTAACCATTGATTTCATTGGGAAGACCTTGCTAAAGAAATGCAAACTAGATTTGCATCCTACTCTTCAAACTTGAATCTTAGAACAAAACTGTAAAATGACCAGAGGATTTCTGTAAAATGAGAAAAAGAAGAGCACCTATCTCATCAGGTTGTTGTGAGGATAAATGAGATAACTTTGTAGAGTGCTTTGCAAACCTTAAAGCACTAAATAAATGTTAGTTATAATGATAGTAATCATTATTAGATTATATTAAAAATATGAAGAGGAAAAAAGTCTCTTGCTGAACAGCAGCAATGTTTACCCACTCTCCTAAACTAATTTTCTTAATGTATATTTAGGCTGTACTAGATTTATAATAAGTAAGATAATGGCAGGTGAGATTCTTATTAGATATACAAGTATTCATCTATATCCACTTATTAGCAGAAGAGCTTATAGAAAGTCAAGTAGACATTTAGTAATTAACAGGTCTACAGAGTTGCATAATCATTATTTCATTTTGCATTGATTGCTACCATGTTAAGTGCAACTGAAATATATTTGGAAATAATTTTAGATTTAGTTTTTTAAAGATTGCTATGTACTCTTTATATACAAAGTCTGTGGAAAATGTTTCACAAGAAAAAGGTTTTTTTGCTTTTTGTAAGGCAATGAGGTTAAGCAACTTGCCCAAGGTCACACAGCTAGGTAATTACTAAGTGTCTGAGGCTGGATTTGTACTCAGGTCCTCCTGACTCCAGGGCTGGTGCTCTATTCATTAAGCCACCTAGCTGCCCAGAGAAAAAGTCTTAAAAGAAAAATGAAAAAGCGCATCAATAAATATTCCCCCTTCAAATTCTTGAATTCATGGAAAGATTAATATTCCCTTAGAAAATAATGATTTAACATGCATTAGCTTTCTTACATTTCATTACAAAACACTAAAACTCTTCTCTACATATTTTCTTGCCACATACTAAAATCATCTCTAGTCCATGGTCCCCAACATCATGTGCATTCAACTTGGCCAGGTTGAAGTATAGTTTAAAATTTTGGGAAAAAAGAACAATCAGTTGCTAGGGGACTACTTTTCTGAAGACCATATTAATCTCTAAGTTCTGAATGCCTTTGGTATAAAAAGTCTGGGACATTCTAAACATGGTTGTGACTTATATTTGCAGAAGTAAAAGAAAATCTTGTTAAAAAATAAAAAAACCCTCTTGGGGGGGGTGGGAATTTGGGAGAAAGAACAAGGGTAAAGGTGAAATAGTCTAACTTTTAAACCAATTTGACAAAGTCCATGACTGCTATTACCATCAACCTCTCAAATCTCCCCATTCAAGTCCATTGAAGAGGTTTTTATTTGAACACAATTGTGGAAACTCTCAAAAGACTTCCCTTACTTTAAATAGTACCCTCCCAGTCACTATTACCAAAGATCTTTGAAGGATCAACAATTGGAAGATAACTGGAACAGATATTTTAATTCTAAGTAGAAGTTGGAGGTCAATTTACAGCATAAACTTCTCCATACTTGATACTTCTCCAATCTATGACTATCAAATTTCAATGTTCTATACCACCCAGCCTTTTCCTATTTAGTCAAAGCCACAAAGGCATTAGGAAATTAACAGATCTACATGATTGCCAAAAATTACTTTGTCCTTTGTCCTGAAGTCTACTTCATTCTAGATTTCTTCCTGTAATTTTCTATCTTCTGATATTCAGGTTTTCTCCTAAAGATATTTTATCCCTTTTCCTTCAGTTAGAGGCTCCTTTTCTCATGCTGCTCTAATACACTAGAACAGGAAAAGGAAATTGGTATAGTTTGTACCCTACCATCTATTACATCCACATTTGAACTCAGGTCCTCATTTCTCCAGAGACTGTACTCTGTCCACTGTACCAACTAGCTGCCTTTTCCTCTCCCTCCCTTCTCACAAATGTATATCTGATTTCTAGTTGTCTCATTTTATCCCTGATTCCTTGACAACTTTAATGTCACTTTGATGTGTCTTTGAACACCCTCTATCCTTAGTTCATCAATCTCCTTAACTATCTATTCTACCTCAGTGAACCATAGGGGTGGACAATGAACCATAGGGGTGCACCCTGCTCAGAACTCACAATTATCCCAAATTAATCTACCTCCATGACTGAAAACTATGAAATTCCATCTCTGTTCATATTTCTTATCCTATTTCTCTCACATCCAATATCTTCCATTATCTCACGGCTCCTATACCTGTTCTTGCTTCTCAATTTGGCCTTTAATGTTGTTGATTAATCATTTATCTTTTGCATAGTGGTTCTTGTATTTATATATCTGTATTAATGTCTTATTATTTCTGTATTTTTCTGTATATCTATCAATCTTAGATAGGACATATTTATCAGAGAAATTTAGATCTTGCGATTTAGATCTTGCAAAGATTGTTTTCCAGTTAACTTTTCCCCTCTAATTTTATCTTTACTTCTATATAAAAACTTTTCAATTTTATATAATCATAATTTTATATAATCATAATTATTTTATGAATGAATGAATAAAACATGTTAAGTGTTTACTGTGTTCAAAGCACTGTGCTAAGTACTAAGAGTAAAAACAGAAAAGCAAGAGACAGTTCTACTTTCTAGGAATTCACATTCTAATGTAGAAGACAATTCAATATGGGGTTACAGGAAGGATTCAGATGGAAAGGTCTCATGCTCCTTAGGGTTCAGTGCAAAGCAGCTAATGATGTCTCCTCTTTAATATCATTTTTGATGCTGAGTTATTTGACAGTTCCAAGAATTTTGATGACAAGAACTTTTGGGGGGGTTTTTCAATAGATATGGCTGACTTCCCAGGATGGTGGCTGTGGACACTGACCAGAAGCATTGCTATCCTCAAGATTTTTGGGTTCAGGGTCTTGGGCTGCCTCCATCATTTTATTTCCAGGAATCTTCATTATTCTTTGTTTATTCAAGGATTCCTTCCAACCATAGTTATGAAAGACATCTCCTTTCACTTCTCTAATTTGTTTATATGACCTTTTTGGTAATATCAATTTGTTGATTTAAGCCTAATTTTTCTCAGACTTTCTATTTTCCCTTAGAAACTTGTGTTGAATAATGAATTCTTTGAGTTACTGAACACTGTGTTCCTATGTTCAATTGCTTCTGGATCCTGTATACATAATCTTCTAACTGATTGACTTTTTATTTTTTTTTAACCAATACCAAAATAATTTTATGATTAATACTTTGTAATATATTTTGAGATCTAATACTGCTGAATCTAATTTTTCCTTCTCACTTTTTGCTATCCTTTCCCTTAGCATTATCGACTTTTTGCTCCTACAGATGAATTGTCATAATTTTATCTGGTTCCATAAATTTGAATGGTATAGAAATTAATAAAAAATTAATTTATGTAACTTAAAGTCTTTATGCAATTTTACAGTCTTTAAGCAATTGATTCCTCTCCATTTATTTAGGTTTTTCTTTTTATGGATGTTTTGTTGTTGTGCCTTTTATTTTATTTTCTTTTTATCCTGAACTTAAACACCAAATAATAGGAGTAGTTCTATAAACAAGATGTAAAGGAAATCTGGGCATGCTAGAAATCAAGGAAATTATTTAAATATGAAATGCCAAAAGGTTTATGACAAATCTCTATCATGAAGAGTTTTCTTTTCATTTAAAATGTAAGATAAATTAAAAATTGAACTTGCAAAGTAAACTTGGTTGTCTGTGATCCCTTCTGGCTTCAATTCAGGTCTTTTCTCATGGGAGGTGGGGAATGTATCCCTAATCCCATTTTCCTCATCCTCCCTCCTCTCTGAAAAAAGAAAGACAAAATTCTAATGATGGATGTGCACAGCTAAATAAAACAAAATTCTCATATTGACCATATCCCCACAAAAATGTTACATGCTGAATTTCAAGTCCTTCACATTTTTTCTCCTCAAAAAGGAAGACAGTACTTCATCATGGTACAAAGTAAGACATCCCTGTTTTGGAATGGTTGTTAATTTACTTGATCAGAATTCTTATATTCTTAAGTCTTTATGAGCCATTGCTATTTTATTGCTTACTCTCCTGAAACTGCTCATTCCATTCTAATTTAATTTATATGTCTCTCCAAGTTTCTTGGAAAATTTCTTTTTGTATAATTTCTTGTAGCACAATAATATTGTATTATATTCATAAGCCCTAGCTTGTTCAGCCATTACCCAAATGATAAGCATTCTTGTTTCAAGGTCTTTGCTACTACCAAAAAAACCCTGTCATAAATATTTTTGTATGGGGTACAGGTCTAATAATGGTATTATTAGGTCAAAGGGTATACTACACACTTTAGAGATTTAGGGGAATATTTCTGCATTGCTTTCCAGATTAGCTAGATTCACATATCCAACAGCAAAGCAATAGTGTTTGTTTTTTCAGCAATACCTCTAATATGGGGCATTTTTGCTTTTGTCAATTTGTCAATTAAATGAGCCTGAGGTAGAACCTCAAGATTGCTTTAATTTGCATTTCTGTAATTATTAGAGATTATGAACATTTTCTCCAATTTGCTAAAAGTTTGTTCATATTCATATGCTTGTTCATATTCTCTGACTCTCATTCTTAGGAATTTGACTCAGAAACCTCTATCACAAAGATTTTTCCCCAGTTAACTTTTTTCTCTTCTAATCTCCACTATGTCTGTTTTGTTTATTAAAAAAACAACAACTAACTTTTATGTAATCAAAATGATCCAATTTTGCTTCTGTGATTTTTTTATTGTTGAGTTCTGAACCCCTCTATTATACAAAGATCTAAAATGAAATTTCGTCCTATATCTTTTAATTTTTTTATGATATGTGACTTTTATCTTTAAGTCATGTACATTTGGAACTTATTTCCATAGATGGTATGAGGTATCGGTATATTAAACATAATTTTTGTCCATTTGCTTTTTAATTTTCTCAGCAGTTTCTTGGGAATAATATATCCTTTATTCCAGCAGCTGGATTTTAGGGTTTTATCAAATATTACACTTCTGGGTTCATTTGCTACTGTATGTTGAATACCTAAACTATTTCACTGGTTGACCTCACTCAGTCAATAATCATCTATTAAACACTTAGTATTTGCCAGGCACTATTTTAGGCATGCCTACGAAGTGTTACGAAAACAAGACAAGCTATCTGGGGAATATTCTTGTCTTCTGTCATGGATTAAGAATTTATGGGTCAGGCAGGATTATATTTCAGAAATATAGCTTGTCTGGGGTTCAGATGAGGCAGTTATTATAGAAATTGGTGTTAGGAAGGGAGGGGGTATTTCCTGAACCTGCCTTCTCTGCAACCTGGCTTCACATCTTTGTAAATGTGGCACCCAGAAAAATGTAATCTTCTGATGAGCAGAGTAGAAAGATCCCAGGGTGGCAGGTCAATTTTTTTTTTGGCAATTGGGTTAACTGACTTGCCCAAGGTCACACCACTAGGTAATAATTAAGTGTCTGAGTCAATATTTGAACTCAGGTCCTTCTGACTCCAGGGCCGAGAGTACTCTATCCACTATACCACCTATTTGCCCCATGCTGGTCATAACATTATTGACACATTTATACATACTATTCAAAACAATTCTGCATTCTACAAATGCGTGGTGCCCACATTAGAATTTTTATATTGAAGAATTAGTCCCAAATATGAGCTCTGTGTTATACTGTGTAGTTAGCTGTATTAATCTCAACACAGAAACCATGCTTTTTATATATCAGAACAGACCCTTAGTTTTCCAATGGTTTTAATGATTAACATTTTTAGCTTATTCATTTAAATAATAATCAGCCTTAAAACAGAGCTAGTTACAAAAGCACAGGTGTATCTGACAGTAGCTTTCATTATATCATTGAGATTAAATTTAGAGCAATGTAAAAATGAAATGTCACCCACATTAATGAGAAAAATCATCTATTTTAGCTAAAGTAAATTATTTTATAGTTTAATGAGATAATATCTGTTTTTAGTTATGCATGGCACAGGAGAAAATCAGGAGAGAAGTATGCAGAAGCTAGTGGCTGAGTTTTTCCTATATATAAATTTTGAATTTTCAATGGTAACCCTTAGCTCAGATAAGAGAAGAGCTAATCCACTCACAAATAAGGGACTAATAAAACAGACTTTTTTTTTTGCAAGACAATGGGGTTGTGACTAGCCCAGGGTCATACAGCTAGATAATTATTAAGTGTCTGCTACTGGATTTGAACTCAGGTCCTCCTGATTCCAGGGCTGGTGCTCTATCTACTGTGCTACCTAGCTGCCTCGAAGCAGATTCTTCTTATTTCTGATTCCATGTTTTCAGAGACAAGGGGTGAAGCTAACAGTTATCAAGTATATGGTGAATACTGGAATATTAAAAGTATGTGTTAAATAAAATATATAGAATAATGGTATTTCATAAACCCAAAGCAGTCCTGTTATCTTACTCACTTTCCAGTTTCAATGCTATTTTTCTTCTTTATTTTCTTCTGAAGATATTCTCTATTATTAAAACTGCCATCATGTTCAACCCTGTTACTGGCTATATTTCTGAGATAGAAAAAATCATGAGGTATCTTTTATGTAATAGCTCTTTGATTTTATTTAAATAAAGGGCCTTTCATTGAAGATATTCCCTTCACTGATGCAAAACAATTGATCAGCTAACAGATCAGCAAATTTCTTGATAACTTATGGTCTTAGAAAGTTGCCTAGGATACTGAGAGATTTTCTTGCCCAAAATCTTACAGCCAGGTATGTATCAAGCAGAACTTGAACTCAAGTCTTTCTGACTTAGAAGCTAGATCTCCTTTCACTAGGGCAGATGCTTTTATCTATTTGCAGAAGTTGTGGAAAGATGTATTAGTAAATACTCATAATAATATTTAAATCTAGGCTAAATTCCTACCTTCTTACTTTCAGTAAGTTTTTATTGAAAAGATGTGAGATTTTAATGCACAATACTGTACCAGTGAAGAGATATAAAAGTGTCTTTGATTTACCTAGGATATTTTTCCTTTACCGAGTACTGACAGCAAAGTATTGGAGGTTGACTAATCACAATCACTGGCATCCCTCCCTTCCTTTTTTATTCCACATTTATATTTGTAGAATCAAAGACAGGACTTTGAGCCTTCAATGAGTTGGTTGCTACAACATTCCAAGTATGTGATTAATTATCCTTTACTTAAAAAAATCTGTAAATTCTCTAGTTTCCACTATGAAAACAAGAAGGTGTTTAATAGCTCTTTTGATTTGAAAGTTATTTCTAACTAATTTAGGTTCTTCTCTTGTAACCTATGTCTATTTTTTCCTTCTTCCCTACCCCTCTAATGTAAAAGTGCTACTAACACATCACTATGATAATGCCAGAGTTTAGATGTCTACTATAAAGATAAAGAGGCAGCATATATATCAACATAAAATTGATGGTGGTAATAGTAAAAGTCTTAGTTAATGAAGTGCTAGACATGTAGTTAAGAGGTTCCTCTTTCTCCTTCTGCCCACACTTGATGACAATGAGCAGGTTACCTATCCTTTCTGACATCACAACTTCCATATCTCTAAACAGGACAATAGCATAGTACTTAACCTCACAGTTTTTTTTTAAACTTTTTGTTATGAAAGTTTTTCATCATTAATCCACATGAACATGCATATTTTTAAGTTACAAAATTTCCTTCCATTCTCCCTTCTCACCTCACCCCCTACATCAGTGAACTCTCTGGTGAATATCATACATCTACATTCGTGTTTAACAGGTTTGATGATTAGTCATTTTCTGTATGAGAAATTAGGATTAAGGGAAAAGAAAGAAAACCATGAGATAGGAAAGAAAAAGATAAGAGAAAAAATAATTCACTTTTTAAAAAAGTGAATGAAGTATTCATTCCCTATATGAATGATTTTTTTTTTTGTTTTGTTTTTCTTCCTCTGGTTGTGAATAGCATGGTCTATAGCAGATCTCCTAGGGTTGTCCAAGCTCTCTGAACTTCTGAGAAAAGTCACGTCCATCAAGGTTGATCAACTCATAATGTTGTTCTTAATTCACATAGTTTTTTAAAGATTCCAAACAATGGGAGGAAAGTACTAAAGTTGTTGAACTTTAAACATGAAATTTATCAATAAGATATATTTTGGATATTCAATATGAAATGAATATTGAATCACAAGTACAACTGTTGCTTTTAAGACAGCTTAAAAATAGAAATGTTTTAACAGTGCCTAAGACAGTGTCTGGCCCATAACAGGTACTTAACAAATTCTTACTTAATTACCCAATTAAGCAACTCCTAGAAAGCTGACTGAAACATGATTATAAAGTTCTCTGTTTTAACCTGGAATATTCATCAGGAGATTCCTGCCTGCTATTTAATCTACAGCTGAATACTCTTTACCTAATTATTTAACCAAGGCAACACATGAAACAGAGAAAAATACAAAAATGTTTCTCATTCTTGTAGTGTCTTCCACATCTTCAGCAACAGTATAAGAAGATAGGTCAGAAAGTATTCGGTATTACAGTTTTTAGGCAATTTAGAAAACCTCAACTTGGCTATGAAACTTGAAATTCTAATAGTAAATTAAACTAGAGAAAAACTGATACTAAATGAAAGGATGGTTCACAGGTTCTCCTTGAAAAGGCAAAGAATGAAATTGAAAGAGTTGATTTTATCAAAGTTCCAAAGGCAACAAAAAGGATCATGTGTTTATCTTGCAACTAGGCATATTCAAAAAAGACAAACCATGATCACACATTTTAAAAGATCACTGTGAAAATTCATGTTATAACCACATCATCTATTGTAAAGGCTTAGAAATTAAAGCAATTCTATGAAGAATTCAATAAAATCCTTTCAAAATAAAGCAGCATAAACTTTAATATGTCATCAATACAAATGGGGAAACAGGTAAAGAGAAAATATAATGGAAACTATGAATCAAGAATAAAGAGTGAGGAAAGGTCAAAGGCTTGGAACTTTCACAGCAGCCTCATACCTATGTAAATATTTTCTTCAAGAAAACAATCTGAAGGTTCAAGACATGCAAGTTTAATTTCTAATAGCTTTCAAAAAATAAAACAGATTATAATTTAAAAGGCAGGAAATGATTTATAATTGATATGAAATTCATTCCCAAATCAACTGTGTACACTCAGATTACCAAATTTTTAGAATAAAGATAAAAATTAATTCAAGAGAATAAAATATGAAAAATATATGGAATATAATTAAAACAATTCCATCCAGAAATTCCAATCAGAAAACTTGGTGAGATCCGACTAATAAGCAAAATAATGTTTGATTTTAAAAAATTTATTTTAAAATCAAACTTTATTTTCACCATTAAAAACATCTGGATGTGTTTATAGAAGAAATGGTGCCAAAGAAACAAAAATGGGAAAACAGATGATTTAGATATGGTAATCAAAAAGCATTTATCAAATATATACAAATAGGTCTCTGTGCAAGAGGGGACATGATTTTGATGACATTGAGAGATCAACTCTCAAGATATTTGAATGATGTGAAGATTTACAGCTAGCAAAAGGAGATCAAAGAATACCAGTGACCATTAACCCATTTGCTTACTTTCATATTTATATATTAAAAATTTAAGAGAATAATCTACAAATTATCCTTAATGACAGCAATAGAATGGAATTAAGCAGGGGAACAGTCCATAAGTATTATTTTATAGCACAGAAAGACTATATCTTCACCATCACATGATGACTCAAAAATGTTGAGGATATAAGACCACACTATGCTAGTTATTTGCTGATCATAATAAAGCATTTGGTTCACTATTGTAAAATTCAACCTTTCATTTTCTCTTCTGTGTGTATGTCAAAAGTAAATAGGGGTCTTTAAATGATAATGATTTTTTCTAAAATGGCAGTAGTCACAGGGTAAAGAGTATTGCATTGATTTCATTACAATTCAAATCACATCTCTGCTACTTTTTACTTTTGTGACCTTGGGCTTAATTTCTCTGGGCTTCAGTTTCCTCATTTGTAAAATTAAGGAATGATTTAATGTTTCTTCTTGCTCTAAATCTATGATCCTGATATTTAACAGCAGAAACATTTTTGTTTAATGACCCTCTAAAATCAGTTATATCAAGTGAGACATAAAACAGAGAAATGGAAAGTTACTGTCTCAGAGGAGACTTAGCAGAGTCCAAGTCAAGATATACCCCATTATAGATAATAAGATATACAAATTGTTCATGTTTGGGTAGGTAGGACATTGTGTTGATTATATCAAGTTCCAGTATCCTGAAAAGCCTCCTGATTGAGATCAGTCTAAAGGGTTATCTTTTTTTTTTGTCAAGGCAATGGGGTTAAATGACGTGCCCAAGGTCACACAGCTAAGTAAGTGTTTGAGACTGAATTTGAAGTCAGGTCCTCCTAACTCCAGGGCCAGTGCTCTATCTACTGCATCATCTAGCTGCCCTGGCCTAATTATCTTAAGGAAAATCCAAGGGGATGAAAAAAAAGTCCATTTTCCAGAATATAATTTGTGTTTATATAGTCAATCTTCAGAATTTAATCAACAGTCACTTGGACAAATATTGCAAGGAGTTAAAGGCAGGATCAACAAGAGGGAGTAGGAAAGGGTAGATTACCTTCAGGAAATCACTGATATTTTAATGACTTCAAGTTTCTTCCTGAAACAAAGACCAATTTTTAAAATATAGACATTATTTTGGTAGTGGTATATAGCTCCAAGTCAAAGAATTTAAACTAAATATTATCCAAAGGGCAAAAGAAAAACCATAGAATAGGCATGAGCATGTTGCAAAACATTGCAATGAAGGAATTATGAAGAAAGAGTGTAAAGAATGTTATCAAATAACTATTGTGGCTAAAAGAAAAGGGGAAATTGCCACCCAAAGAGAATCAGAGGTTATCAATGGACAGCCTGCATGCTTCACAGTGACCAGAGAAAGGGAAGAAGGCTCCCAGCACATCGAGTGGGCCTTCCATGGAATATCACATCAGACAATATGGGCATATATCACAAAAGACAGGTAGCATGTGGAAGAATTGGTACCTCTTCATTTGAAGGAATACTCATATTAATAAGATCAGAAATCAGTGTGAGTAGTTTAGATTAAGCTTCTCTTCCTCAGTGAAGACAGATAGTAGCTGGTTAGCTTCTTCATAAAAACCTATCAGGTTTTAAGAATGTTCTTTTCCAAGTTACATGAATCCCAGAAATCTTAGTTTTTTTCTCTTATATATCCTAGTTTTCCATTTTTATGTCTTTCTTTTGAATGCTAATTTGTCCTTATTACCCCTCTTTAATTGAGGTTTACCAAATTGTTTCTTTTCCGACTCACTCCAGTAGCTTTCCAAACCTTTTCATCTAACTGCAAAGATCCCATGGCTTCGCCTTTCGCCATTCCCACAGATAAAAATTTTGCCTTTTTATTTCAATTGAAAAAAAATAAGGTACACTGGATCTGAATTGAAGAAGTCCTGATTTCAAGTTGAGTCTCAAAAACTTAGTAGCTATGTGACCCTGGGCAAATCACTTAATCTTGCTTGTTTTAGCTTCTTTATCTATAAAATTATTATGGAAATGGTCACTTACTCTAGTACCTTTTCTAGAAAAACTCCAAATGTAATCACAAACATTGCACAGTTGGACATGCCTAAAACAACTATAAATGACAACAACCCAATTTGTTGAGAGCTCCCTCTTCTCTCTTCACCTTATCTCAATGAGACAGACACCTTCCATCATCTCTTCCTTACCTCTTGCCTTGCATTAGAGGCAGTCCTTGTTAAGGTAAATTTCTCCACATACACAAGTGTTCCCCTTCTATCCTGTCTGCTGTAGCAGACTACACCCTCTATCATACCACTCTAACTTATCTTAAAATTTTCAGTCTACTGGCTGCTTCCCTAATAACCAAAAAGCATGCCCATGTCCTCCCTATCCTTGAAAACCCCTCATCTGATCCAGTTATCCTTAGTACCTATTGTTCCCTCTCTCCCTCTTGTTCTCAGCCATTCTAACAGAATCTCTTAATCTTTCCAGTTTTCTTTTACATCTCTCCCCCCTCCCACCACATAGTCTACAGTTCATTCTTTAACTCCTTGCTTTTCCTTGATAACTGACTCTGAATGCTCCCCTTCCTCTCATTTGTCTTCCTCTAAGCTTCCTTGGTTTTCTGAATGTCTCAGCTCACCTTCTGATAGAATCCATTTCTGACCCCTCTTCCTGCCAATTTTAGTGTCTTCTCTCTGACAGTATCTCCAATTTATCCCATATAGCTCTTTCTTTTATCTAGTTACTTGCTAGTTGTCTTCCTTCATTAGACTGTGAGCTCCTTTTATGTATCTATCTATCTTTGAGAGGCAGCATAGTATGATAGATAGCAAGATCTAAGTTCAGATTTGGCCTCAGATACTAGAAAATTATAAAAGGATGCTGTATTTTAGTTATAATGACCAGAAATCACAACATAAGATCAATGATTAACTTAAAAGTATCATCCTGAATGAAATTTCTGAAGAAATTTCTGAAAATTTCTGAAAAACTCTGAAGAAAAGGTAAAATAGTTTGGTAACCATAAAACCATAATAGTTTAGTCATTTAGTACAAAATGCATTGGCCATAGTCAAAATTGCTTTTAAATATATTTTGGACCTAGGATTTCAGTAGAAAAAGGTATTAATCATTTCAAATACCGTGATGAATTATATTGGGTGGCATCGAGAAAAATCTTAAGAATTGTTTCTTAAAAGTTTAATCAAATATAAAACATGGCCTGGATTACAGAATGAAATTTTAGAGAGACGGAAGCACTCAGAGTCATACAGTCTCCATTAATCCAATAGATCTTAATTTAAAAAAAATCTATAGAACATTTTCATGAATAAAAGTCATTTAGATGAGGCACTTTGCTTCATTCTTCTTGCCATTTAAAGAAAAAAAAACCCTAAATCTAATCAACATTGTAAGAATAGCATTATTTTTGATTAATACAAATTTGTTAGGTCAGAATCTAATTTTAATGATCACTGTCCTGATCTGTACAAGGCTAAGATTTAATGTACAAAAAGACTGGTTTCCACCCTGTGAGTTGTGGGTACCTAATGTAACACTGTTATAATAATTAGTTCAGTTAAAGCCTATGAGAAAAATATAATGGCCCCTAAAGTCCCAGGTCCTCCTTCTTCAACTTTAGGAAGTTTTAGATGAAAAAATAATACTCAGTTACAATAGTTCTGTCCTTCTTCAACTTTAGGGAGTTTTAGATGAAAAAATAATACTCAGTTACAATAGTTCTGCACCCCTATTTGGTTAAATTCCTAAACTTTAGGCAGAAATTGGGCTCTTTACCTAATATTACATTTATATTCATCTCTAGTCAGCACCTAGCCTCTTTCTGGTTGAGGTAAAATTTACTTTGCTGGAATTACTTGCATAATGAAACCAACAATTATACATTAGTTTCTAGAAGGGAAGATGAAGAAAGAGTTGATATTTTCTTGGGAGTTCCCTCAGCCTGAACCTGCTCTGAGCTGCCTATAAAGCTGATAATTTTCCTTATATATTTCTTGTCTGACCCCATCTGAGTCTTCTACTCTTAAGAGGTGTACTGGGACCCATGCTTCCTCCAACCTAGGAACATGTGGTCAGGAAAACAGAGGAGGTAAAGCCTCCCCTGACATCACATAAAAACCCTCCAAATGAAATATTAATATTTGCTCACTGATCTGTGCTATTTCTATTTGTAATTTCTAAATGATTCCTGTCATTTTTGAAGAAAAAAACAGCTGAATACAGGGAAAGACAGGAGGTAGAGGCAACAGCTATGCCTCACTACCAATTGTGCAATCCCTCACAAATTGACTTAAGAGTATAGACTCAGCATGTGCCTGTTGCTGTTTCTCTGTATTTCAACAGTGTAATGTTTGTAGACTCTTATATTATTCCAGATGAATGTACTTCACACATATGGATAATATATTTAGTATTTCTAATCTTGATATTAACTACCTGGAAAACCCCTGGGTGAGGCAGTCAGTCCAGGCATGTCTGTGTGCCCTCTATTAGGCTCATAACATGCAAATCCTGACTCTTGATACTATTCAAGCCTCTCCAGTCACAGACCCCATTGCTCTAACCTGTTCACTTTCAGACCTTCCGAATGTCTCCCTACTTCAGAGATAGTGCTTTCCTTTTATCCAGATTCCTCAGGGTGACCAAGTCTTTTTCATCATGGCATTGACTGACTCAAAAAGGTGTACAGGTCCTGTTCATACTCAGCTTTGATAGGTTGATTTTACTATAAGTGCTCTTACCTAACAACAATTTGTTTTAAGTAGATGGAATAATCAGTGAAGTCCCATTAAGAAGCCATGGAATTATTCCAAAAGGTTTTCAATACATACATGTACCACACATTCTCATTCTGGTCTTAATCTAGTTTCAGTGGAATATATAATATAAGGAATTTGGGTTGATTTTTAAATGATCAGTATTAATTTGTGCACAATAGGGAAAGATGCTTTAAAAACTAATTTTCACATAAACACTTGACTTATTTCCAACTATATTTTTATTCTGAATACCTACAATTGTCTGAGAAAATTATGAAGTTAATGTCTTTCCCACAACCTATGCTTATTAAAGTCGGTTGCAATGAAATCTAAATGAACTAGATATGAAGCCAGATCTCACCAGATTTTAGGTCTTTTGACAGCTGCATTGGCAGTAACAGTCACATCATTAAATGACTCAGTAAAATAAGGACTATCTTCTATAAATTGTAGTCTTGAACATATAATTCTTTTTCAAATGTGTGTTAATGTGTTTGTGATTAGTAAACCACAAATTCATCTAAAAGCATTTCTAAATTTATAGTGACTTTTTGTCAACATGCATGCATTTGCCTTTATCAAAAGGTAGCAGTATGGGGCAGTTAGGTGGTGCAGTGAATAGACCACTAGCCCTGGAGTCAGGAGGACCTGAGTTCAGATCCATCCTCAGACACTTAATAATTACCTAGCTGTGTAACCTTGGACAAGTTACTTAACCCCATTGCCTTGCAAAAAAAAACTTTAAAAAAGGTAGCAGTATATATTTCTAAATGGGAAGATGATACTGTTAACTCATATGAATGTTCTCATTTATTAGGGCATTTAGAAGGAGAATATATAGACAAGGCACAGGAGAGAGAGCTGAATTTGAAGGTATAAGATAGAAAAAAGATGGGGGGAGAAAGGAATGTCTTGGGAGAAAGGAAAAGGAGAGGTAGAATGGGGTAAGTTATTTCACATAAAATAGGCAATAAAAAGCTTTTGCAATGGAGTGGAAGAGGGGAAGGTGAGGGGGAGTGAGTGAGTTTTACAGTACACACTCAATAGCCTACCCTAGAGGAAAATAGGAAAGGAAAGGGATGGGAGAAAGGGGAGAGTGATAGAAGAGAGGGAAGATTGTGGGAGAGGGTAGTCAGATGCAATACACTTTTGAGGAGGGACAGGGTAAAAGAAGAGAAAGAATAGAATAACTGGGGATGGGGATTAGGATGGAGGGAAATACAGCTAGCAATAGCAACTGTGGGGGAAAATATTGAAGCAATTTCTCTGATGGACTTATGATAAAGAATGCTATCCATCCCAAAGATAGAACTTTCTGAATAGACTGAAGCATCCTTTTTTCCCTCATTTTGTTTTTCTTGAGACTTCTCTTTCTTTGTGGGGGGGTTATGTTTACTTTTATAATATGATTATTATAATATTGTTTTTCATGGCTACACATTTTTATTCTATACCAAGTAACTTGCTTTCTCAATGTGGGGAGTAGGGGAGAAGAAGGGAGGAAGGGATAGATTTGGAACTCAAGGTTTTGGAAGTATATGTTGAAACTTGCTTTTCATGTAGCTAGGGGAAAAAAGAAACAAAAAATTTAAAAGGTAGCAGTAATAATATTACTTTGTGTGGGTTCCATTAAATCTTTTGACACTAATATACCTCTCAACAAATTTAGATCAATATTTAACTGAAACATCAAGCTTTTGGAAGGCTTTATTTCATAATAAACTTCAGGAGTTTGCTTCTGCTAAAAAAATCTCTTTGTTGCTTTCCTATAGAAAATATATAAAATAATATTTCAACTCTTTAGAATGACATTCAGTTTCTTCTACACTAGAACCCTACCTTTTCTAGCTATTATTTCATATCTATTCCTGACATACTTTACATTCCAGCCAAACTAGATGGTCCCTGTTCTCTGAATATAATGAATTCCTTCCTATTTATAAAACTTTCTTTGTAGTTTCTATGGCTGGAATGTTTTTGTTCTTCTTCCTTGCCTGCTAAAATTCTATCCATTTATTATTATAATTCAAATGCTAGCTCCTCCATTAAACTTTTTCTGATTTCTGTTCCTCCAGGTCATCAAGATATTTTTCCCCTTACGTCTCACATTCCTCACCCCCCCAATCTCCATGAAGCACTTTTAAAATTCCCTTTTCATATATTATTTTGAATTTTATTTATTTGTATATGTCATACTCCTTACTAGACTCTGAACTCCAGGAGGGCAAAGAATGCCATATCTTAACTTTGCAAACATCTAAGCCAGAGTTCTATACACAGTAGTTACTTAAAAAAATGTTAGTTGAATTAGAAATACTTATTGGGTAGACATACTGCCCAATTCCTGGTAGTAAAGTTTCTAACATATTGTGCTAACTATAAATCACCACAAAGGCAAAAAATATTACAAAGGGGTTGGAAATATATTGTAGTCATTATAGATTTCCAAATAAAAATTCACAAGTAGGAAATGTCAGATAGCATTTGAGTTGACTCCCTCCCTTCTTGTACAAACTTGTGATTTCAACTTCATAGGATCTCTTGTTGTATAAAGTCCTTCTAACAATTCAGACTGATACCAGGAGGTGAAATGTCTAGCCAATAGTCACAGAGCTCATACTTGCCAGAGGCAATACCTAAACCAAGGTCTTTCCGGCCCCAAAGAAGCTCTCTATTTCCCTATGCCATACAGGCTTTCACACAGATTCATTAAATGTAATCATTTTAGGCACAACAGAGAATAGTTCTCTGATTCCTTTACTACTTGCATGATTTTCACTTGTGAAAGCAAACTTCCCTTGAAATTCTGTTTATGGTTATTTCCAAAGGAAAATACAAGTCCAATGTGCTCTGTCTATTGAGAAAGCAACTATTTTCCAAAGACTAGTTGCCTACATCTTCCAGCTTAGTCCAATGACTACTTGTAATCCAATTAGTACTCAGTAAGAGTCAGTAAGAGCATAAATATATCTTCACATATAACTCTTTATATTGAAAAAGCATTTTTACAGAGGTTCCCCAAAATTCTTAACAAACTCCATCCTTCATTGAAGATATAAAGATCTGTCCAAAAACTCTAATCCAGTTTTATAAATGAGCAGTTAAACAGTGAGTCAAGATGCTTGGCAGCCATTTCAATTCCCCTCTGTTAGATCAATATTTACCAAATAATGTACCAATATATACCAATACTAAGGATTTTACCTCAGATCAAGCTCCCTCTCTGCATATATAGACTGACCCTCTTATCAGTTTGCCCTATATACTTCCCTTTTAATTTAAACTGAATCATTGTTCAAGTAGTCTGGACATCTAATTTCAAATTCTCTCTGGCAACCAAATGTCCAATTATATTCTTCTCTATCCAATTTCAGTCAGATAGGTTCTTTTAGAGGCCTACTGCAAGAACCTCTATTCTTTCTTCTAATCTTCACCATCTTTAATGTATATTATAACCAAAAAAAGAGAGAGAAGTTAATTAGCTTCCCATGAAATGAAAAGGGGTCATGAGAATTATTCTGGCTCATTTTTGTAATATCTTTCGAGTTGGACCACAAAGGGGGAATAACACACTATTTCCTCCAATTACTTTATTATTTGGTATAACTTTCATATATAAATGCAACTTTCTTCTATATGGTCAGGACCTGAATTCCCTGGTTTTAGAGCTCCTAGTGAGAAAATTCTTTAGAGTGTGAGGCTCTGAGAAGTTAAATGACCTGGGCAAGAACAGAGTTGATGATATGTGGCAAGTGGCAAGGGGCAAGGCTTAAACCCAATTCTTTCTGAGTCTGAGGCCAGGTTTCTATCTCCTATACCTCCTAACCCTTCTTCCACACTAAAATCACCCTATTGAAGGGTCTACCCTTGATGGTGATAGCTTGGCCACAGATCTACAAGTGGAAGTAGACAAACTGATCAGCTTTCATTTTTAAATTTTCTCAATATAAATGTTACTGATTCTGATTTTCTTAAAATAAAAAAATTAAAACTTTATAATTCTAAGGAATTTTATTAAGTGGATTCTTACTCTAAGTTTCCAAGATCTTTAGGAACTTTAATTATAAAAATATTACTCTTAATGCCCATGAATATCACGTTTTCATTAAGCATCATACACCCTTATCCATTCTCAGTTCTTAAATTAAACCTTAAATTTTTTAATAAATTTTAAAATATGGCAAAATTAACATTCAACAGGCTTATGAAATAAATTCACATTTCTTAAATTGAGATCCATGAGAAAGAATCCTGCCAATGTTAGGTGGATGATATATAGAAATGGGGTGAAAGATACTATATAACACCATTTCACATACATTATGAGTAACCTGAGGGATCCAGAGATTGGGAGGTGGGTGGGATACACCAAATGCTGAGTCTCCATTCTCTCACAGGGGTTCATTTGTCCCCTGTAGTTCCCAGCTGTTTCTAATATCTGAAAGGACATAATAAGAACATGTGTAACATGCAAGATCCAAGAAAGGACTCATGCATGTAGTGTGAATTCTCTTCCTAAATACTTGCCAAATACTCTGATCTTCAGTACACTACTGTGTAAGCTAAAGCCAAACAAAAATTTTCCTCTAAGATAAGGTTAAAAACTACCAGTTTTTAACTGTTTTTTTTTTTAGGGTTTTTTTTTTTGCAAGGCAAACAGGGTTAAGTGGCTTGCCCAAGGCCACACGGCTAGGTAATTATTAAGTGTCTGAGACCGGATTTGAACCCAGGTCCTCCTGACTCCAGGGCCGGTGCTTTATCCACTATGCCACCTAGCCGCTCCTTTAACTGTTTTTTTTTAAAGTTGAGAAATACAAATAAGTACTCTAAATAGTAATTCTGGAGAGAATGGCCAGAATACAAAAATTCATAGTCTGATATGTCTTAGGAAATAGCATCATAATCTTTCAATGATTTTTTGTCATTTTACTTTTAATGTTCATCTCTACCTGATTTATAGACATTTAGAGATCACTAAGAATTAGTTGCTATCAAGAAAAAAAGTTTTCTCCTCTATAAAGACATTGTAATGCAATCTACCCAAAACCCATGCATCTCATTTCCAAACATTTAGTTATTGATTCTAAGAATATATGAAAAGTTTATAATTTGCTAAATTTTTGGTTATTCTTAAAATATGCTGTTATTCAAGATGCTTAGCTTAAAATAGCATACTCCTTTTATTTAAATCTAGAAATTAATTTACATTTCAATCAGTTGAAAGCATTGAAATATAAATTATTTTGCATCAAAGCACATAAATTTGAATGTTGAATTAATTAAAGTTATGAAGAATTAACATTATAAGAACACAGTTGATGCTTTCTTTAGAACAATGCATCTAGAAGAATGATACAAGTCCTGGGAATTATTTTCAAAACTAATTTCTGTATTTTTTTACTGTTTGGAATTTGAAAAGAATTCACAAAAAACAGAATTTATGAAGAAGATTAGAACAATGGAAACAGACAGCTACATGTAATTGATTTTTGTATCCAAGTCACATCTTTCTTTGGAGGAGGCACATAAGAATCTGAGTAAGTAGGCTTTAGAAGGTCTTAAAGATGTGTTTTTTTCACCTTTTTCCTAATGAACATAATAATTAGAGCAATAAGAACTTAACAAACATTTTAATGTAAAAATAACAACAGGAACAGCTAGGTGGCGCAGTGGATAGAGCACCGGCCCTGGAGTCAGGAGGACCTGAGTTCAAATCCGGTCTCAGACACTTAATAATGACCTAGCCGTGTGGCCTTGGGCAAGCCACTTAATCCCATTACCTTGCAAAAACCTAAAAAAATAAAAATAAAAATAACAACAAAAGAATTTTGTATATAAAACCATGAACTCTGATTCTGAGAATATTTGTTTTTCAAAGTAAGATGCATTATTAAATATCACTAGGTATGAACAAAATTGTTCTGTCTCCTCAATTTTTTCCCTTGTTTTTTATTTTAATTTTCTATCACTATTCATAAACACCCTCAAAGCTTTCCCATTCAAGTGTGATCTTGTCTGCTATTATTTTATTATCTGGTGTGTAAACTGTCAAAATTGTCAAAGATTTTCCTTTTTTGTTTTTACTAAATCACAACTCCTAATTAACAACAAAATGAAAGTTAAAATTACAACATCCAGCTTAACTTCATGACATTTAATTTTACAAATTAGATTTTGCACTGCATAGATATAAGAGAATGAAAAATTATAAGCTATCAAAATCACTGTGCTTAGAAATGGGTGTAAAGTGCTGGAGGTGGAACAATAAACTTTAGTTCAAATATTCCATCACTCCAGTAGTCAATTGGAGAAATGACTTCTTTAAGAAAACAAAATAAAATTTAGGAGATCTGACCAGTCTGCTAGGTAGTATTAAGGATCAAAGTCAATTCTAAACCCTCACTGACTTTTGTCTCACAAAGGTACAATGTGCAGTACAAATGCTGATAACTACAGATGAGTGGCACAAACATAGAGTTTACTCTATGCTATTCCCTGTTCTCTATGTAGCCAGAAATCCTTAAAAACGGGGTAATCAATTTCCATATTTATTACCATACCAATCAAACTATCAAGGAACAGAGGTCAGAAAAAAATAATAAAATTAATCTGGAGAGAAAAATGGCCTAGAATCTCAAGAAAAATTTAAAAAGACTAAAAATGAAAGGGGGAATAATTCTTTTTGTCCTCAAATTATATTATGAAACAAAGCTCATCAAAAACTATTTGGTGTTTTGAAAAGTATGATTTAGATAAGAAACAGAAACAATGTAAACACTCAGGTAATAAACCCAAGAATACAAATTAGTCAAGTAAGAGTTCCCTATTTGACACTTGTTGGAATAGTTGAAAAGCAATTTAGTAGAAATTAAAATAACACCTTAAAATATTGATCACAACAAACCCAGAATGCATAAATAATCTGAAATGAAAGATTACACCAAAAAAATTCAGAAGTTAGGTCATCCCTTTTTTTTTCATAGCTATGATTTACGGAGACTTCTTAACCAATCAGGAGATAGAAGTGGCCACAAAAGATAAGAGACCATTCCAATTACTCAGAATGAAAAAGTTTTTGCCCTAACAAAATCACTATGAGAATTAAGAATGGAAGCTATCAACTAGGAAAAAATTGTCATCAGATAACCATCTCAAGAAAGGGGGCCGATGTGCAAGATATAAAAGGAATTAACACAACTAAATAAGACCTATGAATAAATGTCATAAACTAAAGAAGAATTATAAAGTATTATTATGATAATCTTCTTCAAATCACAAATAATAAAGGAAATGTAAATCAAAACAATTCTGAGGTTTCATTACAAGACCAGTGAATTGGCAAAGGTGACAAAGAAGGTTACATTTATTCCATGTTGGATGGACATTGTTGGTAGAGTTGGGAATTGGGTCATTATGAGAAATAATTTGGAATTATGTAAATGACTAAAATGTTCATTACCCTTGATTCAAAGATAGTACACACACACACACACACACACACACACACACACACATACACACCAAAGATCCAAAGATAATAAAAATGACTATAAAATTCCAAAATATTCATAGGAACTCTTTTTTGTGGTAGGAAATAATTATAAACATAGTAGATGTCCATCAGTGGAAGCATGGCTAAATAAATTATAGTACAAATACAATGGAATACTATTGCACTATAGACAATTATGAATATGAAGAATTCAAAGAAGTATGGGAGGATGTAGATGAATTTAGCACTATAAATTAAGCAGAACCAGAAAACATCATCTACAATAATGAAATAAAACAATAAAAATGAAAAGAACAAGATCGTCTTAGCCACGTTTGGCAAACTAAAACTAAGCTATCAATTTTTTTTTTTTTGGGTTTTGCAAGGCAAACAAGGTTAAGTGGCTTGCCCAAGGCCACATAGCTGGGTAATTATTAAGTGTCTGAGACCAGATTTGAACCCAGGTACTCCTGACTCCAGGGCTGGTGCTTTATCCACTACACCACCTAGCCAACCCTAAGCTATCAATTTGTTGATAATTACCTAGCTTGTTCCTGAAGCAGTAAAAAGATGTACCTCTCTCCCTTCTTTGGAGTTGTAGGTATGGGGGTGGGGGGAATATTGGTGTAGGACATTTTGTATGCTCTCAGCGTGTTGGTTAATTAATGAATTGTCTTCTCCCTTTTTTCTTTTTTGTTGCTAGAGATGTATTTCTAGAGAGGGGAGAAGGAGGAAATGAAGTGTGCACGTGTGCGTGTGTGTGTATGTGTGTGTGTGTGTGTTTTTGAGAGAGAAGAGAGAATGATAACCATTGACTTTAAAAAAAATTAAAAGAATTACTAAACAAATCTGTAGCACAAATTTGATTTAATTTATATCTAGAACAGCATATAGGCTTATTTTTTTATCAGCACATCTATCAATTCTAGAATATGAATTGTTTTATTATGTTATTACCAAAATAGATAACACCATAATAAATAAAATTAAGTTCTTAAATCAACAACAAACATTTCAAGAATGTTTATTAAACTCCTGCTACTGGCAAGCAGGAATTAGGAATATAAAAATATGACAGCTCTGCTCTCAAAGAAAGTACAGTCTAAGAAGAGGAAATGAAATGTATGCAAATAACCATGATATTAAAAAAAAAAGCGTGAACTGTACAAAAGAGAATTCAGGCAAAGTACTAGCAGAAATTTAGGATCACATTAGAGGGATCATTATAGAGTGGGAAAACCCTTTGAAGCTTTAAGAATGAGGGAATTTTAGCAGAAAGATGGAACACAATCAATGGTGGTTATAGGGCAGGTAACATGAAGATAGGAAGAGATATAAGAACTCTTGCCTGCTTCAAGATGAACATGAAGCCTCACACTGGTTCAGTTTGGCTAGAACATGATGAGGGACAAAACCAATTCAAAGCTAAAAAGGATGGTTAAAACCAGATTATGGAGGGACTTCAGTGCTAGGGTCAACTCGACCATTTTGTGGAGCAGCTGAGGCTTTTTAAGTGGAGGACTGACATGAACAGAGAGGGATAGTAGGAATATTACTTGGCAGAATAAAGCCATATTGTTGGCTGAGCTTAAGTCTGGCTTAGGCCAACAGGTTTAGAGATATTTTCCTCTTGTAAAATAGAGCAGGCAGTTATGAACCATAAAATCCAATTATAACTTAAATAACTAAATACTGAAAGCATAAATTACAAGGATTAAAAAGGATAAAAAATAAGCCTCCTCTGTCACAGACACTGAATCACGAACTAAAGGAAGTGACTGACTTATTGCAGTTGGAGCTTAGGAAAAGATTTCTTATAACCTTCCTACCCCCAAAGCCAATCCTTAAAAAAAAAATAAAAGATACAATCTTATTTTTAAATTTGTATTTTTACACTGCCTCTATTTTCTCAGTAACCTTCCTCCTCCCCCCACAGACTCCTCTCATTCACTTATCTTATTATAAAAATATATAAAATATCTAATTAGAAAGAAAGGAAATAAGCATTTCTTAAGCACCCACTATGTGTCATCACTATGCCTACTAAGCAATTTACAAATATCATCTTACTTAATCTTCAAAACAGTCTGAGAGGTAGATGCTAATTAGTATCTCCATTTCATAACTGAGGAAACTGTGTCTGGGATCACCTAACTAGGAAGTTTCTGAAATGAGACCCTCTCTAAGCATGACCTTAAAATAATAATTTAGTTAAATATGTTTTAAACTTTAGAGTTTGTCCTATTAACATCCAGGGTTTGTACCCTGGAAGAGGTAAACATAATTACTAAGTTCCCTGTTTATACAGGTGTATATGAGAGGCCTGACTGGAGAACCAGACTCCCAAAAACTGAGTTTAGAAAAGAGTGTTTTATACAATTTTACAAGCAGAATGTGGGATCTGAAAGCTATTTCTGTCTTGTTCAGTGGCCCTCAAGTTAGGATGGGGCTGGATATCAGATATGCCTTCAGGGAGGTATGTCCAGGAGGACATGCCAGGAAGGATGGCTTCTCCCAAACCCAGAATCTTTGTGCCTTATCATATCATAAGATCTAGGTAAAGCAAATGTGAGTTATGCTAAGAACTCCACAAAGCCATGTGAATTTTCCCCCTCCAAGATGTAAGCACCATCCAGTGACCATCGATGGGGATTAGAGGGCATCAGAAGTTTGATCTGAATTCATGTTTCAGGTTCCAAGATCAGCACACTACTCAGGATGTTACCTAGTTTACTTTAAACCAGGGGTCATCTTAACATGTTTTCATAAAATTTTCATAAAATTTCATAATATTGAGAAGACCCCTTTTAAAAAAGGTTATTTCATTGTTTATTTAGCTAATAATCAAGTTTACTTAGTCATTTACCTGAAGATTTTTGTGTCTGTCTTTTGTTTTGATTGAATTGTAAAAATAAAACAGTACCATTAATCACAATTCTTTCATTCAGTTTTTTCATATTCTCTTCCTCTGTCATATATGCCTATATATAATCTGTTCCAATAACCTAAGAACAAAAGACTGAGAAAAAGAAAAAGGGAGCTATCCCCCTGATTTTTGCCCTAATTTCACTGAGAAAATAAAGATATGGAAATGTTTTATTTATCATCATATTAAGGAAAAGAAGGCGACCTTTTATAGAAATTCTGGGAAAAGGATTTATGAGGTCACAATCAATAAGTCACAATAATTAATCATCAATTGTGTACCAGGTACTTCTTTAAAATTAAATTTATTTGTTTAGTTACATTTTAAGTTTCAAACTGTTTCCCTCTCCATCTGCACTAAAGGCCACCATTTGACACAAGTATAGATGTATGTATATGTGTTTACATACATACATACATACATAAATATGCATATATATGAATATGTATGCTAAATTAGACTATTCAAACTTCTAATTATCAATTCATTTTCTGCAGATGCTATTTTAACTTTTTTTTAGAGAGATTCTATTTATTTTGAATTTTACAATTTTCCCCCAATCTTACTCCCCCCCCCCCCCACAGAAGGCAGTCTGTTAGTCTTTACATTGTTTCCATGGTCTGCATTGATCTAAATTGAATGGGATGAGCTAGAGAAATCATAACCTTAAGAAAAAACATAAACTATGAGATATAGCAAAATCACATAAAAAGAACATTTTTTCTTTTTAAAGTAAAGGTAATAGTCTTTGGTCTTTGTTCAAACTCCACAATTCTTTCTCTGGATACAGAGGGTATTCTCCATCGCAGATACCCCCAAATTGTGCCTGATTGTTGCACTGTTAGAATGAGCAAGTCCATTAAGTTTGACTGTCACTCCCATGTTGCTGTTAGGGTGTACAATGTTCTTCTGGTTCTGCTCATCTCACTCAGCATCAGTTCATCCAAATCTTTCCAGTCTTCTCTGAATTTCCATCCCTCCTGGTTTCTAATAGAACAATAGTGTTCCATCACATACTTATACCATTGAAGATATACTGGCATTCTCCCTCAAGGAGTTAACATTCTAAAATAAACACACAAGTAGCTACAAATTAACAGAAGGTAATTTGGTTTGAGTTTTTATTTTGTTTTTGTTTTTGGAGGGATAGGGGAGTCACTAAGTGCTTTGGTATTAATCAGAAAATTTCATGTAGTAGTAGATGGGGTTTGAGTCGAACTAGGAATTTCAAGGAAGTGAGGTCAGAAGTAACAAGGAGATCAAAAGTCAGAAGCAAAACTGGGTTTCTGTTCTCAAGGAGTTCTTAATTCAGCCAAGAGAGACAACATGTACATATATAAATATGCTAGTCGATGGAGGCTATCAGGAAAATACTGATCTAGAAAATGGTGCTTGAGTAGAGTTTTTTTTTCTCCAATTGATATTTTATTTTCCAATTCCATGTTATGAAAGTTTTCAAATATTCATTCATATGCATAGACATATTTATAAGTTATATAATTTCCTTCTACCCTCCCTTCCCATCCCTCTCCCCTCAGAAGCAAACAGTCTGGTGAATATTGTACATATACGTTTGTGTTTAACATATTTACAGATTAGTCATTTTCTGTATGAAGAATTAAGAGTAAAGGGGAAAAAAAAGAAAGACATGAGAAAGGAAAGAAAACCATAAGAGAAATTTTTAAAAAGTGAACATGGTGGTTAGTCATTAAGATTCTGTTTTTTCTTTATTTTGCTTTGTTTTTCCTCCTCTGGATGGGGATAGCATTGTCGTTAGCCAGTCTAATACAGTTGTCCTAGCTCTCTGAACTGCTGAGAGAAGCTGCTTCCATCAAGGTTTATCATCTCACAATGTTGGTTTTTGTGTTCTCTTGGTTCGTCTCCCTCCCCTCAGCATCAGGTCCTATAACTCATTTGATGCTTCTGTAGAGTCTGACCATTCATGGTTTCTTATAGAATAATACTATTCTATAGTATTCATGTACCACAACTTGTTTAGCCATTCCCCAATAGATGGGCAACTCCTCAATTTCCAATTCTTTGCCACTACAGAAAAGAACTGCTATGAATATTTTGGAACATGTGGTACTTTCCCCATTTTTTTTATGATTTCTTCTGGATATAGGTCTAGGATTGGTATTGTTGGTTCAAAGGATATGATCAGTTTTATTGCTCTTTGGTCATAGTTCCATATTACTTTGTGTGAGTCTTAAAGGAAATAGGCCTTCTGAGAGACTGGAAGTGAATATGGGAATGTATTCTAGAAATAGACTATACAAAAGCACACAGGCAGGAGAAAGGGGGTTACATATGAGAAGGATGGTCAGGTTGGCTAGGTTATAGTTTGGGTAGAGAAAAGTGCTGTAGGTATAGGTTGAGGTTGGGTTGTGAAGGCCTTGAAAGCCAGAGAAGATTACATGCCACTGGAGACCACTGGAATTTTTAGAGTAGGAATCATCTCTAGTATTGCCCTCCCAAATGATATTTCAATTATAAAAGCCAGCATGGGGAGGGTTGACCTCAGAGTCATCAATTGTTGTTGTTTAGTGGTTCAATCAAATCCAACTCTTCATTAATTCCATAAACCATAGCATGCCAGTATTGTGTAAAAGATTTTCTTGGCACATCTTCTTGGACATCCTACAGGTTTGGGGTGGTTTGAGATTCACTTCTACAGTAGATTATGGTAAACAGAGGTTAAGTAACTTGCCAAGGGATACACAACTAGTAAGTGTCTAAGGCCAGATTTGAACTCAAGTCTGCCTGACTCCCAGTCAAACAGCACCAAGCTGTTTTAGGAATATTTGAGTTTAAATCCAACCTCTGACATGTACTAACTTTGTGACCTAACCTCTCAATACTATAGGAACCTCTAAGGCTTTAAATTAAAAAAAAATAAAAATTAAAAAAGTTTTCTCTGCATTGGTAAAGGGAATGTCCTCATCACAGGCTCAGGCCCTTTCTTTACTTCTATATGTATATATTATATACTTTCAGTAGAGGAGGTATAAAGATATCACCCACCCTCCCAGGCCAGAGCCCAGCACATGGTCAGAGATTTTGTACCTTAAGAAAACTGAATGGCAGATATGAAGAGAGAATTGGAGAGATGAAGCTAAAGGACCGATTAGGTGAATAGTTTAGGTGAGGAATGAATTTATGTGGTGGTTTTTTGAGTAAAGAAAATAAGTTTGAAAAGGAAAACTGAAGTCGGATTATGAAAGACTGGAAGTTTTTCCCTAAAACAAAAATCTTATGGATGATAGGAAACTTTTCAAAAACAAGAAAAAGAATTTTATAAATGAAAAGCCAAGGAGTGATTGTGCAATCTATAAAGTCAATTGTGCTTATGAAATCATGAATCTATCAAAAATGATAAAGCATGAAAAATTCACTTAAAGAAAAAATAATATTAGCACTTGCTAACTTGAGAACATCACTAGTTTTGTAACATCTTCCAATTATTGATACTAATGGAGCTGGTGAGATAGAAAAATATTATTGTTGTATTTTCTCACACAAACTAATCTGTAGAGGGAACGAATTAAATTCAGGCAGAGCTGGGTATGGCCAGTTCAATTCAATTGTTTGTTTTCAAAACAACCTGAAAATTTTTCAAATTCATTTGTGTCTGTAAATATTATTTATACATGGATCTATATTAATCTAGCATTTCATTTGGGAGGGCCTTATCCTCCCTAACTGCTTTAAGGAAGCAATCAAGGGAATTTAGTACTATTTGTGAGCATTTCATTAGCATTTGCAAAGAAATGAACAAATAAAACTAAAAAAATGTTAAATCAATCAAGATTGTTAGGAATTAATTCATTTTAATTGGATTAACATTAATATTGTTATATAGTTTCTTGAGTATTTTATCTACATTTTATCTTCAAAGAGGCACTTGCGAATGACACCCCAAAATAGATTATTCTTTGATCAATCAAAATGCAGTGGGAGAAACAAAAAGGACAAAAGATAGAAATACTAAAGGATGATTTGTGTGCCTTTAGGATTTAGCATATTGGGCCATTCAGCAAATACTAGTTGGGGAAGCTGATAGAAATATGAATATGGAGAATTAAGTAGCAGGACACTTAGAATAAAACATTTAGAGGTCAATTTTAGGCCATCATTTTACAGTGAGGAAACCAACCATATTTTAAGGGATGATTTTTTTTTGAGATAACCAAAGGCAATACAAGTCAGAATCTATATTCAAATGCTAGGTCTTCTGATTTCTAATTTATGTTGTTAGTAACTCCTTATTCGGTAAGATCTGTGTTTTTCTTTTTTTCTGTAAAAGTCCTCCACAAAGGATTTACCCAATGTCTTCCTCTGGTCATATAATTACTTTTATTTCCAAAAGAAGGCAGGAGAAATTTAAATTTCACTTTCTTTTCAGGGATGGTCAAATACAGCAGTACTAGCCTTAGCAAAGACCTTGGCGGGGGGCGTATTTAAGAAAGGTGGTGAGACAGTACAGAAGGGAAGGTGGCAGGGTGCAGAGGGGAAAACTGAGACAACCAAGAGGAAAACTGTCTCTACAAGTAGAAACCAAATTGTGTAAAGATCTGGAGAATGGAAAAACAAGAATGATGGTAAGCAGAAGATAATTTAGTAGAGAAGAGAGGGAAAGGTGTTCCTATGTGCTAAAATGGTTTTTAGGCTCATTCTTAATGCTAATGCATAGTTTTCAGGTGAAAATCAATAGTGGGTGCCAACTTGAAGACTTTCATTCAGTGAGCAACTGAAATAGGACACAGGATCTATCTGCAGAGAACCAATGAACGCCATATTCATTTGTATGGATGTGCTATGGATGTTCTTAGAGAATAATAAAGAGAAAAGCACAAAAGCTGCACATTACTTTTTTTTTCATTTCTTTTCTTTTTTCTTGTTCTTAAAGCTCAAGACCTTGTATTTATATCAGTGTAGTGAACCTCCTTCACTGTATAAATCCATAAATTATCTGTAACTTTCACTCTCTGTAGAATGTCCAAGGCACTGGTTCAATGACTTGACTAAAATTATAGAACTATTCTGTGATCTTACTGACTCCAAGGTTACCTGCCCTCCAACCACTATATTGAGACGCATACCACCTCAGTATTGAATTGATTTTTGGAATAATGTTTTACTTACCTAAATATTGCTCTTCAAAGAAAAAAAGGATTTCTCCTTTGGGTTCATATCTATAAGTCTCCCTTTAATTATAGTGACCATTAGATTATCTTTTGGAGGACAGGGACTGTCTTTTGTTTCTCTTTATCTCTATTTCATTAGCACAGTGACATATAATGAGGACTTAAAAGATGCATGTGGGTAGACTCCTCCCCCTCCAAAAAACAAACACCCTATGGTTTCATCAAAAGTGAAAATTTCTTCTCTCAATGCAATTGGCAATCCTGCTGAAATTTAGAAACAGTTTTCATGAGCCAGAGGGACCAGAAAACTTAATTACTTGGTCACCAGCCTTTTCATGATAAGCCTCTTTGAAATTTAATTATAGCAGTCCTTGGGTGATATTTTGTATTAATAAGTCTCTCTGCTTTTGTATTCTCCACTCTTCCAACCCATTTTCTAACATAACTGTCAAAGAAATCTTCTGATGGCATAGGTCTGACAAAGACATCCCCTGGCTCAGAGATCTTTAATAGCTCCCTAGTGTCTCTCAGATAAATTCTTCAGCCTGACTTTTTGTTGTTTTTTGCAAGGCAATGGGGTTAAGTGACTTGCCTAAAGTCACACAGCTAGGTAATTATTAAGTGTGTGAGGTCAAATTTGAAATTGGTTCCTCCTGACTCCAGGGCTGGTACTCTATCCTCTGCGCCACCTAGTTGCTCCTCCAGTCTGACTTTTAACACACTCCAAAACCTGGCTCCAATGTCTCTTTCTCTATTTATTTCATATTACTGCTCTTCAAGCACACTCTCCATCCCAGTCCAAATATATTACTGGGTATGTCCAAATTCTGCATTACATCTCTAAACACAGTGCATGGCATAAAATCTCCCAGATGTGTAGAATGAGCTCCCTCTTCATCTTTACCTCTCAGAATGCTTAGTTTCCTTTAAGGTACAACTGGAGAGCCATCTTCTTTCACAATACATCCTGATGCCTTTGGTTGATAATGTGCTCTCAAATTTCCTTGTATTTTTTTTAAGGATGGACATATTCTATCCTTCTCTCCCTCCCTCCCACTCCTTAAGAGCAGAGGATGCTGTAATTTGTCTTTAGGTCTCCAAAGACTAGTACAGTACTTTTGGCATATTTCAGTGACTCTGAAAACTAATAATTTTGGGGTATTTTCTAACAAAAAGTGGAGTGCCAGCACTCCATATTTCCTCATTTGAGTACTGTTCATGATCTGCAAAAGGTACTACACAGGGAAGACCTCCAACTGCTGAGAGCCTTCCTTCTTGCATGAATGATCTCAGTAATCTTCTTACCTTGTGGCTAGCCCATTCCCTCCAGTATACATCTCTCTGAAGACTCCCCACCTTGTGCTGCTTCTTTCAGGCAATTCTTGATGGTTCAGAGATATTTGCCCTACTAATGTCTGCCTAAGTAACTCTTCATTGCCCTTTGGATGACTTTCCTCTCATAGCCATATTGCACCAGGAAGAATATGGTTAAAAATAAAATCAGGATTTTTTTTTTAATCTGGAACACTTCCCTTGGTAAAGCAGTGAATAGTATTTTTGAGATAAATTGAAAAAAGAAATGCTTCTGAGTTTGAAAATCTCAGAGTTATGGTTGCTTCTTTCCTGTCCCTCATCCCTTAACCACAAGCCTGTAAATCCAGTCAATTTAATCTCTGTAATTTCCCTTGCATCTCTAATTCCTTTCCATTCCTTGGTCAGGCCCTCATCAGCTCCTGTTTGAATTCTGCTATCTCTGCCTCCCCAGTTTTCCTTCTTTCAATACATTTTCACACCACTGCTGAAGGAATCTTCCTAATGCATAAATTTAATTACATTACTTCCCTACTTTAAAAAAAAGTCTTCAGTGGCTTCACATTGCTGATCAAATAAAATGCAAACTTCTTAGCCTAGCATTCAAAGGTGGCTCCAATCTACTTTGCAAGCCTTCTTTCATACTCATTCCCCTTCACTTGCTCTCTGTTGCAAACTGAAGGACTCACATTTTCTGATCTTATCCTGTCCTTTCCCACATGGCTGTGCATATTATCTTCTGTGCCAAGGAGAAGTTCCTTATTATACCCATACATCCTCATTTAAAAAAAAAATTCTCTGCAACATGTGATACTGTTGACCACTACACCTTCTGGATTTCTCTCTCACTTCTATTTTTATGCCCCTGTTCTCTCTTGGTTCTCTTCCAGTCTGTTGATGTTCCTCTTCTAGACAAGATCATCAGCTGTTTTCAAGTCTGGTCAATTTGACCTCTCCAAATATCTCTTGAGATCTGTCACCTTCTCTCCCCTGAAACCTATTGTCTTAACTATTACAATAGTCTCTTACAAACCTTGCCTTCCTCAAACCCCTCCTCTTTCCAATCCATCCTCCACATGGCTGCCAAATTAATAATATTCCTGAAGCACTGATCTGATTATGATATGCTGGTTGTGACATGGCCATGTTGACTATGAAAAGTGAACTTCACTGGTTACCATTTGTTTAGTATCAAAAGTCCTTCCAGGATGGCTCCAGTCTATTTTTTTAGGTTAATTATATATATTACTCTTCCTCAAACATTCTATGTTTCTGCTAGACTGGCCTACTTGTTTCCTGCACACAATATTCCACACTTCCTTCCTCCACTTTTGGGGGGTACAGAATGCCCCCATACCTGGAATGTTCTCTTTTCTTTATAATTCCAACTTTTAGAACTCCCTAGCTCTCTCCTATCCTGGAGTATTACCTCATAAAGAGGTTTTTTGTGATTTCTCCAGTTGTTGGAATACCCTAATCATTCTGTATTTATTTTGAATGTAACGTGCATCTATCTGCAAAAAAGTATATTCCTCCACTAGAACAGAAACTCCCTGAAGATGAGATTAGCTCAATTTTTATATCTGTATTCTCAGTCCTAGTATAGCACTTGACTATTAGCATATGCTAAATGAATGTTTGCTGAATGAGAAGAGAAGGAACAAATCTTGAAGAGATGGCAACATCAAAGGAAGGGTTTTGGGGGGATTTTTAAGATGGAGGATGGTATGGTCATGTTTGTAGATAGAAGGAGAAAGGTCAATAGATAGATTAAAGATGACAAAGAAAATGTTCAAGGGAACACTTCCCAAAAGATAGAAGGGAGAGAATAGGAACAAGGGAGGTTGATGTTAGGATGAATAGTATAGTGAAAAGTGCACTGGCTTGGGAAGTAATGACCTGGGTTCAAATTTCACTTGTGATGCTTACTGTTTGCATCACTTAAACTTCATGTGTTCTCAATTTCCTTATCTAAAAAGTGAAGGGTTTAGACTCTATGGTTTCTGAGGTCCCTACCAGACTAGAATGCTATTTCAGAGCAAAACAGAATAGATGACATACAGATGTTTTGAGACAATGAAACAGAGAAGGAAAAAAAAACAGGAGAGAAGACCATGATCACTTCTTGGAGGTGAGATCATTTGATTGGGAGGTAGGGAGGGGTATTATAAAGCAGGAAGAGTTTGGGAAGAGCAATTTTGAAATAGTGGTTGGAGGTGGTGGTGGGACATGAGAGAGAGAAAAAATTGGGATAAATAAAATGATTGCTATGAAGTGGGGATCTAGATGAAGCTGGATAAAATTCATAGATCTAGTCAAGTTTCTTCTAGAGGTATTCAGTAATTCAAGAAAAAATAAAAGGCAGGTGTCATGATGTGCACGTGGATAGAAAAATCTACTGAATTCATAAATATGTGTATGTTATACAAGATGTATATGACATACAAGATACAAGATGTTATACAAGATGAATACTGAGTAAGACCTAGAAGTGAGAAGGTTAGTTGGATTATATAGGGAGAAACTGTGGAATGTTTTTAATGTTCCTGAACTATTAACTACCCAAAAAGCTCTCATATCAAGCACTCAAAGAATGTTTAATCTATTTACTTATCTATCTTCATATATGAAAAAACTTTACTTTATTTTAAAAATTATTATGAACTTTGCAACACCAAGAAACATGAACATATCTTTACACAGAGAAGAATAAAATAGGGTTGTATATGATGCCATGAATTTCTCTTATGTATAAGTTGTTATTCTGGCAAAGTATGACATATACTATTTAGCTGTGTCATCTTCTGAATTTAAATCTCTCTTGTACATTTTGTTAAAAAAGTGTTTCTCTAATTCTGTTTTCTTTCCTTTTTCTTTTTTTGTATCTATTTTACTCCCCTTCCAAAACACCCATTCATTTTCCTCTGATAGAAAATAAAATCCTTCCGTTTCATTGTCTTATATTTTTATTGTATCTTTTTCTAAAAAGGATGAAATTATATCTCTTTGCCTTGATAAACACATAACAGATGTTAAGAGAAAAATACATAGGAACAATTATGACTAGTATAAGAAAATATAACTTTGAGAGTTTAATTAACCAAAAAGTATTCATTATGGCAGGCTCTTTGTTTCAGAAATATAGAAACACAAAGTAAAATACCCAAATTCAGAAAATATGATCGATCTATTTATTGCTGGGATTTATTAGTTTTAGATGGAGAGGAAATAATCCTGCGTTTGTTGTGTATGAATTTGCTTTAGTTGGAGAAAACATAAAACACTAATAAATATAACATCTTGAAAATATATACACAAAATATCTTGGCATGACAAGATAATTTTTCCAGAGAAAATCAGAATCTTTTAATAAGTAAAATTAATTCTCCCCTCAAAAAAATGGCTGTTACATCAAAAGGATTGTTCACATTATATTAAAGTTGCTTATAGAATTATTCATTGCCAATTATGTGATAAATCATGAACTCCTAATGTGGTCAAAACAATGCTTGACCAATCATGTGTCAACCAGCTTTTAAATCATTCCGTGTGTATTTAAAAAGAGTAAGAAGAACTATCTGCATTTCCAAAGGCCAATATAATCAATTAATTGATAAACTAAATTCTCCATACTTTGCATTGTAAATGAATGAAGCAAAAAGTATAATGACATATGATTACATATGTTGTTAAAATGATAGAAGAGTTATTTCTTGAAAAGTCTATTGATATCAATGCAATATAATGAGAAAATTTCAGTATAGCTAGCAGATTTTAAGTGAAAATAATATATTGCAGGAGACCTGTATTTTTCAGATCTGGCACTGACTGAGCTCAAATGATGGCAGAATAAAATGCAGCTCTAAGACTACTAGCCCTTTGTGCAATCTGGAAATAATGAATTCTTCACAGTCTGTCACTTATACTGACAAATATGTGAAGGAGTGTATATAGAGTTCTTCAAGTAGTTACAGGAATAACCAATCACTGGAAGGATCACTTCTGCTCCTGGAACCAATTAAATTCTAATAGTTGAGCTTTTAATTGAATTTGACCCCACACTCTCTAGCTCTCCTTTATGTCATCTTCCGTTTTAGAGTAAGCTCCTTGAAGGCAGAGATAGTGATGCTTACTTGTATTTGTATCCTTAGAATTTGGTACAGTGACTGGCACTCAAAAAACACTAAAAATCTTTTATCATTCATAAGAAAGTCTTAATAAGGAAGGCTGTTCGCAAAATTGTAGGACAACACATGGGCAAAGTACTGTGAAATATACTGGGTTTTTTATGCAAAAATATTTCAAAGAGTGTTTGATAGATTAAAAAATACCAATTTTCTTGGTGATAACAAATTATGAAGTAAATTCTTTTACCAAAAATTTCCAAATGAAACATTAATTTGGAGAATTAAAAAAAACTGAAAGGTTCCAACACTAATGTCTCAGGGCAGATGTATATTAATTAAATGGCCAAATGAACTCATATTTAATGTTAGCACCCATCAATTCCCAAATTGCTCAAGTCTCAAACCTGAGATCTTCAGAGAGTAGGGACTAGGTTGATTGCCCATTCATGAATCCAATGGCATTGACTTTGCAAAAGAAAGAACAGAATCAGCATGGCTACCCATGGTCAATAGCAAATTGTGTGAAGTCTGAATCACCTATGGTACAATGTAGGGAATAGAATGGGATTGGCATCAACTACCAAGATATGTAGAAATGATGGAAGGTCAGCCAGGACATCCTAAGAACCTAGAACTACTGGCAATAAACTAGTGGTATTGAATGTGAAGAACTGATAGACCCATTGGGAACCAGTTTCATGAATGATAGGACCTTTTATTCAAAGACCATCATTGCACAAATAAGGGAGCATGGGATTTAGAGTCAATGAATCCAAGTTCAGTTCTCTGATCCATTGCTTACTACCTCTGACATTTTACCTCTCTGGTAGATCACCCAACTGCTCTACCTCATTTATGATTTTTTGTTTTTAGTTCATTTCTCACTCACTTCCAGTCATGCATTACTACATTTGAGGTTTCTTATCAAGGACACTGGAGTGGTATGTCATTCCTTCTTAAGTTCATTTTACGGATTTGAGGAAACTGGGGAAAACAAAGTGCAGGTCCAACCCTCTATCCACTGTGCCACCTAGATGCCCCTTCTATGACTAGGCTGAATTAAAAGATCTATTTGAAATTCAGCAGCAAGATAAAGATTGATATTCCACATCTCATGAAGTTTCTTATGGTTTAATCATGGTCCTCTACTAAATTAGGAACTAAATAATAATTGCCCTTTTCCAGAGTTTCTCCCTGCCAGTCAATTCTTCTCTGTTTAGGCCCAGATTTGCAATATTATTTTCCTGGCCATAAAATTAGTCAGTGATGCCCTTTGGAATCTGCTTTCCTATTTTTCAATATGGCTTAAAGGAATATGGACCTAAGAAGGGGTTTTCTTTCTACTCCCAATAGTTATTATGTTGAGGCACAATCTCCTTTCTCTACTGGTTAAAACTGATGAAAACCTGTCCTGCCTCTCCATAAATCCTCTAGGAAATATGGTTCTTCCATGATACAGTCATAGAAAAATGTTCACTGCCATTTGGCATCTTCTCTACTCTTATTGACTCATTCCACATCCCACAATAATTGCTTCTAACTACTTCCTTCCCACCCACAACAGATAACAGTCTCCTACTTCACTAAGTAGATAGAGTACTCTCAAAAAAAAAAAAAACAACCCTTCCTTTGACCTTGTATATCTTTTTCATTTCTCATTCTCTTCCTTTTCTTTCATTGTTCAACTTTTTTAAAGCTGTCATTCAATGACTCAGTTTCCTCACCACTATCTTCCTCAACTTGGTCTGCATTCCTATCACTTTATGGTCATCATTAACTTTCTCATTGCCAAATCCAATGACTTTTTTCTTAACTACTACCCTCTACCCTTCTATAGTAATTTTTGCTATTGACTAGTTCTTGGGTTTTGGAGACATCATATTTTCAATATTCTCCTTCCTCTTTTACTGTTCTCCTCTTCTCCTTCCTGGTCTTCTTCCTGATCCTTGATGATGGATATTCTACAAAGTTCTATACTCATTCACTTCTTTCTTTATGTATATTCCTTTGGAATTCTCATTCATTCTCATGGTATTAACTAACACTTCGCTGAAGATCACTCCAAGGTTCTATCACTAGAGTTGACTCTCTTCAATTTCAGTCCTACGTTACTTACAGCCCACAGGCCCCATTATCTGGAGAGTTCACCTCCAAATCAAATTCAGCATTTCTCACTAAGCTTTCTCATTATTCTGAATTCATTATTTATCAGAACGATTACAATTTCTAGGTTCCTCATGTTTAAAACTTTGATATTTTCCTCCTCCTCCTCTCTCTAAATTTTCATATCCAATTTATCACCAAATTCTACTGATATCACCCTTATAAAAATTTTCACATCTTTCTCCTTCTTTCCATTCCAATTATCATCATTCTATTACAACTTATTATTTACCTGGACCATTTTAATAGCAGATCCTTCCAATTCCTTTCTCTACCTCCAATCTGTACTTCATACCACTGCTAAATTTCTTTTCTTTGTGTGTTATAGTCAAGTTACTCTTGCGTTCAAAACAAAAATCTTTATTTAATTCTGGATTGCATATTAAATAAAGTTCAAATAACCTTGTTTGGCTTTCAAAGCTTTACATGGGTTGGCATCACATTATCTTTACAGAATTCTTTTTACTACTGTACTCCACACTTCAGCTAAACCTGACTACTCCCTATTCTCCCCCAGGATCTTCAGTTTTCCTTACTTAACTCATAATATATTCCCTAGTGTTGGAATGCATTGCCTCTCCTTGTTGGCTAAATTCCTGTCTTTTAAAGTCCAACTCAAATGCTATACCCTCTACCAAGTTTCCATGAAATCCCCAGGCAAACAAGGATCTTTGATTGTGGACACTGCATAATTCTTTGTTTTGTAACTCTCTCATAGACATGCTATAATATCATATGTGATATTATATTTTTTGCTTATATCTTATCTCTCTTTTTAGTACAGATGTTGGGAGGATAGAGACCTCATTTTATACAAGCTTTGCATTTCCCCCCAGTGCCCATCATATGGTCCTATATAAGAAACAGTTTCTTCACTTCTTACTTGCTTCAATTATTAGCTCAAGTAATGCCATTTTATCTACATGGAAGCCTTTCCTAATTTCTCCATCTGCTAATGTTCTCTTTTACCCTAAGCATCAGATCCTTCTTATCTTGAATTATTTTGTATATACTTATGTTTTGTTTTTTTTTTAGGTTTCTGCAAGGCAAATGGGGTTAAGTGGCTTGCCCAAGGCCACACAGCAAGGTAATTATTGTCTGAGGCCGGATTTGAACTCAGGCACTCCTGACTCCAGGGCTGGTGCTCTATCCACTGCACCACCTAGCTGCCCCCTCATCTATATTTCTATAGTGATGAGGAAGCATTTGTCAGCTAACCTAATGCTTAATTACCACTCTGAATTTCAAGATTAAATGCATTATGATAGAAGCAACTTAGAGAGCATTTGGGTGAAGATAAAAGGAAAAAGAAAGCAAAACAATATTGTTGTGGGCAGATTTCCTTTCCTGATGAAAGATATGGATAAAGCCTTTCTGTGGCAAATCAAAGAACTGACAGACAAGTCAAGATAGAAGAGAGACCAGAGAAAGAACTGTGGAGTTTGAACAAAGACCAAAGACTATTACTTTCTTTTTTAAATTTTTAAATTTTTAATTTTTTAGGTTTTTGCAAAGCAAATGGGGTTAAGTGGCTTGCCCAAGGCCACACAGCAAGGTAATTATTGTCTGAGGCCAGATTTGAACTCAGGTCCTCCTGACTCCAGGGCTGGTGCACTATCCACTGGGCCACCTAGCTGCCCCTAATTCCATACTATTTTAAAAGGGAAACATGGTTATTAGCCTTTTTTTTTTGGTGACATGTACCCCTTCAGCAGTCTATTGAAGTCTATAGACTCCCTTTTAGCATATTTTAGGTACGTAACATAAAATTCATAGATTTATAAAGGAAATCAATTAAATTGAAGTACAGCCATAAACATTTTATTTTACATGGACTCCATGTTAAGAACTCCTCCTATATAAAAGGTCAAGAAGCATAAAAATAAAATTCAGAATTTAAGCTGTAGGTAATTCTACAAAAAGAAAAAAAAAGAAAAGGCAATGCTAAAGAAGCCACTGTATCCTAAACAGAGGCTCCTTTGATGTGTTCTGAATTTAAAAGACAATATTCAAAAGCTAGAAGAATGGCTACATAAATTAAGATAAATATCAAGAGAGAAGACTAGAATACTAATGTCTCAAATGCTTTAAGGGTTACAAAAATGCTAAGAACAATAAAAAGAGTTGCTTTTATTTGTTGGGGAATGGCAATAAAAAACAAAGAGTGAGAACTTTGGATAGGAGAAGATAGTATCATGTTAAAAGATGATAGAAAAGATGAGAGGAAATGGACACTGGGTAAGAGGGTTTAAAGACTGATCTATGAGGTTCATTTTTGTGAAGAACCCATATACTCAGGCTCAGGGAGGTAAGAAAGACTTCAATTTTAATTCACAGGTACTGAAAAAGATCACAGGCTACTACAGAAAGGTCATAGTTTACTATTAAAGTTCAGTTTGTTAAAGCAGCAAGATAGTGAATTTCTTAAAGGATAGGCTGATCAGCAAAAGTTGAGGTTAAAAAAGGCTAACGAACTTAAAAGGAAATAAGGAAAGAAAAGAAGCTTAGATCAATTCAGATCTAGCAGCATGGAGCTGGGGTCAGATTGGTAGTTACAAGATGACAAAGGGTCAGTCAAGTAAAAAAGGAAAAGGGAAAAGAAAAGAAGTTCAGAGAAGAGAAGAGAGAAACAGATACCAGGAGAGAAAGAAAGGTGCATGAGAAGTGATTTAGCACTTGGCTTTAGGTATTTTTCAGTGCCATGCCCCAGAGGGGGTCCCCAAGGAGTGACTAAGAGAGTATTGTGCTTGAGCACTTTTTTCTTTTTTTAAGAAAGATTTTATTTATTTTGAATTTTACAATTTTTCCCCTAATCTTGCTTCCCCCCTTCCCCCACAGAAGGTAGTCTGTTAGTCTTTACATTGCTTCCATGGTATACATTGATCTAAGTTGAATGTGATAAAGAGAGAAATCATATCCTTAAAGAATAAAAATAAAGTATGAGAGATAGCAAAATTACATAATAAGATAATGGTTTTTTTTTAAATTAAAGGTCTTTGATCTTTGTTCAAACTCCACAATTCTTTCTCTGGAGACAGATGGTATTCTCCATCGCAAATAACTCAAAATTGTGCCTGATTGTTGCACTGATGGAATGAACAAGTCCATTAAGGTTGATCACCACCCCCATGTTGCTATTGGGGTATACAATATTCTTCTGGTTCTGCTCATCTCATGCGCTTGGAGCACTTTTTAAGTACCATATGCTATACCTTCTTCTTTCCCCAAAAAGTAATGGAGAATGGCTCTGTGCCCAGAGCTCCAGTGCTATAACACCTGACTTGTTTCCATCTTATTCATTTAAAGGAAATGATCTCCAAATTAGAAAAGATGGAAAAAGTATTAAGAGGGAATTGAGGTCAAAGGATATGCAGAGGCAATTTACAGATGAGGAAATCAGTTACCCATAGTCATATGAAAAATTACTCTAAATCATTACTAATTACAGAAATGCAAATTAAAGCATCTCTGAGGTACCACCTCACACCTCTAAGACTGGCCAATATGATGAGAAAAGACAATGATCAATGCTGGAAGGGATGTAGGAAATCTGGGACACTAATGCATTGTTGGTGGAGCTGTGAATTCATCCACTCTTTCTGGAGAGCAATCTGGAATTGTGCCCAAGGACAATAAAAATGTGTGTATCCTTTGATACAGTAATAACACTACTGGGTCTATACCCTGACGAGATTATGAAAAATGATAAAAACATCACTTGTACAAAAATAACCATAGCAGCCCTGTTTGTAGTGACAGAGAATTGGAAATTGAATGAATGTCCATCAATTGGGGAATGGCTAAACAAATTGGGGCATATGTATATTATGGGACATTATCATTCTATTTGAAACCAGGAGGGATGGGAATTCAGAGAATACTGGAAGGATTTGCAAGAACTCATGCTGAGTGAGATAAGCAGAACCAGAAGAATGCTGTATACCCTACCAGCAATATGGGGTTGATGATCAATCTTGATAGACTTGCTCATTTCATCAGTGCAACAATCAGGGATAATTTCGGGGTATCTGCGATGAAAGAATACCAACTGTATCCAAAGAGGGAATCGTGAAATTTGAACAAAAACCAAAGACTATTATCTTTATTTTTTAAAAAGGTTATCTTATGCATTATGTATTTTTGCTATCTTTTATATTTTATTATTTTTTTTAAGGATCTGAATTCTCTCTTAACCCATTCAATTTTGATCAATGTATACCATGGGATCAATGTAAAGATTATCAGACTCCCTTCTGTTGGGGGGTGGGGGTGGAAGGAGGAAAGCAAGATTGAAAGAAAAAATTGTAAAATTAAAGAAAAAGAAAAGAAAAAATGAGCTAAATGAATACCAAGACTGGTTACAAGATAAAAAGAAATCATTCAATTGGTTTTGACTGGTTCAAATCCCAGGCCAAAATGAATTACTTAGCAAAGTACCATATATGACAGATTGGTTCTTGTCCTTTATTCTCAAAAAGGAACTAAATTGCATCACCAAATTGGAATCAAAGAATTATGTGTTCAACTGTGACTGATAAGACTAATATGAGTTTGGAAGGCTCTATCACACATCAGGCACAAATAGTCCATATGAACATTTATAGTGGAAATGTCTCTCTAAATTTGCAAATCTCATGTTTCATTTGAGTTGCTGTAATTCTGCTTTGCTTGTAGAGCATAAAGCCTTTTTTGATGAGGGCCCTCTATGCTAAGTGATCTTTTGCCAGTGTCTCCCAAGTTCCCAAGTTCATTAGAAAGACCTTAAATATGTCCTTGTATCATTTCTACTGATTTCCATGTAATAGCTAGCATTGTGAGAATTCTCAGTAAAATAAACTTTTGGGCAAATGTATTTTTGGCATTTGAATAATGCATCCAGCTCATGGGAGTTGCATTCTCTGCAGTAGAGTTTGAATGCTTTGCAGTTTAGCTTGAGAAGGGACTTAAGTGTCTACTATCTTACCAGGTGATCTCCAGAATCTTCCTAAAACAGTTCAACTGGAAGCAATTCAGTTTCAATCTCTTCTTATAAACCAAGGTTGTTCAGTAGTGAACTGGGGTTACAAAGAACATTATAGAAACAACTCCTCCATAAGCATTTAAAAATGGTTTGGATTTCCATTTGAGGATTGAGGGGAGGAGATAGTTCAGATGCAAAGAGACGACATGTCTATGTACATCTTATCTTAAATGTGCCTAATCTTGTCCACAAGAGAATCCCTGCTAGCCTTATGATTAAATTATTGAGAGAAATGATCATTTCCCTCTTGTTTTAATAACTAATTAGTCAATCAGGACCAAGGTTTTTCTCCTTTTCTATTTCTTCATTCAGAAATCAACCAGTGTGGGAAATCACAGGCAAATACCCAATCTAAGATCTAATCAGACAATAAAAAATAATTCTATGCTTAGGTTAATGGATGGATTCATGTTTACTGTGTTTACTCAGATAGATCTGGGAAAATGTGGATTCTTCCTTTTGTCAAATGGAACCTGATAAAGTCTTGACCAAATCTTGGGTTATCAAAATCATATAACTCAAGACCCTCATTAGAATGAATCCTCACCTCAATATAATATTTATTTTCTCTAATTCTTAACCATTCAGAGTTGACTGCCACCTTTAGGAACACTGGCTCTCTCTATATACATAGTGATTCCATCATCCCTTTTTATTAATAAATATTCTTGCCTTATTAATAAAATGATCAAATTTCCTTGAAATAATATCCTTTTAAACATCACAGTTTTGTTTCATGGACATCATTAAAAAGTAAAAAAAATATAGTCAAAACAATCTGTAATCCCTTAGATACTACATTAATGTCACTCTCTCAATGATGACTGTTTACAATTTTACACACACACACACACACACACACACACACACACACACACACACACACACACACACGGAGAGAGTGAGAGAGAGACATTAGAGTTAATCAGTTTAAGAACTCTTAGTGGCTATGAAGATGTAACTCTTCTATAATCTTAGAGTTGCCTGAGATTCTTGAAGTTAAATGATTGATTATGGTCAAAGCTAGTATCAGAGGCAAGATGTAAAACTCAAGTCTTCCTGATTTAACTTTATCCACCATACTTCATGAATTTTCATAATTTTATTTACTATGCTTAAAATAAAACAAGATCAGAAATATAATAACAAATTAAGTTTTGGCATATCATACTAGATAACAGTAATTATTTCAATCTATAAGAACTTCTAAGTATTACAACACAGTTTTATTAAACTAATATTATTTTCTAGTTTTTCTTAAGCCATATAATGTAGAATTGAAAAGTTCAGTTTTATTTTTTCTTTTTTGCTTTAACATTCCATTAACTTCCAAATTCTTCTGAGATATAATAAAAATAGCTTTGCTTCCTATGGACTAGCAATAAGGAAATGTCAAACCAAGTCTTTATTTGGAGCTTCTGACTAACAATCAATAATATAGTTCTTGGTTGTGACTAATCAAACTTGTCCAGAAGTGAAATATTTTAATGGACACTAGATTTCAGTTTTTATGTTAGCAATGTTACTAATGGAAATGGAAAAGGCCATTATTTACTCTAGCAACCCTGACAATCAAACTAGTATTTATCCACCATTTGGCCAGGTGACCTTAGGACCAGTTTTCTGTGATTTCTTCTTTTATCTACTCATACACAAACACACGAGCATATGTGTACATACTTATAATTAGTAGCCTTCATTTTGATATATGGTTGATACTTGTTTGACATCAAATATCAGAAATAGGTTGCCAGTCTGAAAAAAAAATAAACTGTCACTTTGCTTCCATTAGATATGATAAAAAAATAAGTCTCAAGATTGTAACAATTTCAAGAGAACACAACAGGTTCTATTACAATTGGGAACATTTTCTTAAAAGTAGTTCTTTGTAACATACAGTCCTAATCAATGTCTTAAGCACAAGTTTCTCCAACATTTATAAGTAAATTTGAAAATAAATTTAATGTATCAAGCATTCTAGTACAGATGGAAACAAAGCAGGGATCCCAGAATTAATTATTCCTTATACAGTATCAGCAAAAAGATAGCTAATTTGAAATTTATCCCTTCAAAAATTTGTTTTAAGAGTTTTAGAAAATTTTCCTTGCTTAAAATTATTTTTAAAATCCTGGATCTTCAGGGGGGTAACTTTTCATGATCTTAAATATTCACCCTCTATTCCTTGATGATTTTAAATAAATTAGGTTATACTTGTCTGAAAAACTGGTTTCTGAAAAATATGAATAAAAAAAGATATAAACTATAAATACTACCCTTAATACAGTGTCACATAATCACACAGACAGTGCAAGCACAAAGACTTACCTGAAGCACGTCTAGTAAACCGGTTTATCACTGGAGCTATAAGGGGAAAAAAAAAAGAAAAAATGAATTTGTGATTAAATAATTTATGTAAAACATGAAAATGTATACATCAAATACTAAAATAAAACTATGTTTTTCAATTCTATTGACAAAGGAAACTAAATTTCCATTACTTAATTACCAAAATCACAGTTTGATCAATTATTGTTGTAGTGAGTTAAATTATCATGTGTATGCACATACATACACTCACATCAGTGTTCATTCATGGCCTTCTCTTTGTGTGAGAAACTTTCAGGACCTCTTTAACTGGAAGAAAAATGAGTAATATCAGGTTGAAAACATAGGTAGAAGTCAGATTATGTAAAATTCTGAATGCCAAGATAAGGAGTCTAAGCTTTATCTGGTAAGCAGTGGGAGGTTTGAGCAGAAAAGTGATTTGATTAGACTTGTACATTAAGGAACTTCATTGTAAAATGGAAGGGAAGAGCCAGGCAAAGGAGAGGGAAGCTAAGGAAATATTAACATAGTTCAAGAGAGAAGGAAGGATCTGGACAAGGAGATGGCAGTGGGAATGGAGAGATACCATTCCTAGGTTCAGCTCCCATCTCTACCACATGGGATCTTGGACAAATTTCCTTAACTTCTCTGCTTCTCAGCTTCCTCATCTGTCATAAGGGCAAGGGGAGAATAGTGGATTAATTGACCTCTTATGTCCCTTCCAGTTCTAAATCTATGATCTCTTTAATTACTATTCATTCTTTAATGCCTAACTCACATTCTATATGAAAAACTTTCCATGATCCCAGTGGGAATCTTCCCTGAATACTTCATATAGCACTTTGTTTTGCAAATAATTCATTTCTCATGTAATGTTTTACTTTATAGTTTCCTATGTTTATCTCTGATTTGTGTATGAGGCTATAAATGTCAGGAAAGAAGGGACTATGACTCTAAAATTTACATTTCTCCTAGAACCTAGAATATTTGCATATATATGAGATTTAATAAATATTTATTAAAAATCTGAATTCATTCAATGAAGAAGAAATGTACAAAGTATTTATTATGTGAGTAGCATATTACTAGCAGTCGTGGGTAGTTGAAAAGGGTAAAATTAAAGATAGAGAATACATAATCTTCATCTTAAAGAGACTGAAATTCAAGTACATTAAATTTTTTAGAAAGAGTTATAAACCACTATGTCAACAAATACAAATACATCTTCGAATGAAGAAGCTACATGCTGAAGGAAAAGTGTTGAATTTTTACCCATCAGAGGACCCTTGGTGCAAAAGGTCAGCTTTGCTATTTATTACTTGTGTGACTTTGGGTAAGTCAATTCACCCTCACCTCTCTGGACCACTGTTTCTCTGAAAAAGGAAAGAAATGACCTAGATAATCCTCAGGGTGCCTCTTCCAACTCAAGATATTAAGTGCTTATTTGCACAAAGAAATGTTAGGGTTCAAAATAAACTCATGTTTCAAACCCCAGGCATACACAAATGAACAATGAATTGAGTTCAGAATAAATGGAAAATGAACTGGCTCATTTAGGAGACCAAAATTTTATTTAAAGACCTCAAAGTTTCAAAAAAATGCCCAGATTTAAAAATCAATTCTTTTTCCTGTGATGTTATGAGGCCAATCACGGAACACCATAGCCTCCAGGGAGGTGAAATTAAGGATTACCCAAAAAAAACACAATAGAGACACTGAGTGCCTCAGAGAATTCTGTGATACATCATAAACATGGAATGATGGAAATAAACATATAAATGATGCAAATAAAGAAAAATACTTCAGAAGCAATGGTCTAGTCCTAATACATGATAAGATATAACAAACAGATAGCCCCACATACTTCACCAGCACCACTGTAACGTCAAAAGAATGTTACCAAAATCTCTAGCAGGTTGGGTGGACCTTTTGCAGTCTCATGGGAGGACACTGATATGTGGCACATAGTATCAGCAGGTATGGATTGATTGATAACTATATCTCACTGGAGGGAATAGTCACATGGATGAGGTCAGAAATATATTGGAAAACTGGAATATAGTTTGCATCTACATATGCAGTTTACATATGTTACATGTTACTTCTTTCCCTCCCACCAGTTGACCATAAGTTCATAATAAAAAAGAAAAAAAAATTGAAGTTGAAATATTGTTCAGATTTGGGAAATGAAAGACCTTTAAGAAGATACATGATTGGGGGGCAGCTAAGTGGCACAGTGGATAGAGCACCGGCTCTGGAGTCAGGAGAACCTGAGTTCAAATTTGACCCACTTAATAATCAGCTAGTTGTGTAACCTTGGGCAAATCACTCTTAACCCCACTATCTTAAATAAAAATAAAAAAAAAGACACATGATGTTCATGAATATTTTCTTCCAGAATCAAGTCAGAAAACCCAAGACATTGAGCACCTAACATCACAAAAACAATTTGATGTTATCATAATACACAAGAAATTATATTTTTTGGGAGGAGGAGTCATATTAAGTTCAGTCAGATCACTGATAAGTTAAAGCAAAATCAAAGTTAACAAAAACAGGAAGATATCACTAAAAGCAAGACCTGTTATCTGATCCATCAAATAATGCTGAAAAATGGTCAGTGGAAAAAAGGCAAAGGTATTGACCTTGACTTAGAACATTTCCTAAAAAAATTTAATTATCAAGCCCAGAAACTGCCCTAGATAGAAAATACTTACTCTGTTGGCAACTAGACAGATGGAACTGCTATTGAAACATTAGTTTAGAGCATAAACACACTTGTAAAACTCTCTGAGAGATAGACATCAGAATATTCCAACTCTATTACATCATAAAACAGGAGAGCAAAATCTAGCTCAATCATATCATCTGAAGATAATGCACAGATTAAAATGACAAAAAAATAAGAAAAATGGAAGAAATTTGTCTGTTTCTAATCTATTAATGGACAGTTTTGGACCCTAATTTTGCCATTTCTAATATACTAAATGAACAAAGTGAAACAATGTCAACTCAGACATGAGCTAATATTGCTAGATAGTAATGAATGGATGAATAAACATATTACCTTTGTATTTCATATCTTTTAAAGAAAAATGAGGATATTAAAGAACTTAAGAGAATACAGCATTACCTTCAGACTTATTTACAACAGCAGGCTTTTAGCTTATGCTTTTGACTCATTCACACATTCATCATTTATGTATTTTGAATATTCAAGGATATCTTGGTAAGAACATGACCAACACAGCAACTCCTGATTGGTTTCTTGGTCTCAGTGAACACGGGGTTGTTCAAAAAATGACCAATGATTACTTTGGGAGTTGAGTATTCTGTGGCCTCTAAGTGGAGCTGACTAGAAATAGCTCATTTTTTTTTTTTATTTAGGATCACAACTAGCATTTTATTTACTTTGGGCTTTCAACAAGGGAAGGTGAGTAGAAGGTAGAATTTATCTCTCTTAAATTGGTGGCAGGAGCAATTACAAACATGTGACAACTAGAAAACATGTTTGCCTAAGGTTTTTCTCTTACCTTTTCTGACCACTAAGTGGCACAGTAGATAGGGTGCTGAGCCTGAAAGCCAAGAAGATCTGAACTCAAATCTTGCCTCAGACATTTTCTGACTATATAACTGTTGGTAAGATAATTAAATTGCCAGCCTCAGTTTCCTTCTCTGTAAAGTGAGGATAAAAAGAACCAGAAGAACACTGTACACCCTAACAGCAACATGGGGGTGATGGTCAACATTAATGAACTTGCTCATTCCATCAGTGCAACAATCAGGCACAATTTTGGGGTCTCTGTGATGGAGAATATTATCTATATCCAGAGAAAGAATTGTGGAGTTTGGATAAAGACTATTAGCTTTAATTTTAAAAAAAGTCTCATTATATAATTTTGCTATCTCTCATACTTTATGTTTCTTCCTTCAGGATATGATTTCTCTCTCTTCACATTCAACTTAGATCAGTGCATACCAGGGAAACAATTTAAAGACTCACAGACTGCCTTCTGTGGGGGGTGGGGGGAGGGAAGCAAGATTAGGGGGGAAATTGTAAAATTCAAAATAAATAAAATCTTTCTTTAAGAAAAATAGCAACTACTTCACAGGATTGTTGTGAAGATCAAATGAGGAAACTCTTATGTCTGGCACACACAGGTGCTTAAGAAATGTTTATTCCCTTCCACTTCTGCTAGTAAATTATTTAAGTGTAAAATGCTACCTTGTTCTAGGAAACTCAAATTGCTAAGTAAATAATTTATTATATTATGTTAGTGCTTAAATAGCTCTTTATTTTAGAGATGATAATAAAAATGTCATAAAAATTGATTTAAACCACAATGAAAGTCTGAAAATTAATCCAGTTCTTGTATCTAGTTTGGCATTTAGGGTATTCTATAATCTGGCTTCAAATGGCTTTTCTAGGCTTATTTCACATGAATTTTCTTCCCATACTCCAAAAGAATATAAGTACTGTTTTCATTTTTGTCTCTACAGAACTAAAGCCTGACTTAGTATTAAGGTGACTTTGGCAGTTTTAGAACAACTCAGTCAGTTTGAATAATAATAGCAAAGATTTTAGGGTTTTTATTTTTCAAATCCTTAAGAATCAATATTATCAAAATGTGTTGGGGAAAGTGGTTCAGAGGACATTAAAGAACTGTAACAGAATACAGTCATTACCTTCAGACTTATTTACAGTACCATCTACAGGGAATGAAAGTCAGCTTAATTGAATGAAGCACTCTAATAGAAGGGAAGACGGTAGCTGATAACATCACTTCAACCACCACACTCCTAAATACACCATTGTACAAAATTAGGACCCTGAGCCTCAAAGTCCTAGAATGGTCTGCCAGCCCTGTTTCTATCACTGATCCTGCATCCAGCCCCAGCAGTACAGTCATCATTGAGGAAAGCTGTCCTTGTGGAGCAGCGACCCCCATTTCTTGCCATAACCATAGTCACTGCTACTGATGAGCAAGCATGTAAGTCCAAATACTTCCCTAGATAATGATCCTACTTCTAGTGTACCCTGTACAACCAACATTGAAGAAGTTGGTCTTGTGGAGATAAGACCTGGCAACTGTTAGTGCAGGGGCTACATAGAGTCCCTGCCTACTCAGAAGCCATTGAAGATTCAGAAAAGAAAGTTCTCACCTCTAGAGTCCTCCAAACTGTCAAACCATCCAATGTCAGAAACAGGGATGATTTTTGTCACTAGAAATAACATTAAAGAAGATGCATTACCATCTGTTTTGCCATAGTATCCTAAGAGTCATGGGACTTTTCCTTCTGATGTGCAGCTGGTCCATGTATATGTGCCGTCTCCTCCATTGGAATGTAAACTCTTTGAAAGTATAGGCATCTTGCTTTTCTATCTGTACCCTCAGTACTTTGTAAATAGTGAGCCCTTAATAAATTTTTTATTTTTTTCATTCATTCACTCATTTACTTTAGGCTACCCAGAAAGACTTCTGCCTATCTATCTATCTATCTACATATATATGTGTATATATATATATATATATATATATATATATATATATATATATATAAAATTCTTATTTTTTTTAAGAGAGTCAAAGGCAATAGATGTAGAAATTGTAAAACATGATCCAAAAAAATGTAACTGAACTCAGACAGGAAGTAAACTGGCTAATGATATAACTTATATACAACAAATTTGATCATTAGCCTCTTACAGTCAAGTTCAAAATTAATATAAACTTAGAAGAAAGCATAAAATAAAAAAACACAATAAAACTTTATAGCAAATCCAATATCACTTTTTAAAATAAACTGCCCTGTTCAAAAAATTGGAAATTGACAAAAGTAATAGCATCAATAACATTTCTTTGTGAGACTTTAAACCATTATAAAGCAATCATTAAAAACAGAAGGTTGAAAGAAACCAATTTCCATATCAAATAATGTTGTTAATACAGAATTTACATTTGTATACATTGTCTTTTATGATAGAAGGATAAGCTTCTTGAGGGCAGAGATTTTTGTTTTTGCTCTTTATATTCCTGCAACTAACACAGTGCCTGAAACATAGCAGATAGGTCTTTAATAAGTGCTTCGTGATTGAGAAAAATGGAAACATAGGCAACAATGGTTAAGACTAGAGTATGAGCTCCTTCATAGAACATTGAGGAGAAGAAATTCAAGAAAAAGAAAAAAAAAGGAGGAGGAAGAAGAGGAGGAGAAGGAAGAAGAGGAAATTAGGTGAGGAAGAAGGAGAGGAAAAGGAGAAGGAGGAGGATGACAGAAGACTAGAAGTAGAATCAGCTCACTAAACAAGGAGACACAAATGATAGAAAAGTTTGAAGAGAGGTTGGTATGAGACTTAGATAAGACATAATAAAAATTATGTAAAGAGTGACCTAACAGAAAGGAGAGCAATACACATAATAAAATAGAACAGCTCTATCAACATTTCTATGGTGAACCGTTCTTCTCAGTTACAGCAATATTTGGTACATGATACACCACATGTGTCAGAGTAAGAGAGAACAGACAACCCAGTGTTGCTCTGGTAATCCTCCCCACTTCTCCCCACTCTTCCCCCAATATTAAAAAAGTCACAAGAAAGACCCCAGTACTCAGCCCCATGAAAGGTATATGGGAAAAATATTGAGCATGAAGATCCCTGGAGAGGTTGGGAACTTCACTGGAAGAAAGAGTTCTCAACCTCTGTGAGAATATATTTCTAGATTCTTATGTGTATTCAAATGACCTATAGTTTACAGAAAGTCTTCTGCAAACTGTTCATTTCCAAGTAGTCAAATACTTATGCATTAGCAGAATTAGATGAAAAAGAAATTAGAAGGGGAAAAATACCAAGGAAAACTTGGGTAGCCTATGAAAATTTAACTGATGCATAGACAATTCTATACTATGAATCAATCAGAACCACTGCAATCTTCAAGTAAAGAAATGTAGGTTACTAGCTACATGTATGTGTAAGGGTTTAAATTTACCCTACCTACCTCATTGAGCTCTGATATATTTATATTTATTATCAGGTGAGAATACAATTCAGATATTCATTACACGTGAACAAGGTCTGGACATTTCCATCTATTCAGTGAAGTACTTGGGCCCACAATAATGTAAACAATGTAAAATGAGAAGCTCTCTCAGAACTGAAGTAAGATTTCAGGGAATGGCACCAGGGAGAAGCATTGAGACAGCAAGAAATGAGCCAAAGAATCAGCAGCACTCAAAAAACTGGTGAGCAGGTTGTGTCAGAATTGGGAGAGATTGAGAAAGGCATCAGTCCCATAGATGTCTTGGAACAAGAGACTAGGTCACTAATTGTACTGCCCTCCTCAAGTATTTAGGAAAATTTCAAGAAAAGCTCTACTTTTTAACCTAATTTCTCTTCTCAGAGAGTTTTTAAAGGAAAATTTTATTTTTTTTAAAAATTAACAGCAGGGGTGGCTAGGTGGCACAGTGGATAGAGCACCAGGCCTGGAGTCAGGAGTACCTGAGTTCAAATCTGTTCTTAGACACTTAATAATTACTTAGCCATGTGGCCTTGGGCAAGCCACTTAACCCCATTGCCTTGCAAAAACTAAAAAAAAAAAATCAACAGTAATCTATTTTCTCCCCTATTCTCTGTTCCCAAAAATCTGAAGTGGGGAGGGTTTTTTTTATATATATGTTCTGCACCCTAAACCCATCATGACTCAGGAGATGGAAACCATGAAAGCTTTAAGGGGCAAATAGATGGCATAGTGGATAGGCTGCCAAAACTGCAATTAAAAAAACCTGAGTTCAAATACCACAGCCTCAGTCACATACTATATGTGTGAACTAGGCAAGTCAATATGCCCCAGGTTTCTCATCTATAAAATGGGGATAATAACACTTACTTCATAGGGCTACTGGGAAGACCAGAGATAACTATAAATCACTTAACACAGAACTACATAAATGTTAACTATTATTGTTGTTTTTAATGTTATTATTATTGAACTTGTTCTGGTTCTGTTTACTTAACTCTGCATCAGTTTATAGAAGTCTTTATATGTTTCTTTGAAATTGTCTATTTCCTCATGTCTTACAGGATTTCATAACGTTTTTAATCAAAATTTTTTCAGCAACTCTCAACTGATGAATATCCCCTTAAGAGTTTCCATTTTTTTCTGTGACAACAAAAAGCTGTTTATTTTTTTGTTCATAGAGGACATTTTCCTTTTTCTATGATTTCTTCTGGATAGAAGTTTATGATTTAATGAGCTGGGTTAAAAAGCATATAGTATTATAAAACTCTATTATACTATATATTATATAATAATAGACTACATATAACTATATATACTATATATTATATAATATGCTAAATATAATGTGTTATACTATATATTACATAATAATATACACTATATAATACTATATATTATATATAAAGAGCATACTGTATTATTCAGTATTTTTGTGTAAAATTCCATATTGCTTCCCAGAACAGCTAAAGGCCTTCAGAGTTCAATTAGTAGTACATCGATGAGCCTGTTTTCCCACAGATTCTCCAACATTTATCATTTTCTTTGTCGTTGTTGCTAATCCAAGATCAAAACTCAGAATTGGTTTAATTTATATTTCGCTAATATTTAGTGATGAAGTATTTTTTCATATGGCTACAGATGACTTGAGTTTCTTCCCTTGAAAACTGCCTTTTCGTATTCTTAGACTATTTATAAATTGAAGAATGGTTCTTACTTTTCTAAGTTTGAATCTGTCTACTAAAAGATACTGTAATATATTCTGCTGCCTCTTTACCCAAATAGGTTATGTAACCTTAATTTTGCCTCAACCACAAAGGGGTCAGAAGTTAGCAAGAGATACATATAAGTGCAAATTAAAGTAGATTAGGAATTTTTCTTACTAGGCAATTGTGACTGTACTCAACTTTTAAAACAAATTCCCTATATGGGGTTCTTAACCTCATTTGTGTCTCATCTCTTTGATAGTCTGGTGAAATCTATGGATCTCTTCTTAGAATGTTTTAAATGCATCAAATAAAATGCACAAGATTATAAAGGAAACCAATTATATTGAGTATAATCAATCAACCTGCATCTTTTAAGTATCTACTATGTGATAGTGTGCTAAGCAGAAGGATATATAAAAAAAAGCAAAAGACAGCCCTTGAGAAGGGGAGATAACATGTTGATAGTGATGTACAATAAGGATTATGCTGAAGCTCTTCCAGAAGGAGAACAGTAAGATTGAGAAGAATTGGAAGAGACTTCTTGTGGAAGTCTTTAAAAAATACCACCACCACCACCATTACCCACCACAAAATAACCAAAAACAAATTCATAAACTCCTGTTTAAGTATATTGACCTTATATCACAAGCCTGTGGACCTGGGAGACCATTATATTGTCTCTAGGCTTAAAAGAAGTTTCTTGGGTGTAACACAGGCACTAGAAAAACATATGCAAATCCTTTTACTTCAAAGAGAAATTCCTAGTAAATATAAGAAACACTCTGAGCTGGGATATATGGTGCTTTGGAGGCATTTTAAAATTGAACGAAATGATCTAGGTTAATTAAATGTGCTTTTTTGGGAAACAGTTCTATTTAGGCTGAGATGACATATACATAATAATCTTCTTGGACTCAGTTGAATAATTAGCACCCTTAACATTTCATTTTCCAGTAAAAAAAAACACTTTCTGACTCTGTAAAAGTAACTAAATACAAATTCAAAAGAATGTGTGAATTTAAACAAACACTGATTATTTGTAACATAATGTTTAGTTTAATATACATTGATTCTTCATAGAATCTTGAAAGTTGGTTTATCCAATATTCTCCCTATTCCCCACCCCACTCCATGCAGTGGTCTTACAACCCTCTGCCTAAATAAACATCTTTAATTAAGTTCCACTGATGAGTAATTCAGTTTCCCCACAGATCAGATTATTAAATTTAAAAAAAGACAGTCTAATAATAACTGATTTTTATATAGCTTTTAAAATTTTCAAAACACTCTTCATGCATTATCTTCTTTGAGCATCTCAAAGTCATGTGAGCTCAGTACTAGAAGTATTTTGAAACTAAGGGAGAGAGCTGTTAAGTGACTCATCCATGGTATTACATACAGTTAAAAGAACAATTTGCTTTCAAGGTTTGACCCAAACATTATGCCAACAGTTTCTTTTCTGAAATCTTATTTAATTTCATCCTTATATTAGCTGAAATCTGCTTCCCTATAAATTCTAACCATTGTTTATGAGCATCTTTCTTAAGCCTTAAAGAATAATAAATCCCTCAATAATGTGACAATTTACAAATACATGAAGACAGTTACTGTGTCTGCCCTTGTCTCCTATATTCCTAATTACTTTAACATTTCAAATCAACAAGTGACACTTTCCCAGCATCCTCTTCATCAGAACTGCACACAGTATTTAAGCCAGAATATGGTTTGATCACCAGAGAGTGGCAGGGAACATACTATCTTTCTCTTTCTGGAAATACTATGTTTTTAATTCTAAGTGGTGGGACATATTTGAAGAAATGTATTTAAGACCTATTTCTGATGCATTAGGACCATGAAAAAAATCACTTAAATTTCTAATTGCTCCAGTCTATTTTAATGAAATTCTCTACACAGACGGAAATGCAGATTAGCATCACCTCCCCTCAAAAAACAAACAAACCAATCCATAATCTCATAAACATTAAGGTTTTCATATAATCTGTTTGCAAATTGTGGATCCTTATTCCTTCATTTATAAACTGATTTTGTGAGGTGCAGAATTTCTTTCTTCCCTTCCTTCCCCTCCCATATTTTGCCCCCCTTTCCCCTCTTTTCTTTCTCCTTAAATGGCATCTGACCAACACCTAGAATAAGACTGTAGGACTAAAGCTGATTGATCCCTTCAGTTAAACCTACTTTTTTTCTGAGAGTCTCAGGGAGTAGTAAACTTGTCAAGGAATCACATCCCCTCCTCCCCCTTATCACTGGGGACAGGAACATCTCAGACTTCTGAGAAAGCAAAACTGGAGGGATATGACCCTGGAGAGGTATGTAAGGACACAAACTTGACCCTGAAACTTCTCCCCTTTTCTTCTGAAGACAGTTAAGGAGGAAGCTTAGAACAAATGTTCCAACCATCATGCCCAAGTTGATGGGGGGACTAGTTGAAATAATAGCTTTCTAAAAACTTTCTCCATTTTCAAGATTACTCTTCAGCAAGATCACAGCATGTATCATCAGTACAAAGAAAAAGTTGTTGAGTTCCTGAAACCTGGACCATAGGAATTAAGTGACTTTCAAGGATGTGGTTATGGATTTTTCCCAACAGCAACTGAAGTAAATGGAGCTTTCTAAGAAAGTTCTATAGAAGGAAATGATGCTAATTGATAAGAACTCAGTCACTCCTGAGATTATCATTTTCAAAACTGATGTTATCTTTAGAACAAATGAAAGAACAATATTTATCCAATCAACAGAAAATTCAAAAGAGAGATGTAACCAAGCCTGAGACTAAGGCATCAACTTCACAGTAGGGAATTTTTGAAAAATTGTAATTTCAGAATCTGATAATGGAAAAAGACCCATATATAGTCCCTTGAATTCTAAACTTAAGAGAAGAGAAACCTAAGAAAATATAGACAGAGAAAAGGCAATTCCCACCTGTTTAAGAAAAGTAGACCAGAAGGAACTAGAAAAAAATACTAGTCATATAGCCTCGAGCTCTTCATCTCTTTTGTCCTATGAATGTACAAAGTAGATTGCTCTTCCTATAATCAAGATGGTAAGGTGAGTTTTCATCATACCATAACTACTGTATACATAAGAAGAACAGCCCCAACCTGGTATAGTGGGGGGGGGCATGCTAATATGCCTCAGACAACAAGGATTCTATGTTTTGCTTTGCTAGTTCACTGTGAGATCTGAGCAAGTAGATTTCCCTTACTGACTCTCATTTTCCTAATCTATAAATTGAGGGGATTGAACAAAGTAATGCCAGAAGTTCTTTCTTGTTCTTTTTAAAATTTTTATTTAGTTAAGGTGATAGGGTTAAGGTGATAGGGTTAAGTGACTTGCCGAAGGTCACACAGCTAGGCAATCAATAAATATCTGAGGTCCCATTTGAACACAGGTCCTCCTGACTCCAGGGTCAGTGCTCTTATCTACTGCTATCTAGCTGCCCCTCTCTTCTTGTTCTAATGTTCTATTGTAGGTTAGTCCCTGAAAGCCCAAAACCTAATCACAGAAGAGGAGTTGAACTACAAAAAGAGGTGTTTAATCATAAAAAATACAATTTCTAGCAGGAAATCAATCATCAGGTATAAATTAATTTCTTGAGGGAATCAGAAATGAAATAACAGAGTAGGGGGAAGAATAATAGTCATATCTTGATGTGACTTTTAAAAATTAGTTCAAAGGAACCTAGGAGAGGAACTCCTAGACGATTCTAGTGGAAAATAGCAACTTTAAGAAACCACTTGAAGCTGGGATATCAAGAAGGCAGAATCATCTACCACAAAGAAAAGATTCAGAGCTCTGGATGTGAGGCTCTTAGGACCACAGGCACCAGGTGGGTCCTGGATAGAAGCTCTCCCCTCTCTTCTCCTTTACACTACAGATCATAAGGCAGAAATCTAATAAACCCAATATTGCCTCATTCATTCATGGTGGGCTAAAGACTTTTCTTCTCTGGACTTCTGGAAAGCATATTTACCTTTATTTTATTTTATTTTTTGGTTTTTGCAAGGCAAACAGGGTTAAGTGGCTTGCCCAAGGCCACACAGCTAGGTAATTATTAAGTGTCTGAGACCGGATTTGAACCCAGGTACTCCTGACTCCAGGGCCGGTGCTTTATCCACTACACCACCCAGCCACCCCTACCTTTATTTTAAATGTTTACTTTGATTTTTTTAAAGAGTGTTAACTAAAGCTTAACTGGTTCAGTTATTCTTATTAAGACCATAGATGGAAGGAGACAATGGAGGGGAAAACATTTCAAGGAAGAAAGAAGGGATAGATCTAACATCAGGCTATTTTTGCTAAAACCCTGGATCTTCTTGGAGATTTGGGAGATAACAAAAAAAAAGATAAAAAGAATTTTATATTCTTTCATATCAATTCTTAGAATAGAGAAGTAGGCAGCCAGCAATAGATAAAAAGACAAAACAGAATAGTTGAACTTACTCCTTATTGACACCATCCCTTACTACTTCTGCATGTTCATTTTTCACTCATGAGAGGGTTGGAAGGAACATCACTTGTGACTTAATTTTCCACCTAGCTGCAACTTCTTATATTATTCATACTATTATTAATGATAGAATGATTTAAGATGAACAAAACTATATGTTCCATTTAAAGAAATCTAAAGACAAAAATTTATGGAAGATTTCATTGTCTTTTGCTAAAATTCTATTGTTTTCTGTGAAATTGAAAAAAACTACATGTTGTGGATCTCCTACATAAAAATGAATACTAGTAACAGAAAACTAGGAATTTACAGATTTGTTTGTGTAGATTTTTTGTATCATATATTTACTTTTTTTCAAAAATCCTGACACTAGATGATAGCAATAATTTGCCAATTTTATTCAGTCACATTTTCCCAATTTATATTTCTGGCACTACCTTCCTAAATGTTTTCACTAGAAGCATCTGTTTTGTTTGAATTAAGAGGCTATCTTTTTGTTACTTTTATAATATTTAACTAAAATTTCAAAGGTATATATGAAAAATTTTATAAGGACAATTTCAAGAAGACACCTAGGGACTGTCTCATCAATGCAGAGATTGTGTGTGTGTGTGTGTGTGTGTGTGTGTGTGTGTATGTACGTGAATTAAATGAGAGGCAGAGTATACAGGAGAGCTAGTCTCTGAGTCATTAAGACCAGGGTCAAGGCTGTTCTCTGAATGTAATAACTAAATGACACTAGAACAGTCATTTAATCTCCCAATTCCTCTAGACAACTTTCCAAAAATGTAAGTTGCAGACATTGCCTTTATCCACTGTGCTGGAAGGTATATTCTCACTGACAGTTCCCTTCATGAATGAATTCATGGGTATAGACCAAAGAGAAAGGTATTAAACATATAAAAGTTGGACTATAATAGCAAGACTTCAAGCAAAAGCCACTAACAAAATCCCAGAAGCTATCAGAAGTTAGAAATGTAACAAAGTCTCGGCCATTAAAAAGGTAGGCTTAAAAATAGTCTGGTCTATGGGAATTCAGGGAAGCCTGGAGGGAATTGCATGAACTGATGCTGAGTGAGATGAGCAGAACCAGAAAAACACTGTACACCCTAACAGCAACATGGGGGTGATGATAAACCTTGATGGACTTGCTCATTCCATCAGTGCAACAACCAGGGACAAATTTGGGCTGTCTGCAAAGAAGAATACCATCTGTATCCAGATAAGGAGATGTGGAGTTTGAACAAAGTTCAAGGACTATTCCCTTTAATTTAGAAAAAACCAGATATCTTATTGTCTGATCTTGTTATCTCTTACACTTTTTGTTTCTTCCTTAAGGATGTGATTTCTCTCTCATCACACTCAACTTGGATCAGTGTACAACATGGAAACAAAATAAAGTCTGACAGATTGCTTTCTGTGGTGGGGTGGGGGGAGGGAAGTAAGATTAGTAGAAAAATTGCAAAACTCTAATAAAATCTTTAAAAAAAAATGGTCTGGTCTATCCAGGGGCAGCTATGTGAGGCAGGGATAGAGCACTGACCCTGGAGTAAAGAGGACCAAAGTTCAAATCTGATATCAGATACCTAATACTTAGCTATGTGACCTTGGGCAAGTCACTTAAACCCATTGTCTTGCAAAAAATAATTTTAAAATGGTCTGTGCATCTTTAAAGAAAGAAAAAATCCAAAGGTAATTTTTATTTTTTAAAAAAATGCATTTAATTGATGCCTATTGATTTGCAACACAGTCATAATTTATTTTTAAAGACTTAATTTAACCAGGGGTCCTAGAGTAGATGAAGCAGTAGTGGGGAATTTACTACAAGCAATGCCCACCAAGAAAGTACAGGGGTGGAGGGAAGAGTTATTTGTAGGAAAACAGATGATCAAAATAAACAAAGATGTTTACCCTTTCATTTACAAATCTTTACAAAGAACTTGTGAAACTTGCTGCTTTTTATTTTTAAAATTTTCCTATAAAGAGGGAAAACTATTCCACTGAAATTAAGAAAAAAAATCATGCTCATAACTCCAGAGGACACATTAATTGTTTTGGCATGTACTTTGATATTGCTTCATTGCTTTGTTTCTTCAGCTAAAACTAGTTTCTTGCATTGCTAATGGAATTTTATTTTTTAATAAACTTGCCATTTCCCTAATTTTTGAACCTTTCTACTCTCTAAATTGTGTTATTTAGGAGATTTTTCAAATAAATTTATTTTCATTTTTTAATAAGTCTGTTTTAAAATATTAAATGAATTTAAAATTAGCATAAGAGACAAAAACCAAAAAAGCTCTATGCTAGTATAAATGATTGATCTGTGCCCATAAAGTTATTTACTGTTAATTGCACTCCCAAAAGATGAGAGAGAGAGAGAGAGAGAGAGAGAGAGAGAGAGAGAGAGAGAGAGAGAAAGAGTGCTAAATGTATATATTATAATATAATAAGTTTCTAAGCTATATTCCTGGTTAAAAAAAACATAATTTCTTTTTTCAGTACTCAACCTTTCTATCTCAGTCCTTTTTGCCACCAGGGAAAAATCAAGACCTGTGGGTCTCTCCATATGTTGATTACAAACTCAGGAAGACAATGACTAGGATGCTGGGAAATTTGTTCTGCCCTCATGATGCTACAAGTCCAGGGAGAGAGACAATAATTCATCAGATAATATTGTATAACAATGATAGTATTTGAGGAGCAATTGGACAACTTAATATTGTGTAACCATAATCCAAAACTACCTCAGAGGTAAGTGAATAAACTGAGGAAATGGAATTGGTGCAGTGCAAGTGCACTCTGATTGAATTCTCTTCCCATATTGCTTTCCCTTTCTATTGTTTTTTTCTATTTCTTTGCATAGTTATTTAAGAAAGCCTTCCAGTCTCTCCAGGCTGTTTCTGAAATTCTGCATTCAACAGAGTTTATCTTTCCCTTTCTTCTTTGCTTTTTGCTTCTAAGCTTCTTGCCTTAGTGATTTGTAAAGCCTCATCCCACAGACATTTTTTCTTTCTTGATCTTCTTTTTCCTATGGATGTTATTTATTGCTGCTTCCTAATCAATAGTGTGAACTCTGTCCATAGTTTTAATTCCTTAAATCTATTTATCACCTCCACTTCATATTCATAAAGGATGTTATTTAGGTCATATCTATGTTGTCTGATATTTTCTCCTATTTTCTTCAATTTAAGTCTAAATTTTGCAATAAGATGCTCATGATCTGAGTAATAGTCAGCATCAGGTTTTGTTTTAATAGATTATACAGATCTCTTCCACTTTTAATTGTGAAGTACACAATCAATCTACTACTAATAGTCCTTCAGTACTGAAGAGATCATACCACCCAACCAAATGATTGGAGGCATGAATTGTACAATTATGTTTATTATAGTTAGGAGGCAAGGTATTCCCACTTGCCTTTACCATAATCATTCCATCCCATGGCCTAATTTAGAGGGAACAGGAGTCTCTTAATTATAAACTGATTTGTCTTCCATATCAGTGAGGCACCATGGTACTTCATCAACACTAGGCATGTACTACCATGTGCTATCTGGTGACAGAATGTAACTGCCAGGTACATGCTAATCTGAATATTGATAGGTTGATCATTAGTTTGGCCTTTCCTCACAGATCTTTCTTGGTTTCTCTTCCTCCCATATTAAGCAAGAAGCCATGGTGTAATACCAATACCTGACAGTATTCATCTGGCGGCAGGATATGATATCCTTATACATCCTAACCTATCTTGCAACAGACTGTCAGGAGGCCTAACCTTTCAGACCTTATATTGATCTTTGGCGATGCCCATATCTTTTGGGTTGTTGAAAAAGTATTGACTATGACCAGTGAGTTATTTTGAAAAAACCCTATCAGTTTTCTGCTTTGCTTCATTTTTTACTCCAAAGCCAAATGTACCTATTCCAGTTATCTTTAGTATTCCAATCCCCTATGCTTTCTCCAAAGGTAGTAGTAATCTTAACTGACAAATCAGATGGTCTTTTCTCAGTCCTAAATCTTCTAGACTTTTCTGTTACATTTGACATTATTGACCATCCTCTCCTCCTGATTTCTCTATCCTTTCTCTAACCTAGTTTTCTTCCTACCTACCCAAACACTTCTTGGCTCACTCATTATATATATCATGAACTGCCACTATGGATATTCCCTGCAAAGTTCTGTCCTTAGATCTCTTAGTAGCCTCATTAGTTTCCATGGGTTTAACTATTATTACCAAACTGTAGATGATTCTCAGATCTATGTTTCTAGCCCCAGTTCCTACCCTGAACTTCAGTTTCATATTACCAATTGCCTATTTTTTTAGGTTTTTTTTTTTTTAGGTTTTTGCAAGGCAAATGGGGTTAAATGGCTTGCCCAAGGCCACACAGCTAGGTAATTATTAAGTGTCTGAGACCGGATTTGAACCCAGGTACTCCTGACTCCAAGGCTGGTGCTTTATCCACTATGCCACCTAGCCGTCCCTCACCAATTGCCTATCAAATATTTCAGACTGAAAGTTCCATAGATATTTTAAATTCAAAATGTCTAAAACTTAACTCATTATCTTTCCCCCTAAATCCTTTTCTCTTTGAAACTTCCTCATTTCTGTCAAAAGTATCACAATCCTTCTGATTTCCCAATGTTTGTAATATTGACATTGTTTTGAGTTTTCCATTTACCCATACCTCATATATATAATAATCAAATGCTAAAGTTTTACCATTCTACCTTCATAACAAATCTTCCATGTGGTCCCTTCTCTACTCATCCAACTCTACCACCTTAGTTCATATCTTCATTACCTCTTGCGTCCATTATCGTAACAAATGACCAACTGGTCTCCCTGCCTCAAGTCTCTCCATACTACTGTCCATTCTACATTGCCAAACTCTCGTTTCCTCTTGTAAGGCAGGTCTCCCCAAGGACTTACTGAAAATATTGCCTAAGTTTCTCTAATTTATGAAATGCGAATATGTAAACATATGCATATATGTATATAACTTCCAGTGATGTAGTTTACAATTTTGTTATAACTTATTCTTTCTTTTCTTCCTTCTTTCCTTGCTTCATACCCTCCTTCCTTATTTCATTTGTAGTAAGAATGTCAAGATTTTGATGTTTTAGCTCCTCTAGTAATATAACCTATTAGTGATCATTTAGAGTTCCAATAATCAAAATCAAAAACAGTCAAAAAACTAATTCTTGGCACCCATTCCAGACATTGTGCTATATCTAATGCATAGCAACAGGGGGCCACACAGGACTGAGAACCATTTAAAATTTTTCTTTGTCTCATGGCTTGCCATAGATAAAAATTTAATCAGCTGCATAATAACTGTATTAGTGCATTTAAGGTTTGAAAAATTATTTATATATGGTGACTCATTGGATTTAGATATAGTAAAGTAGGTACTATAATAACCCCCATTTTAAAGATGAGGAAATCAAGGCAGACAGAGATTAAGTAACTTGACCAAAGTTGCTTAGCTAGGAATTATCTGAGGCTGAATTCAACTTTGGTTCTTTCTAACTCAAGTCCTGGGCTCTATCCACTGTGCTGCCTAACTTTTATGAAATGAATTTCCTCTCTCTTCAGAGGAACTGTTCTGGCAAAGATTGATTACCACCTATTTAGAGTATTGTAGAGTAGATTCTTGCATTAAATGGGAAGTTAGGTTAGATGGTTAGAAGATTCCTTTCAACTTCCTTTCAATGACTTAATCAATCCACAAGAACTAAACTATGAAAAACATTCATATTTTTGGATTCTGTAGTTATAATGTGTCTTAAAGGATATAGCTTCACTTTAAAGCATAAACTTAGTTGTTCAGAAGGTCATCTCAGATGTTTTAGACCTGAAATTTTGGAGGATATTTATATTAACCTAAATGTTAAGATATTCTAGTTATCATTATGATATTTGGATAAGATTAGAAGTTCAGAAATATACTCAGAATTTCTGCATGTCTAGTATTTTTATTTGTTTTCAAGAGATAGAAAAGGCTTGGTGATGGATTTTTTGCATTGATTTTGAGGAGCTAGACAACTGGAAAAGGAGACAGTGATTTTAGTGATATGGATGAAAGATCATTATGTACCTTTTACAAATGTTCTTTTTTTTTTCCTCTTGTTTTTGCCCTTTGGTTAGTTTCAGAATGACCAAAGAAAAACCAATTCACTATGAAAATCCTCTAGCACTGACAATCATTAATTCCTCGGGGGGGGGGGGGAGTCTTGGGGGAGGCATGTTGAAAGAAATCTATTTGTGTAACCTCATAATTTAAAGTGACTCAGACTGTTTCTACTATAAGTATTTTGTGGAAAGAATCTGAGATAAAAATTTTCAGGTCAGAGTTTATATGCAAACAAACCAGTCTAAAAAAAATCAGACACATAAACACAGTTGGCTTAACATTTACAAATATTTTAGCAATAGGCTGTGCCATGTATACTTTAAAAGTTTGACACCCCTCCCTCCATAGAAATTAGTCAGCTTACTTATGTATAAAAAACATTATTTTATTTTAAAAAGAGACAAAAAGTCAAAATATAAACACATGTTCCACATAAAAGTGAAGCCAAAAAGACTTGGTGTATGCAGTTATTCCAGAAACTGTATTTTATCCTTCTGGCTAGGAACTGACATTGTTTAATTTACATTAGATGTTCCAGAATTGTTCATGGAAGTAACATAGAGGCTTATTTTTTAAAAGCAATAGGAATTGGAGTGGGGGGGAAGGGGAAAAAGCTCCAATTTACTAGAATAAATTTCTAATAGAAAGAAGGACTTTTTTGGAATAATATGACTGCTTTCATTTCAAACTTCGAGAAAACATCATATTGGCATTTTATTTATATTTATATTTATGTATAAGTACAATTCCTTTTTTAAAAAATCTAATAAACAATGATGGCAACTCCAAAAGAGCATTAGATATATCCCAAGATACACCTTTATTTACTTCTCCAAATGTACAATAATTGTTTTTTGCTTCCTAATTTTTTTACACTTATTGTCTATACTATCAAAATTGGCATTGTTTTCAATATCCTATTTTCTAATTCTTTCTTTTTTAAATTTATTTTTTATTCTCATTTTGTACAAATTTTTTTTACATTAATAAAATATTCTTGTTTACAAGTAAACAAAATACCCCTCCCCCCATGAATATAGATAGACTTGCTTGGACAAAAAAAGTAAAGGGGAGAGAAAAAAATTAAAATAAAAAAAATAATAGTAATAATTGTAGGTATGGCCAGGTGGCGCAATGGATGAAGCACCAGCCCTGGAGCCAAAAGCACCCAAGTCCTTATCCAGCTTCGTAAACCCAACAATCACCCAGCCATGTGACATGCAAGCCACCCAAACCCCATTGCCCTGCAAAAACCAAAAAGAAGAGAAAAAAAAAAGACCCAAAATAAAATAAAATAGTAATAATAGTAGGGGTGGCTGAGTGGCAGACCAAGCATTGGCCCTTGAGCTAGGAGCACCTGGGTCCAAATCCGGCCCCAGACACCCAAAGATCACCCTGCTATGTGGTCCCAGGCAGGCCACCCAGCCCCACTTGCCCTGCACCCTCCCTCAAATAATAATACCAAAAAATGTGCTTCAGTCTTTGTTCCAACACCAACAACTCTGTCATGGGTGGATCACATTCTTTATGATAAGTCCATCACAAAAGTTACTTCCATATTTTTCCACTGTTGCCATTGCTGATCGCAACTCCCTCCTTTCTTATTTCTCCACTACCATGTACTATATTTTCTCTCTCCTTTCACTCTGACTCTGCTGTAGGGTCACTGAGTGGCGCAGTAGACAGATCCCTGGTCCTGAGGCCAAGAAGCCCTGAGCCCCCATACCACCCCTTAGGCCCTATCCACCTGGCCCTATGGTTCTGGGCAGGCCTTCCAATCCCAGCCCCTTGCAAGAAGTAAAAAAGAAAATGTGTTATATCTGAACACTGTCCCCCCATGGTCCATCCTCTCCTCCTTTATTCACATCCCCACCGCTTCCCCCAGCTCCCCCCTCCTTCTTACTCCAGATGTCTATACCCCATTGAGTATATTTGCTGTTTCCTCTCCTAGCCACCTCTGATGAGAGCAAAGGTTCCCTCATTCCCCCTTGCCTCCCCCCTTCCATATCATTGCAATAGCTCATTGGAATAAAAAAAAAAATCTTATTATGTGAAATATCTTAGACTATTCCCCCTCTCCTTTTTCTTTCTCCCATTCCATTTCCCTTTTTTTCTATTGACTCCATTTTACACCATATTTTATCTTCAAATTCAGCTTTCTTCTGTGCTTCAACTATAAAAGCTCCCTCTACCTGCTCTATTAACTGAGAAGTTTCATATGAATATTATCAGTATCATTTTTCTATACATGCAGTTCATCCTCATTAAGTCCCTCATATTTCCCCCCTCTCCTCCAATCTCTATGCTTCACCTGAGTCCTGTATCTGAAGATCAAACCTTCTGTTCAGCTCTGGCCATTCCAAAAGGAACCTTTGAAATTCCCCTGGTTCATTGAAAGTCCATCTTTTTCCCTGGAAGAGGACATTCAGCCTTGCTGGGTAGTTCATTCTTGGCTGCATTCTAAGCTCTTTTGCCTTCCGGTATATTGTATTCCAAGCCCTACAAGCTTCCAATGTAGTTGCTGCTAAGTCCTGTGTGATCCTGAGGGCAGCTCCACGATATTTGAACTGTGTCCTTCTGACCGCTTGTAATATTTTCTCTTTGACTTTAGAGTTCTGGAACTTGGCTATAATATTCCTAGGGGTTGGTTTTTTGGGATCTCTTTCTTGGGGGGATCAGTGGATTCTCTCCATTTCTATTTTGCCTTCTGCTTCTAGAATATCAGGGCAGTTTTCCTGTAGTAATTCTTTGAAAATGATGTCAAGGCTCTTTTCCTGATCATGACTTTCAAGTATTCCAATAATTTTCAAATTATCTTTCCTAAGTCTGTTTTCCATATCAGTTGTTTTTTCAATGAGATATTTCACATTTTCTTCTTTTTCTTCTTTTTCATTTTGAAGTATTGATTACTGATTTCTGTTAAATTCATCAATCTCCCTGAATTCTATTCTTTGTCTGAAGGATTTGTTCTCCTCAGAGAGTTTTCTTATCTCTTTTTCCATCTGGCCAATTTTGCTTTTTTAAAGCATTCTTCTCCTCAATAACTTTTTGAACTGTTTTATCCATTTGACCTAAGCTGGTTTTTAGCATGCTATTTTCTTCAGCATGTTTTTGGAGTTCCTTGACTAAGCTGCTGACTTCATTTTCATGTTTTTCCTGCATATCCTTTCTTTTCCCAGTTTTTCTTCCAACTCCCTCATTTGATTTTCAAAGTCTTTTTTGAGCTCTGTCATAGCCTGAGCCCAATTTCTGTTTTTCTTGGAGTCTTTAGATGCAGGAGCTTGTGCTTCCTCATCTTCAGACTGAGTATTTTGGTCCTTCTTGGGCTCATTTGCAAAATATTTCTCAATAGTCTTCCTTTTGTTTCTCTGCTTGCTCATTTTCCCAGCCTGGCCCTGGTTTGGGGGTGATTTCTGAGCTTTTGGGACACTCCCACAAGGGTCTCAGTGTGTGAGGCTCTGTCATCCCTCCTGGTCTGTGAATGACCATAAGCGCCCCCCTCTGCCTCGGGGCCGAGGTAGGGGGGCCGCTGCTGCTGTTCTATGGGGGGGGCCTAGACTGTGATCAGGATCTGAAGGTGGTCAGAGCCCCAGAGTCCTGTTCCAGGGGCAGAGGACTGAGCTGGGCAGTCTCTCTATCTTCACTCCCCTCCCTCAGCTCAATGGGCTCATGCCCTGGAGGCTCCTGCTTACCGGCTGGCCTGCTTCTGTTTCCTGGATCAGGTCTGGGCTCCATGTGCTCGCTCTGGCAGAGGTTCCCCGCTGTTCCCCCACTTTGTGCCCAGTGCTCCCCGGGGTGCAGCTCAGGAGACTCCCCCGCTGCTGTGAGCCCTGGCTCCCAGCACCCTGGGGCTGCCTCCAGGAGGCCGAAGTTCTTTCGCTCTGGCCACCCCTCTGGTGGGCTGCCCCTCCAACCCAGGGGAGCAGAGCCTTTCTGCTCTTTTCCAGGTTACCTTGAATAGGAGAACTGCCTCACTGGGTCCCTCTGTGGGTTCTGTCTCTCAAAAGTTTAGTTAGAGTCCTTAGCTTATGAGTTTTAACAGAGCGCTCCTAAGACTTGATTCCTTCTTGTCGCCATCTTGGCTCCACCCAACCCATAACTATCTAATTCTTTCTATCTTATATTCTTTTACTCAGGATCATAGAACTAGAGCTGGAAGAAACCTAGAGACAATCTCACTTTACAGATGAGGAAACTGAAGCCCATGGAGATTAAGTGACTTGCCCAAGATCACAGAGGGAGGCAGGGAAGGAAAGATTTTAACTTTTGCTCTTTGGCTAGAGACAATTCTCCTTTCACCAAATCCCATTACCTCCTATTATTATAGAATAGTATCTAATTCATTAATTATTTCATATTAAAATGTATATATCCATAGATCTATAGCCATGTATCTTATTTCTCTCTTTAAATTGCAAGTTCTTTGCGTATAAGAACCTTCTATTATACTTTCATGGAACCTATCAACATGTCAAGGTCCTTTTGTTGATTAGTTCAACAATAGTATATGCTTTAAAGGAAAATTATGATCTATAAAAACAAATGAAGGTCTATACTTGAGTGTTAAAATTGTGATTTTTTTTAATGTGTCAACTTTTTTTGTTCTTAACTCTGATATTAAGATGTAGCATGGTGAAATGGTACATGTCAAAAGGACTTAAGTTCAAATTCTGCCAAAGATAAAACTGTGTGACCCTGGGCAAATCATTTAACCTCTGCCTTAGCTGCCTCATCTGTAAAATAAGGATAGCTCCCAGGCTTGTGGTAAAGATCAGGTGAAATAATAATTGTAAAGCATAAATGACACTTATAAGTGCTATCTTATTGTTAAGAGAGATCCTATAAAAAGAAAACAGTCCTGGTTAAGCAAGAGACTTGGCTTTGAGTCTAGTTTCAAAGACCTCAGATCTCTGGGCCTCAATTTCTTCAGCTGTGATACAGCATAACCCTCTTTTCTCTTCCAGATTAAAAATTGCATGACCAAACAATTCTGTGACCAGCTCATTGGATCTAATTCCCCTCCTTCCTTAAGACAAATCAAGTATCACTTTCCTTCTGGGTGAAGACTTTCCTGATTCCTCAAATTGCTACCACCTTTTCTTCCTGACTGCTTTGAATTTTTTTATCTTTATATTTATTGCATTTGTATTCTGTTCTATACATAGCCATCTTCTTATTAAAGTATTCTACATTGTGAGACAGGAAATTAAGCAAAAGATTCAGACGGGGAAGGGATTCCCTGTATTATGTTTGAGGTACTCCAGATGCAGCTGCTTGTAGCTGACATTATGTTCGTTACATAAAACCCCAAATATTGTGAAGCTCCTGGATCTATAATCACCTAAAGAAGCCTGAACTGTTCATCCACATGAGAAAACAATTGGCCAAAGAATATCTATTGTAGATTTCAACAAGCATCTGAATGAACAGCCCATGAGTTTGTCCAATGATAACATGTTAGGTAAGACAGATGGGACAGATCGACAATGAGGCTGGCCAAGATTTGAAAAGAAGGAAGAGAACGGGTCCAATTTTTTTGGAAAATTTCAAAGTACCTTTACAAAGCCCAAGTTTTCCACAACAGCTAAGATATTTTTAAAAAATATATAAATGTTTTTATCAATGTCACTGTTAGGGAGACGTGCAACACCATTTCTTCTAAAGTACAACAAAAAAAAAGCATTCCAAAGAGGATTGTGGAAAGGCATACAGAGGGAGTGAACAAGATGCAATGTATATCCAAAGGAGAACTGTAAAGAACAGATGTAAAGGAGGTCAGAGCCCTTGATTCCAACCACTCTCTTTGAACACTCTCACTCTCTCTCTCTCTCTCTCTCTCTCTCTCTCTCTCTCTCTCTCTCTCTCTCTCTCTCTCTCTCTCTCTCTCTCACTCACTCTCACACACACACAATTTCTGTTCTGTTTTTCTCAATCTCTCTCAATACTTAAACTGGAAAAATCTTCAAATATTTGAAAACAACTATTTTTGAATCCTCAAAATCTATTCCATTTTTTTCAGATTAAATGGCTTGAAGTCTCTCATTCACTTATCTTCCTCTACTTTAACAACTCCATTGAATTGAGGTGTCCAAGAATGAACATAGTTAAAGACAAGTGACAGATTAGAGATTTTTAATGTTTTAGAAACTATACTTCTATTAATGCAGCATAAATCCATTGAATTTTTTTAGTGAGTCATTATGAGTTTGCTAAATTTGTATTTTTTCCACATAAGCAAGCCAGTTCTGTATTTGTACAATTCATTTTTGAACCTCTGCAAAGATCTTTACATTTAATCCCATTGAACATCATCAGGGAACCATTGTTCTAACCTGTTAATATCTTTTTGAATTGATATTCTCTCATATAATAAAGATTTGTTAAATGTTTGATGTGTATCTTCTTATATCTTGTATGCAAGTATTTGATCAAAAACATGCCACAACTGAAGTCATAGTCCTTGATCCCAACCACTCTCACACACACACACACACACACACACACACACACACACACACACACAAACAATCTCTGCTGGTCTTTCTTTCTCTATCTCTCTTCATCTCTCTTTCTGTGTATATCTCTGTCTCTCTTTTCCTTATTTACTGGCTCTAACCAGTCATAAAAATAAAGGAATCTTGCAAATTCTTAAAAAAAATCTTCACCTGACCCTGTCAATCTCTCAAGATCCTATTTTATGTATCTTTTTTCCTTTCACAACCAAACTCCTAGAAAAGTCATCTATATTCTCTTCCTTCTCATAATTACATTAGAATTAAATTTTTCCAAAGGGGTGGAGCCAAGATGGTGGCAGGCATAGAGCCTCTCTTAGGTGCTCCCTCTAAAATATTTCAAAACCCTTAAAATTATGACTCTAAATTATCGAGAGACAGAACTTACAAGAAAGATCCAATGAGGCACTTTTCCAGCCCAAGGTAACCTGGAAAATAGTGGGAAGACTCTGTTCCACAGGGTTGGAGGGGTGGCAGAGTAAAGGAACTTTAGTCTCCTGGGAATAGCTCCAGAGCACCTGGGAGCACAGGCTCCTAGCAGCAGAAGCAGTTTCCTGACCTGCGCCCCAGGGAGTAACAAGCACAACTTGGAAGATCAGCAGGGAGAACTTAGCTAGAGTGAGCATGAAGTCCAGGTTCTCAGAGCAGCCCAGGTCCCAGGAAACAGAAGCAGGCCCACAGAGCTGCCCAATAGGAACTGCCTGGCAGCTGTGCCCATGGAAAGTAAGGGAAGTAGAGGGAGACTGCCAAGGTCTGTCCTCTGTCCCTGGTGCAGAACTCTGGGGCTTTGACCACGTTCAGACTCTGGTTGCAGTCTGGGCCCCCCATGCAGCAGGGACACCCCTCACAGCCCCATGGCAGAGGGGTGCACTAGTGGTCATTCAATAGACCAGGAAAGCAGTCAGAGCCTCACACACTGAGGTCCTTGTGTGGGGTGGGGTGTCCCAATAATACTCAGAAGGTCAGGAAGCACCCCAAAACCAGGCACAGGCTAGGGAAATGAGTAAACAGAAAAAAAAGAAACCTGACCATAGACAATTACTTTGGTCCCATGGAAGACCAAACCACACAATCAGAAGATGAGAAAGTCTAAGCTTCTGCATCTAAAGACTCCAAGAAATATAGAAGTTGGGCTCAGGCTATGACAGCTCAAAAAAGATTTTAAAAATCAAGTAAGGGAGATAGAAGAAAAATTGGGAAAAGAAATGAGAGATATGTAGGAAAAACATGAAAATGAAGTCAGTAGCTTAATCAAGGAGATCCAAAAAATGCTGAAGAAAATAACATGCTAAAAACCAGCTTAGGTCAAATGGACAAAAAAAGCTATTGAGGAGAAGAATTCTTTAAAAAAGCAGTTTGGGGGTGGCTAGGTGGCGTAGTGGATAAAGCACCGGCCTTGGAGTCAGGAGTACCTGGGTTCAAATCTGGTCTCAGACACTTAATAATTACCTAGCTGTGTGGCCTTAGGCAAGCCACTTAACCCCATTTGCCTTGCCAAAAACCTAAAAAAAAAAAAAGAAAAAAAAGAAAAAAAAAGCAGTTTGATCAGATGGAAAAGGAGATAAGAAAGCTCTCTGAGCTTTGTACATCCTTCTCTATACATCCTTCAGATGTACAATGAAGCTAAAGGAAGCTGATGACTTTGTGAAAAATCAAGACACAATAATGAAAAGAATGAAAAATTAGAAGAAAATGTGAACTATCTCATTGAAAAAACAACTGATGAGGAAAACAGATCCAGGAAAGATAATTTAAAAATTATTGGGATACCTGAAAGTCATGATCAAGAAAAGAGCCTTGACCTAATTTTTAAAGAATTTCTACAGGAAAATTGCCCTGATATCTTAGAAGAAATTGAGAGAATCTTCCAATCTTTCCCAGAAAGAGATCCAAAAAACCCCCAGCCCCCAGGAACATTATAGCCAGGTTCCAGAACTGCCAAGTCAAAGAGAAAATATTACAAGCAGCCAGAAGGGAAGCAATTCAAATATCATGAAGCTGCAGTCAGCATCACACAGGACTTAGCAACCACTACATTAAGGGCTCATAGTGCTTGGAATATAATATTCCAGAAGGCAAAAGAGCTTGGAACGCAACTGAAAATCAACTACCCAACAAAACTGAACATCCTTTTCCAGGGGAAAAATGGACTTTCCGTGAACCAGGGGGAATTTCAAATCTTCCTGTTGAAATGACTAGAGCTGATGATAAAGTTTGACCTTCAAGTACAGGACTCAGGTGAAGCATAGAGAGTGGACAAGAAGGGTAAATTATGAGGGACTTAATGATGATGAACTGCATGTATACTTGCATGGAAAGATGATACTGATAATACTCATATGAGCCCTCTCATTTAATAGAGCAGGTAGAGGAGCTTTTAATAGATGAGGCACAGGAGAGAGATGAATTTGAAGATAGAATATATTGTAAAAATGGAGTCAATGGGTGAAAGGGAAATGTACTGGGAATAAGAGAAAGGAGAGGTAGAATAGGTTAAGATATTTCATATAGCTTTTGCAATGATATGCAAGGAGGGAAGGCAAGGGGGAATGAGGGAAGCTTCATTTTCAGTGGAAATGGCTCGGAGAGGACAGCATATTCGCTCAACAGGGTATAGATACCTAGAAGAAAAAAGGATAGAAGGGAGACAGGGGGATGTGGATGATAGAGGAGAGGGTAGATCATAGGAGAGAATAGTCAGATATAACAAATTTTCTTTTTGACTTTTTGCAAGATGCTAGGATTGGGTGGTCTGTCCAGGACCACCGGGTCAGGTGGCCGTTGGGTCTCTGAGGTGATGTAGACTTGGCGCCTCTTGGCCCCAGGGCTGGTTGGTGCTCTGTCCATTGTGCCACTTGGCTTCCCCACAGCGCATTTTTGAAGAGGTACAGAGTGAAAGGAGAGAGAAAATATAATAGATGGTAGTGGGGAGGAATGGATGGAGGGAATTACAATCAGCCACAGCAACTGTGGAAAAATATGGAAATAACTTCTATGACAGACTTATGATAAAGAAAGTTATCCCCAAGACAGAGCTGGTGGTATCAGAAACACAGACTGAAATATTTTTTTCTCTTTCTTTTACTTTATTTCTCATGAGGTTTTATATTTTTGTGGGAGAGGGGGTATTATGTTTACTCTTAGACAAGAATAAAAGAAAAAAAAGAAAATTTCCTTCAATATGATATGATACTTTTTTCTAATCATAAAAAAGAATTATATTTTTTCAAGGTCTCCAGTGATCTAGGTGTTAAATCTCCTGGCCTTTTCTCAGTACTCATTTAATTTGATTTCTACAACCTTCAACAAAGTTGACCACTACATTACTCTAGGATATACACCATCACTCTAGAGTCAGGGTGGTATTATAGAGTACTGGACTTGAAAGACCTGCCTTCAAATTATGTCTCACATTTATTAGCCATGTGTAAGACCCTAGGCAAGTTATTTAACTTCTATCAGATGCAGTTTCCTGATCTATAAAAAGAAGGTTAGACTAGAGATAGCTTCCAAGGTAATTTCCATTTCTATAGTTAGGATTCTATGATACATGTACTTATAATCTCTCTCCAGAATGCTAGTCCTACATTATCAACTACCTGCTAGCCATCTTCCCCTCTCTTCAAACCACTTCTCTTTCAAACTTCCCTCTTTTTTTATATTAAAGGTACCACTATCCTCCCTACTTCATAAGTTTGAGGTCATCTTCCCCCCCCCCCTCCTCCCTTTCTCATTCTTATATAGCCTATCAGCAGTTACCAGCATTTATTTGATTGTATCACTATGTTATCTACCATACCCTTTTCCACTTTGTTGTTCAGTCATTTTCTCCAGGATAAGGTTCTTATCACCTTTTTCTAGAATAGCTGATCTTCCTGTTGCTATTCTGTTCTCTCTTTCTATTTCTCAGGAAATAATCCTCTTAAGCACAGGTCTGTGCATAACGTTTTCCTCTGGTTAAAAATCTGGATTCTGAACAGTTTTTCCTGTTTTAAAAATAATCATGGTCTTCAAACACATTAAACCAAACTAGTTTACTAAGTTACTGAACCATTCCATCTCTCATTTCTCTGCAAAGAATATCACCAGCTCCTCCCACCCCAATCCCTTATCCCCAGATTGCATAACTATAATTAAGCTAGGTGTCACAGTAGACAAAGTGTCAGAATTGGAGTCAGGAAGACTCATCTTCCTGAATTCAAAAGCCTCAGACATTCACTATCTGTATGACTTTGGTCAAATCACTTTACTATGCCTCGGTTTCCTCATCTTAACATGAGCAGGAAAGGAAATAGAAAACTATTCCATTATTTTTGCCAAGAAAACTTAAACCAAATGGGGTTACAAAGAGTCAGAGAGAACCGAAAAAAAAAAAAACTGAATTTCTTTACCTCAGCTCCTCATAGTATTCAAGTTTCCTCAAGAATCTATCCAGATTCCATCTCCTGTGCTGTCTTTTTGATAGCTCCAATTGAAAGTTCTTTCTCTGAAATTATTTTCTTTTTCAGTTCTCTGTCTGTAAGTTGAATTCCCCCTGCCCCAGAAGCATCTAAGATTCTTGTATACTCCTTCAATTTCATACCCTAGTTCTATCTTTTGAGTTACATTGATAAATACTCTCCTTCCTACATTAGATTTCAGTCGAATTGGCCTTCTTTCTGTTCCCCCACACACAATATTCCTTCTCTTCTTCCCATGCCTTTCCCCCAGGGCTTGCAATATATTTCAACTTTACCTCCCTGAGCTTCTCTCTTCCTTCAAGATACAGCTCAAATACAATTTTACATGAAGTTTTCCTGATGTCTCCCAATGCTAGTGCCCTCTCTCCCAAATTATTTGTTTTTATTCTCTTCATATTTATACTTTAAATATAGGAAAATGTGATTGTCTTCTCCATTAAAATGAGCTTGGCATAGTGCCAATCATAAAGTGGGCACTTGATAAATGCTTGTTGATTGTTGAGTAGATAGAATCAACAATATTTTGATTCATTCAATCAATCAGCTCTAAATTTGTGTTTTGTCCTTCTACATCCAGTCTTTCTTCTCTCATCAACCCTTCTTACAGTTGCCAAAGTGAATAGGTCTGAACATGTCACTTCTTTTTGTCAAGAAAATCTAATGCCTCTCTTGTCTGTAGAATAAGATACAAACTCCTCTATATCTTAAAAAAAGCTTTTTAAGACTTTCACAACTGACTCCAGATTACTTTTGTTTGTCTTTCACACATTCATCCCCTTTTCATAATTTACATTCTCTCCAGGTTGTTGTTTCTAATACCTAGGATGGGCTTGTGTTCTCACTCCAATCTCAAGATTTCCTTCAAGGCTCAGCTCAGGTGATACATCTTCCTACAAGAAACCTATCTTGACCCTCCCTCCTTACCCCACACCAATTTCTAATGTTCTTCTCCAAATATTATTCTATATATCCTTTTTTATGAGAAGCAATGTGGTGGGGTTGCTACAAAGCCACTCTTGAGGCCAAGAAGACCTGAGATCATGTTCTACCCTGGTTTTTGACTTTGAGCAAATCCTAATCTTTAGTGCTGTAGGTAATTCTTTAAGACAGACAATAGTAGAGAAGTGTGCTGACAGACTGCACTTTTGGGGGGGGAATTTTCTCATTTAAGAGTTCTTTGAACTAATGAAAATAACAGATCTAGTTTCCACCCCCCCTCTATACAGTCTCAAGATTAACAAAAACTATTAAGCTACTTAATTATTTTATTATATATAACTATTTAATTATTAAATATCTTTAATATTATGTGCAATACTGTTTCCAATAGAATATGAGTTCCTTGAGGGAAGAAATTGCTGATTTTTTTTTGGAAGAGTGCCTACCACATAGTGAGTCCTAAATATAAATATTTATTGAATCAAGTAAATATTAATTATCAGCAATTTCTCATACTTATGGATGTAAATTACTTGTATTTATGTTATACATTCTTACATTATTATCTATGGTCTGAATTTCATGACATTTATTGTTTTACTGAGCTTCCAAACATAGTCATATGGAAAAAACAAACATTAAGGGAAAACATTTTTAGACAGATATGATTTAGGCTTCTAATGTAAAGCCTATATATTAAAAAAAGTGACAATTTGTCTCTAACTGAGGCATAGTTTTGCTCAAAGTTCTAAAGGAAAGTATTTGTTATTCATACTGCTAAGACCTTAACTGCTTATTTTGAATGTGACAAGTTGTCATATCTTGGAGTGATATGAATATTACAACTGCTCTATGATTATGGGGCAGGGATAATTTATTTGATCATAGACCTAAAATGAGCCTTACTAAAAAAAAAAGGGGGGCCTACACTTTCGTAATAAGCTAATAATATTGTCCAATATTGATACCAACATATGATTTATATTACTTTGCAAAATGATCTTTCATTATTTAGCTGTCATTTTTAAGGCTAACTTCTCAATTATTTTTATCTCCTTAAAGGTGACAGCACTAGGTTTAATTTCTAAAAGTATAAAAAAATTATTGTTTTACAAATATAATTTTCAGTTAATATTTTATCTTTTCATGTTTATTCAAGTTAGGGAAACTTTAAAAAACAAAATTTTGTACACTATCAAAAGTAAACTAGCATGTTTAATTTATCTAGATTTAATCAGATTAGAAGCTTAAGTTCAGTAAAGAAGATATTTCAATGAGCACAATGACTCCAGTACTTAGGGACATGTAGTAGGTGCTTCATAAATACTTATTGACTTACAGACTTCCACAAGAATTCTATAATCCCTAAAATATTTATTATTTTACATTTTAAAATAGAGATTTTACCCAAAGCTGTCTAAGGGCAGCTGTACCGATAAATGGTTTTGTCTTACAATAAAACCTATCAGCCATAGAAAGAGAACAAGTTTTTAGCTGTGGGTGAATAAGTATTTGTTTGGAGTGAAATCTACAACTATTCTTTGCTGTCCTTGAATGGATGATTACTTTGTAGAACTTCCTGCTGGGTAGGGAGTTAAAATGTGAATGCTAGAGGAAAATAGTGTTTTATCCTTCTGGCATTTCATTGAGTAGCATTCTCAGGTACTCTTAGAATCACACAATCTTAGCAAAGAGAAATTTTGAGAGGTTGTCTTAGTCTGTTTTCCAAATTGCTTTTCCTAACTTAAAACAAAATAAAACAACACCACCATTTCAAACCACCAAAAACATGACCTGCTTTGAATAAACTCCAGGGGCAAAACCTATTGCCTTCCTTGGTAACAACATTAAACAACTTTTATACGGTCATGAAATCCTACAGTTTAATCTGAAGAGCTGAGAAAGTGGTTTCTTGGCACAATTCTGCAAAACAGATCTCTTCATAGAGAATTTGGATGAGCAAGATACATTCAAGGAAATGGTGAAGCACCTCATTATCACATTGTCACTGCCATCAGGCCTGATTATATCTCCTGAGGCATTTAGACACTCAAAAGAAAATACCATTTTTAAACTCTTACTGCAATAACTCAGTAGGCCTCCTTTCTACCCAAACAACTCAACAAGAGCTTTGAGAAGGAAGAACATGTAGGGCTCATGTGAACACCATGTATATACACACATTTACACACACACACACACACACACATACACTCACACACAGAGGTAGGGCAATAGTCCTGCTCAGATTTACTATTATCCCTTTGATGATACTATTTATGAACACTAAATGTGAGTGCTAAATACAACTAAAAATCAATGCTCTAATGATCTTATAGAATTCCCTTTTTCTTTTTTTAACTCTGTATTTTAACTCTATCCAACACCTTTGATGGATATACATTTCTCTGTTTAATGACTAATGTGATATTAATAATCAGTGAATAAGTCTATAGGGTGGGCCCAGAGTTGGATGTTACAAAGAGAGAGTGAGAGACAGAGACAGAGAGAGAGACAGAGAGAGAGACAGAGAGAGACAGAGACAGAGACAGAAAGAAAGATAGAGATGGATAGAAACAGAGAGAAAGACAGAGACAGAGAAAGATGCTGAAATGCTTTGGCAAACTATTAAGCAATGATTTTAAAGACCCCTTGCTTTCATCTTAAACAAAGGTTTTATTTTAACATTGATATTCTTACGTATTATCTGAGTCATTCAACTTATAATCATAGCAGTACACAACTAATGAAAGAATCCAAGTTGTGTGTTGCCCAAAGGAGAATGTAAATAATGTACAATATATTACCAAGGAAGAATTACATATAACTGGTGTAAAGACTGTTGTTAGGGATACATGATTAGAAAAAGTGAATTTGTTATAGAGTGAGGGACACTTAACTAATGAATATTATTGTGGTTATGAATGTTACTGTGGTTCACTAGCACCCACACAAATCAAGAGGGCCAGTGGAAGACAAGATTAAAATTGCACAAGATGAGAAAGTAGGAAAGGTCTACAAACTATCTCTGGGGGAAGAAGTTTCACTTCTATAGTTGCATTTTCAGTACTTAGGACAGTACTTTGCAAGAAACAAGTGTTTAATAAGTTTCCTAATTGGATCTTAGAAATCACCAGGTTTGATCTATGGATTTTACAAATATCTTTGCTGACACACCCAAGTCTCCTTCATTCTTCAAACAAAACAGAACAAAAAACCTTCACTAGATCATACTATCTCCTATTGTTGTTCTACACCTCTGTCAAACTACAAATAGTGATCCAAATTCATAATTTAGTTCCTCCCCTTAAGTTCTCTTCTAAACCCGCTGCAATTTAGCTTTCAACAATATCACTCAATTGAAACTGCCCTTTCTAAAATTACCAATGACTTCCTAGATGCTAGATCTGATGTTCTTTTCTCATTCTTCATTTTTTGCATCATTTGTCACTGTAAATCAACCTCTCCTGGAGAATTTCTCCTTTCAGGTTGCTCCTCAACCTTGAGTGGATCATCATTGTTATGTTTACAACTGTGGAAGAAGACTCCAACCTTCTCTTTCTACTTTCTTTAGTTGACCTCATTTACTATTATCACCTTAATTATTATCTTTATGTTTATAACTCTTAGATCTATATTTCCAGACCTATTCTCTCCTAAATGTCAGTCCAGAATTACCAACTGACTACTAGATTCTTTAAAATTAAATGTGCATCCTAAACTCAAAATGTGCCAAACCCTCTTTGAACTTTTTTCTTTTAGTCAAGGACCCATGTTCAAAACTTTGGTGATATCTTCAACCTTTCACTTCTTCACTCACTCTACATATTACAATCAGTTGTCAAATCTTGTCATTTTATCTTCCACATCTCTTAAATACATAATCTTCTCTTCATCCTAGTTTAAGTCCTTATACCTCCCTTAGCTAGCCTATTGCAATGGTCGTCTAATGGATCTCCCTACTTCAAATCTCTCCTTTCTCTAATATATGTATCACATATCTGGCAAACGGATATTCACAAAGCATAAATTTGACCAAATCATTTCCATACTCAATCATTTTAATGGCTCTTAACTACCTCTGGGAGCAAATATAAACTCCTCTTAAAGCCCTTTACATGCCTGTAACCAACCTTTCTAACTTTATTATATATTCCTCTTCTCCATACACACTACGGTCTAGCCAAGATGTCCTTCTTACTATTTCTCACATGGAACTACCTGCTGTAATTGTGTTTCTGCAATGGTAGCTATCCCCGATATACTTCCTCCTCCAATCTGTCTCAGAATCTCCAATTCCCTTCAAGGTCCAGTTCAAGTACCAACATCTACAAGAGGCCTTTCCTGCCTCCCTCACTCCTCTACCAAAATCACTCTTTATTTTATATCCACTTGGGGGCTTCTTAACCCTTTTTGTGTCATGGACATTTCTGGTAGTCTAGTAAGGAATAGGGATTCCTTCCTAGAATAATATCTTTAAATGCATAAAAAAAGATTACAAAGCAAACCAATTATATTGAAATATAACTTTCAAGAAACATTGTAAAAAAAAGTTTCATAGATTCTAGATAAAGCATCCCTCTTTTAGAGTATACATTTATTGAAAACAAGGGTTGATTTTGCTTTTGGTTCTATATTTTCAGTACTTAGCACTATCTTTCATATCCAATAGGCACTTAACACTGACTGTTTGACCCAGAGAAATTAAGTGTCCTGGCCATAGACAGAAAAAAGCAGAACCAGAATTCAAACTTAAATCGCCAAATGCAAATCTAGTACTCTTTGCCCTAGACTGAAGCTAGACTGTGAAGGGCTAGGATTGAATGCTAGAATGAAAAAATTATACTTATTCAGTAGACAATAGGAAATCACCAAGGATTTGTGAATTAAGGAGTGATATGATCAGTGATACATTGAGTTTACCCAATCAACTCTATAAATGATGAATTAGAAAAGGGAAAGAATTGATGCAGGATGAACAATTAAAAGGTTATTCTTATAAGCAAAGTAGAAAAGTTAAAAATAAAGATAAAGACATGTTTCAGATGAACAATGTGCTTTCATCATGTTGAGTTTCAATTGCCAAAGGGGCAACCACATGAAAATGTCCAATGGATTACTGAAAACATGGGACTCGAAATTTGGGGAGATCTAAAGATAAACCTTTGGTAATCATTTGCAGAGTTGACATTATCAAAATTGGTAAGGTTGCTAAGAAAGAATGAAGAGAGAACAGAGTCAAAGAAAGAGCTTTGGAGTTACAACAATGCTTAAGGGCTAGAGGGAGGAAAGAAACAAATGAGCAGCAGGTCAGACAAAGAGCATACAATGTTAAAGGAGTTCAAAGAAGAAGAGAGTATCAAGAAGAAAGGTACGGTCAATAGCAGCAAATGTTGGAGTTCTTTCCTATTCTACAATTATAATTTAATTTTCCCTTCCTAGATAAATTATTTCACAGTCGCCCTTGGAATTTATTTTATTCCTAAACATGTCTCCAAATTATAAAGGTCATTTTAAGTTCTAGTCCTACCTCTCCAGATACCACTTATCACTGTTTCCACTATGCTTTGGTGATATGTGCAAAATTGATGAAAATAATAATAATCTACCTACTTGTAATATCACAAAAGATTATCATTCTAATATTAGAATGTACTGACCAACTAGTATCAAATCCGATATATTTTAACAGAAAATACATTATACTCTACTTTTAAGTTATATATAAATGTTTTAAAAATTCCTTCAAATCTATTTTCTTATTCTATAGTCTGAATATATATGCAAATAACCCAGTGACTATAACTTATTTTCATTATATTGTATTATAGTAAATGTTATATATAAAATGCATATATAAAATATTATATTATAAATAACCCAGTCAATTATAACTGTTATGCTTATTTAATAGTTGAGAAAGCTATAACACAAATATAGTAAAGAAGTTTCCTAGTTCATACAGTTAATTAGTGGTAAACTCAAAGCTTTTCATCATATTACATTGCTTTTTAGTTTACTTTTCAGGTAAATGATGGAAATATCAAAGAATACTAGAACTCAAAATGATTCATATATGATTTTCTATCTTAAGACAGTTACTGATCCAACTTTCCATCTAATCATATATCCTAAAACCTCAGTCCAGATCAGAGATCATCGTCATCAATAGCCTTTCAGAGGCAGTATGCCAAGTCTTCTATTTTTTCACTATCCTGGGGGAAGTCACACTTTAAATCATTATCAGCTAACATCTGAATTATGATTTAACGCATTATCAAGAATTAATTGGCAGCTGAGCCCAGGAGAAGGGAGGAAGGAAGATAAGTAGCAACTGTAGTGGGGGGGGGGGGGGAAGAGTATGGAACTAGGGAAAAAGGAGAAGGCTAGAATGAAGAAACTGGGCTTGATAAAGGCAGACTGGATGATGCTAAAGAGATAATTGATCTACTTCTAATTTTCTAGGATCTACTTTGGCTGTGCTACTCAAAATTATTTTTATTACTACAATGACCGACCCATATGTAGGAATATAGGTAGAGTCCTAAGTAATAATATGAAAACCAAAGAAAAAATCATCAAATTTCCTATCTTGATTTTGAGTTCAGGAAAAATATAAGAACTAAACTTTAGAGTTAGAGAATCTGACCTGCAGGCAGATTTTGCTTCTTTCATGTTTAGTTTTGTGATCTTAATCTCTTTGGGCCTCAGTTTCTTCATCTATAAAATAACAGGGAAATCCTAAAAGGTCTCTAAACTCCTTATCACTTCTAAATCTTATGGTCCTGCGGTCACAAAGGTATTAAACTGCTAAGCCTGGGCTAGACCACACTTCTCCAATTTATTATCTGGGCTACTTAGTTTATTTTGGTCAAAACCCAGTCAAGGTCTCATGCTTGTCCCTGACTGCAGGCAGTCAGGGGAATAAAAAGAAAGAGTATAGATGGATGAACACAAATTCTTCACCACTACTATAAAAACAAAAGGAAATGCTTCAACTGAAGGTCAGGAGTGTCATTTTTTATAGAGGAACAGCACGTTCTGCATGTCCTTTGAGGAAAAACCTTAAATGCTAAAGTCAAGCTAGATTATATCTTTCATTATGCTTTGATCACACAGGCTTTCTGCTCTGTCATAGTAAATTAGATTAGTTGGCTAGAGCTTGTTTTTGATTTGGTCCTGCTAGTTTTATTCAATACTCAATTGTCTTCAAGATGATTCACAAAAATACATTAGGATTTTTTTTTCCTGGAATTTTTCTGGGTAAAAGAGTTAAATTTATAGGACCATGATTTTTTTAAACCCACTCTTTAGATTTTTTTTTAAATGACACTATCCTAGCTTCTTTTTAATATAGTCTCTGGACATTTCACTACTCATGATTCTGTTCTCTAAATGGGAAGCCTTTCAAAAATTCTTGCCAATTATTTTAGTATGTTATGATGCAAATAATCAAGTCCAGTGAATTTTGGATGGATAAGTAATTTAATTTTTGAAAGGGCTGTGTTACTCTGGGCAAGTCACTTAAGCTTTCAGAGCTCCAGACAACTCTCTAATTAATCTAAGTATAAATTACAAAACTGGTGCTGATAAGTATTGGTAGAAGAAATCCTCATACCAATCGAATTACAGGTTGTATTCAAATATCTTAATCAGCTAATATTAATTTCCTTCTGATGGGGGATTCCAATTAATAAGCCCCTGCCCCAACATCTTCCTGGGTCCTTGCTAGAACCAGAAATTCTAGATATGACTTAATGAGTGGCTCTGCATTCCCTACCTCTGCTTTTTCCCAATCGCTTTTGTCTTCTGATTGTTTGATATCAGTGCCCACTGCTTATGGTTATCTTTGCTCTGTTACCTTTTACATGACGATTGGGTCTGGTCTGCTTAAAGATTCAATCATTTATTATCAGCACCTTGGGGCTTCTTTGATATCCAAAAGCCCTTCTTTACAAGCAAGTTTATAATTTAATTATATGTCTATCCATTCTAACTATCCCTTGGTGGTGCCAGCTTCTGACATCCAGACAAGTAGACTTAATTATTTATCAGAAATCATTTTTTCTCTCTTCTTCCTTCTTCTCTCTCTAAATAAGCAAGAATATGTCAGGTCCCTCTTTGCTAGAGTATCTCCCAACTCAGGCCACTGTGCCATCACAGTAACCAAAAAATGCCTACTTGCCTGGGAAAGTGCCTGTGTCTTGTGAATTCTTTCTTAGATATCCAATGCTGAACCCCAGTATTTTAGGGGTGCAAACCTCAACATTTTTGGAGGCCCATATGGGGAAATGTCTGAAGACTGGGATCTCTCCCAGTCAAGGTAAGTCCTTGAATCTCCTGACAGAGCCCCCAGAAGCCTAGAACAATATGGGGCGAACTCCAAAGATAAACTCAAGCGGTGGGTGGTCTTTTTGGTTACTAGACAACCAAAACAGCAACTGGTTTCACTAAGGAGGATGCTTCTTAGTCGCCTAGACCCTTCTCTCTTCTCCCATTCTGGATGTGGATAGCAGAGAGAGTAGTCAGGGGTCATTTTTACTATGGACCAGGCATCCCTCTTTCCCCCTCTCCCTAAGTTAGGGAACTCTTCACCTTTAAGACCCCGAGGAGAGTCACAGACAGATGAGACATTTCTGCTATTCATGGTGTACATTCTATTAACCAAACAACCCCTGATAGTGATGGAGCAAGAACAGAAGGGCCTAAGTATTGAAACAATTCAAAGTATTGAAACAATTCAGTCTCTGACAGTTTAAGTTGCTTTTGTCTAGTTTCTATGCTATTTAGAGGATTATATGAAAATTTTTAAACTCGCAGGTAATTATGTAACTAGTAAATCTAATCTGGCATAAGATTTTTTTTTTCAGCTAATGCTTCTAATTATTATCTATCTCTGTGTTTTGGTTGATCAGCTCAGCTTCTCTATCTTCCTTCCCCTGCAAGGGGAAGAGTGCCTTCTTGTTTTCTTCTTTCTACTTTCTTTTCAAACTAGAGAATGGGGATAATTAGGCTTTCCCAATGGACATGTGGCTAAGAGGCTGATAGACTGTTTACCTGTAAATAAGCCACCTTGGAAGGGAGAAATGTGCTCTCTTAATTCTTACTTTTAAGTTTTTAAACCAAAAGTTCTTCTCTTGAGTTTCCAGTAGTGTCTCCCTCAGGAGAGCTGCCTATACTAACTCGATTGCCTGTTTGTTTTTTTACTTACAGTCAGAGAAAAAGACCTTATTTGAAGCTTAAATGTCCAGCTCCTATAAGAAAGACATCTTAGGAATGTAGCTTGAAAATGCTTTATAAGGTCTGTAAGTTATTGAGATTTTGATTAAAAGGGTTTTTTTTGGGGGGGGTGTCAATGAAAGTTTTGTAATTTAATTTAATGATTAAGGTAAAGAGATCAAACTAACAACTCTGAATCTCCTCTATCAAAAGATCTTAAAATCTCACATTTCTTCTTCCAGGATTTCTTTCCCTCCTCATTCTTGCTGAGAGATCTTGTGGTCTTGTTGTTAGGATTCAGCGCTTTCACCATAGAGGTATGAGTTTGAGTCCCAGGTAGGGAACTAATTTACTTCCTCCCCATTCCTCTGTGACATTTTTCTCTTTCTCTGCATGATCAAGGGCTGTGAGATTGCATACCATAAAAATGGTGACACCAATCTCACCGCAGCTACTTTTCTGGCAACTCCTGTACCATCATATGCTCAAAATTAAAGGTGAAAAAAAAGTACAAAAATCTACTTTACAAAGTTTCCTGAAAGTATAGGAGGCCCATATGCTCTAAGTCTTTCCTATCCCTGTATGGGTGGTCTTGTGTCAAATTCAAATGGTCCTAAGTATGATGAAGAAATTAGGGGCAAATTTGATTTTGTTTAAATAAAAAGATGAGATATGAAAGGTTTTTTTAGTAACCTGATTTTGAAAGTTGAAAGTTAATGTACAAAATATATTGTGCAAAAAAAAAAGAGAAAAGTTTTCCTTTTAGAAATCAATCTATCAGTTTAAAACAGAAGATAAAATCTGCATGCAATTTAGTGAGTAGGAGCAGCCTACAGGCTGTTCTTCAGTTAATTCAGTCCTGCTATATCTGCTATCCAGAGAAGTGGATTTTTACCTACAATTAAGAGGGAATTAAATACTAAATTTTCAATCTGTAAGCTTACAGCTCTCATAGAAATTTCTAATCTTAAAGAACAAAAATTGGAGACTTGCCATTGTAATATATCAAGCTATAGGTTAATATTTTTTAGGTTGTTTTTTTTTTTTTGTAAGGTAAACAGGGTTAAGTGGCTTGCCCAAAGCCACACAGCTAGGTAATTATTAAGCGTCTGAGGCCAGATTTGAACTCAGGTACTCCTGACTCCAGGGCCAGTGCTCTATCCACTGTGCCACCTAGCCACCTTACTATAGGTTAATTAATATTAAGAAGCATCTAAATTATTGTAATAAGTAATAGTTATATCACAGTTACAAAATTCAATTCCTGAAGAATCTCATTTTTTTCTTCTTGAGGATGGTATGAGTATATTTAGAGAAAAATATAAAAACTTGTGAAACTAAAATGTGAAATTCATCTAGTTATGGAATTAAGGTTAAGAAACGTTTTTATGCTATTTGCTTAGTTCTAAGAAGTAAGTTTTCTGAATGAAAACATTATATTCTTTTGTCATCTCACTTGAAAATATGATTTATCTTACATTTGTTTCATATAAAATTAGAATACCTCTAGAACTATATCACCTAAGATGTTCTCATCGTTTAAAAGAACTCTGAAAGCAATAGTTTGTTTATTTGAACATGGTTAATAACTGAACATGTTTTACTATAGACACCATTAAATAGACTCTATATCTATATGCAGTTTGGGATTATTGTATTGATACATTTCAAATCTTTTTTTTTGTTATAAAGTACTTTGAAGTAGTACAGTAGTGATAAAATGAGTTGTAATTTTCCTATGATGATGTCTTGCTGTTACCACTATGAGATCATAGTTAATATGTGATCTTTGTAAGTTGAACTCACCTGAAGTTTGGAATATTAGAATTTACTATTTAAAAGTCTTAGGAGACTGTAAATTGGCCTTCCATCTGAATCTGGTCAAGGAATGCTATTTGGGTCAATGAACAATGATGCCAGCAACCCTATGAGATTTTTTGACATACAAACTGTAGGTGATTGGGAGGACTGGGAGAACAACTATTCGGCAAGTTCCAAAGTGTGTTTCTTCTAAGTCTGCTTCCCCAACATGACATTTGCAATGTCTTACCCGGCAGACCTTACGTCCAATAGCATGTAGCTGTCCATGTAAACTTGCCTGGAAGCTGACATTCAAGTAAATAAGGGGACTTCTCCCACATGTCCCAGGTCTTTATGGTAAATTATTATAATCATTGTCAGGTTGTCAGTATAGTAGGCATTATTAGGTCAGGGCTGAAAGTTAAACCATTTTGGCCTACAGTTTTCTAAAATCTATTAGACAACTAAGCAAGTGACATCTGCTACTGGCTACATGTTTCTATGATAACTGAGATAGATCCTTTGATTTCCCACAATGCTAAGGGGATTTTAAGTAAAATGATAAAGAGCTTGTGACATCATCTTGTGATTTTCTATAACATTCTCAGTTACTGTTTTAAGGAAGGAATAATGATTCAGCTACTTATATCTGAAGAAGAATAGTCTGTGTCCATCTTAAAATTGTCTTAAAAGGAAATCCATTTTCAGCTAAGGATTTTAAATGATTTTAAACACTGACAAAAAGTTATAAATATTTAACTCATAATACACTGTTCTAAAATAATTATACAAACTCAGGTCAGTGCGGCAACTTTCATGTGCTAAAGCAAATCTTACTCTTCTAATGAGGGAAAAGCCACAGGATATATGCTGGATATACTGACAACCACCAACTGACTCTAAACTTTGCCAGAATCATGAAGTACTAATTTTATATATATATTTCTGTATTTGTGTTCTTTCCTTAGCTATTGTTTTATGTCATTCTGGCCTCTCACAAAGCTGTCAAACTTGAAGGTCTCCCCAGCTGGACTCAAATTTCTAGTATAAAGCCTGTGCTGCCCTCTATTCTGCAAGACATTCCTGAATTTGTCACTGGGTCATTGGAAAATATTACTCTCCTAATCTGAAAAAAAAAAACACCTTATGAAAGAGAGTGATGACTTCCCCTTCTCTTAAATCCTGTTGGTTACTGTTAGTTTTTTTCTGCCACTATGCCTTTTCTCTTCACATCATTGTTTTGCCTCCCTCTCTACTTTCTTCTTGTCAGTCAAAGGCCTTCTGAACTCTCCCTCTTGGAATAATAACTTCCTAGCTGATTTAGGTACGACTGTGGCAAATACCCACTGAAACTGCTGAGTGTCACCCCTACCTTGTTCCCATTTACTTTCACCACACCTCTATGGAACACTTAATTCTAATGAAGCTCCTTGCTTTATGGCTGAATGAGACTCTCATCTGCTTGTCCTAAATCCTGTACCTCTGAGACTCTTTAGTTTTTTGTTGTCTGATCTAACCTGAGAAGGGAAATCGTAGCCCTCAAAGAACCACCTTTTGTACTTCACACTGGGGACCCAATGGAACTCATTCTACTTGCACAGTAATGACCTCTTATTTGTTTGTTTCTTCCAGACTACAAATTTCCAGATAATCACTTGCGATAGCTATCAACAAATTCCAACAGTTTCCTTGAACTTAACAGCTGAAAATTCAGATCCCTCTCTAGAGATCCGGTTTGAAATATTTCCCCTCCCATCTTCATCCTAGTGTCAGCCTGAAGAAGTTACCTTCTGTCCTTCATCCCATGAAAAGCATTTCATTCCCATATCTCTAAAGGGAAGGCTTATAAGGGGGTCCCAATTAATAAGACCCCTTCCCAACATTTAGATCTGGTCTGAGTGTCTTCCCAGGTGCTTGCTAGAACTGGAATTAGCTAATTAGCTATGATAATTATTGGCTCTATAGTTCCTACCTCTGCTTTTGCCCAATGTTTTTTTTTTTTTATTTCTGGCTGTTTGTTATCAGTGCCCACTGCTCAGTCATCCCTGCCCTTTTATCTTTTACATAAGGATCAGATCTAGTCTGCCTAGAAACTTAATCACTTACTCTTAACAACTGGAGGCTTCTTTGCTATCCAACAGCCCTCCTTAAGAAGACTTCTAACTGTCCCTTGGTGGTGCCAACTTCTGACATACAGACCCACTTCAAACTGACAATTATTTATCTGAGATCATTTTTTCCCCTCTCTTCCTTCTTCTCTCCCTATATAAGCAAGAGTATGTCAGATTCCTCTTTGCTAGAATATCTCCCAGCTCTCAACCCACTGTGCCATCATAGTGTCCAATGAAATGCCTACTTGTCCAGGAGAGAGCCCACGTCTCAAGAATTCTTTCTCAGACATCTTACACTGGACCCTCAATATTTTGGTCATGTGAACCCCAGAACTCCTAAAAAATATCTGTCTTCAAGGTGTTTATAGCTTGATCCCAGTCTCTGCAATATGAATATTTTTCTTTATCAACAAGATGATCTGTCTTTGCAAAGATAAAAATGAAATAATGTGCACAAAGTGCTATAAATAGTAAAAGTAGGTATGAGAGGCAGGATTTGGATCATATCTTCCTTTCTCCAGTCAGCTATATATTCACTTAATTACAATGACACTCAAAAAACATTCTGCAACTTTAAAAGAGTGTTAATTATATTTATGGACATTATAGACATCTATGAAGTCTTCTCTCAAGACTTGGCTTTCCATATCACAATTTGAGGATCTAGTCCCTTTTTTTCCCCTAATTTCTTTCCAAGGAAAGAATAATGGAAACATTAGCTACCTCTGACTTTTTGATTTTTATCTATTGTTTGTTCTGCCTTCCCATAAAAAAAAACACATTTTCTTTTACCCTCATGTTCCTACTAAAAAAAAAAAAACCAAAACTTAATTTCAGCAGAAAAAAAATAGACAGCACAAGACTAATTGCTCTGAGCTCACAGATATTAAACCGGTCACAACAGCTACCCCCAAAGACACACACACACACACACACAAAACACACAAAAGGGTCACAAAACGCTGAAATGTGAGGAGAAAAAAACTTGCTTCTCTTTCTCATCATAAGCAACAATTCTAGCCCATTATGAATAAGTTGAAATAGTGGACTTTTCAGTTACCCGATCATATGTTTCAATATCTAATTAGGCAAAGAGAGGAATTATCTTTCTGGAAACATGGAAGAAACCCCAAAGGCTCATATTAGAACGCATCCACTGCAGACCCATACACAATCCCGTTATTACAACAGGAAAAAAAAATAAAATCGGGTGCAATGCTGTTTGTAAATGTGCCAAATACCACATAGGAAATACATACACAGCACATTATCCCAAGTTGGAGAAGTGAGAGAGTCGGGATGCGGTCATATTGTGTAAATAGAGGAGGGCGAGTATGGGGCAGAGCTGCAGAAGTGCAAGCAGAAGGGGTGGGACTTGCAGCTATTTGCAAAAATGCCTGTTTTCTTTTCCATTCATTCTCTCGGTTTGGGGGTCTGACAGCATTCCGTTCTAAAGCAGTACCTGGAGGGCCCCCCCTTAATGAATAGAAGGCAACACTGGTTGCAGCCCAGGATTTGGATTTTAACAGCTGCACCCCTTCCCTGCATTCTAAGGGCCTCGGGGGGGCACGGTCCCTTCTTTTTGTCCCAAGCTAGAAAATCGCACCAATTGCCGCGGCTTAGAGGCGGCTGCCCCCCCTTAGCTCCCCTCCGTGTGCGGTGCCGGGTGGGCCCCCCCGCTGCCCGCCCCGCCAAGCCGCGGGTGCCAGCCTCGCCTCCCCGCCCGGGGGCAGCCGGAGCCGCGGGAGGGGCGGCGCGGAGGCGGTGGGCTGCTCACCGGTGAACGCCCCGGGCGCCCCCGCCTGCTGCTGCTGCTCCTCCTCCTCCTCCTCCTCCTCCTCCTCCTCCTCCTCCTCCTCCTCCTCGCCGTCCTCGGACTCGGCCCGCGCCGGCTCCCGGGCGAAGTTGACCCCGCGGCCCGGGGCGGCGGCGCCCTTGGGCCGGCTCTCGCGCTGCAGGCGGCCGAAGTGCTGCAGGGCGAAGTCCAGCAGGTCCGCGGGCCGCTGCCTCAGCACCTCCACCGTGAAGCCCTGCAGCAGCTCCGTGAGCCCCGCCGGGATCTCGATGCCGCTCATGGCGGCGCCCCCGGGCCGCTGCCCGCTCCGACGGGCCGCTGCCCGCTCCGCCTGCCCGCCCGCGCCCTGGCTCCGCGCGAGCTGCCGGCGCGCACTGGGGCCCCGCGGGGGCGCCCGCCCCGTCTCGGCGCGGCTCCCGGCCCCGCCCCCGGCACGTGACCCGCAACCATGGCAACCGGCGCCTCCCGCGTCCCTCCTCCCTCCCCTCCGCCGGGGGTCCCAGGCCGCGCCCTGGGCACCTCCTCCCGCCTCCCCCTCCACGACTTCCAAACTTCCCGCGCCCTCCTCCCCTCCCCCACCCCCTCGAAGCAATGCCGCCTTTCGCACCTTCTGTTTTCACCTTTGTTTCACGCCCGCTGAAGCAGTGTTCACCTTATAAAGTTAAGTGTCCTATCTTCCTCTTCTTATTGCAAGCGTCTCCTGTCTTCCTCTTCTTATTGCAAGCGTCTCCTGTCTTCCTCTTCTTATTGCAAGCGTCTCCTGTCTTCCTCTTCTTATTGCAAGCGCTTTCTGCTCATGCAATTCCCTCCCCTGATTGGAGAAATCCTCTCAGAAGCTCAACTTAAGGGGAACAGTCGTGTCAGTGACATCTCCTTTTCTCTGTACTGCATTCTGTCACAAAAGCAGCTAAATTAGTATTACTTTATAGACTATTGTAAATTCACACATCGCTTTGCAGCTTTAATCTCATTTTATCCTCCTAAGACTTCCAAGAGTTAAAGTGCTATTCTTGTCACCATTTTAGGGATGAGGACGCTAAGGAACTTAGAATTTTAAGTGATTTCCCTTGGGGTCACACAAGGACTGAGGCTGTCGCTTCATGGTTCTACCTCCAACTCGACTCAGCATGTACCATTAGTTTTGTTTTTATTTTTTTATTTTTTTTTTTTACAAGGCAATGGGGTTAAGTGGCTTGCCCAAGGCCACACGACTAGGTAATTATTAAGTGTCTGAGACCGGATTTGAACCCAGGTCCTCCTGACTCCAGGGCTGCTGCTCTATCCACTGAACCACCTAGCCACCCCTGTACCATTAGTTTTTTTAAAATTTTTTTTAGTTTAGGTTTTTTTTTAGGTTTTTTTACAAAGCAATGGAGTTAAGTGGCTTACCCAAGGCCACACAGCTAGGTAATTATTAAGTGTCTGAGACCGGATTTGAACCCAGGTCCTCCTGACTCCAGGGCTGCTGCTCTATCCACTGAACCACCTAGCCACCCCTGTGCCATTAGGTTTTTTAAAATTTTTTTAGTTTAGTTTTTTTTAGGTTTTTTTACAAAGCAATAGAGTTAAGTGGCTTACCCAAGGCCACACAGCTAGGTAATTATTAAGTGTCTGAGACCAGATTTGAACCCGGGTACTCCTGACTCCAGGGCTGGTGCTCTATCCACTGAACCACCTAGCCACCCCTGTACCATTACTTTTGAGACAAAGACCAAAGTGGTTTAGTGACCAACTCTCCTTCTCTGTGGTTCGGAAGGCCGCATGGAAAAATCAACCTGAGATGATCAAAGTGGCAGCTAGATGATTCAGCTAATAGAGTGTGGGGTGGGAATCAAATCAGGAAGATACCTCTTCATGAGGTCAAATCTCACCTCAGACACTTACTAGTTTTGGGATCCTGGGCCCTTGCTTGCCCTCAGTTTCTTCATCTGTAAAATGAGGTAGAAAAGGGAATGATAAACCAAGAAAACCTTTAATGGGGGCTGAAAAAATAACACAGCAACAGCAGATAAATTCAGGGGCAAAACACTTTACATGTCTGGTCTGCACTTAAAACTTGGTTAGTAAATACTAATCTGACTTGGATGGCATTATCATCAAGTGATAATAATATGATAAGATAAAGAAGCAATAAGGATATTAAAATTATTAATCACTAATCAAATCTAAGATTCTTTTTTAATTAATTTATTCTTATTTTGTACAAATGTTTTTTTATACATTACTAAAATATTCTTGTTTAAGAGTAAACGTAACACTCCCTCCCCCCAAGAAAATATAGACCCGCATAACTGATAAAGGGGAAAAAGTAAAATTAAATAATAACAACAACAATAATAATAATGATAATAATAATAATTGTAGGTATGGCCAGGTAGTGCAGTGGATGGAGCACTGTTCCTGGAGCCAGGAGCACCCAAGCCCAGATCCAGCTCCAGACACCCAACAATCACCCAGCTGTGTGACCCCATCCAAGTCATCCCAATCCCATTGCCCTACGAACCCCGCCCAAGAAAAGACCCAAAATAAAATAAAATAGTAATAATAATAATACTAGGGGCAGCTGGGTGGCAGACAGATCACTGGCCCTTGATCCAGGAGCACCCAGGTCAAAATCCAGCCTCAGACACCCAACAATCACCCAGCTGTGTGGCTGCAGGCAGGCCACCCAGTCCCATTTACCCTGCAACCCCCCCAGAAAATAATAAGAATAATAAAAAATGTGCTTCAGTCTCTGTTCCAACACCACCAGTTCTGTTGCAGGTGGATCACATTCTTTATAAGTCCATGGCAAAAGTTACTTCCATATTTTTCCACTGTTGCCATTGCTGATTGCAACTCCCTCCTTTCATATTTCTCCACTACCATGAACTATATTTTCTCTCTCCTTTCACTCTGTCTCTGCTGTAGGGTAGTTGAGTGGCGCAGCAGACAGATCCCTGGCCCTGGGGCCAAGAGGCCCCAAGACCCCATACCACCCCTTAGGCCCAGCATCCACCCTGCACTATGGTCCCAGACAGGCCATCCAATCCCTACCCCTTGCAAGAAGTAAAAAAAGAAAATGTGTTATATCTGACCACTCTCCCCCCATGGTTCATCCTCTCCTCCATCACTCACATACCCCCCCTTCCCCCTGTCCCCCCTTCTCTCCTTCTTACTCAAGATGTCTATACCCAATTGAGTATATATACTGTTTCCTCTCCTAGCCACCTCTAATGAGGGCAAAGATTCCCTCATTTCCCCTTTGCCTTCCCCCCTTCCATATCATTGCAATAGCTCATTGTAATAAAAAAATCTTATTATATGAAATATCTTAGCCTGTTCCTCCTCTCCTTTTTCTTTCTCCCATTACATTTCCCTTTTATCTATTGACTCCATTTTTATACCACAATATATCTTCAAATTCAATTTTCTCCTGTGCTTCATCTATAAAAGCTCCTTCTACCTGCTCTATTAACTGAGAAGGTTCATATGAGTATTATCAGTATCATTTTTCTATACAGGAATAAATGTAGTTCATCATTAAGTCCCTCATATTTTCCTCTTCTCCTCCACTCTCTATGCTTTGCCTGAATCCTGTATTTGAAGATAAAACCTGTTCAGCTCTGGGCATTCCAACAGGAACATTTGAAATTCCCCCAGTTCATTGAAAATCCATCTTTTTCCCTGGAAGAAGATATTCAGTTTGCTGGGTAGTTGATTCTTGGTTGCATTCTAAGCTCTTTTTGCCTTCCAGTATATTATATTCCAAGCCTACGAGCTTTTTTTTTTTTAGGTTTTTGCAAGGCAAGTGGGGTTAAGTGGCTTGCCCAAGGCCACACAGCTAGGTAATTATTAAGTGTCTGAGACCAGATTTGAACCCAGGTACTCCTGACTCTAGGGCCAGTGCTTCATCCACTGCGCCACCTAGCCGCCCCACCCTATGAGCTTTTAATGTAGTTGCTGCTATGTCCTGTGTGATCCTGACTGCAGCTTGATGATATTTGAACTGTGTCCTTCTGGCTGCTTGTAATATTTTCTCTTTGACTTGGGAGTTCTGGAACTTGTCTATAATATTCCTAGGTTGTTTCTTTCTTTTTTTTTTTTTGGATCTGTTTCTTGAGGACATCGGTGGATTCTCTCCATTTCTATTTTGCCCTCTGCTTCTAGGATATCAGGGCAATTTTCCTGTAATAATTCTTTGAAAATGATGTCAAGGCTCTTTTCCTGGTCATGACTTTCAGGTATTCCAATAATTTTTAAATTATCTTTCCTAAATCTGTTTTCTAGATCAGTTGTTTTTTCAATGAGATGTTTCACATTTTCTTCTAATTTTTCATTCTTTTGGTTTTGAAGTATTGAGTCCTGATTTCTCATAAAATCAGCAATCTCCCTGAGTTCTATTCTTTGTCTGAAGAATTTGTTTTCTTCAGAGCACTTTCTTATCTCCTTTTCCATCTGGCCAATTCTGCTTTTTAAATCATTCTTCTCCTCAATAACTTTTTGAACTCTTTTATCCATTTGACCTATGATGGTTTTTAACATGTTATTTTCTTCAGCATTTTTTTGGATCTCCTTGACTAAGCTGCTGACTTCATTTTCATGTTTTTCCTGCATCTCTCTCTCTCTCTCTCTCTCATTTCTTTTTCCAATTTTTCTTCTTTCTCCATCACTTGATTTTCAAAATCTTTTTTGAGCTCTGTCAAGGCCTGAGCCCAATTTGTTTTACTTTTTTTTAATATTTATTTATTCTCTTTTTGTACAATTTTTTTATACATTAATAAAATATTCTTGTTTAAGAGTAAACAGAATACCCCCTACCCCCACAAAATATAGACTCACTTGAGCGATAAAGTAAAGGGGAGAGAAAAAAATTAAAATTAAAAAAATAATAGTAATAATTGTAGGTATGGCCAGGTGGCGCAATGGAAAGAGCCCCAGCCCTGGAGCCAGGAGCACCAGAGCCCATATCCGGCCCCATACACCCAACAATCACCCAGCTGTGTGACATGCAAGCCACCCCAACCCCACTGCCCTGCAAAAACCAAAAAAAAAAAGGAAAAAAAAGACCCAAAATAAAATAAAATAGTAATAATAATAATAATAGGGGGTGGCTGGGTGGTGGACAGAGCATTGGCCCTTGAGCCAGGAGCACCTGGGTCCAAATCTGGCCTCAGACACCCAAAGATCACCCTGCTATGCGGCTCCAGGTAGGCTACCCAGCCCCATTTGCCCTGCACCGCCCCCCCCCAAAATAATAATAATAAAAACTGTGCTTGAGTCTTTGTTCCAACACCAACAACTCTGTTGCGGGTGGATGACATTCTTTATGATAAGTCCATCACAAAATTTACTTCCCTATTTTTCCACCATTGCCATTGCTGATTGCAACTCCCTCCTTTCTTATTTTCTCCACTACCATGAACTATATTTTCTCTCTCCTTTCACTCTGACTCTGCTGTAGGGTAGCTGAGTGGCGCAGCAGACAGATCCCTGGCCCTGGGGTCAAGAGGCCCCGAGCCACCCTACCACCCCTTAGGCCCATCATCCACCTGGCCCTATGGTCCTGGACAGGCCATCCAATCCCAGCCCCTTGCAAGAAGTGAAAAGGAAAATGTGTGATATCTGGCCACTCTCCCCTCATGGTCCATCTTCTCCTCCATCACTCACATCACCCCCCCCTTCCCCCTGTCCCCCTGCCCTTACTCCAGATGCCTATACCCCATTGAGTATATATGCTGTTTCCTCTCCTAGCCACCTCCAATTTCTGTTTTTCTTGGAGTCTTTAGATGCAGGAGCTTGTACCTCCTCATCTTCAGATTGAGTGTTTTGGTCTTTCTTGGGATCACAGGAAAAGTATTTCTCAGTGGTGTTCCTCTTTTTTCTCTGCTTACTCATTTTCCCAGCCTGAGCCTGGTTTTGGGGTGCTTCCTGAGCTTTTGGGACACCCCCACAAGGATCCCTGTGTGTGAGGCTCTGTCCTCCCTCCTGGTCTGTGAATGACCATATGCACCCCCTTCTACCACAGGGCTGAGGTGGGGGGCCCTGCTGTTCTATGTGGGGGCCTAGACTATGATCAGGATCTGAATGTGGTCAGAGTCCCAGAGTCCTGTTTCAGAGACAGAGGACAGAGCTCAGCAGTCTCTCTCTCTTTACTCCCTCCCTAGGCTCAATGGACTCATGCCCTGGGGGCACCTGCTTGAAGGCTCCACCTGCTTGTGGTTCCTGGATCTGGGCTGCCTCTGGCAGAAGTTCCCCCCCCAGCCCCCCCCACTGTTCCCCCAAGTTGGACCTGGTGCTCCCTGGGGTTTAGGTCAGGAAACTCCCCCACTGCTGTGAGCCGGGGCTCCCAGTGCCCTGGGGCTGCCTCCAGGAGGGTGAAGTTCTTTGCCCTGTCAGGCTACCCCTCTGGTGGTCCACCCCTCTGACCCTGGGGAGCAGAGCCTTTCAGCTCTTTTCCAGGTTACCTTGAGTAGGAGAACTGCCTCACTGGATCCCTCTGTGGGTTCTGTCTCTCAAAAATGTATTCAGAGTCCTTAGTTTATAAATTTTGTTCCAGATTAACTGAGAGAAGTTCCTCTCCTGTCACCATCTTGGGTCCACCCCCCAAATCTAAGATTCTGTTGAGAAATTCAGTTAAGATCTACGTTGAGTATCAGGAAAATTATTAGTACAAGCATTGTTCATATAATTAAATGAAGAACCTCCTCTCCCCTTTCCTCAAGGCTCAAAATAATGATACATTATTTTCAGTAAGGCTTTATCAGACAACTATTATATGCTTAGCACAGTGTCTGGAGCAAAGGTTATTAATAAATGTATACTTGGGTTCAAATCCAGTAGAATGTAAGTTTTTTGAAGGTATTAATATCTTCATTTCCAGCATGATATTTTTAAAATTAAATTGAAATCCTTACTGGCTCTGGGACCATTAATAAGTCTCTTAGCCTCTAATCCTAAAGGAGGGGGGCATTCACTACTAATCTCACTGTGATGTGAGAAATCCCCTTTTAAATCTCAAAGCCCTATATTAACTTTATTGCAATTATAGTGAGAAAGAGGACTTTGCAGTAGATCTTTTCATTTACCAGGTTCCTTTCCATTTGAATAGTATGTACACTTTGAAAGTTTTGAGTTTTATGTCAAAGAAAATTTTATTTAGTTCATAAAATGTTTTTGTAACACTTATACTGTAATATTTTATTTTACTCTCCCTAGCCAACATGTCTTTTTGTAAATAAGTAGTTGAAGATTGCTTATTCATCCTGTTTCATATATGTGTCCACCCACACAAAAGAGGAAATAGTTCCCTTCTGGTATTAGAGATTAACTGCTAAAACATCATTGAATAGGATAGGATCACAGATTGAGACTTGGCAGAGATCTTAGTTGTACTAAGTACTATCTAGTATAGCCCCTCATTTTCTGCACAAGGAAGCTGAGGCAGGGAACAATTCTATGACATGATCCAAGATCCCTCAGTGACAGAGAAATGGAGTAGAATCTGAAAACTCCAACATTCTTTCCCCTACACCACTTATGTGTAAATCATTCCAAGTGCCTTACCTTTATTTATGATTTTACTCATTCTTTTTTTTTTAGTTTATTATTTTTTTTTTGTTTTTGCAAGGCAATGTGCTTAAGTGACTTACTTACCCACAATCACACAGCTAAGTAATTATTAAGTGTCTGAGGTCGAATTTGAACTCAGGTCCTCCTGACTCCAGGACTGGTTGTCTATCCACTGCACCACCTAGCTGCCCCTATCTTACTCATTCTTTTTTATACTCTCTACTCATCTCGATGCTCTAGCTATTTTTCTTTTATTTCAAATTCATAATAATGCTATTTTAAAATGCAGTTCAGCATGGAAAAACCATCTGTTTCAGAATGAGACTCTTAGTTTGATTTCAGGGTTTATAATTTATTTGTATTAGATCAGTTAAATCAACTGTTTTCTGACCTGCAGTTTCCTCATTTGTAAAATAGGGATAATAATAAACCTAGTACCCACCTTTCAGGATTTTTGTGAGGATCAAGTGTAATAATGTATATAAGTAACTCTTAGAAAACTGTAAAGATTTTGAAAGGCTTAGGAATTTTGAAAATCAGCAACTTAAGAAGTTAAAGGAAGAGAAGGATTTGAACAGAAGAAAAGAATATTGGATGCACATCACATTTCATTAATGAATATACCCAGGGAATTTTATTTTTAAAACATTTATTGAATATTCAGTCATAAATGACATTTCCCATCATTATAAAGATAATAAAACTCTAAACAATTTTAAAACTTAAGTAAATTTAATATTTTAATTTTAAAAATAAATAATTCAACATATTCACATATACAAACTTTAATGAGATACAAAACTAAAAAGTTAAGTTGAGGTTCAACCTGAGGAAAAGGAATGTTAGCTCTTATATTGTGTTCCTGAGATTACAGTGATGAGTGGGACTGTGACCTCCAGGGTCCCTTTAAGCTCCAAATCTATAATCTTATGATCTATAGTTAAAGTTATTCATATGATATTCTGCCTATCACTTCCTTGTCTTTGCATAGACTGATCCTTATGCCTGGAATGCTTTCCCTCCTCCCTTCCAACACATTGAATTCTGAGTGCCCTATAAAGATCAACTCATGTGTCATCTCCTACAAGAAGCCATTCTTTTTTATTTTTTAGGCTTTTGCAAGGCAGATGGGGTTAAGTGGCTTGCCCAAGGCCACACAGCTAGGTGATTATTAAGTGTCTGAGACCAGATTTGAACCCAGGTACTTCTGACTCCAGGGCCAGTGCTTTATCTACTGTGCCACCTAGCTGCCCCAAGAAGCCATTCTTGATCCTTCCTGCTCATTACTGCTTTCCCTCCTCAAAAATTACTTATATTTAATTTTTATGTCTATCTGATATTTATTTAACAGACTATGTGCTGTTCCTCCTTGGCATGTGACATCTTTAGGAAAACAGCTGTATCCATTTTTGACTTTGCATTTCCTCTTACTCTCCACCCCCAAATCTAGCACTATGCCTGGCTTAAAGTACACATTTATCAATCACCTTTGCTCCAGACACTGTGCTAAGCCCATAATAGTTGTTTGATGAATCCTTACTAACATAATGTATCATTATTTTGAGCCTTGAGGCAAGGGGAGAGGAGGTTCTTCATTGAATTATATGAACAATGTTTGTACTAATAATTTTCCTGATACTCAATGTAGATCTTAACTGAATTTCTGAATAGAATCTTAGATTTGATAGCAATTAGAAATGTGATGCTAGATAAATCACTTAACTTTTCTAAACTTCAGCTTCCTTAACTATAAAATAGAGGTAGATTATAATACAGGGTATCCCAGAGTCTCAGTGCAGTATGAGGTTACCATATACTTCTTGGTTGTAAATACCCTCCCCAGTTTATTCTAAGGAAACTGCTTTATAAACCTTAAATACTACATAAAATGAATTGTTGGCCCATCTATCTGTCTGTCTATCTATCTATCTATCTATCTATCTATCTATCTATCTGTCTGTCTGTCTATTTATCAGCAACATAGTATAGAGAAAAGTCCATTAGTTTTAGAGTCAAGGATTTAGTTCAAATCATGCCCCAGATATGTGTTACCATATAAGATACCTGTATGGTCTTGACCAAGTCACCTAATCTCTTTGAGTCTCAATCTCTTCATTTATAATAATGACAGGATTGAATTTGATGACAATGATAATGGTTATGGTGGTGATGATGATGATGGTGGTAATTACGATGATGATTAGCAGTTACATAATAGTTCAGTTTTCCTAGAGCTTTATATCTATGACCCAATGAATATGCAATTCTGATACCCCACCCTATCAAAATAATTTCATTTTTGTTCCCTGCCAATATTGATAGGTAATTTGATGTTATAAAAAGCATTCTTCAAGCATTTATCACATTCTTAATATGTGCCAAGGCACTGTGCTAAGTGATGAGAATATAAATGCAAGTGGAAAGACAGTTTTCCTCCTCAAAGAGTTTTCATTCTAATGGGGGAAGATAATTCATAAAGTAAAGCTAAAAGTGGGGGGTGACAAAGGCTGTGAGGGCATGACAGAGAAAGTCCAGAATGCAGTACAGAGAAAAGGAGATCTCACTGACATGACTGTTAACCTTAAATTGAGCTTCTGAGAGGAATTATCCAATCGGAGGAAGGGATTCCATAAACAGTATTTTCCAATAAGCATATCCTAATAAGAAAAAAAAAGATATGAGTCAAATTTATAAGGTGAATAATAAAGGTAAAATTGATGTATTCAGGATAGGAATTAATGAAGAACATATTTCAATGTGTCTCCAGCATAAGCACACCTTTATTTCCTACTACTCACCCACTCTGACTCCCTCTCCAGTGAGTAATTCCCACAAGATCCCATTTTCCTTTTGAGTAGTAAAGAATCACACAAGAGATGGCATGTATAGGTTGCAATCTTCATTTAAGATCTCATTATATCATCTTTTCTCCCAGCTCTCCCATCTTCTAAATTTTCCAATTTCATTTGAGGGCACTACCATTCTTTTTGCTGTCATTCTCTATTCTTCACTTTCCCTCATCCCACATATGCAGTCAAATGCCAGAACTTGACTTTTCTATCTCCACACCATTTCTTACATTCTTCCCCTCTCACACAGCTAGTACCCTAGTTCATGCCTTAATCACCTTTTGACTAAGCTATTGCAATGGGCTCCTAATTTATCTTCTTTCCTCAGATCTCTTCCCACTCCAATCCATTCTCCACACAAGTGACAAAGTGATTTTTCTAAAAGATGAATCTGGCCATATCACACAACTTGCAATAAATACCAGTCATATCCTATTGACTCTAGGATCAAATATAAACTCCATTTGACATTTAAAGCTTATTATGATAAACTTTAAGCTCTATGTTCACAATCTGTCTTTCCTGACTTCCTTGTATTTACTTTGTATCAATAAGTCAACAATTTCTTCCTATGAACCAGCAGTTCCAGGAAAAACTTTAAATAGAAGATGAAAGGAGCTAAGTTTTTTAAGGAAATAGGATTAAAAGAAGCAAAAGTAAAGTAAGGAAGGAATGCATCCTAGGCATGAAAGATAGCTTGTACAAAGGGATGCAGAACAGGAACTAGTATTATGTATAAGGAATAGCAAAAAAGGTTGTATATGTACTCATCTGTAATACATAATATTTCTCCCATAGAATGAAAGCTCCTTCATTTTATTTTTGAATCCACAGTCTAGAAGAGTGAATTGAATATGTGACAGGCTTTTAATAAATTGTTATTTGGCTAAGAAAAGGAGAGAGATAAAAATATGAAAGTCAGCTGAAAGCATTCACTTCATTCAATTTTTTTTTTAGGTTTTTGCCAGGCAATGGGGTTAAGTGACTTGCCCAAGGCCACACGGCTAGGTAATTTTTAAGTGTCTGGGGCCGGATTTGAACTCAGGTACTCCTGATTCCAGGACCAGTGCTTTATCCACTGCGCCACTTAGCTGCCCCCATTCAATTATTTGCTAAAAAAAACTATTGCCTTTTTTGAAAGCAAAACTAACAACAGAAGAACATGTTCCAGAGATGAGCAATTTACAACTGCTAAATTCACCATTTTTAATTAAATGTGAAACAAAAATGAAAATCCCTGGGAAAAAAAACCATGGATCTGTTTTAATAAGCTAGTTCTTGATTCTGATTATAAAGTAATTTCTACATTTTTAACATAAAGTAATTCTTAAATATTTACATCATTTTAATGCCATAATATTTATATCTCTCTAGTTATTATTTCATGTACAGTAAATAAACATTAAAAAAACAAGAAGATTATTAGATTTGTCACATGAGGCTGCCCTTGAAGATCTAGCTATCTGGGATATCATTTTTGAAACATGAGGTTTAAAAAGACATGACAATAGGGGGTGGCTAGGTGGAGCAGTGGGGGAAGGTGGCTAGGTGGCACAGTGGGTAGAGCACCGGCCCTGGAGTCAGGAGTACCTGGGTTCAAATCCGGTCTCAGACACTTAACAATTACCTAGCCGTGTGGCCTTGGGCACACCACTTAACCCCATTTGTCTTGCAAAAACCTAAAAAAAAAAGACACTTGACAGTGTCAACACATCCTTTGCATCTCAGGAATATCAGAAAAAAAAAGAACACTGAAAAGTATTACTTTTTCTCACACCTACAATATGTATTTTAAAATGTCATAGAAGTAATAGTAATTGAGTAGTTGGACAGAAAGTACATTCTACATATACTTTATTCAATTTTAAACAAATTTTATGAAGGACTTAGTAATACTAATAATAGGTAACATTTATATAATATTAATTTTGTAGAAGAGACTGTACCTTTACAATTATAATTTTATTCAGTCCTCACAATAACCTTGTGAGGCAGGTGATATTATTATACCTGTTTTACAGAGAAGGAAACTGAGGCAGGCAGCGGTTAAGCAACTTACCTGAGGTCATAAAGCTAGTTAAGTATCTGAGACTAGATTTGAACTCAGGTCTTACTGATTCCAGACTCAGTTTTCTGTGCACTATGACACCATCTAGCTAGTAGTTCTATGTGCAAGCTAAATACTAACGTTATTGAAAAATAAGCTCATGACTTCAAGTAGCTTAGTACTGGGAAGTAAGGGAAAATAATAGCTAACATTTCCATAGTCCTTTCAAGTTTGCAAATGAGATGATAGACATTATCCCATTTGAGCATCGCAACAGCCCTGTGAGATTCAGGATATTATTATCCCTTCATACAGATAAGGAGACTGAGGTTCAGTAAAATTAATGACTTGCTCAGATTCATAATTTATGTGTGTCTAAGAGAGAATTTGAAATCCAGGTCTTCTGCATTCTAAGTCTAACCATTAAGCACACTGCATTTTCATACAATAAATACTATAAAATTTGCATTATTATTTCGATACTGCTTGAAAGAGTCATGAAATCCTTTTCATGGAAGCTAGCAGGGCATAATGAAAGTATCACTAGTACACCCAAATTCTGCTTCTGACTTTGCTAAGAACAAGTTGTGTGAACTTGGGCAAGTTCTTTAACCTTTCTATGCCTCATAGGTAAAGTAAGGAAATCTAATTATATGACTTTCTTAAGTTTCTTTTAGTGCGAAAATTTGTGATTCTGTGGAGTTGTGATAAAGAGAGGAGAGAATTGACACTATCACTTGCAATTATGATCATGGAAATAATCTTATGACTTAATTCTTTACATTGAGTGCAATTGGTAGAAAGCAATGCAGGGTCAAGCTGTAGTGATGACATACAAAATGAAGTGGCAGTCACAGAGATGTGGGAGAGATTATGGCTAGGTAAAATGATGAAATGTAAGTATGTCATAACAGTCATATTCAATATTTTAAAATTTAAATTAATACCCTCTTAGTGTTCTAACTTCAGAACATTTCTACACTTTTAGTACTTCAAAGTATGAATGACATCATTCCTTATTCAGATTACAAGCCATCCATAGACCGGAACTGTTCCAGGAACAATCTACCCTAGAGAACAACCAAATCCCTATAGCTCTGAAGAAAGTTGTTTTGGGTCAATACACTTTGTGTCTTCACAAATATTTGTATGTCCTGACACAATTTGCTTAAAAAGATTGATTCCTGTTGTGATTATTATAAAGTATCAGGTGTAGTTACATCACTAAAATTTCAGTTATCCTAAACTGTGCACTTTTATTACTGTTATTCAGTGTTTCACTCTTTGTGTGCCCTTTCAGGATTTTCTTGGAGTGTTTTGTCACATCTTTATCCAGTTCATTTTATTTTTCTTTTAATGTTTTTTCCCAGTTCATTTTATAGCTGAGGAAACTGAGGCCACCAGGATTAAGTGACTGTCAAATCACCAGTATTACACAGCTAGTCAGTATCTAAGGCTGAATTTGAGTCTTCTTGACTCCAAGCCCAATATTTTATCCACTATACCACTTAACTGCCTTTTGTTATAAAATACCAGTTACAAATACTTGATCAAAATTTCAATTATTCTAACCCATGCACAGTAGACTCCTAATAGATGTTTGTGATCTGAATTGAAATTAGAAGGATATTAAGAATATGTAAAATAAGTGAAGGTTGGATTAGAGGGATTCTGTGGCCCTTCTAGCTGTAGATCAATGTTCCTATGATCCTTTGAATAAATGATGTATTTGAACTAATTCCCAACCAACAGGGAATGAATGAAGTTTGCATCTGGGTGCCAGTATGCCTCCACCCTATAGGGACCACTATCCTTGTACCTAACTTATTGATCTTTTATTGGCTTGTTCAGCCATCCCTTCTCTAAGAGTTCATCTTTTGCTATAGCCCCTCTAGAGGTAAAAGGTTGGGAGGTGGTTTGCCTCCTTTGTTCACACAACCACATCCAAAGTAAGTGTGTCCTCTGAGCTATAATTCCCAAACTGAATTTGTTTCAGGCACAAGAATTCTGAACTATTGCTCTGAATCAGAATCTTCTTTGTAAGCAATTATCTGGCAGCAAGTACCATTATCTTCTTCAAATGGAGCCAACATGATGCAGAGAGGTTAATCTTTTCCCTCAATAACCCATCTAGTTAACACTTTTTTTTTCAGAATTCATATCTTAATTTCTAATGTAGTTTGTTTCATAGAATTTCCATTTGGCTTCCTGGAACATTTATTTCTAAAACCTAAGAGTTCTCCAAACGTGGTTTGCAAGAACAATACATTCTTAATTGTACTTACATTTACTCCAATGATGATTGTTTGTTTATTAAACTATCAACAGTAGTTTCTTGGCTCAATAATGAGCAGATAAAACTAAAAACTAGAGCAAAATGAAGTTGGGTGGTCCTAAATTATCTTAACACATTAGGTACTGTAAAGATAGGGCTTTTTTTTTTTTTGGTATCCCACTGCCAAAACAAGACAAATCTATTATTTGTGTAGATTTCATGATAGATACTTGAAATTTGACCAAATCCATCATGGACAAAGAATTAAGATGGTCCTTCCACAGACATATCTAAGAATATAGCACAATATAGTAGCTAGAAAGTTGACTTTAAAGTTAGGAAGACTGGGTTCAAGCTTCACCTCTAATACATATTTACATTTTGATCTTGGGGAAATCATCTCACCACCTATCAGTGCCCTTTGCAGCTCTTTAAGACTATAAAGTTGCCTAAAAGATGTTTTCTCACCAGGGATTTCCTTAAATCAATGAAGTCACAGATATAGTCTTGTTTAAATTCAAACAAAACTTTGTGAGTTGTATATATTGATTCATGGATGCCTGTCTAAATTGCTGTGGTTAACGACCTTCTTAACTCCAAAATCAAAAGACTTCCTTAGGTTCCATGAAGGCTATGAGTACATTTCATAAGAATTTCATTAAGAGATTTCAGAAGCTAAAGAAATTCTCAAAATTAATAGGAAAAAATCCTATGCTGGCACCTCATCCTATCAATAATTTCAATTCTTCAGGATAAAATGTGATCACCAGAGACCCTGGCTTCTTGAAATTCTGGATTTAAGGGACCATGTAATTGATATCTCTCTACCCACTATGGAAGCCTAACAACCTGAGTAACAGTTAAGTAGGGAAGTCTTAAACCAGATTATCCTCAGTGATCATAATAGGTTAAATTTGCATACCATTTTTGCTCATAAGTTGCTTTCCTTTCAATTGCCCTCTAAGAATTTAATGAAATTGCTATCATTTCTATTTTACAATGAAGAAACTGAGGCTTACAGAAGCTAAATGATATGCCTAAAATCACATAACTAATTAGTGATGGAGCTGGGACTTAAACTGGTGTTTAAGTCAAAGTCCAGGGCTCTTCTTATGAAAGATAGAAATGAAAGAATCATAGTTTGTGAACTTGATGTGTTTTACTTTATTTTTAGCTGGAAGAGATCACAGAAATGACTTAAATCAACCTTTTCCAGATTAATTTGGCCCTCAAATTAATTTGAGACTTGAAATATATAAAGAAACCTCTAAATGCAAAGCTTCACAATTGAGACTCAGGTACATTGTCAGGCAGTGGGAAGAGGGGTCATATTGTGAGGATGGAAGGTGTCTCAATAGGCAACTGTTGTGGACTTAATACATAAAAATTAGTGCAGAGTCTGGGGCCCCCTTGGATTAACCAGGCATAGGTCACTGTGGATTAGAAGAGCGTTGGCTGCTTTGGGAGAAGCAACATGCAACACTAGGGTTTTGTGGAATTCAGTCTAGAAAATAATGTCCACTTTGCTGAGAAGGATATTGAGACTGTTTTCTAAACATTCAACAGTATATTCACTGATGGGAATTTTTTTTAGAATATTTCATTTGTTTAATAATTCCTTTCCTATTTCTATAATTTCTCTTTTTTAGATTTATTTTCTCCCAAATGTAATAGCTCAGCTGTCCAAGGAGTTCATGGACCTAGAGTCCCAGGAGAATGATTTTAATAACAACTTTTAAGAAAGCAAAATTTTTCACTTTTTATAATTTTTAAAAGTTACCTTTTGCCTTGGGAAATGAAGAGATCAGTATTTACCTTGCTTTAGGGTTATATATTCTCTTGTTTATTTTGATGTTTCCCCTCTCTCAGAAAAAAAATACCATGTGTACTGAAAAACACAGAGTAAATTAAATTATGTTTTGTTAACCTTTTTAAAAGGCAAGTCTTTTTATTTTTTCAGTAGACTAGCAGTGATTTACTCTGTATCAGTAAAAATACTGGCATAATAGTAGACCTATGTAAAGAGCTCCAAAGTCTTTCAGTGATGAAAAGGTTCTCAACAGCCATCTCATCCAAGGTGTACCTGAATAAGGATTTCATCTTCAAATACCTGATTATCGATTATTATTTAACCTTTATCTGAAGACTTCCAGTGAGAAGGATCTTCCAAGGTAGAACATGGCACAATTGTTTTTAGCTTTTGCAAAATATATTGAAAATATATAGTAAGAACAGAAGTTATAAAGGATCTCTTCCTCTCCAGTTGCATTCAGTTGCATTAAAAGAGGCATGGAGACCAATAATAGAGAAGAGTTAGTATTGTCATACTCTTGTTCTTTGCCCTTCTCAGATCACATGTGAAGTGTAGGGTTTTGTTCTAAAGGATTCTTTCTCACTCTTTCATCTAACACTTTGGTCCCTGGAAAGAGTGGGTTCCCACTTAAAGCATTTGCTCTAAAATTTTCATCTCCCCAAAATCACTTCCAGATGAAAAGTAGATAATATATGAATGATTCCTTGTCAATCCAGTTCTTGCACTGGAATCAAGCAAATTATTTTTCATGACCAGAGCTGTCCACTGCATCCATATTTAGCTTCTGGAAAATCCTGGCATGAATGCCAGTTACCAAACATTTGGTGCTCACTGTTCTATTATTTTGAAGCTCCTAGTGTTGTAGATGCTTCCATTATTCTTTCACCAAGAGATACAATGGAGATAGAAACAACAAGGCTAAGTATCATTATGGAAGCAGATGATTTGCAGAAATAAACTTCTTGAATATAGATATGAGGGGAAAAAAGGGAAAAAACCTGGTTTTTTTATAGTTCTAATGTTTGGAAGTTGTACATTACTTCCACTCCCAGTTTCAAGTTCTCTTCTCTGGGACCCCCAAAATTAGAGCTAATCCATTTTTTTCCAGCTGTGAAGTCCTTCAAATACATGAAGTTATCATGTTTGTAATATACTTGAGAGTAAAGATTTCATTTTTGTCAAGATTTCTCCAAGACCTAGCAAAGAACCTGCTAAATAACTGCTAAATAACTACTTGTTGAAATAAATATTAGGTCTCTTCTCTAGGCTAAGCATTGCCAGTTTTATTGGTCTTTATGCCTCTCTTAATGCAACTGGATGGAACTGCTTGAATTTTCTTGACAAATGAAGGCCACTAACATAACTAGATCTTTTTCAGACAGACTGGTGTCTACTCATTCTTTTTATTGTCCTTGTGAAATTGATTTTTTTGGACACAGACATAAAACTTGGTAGTTATCCTAATGAATTCTTATCTTATTAAATTTGACTCAAATACGAGCCAGTCATGCATCTTTCTGAATCCTGCCATCCAATGTGTTAGCTCCCAGTTTGGTACCCTCTGAAAATTTGATATATATGCTATGTACAGGCATTTATTCAAGTTATTGGCAGAATATTAACCCATACAAATCCAAGCATAGTTTTTCTGGACATTTCCCTGGAATCTTCCTTCCAAGGTGCTATTACCATTAATGACTATTCTTCAGGTCAAGTCAATCAACCTTTTCAGCATCCATCTAATTATTTTAATCCATAGTCTCATTGTTCCACAAGAATAGTCTGAGGCACTTTATCAAATGTCTATTATAATATATGTTAGTGATAATTATTACATTTTCCAGATCTACCAGTTTAGTAGCCCTAATCAAATAAAATAAATAACACCAGCTTGCGGTGACTAGAACAATGCTGGCTCTTTGTGATAAACATTTTGAAGTACAGCTTACTAGCCATGAAATTACAGAATCCATTATTTCCTCAAGTTTGAATATTAGAACATTTGCTCTTCTCCATTGGGGAAGTATTTCTCCCATGCAACATAATCCTTCATAGTGGCTCACCAGTTACATAGGTCAATTCTTTCAATCCATGCAGTTCATCTAGGCTGGGTGACAAATTTTTCCAATGTCTGCATACTATCTCTCTGATTATCTTGGGTATTAACTCTCTATTAGTCATTTCACATTACACAAAAGAGTATTCTTAGTAGCAGAGAAAACTTTTCTCTATTGTTACTTATTATTATCTTACTGCATTAAGTTCCATTTCTCCTTTTTTTAAAACTCACTGTCCCCCCAATACAACTAAAAACAAAATAAAAGAATCTATTTTTTGTTATATTTAGTTTATTTATCAGCCTCAGGTTATTTTGAGATTGTGTTCTTAATACTATTCTTACTTTAGTATCTGGGATGTGGTCTTTCTCTCCACTTCTTCTCTACCTCATTTCCTGCTACCATAGCAATATATATATATATATATATATATACATATATATATATATATATATATATATATATATATATATATATATATATATATATATATTATATGCATGCTGGCTATCATTTTACAAGCTGATTGAATTATTTCTTCATCCTAGCAACTCCAAAATCCTCCTCCTTCATGCCACTTAGATATTTACCAGCCAGTCATCTTGATCTATTTCTTGCTACTGGATTCAAATGACTCTGGAGAAGAAAGTGAATTAGTGATTTTGTACAGTCCTCCCTCACTTAAATCCAGTTCAAATGATATCACCTCCCTGATGTCATGGTCCTCTTTGAGAACAAAGGAGAAATAACAACTTTTGTATAAGAGGAGCTACCCTACTGGAAACCCATCTGGAACTGGCTAGTTGAATAACATGGCTTCTTTCTTTCGTCATTCTTTTCTTCCTTTCTTTTGAATGTTATTCTATTTTTTAATTACATACAAAGATAATTTCCAACATTCATCTTTTTGTAGGCTTTTGAGCACCATGTTTTTCTATCTCCTTCCCTTTCCTTCTACTTCCCCATGACAGTGAGTAATTTGATATAGGTTATATATGAATAATCATGTCTTCCTTCCTTCCTTCCTTCCATTTACATAAGGAACCATAGAATAGTTACTTCATTTTAATTTATATATTTTTTGCCTATCTTATTTAAATGTTTTGCTATTTAACTGGTGATTCTTCTAGGGACTGTGAATGAAGAATGTTGTTCTATTTGGAGTTAGGGCTATAATTTGCAGAACTGACTGCCTGAAACAGCCTGACCCTAAATCTAGGAAAATATGACTCTGGAACCAGTATTCCTAGGGGGACCTTAGGGTACTATTGCTAATTACCTTATAAACATCTTTATAAAACATCTCTAAGTTCCATGATGGTAGACACCATAGTTTACCTCAACTTTATTATACAAGACCCTGTTAGAGTCTTACACCTAATAGTGTTTGTAACTTGAATGTATTAATGAATGCTTTGGTGTGGTAGTGGGAATAACAGTGGATTTTTAAAAAAAATTTTATTAAAGATATTATTTGAGTTTTACAGTTTCCCCCCAATCTTGCTTCCCTCCCTCCACCCCCACCCCACAGATAGCACTCTATCAGTCTTTACTTTGTTTCCATGTTGTACCTCGATCCAAATTGGGTGTGATGAGAGAGAAATCATATCCTTAAAGAGAACAGAATTCTCAGAGGTAACCAGATCAAACCATAAGACATCTGGGTTTTTTTTTCCGAATTAAAGGGAATAGTCCTTGTACTTTGTTCAAACTCCGTAGCTCCTTATCTGGATACAGATGGTACTCTCCTTTGCAGACAGCCAAAAATTGTTCCCAATTGTTGCACTGATGGAATGAGCAAGTCCTTCAAGGTTGAACATCACTCCCATGTTGCTGTTAGGGTGTACAGTGTTTTTCTGGTTCTGCTCATCTCACTCAGCATCAGTTCATGCAAATCCCTCTAGGTTTCCCTGAAATCCCGTCCCTCCTGGTTTCTAATAGAACAATAGTATTCCATGACATACATATACCACAGTTTGCTAAACCATTCCCCAATTGAAGGACATTTACTGGATTTCCAATTCTTTGCCACCACAAACAGGGCTGCTATAAATATTTTTGTACAAGTAATGTTTTTACCCTTTTTCCTCATCTCTTCAGGGTATAGACCCAATAGTGGTATTGCTGGGTCAAAGGGTATGCACATTTTTGTTGCCCTTTGGGCATAGTTCCAAATAGCTCTCCAGAAGGGTTGGATGAGTTCACAGCTCCACCAACAGTGTAATAGTGTCCCAGATTTCCCACATCCCTTCCAACAATGATCATTATCCTTCCTGTTCATACTGACCAATCTGAGAGGTGTGAGGTGGTACCTCAGAGAAGCTTTAATTTGCATTTCTCTAATAATTAATGATTTAGAGCATTTTTTTCATATGGCTATGGATTGCTTTGATCTCCTCATCTGTAAATTGTCTTTGCCTATCCTTTGACCATTTGTCAATTGGGGCATGGCTTTTTGTTTTAAAAATATGACTCAGTTCTCTGTAAATTTTAGAAATGAGTTCTTTGTCGGAATCATTAGTTGTAAATATTGTTTCCCAATTTACTACTTTTCTTTTGATTTTGATTCCATTGGTTTTACCTGTGCAAAAACTTTTTAATTTAATGTAATCGAAATCATCTAATTGGTTTTTAGTGATGTTCTCCAACTCTTCCTTAGTCATAAACTGTTCCCCTTTCCATAGATCTGACAGGTAGACTAGTCCTTGATCTTCTAACTTGCTTATAGTATTGTTTTCTATGTCTATGTCCTGTAACCACTTGGATCCCATCTTGGCAAAGGGTGTGAGGTGTTGGTCTAATCCAAGTTTCCTCCATACTAACTTCCAATTATCCCAGCAGTTCTCATCAAAGAGGGAGTTTTTATCCCGGTGGCCTGACTCTTTGGGTTTATCAAACAGCAGCTTATTATAATCCTCTCCTGCTTTTACACCTAGTCTATTCCACTGGTCCACCACTCTATTTCTTAGCCAATACCAAACAGTTCTGATGACTGATGCTTTATAATATAATTTTAGATCTGGTAGTGCTAAGCCACCTTTGTTTGCATTTTTTTTCATTAAGCTCCTGGCAATTCTTGACTTTTTATTTCTCCATATGGATTTACTTACAATTTTTTCTAGCTCATTAAAGTAATTTTGTGGAATTTTGATTGGTAGGGCACTAAACAGATAGTTTAGTTTTAGTAGAATTGTCATTTTTATTATATTAGCTCTACCTATCCATGAGCAGTTGATATTTGCCCAGTTATTTAAATCTGATTTAATTTGTGTGAGAAGTGTTTTATAATTGTTTTCAAAAAGATTCTGAGTTTGTCTTGGCAAATAGACTCCCAAGTATTTTACACTGTCTGAGGTTACTTTGAATGGAATTTCTCTTTCTAGCTCTTCCTGCTGTTTCTTGCTAATCATATATAGGAAAGTTGAGGATTTATGGGGGTTTATTTTATAACCTGCAACTTTGCTAAAATTGCTAATTGTTTCCAGTAGTTTTTTAGATGATTTCTTGGGATTCTCTAGGTAGACCATCATGTCATCTGTGAATAGTGAGAATTTTGTCTCTTCCTTTCCAATTCTAATTCCTTTAATTTCTTTTTCTTCTCTAATTGCTGATGCTAACATTTCTAATACAATATTGAATAGTAGTGGTGATAATGGGCACCCTTGTTTAACCCCTGATCTTATTGGGAATGCCTCTAGCCTCTCCCCATTGAATATAATGCTTGTTGATGGTTTCAGATAGATACTGCTCATTATTTTAAGGAACAGTCCATTTATTCCTACACTCTCTAGTGTTTTTAATAGGAATGGATGCTGTATTTTGTCAAAAGCTTTTCCAGCATCTATTGATATGATCATATGGTTTCTGATAGGTTTGTTATTGATATAATTGAGTATACTAACAGTTTTCCTAATATTGAACCAACCCTGCATTCCTGGAATAAATCCTACTTGATCATAATGTATTATCCTAGTGATGACTTGTTGTAGTCATTTTGCTAAGATTTTATTTAGGATTTTTGCATCTATATTCATGAGGGAAATAGGTCCATAATTTTCTTTCTCTGTTTTAACTCTTCCTGGTTTAGGTATCAGTACCATATTGGTTTCATAGAAAGAGTTAGGCAGAGTTCCATCTTTCCCTATTTTTCCAAAGAGTTTATATAGGATTGGAACCAATTGTTCCTTAAATGTTTGGTAGAATTCACTTGTGAATCCATCAGGCCCTGGAGATTTTTTTTTTAGGGAGTTCACTAATGGCTTGTTGAATTTCTTTTTCTGAGATAGGGTTGTTCAGGTATTTAATCTCTTCTTCATTTAACCTGGGCAACTTATATTTTTGTAAATATTCATCCATTTCACTTAGATTAACAAATTTATTGGCATAAAGTTGGGCAAAATAATTTCGAATTATTACTTTAATTTCCTCCTTATTGGTGGTGAGTTCACCATTTTCATTTATAATACTAGCAATTTGGTTTTCTTCTTTGTTTTTTTTTAATCAAATTGACCAGAGGTTTATCAATTTTATTGGTTTTTTCATAATACCAACTTTTGGTTTTATTTATTAATTCAATAGTTTTTTTGCTTTCAATTTTATTAATTTCTCCTTTGATTTTTAAAATTTCTAATTTGGTATTTGATTGGGGATTTTTTATTTGTTCTTCCTCTAATTTTTTTAGTTGCATGTTTAGTTCATTGATTTCCTCTTTCTCCAATTTATTCATATAAGCATTTAGAGCTATAATATATCCCTTGAGAGTTGCTTTGAATGAATCCCATAGGTTTTGGTATGTTGTTTCATTATTATCATTATCTAGGATAAAATGGTTAATTCTTTCTATAATTTGTTTTTTGGTCCACTCATTTTTTAAGATGAGGTTATTCAGTTTCCAATTTGCTCTGGGTCTATATCTCCTTGGCCCAGTATTGCATATGACTTTTATTGCATTGTGATCTGAGAAAGATGTATTCACTATTTCTGCCTTTCTGCAGTTGATCATTAGGTTTTTATGTCCTAGTACATGGTCAATTTTTGTATAAGTTCCATTTACTGCAGAGAAAAAGGTATATTCCTTCCTATCCCCGTTCAGTTTCCTCCATAAGTCTACCATATCTAATTTTTCTAACAATCTATTTACCTCCCTAATTTTTTTCTTGTTTGTTTTATGATTTGATTTATCTAGATCTGATAACGGGAGGTTGCGGTCTCCTACTAGTAGAGTTTTGCTGTCTATGTCTTCCTGTAATTCTTTCAGCTTCTCCTCTAAGAATTTGGGTGCTGTCCCACTGGGTGCATATACATTCAATATCGACTTTATTGTCTATGGTACCTTTTAGGAGGATAAAGTTTCCTTCCTTATCTCTTTTAACACTATCTATTTTTGCTGCTGCTTTGTCTGAGATAAGGATTGCTACCCCTGCTTTTTTTACTTCAGCTGAAGCAAAATATATTTTGCTCCAACCTTTTACCTTTACTCTATATGTATCTCTCTGCTTCAAATGAGTTTCTTGTAAGCAGCATATTGTAGGATTCTGGTTTTTAATCCACTCTGCTATTTGCTTATGTTTTAAGGGAGAGTTCATCCCATTCACATTTAAGGTTATGATTACTAATTCTTTATTGCCCTCTGTGCTATCTTCCCTCTGTTTGTATTTTTCCCCCTTTCCCCCCCCCTTTTATCCATATTCCCCAGTATTTTGTTTTTGAATACCACCCACTTCAGTGTCTTTGCCCTCCTATATCACTCCCTCCCCTTTCTTTCCCCTTTCCCTTTTCCCTTCCCTTCCTTTTGTTATTTCCCCTTATTTCCTCCACTCCCCTTCCCTTTCTCTGTCCCCCCTCCCCTTTTCCCCTTTTACTTCTTGAAATGTTAGATGTTTTATCAGTTAACTGAGTATGTGTAGGTTGACTTTAAGCCAAGTCTGATGAGAAGAAGATTCAGGTGTTTCTCTTCTACTCCCTTCTTCCCCTCTATTACCATAGGTTTTTTGTACCTCTTAGTGTAATGAGATTTGTCCCATTCAATCCCCTCCCTCTTCCCGTCTTTTTCCTGTCCCCCCTTTTTATGGAGGTAGTGTATTTTTTTTTAGATCATTCTATCTAAGTCATAGAAAATTCTGAGTGTCTGACCCTTCTAGTTCAGTATATTCTGTTGAATAGAGTCCAAATTCCTGAGAGTTATTAGAGTCTTTCTCCCCCAGTGGAGTTAAAGCCAGTTACATCCCATTAGATATCAGTCTCATGGATAGGTCATGGATGTCCAGCATTTCTGGCTAGGTATATTCTCTCTGTTAGAGTTACATTTCTCAGGATTCTCAGGATTTATGAGAGTCTCTACCCCCCCCCCCCCCATGCTGGGATATAGCCAGTTTCAACTTGCTGGATTGCATTTTTTTCCTTTTACTGCCCCCCCTTTTTTTTTACCTTTTCATGTGTCTCTTGAACCTCCTGTTTGATATCCAAATTTTCTGTTTATCTCTGGTCTTTTCATCAGAAATTTTTGGAATTCTTCCATTTCATTAAATGTCCATCTTTTTCTCTGAAGAGAAGGCTCAGCTTTTGCAGGAAAGTAGATTCTTGGCTGCATTCCAAGCTCCCATGCTCTTTGAAATATCTAGTTCCAGGCCCTTCGATCCCTTAAAGTTGATGCAGCCAGGTCCTGCATGATCCTTACTGTGGCTCCTTGATATTTAAATTGTTTCTTTCTGGCTGCTTGCAGGATTTTCTCTTTTATCTGATAGTTCTGGAGTTTGGCCACAACATTCCTTGGTGTTTTCCTTTTAAGATCTTTTTCTGGTGGGGATCGATGTACTCTTTCAATAACTACTTTGCCCTCCGATTCCATGATGTCAGGGCAGTTTTCCATCACTAGATCCTGTAATATTAAGTCCAGGCTTTTTTTCTCTTCAATGTTTTCAGGAAGTCCTATAATTTTCAGGTTTCCCCTCCTCGATGTATTCTCGAGTTCAGTGGTTTTGTTGATGAGGTATTTCACATTTGCTTCTATTTTTTCTATTTTTTAATTTTGTTTAACTGACTCTAGCAAGAGTCTTGTGGAGTCATTAGTTTCTGTAGACTCCATTATTTTTTGGGGGGAGGAGTTTTCTTCATTAACCTTTTCCAATTGGTCGATTCTACTTTTGAAAGAGCTTTCCATTTGACCAATTGACGTTTTGAGAGAATTAATTTCTTTTTGCATTTACTCATTTGAGGATCTGAGAGAATTATTCTCATTTTGCAAGGTATTAATTGTCTCCCCCAAATTTTCCAGTTGATTTTTAAACTTCTTCCTTATTTCTTCAAGGAAGTCTTTCTGTGCTGGAGACCAGATTGTTTTCTCCTCTGAGGTTCCAGGTCTCTCTGGGTTGGGGTCTTTCCCTTCCAGGAATTTTTCTATGGATCCAACAGTGGATTTTTTTTAAAGATGTATTTCTTTTTTTAGTTTCTTTTTTCACACTTTATTTTATTTTATTTTCCTCCAGTTGCATGTGAAAAGTTTTAACATTCATTTTTTAAACTGAGCTATGAATTCTATCCCTTCTTCCCACCCTACTCCCTCTCATGGAGAAAGCATGTTATTTGATATGTTAAAAATGTGTAATGTGCAAAACTTTACCATAATAGTCATTACCATAATAGTAAAAGTAAACATAACCCCCTGAAAAAAAAAGAGAAACCTCAAGAAAAATAAAGGAAAAAAGTTTGTTTCAGACTGTATTCAGATAACATCAACTCTGTCTTTGGGAATTGATAGTATACTTTATCATAAGTCCTTCAGAGTTGTCTTGAGTCACAGCATTGATGAGAAAAGGAAAGGAGAGTCATCCTGCTAATCATCCTGCATCATTACTGTTCCTTTGTATATTGTACATTTCCTATTGCATTTGCTCATGTAAGTCTTTCCAGGTTTTACTGAGAGCATCCTGCTCATCATTTCGTATAGGAGAATAGTATTCTAACAAAATCACATACCACAATTTGTTCAGCCATTCCCAAACACATGGATATCCTCTCAATTTCTAGTTCCTCCCCACCAAAAAAGAGGTACTATAAATATCTTTATATTCATAGGTCCTTTTCCTTTCTGTTTTTCATTTGTTCTGGAATACAGACCTGGTAGTGGTTTGCTAAGTGAAAGGATAGATATGGTTTTTTAGCCTCTTGGATATAGTTTCAAATTACTCTGAAGAATTATTGAGGGGGCAGAGCCAAGATGGCAACATGAAGGCAGCATTTTCCAGGAACTTCTTCCCTCCAAAACCCCCCAAACCATCAAATTACGACTCTAGCCAAAATTTAGAGGGGCAAAACTCACAGAAAGACTGAGTGATACGTTTTCCCAGTCCAAGATAACTTGGAAGTTCCACAGGAAAGGTATATCTCATCAAGGACAGGGAGTTGGAAAAAGCCCCAGTCACAGCATATCCCTGGAACAGCTTGAAGGGGCAAGGAGAGAATCCTGCTATAGCAGAATGAGTATGGAGTGAGGGAGCACCAGTTGCAAAACCTGCGGCGAGGGGAAACTAGCTTGCACCTCCAGAGCACAGCCCATAGACAGTAAGGGGGCCAGGGGAGACTGCCAAATTTTCTCTGCTCTCCAAGAGGGCAGGACTTTGCTGTTTGCCCACACTCAGATCCAGCTTGCAGTTTGGCCTTCCATACTAAGATAGCTGAGCAGGGCTTCTCCTTACAGCTCCAGGGCAGAGGGAAGTGCTGTGGTCATCTACATATAAAAGCACAGGCAAGAGAGCATAAGACCTTGGAGGAATAAAGGTCCCAGTGGGGTGTCCCCCCTCAAAACTCAAAAGCCTTGGAAGTGCTGTAAATTAGTCTTGGGCCGAGGAAATGAGTAACCAACAGAAAAAGAAGAATCTGACCATAGAGAATTACTTTAATCCCATGGAAGATAAAAACACATACTGAGATGATGACAAAATCGAAGCTTCCATATCCAAAACCTCCAAGAGAAATAGAAAATGGGCTCAGACTATGGATGAACTCAAAAAAGACTTTGAAAAGAAATTAAGGGGGATGGATAGGTGGTACAGTGGATAGAGTACTGGTCTTGGAGTCAGGAGTACCTGAGTTCAAATCTGGCCTCAGGCACTTAATAATTACCTAGCTGTGTGGCCTTGGGCAAGCCACTTAACCCCATTGCCTTGCAAAAACCTTAAAAAAAAGCAATTAAGGGAGGTGGAGGAAAAATTGGGAGGAGAATGAGAGTGATACAGAAAAATCATGAAAACCAAATCAACAGCTTGGTGAGAGAAATACAAAAAAATACTGAGGAAAATAATGTTAAAAACCAGTTAGGCCCAATGGAAAAAAAGCAAAACAAAAGGCAAATGAGGATAAGAACAACTTAAAAAGCAGAATTGGCCATCTGGAAAAGGAGAAAAAAAACTCTGAAGAAAATAACTCCTTCAAATGCAGAATGGAACTAAAGGAAGCTGATGACTTTGCAAGAAACCAGGAAGAAATAAAACTTCCAAAAAAAAGCTAAAAATTAGAAGAAAATGTGAACTATCTCATTGGAAAAACAACTGACCTCAAAAACAGATCCAGAAGAAATAATCAAAAAATTATAGGGCTCCCTGAAAGTCATGACTAGGAAAAGAGCCTAGACTTCATTTTTCAAGAAATAATACAGCAAAATTTCCCTGAGATTCTAGAAGCAGAGGGTAAAATAAAAATTGAGGGAATTCACCAGTCACTTCCTGAAAGACATCCTATAAGAAAAACTTCTAGGAATATTATAGCCAAATTCCAAAACTCCCAAATCCAAGAGAAAATTCTAAAAGCTTGCAGAAACAAACAATTCAACTATCGAGGTCCCATAGTCAGGATTGCACAGGATCTGGCAGCATCTACATTAAGGGCTCGCAGGGATTGGAATATGATATTCTGGAAGTCAAAAGATCTTGGTTTACAACCAAGAATCAACTACCCGTCAAAACTAACATCTTCTTTCAGGGGAAAAGATGGATTTTTCAGTGAAACAGGGGACTTTCAAGCTTTCCTATTGAAACAAGCATAGTTGAACAGAAAGTTTATCTCTAAGTACAGGACTCTGGTGAACCATAGAGGGGGTGGATGAGAAGGACTAACAATGATGAACTTAATGATATTGAACTGTTTGTATTCTTGCATGGGAAGAAGATCCTGATAACTCATATGAACTTTCTCATTTATAAGAGTTGTTAGAAGGAGCATATAAAGACAGAGTACAGGAAGGACCAGAATATAATGGTATAGTAAAAAGCTGGAGTCAATAGGTGATAAAGGAAAGCACTGGGAGGAAGGGAGAGGAGATAAAGAAGAAGTTAAGAAATTTCACATGAGTCAAGAAAAAGCTTTTTCAATGGAGTGGAACAAGGGTGAAAGAGTGAGCTTTCATTAACATCAGAAATGGCTCAGAGAGGAAATAACATACAAGTTGCTTCAATATTTTCCCCACAGTTGCTATTACTAGTTGTATTTTCCTCCACTCTATTCCTCCCCACTCTCATTTATTCTATTCTCTCTCTCCTTTCATCCTGGTCCTGTCCAAAAGTGTATTGCATCTGAGTACCCTCTCCCTTGATCTTCCCTCTCTTCTATCACCTATTCCCCCTTCCCTCCCCCCATTTCCCCTTATCCCATCCATTTCTTCTCATTTTTATCTAGGGTAAGATAGATTTCTATAATCAAATGTGTATATATGTTATTCCCTCTCTGAGTCAATTTTGATGAGAGTAAAGTTCACTCACTTCCCCTCAACTCTCCCCTCTCCTACTCCACAGCAAAAGTTTTTTCTTGTCTCTTTTATATAAAATAACTTATCCCATTCTACCTCCCCTTTCCTCTTTTACCCAACATATTCCTCTTTTACCCCTTAACCCCATCTTTTCCCTATATTATCCCTTCATAGTCAATTCTCACCTGTGCCTTGTCTATATATGCTCCTTCTAAGTGTCCTAATAAATGAGAAAGTTCATTTGAATTAACAGTATCATTTTCCAATGTATGAATATAAGCAGTTCAACATAATTTCCTATTTACCTTTTCATGATTCATTTGAAGCTCAAATTTCCTGTTTAGCTCTGGTTTTTTCATCAGGAAAGTTTGACAATCTCCTATTTTGTTGAATGAACATCTTTTTCCCTGAAAGAGTATGTTCAGTTTTTCTGGGTAGTTGATTCTTGATGTAATCCAAGCTCTTTTGCCTTCCAGAATATCATGTTTCAAACCCTCTGATCCTTTAATTGTAGAAGCTGCTAAATTTTGTTTTTATCCTGACTGTGACTCTGCAATAATTGCATTGTTTCTTTCTGACTGCTTGCAATATGTTCTCCTTGACCTGGAAGCTCTGAAATTTAGCTATAGTATTCCTGGCAGTTTTCACTTTAGGATCTATTTCAGGAGGTGATTGGTGGATTCTTTCAATTTCAATTTACCCTCTGTTTCTAGGATATCAGGATAGTTTTCCTTGAAAATATTTTGAAAAAATATGCTTAAATTCTTTTTTTTGCTCATGGCTTTTATGTAGTCCTGTAATTTTAAAATTATCTCTCCTGGATCTATTTTCCATATTAGTTGTCTTCCAATAGAATATTTCACATTTTCTTTTATTTTTTCACTCTTTTGGTTATGCTTTTTATTTCTTGATTTCTCACAAAGTCATCAGCTTCCCATTTTTCAATTCTATATTTTAAGGAATAATTTTCTTCATTGAACTTTTGTACCTCTTTTTTGATTTGTCCAATTCTGCTTTTTAAGGTAATCTTCTCATTGGCTTTTTGGACTGCTTTTCCTATTTGGCCCAATTTGATTTTCAAGATGGCCTTTTCTTCAATACTTCTGTGTGTTCTTCACTAAGCTGCTGACTTGGTTTTCCTGATTTTCCCACATCACTCTCATTTCTCTTCCCATTTTTTCCTCTACCTCCCTTACTTGATTTTCAAAATCCTTTCTGAGCTTTTCCAAGGCCTGAGACCAATTCATGTTTTTCTTGGAGGCCTTTGGATGTAGAAACTTTAACTTTGTTATCTTCTTTTGAGTGTATATTTTGGTCTTCCTTATCACCATAATAATTGTTTATGGTCAGATTTTTTTTCTTCTGTTGTTTGCTTATTTCCCCAGCCTAGAACTTGATTTTAACTTTTTTTGTTAAGGTGAGGCTCTGCTTCCAAGGTGGAGGGTGCACTGTTTCAAGCTTTGGGGTTTTTTTTTGCAGTTCAGAGATATTTCTAGGGAAATGCAAGTTTTCAATTCTTCCAAGGTCTTATAATCTAAGAAGTTTGTAAAAATATTCTGGTCTATGCTCTGGTTTGTAGGTGACCACAAGCACTCCTTTCTGCCCTGGAACTGTGACAGTGAGCTTTGTTGTTCTTCTATTCCTCTTCCCAGGACTGGGGCACTAAACTGTGAACTGAATCTGAGTATGTGCAAAGCAGCAGAGTTTTGCCACATGATAGCAAAAAGATTCCTATAATTTTCTTTTGACTCCCTAACCATCTGTGGACTGAGAGCTCTGGAAGCAGCTGCCTCAACTGAGTCACTGACTCCTGAAACCTGTTAATGGTCTGATGGGGTCTGGTCTATGCTGCTGAGGCTGGTGCTGGACTGGGCTCCACTCTTACCCCCTGAGATGGAATTTTTGGGCTGACCTTCCGAGTTGTCCTTGGAAATCTCTGGACTGAGAGGTCTGGAAACTACCACCACTGCCATTGATCCAGTTGCCCTGCTTATAATACTGGATTTAATTTTTTTTTATTTCCACTGCCTCCCTAATCTCCATCCTTTCTAAAAGTTGCCTCCCTTATCTTTTCCCTTTGTCTTCCTAATTCTCTGTAAATTAAGAAATCTTTTATATGCTACTAAATGTATATGGTATTTCTTTTTAATCCATCTCTGATGAGAATAAGGTTCCTACTGCATCACCCTCCACCTTTTCCCTCCCCTTCACTGAAACATTTATTTTATTCATGCCCCTTATTTATGAGATAACATGTTCCATTTTACCTTTTCCTAACCAGTTTTATTTTTTGGGATCACCTCATCATAATCAATTCAATCCCAAGTCTTTTATCTTTCTATTCATCTATCTATCTATCTATCTATCTATCTATCTATCTATCTATCTATCTATCTATTTATCTATCTATCTGTTCTTTCAAATTAGTCTAGTAATTTGAAAGATAGTATTCTTAAGAATTATAAACCCACCTTCTTTGCTCTTTGGAATATTATATTCTGTGTCTTTTAAAAGACTTTAATTGTTGAATCTTGTGTTATCCTAACTGTAGCTCCGCAATATTTATTTTATTTTTTTATTTTATTTAATTTTTTAATTTTAATTTAATTTAATTTAATTTATTTTATTTTGCAAGGCAAATGGGGTTAAGTGGCTTGCCCAAGGCCACACAGCTAGGTAATTATTAAGTGTCTGAGACCGGATTTGAACCCAGGTACTCCTGACTCCAAGGCCAGTGCTTTATCCACTACACCACCTAGCTGCCCCTAGCTCTACAATATTTAAAATGTTACTTCTAGTTGCTTGTAATATTTTCTCCTTGACCTCAGAGCCTTGAAGCTTAGCTAGAATGTTACTATAATATTTAATTTGGGACCTTTTTCAGATAGTGACTGGTAGCTTTTCTTTTTCATTTCACTTCTATCCACTAATTATAGAATTTCAGAGCAATTTTCTTTAATAATTTCTTGAATATAGTGTCTAGATTTTTTAATCATAATTTTCAGGTAGTTTGACAATTCTTATATTATCTCTTCTTAGTTTTCCAGGTCCGTTGTTTTTCTAATGAAATATTTCACATTCTTTTGTATTTTACATTAGATTTTATTATTTCTTGATGTATTTTGAAAATATTCACTTACCCTTTCCAGTTTTTAGGGAGTTATGTTCTGTAAGCTTTTAGATCTCTTTTTCCAATTAGTTGACTTTCTCTTTATAATTTTCTTGCATTTCTTATATCACTCTTATTTCTTTTTCTACCTCAATTTCTCATTTAATTTTTAAATTTCTTTTTTGTTCAAAGAATTCTTTTTAGGTTTGTGATCATTTTACATTTTTTCTTGAAAATTTATAGCAAGTCATTTTATCCTCTTCTGAGGTTTGAACCCAGATCTTCTCTAATCCCTATAGTAGCTATGGTTGGATTCTTTATTTTTTATTCTTTTTAAAACATCCTATTTCTTGATTGTAAACAGCTCTGGATATGGGAGATAATGGCTCAGGATTAAGGTTTTTGTGCTATTGTTTTCTGAACTCTAAGTGGGGAGGGGGGGACCTTTGACTTCTTGGTTCTTTGAATGTTCTATAATCCAAGACCAAGTGTGATCATGATCTTCCAGCTCACACCTTGGTTCATAAGTGACCTCAGGTACTCCTCTCTGGCCCTGAGCCTTGAGGAGAGCCCCTAACACTGCTACTATCACAAATAATTTTGCTTCCTGTGGTCTCCTGGGCAGCTTGAAGTTTCATCTCATCCATCATCACCCCAGGATCTCCACTGTCTTACTTGGGTTCATAACTAGCAGAGCTGCCCCTCTGTGATTACACTTTCCAGTGTGTGTATTCAGATCTCCTTGCCTGCAGTTACATCCTGGGCCCCTTATCTGGTCATGTCACCTGCGCCCCATGTACAGCACCAAAAGAGGTGTCCCCTTTCCCCCTTCAAACTCCTCCTGATCAGTTGCAGAATCCCCATGCTCTGGGATGAAAGCTCCTGAAACCAAAGCTGTTTTATCTGTCCAGTTGCACCAAGGACTTGTTGGTTGGTGACTCTGCTCTTCAGTCAAGGCAACTATCACCCCTGAAGAGTCAGATTGTTTTTCTAAATCCTCCCATCTTAGACTGGATGACTGTTTTACCCCAGCTTTTAATTGTTTTTGCCACTCTAAAATAAAATTTGAGGCATTATTTAAAGTTATTTATGATGAAATTTGGGAGATTCAGGCAATTTTCTGCCATACTCCACCACCTTCCCACAGTTCCCATAATATGGATTTAGAAGCAGAGGTCTGAATTTTGACTATGCTACCTCAATAAGGTAAGTACCCTTAAGTACCTTTAATTTCTATAGGCTTCAGTTTCCTCATCTATCAAATGAAGATGTTTAATTTGATGTTTCTTAAGTTCCCATCTAGTTCTAAATCTATCGCCCAATGTATGAAGACAGTATGCACAAAAATGTAAATTATAATATGATATGTGTATTTGAAGAATTAAAGTGTTGAGATTAAAGACTTTATGAAGGTAGCTGTGTGGCCTTGGGCAAGCCACTTAACCCCATTTGCCTTGCAAAAAAAAAAAAGACTTTATGAAGGAAGAAACATTAGGGCTTGATCTTAAATGGATAGGTGAGGTATCAGCAGATGGAAATGATCTCTCATATCTCTTTAAATTATAAGATTCTCAGGAAAACATTGTACATAATAACAGCAGCATTGTGTGATCAGTTGTTAAAGACTCAACTCTTTTCAGCAACACAGTGATCCAAGAAAAGTATAAAGTACTCATGAAGGAAAATGCTATCCATATCCAGTTAAAAAGCTGATGGACTCTGAATGTAGATCTAAGTATATATATTTTTTTCACTTTGTCTTTTTTTTTATTTGATCTGTTTCTTCTTTCACAACTGTGACTGATATGGAAATATGTTTTATATGATAAGCACACATATAACCTATATCAAATTGCCTACTACTTTCAGAAAAAGAGGGGAGGGAGGAAGAAAAATTTGGAATTCAAAATCTTGAAAAATGAATGTTTAACATTGTTTTGGCATGTAATTGGGAAAAAATAAAATATTATTAAAATTCTAAGGTTCTCTGACATTTTAAATAATTTACCCGAAGTTATATAGTTAATTAGTTGCAGAACTATGACTAGAACCCAGATGTCCCGATTCTGAGTTTGTGACTTTTCCTACACACTACTCTCAAAACTGACCTTTCTCTAGCTCTATATCCAAATCTCTAATTTCCTATAGTATAACTCCAAGTCATCTCCTAATATGATAGAAAAAGAAAATGACAAATACTGGAGGGAACAGCAAAAACTGAGACATGAATGAACTATTTTTTTTAAAGTTTCTTTTTAAAAAAAAGTTATTTATTTATCTTCATTTTGTACAAGTGATGTTTTTTTATACATTAATAAAATATTCTTGTTTAAGATTAAACAAAATACCCTCTCCCTCCAAAAAATATAGACTCATTGAGCGATAAAGTAAAGGGGAGAGAAAAAAATTAAAATTAAAATTAAAAAAATAATAGTAATAGTTGTAGGTATGGCCAGGTGGCACAGTGGATGGAGCACCAGCCCTGTAGCCAGGAGCACCTGAGCCCAAATCTGGCTCCATACATCCAACAATCACCCGAATGTGTGACCCCATGCAAGCCACCCCAACCCCATTGCCCTGCAAAAAAAAAAAAGATAAAAAAGACCCAACATAAAATAAAATAGTAATAATAATAGTAGGGGGCAGCTGGGTGGCAGACAGAGCACTGGCCCTTGATCCAGGAGCATCCAGGTCCAAATCCAGCCTCAGACACCCAACGATCACCTAGCTATGTGGCCCCAGGCAGGCCACCTAGCCCCATTTGCCCTGAACCCCCCCAAAATAATAATAACAAAAAATGTACTTCAGTCTGTGTACCAACACCACCAACTCTGTCATGCGTGGATCACATTCTTTATGATAAGTCCATCACAACAGTTACTTCCATATTTTTCCACTGTTGCCACTGTCGATCGCAACTCCCTCATTTCATACTTCTTCACTACCATGTACTATATTTTCTCTCTCTCCTGTCACTCTGACTCTGCTGTAGGGTAGCTGAGTGGTGCAGCAGACAGATCCTTGGCCCTGGGGCCAAAAGGCCTTGAGCCCCTATACCACCCCTTAGGCCCAGCATCCACCTGGCCCTGTGGTCCCAGATAGGCCATCCAATCTCAGCCCCTTCCAAGAAGTAAAAAAGAAAATGTGTTATATCTGACCACTCTCCCCCATGGTCCATCCTCTCCTCCATCATTCACATCCGCATCCCTTCCCCATGTCCCCCCTCTCTCCTTCTTACTCCAGATGTCTATACCCTATTGAGTATATATGCGGTTTCCTCTCCTAGCCACCTCTGATGAGAGCAAAGATTCCCTCATTCCCCCTTGCCTTCCCCCCTTCCATATCATTGCAATAGCTCATTGTAATAAAGAAAAATCTTATTATATGAAATATCTTGGCCTATTCCCCCTCTCCTTTTTCTTTCTCCCATTATATTTCCCTTTTTTCTATTGACTCCATTTTTACACCACATTTTATTTTCAAATTCAGCTTTCTCCTGTGCTTCAACTATAAAAGCTCCCTCTACCTGCTCTATTAAATAAGAAGGTTCATATGAATATTATCAGTGTCATTTTTCTATACAGGAATACATGCAGTTCATCATCATTAAGTCCCTCATATTTTCCCCTTCTCCTCCAATCTCTATGCTTCACCTGAGTCCTGTATCTGAAGATCAAACCTTCTGTTCAGCTCTGGCCATTCCAACAGGAACATTTGAAATTTCCCTGGTTCATTGAAAGTCCATCCTTTTCCCTGGAAGAGGACATTCATTTTTGCTGGGTAGTTGATTCTTGGTTGCATTCTAAGCTCTTTTGCCTTCCAGTATATTATATTCCAAGCCCTATGAGCTTTTAATGTAGTTGCTGCTGTGTCCTGTGTGATCCTGACTGCAGCTCAATGATATTTGAACTGTGTCCTTCTGGCTGACTTGGGAGTTCTGGAACTTGGATATAACATTCCTGGAGGTTGTTTTTTTTATTTTTAGATCTCTTTATCGGGGAGATTGGTAAATTCTCTCTATTTCTATTTTGCCCTCTGCTTCTAGGATAGCAGGGCAATTTTCTTGTAGTAATTCTTTGAAAATGATGTCAAGGCTCTTTTCCTGGTCATGAATTTCAGGTATTCCAATAATTTTTAAATTCTGTCCTAAATCTTTTTTCCATATCAGTTGTTTTTTCAATGAGATGTTTCACATTTTCTTCTAATTTTTCATTCTTTTGGTTTTTGAAGTATTGAGTCCTGATTTCTCATAAAATCAGCAATCTACCTGAGTTCTATTCTTTGTCTGAAGGATTTGTTTTCCTCAGAGAGCTTTCTTATCTCCTTTTCCATCTGACCAATTCTGCTTTTTAAAGCATTCTTCTCCTCAATAACTTTTTGAACTGTTTTATCCATTTGACCTAAGTTGGTTTTTAGCATGCTATTTTCTTCAACATTTTTTTTTGGATCTCCTTGACTAAGCTGCTGACTTCATTTTCATGTTTTTCCTGCATCTCTCTCTCTCTCTCTCATTTCTTTTCACAATTTTTCTTCTATTTCCCTCACTTGATTTTCAAAGTCTTTTTTGAGCTCTTTCATAGCCTGAGCTGAATTTCTGTTTTTTCTTGGAGTTTTTAAATGCAGGAGCTTGGACTTCCTCATCTTCAGATTGAGTGTTTTGATCCTTCTTGGGATCCCTGGGAAAGTATTTCTCAATGGTGCTCCTTTTTTTTTCTCTGCTTACTCATTTTCCCATCCTGTGCCTGGTTTTGGAGTGCTTCCTGAGCTTTTGAGTATTAGTGGGACACACTCCCACAACAATCTCAGTGAGGATCTGTCCTCCCTCCTGGTCTGTGAATGACTGTAAGTGCACCCCTCTGCCATGGGGCTGAGGTGGGGGGGGCCTAGACTGTGATCAGGATCTGAATGTGGTCAGAACCCCAGAGTCCTGTTCCAGGAACAGAGGACAGAGCTCGGCAGTCTCTCTCCACTCCCTCCCTAGGCACTGCACTCATACCCTGGGGGCTTATGCTTACTGTTTTCTGCTTCGTGTTCCTGGATCTGGGCTACTGCAGCCACACTGCTCGCTGTGTGCCCTGAGGGCTGGGCTTCATGTGCTCTCTCTGGCAGAGGTCCCCCCTGCTGATCCCCCAAGTTATGCCCGGTGCTCCCCTGGGTCCTCGCCCGCTGCTATGAGCTGGGGCTCCCAGCTACCTGGGGCTGCCTCTGGGAGGCTGAAGTTCCTTCACTCTGGTGGGTCACCACTCTGGCGGGCCACCCCTCCAACCCCGGGGGGCAGAGCCTTTCCACTCTTTTCCAGGTTACCTTGAGTTGGAGAACTTCTTCACTGGGTCCCTCTGGGTTTTGTCTCTTGAAAATTTAGTTAGAGTCCTTCATTTATAAGTCTTAAGAGAGAGAGAGAGCACCTAAGAGACATCCTCTCTTGTCACCATCTTGGCTCTGGCCCCCATGAATGAACTATTGATGGAGTTATGAGCTGACTCAAACATAAAGGAGAACAATTTGTAACTATACCCAAAGGGCTATAATACGTTGCATCTCCTTTGCCCCAATACCACTACTGCTGCTGCTGCTGCTACTACTACTACTACTACTACTACTACTAGTTCTGTATCCCAAAAAGATAAAATAAAAGTGACTTATACACAAGTAGGTATAGCAGCTCTTTTTGTGGTGACAAAGAGTTGGCATTTGAGGGGCTGTCCATCAACGAAGGAATGACTGAATGAGTTGTGGTGTATGATTGTTCTGGAATGCTATTATTTTATAAGAATGATGAAGAGAATCATTTCAGAAAAGCCTGGGAAAATTTTATGTACTAATATAAAATGAAATAAAATGAGAAGAATATTGTACTTTTAGGTACTGGCATGTTAATTTAAATCTGCATAAGGGAATTTAAAAAAAACCCAATGATGTCAATTGATTTGACTCTTATTTGTATTTTCTATTTCATTTGACCTTTAAAATCATTGTGAAGTAGGTGGTAAAGATAGTATTAGTCCCCTATTATGTAAATATAATGCCTTTCCAAATAGAACTATGACTTAGAAAATAAATAGTATAGAGTTCCCTGAAGCATAGAGGTTGAGGGACTTGCCCAGGGTCATTCAGTTAATAAATGTCCACAATAGGGATTTGAATTCAGGGCTTCCTGACTCATAGCCCAATACCTGATCAACTAGTTTAGGGATCCTTAACCTCATGTGCAGACAACTCCAAAAGCCCATGGATAGTTTTCAGAGAATTTATGAATGTGGATCAGGCAAGGGAGAAGGTGACATCTTTTTTTTTTTTATTTTAGGTTTTTTGTTTTTTGCAAGGCAAATGGGGTTAAGTGGCTTGCCCAAGGCCACACAGCTAGGTAATTATTAAGTGTTTGAGACCAGATTTGAACTCAGGTACTCCTGACTCCAGGGCCGTTGCTTTATTCACTACGCCACCTAGCCGCCCTGGAAGGTGACATCTTGATTCTCACTAAGCTCTAATTGAAGTTTAGCACTTCCTTCAATACTATACATTTTATTTTATACATTTAAAATTATTATTTTGAGAAGGTATCCTTGAGCTTCACAAGACTATCAAAGGAGTTCATGACACAAAAAAGGTTAAGAACCTTTAAACTATACCAAACTGATACTCTAGTGTAAATAGTGCTGGGTTTGGAGCTGAATAGTGAAGTTTCAAATTCTAGTTCTGTTTGACCTTGAGCAAGCCATTTAATATCTCTTGACCTCAGTTTTCTCATCTCTAAGTTGAAGTAAATTTGAACAAATTAAGATTGTGTAGTGATGGGAGGTCCAGGAGATGTTCTATGTAAAAAAAAAATAACAATGCTAATTTTTTTAATTCCCTTTTTGGGGGGGGTTCTAAATTTTCTTCCTTAATTGCAAGGAAAATTTGTTTTTTCATATAAATAGTCAATAAAGACAGTTAAATATAACTAAAATAATATTTGACAGCTCTATTATACATACATTATGGATCAAATAGGTTTTGGAAAGCTGTCATTGTTATTTGTCCTAGTTCTGTCCTGAGTTGTGACCAAAATCGGGACTGATCATTTTATTCTACTCCATTCCATTCAACAAGCATATATTAAGGCCTTACTCTTTGCAAGGTACTGTACTGGGAATGCAAAGACAAAAGTGAAATGATTCCTCCCCTCTAGAAGCTTACTTTCTATTAAGGATAAAGTAACATATATATAGATAAATATAAAATCATGGATGAACTGAGACTGAGCAGGGTCCATGGGACTGATTGAAGCCTTCCATTAAATGTTGTGTTAAGAAGAAAACTAGATCTGTAATCAGAGCTTTTGGGTTCAAGTCCCAAAAAACTTTTCTTCTTCTCTAGTTAGATATAGGAAGGGTAGGATAATGGGGTACATTTCACACCAATAGTCACCCACAGATGAAGATGCTGGTAATTTTGACCCATGTTACTGGAATTCCTCCATCCCTCTGGTGAATAAGAAGATATGGTGGGATTATTAAGAAAGAATGGAGCACATACAGAAAAATTGAATAAGTGGAATGTATCAGTAGCATTTTCTATTAGAAGAATTCATGAAAATCCATAACTTTCAAATTTTCAAATGGTTTAGATGGAAAGGTAGCAATATTATTAACAGTAACTCACATGTATTATCAGTATACCCTAATTTGACCTATGTATTTAAATAGTTTCTCACATTTAAGAACTAAATGCTTTGTCAAGCATGCTGTCTGGGAAATTAAATATTTGAAAGAGACAAGGAATTATTAGGGTAATAGGTGAGTTTATTTTAGCTAAAAAATCATATGATTAGAAGATTTCGCCTTATGGAAATTTATGTATTTAAACTAGATTTCCTAGAATTAGAACATATACCCATGGGTCACTCCCTGGATCAGTTATGTTCATGTCAAAAAAAGGCCAAAGAATGAAATCATGTCAGCCTCCAAATACAGTGAATTCTCAGAACTAAGTATCTTAACCTGTGAGAGTCTCACACATATGACTCACTTAGAGGAAATGCTATATTCTCCATTGACCTTAAAACCTTGCCATCCTTTCCTTCTTGATGATGTCCTGGTATTGAAAGGGCCCATATACAGCAGAGAGCTGTTACTAGAGCAGCTGCTTCCATTTGGTAGATCCCTGGCTCTGTGCCAAAGCCCAAGAGGCAGCAGTAGATGATGGCATAACCTTTTCCCATAGGGCTGCCTTTCCTAAAAGACAATGTGCATCCCATCACAGCTTGCAGGTCCTGACAGTCTGGCATTCTCCAGATGATTTAATTGCCTTTGCCTTTAGTGGAACCCAGAACAGTGGAACAGTAGTGATGAAAAAGACTTGGACCTTTGAACACTTTTCATCTGCAGAGCTCCAAATGCTTTATTTATGAATCCTCAAAGGTTCTATTTGCTTTGTTTTATTAAAAAGATATAATTTTTTTGTTTCCTGGGGTTATATACAAAAAGGGAATGCTTAAAACATTTTAAAATTCAGATCATCCATTCTATTTGCTAATTATTTTCTTTTATCCATCAAATTCTATTTATATGAGAGATTGAATTTTGGGCATTACTAATATAACTGATACTTGGCTTAAAGCTCCAATATATTAGTATAAAAATTCATTTTCCATATTTTCAGAAATGTACTTATTTTTACAAGCATTTATCTCTCCCTCTCAATATCCCCTTCCATTGAGCTATATCTCCAATTAAAAGTCAAAGAAAATTCACAGAATAAATAGGTATAATCAAGTAAAATGAGTTTCCGCAATTGTACTCAAAAGAGGTATTATGATTTATTGCTTCCTTGATGAGAGTTCTGAAATCTTTCAAAGTTTTTTAAAATTATTTTTTTCATTGTATAAATTGTTCACTTAGTTCTTCACTTTGCATTAGTACATTGAGGTCTTCCTAGTTTCCTCTGAGATTGTCCATTTCATAACTTCTTTTTTTTTTGGCCAGGCAATGGGATTAAGTGACTAGCCCAGGGTCACACAGCTAGGTAATTATTAAATGTCTGAGACCCTATTTGAACTCAGGTCCTCCTGACTCCAGGACCAGTGCTCTATCTACTGTGCCACCTAGCTGCCCCTATTTTATAACTTCTTATAGCATAATTACATTCCATCTTATTCAAACACAAACTTTTTATAAATTACTTGGATGAAGATGGAAAGATTTTAAAAAATGACAGTCACTACCACGAAGGAACTGACTTTCTTAAGTATTAGTATCAAGAGGTATGGAGATGAAGCAAATGCAAAAATAAGAAAAAATAGACAATATTATAGGAGTAAAGAGTATATCCCAACCAAATACCATAAAGTAGTTTAAAGAGAAAGAAATAATTTTTAGTCTGGGTTACCAGAAAAACTCTTGAGCTATACCAAGGTGGGGGGATGGGTAATGATTTCAGCAGATTGAGACCTGAATGTAGTAGAGTATTTCAGTAATGGGGACAGACTAAGTGAATGCCTGGAGGCAGGAGAGAAGAGCAAGATGAGGGATCAGCTAGTCATTCAGTGTGGCTGGAATAAAGAACTTGTAAAAAGGAAAAGTATGAAATAATTATGGGCCCATGTTGACATGGATTTGAAGTCTAACCCTTTCCTGTCTCCTTCTTCAGAGAAACCCCAATTAATGAAGAGTCAGAAAGTGAGTAATATGGGAATATAAGAAAGAAGAACTGATCATATCAAAAATATCAGGAGGTAAAAAACTCAGAGATCTTGAACTTAAGCAGAGAAACCAATAGGAAAGATATTTATAGTATAGGGAGAAATTAATAAGGCCTCAACATCAGCTAAACAGTACTAGTTATCTAGTAATAAATATTGTAAGACAAAGGAAAGTAGAGCTACATCTTATGAATCAGAGGACCCTGTGAATTCCCAAGAGAGCATGATTCCACATCAGTATATTCCTGAGTAGTTTAAAAGAGAAACAAGAATTGTGAAAATAGAGTTTATAGGCTGTACAGTCAAAATAATTGACAAAATAGAAAAACTTGAATTCACAGTGACAAGTCTGATCAAAGAAATAAAAGAGAATAACTGATTGAAAATGCAAATACCCAAAAGTGAATGACAATCTAGAAGAGAAGCAAAAACAAAAACAAAACCCATTAAAACAAATCATAATTTCCGCATAAGCAAACTTATTTATTTCAAAGACAGAATGTGTAGAGATGACTTAAAGATCTTAGATTTTCCCAAAAATGATACTTGTACACACTAATGCAAGAAATAAATTCAAGAAAACTCCCCAAAATTTCTGATTATAGAAAATAAAGTGCTTATCCAAGATCACTTACAGAAATCTCTCTTCCCTCCCCCCAACCCCCACAGAAGGCAGTCTGTTAAGTCTTTACATTGTTTCCATGCTATACATTGATGTATTGAGAAAGAAATCATATGCCCAAGGAAAAAAAAATATAAGGGATAGCAAAATTATACAATAAGATAACATTTTGTTGTGCCTTTTTTTAAAACTAAAGGTAATAGGCTTTGGTCTTTGTTCAAACTCCTCAATTCTTTCTCTGGATACAGATGGTATTCTCCATCTCAGATAACCCAAAATTGTCCCTGATTGTTGCACTGATGGAATGAGCAAGTCCTTAAGATTGATCATCAACCCCATGATACTATTATGATATACAGTGTCCTTCTGGTTCTGCTCATCTCACTCAGCATCAGCTCATACATATCTTTCCAGGCTTCTCTGAATTCCCATCCCTCCTGGTTTCTAATAGAACAATAATTTTCCATAATGTACATATACCACAATTTGTCCAGCTATTCCCCAACTGATGAATATTCACTCAATTTCCAATTTTTTTTGTGACCACAGAGATGCTATGAATATTTTTGTACAAGTGATTTTCTTTTACCCCTTTTCATGATTTCTTCAGGGTATAGACCTAGCAATAGTATTGCTGGATCAAAGGGTATGTACATTTTTATTGTCCTTTGGGCATAATTCCAAATTGTTCTCCAGAAAGGTTGGATGAGTTCACAGCTCCACCAACAACTTCATTACCAGTTGTAAACCACATAGTGATTAACAATTATTATACATCTACTGTGTGCTAGTGTTTAGGATGAAGTGGAGTAGGAAGAAATTAGAGTCAGGTAGATCAATTAGAGGCTGCTGGAACATTCTAGGTGAAGGGTATTGAGGATAGGGTAAACTCCTTAACTTTTTAGGATTGTGGACTTTTTTAGATGATCTCCAATATCCTTTACAATTTTCAAAGAAATCTATAGTTGAAGATAATTGCAATGTTTTTTATTAGAAGAGTAAGCACTGGGAAGATGTGGGGTCTTGTGGGTCAGTCATTATCAATTGTGTCCAACTCTATATGGACTCTGAAATATAAATATGAGAAAATATTCTGATACACAGTAATGACCGCCATGAGTTTGGCCTTAAAAATAATTAAATTAAACGTATTTTATCTCCAGAGTTTTATTTCAAGAAAGAATAAAACAATTAATTTAACATGTACATGTATTAATATCTCTAAATTATTAATATTTCTCTAAACTGACTAATTTTGCATACATGGGAGCCCAGCTAGGAAACCAGACCCAAAATGGAGTTTTAGAAAGGGGTTCTTATATGATTCCACTATTAGAAGGCAGAATCTGAAAAAGCTGTCTCTAGAGCTTATTTATTTATTTATTTTTAGTGGGTTTTTTTGCAAGGCAAATGGGGTTAAGTGACTTTCTCAAGGCCACACAGCTAGGTAATTACTAGGTGTTTTGAGGTCACATTTGAACTCAGGTACTCCTGACTCCAGGGCTGGTGCTCTATCCACTACGCCACCTAGCTGCCCCACCTCTAGAGTTTATTAAGGGGAAACTATATAAATTGTCTGTCTTGAAAGTAACTATCAGTGCTCATGAGTTCTTTGAAAATTGTAATGTATCATAGTATTGATCATAGCAGCTAAATCTTTCACAGTTGATCATCAGTACATAGTATTATTTGTTACCATATTTAATTGGTAGGCATTTTCTCAATTTTCAGTTCTTTGTTGGCACAAAAAGAACAGCAATAAATAGTTTTGTATTTATAAATCCTTTCCTTTTTCTCTGATGACTGAGATACAGACCTAGTAGTAGTGTTCCCAGGACAAATGGTTTGTGTAGCTTAATAGACATTTGGACATTGTGAGGAATGTGGGGGTGTTTGGTTTCCACAAGAATGTGAAGGGAGATTGTTAATTTACATTACAAAGACTGGGGTCTGCCTGTATTGGTGCCTATGGGCAGGTATGTGAGTGTAAGACAAATGACTTATCTCCAACCTGATCAAAACCTGAGATTAGATCATGTCTGCCCCATCTAGTTCTGAGTTTACCTAGGGTCTCTATCCTTTTTCTTGTGCCTGCTCAAGGAGGTTACTGTTCAGCCCCCTGTGCTCATTAGTATAATGAGCAGGGTGGGGAAGTTTGGAGGTGAATGTATCAATTAGATTGTGACCCTGGCCAATAATTGGCATAAAGGGGGATAAACAAGCTTTTCAAACTACATATAATACCCAGCATTGCTGTGATATGGGACCCCTTTCCATAAGAGATGGATCAATAAAAGATAGTTTAATCACTCTGGACTAAGTATTTATAATAATGAACCATTGATAACAATTAGATACAAATTGTTCTCCAGAATGGTTGGATCAGTTTACAATTTCACTAACAATGCAGTATTGTGCTATTTTTCCACATGCTCTCTAGCTTTGGTCATTTGCCTTTTCTTTCGTGTTAGCCAATCTGATCAATATAAAATGGTATCTCAGAGTTATTTTAATGTTCACTTTTTTAAATTTTAGTAATTTTGAGCATTTTTCTTATGACTACTGATAACTTATTTTTTCTTTTGAAAACTGTTCATATCCTATGTCTATTGGGGAATGGCTCTTATTTGTATAAATTTGGCTCACTTCTCTAAGTATTTTAGAAATGAGAACTTTATCAGAAAAACTTGCTGTAAAATTCCCCTTTCCTTCCTTTCCTAGTTTCCTGCTTTTCTTCTAATTTTGGCTATATTGGCAAAGAACTGAATGTTAAATTTTCAGTCTGATCATTTATGTCTCAGAAACTGGTAAATGCTATTAATCAATTTATTGTTTTTTATTGTTTAGATTTGAGAAAATGAAGAAAAATGTTAATAATATATGCTTAAAAGTATGTTGTAGGGTGGTTAGGTGTCGCAGTGGATAAAGCACTGGCCCTGGAGTCAGGAGTACTTGGGTTCAAATCTGGTCTCAGCACTTAATAATTACCTAGCTGTGTGGCCTTGGGCAAGCCACTTAACCCTATTTGCCTTGCAAAAACCTAAAAAAAAAAGTATGTTATATTCACTTTTTTTTTTGTGGGAGAGCCTGTTGTTAAATATCCACCAGAATATACCTAAGTAGTTATTTAAGTTTTGAATGCTTCATTTCCTATAACTGCAAATTTGGATGAAGAGAGGTAGTATGTCTTAAATCAAACTGATTGATTAATAGGTTATCAATCACATTACCAATATTTTGACAGAACTGGAGCCAAAACTCTGATTTATTGTTCTTTTCACTGGATCACATTGTATATATAAAATACTCAATGTTAGATCTAGCAACTATTTCATTTCTAAGTAAATATAAATTATTTTAATCTTTGGCTGGCAAATTGCTATTACTGCAAAGTCTAGTTGGCAGTTCTCACTTGATCTTTTTCTGCAAATGTTTTTTTCAAAAGAAATGACAAATTGCCCTATGTCTAAAGTTTCTGTGGTTGTTCTTTCACCCCTGACATCTAAATTAGTACAATATTTCTTTTGAAGCCTTCCCTGATGATTTTTATAGTCTGACTTCCCAGAAAAAAATATCCATTAAGTTGGCATTCAGCAACTACATTTCATATTATCTCAATGACAAGTAGTTGTTTGGATACCTTTCCTTCTTTTCTTTAGTCAACTCTCCACCCTTCCCCATCTCCCATTGGCCTTCCTTTGGGTACATTAGTTAAATCAAAAGGTTGCATCACTATCCTAGAAATACCTTTGCTCCTTCCTTCCAGAATTATCCAGTGTAGTTATAGTGACTGAATTTCATAGATAGTTGAAAATAGAAGAAATATTAGATATAATCAAGTCCAATTTTCTCAACTTATAAATAAGAAAACTGAAGTTCAGAGAGTCCAAGGGCAAAGAGTTAGAAAAATAACAGAGCTGGGATCTGTTCTCTAGATTTTTAGTCCACACAGTCACTCTCTACTGCTTTATATTTATACTTCCTATTCTGTTTCAATACCATTACATTCTGGTAAGGGAATAGCACAAGACCCATTTTTTTTTTAATGTGCAGGGATAGTATGTTTGGGAGAATTCATAATTATTGAGCCTATAATTATTATCTCCTATAGTTCTAGGCTTTTTCCTAGCTTTAATTGTTGCTTTTTAGATTGTGCTATTTATTGTCCTTCATTTTCCATATTGATATCCAATTGGAATTCCATTGCTTCCCTCTCTATTCCATTCCATCCATTGCTGCACATAATCTTAACTGTCAGTCTTTTATAGACATTCAACATTCTTGAATGTTTAGTAAAATTCAAATCCAATAAACATTTATCAAACTCTTAGTATGTTCTTGGAACTGTAGTTCATATTACTCATGGATTCTCCCAACATCACTTAGAGATAATTTGTTGTTGTTGGGTCATTTTTAACTCATGTTCAACTCTTTTTGACCCTATTTGGGATTTTCTTGGCAAAGATACTAGAGCAATTTGTCATTTCTTTCTCTGGCTTATTTTACATATGAGGAAACTAAGGCAAACAAAGTTAAGTGACTTGCCCAGAGTCATACAACTAGTAAGTGTCTTAATTTTTGTTTAAACTCAGGTCTTTGTAATTCCAGGCCTGGCACTCTATTCATTGTACCACTTGTCCTAGAGAAAAAGTCTTACCTCATAGATATAATTAGGTGAAGATTTTAAAAAAATTAAATCTAGTATTTAATGGGACATGTCCGTTCAATAGCTCTTCATACTTTTAAGATATGATTTCTTTGACTTATTCTAAATTATTCATTCATTTATTTTTAGCATTAAAATTTTTTTTGAGTTACCAATTCTCTCCCCCTTTTCAGTCCCTCCCCCATCCATTGAGAAGACAAACAATATGGTATCAATTATACATGTGAAGCATGAAAAATATTTCCATAATAGCCATGTTGCAAAAAAGAAAGAAAAATAAAGTAAAAAAGACTTCAATTTGTACTATTTATTAGTTTTCTCTCTGGGTGGATAGCATTGGAATTGATAAGACTATATTTTGAAGAATGTTCAGAAGAAAGCATAATTAGAGATCATTTTATACAATGACTACAATAATAAAAATGAATATAGTTATAAAGACAGTTGAGTTCAGATTAAATGCAATAAATGACAAATCTTAGTTCCAAGGGATAGATGATAAAATATGGTTCCCAGTTTGTGGTAAAGAGGTAGGGAACTAGGGTTGCCAGATACAGTTACTATATTGACTCATTTACTGTTTTTTCTTTTTTTACAAAGGAAAGTTCTGTGGGGGCAGTGCATATTAGTGATTGTGGCATAAAGTATGAAGCTCTTCAATAAAAAAAAGGAGTAGCAATGAGGTAAACAGAAAGACTTAAAACTTACTTGAGGAATTATTAACAGAGCCACAAAAATGACTTATTTAACTAGTGAATACTTGAATTGATTTAGCTGTAATCCTTTGAATTAATTTAGTTTTCATATTTTTTTTTCAATTATTCTCTCATTGCTCTGAAGGATACTAGAACTGGAAGCTTCATTTGACCTCGTTTTGTTTCCTCATAATCCCTTCCAGCAGCTTTTATCTTTGCACCAAATCTTACAAATTGCACCAATTTATCCTTAAGCATGTCTCTTCCAAGGCAAATGTATATCCCAATCTATTTTCCCTATCACAGTGAATATGTTCCCTTAGAACTTTCTCTCTTACATAAATATGTAAAGAGTGTTGCAAAAATTTTTAATATGACTTTGGCGACATCCTCTAGAATGGCAGTTCATATCTGGAGAATCACCGAGTCACAGAATTTTGAACGTTGGAAGGCATCTTAACCAATGTTTCTGGCCAGAAACTGAGAGATTTTCCCTCCCAGATTGATTCTACTGAGAAATAAGTCATCTTTTTCCTCCATTATTACTTAACTTTAATTATTGAATTGTTATTAACCTCACACAAACTGAAACCTGGAAAAGACCTTGGTTTTAAAAAAGGCCATGGTCTCCCATTACATCTAGGTTCATAAACAGTTCTCTTGACCTATATCTTGCCATTGCACTACAATAACTCTGGAGGAGAGGGTGAGACTGATGACTTTGCATGACCCTGCTTCACTCAGATCCAATTTACTTTCAAGTCAAGACATTACCCTCTTCCTATCATTGGTCCTCTTTAAGAACAATGGACAAATAACAGCAATAATAAATCAATATTATTTGGTTGAATTCTTATTATAACAATATCAGAAAAGTGGTCATCCAATGTCTTCTTGAAGATCTATAAGGTCTTCAAGTGTTTATATATACATAATATTTTATACTTCTAGTGTTTTCCTCTCAAAAAAACCCTGAGAAATAGAGTTCATATATAATTGTCTTCATATAATCAATCACAATGAGACTGAGGCCCATAAGGATTATTCCCACAGCCAGGATTCCATACCAGGTCTTCTGGTACCAAGTCCTATATTCTTGACTTTACACTATAATGCCTCATTTTTATGTGTACTTTTATTATTCATTTCCATTTCAGTTATTTGCATGTTGTCTTCCATATTACAGTTATCCCTTCTGCATTTTGAATTTCCCTTTGGTGATTTCAATATATAGCAGGTTGGCATAAGAAATTAAATGGGAATATGGGGTGAGTGGTGCAGAAGTCATAGATAACTTGTGAAGGCCAGATGATTCAGAAAAAGTTTAGAAACTTGAAAATGCACAAAATATATGTATATTATTGCATAATATCAATATTTATTATCTTAAAGCCATAAATAGACATAATTTCTTTTTTTTAAAGTTAAAATATGACCAAATACTTAATTCAAAATTTACAATAGATACTGTAAAGAAAAAAAAAATAAAACAGAAAAACATTCAGATATCTTCTTTGATACAAAGGGAGAACCAAAAATCTTTTGGGGGAATTTTCCAGCTCTCTGGAGTGTCATGCTCTCCCCAACCATGTAGATTGTGAGCTCCTTGAGAGCAGGGATTGCCTCTTTTTGCCTTTCTCCAATGCTTACTGTAGTGACTGATACATAGTAGAAGGTTAATCAATATTTGCTGATTACAAAGCTTCTGAGTCTTCTTCAACTTCGACAAAATGAGAGAAATCCACTGCAGATGAAGTGATTCACGAGTGCTTGTGCACTAGTCAGCTCTGATGTCATTGCCTGCCCTGAAAAGGTCAACAAAATTGACCTACCTTGAGATTACAGAGTATAGTTGTTTAAACTATTGTTTATAGATTTTTCATAAAGAATGCTATAATTCTTAGAAGTTACAGAAACTTAAGACATAAAAACAAATGCATATAGGGTTTTTTGGTAAATTTTAAAATGTATCTTTTAAACAAATACAAAATGAGAAAAGAAAGGGAAAAATTGCCATGTACATAGCAGAACATAAAAAATATTCAATATAAAATAATAAATTTTCATTTCAAGAAAACCTATAAAATAATCTAATAAATGTAGACCTATAATAAATACTGCACATTATTTCCCAAGCTGTCCAGCTTTTCTTTGCTTCCCTGAAGGTTTTCATTTGTTCTCACCTGTGTACTTCTTACTTTATTTTTTTTACCGCTCTCCTGAGCCCTTCCCCCTACTCTAAAGAAGGCTACAATTAAGCACAGAGATTATATATGTATATATATTTGTATGTATGTAAGTGTATATGTGAATACATGTGTACATTTATAAGTAGCCATTTATATGTGTGTATATATGCATATGTATGCAATAAACATATACATATGTATACATGGTTATTTATGAGTATACACATGTATACTCATACACATATATGTAAGACCATACTGTGATTATTTCCATTTGTCATCTGTTTCTCTAAAGGTGGATAGCATCTTCCTTCTTAAGTCCAAATCCTTTTTTTAGTTTTTTTTTGCAAAGCAATGGGGTTAAGTGACTTGCTCAAGGTCACACAGCTAGGTAATTATTAAGTATCTGAGGCCGGATTTGAACTCAGGTACTCCTGACTTCAGGACCAGTGGTCTATCCACTGTGTCACCTTAGCCACCCCCTTAAGTCCAAATCTTATCTGAGTCCAAGTTAATTAATCAGTTCATTATCCTAACTTAGTTATCTCCTATCTGATAGACTGTCCATGAAATTTATCCCCCCATTTTCTTCATTCCTTCTATTCTTGGCTACATGGGTTTTATTTATACAATAAAATTTTAATTAGAAATAATCAAAATTAAACATTTTATATTTCAAAATACCCTATAATACAGTTTAAGGCCTATTACTGCTGAATCTGTTTCCTTAAAGATGTTTTCCCTTGTTTCTTTGAAGTTCTTTACCTTTAGTTCTTCCAAGTGAACTTTATTTTTTTAAGTAAGATTTTTTGTAACTTAATTTGAATGGTATTGAATAAATAGATTAATTAGGTAAATTGTCTTTTTTAAACTGCCTTGGCTTTACATATCTATAAGTAATAAATATTGCTTCAATTATTTAGATCAGTTTTTACTTATACTAATAGTACTTTATGTTTATCTTCATATAGTTCCTATGTCTAGGTTTTGAAGGAGGCATTTAATAAACAATTGTTTTGAACGGTTTGGACTGGATTAGGTATCACTAGACTGACTATATTTGATGTTCTTAAATGTTCTATTTGACAATGGGATAATCATTCAAATCTTTAATCCTTTGATATGTCAACATATACAGCTTTGTACATCTATTATGTGCTAACTACTCTATGGAGTGCTGAGGACAGGCAAAAGCAGAGTCCCTGTGCTTATAGAACTCATATTCTAACAGGGTAGCCATGTCAACAATGTCCTTGCAAAATATAAATGGCATGAATGGGAGATAAAACAGAGGGAAGCCACTAGAAGTGAGTGTGGAAGAAAGAGGAGGAGAACCAAGAAAAGCATCTTTAAGGAGGCAGGATTTGAGATGCCTTGTAGGAATCCAGGGAAGGCAGAAGGTAGAGATGAGGAGTGAGACCATTCCAGGCAAGGAGGATAGCCAGGGAATAGGCATGGAATTGGGAGGAGTGTTGTATATGAAGAATAGGAAGGTCAGTGTTGCTGGATCAGAAAGTAAAGTAAATCATATAAATGTAAAGATTGGAAGCATATTGGTTGTAAAGATCTTTAAAAGCTAAAGAGATTATATAATTGAGCCTGGAGGTAATAGGGAACCGTTGCAGTTTATTCTGAAGGACAACAGCATGATCAGATCTATTTTTTAAAAATATCACTTTGGCAGTTGAATGGATGATATAACAGAGAAGGGAGAAAGCTGAGACAGGGAAACCAATCAGAAGGCGATTGCAGTAGTCTGAATATCAGTACCTACAACTATATATTGGATGATGTCCTAGTGGATATGCAAAACTTGGAATCAGTAAGATCCAGCCTGAGACTGTGAGATACTGAGCAAATCATTTAACCTCTTTGTGACTCATCTATAATAGAAGGCTTTCTAGGACATACCACTTACTCATTTTTATTGGACTTTCTTTACCATTCAGATAGAAAACTCTTTATTCTGGAAGCTCACTCCACCTTGGACTACATCTGACACTGAAAGTACTCTGTGAAGCCTTTACCTTCTGATTGATGGGTTTCTCTCAGAGCCTCCAGTTTAAGGAGTCCCAGACCAAATATGTCTTCATCTCTTTCCAGATTGCATACCTGGTTTATGTCCACAGGACTTTCTCTATCATGTCCCCAACTTCTCCACTCTTCTCTCCTTTTTACGTGTTGTCTTCCCCAATTAGTATAACCAGTCCTTGAGGGTAGAGATTGTCTTTTTTCTGTATCTATTTATATTCCTAGTACATATGTAGTACGTAGTGATACATATAGTGCTTATTTAATAGGTGCTTGACATTCATTTCATAAATGAAAATAGTAATAGATTTACCTTATAGGATTCAAATGGATGTAAAGTACTCTGAAAACTTTAAAGCATTATATGTTTGAGCTATTGCCATTATATTCTAGTTATTAAGAAGAAAAGTAATGTTAATTGATGTAACTCAGTTTTTTATGGCTAATACTTGATATTATATCTAAGAATGTAATTGACAATTTATAGTAGCATTGAAAATAATTAATGCATACATAATAGGAATATTTGCTTATGCAATTTCTTTTTAATTATATATTTGCATCTCTGTACCAACTAGCACAATTCATTATACATAGGTGCTTAGTATTTGTGATTGAAATAATAATAATAATAATAATAATAATAATGTTTTGAATCAAATCCAGCATATATTTTCATGATAGATTTCATTTTTTTCCCTTTTGCACCAGATCTGATTTTATCAGGACAATGATTTCCAGGAAAGACATTTACTCTACTTGTATAGGACTCTCATGAAGAGGTAACCCTTCTACCTGCCATAGCAAACCCATCCATGTGCTCTCTGCATTTTCATTGACTATTCCCTATTCTTAGAATCCACTCCCTCCTGCTCTCTACCTCCTGTCTTCTCTGGCTTCTTTCATGCTGCCTTCCATAAAAGACCTTCCCTGATGTCCACTTAATCCTACTTCAATTCTTCTGAGATTCTCTTCAATTTATCCTGTCTATATCTAGTATTGTTTTTCTGCCCCCCCCACCCCCTGTTAGATTGTAAACTCCTGGAGCATAGGGACTTTTTTTTTGCCTTTCTTTGTATCCTCAGTGCTTAGTATAGTGACTAGCTCTTAATAAATGTTGAATGACTTGACTATATCCATCCTCGATGCCATCCTTTCTCATCTTCTCCAGCAGATTGCTTCTACTCTCATTCCCATTCTTTCTTTCATCTTGAATTTTTCCCTATCTGTAGCTTTCTTCCTCCTTACAAACATGTCCATATTTCTCTTATACTTAAAGAACCATCATTTGATTCCACAGTCTCTATCCATGTAGTGGGGTAGAGCACTGATTTTGAAGTCAGGAGGACCTGAGTTCAAAATCAGCCTCAGACACTTACTAGTTGTGTGACCTTGATAAGTCACTTAAATTTGATTATCTCACATCTAGTGGTAGCTCCAGTCATCCTGATTCATGTCTGACTACTGGACCTAGATGACTCTGGAGGAGAAAGTGAGGATGGTGACTTAGCACAGTACCCTCTCACTCAAGTCCAATTCATGTGCATGTCATGGTATCATGTACCTGATGTCATGGTCTTTTTTTAAGAATGAAGGACAAACATCATCTTATGTCTCACCTTACCTTTTCTGCTGAAATCCATGAGAAAGCTATCTATAATCAGTTACCTCCACATGCTCTTCTCTTATTTTTTTAAAATCGTCTGCATTTTGACTTCTGACTTCATCAACAGTTTCACAGAAAACTGTACTTTCCAAAGTTCCCAGCGATCTCTTAATTGCCCAAACTTTTTGCCCTTTCTTAATTCTTTCTTCTTGACTTCTTTGCTACCTTGGCATTATCACCTCTTTATTTTGGATATTCTCTTCTCTTTAGATTTCTGTGACATTACTTTCTCCTAGATTCCCTCCTACCTATCCAACCCTCCTCAGTCTCCCTTGCTGGTTCTTTATCAAAATCAGTACACTAATTGTGTCAGCCTGCTAAGATTTTTTTTCCCCTGGGGTCCTCCTCTTTTCTCTTTCTTGCTTGGTGATCTTCCCAACTCCCATAGATTTAATTACCATCTCTATTTAAATGATGTTCCAATCTATGTATCTAGCCCTACTTTCTTTCCTGAGCTCATTCTCAAATCACTAACTCTCTTTTAGATATTTCAAACTTGATGTCTTGTAGACATCTCATATTCAACATGTCTAAAACAAAAGTTATTATTTTTTCCCACTTTCCCAACTTCCCAACTCTTTCATCTTTTAAACATTCCCTGTTACTGTCCAAGGCACCATATACCCAATTGACCTCTCTTACATTCTCTCCACATGTCCAATATTATACCAAGTCTTGTTTGTGCCTTCACATCATTTTTATATTTCTTCTCCAATCACACAGCCACTATCTCATGCCTAAACAACTGCAAAAGCCTTTTGGTTGGACTCCCTACCTCAAGTATCTCCCCTCTTTAGGCCATTCACGAGTCTAGCTCCACTCAGTAGCCACAGTGCTTTTCCTAAAATTAAAGTTTTATCCTTCCCCTCTCAATAACCAAGAGTAACTCCATTATTCCAAAAAAATCAAAAATAAAAGCTTCTGTTTAGCTTTTGAAGCTTTTTTTTTTTTAGAACCTGGACACAAACTATTATTTTCCAGTTTTTTAAAATTGATTCCTCTCCATCCCCTTAATGTGTCTTTTCACTGGCTATCCCTAATTCTTGGAGTGTTTTCCCTCCTCAGTGCTGCCTCCTGGATTCCCTAGAGTCCTTTAAGACAGCTCATATACATCTTCTGAAGAAAGTATAGCCATAATGTTTTGTATTTTGTTTTTCTCAATTAGAATATGAGGTTCCTGGAGGTAAAGCCTATGGTATTATTTGTTTGTTTGTTTCTGCTTTTCTTTGTATCCTAGTGCTGTTGTCTGAAGTATAGTAAACTCTAAATAAATGTTTTTAGAAGACATTGACAGTTTCCCTGTCATTTATAGTTTAGAGAGTTACCTGCAACAGTCTTGAAAAGAATGGTTAAATGACTTGCCCAAGGTCACATATCCAGGGGCTTGAACTCAGGTCTTCCTGATTTTCACTTCAATTCTTTACCTACTCTGACACATTGAATGTCTGTTTTCAGGATGCTTTGCATTAGTTAGTTTAGATTAATGATGCTGTTTGTTTTTGAAGAGGACTATGACATCAAGGAGGTGATGCCCTGACAAGCATCTGAATTGAATATGAGTGAGAGGGTGCTGTGCTGTTACCAGCCTCACTTTCTCCTCCAGAGCCATCTGGGTCCAGTGATCAGATATGAACCAAGACAACTGGAGATGGTGGTGGATGTGAGGCAATCAGGATTAAGTGACTAGTCCAAGGATATACAGCTAGTAAATATCTAATTTCTAATGCCAAATTTGAACTTGGGTCCTCCTGTTTCCAGGGTTCCTTCTCTGTCCACTGTGCCACCAATATGTTTTGCTTGAAACTCCTCATATTAAATTTGTAAAAATACTTTCAACTTTCAGGGTTCTGTGGATTTCACCTGTGTATGCCAACTCCTGCCATCTGAACAGATTGTAACCCTCTCCATGCAATAGTAAATGTGTTCTTAACTTTCTGTGGCCAAAAATGTCAACATCTGGCAGCCAGACTCCTGATAATGAACTTCCCTACATTTAGATTAGTAACTTCTTAGAATGCACATAATCCAAACCCCATCCCATTTTTTTAAATTTTTATTAAAGATATTTGAGTTTTACAATTTTCCCCCAATCTTGCTTCCCTCCCCCCACCCCCACCCCACAGATAGCACTCCGTCAGTCTTTACTTTGTTTTCATGTTGTACCTTGATCCAAATTGGGTGTGATGAGAGAGAAATCATATCCTTAAAGAGAACAGAATTCTCAGAGGTAACCAGATCAGACAATAAGACATCTGGGGTTTTTTTTTCCGAATTAAAGGGGATAGTCCTTGTACTTTGTTCAAACTCCACAGCTCCTTATTTGGATACAGATGGCACTCTCCTTTGCAGACAGCTAAAAATTGTTCCCAATTGTTGCACTGATGGAATGAGCAAGTCCTTCAAGGTTGAACATCACTCCCATGTTGCTGTTAGGGTATACAGTGTTTTTCTGGTTCTGCTCATCTCACTCAGCATCAGTTCACGCAAATCCCTCCAGGTTTCCCTGAAATCCCGTCCCTCCTGGTTTCTAATAGAACAATAGTGTTCCATGACATACATATACCACAGTTTGCTAAACCATTCCCCAGTTGAAGGACATTTACTGGAGTTCCAATTCTTTGCCACCACAAACAGGGCTGCTATAAATATTTTTGTACAAGTAATGTTTTTACCCTTTTTCCTCATCTCTTTAGGGTATAGACCCAGTAGTGGTATTGCTGGGTCAAAGGGTATGCACATTTTTGTTACCCTTTAGGCATAGTTCCAAATAGCTCTCCAGAAGGGTTGGATGAGTTCACAACTCCACCAACAGTGTAATAGTGTCCCAGATTTCCCACATCCCTTCCAACAATGATCATTATCCTTCCTGGTCATACTGGCCAATCTGAGAGGTGTGAGGTGGTACCTCAGAGAAGCTTTAATTTGCATTTCTCTAATAATTAATGATTTAGAGCATTTTTTCATATGGCTATGGATTGCTTTGATCTCCTCATCTGTAAATTGCCTTTGCCTATCCTTTGACCATTTGTCAATTGGGGAATGGCTTTTTGTTTTAAAAATATGACTCAGTTCTCTGTATGTTTTAGAAATGAGTCCTTTGTCGGAATCATTAGTTGTAAAGATTGTTTCCCAATTTACTACTTTTCTTTTGATCTTGATTACATTGGTTTTATCTGTGCAAAAGCTTTTTAATTTAATGTAATTGAAATCATCTAGTTGGTTTTTAGCGATGTTCTCCAACTCTTCCTTAGTCATAAACTGTTCCCCTTTCCATAGATCTGATAGGTAGACTAGTCCTTGATCTTCTAATTTGCTTATAGTATTGTTTTTTATGTCTATGTCCTGTAACCATTTGGATCTTATCTTGGTAAAGGGTGTGAGGTGTTGATCCAATCTAAGTTTCTTCCATACTAACTTCCAATTATCTCAGCAGTTTTTATCAAAGAGGGAGTTTTTATCCCAGTGGCCAGACTCTTTGGGTTTATCAAACAGCAGATTACTATAATCCTCTCCTGCTTTTACACCTAGTCTATTCCACTGGTCCACCACTCTATTTATTAGCCAATTCCAAACAGCTTTGATGACTGATGCTTTATAAAATAATTTTAGATTGGGTAGTGCTAAGCCACCTTCGTTTGCATTTTTTTCATTCAGCTCCCCATCCCATTCTTAAAGCCTTGATAGAAGCCTTTAAAGAATTCAGGATTGCCTCCCCATCACAATGAGGCACTAGAGAACTTCCAATGGAAGGGTTTTAAAAAATTAAAACAAATTCCACACCCTAAGATAAATGTATTCAAGGTCAATATTCAAGACTGCTATGCTTATGGAATGACTTGGTAGCTTCTTAGCACTGTCCCTCCAAATTGAAAAGTTCTAAGTGCACAGTGTATTTTAGGAAGGATAAATCAAAAGAGGTACTGTCTTTGTGAGAACAGAAATTATCTTACAGCAAAATAGCTGAATTTCCAATTTAATTAGCATAAACTCATTTATCATCTTGATAGCTTATCTTAGTTCAGTAGAACAAATGAACCATCCCAATTCCCTATGCCAAATTTTTATACTTAGAAAAAATTGACCATTTGCAAAATCTGATATATTTACTACTATCATCCATTCTATTTCTTGTCATATTCCTTCTCTCCTACTGTTACCCATATCACTAGACTAAAAAAAGCATCACTCTGCAGTTTTTCACCAAAAGTTTCCCCCTACCAAATTCCTATAAAATTGAACTGTAGAGAGAGAATTCTGGGAAATTTCTTTCTACTACCTTACTTGATTGTCTGTTTTTTTCCTTTGGGCCTTATAGACATAATTATGGCATTGCCTTGATCTATAAATTTGATTTTTTTCTCTCATTCTTACTAATATTATTTCTACCCCTTTCATCTTCTTTCTTCTTTTAACTATAAGATTAATTTCTTCTTTCAAATACTCTCATTTTAATTCATTCTCTCTTCATTACTTGGCTCAGCCTTGTTACTTTCCCTTTCAGTATTTGTCCCTCTTCTCTATTTTTGATTTGCCGAGCATTTTTAAAAAAAAAATTATTTATTAAGGTGATGGCTTTAAGTGACTTGCCCAAGGTCACACAACCAGGTAATTTGCAGAGCATTCATAGGAAAATCATTTAGATTTTTTCTGCCTCAATATAAAACAAAAGATAATAGGTTCATTATTTGATAATTAGTAAATCCCTCAGGACAATGTAAGCTTCTCTGGCACAAGAATTATTGTTTATATCCCCAGCACCTAGCATAGGCTTCCTATACAATACACCTTTAACAAATGATTGTTGAATAGAATTGAATTGATAATGCTTTTAATTTGTCCTGAAAAATCTGATTAGGAAAGCAGGAAACCTATTCACTATATAGACAAATGCTGCTTGAATAACATAACACATTTGTGAGATTTACAGTTTGATATTAGTCATGCTTACAATAAATAATGTAATATTTCTTTTTATTTTGTCTTCCCATGTTACCTCAATAGCTCCCAAGCTATTTAGAACTTTCAAATGAAATGAGTGGATTGCTCCTTTATGTATAAGTCTCCCTCTCTCACATCTTCAACTGGATACTTAAGTAGTTTGACATCTAGGAGATAAGACTTTGGAAGAAGGTGAAATATGATGCTTAAATCCTACTCTTCCCTGCCTCTTATGAATAGGGCCATCTCTAACCCTGTGCATGCCTCCCCCACCCCCAATCAGAAGCATGTACCAACTCTCAAGTTTGGGTAGTACATTTCAAAAAACTCTCTTCAGACAAGGTTACTCTCATTTTCATCTAAGAATCACCCACACCTGGTGTTGTACTTGGTAAATCATTAACCTTTAATAAATGCTTGATGCATTGATTCCCCAGACTTAACCATCAGTCTCAGGATAGATGGAATCAAGGCTTCAGAGCCAAGTAGTTCAGACCCTAAACCCCCTTGTCCCAAGGTCTTGCAAAGTACAAGACCTCCCCTTGATCTGAAGAATAATTTGCTTTCTCTGTTGGCAGGTCTGAGAAAAGAACTCAGCCAGAGTTCCTGCTGCTCATTATGTTAATCTTCTCCCATCAAGGCCCTGACAACATCATTTGTTGGTTGAATTGACATTGGCAGCAAAGCCTGCAGAGTTGAGGTTTGGGATTTTTTTCTCTCTTTTGTGTGTTAAATGAGAAATACAATCTAGTTCCAAACATTTTCTTTCCCTAGGCAAGTTACAGTGTCTTGATCTCTTTGTGCAAAAGTGAATGGATGATGGCTCAGAAAAATTATTTTTATTTTTTGGAAGTTTATTATACATTCTTAATATTCAAAGTTGTTAGTAAGATCACTGGACCCAGTTTTTTAAAGTGCAAGTTGAATGCTCTGGGTTGGGCATCTAATGCTTTAAAAAATCACCTATCAATTTTTTTTTCTATTAAAGATAAGCAGGGGCGGCTAGGTGGCATAATGGATAGAGCACTGGCCTTGGAGTGAGGAGTACCTGAGTTCAAATGCAGCCTCAGACATTTAATAATTACCTAGCCATGTGGCCTTGGGCAAGCCACTTAACCACATTGCCTTGCAAAAACTTAAAAAAAAAAGCAAACATAGAAAATCACAACCAAACTGCTGAGAAGTCAGTTCTTGAGGGAAACCTTAGCTTCTTTGCATTTAATTAGACTTCAGCAGCTCTCCCTAAAAAGGTCACCTAAAATTGGAAAAGGCAATTGATTCCAATTATGGAAATCTAACATTTGCTGAATTTTCTCTAACAATTATTTTCTCACATTTGCTCAGATTCATTCATCCCTATTGCCATCAGGTCAGTGACTAGCCTGAAATCTGGGTCTCTTAAGCAACCAAGCAAACATTTAAACATTCATTATTCATTATGGGAAGGAATTAAACTTCACTTCAGTTTCAGACCTGCTTCCAAATTGCAGGGTGTAAATTGTTTATGCCATTGTACAGGTCCTTATATATGCACTTTATGGGAAATAGAGTAAGAGTGATACAGGACTGGTCAAACCAGATGCATCAATGAACTATAGTGGGAATGGAGTGGGCTCCAGAAGTGAAGATGTATGGCCCAAGGACAAAGCTGATGTTTCAGGTAGAAGTGTGTGTGTGTGTGTGTGTGTGTGTGTGTGTGTGTGTCTGTGTGTTTGTCTAATATATGTGTGTGTGTGTGTGTGTGTGTGTGTGTGTGTGTGTGTATGTGTGTGAAGGGGGGGTTGCCTTGCCAACAGAAAAAGGTTCAAAAAGTGAATCAAATTCTAGGCCTGTCCTCTGCTTGGCCCTGTCTAATGACCAGCTGTTCTTTAAAGGTGTAAGGCTGCACATGTGATCTTGGGGAAATCCAATTAATTTTTTCCTGAGGGTCAACCATAAAATGGAGCTAGTGATGTGACAACTCAGGTGTGCATCTGAACATTGACTTGAAAGCCAGGTTGAAGAGATATCCTATGAACACTTAGATGTCATGAAAACAATCTCTTGACTTTATTGTTGAATATTCAGACTTTTATAACAAAACTAATCTCAGATGAAACCCAGCTGCATAGCTTCCCTGGTGAAATTTATGATATTTATCCTTGAAGTTTATAGACTTCCTTATCAGAAAGTTTCCCCCACACACCTCTAGATCCACAGAGATTTAGGTCAGGGTTCATTGGTGAGCCAACCAAACTGTTAATGAGCAAGACTACATGCTTATCCTTGGTTACTTTAGTTCCAGGGACATCTGTGTCCTCACTCCTATGGAAGCTGACTTTCAACAGTAATGCCTTTGCTCCCCGTGCAGAAGTTTCTTTTCAAGTAAATTCAATTTTAGAAGCTTTATTGGGGCAGAGCCAAGATGGTGGCATGAAGGCAAGAATTCCTGGAAACTCGTTCCCCCCCAAAACTCCAAAATCCAACAAAATATGACTCTAACCCAAATCTAGAGGGGCAGAACCCATAGAAAGACCATGACTTTATGAGAACCCAGGAAGAAATAAAACTGTACCAAAAATACAAAAAATTAGAGACAAAAATGTGAAATATCTCATTGGAAAAGCAACTGACCTTGAAAACAGATCCAGAAGAGATAATTTAAAAATTATTGGGTTACATGAAAATCATGACTAGGAAAAGAGCCTAGACTTCATTTTCCAAGAAATAATGCAGCAAAATTTCCCTGAGATCCTAGAAGCAGAGAGTAAAATACAAACTGAGGGAATTCACAGGTCACCTCCTGAAAGAGAACCCAATTCCTGGAAGGGATATTATAGCCAAACTCTAGAACTCCCAAGTCAAAGCTGCCAGAAACAAGCAATTCAACTACTGTGGCTCTGTAATCAGGATTACACAGGATCTGGCAGCATCTACACTGAGGGTTTTTAGGACTTGGAATATGATATTCCAGAAGGCAAAATATCTTGGTTTACAACCAAAAATCATCTACCTAGCAAAACTGAATATCCTCTTTCAGGGGAAAAGATGGATTTTCAATGAAACAGGGGACTTTCAAACTTTCCTATTGAAACAACCAGAGCTGAACAGAAAGTTTGATCTCCAAGTACAGGACTCTGGTGAACCATAGAGGGGGGTGGATGAGAAGGACTATCTATGAGGAACTTAATGATATTGAACTGTTTGTATTCCTGCACGGGAAGAAGATATTGATAACTCATATGAACTTTCTCATTTATAAGAGCTGTTAGAAGGAGCATATATAGACAGGGAACAGGAAGGAGTGGAATATAATGGCATAATATAGTGAAAAGATGAAGTCAATGAGTGGTAAAGGAAAGTACTGGGAGGAAGGGAATGGAGAGAAAGAATAAGTCAAGAAATTTCACATAAGAGTCAAGAAAAAGTTTTTGCAATGGACTAGAATGGGGAAAGGTGAGGGGGAATGAGTGAGTCTTCATTCTCATCAGAAATGACTCAGAGAGGAAATAATACATACACTTAAAAGGGTATAGAAATCTAAAATGAGACAAAAGGGATGGAATAAGGGGGAATGAGGGGGAGGGAAGGGGGGAGTAGGTGACAGAAAAGAGGGAAGATCATGGGAGAGGGTACTCAGATGCAACACACTTCTGAGCAGGGACCAGGTGAAAAAAAAGAGAGAGAAAATAGAACAAATGAAAGTGGGAAGGAATAGGGTGGAGGGAAATACAGCTAGCAACTGTGGGGAAAATATTGAAGTAACTTCTTTGGTGGACTTATGTTAAAGAAGGCAAGTTACTCCAGAGACAGAGCCATTGGAATCTGAACACAGACTGAAGTACATTTTTTTCTCTCTCATTATTCTTGAAGTTCCTCATCCCTTTGGGGGGAGGGGGGTTATGATTACTCTCACAAGATTATTGTAATAATATAAAATAAAATTTAAAAATGTAAAAAAAACCCCAAAGCTTTATTAATATTGGATTTATATTAATTTAGTTAAAAAACAATTTAAAAAGTTCCATAATGTAAAGTAGGAGTGGTATCCATTCCATCCCTTATAGATCCCTTGTATTTTGTCTTAACAGAGGATTATGGATCTGGTCTTTTGGGAAGAACTGGGAAATTATAAATGGAATAGAATGTCTCAGAAGCCTACTGTATTTGGGTTACATATTCCCCTTGGGACTTTGATATAATGACTCAAATAAGGCAAGCACAGGAATGAAATCCTAATGGCCTCCAAAGAGGAAACCTGGGGAATTGTGAGCCCAAAATGCCTTGAGTCAAGTCTAATCTCAGTATCTACCAACTGTGACACTGGATTAATTGGGTTAATACTCTTGCAGTGGCTAACTGGAAGGGATTTTGACAGCTACCCAAATGAAATCCCTACTATCACATACCATCCCTTTGCCTGAAGACCTCACGAGAGGAGGATCCTATCACCTCCAAAGGCAGTACGTTTCAGTTTTAGACAGCTTTAATCATTGGCATGGCTGGAGTTAGACATATCAGGGTTCAAAAAGACACTAGATGTGTCTGTATGGAACTGGAGAAAGAAACGGCAAACCACCTCAGTATATTTGAAACAAACCCCTTCTGCAAGTTGGTCTATGGAGTATTAAAGAGTTGAACATGATTGAAACAATTGAAGAACAACAAAAAATCATTAGGAAGTTTTTCTCAACAACAAGCCAAAATTTTCCAGTGTCCACCAGTTGCTCCTGATCTGTTCTTTAGGGAGACAGCACAAGTCTTCTAATACAAAGTAATTCTTCAAATACTTGAAGAAAACTATGTTGTCCATTCTTCCCATCCAAGCCACCTTTTCTCTTTCCCAAATGTCCCCAGTTTCTTTAACTGATTTTCACATTGGAAGAATTTGAAGGCCTTCATGATCCTGTCTACTTTCCTCTGGACTCCCTTCTCCTTATCAACACTCTTCTTAAACTGTGGGGTCTAGAACTGAACAAAGGTGAAATGTGATGAAGATACAACACACCTCCATGTTCTTCAAAACTATGCCTTTCAGTACAGGCCTAAATCCAGATCCAATGATAGATCATGGTACTAATAACTCTAGGCTCTTTAAGGCTGTACCAGCAGAGCACTAATTCTATTAGATCTTACTAAGGTAAAAAAAGCTCCAAGTATAACCCAGCAATGAACTCATATGTCTATTTTCTAAGGACTAACCTAAGAAAGATATCAGATGAAAGTTAGCAGGTGATAGATTTTTTTCAACCTTAACAGTTCTTAAAGACTGTCTACTCAGAAGAAATGGAAGCACTGTGGTCTTTACTTCTCAGGGAGACTCCACAACTGTGAAATCATAGATTCTTAAAAAAATAATGTTTCTCTTCCATGAATTTTTAGAAGTTTATCAAGGCAGTTGTGATGCTGAATAAGGCACCATCTATAAAATGTGTCTCCTCTTGGAGAGTCTCAGAGAGCACTGGGTGATAGATCAAAATAACCATCTTTCCAACTAGCCAGTGTAAAATGGGAAGCCTGACCAGAGGAATGTAGCAGCTTGGAATTCCCAAAGGGGTTAAGAACATTTGGGAATCTCTCCTTGACTTCATGCCCTCGTGCCTGTAAAGCAGCCAATCTATATTTTCCCTTCTAAATTCTAAAGAGGGAAGTCCTTTAAGTCCAGTGCCTTAACTGTAGACATACTGAAGCACTTCAATTACTTTAAATTATGGTGTCAATTTAGTTTACAGCAGAAAAAGGAAGAAACAAAAAGTGTTAAATCTAAACTGTAATATGATTAGACAATCTCAGATTTGTTCTGAGTGATAGTTTAAATCAATATGGTGTCTTGACCATAGTGGGTCCTTAATAAATGTTTATTTAATTGAATTGAATTTTATTGACTCAAATGTAGAAATAGTTATGGGCTGCTTTTTTTTTAAAAAGAGGTTTGAAAGCAAGTATACCACAAACCTTCTCAAATACCCAGTCTCTCTATTCCCTGCTAAAATAAATTGTATCACATCTTAGTTGCTGATTTAGTCATTTTGTTACTTTGGGAAATTTGATGAAATTAGTTTGGTACACAGCTCAGTTGGTGCCTAATCTGTCATATTATCAGAGGTGCCCCTGAAAGAGAAAGGGAGGCCACATCTAACTTTAGAACTAGAGAGAGATATAGGAAGAGTATCAAAGTGGCCACTGTTACTAATGGCACTGAAATAGCCTTGATAAGGACAGAAGGAAAGAAACCGGTCATGAGTCCAATGCTTTGAAGACCTAAATCTGTCAACATGTTAGCCCTGAAGAGTTTATCTGCAAACAGCTTCCAGAGCAATTGCAGATGATTATTATAGGATGACCCAGTTTTAAGCAGGAAGAGTCTACTACTTTCCAAAGTCTACAGCTAAAATCACTATATATATGCCTGACAGTTTGCTCTCTGGATTCCAAAGGACTTAAAAAGGTAATCATCATGAGACTATTACCAGCTGCAGAGGAAAGGGTCCTGTTAGGATTTCATTCCAGAGTTTGCCATATTGAGTCATTACATGAAAATCTTGAGTGGAGTATGTATCCTAAATACAGGAGGTCTTTGTAACATGTCATTCCATTTATAATTTTCCAATTCTTCTCAAAGATCAGCTCCATAATGCTTTATTAAGAAAAATGTGAGGGATCTAGAAAGGATGGAGTGGGCATCAAGGTCATACTTAAGCAAGTCTGTGACAGTTGGAAGTTGGTTTGGAGCTGCCTTAACTACTTCTTTTCATCTTGTGGCCTTTCTTTTCTTATGACAATTTTCTTCTTTCCCTTCTCCCCATTCTTCCCCCTTTTTTAAAACTCAAATTCTTTCTCTTTTGCCTCATAGCAAGACTTCCTAGTTATATAATTCTGACTCTCTGAGTCTCAGGCATCAGACTAGATATGGGAATCTTCACCTTTATTTTTGTGGGCAGTTAGGTGAAGTCAAGGACCTCTTCTCAGAATATTTGTTGTCTATATTTACAATGGAAGAAAATGCTAAATTTTAGTTGGAGGCTAATGAACAGAAAATATAATTTTCTTTTCTTATTCAAGTTCATAGACCTCCATCTTCTTGAAATCTATCTATAGATCCCTAAGGAATCTGAGATTAAGAATTTCTGGTCAGTAGGTAGATTTTGAGGTCCCTTCTAGCTCTAAATCTTATTCTTATCTGACCAACTCAATTTATAAAATATCATAAATTAAAGTTTAATATGGGATTATTTGATTATTTTTATATTCAAGAGGAAAAAATGGATTTTTCATCATGGTATGGCTCTTACCAAAAATGTTTGACTGTGACTTTTGTTTCTGTGAAATAGAATCATAAAATCTCAGAGTTGCAAGTCCCCAGTGAGACCATCTGGTCCAACTCTTACTTGAATAAGAATCAGTTTTAAATCATCTATGATAGTCTAATTTAGTAGAGCTACAAAGGCAAATAACCTTATTATCTCCTGAAATAGTCCATTTCACTTTTGGATAGCTCTGATTATTAGGAAAACTGAAATGGAAACTGAGGGAATGTCCATCAATTGGAGAATGGCTTAACAAACTGCAGTATATGTATGTGATGGAACACTATTATTCTATTAGAACCCAAGAGGAATGGGAATTCAGGGAAGCCTGGAAGGAATTTCATGAACTGATGCTGAGTGAGATGAGTAGAACAAGAAGAACATTGTACACCGTAACAGCAACATGGGAGTGATGATCAACCTTAATGGACTTGCTCATACCAACAGGGTAACAATCAGGCACAATTTTGGAATATTTGTGATAGAGAATGCCATCTGTATCCTGAGAAAGAATTGTGGAGTTTAAACAAAGACCAAGGACTATTAATTTTAATTTTAAAAAACTGTTGTCTTATTATGTAATTCTGCTATATCTCATACTATATGTTTCTTCCTTAAGGATATGATTTTTCTCTCATCACATTCAACTTAAATCAATGCATACTATGGGAATGATGTAAAGACTAGCAAACTGCCTTCTGTGGAGGGTGGGGGGAGAAGCAAGATTGGGGGAAAAATTATAAAATTCAAAATAAATAAAACCTTTTTAAAATTAAAAAAATGCTGACCCGAATCTATCTTTCTCCAGCTTTCACTCATTTCTACCCATAGATCTGTCCTTTAGAACAAAAGAAAACAATTATAATCCCTCTTCTACATGACAACTCTTTAAAAGATTGGAATATAACTAATGATTTCCTAAAATCTTTTCTTCTATGGACTAAAATTTTCACATTCCTGAGATTCAACAAAAAAGCATTTATTGAATACCTGTGGTGTTCCAAGAACTATTATCAATGTGTCGAGTGATACAAAATCATAAATGAAACAGCCTTTGACCCAAGGGAACTTCCATTCTAGAGGGGAAAGCAACATGTACACACATAAATACATATACACAAAATAATTTGGAGAAAAGTAATCAGAAAGAGGGCAGAGACTTGAAAGACCTTGGGTATTAGGTGACATTTTAAGCTAAGCTTTGAAGGAAACTAGGGATTCTAATTCTCATCCTAATATAGCATTGTTTGGGCACTTTCTTGCCACTATGTTCACTTTTGCTGATTGGTAAACATTTTTTTTTGGCAGCTGCCATATCTATATGTTTGATTTCTTCAGTCCACATTCAACTCCCCAGCTAAGACTTTACATTTGTTCCTATTTAATTTTATTTTGATAAGATTTGGACCATTTTTCTGGTCTGTTAAGATTTTCTCTGATCTCAGTCCTGTGATCTAACATAACTTGTTTTCACTCCCAGTTTCACATCAACCAGCAAATGTAATAAAGCCATCTATGCCTTCATCTGAAATGTTAATATATTTTTTTAAAAAATTGAACAGGAAAAGGGCCAAGACAAAATACTGGTAAATTCCAATAAAGACACCCCTGCTGATTGATGGTGATCCATTATACTGCTGTTTGGGTATCATTCAACCAGTTCCAAATCTATCTAATGGTGCTATCATTCATTCCACATCTACATTTTGTCCACAATTCTATCATGGCTAAAGCCTTGCTGAAATTCATATAGATATTGTTTTCTGGCATGATCCCGATCAACCATTCTAATAATCTGTCAAAGAAGGAAATTAGGCTATCTTGGCATAATATAATTGTTAGTAAACCTATGCTGACTCTAAATGATCACTTTTAAATTCTCAGGTCCCTTTAAATCTTCTTATCCACTCAGAAGATTCATTATGGAAAATGAATATTCAAGTTTAATGCAGAATGACTCATTCATTTGTGATTTCTCTGATTTTTGGAATAACTAAGGATCTGAGAAAGCCAGAGTAAGCCTACTTCAACCCTACTTAGTTTGTATCTACCTCTGTGAGGGATAAAGGAAAATAAAAGAGAAGCGTGATAGGTTTAGAGATACTTTCCTCCCTGAACTGAGTAGGCTGGGATATTTTGTGGTTTAGGAGCACAGCTTTATTGTAAAAATCATGACCTTAAAAAGTTCATCTAAATATATGCTAAAGTAACACCTGTGATATTGTTAAATTCTAAACAAACTAAATCTATGCTGAAAACTTTTGCCAAATCCATAAATAAAAAGGATCTTAATAGTAATGTGGTTTCCCTGAACATTATACATTGAACTTCTGCTAAATTGACTACTTTAGCATGAAATGCTCAGTGGCAAATTCGGAGGGAGAGGAGACTACGTATCAAGATGGGAAATTCTCCCATTTCTTACCTGCTGGTGATCTTTCAAGCTGTATTGTTATTCTTTGGAAATTATAATTTTAGGTTGTTTTTTTAGGTTGGTTTTTTTTTTTTTTTGCCAGGGCAAATGGGGTTAAGTGGCTTGCCCAAGGCCACACGGCTAGGTAATTACTAAGTGTCAGAGACCGGATTTGAACCCAGGTACTCCTGACTCCAGGGCCAGTGCTTTATCCACTGTGCCACCTAGCCACCCCCGGAAATTATACTTTTAGTAGCTGCCCCTTTGTATAGAAAACATAATCTAATTTAGATAGGCAAACATACTTAGTAACTTTATACACCATGATCTGCCCTTATAGACAGAGAACCCTAAGAAACATCTGTTGTGCCTCAGTTTTCTCACCAACTAAGTGATCTGAGGTGAGACATTTATTCATTTCTCTTACCTCTTCTCTTCCATTTGTACCACTGTATTTGAGCCTTACAGGAACACTGTGTTTGAGTACAAAATCTGCAAAGCACTTTGAGCTTCTTTGAAATAAATGACATTAAGAAACTGTGAGACATTATTATGCTTGTTGACATGGCCATTGTGTTTGGCTGGTTCTTTAGGTTAATGTGGATTTTGTGAGCACATTTAGATGTGTAATTGAACTTTTTGAAGCCACTGGCCCATTTTCGATAAGCTCAGTGACCTGCTTGTAACTACTGGAATTAGACGCATAAGTCACAAGTTCCATTGCTGTTCAGTCCTTGAACAAAGTTCAGTCTAATTTGAATTGTTAGCTAGTGGGGGGCATAGAAGGAAGTGAAAGGAATTTTCTTCTCTCAACTTAAATATCAATTAAGCCTGGTTTGGGGAAGATTTCTGTTAAGAGGAAGTAAGGCTGTTGGAAAAAAATAGATCTTTTTAATCTCTTATTTTGGTTTGATCTAGCTAAGAGATTCACTGGTAGGATTTAGAGCTATGCATCAGAAATAACAAAAAATCCCGCTGACCTGCTAATTAGCGAGGAGCCCATGCTATCTCAAAAAGAAAACCTTCATAGACATTTTTAAAAGTTCTTACAGCATACTGGAGTTGTAGGGATGACCTCTAAGTTTCCCTCCAGCTGTAGATCCCGTGACCCAATATATTTAATAACTCCATTTTCAAACATCTGGGACCAAAACATGCTCCAGTTACTCTTTGATGGTAGGCATTTTAGACTAAATTATCTGAATAAGAAACTCAACACTCCATTTTGCCTTAGTATGTTTAGAAACTGTGTTTTCTACTACATTCATTTAAGCATTAGATAACAAGTCAAGTGTGTTTTCTGTGAAAAGGAAGAAGCATCAATATATACTGGTTGGAGGAAACTACTTTAATCCCAAACTTTCAAGTATTCACTTAATATAGAATAGAATTTAGTTTCTAATTGGGACTAGTTAACTAATAACTTTGGGGTACTCCAGTTAACAGTCTTTATACTAGGGGAGGAAAAAATAAGCATACATTATGTACCTACTATTCCATAGTCAGGGCAGCTAGGTGACACAGTAGATAAATTTCTGGAGTGGAAATCAGAAAACCTCATCTTCCTGAGTTCAAATACAGCCATATACATTTATTTGTTGTTTGACCCTGGCAACTCACTTTACCCTGTTTGTTTTGGATTTCTCATTTGTAAAATAAACTGGAGAAGGAAAAGGGAAACCACTTTAGTAAGTTTGTCATAAAGAGTCGGAAACAACTGAACAACAAGACATACTAGCTGAGTTGCTCTCTTGAAAAAAAAATTATTTCATTTGATTTTTACCATAACCCTGGGGGATAGGCTGTATTATTATTATTCCAGTTTTACAGTTGAAGAAACTGAGACAGTCAAAGATTAAGTGACGTGCCCAAGGTGACACTGCTAATGAGTGTCTGAAGGCAAATTTGACCTCAAGTCCTCCTGACTCCAGACTCAACACTATCCACCAAGCCACTTAACTGCCTTCAAAATTTCAAGGATCTAAAATTTTGTCCAAATGAATATTATAGGGACTCTTGTTATCGTCATTTGCAGATGAGGAAACTGAAGCAGATGGAGGATAAATGACTTGCCCAGAATTAAGATGGATTTGAACCCAGGTTTTCCTGACCCCAGGTGCAGTGCTCTATTTATTGCCTCCCTAACTGCATCACAAATAAAAGGTATGATTTGATTCCATTTTATAGATGAGGAAGCTGAGGCAGACAGAATTAAGAGAATTTCCACCAAATCACACAATTAGCAAATGTAAATGGCCTGACGTGAACTCAAGTCTTCCAGGTCCATTCTTTATCTACCTACAGGAATGTGGAATTTAACAATATCACACAAAAACAAAACAAAACAAACAAAACAAAACAAAACTGGCAATCTCATTGAGGTACTTACAAAAATAGCACCATTTCACCCAATAATTATGGTGGTAGCAGGAACAGATGGGGGGAGGGGTAATATGTCAGAACTTTTGCCTCAATAAAGAGATTTAAAGATTGTCAATTTCAGGAACGCTGCTCTAGATTACAAAGTGAAAGTGGGTCAATCTTTTTAAAGTAATATTAACTTTTGTTAACATTTGTAGCCTATATCATAGGATCCTTTGGTACCCTAAGTCAACAATTTGTGATACTTTCGAAAGGACAAACACAACTAATGTAGAGAGGAGCCTAAGTACTTGGGAAAACTTGATTCAGAGATTATGAAATTTCAAAATAAGTAATGCAATTATTTTATTTTTATTTGGTCCTCCAGGGAATGAGTTACTTGGTAATACAAATTATATTGATAAAAGTTCCCACCAATCAAAAACAACAATTCTTTGTGAATACAATTTCTAAATATTCCCCTACCCTGTAACTAATTTAGGAACTGAAAATGATTAGTTTCTCATTTGTAAGATGAAAGGGTTGGACCTCTTCTAAATATATATAGATCTGTGATTCTATTATCAGTCTTAAGTTCCAACAGATCTTTTACACATTTTACACATTCAACAACTCAGCAATTACTCAAAGGCTGTAACACTCTGAGAGGTTGGAAATTCTGCATCTTCAAGTTATTAGGATTTCAGGAGGTCTAGTATATATGACTCTGCCAATCTTCTTCAGAGATAAAGACCAGTAAGGATTTGTTTCCCTACCATTTAGATTAGGGATGTAGGAAGTTAAAGACAAATTAATCAAATTAAAAGAATAGATTTTTACATACACACATACATACCTACACACATACATTCCCCTTTCTGAGATTTATTTTCAATACTTTTCAATTTTGAAAATATTGATTTCTTTATATTTTGGATTCAATTCTTTATTATAAGGTATAAATCTCTAGGAAAGGGACATGGAAAGGATAAAAAAGGAAATGTAAGTGGTGTAAAACAAAATATAATAATAAAATATGTTTTTAAAAGAATTACTAATTTTTTTTAAAATCTTAGGAAACTTTCTCAGAATTAGAGATAAACTTTTCCTTGTGAAAGTTATATACCCTTTATTTATTTATTTATTTATTTATTTATTTTTGTAAGGCAATAGGATTAAGTGACTTGCCCAGGGTCACACAAAAGGTAATTATTAAGTGTCTGAGGCCAGATTTGAACTCAGGTCCTCCTGATTCCAAGGCCAGTGCTCTATCCACTGTGCAACCTAGCTGCCCCCTATTTCTATACTTTTTACAAAAGAATTTCACTACTCAGTGCTACAATGTGATAGTCTTCACAGAAAGGGTTTAAAAAAAGGCAAATATATCACATTCTAACAAATCATTTTCATTTTGGATTTGGTTAGCATACAAATTTCCTCACTACTAGAGATGGTATTTTGGAAATTAGTTTTATATAGACAGTGATTATGGAGACTAATAGTTTTGAGGCCTTTTGTTGGTATTTAATAAATGGTATGTTTAGGATATGCTTTCTGTTTGCATCTATACGTTTCAGGCAAATGAGTGTACTTTAAATACATACCTGCAAGAACAGATATTTAATTACTCTAATGTGGCCTATAAAATGAAAGTACAAGACTAGTTGATAGCAGAATCTAACTGTGAGGTTGTACAATGGAAGAGATACAAGCTTTAACAAAGCCAGGTCTTCAAAACCATTAGGAGATTCAGATTTATAGTTTGCTCAATGGAATGAAAGTAGTAGCTGGTGGATCAGAGGCTAGAGTTCTGAGTTTAGAAAGAGGAAGCCCAGATTTTAGATCCTCCCTTAGATATTTACTAGCCGAATGACCATAGGCAAATCACAACTTCCTATGGTTTCAGTTTTCTTGTCTATAGAATTAGAAGGTTGATCTCTAATGGTCTCTCTTAGGATTTCCTCAGTCATTAAACCTATGTGAGAATCTTAAAGAAATTAAAGAATCTAAGCAAAGCCTCTAGAGAGGTGAATCATCAATCTAGTCCTGAAAATTAAGGAGGGAAACCCAAAATTCAATGGAGAAAGAAACTCAGAGTTGTCCATCAATAGTGGAGGCACCAGGGAGAAAACACAGGGGATACATGGGTTTGGAAAACATGAGTTGCCTGCATCTAACAAACGGTCCTGCCTCTGGCACATATTGGCATAGAATACCCTTGGACAAGTGACCTAAGCTCTCAGTTTTCTGGGCTATTTTCTGGGATTGTAAATTGCAGAAAATTGTTGACCTACCCCTTGACAGAGAAAATTTCTTATCCAGGAATTCCCTCTGTCAACTGATCTTGTAATAAAGAAATAAAGGCACATTGTCATTGTTGATCATGATAAATATTTGAATCAAACTTGTTATGAACATAGACTCTAGACTAAATGCTTAAAGCATGGGAAAATAGCTGCATAATCCTAAAGTCAGCTGGTGATCCTAAAGAAAACATGCTATTTAGTGACACTACTTTCCTCCAGAAGAGATGGTATTTCTACTTTAGGGGAATATCTGAGTACATCTGTTTTCATTTTTTTTCGTGAGTGGGGTGTGTGTGTGTGTGTGTGTGTGTGTGTGTGTGTGTGTGTGTGTGTGCTCTTAGCTCAAGCAGGATTTTCTACATGAAGAAGAAATTATCTTGGCAAACATGCAAAAAAACTCAGAACCCAAGAGTCAAAGTTTCCACGGGTCTAATGAGATTTGGAAACTATCAGAAAGGCTGCATTAAATCAATAGCTACTGCATGCATTAAAAAGGGAGAGATTCCTAGCACAGAGTAAACAACCCAAAAAATAAACTGTTTAATATGACTTCAGAGGTAATAAGGCAATTTAAGATTATAATTTTCAAGTTGGAAGAGGCCTTTGAAGTCATCTAGTCGAACCCTCTCATTTTCCTGATGAGGAAAATTAAGGTCAGTGAAGTTATGCCACAGTTGTCCACTCACACAGTCAATGGAAGGCCAGGGATTACAAAATTGGTTCTCTGGTATGAGTCTGTTATTTTCCACTGAACTGTGAGGTTCCCATTGGGTTGTGGGGAAGGATTTTTTATCTAATATACCTGTCTCAACTTATCTCTTGAAATTCCCTTAAAATATCGACAACATTTTTCCATCCTAGAGTGATCAAATCAATTCGAGTGTTAGACCCAGGGCATGGGAAGATAAAAATGAACCCCCAGCCACGATTATCACATATGAATGTTGTGAGAATCAAAATAAGAGTATACATGTATGAATGATTCATACATTGCAAAACATCATCCAGACAGAATCTTAGAATTTCAGAGTTGGAAGTGACTTCCTAGGTAATTATCCAATCTCCCACTCCCACATGAATCCTGACTAAAATCTTCTTGTCAAGTGGTCATCCAACCTTGGCTCAAATATTGAGCATATAGGAAATTCACTATACATTAATGTAGTCTTTAAGTTAGGGATAGCTTGAGTGGTCGGGAATTTTTTTTCTTACATTGAGCTAAAATCAGCATCCCTGAAACTTCCTTCAGAGCTTCCACTCATTGAGTATGACAATAAAGTATTCTGTGTTAGTTTCTGGGGATACCGAATTGAAAAAGGCACATAATTGTGTGTATTTGAAAGCAAAGAGGTCCTGTATTAATTGGCAATTACTCCCCATTGTCCCTGGCAGGGTCAGGAATTGCATAGAAGAAACAGAGATTTGTCTTATTGAGACTGCATGGTTTTACCTAATAGCTGCTGGAATTTTCTGCCTACACATAGCTCAAATAAATATAACTATCCCTCTTCAGAGAGGACCTCATAGTTAAAGGCCACATCTTCTTTCCTAATAATAAAATATGAGAGGAGGAGGAGTAACACTTCAGTGTCTGCAGTGTCTGCAACTTTTAAATATATGTTATCTCATCAACAATCCTGGGAGAAAATAATGATAATGACAATGACAATGATGCTGCTGATGCTGATGCTGATAGTGATAATGATGATAATACTTAACATTTTATAGCCCTTACTATGTGCTAGGAACTGTGCTAAATACTTTGCAATTATTATCTCATTTGATTCTTATAACAATCCTGGGAGGTAGGTATTATTGTTATCCATATGGAAACTGAGGCAAATAGAAGTTAAATGATTTGCCCAGAATCACACAGATAGTAAATGTCTGAGTCTGGATTTGAACTCAAATCTTCCTGACTACACTTATAGCTCCGATGCACTGTATCACAACTGCTTCAAAAAAATATAAATACAATAAGGCAGGAAAAAATATCATTCCTCCTATTCATCTGATCATCCTATTCATTATCTCTCTCTCTCTCTCTCTCTCTCTCTCTCTGTATACACACACACACACACACACACACACACACACACCCCTATAAATAGGGCAGCTAGGTGGCACAGTGGATAGAGCACTGGCCTTGGATTCAGGAGGATGGAAGTTTGAATGTGGCCTCAGAACTTGACATTTATTAGCTGTGTGACCTTGGGCAAGTCACTTAACCCCAATTCCCTCATCCAGGGCCACCTTCAGTCAATCTGATTAATATCTGGCCACTGGACCCAGATGCCTCTGGAGGAGAAAGTGAGGCTGGTGACTTAGCCTGGCCCCCCTCCCCCACTCAAATCCAATTCGTGTGCTTGTCATGACATTACCTCCCTGATGTCGTGTCTTCTTTGAAAATGAAGGACAAAAAAATCCATTATTACTATATATATATATATATATATTTATATGTATAGTATATATATATTTATATATATTTACACCCCCACACACCCACACATACACACACACACACACATACACGCATATCTGATTGAGAGATCTGAGGACATCTGACTGAGGAAGAATAAGGTAGAAATATTATTTCCCTCATTCTGGATAGTATGCTTCTCATAACTTTTTTTTGACTACCCATATTGAGATGGCATAGTGGACAGAATACTGGGCCTGGAAACATCTTCATGAGTTCAGTACAGCCTGAGAGTAGATTACTAACTATATAATGCTGGGCAAGCCTTTTAACCCTGTTTGCTTAAATTTCTTCACCTGTAAAATGATCTGGAGAAGAAAATGGCATTGCCATTTCATTATCTTTGACAAGAAAAGTCCAATTAGGGTCACAAAGAGTCAGACAGGACTAAACAATAACAGTCCACTAACACCCCTACTTTTTTTTTCAAATGAATGGTTGTCTAGTCACTGTTCAACTTTTTTCTGTTGATGAAGCTGATCTTTAGAACTCAAGCTTTAGATTCATTATTATTATTATATTTCATCTTATTTGATTCAACCCAGGAATCTAGTCCATCACATTTTTTTTAGATCCTGACTCTTATCCTCCAACATGTTCCTTTGATCCAGTAATTCCACCCTCTTGACTTCTACACTAAGAAGGTTAAGAATAAATAAAACGACCTCACCTTTACCAAATCAGCAGCTCAATTTTATGGTAGTAAATAGGAGTCATGTACTGATGATGAGGAAAATGACTGAATAAATGAGATCATATGAATATAATGGAATTTCTGAGAAATATGAAGAATTCAGAGAAATGTGAAGATTTGTATGAACAGATTGAGGGGGAGGAAAACAGGATCGAGATAATAGCATGAATAGTAACTACAGCAATGTGAGAAAAGATAATACTAGAAAATCTATGTGAAAGACAAAAGACATTGGTGACTTCCAAATGATTGTGACTAAAATATCTTTCTTTTCTATTAAGAAATAGTAAACCATAAGAGGGTTTACTATATACATATAAATATATATATATATAGTCAATCACAGTCTTTATTTGATGGTTCATCTTAACTGTTCATTCTGAAAAAATGTTGGAGGGGAGAAATAAAATTTCAAAACAGAGTGATAAAATATTAATTATTTTTAAGGGAGGAAAATGAGAGATAAGAATTGAGTTGTTCAGTCTAACCATTCTTCATCTTTGTCACACATCTTACCTTAAGCAGTGTCAGGAAGCTGGATTCAAATCTTGATCTTGATAATGATATCTGTACTACTTACCTCACACAGTGCTTAAAAAAACCTTAAATTGTTATTCAAGTGAGAGAAGTAGCTGCTGTTGCTGGTTTTCTATTTCCAATATAAATTTTTAAAAAACCCCTCACTTTTGGTATCCTTAGTATTCATTGCCAGCCTCAGCTCACTTTTTTCAGGACTTTTGTGCTCCTGACACTGCACTTAAAGCACCATCTTTTACATCCATCTTTGGTTCTTTGACCTTGATTCCATCTTTGTGTTGATAAATTCCTCACCCATCTTTTTCTTCCTCATCCTCATCATAATCAATTAAGAAGATAAATAATGACTTTGAATACTTCCTAAGTATAATATGAAATTATACTTAATCTATAACTGCTCCATTATAAGCTTGTTTCCCTTCACTTCTCCTATGGACACTGAGAACAGTGTGTTGTCATCCTTAAATATTTCTAAGCATAATGCATTTATTAAACATTCTTACCATCATCCTTCTCTTTTTGAATCTAAATATCCTACATTCCTCTGGGATTTACAATTACACTTATAGTTCAACTGTAATCACTTCCATTGCTATCTATTGGAATCTTTCCAAGAGTTTCACATTTCCCTTAAGTTGTGGGATCCCCAAATGACCATATGATCTAATAAAATCCAGACCATAAATGGGTACAGTGGGAAGTAGAGTGGAAAGATCATCTCAGTGACAGATTATACTCTTGCTAATGCATCCTGGAATCATACTTGCTTTTAATAAACAAGCAAAAAGTTATCAGAACTATATCTGAGTCACATCCAACTTGTGACCCATTATGTAAAATCTTCAATTTGTTTCTGTTACACTTGCACAAAGAGTAGATGGTTGTATTAGGGAAATATATTTTTCATCCAAATTTTCGCTTCTATTAAACTTTATGCTGTTTATATTTGTTCACTTTTTCTACTTGGCAAAGTGCAGTTTCCTTCAAAAATGGGTTTTTTAGATACCAGCTATCTTCACTTATTAGCATCAATGGCAAAGAAGCATATCCTTCACTTCATCATCTTACTCATAATTGAAGAGTTAGGATATATCTAGCAATTTATCCTTATATGACCTTATTTAATTTATTCTCAGTATTATATAGAATCATGGAAAACTAATTCAGTTTAGTAAGTATTCAACAAATACTGAAAATACTGAAAATAATCTGCAGATCAGAATATAAATAAAATCTTCTAACAAACCACTCAGACTTAAAGAAGAAAAAATTACTCTAGGCCTATAGGTGGAGACCATTACGGTAATAACCCTGGAGGTCATTCTATTAAGTTGATTAATCTTATACAAGGCTATATTATCTTAGGGAGGACACAGTTTTTCCTGAATTGTAGTACAAGGAGGGCAAGATTAGTACTCCTTTTAAAGTCTAAAGGGCACATACCAGTCCTCACAATAGCAAGAAAATCAGTCTTTGACCAGGAATATAGTTTTGACAAATGCAAACAAAAACTTTCCACAAAAATTGTCTTTGAAGAGATATAGAAATGTTGTTGTGAAAAATTTATCTTATTCTGATATTACTCCATTTGGATCAAAGATGACATCATTACATCTGTAGATTAACTAAGGAGAAGGAGAAAGAGAATATCTTGGAAACTTAAAGACTTGCTAGGGCCTGGGCAGGCAACAAAAGGTCTATGAGACAAAGGGGCAGGTTACAGAGATTAAAAAGGACTAGGTTTCCCTTTGATGAAACAGCCTGTAAAATAAGAAATGCAAAGGGAGAAAGTAAACCATAACATAAAATTCTGGTCCATTTCTTTTCTTCTGGAGTCATCTGATGTGCTTCTGTATCTCCAGATTCCAGGCTCTTCTGCATAAAATTCAGTTTGCTTGTAGAGATCTTCTTTTCTGGAAAAGAAATATCTCAAACACAAATTTTAACATGTCAGATCTTATTTTTATATTAAAGAAATATGAATTTTAGAACTTCTTAGATTTAGATTAGATACAATTTGATTTCCTACTTGGTACATAGAGAGAACTTGGTCACAAATAGGAAAAGGATTTTATTACGAAAGTGAATTCATTAAAGATTGTCAAATTAACTTGAGTTTGTAACACAAACGTTTGATAATCATTTTAGAATATTTAGATGAATGATTTATAAACCAAACAATGGATTTTGCTAAAAAAATTAACAAAAATGGAAAAAAATTATATAGGTCACAGGTCATCCTTCTTTGTGATGTAGAAAATTGTGAATGTGGCTTTAATGCTGTTAAAATCTTAATTTTTGAAGGCTGTTTTCTCCTGAAATGTAAACTGGCCTTGATTGTTGATCCTGTCTCCCCTTGCTGCTGTTTGTATCTTGTCCCACATTTTTCCCATCACCAAACCTTGGCTGTAGATACTGGAATGATTGGAAATGACATGTGGAACTTAGAGGTCGAGCACCTTGGGATAGGAACTTTAGGATCAGATACATTTACCATTGTAGTTACAATGGAGCAATTATAAGCAATTATATATAAGTACTCTTTTTTAAAACTTTTAAAAAAATTTATTTAGGGCAATGGGGCTAAGTGACTTGCCCAGGGTCACACAGCCAGGCAATTATTAGTATCTGATGCTGGATTTGAACTCAGATCCTCCTGACTCCAGGGCCAGTGCTCTATCCATTGTACCACCTAGCTGCCCTATATGTACTTTTTAGGAGATTTTTTTCTGTTTGTGGTCAATTGCACAATTTAAAATTCCCAAATATTTAGTTTATGAGACTCTTTCCATTATTGATAATTCCAGCTATTTCATCTACCAATATTTCTTAATATTAGAACATTTAGGACACTCAAAATACCAAGATCACAATTATACATTTTAAAAACAAAAAAATTTCTTAAGTTAATTTATATTTTTTGTAATGCTGCTTGTGCACCATCTGTATGTGGAACCATCCATTACAGCAAATGGAGAAGTTTTGAGTACTGTGGACAAGTTCACTTACCTTGTCAGTGTCCTTTCCAAGAAGGTACATGTTGGCAATGAAGTTGATACTCATTGCTAGAGCTAGCTCAGTATTTGGGAGGCTCTGAAAGAAAGTGTGGGAAAGAAGAGGTATTAGACTGACTACCAAACTGAAAGTAGAGTTGTTGTGCTGAACTCTTGAAATCTATCTATCAGCACCATTTCAGGAAACTGAATCACTTCCATTTAAATTGTCTTAGGAAGATACTGAAGATCACCCGGCAGGAGAAGATACCAGACACTGAGGGCCTTTCTCCAGCTAAACTGCCATGCATTCCAACATTACAACAGAGAGTGCAACTATGATAGGTTAAGACACCTTGTTAGAATGCCAGGTGAATGCTTGCAAAAATACTATTTTAGGGAGAACTCACACAGGGTGAACACCCATGAAGGGGTCAGAAGAAGTGATGCCCAGACAGATACTGAGAACTTTAGAATTGATTGTAACGCCTGGGAGAGCTGGCACAGAATTGAAGCATGACATCATAAGTTTAGAGTATCCACCCTAAGTGTTTACATGGACTATTTGTGCTCATTTGTGCCCAGGTGGTAGAGCATTTTGAGCCCATATTAGACTTATAGGTCACAGCACTGTAATTTGTCTCAAACATAATGATGTCACTTTGATCTTCTTTGATAACTAAAGAATAAGAACAAACCAACCAACCAACAACCAACCATTTCTAGTAATACATAGATAAGCCTATATATTATATAAAATATAAGTATATATATATATATATATATATATATATATATATTTACCTAATTGAAAGAGGTCATATAGCTTAAACACAGTTCTTAATGCCAAATAACAATTAGTAGATAGTCCTGTTCCTTTTTCCCTTTCAGGGTTAAATCTTGTCTCTGAAAAACTCCTACAGATTTTCTTTTCTGAAATCTAATCACCTCTCATGTGATAAGCACATAGTGAACTAGGAAATTGCTTTGCTGCTAGTGAGGTGTGGTTAGCTTCAAAAGCTTCCTACAGATATTTATTTTGAACCTTTTCTCCTAGTTTAAACCTGATTTACTAACTGACTTCTAAAGGAAAAGCATGGAGCTAAGTCCTGAAACCTTGAAAATGATGACATCCTAAATTAAATGATAATCTGCTATAGTTTATAAATTTTAAATTAGTGTTTTTAAACAATTAAATCCAAAACACAAACAAATAAAAGGAATAATTCTCACTTTAGAACTCTCATTTCATTTAAACTGGGGCTAAAAATTGAATTTTTGCTTATAAATCATATTTTCCCCAAATGTTGTCAAAGTTTTAGATGAATCATTTAGTGTTCTAAGATATATATATATATATATATATGTATACGTCTATATATGCATATATATACATATATATAGATATATAAATAGTTAATATCAGAATAGAATTTTCAGCTTTCATCTTTTATTCTGAAACCAAAAGCTTGATTACTCCCTGAGAGTGCCCCACATCTACACTGTGCTCACTTTCTTGATGCTAGGATTCAATCTACCTCAAACATGAACACCTCCTAAACCACTTCAAATCTTGATTCCACACTCCTGGAAAGCTTTTATAACTTATCTTTTGAGTTATAGTTCTAAGACATAGATACAAACATACATATATACATATAGTCACCCTAAAAAAATCAAATTACAAAAACTTTCATAATCTTATTCAAATTACTCACAAAAGTAGCAACACAACATTTTCATGTTTCTTTCTTGTATGGTGAAGATATTTCTTAAAATTTTAAACTACAGAAATAAGAACAATAATTTTCAGCAAAATTTTTTATTTTTCACAATATACCTTTCAAAACACACAGCATATTTTACATTAAACAATCCTTAATCTGTATCTTGTTTAATCTTTACGATACCCAATTTAAAACATAACTACCTTCTTAAAACAAACTTTGCTTTAATAGAAGGCTGTGCTTATAGAGAGGAGAGGGTCAAGAACAACCTCCAGGTGAATGAGATAAGAGAAACTGTGCAGCATAATTGCCAGAAGCAACATTTTGAAGTAAATGGCCATTTTTTTAACCCAAACTAAGAATAGGAAAAACAAACACTCTCTCTTCAAAACCATATTTTCTGGATTAACATAATCCATGGCACCTAAAATGCAGATTTTAAGAGAAAAATTCTAATTTTTTCCTTCATTTTATAGCTAAAAAAAAATCATAGAAGTGAAATGACAGGTGGCTTGAAGCCTGTCAGGAGGGGGGAAAATAAAATGCAGAGTAGATTTGGCCAAATCAAGACAGAGAAAATAAAAAGACAGCCAACACAACCAATCAAGGTATCATGAAAATGAAAACACAAACCAGATAGAAATAGATTTTTAAGAGAGCAAAGAGAATTTCTTTATAAATATCTCACCAGTCATTAGCCACCCTTATTTCTGAAGAAAATAGTCAGGAATCCTGTGAGCCTTCCTAGGGGTTCCCTGCCCTTTGATTGGTGCGTTAAATGAAAGAGGGGAGGAGGCAATTGACTGGAGTCCATGTGAAGTAATTTCATATTTAAGCTTGTTCTAAATTCTAGTACTAGTTAATAACAGTGAAGTACTAGTATTAAGAGCAGCAAACAAACACAGGTATCTGAGCAGATATACACACAAACAAAAGAGGTTACCTCCCCCCAAAAAAGTGTCACATATTAGGTGCCAAAGATACAACTCCTCAAACAACAAAACATACACAGAGTGCACCCCAAAATATCAGAGGGGTGCTGGTGCTGGAGGCCATAAACTGGAGTAAATTCTAACCAGAGGCAAGAATTTCAGTAACCAGAGATAAAATCCAGAGAATATTTCAATTTCAGCCAAAACAAAGGTTCAAAAATAGAGCAATTGAATTGAAAAAGTGATGGACTCAACTCACTGCAAAGTTTGCTTTGTCCAGACTTGAAATACATCCTAGCTATTTTTGAGGGATCCCATATGCAGCATTATTAAAAGGAAGTCCACCCCCTTTCCAAATCAAAATTGTCTGTCAACTACATCTGTCTCCTAAAGCACGGGTTCAAAAAAGAGCAGGGATTTGAAAAGTTATAGACCTCTTTCCTTCCAAGGATCACATCTGGGTGGAGAACAAGGACCTCTTCAAATTCCCATCTATAGCCATATGTCACAGCATAAAAACTGTAAGCCTTAAAAAATAGAGGGTTAAAATAAAATCGCAGAAAATATAGATTGGACATGAAGTTTTATCCTCTGGGATTTACTGTGACCCTATAGGTGGAGGCCATAATGTAATGACCACCTCAAGCAGAGGGAGATCAAGATATTTATATAGCAGCAAGGGAGGGAACTAGGATAAATAAACAATAGCCACAAAATATATGCTCCATAGGCTCACTCAACCACCAAATGGCTATAAACTTTTCCAGAATCATGAAGTATTCATTTTTATATACTAATAACTTTGTTCCTCCCTTTTGCTATTGTTAAATGTCATTCTGTCCTCTCACAAATCTGTCAAACTTGAAGGTCCACTTCCTGTTTTCAGAATAAAGCCTGTCCTGCCCTTTACTCTCTCTTTAGGACTTTTCTGAATTCACTAGTGGACTACTGGAAGATACAAATTTCTGGATCTGAAAATCACCATATGAAAGAGAGTGATGACTTGTCTGAAAGAAAGTGATGACTTCCCCTTCTCTCTAACCCAGTTGGTTACTCTTAGTCTTTCTGCCACTATACCTTTTCTCTTCATATTATTGTTTGGCTCCTTTTCTGCTTTCCTTTTAACAGCCTAAAGCCTTCTTAATACTCCTTCTTGGAATAAACATCCTAGTTGGTTTAGGTACAACTGTGGCAAATGCAGGCCACCTAAACTGTTGGGTGCATCATCCCTACTTTGCCCCCATTTACTTTGACCACACCTCTCTGGGACATTTTTAATTCTAATGAATCTCCTTGCTTTCTGATTGAATGAGGCTCTGCTTTACTAGTTCAAAACCCTAGTCCCCTGAGACTGTTTAGTTCATTTCCTGCCAATTCTATCTAGAGAGGGAAAGTCATAGCTCATGGAGTCACCATCTGCCCTTTGCATGGGGGACCCAATGGAAATCATTCTACTTGCACACTAAGGAGTCTCCTCTTAGACCTCCTGATTGCTTGTTCCAAACTACAAACATTTCATTTACTGATAATGGGTATCAGCAAATTCCTACTGCTTCTTGGACTCTACAGGCTGCATTTGAGATCCCTCTCCAGAGATTGGACTTGCAATGCTTCCCCTTCCCCATCACCATCCCTGAGTCTGCCTGATAAAATTACAGAAGAAGGACCTCTGGCCATGTCTCTATGGGGGGGGAGTGTGGTGATGGGGAATCCCAATTAATGAGCCCTATATACAATATTCAGATCTGCTCTGAGTTCTTCCTAGGTCTTAATTACTGACCCTGCAGTCCCTACCTCTGCTTATGTCAAAGGTCTTTTTTTGTCTTCTTGTTGTCCATTATCAGTGCCCATTGCTTAGAGTCAGCTTTGCCCTTTTACCTTTTACTGAGGATGGGGTCTGGTCTGCCTAGAGTCTTAATCACTTATTATCAGCACCTGGGGGCTTCTTCTATCTTCCTCAAACTCTCCCTAACAAGCAAGTTTATAACTTAATCATAAATTCTGCCCTTCTAACCATCCCTTGGTAGTGCCAACTTCTGACATCCAGACTACTTCAAACAGGTCATTTTTTTCTCTCTTCTTCATTCTTTCCCTATATAAATGAGAGTGTCACATCACTTTTTGCTAGAGTATCTCCCAATTCTCAACCCACTGTGCCATCACAGAGCCCAATAAAATATCTACCTGCTTGGGAGAAAGAGCCTTCATCTTGTGAATTCTTTTCCAGACATCCAATGCCAAACCCCAACATTTGGGGGGGGATGTAAACCAAACAATATCATCCATGAATCACATAGTCCCCCTAGATGTTTCTTGGATTTCTGTTTATTCTTCCTATGCTACTCCAACATCTGGTAGTAGACAAACTGACCCAGAATCCTATAAAATAGTTCAAACTACCTTGCTACAGGTCTGATCCTGTGCTGTAGTAATGCCTATCTAAAGGGGGATGCTGCCTCAGAAATCTATTGATGATTTAATACAATCATCTATTTTAATGGCATGAAAATTCTGGGCACTCATTCTTTTTTTTTTTTTTTTAGTTTTTTTACAAGGCAATGGGGTTAAGTGGCTTGCCCAAGGCCACACAGCTAGGTAATTATTAAGTGTCTGAGGCCAGATATGAATTTAGGTACTCCTGACTCCACCTAGCCGCCCCTGGGCACTCATTGTTCCTAAGAAGCTTATTTGGATGCTACCTTCTCACTGGTCCATGCAAATTCCATACCATCCATTGACAACAGAGTTTTTGAAGAATTGACTGGTTAATCACTGTAATCTTGAAGTCTAAATTGTGGTTTCAAAAACTTTGGCAAAGGTTTTTATGAAATTTGTGTTCTAATTATTTAATCATACTTGGGTCAACTTCCATCTGTACTTGTGGTTATTTATGAGTACTGTAGCAAATACTAGAGCCCTGAGAAATACTTGCCATCAGTTCTTTGATTATGATCTAAAGTCTAGGTTTTACTGTTAGGTAAACAAGAAAGGTCATCTAAACCTCACTGAGAGTTCCTAGCTTTCTTTAGGACAGATTCTGAACAGTATTTTTCCCAAGGTGATGCCTCTTAAAGCATTGAACTTTGAATCAAATAACTCAGGTTCAAGTCTTTACTCAGTCACCATCTATGTATAATGTTGGACAACTCACTTAAACTCTCTCTCCTTTTCTTCTTCTCTAAAATGAGGGAGGTGAATTAGATCAGAGATCCTTAACATCTTTTGTGACATGGACTTCCTCATTGGATATCAAGTGAAATCTGTGGTAACTCTTCTTTAAAGGTATAAAATAAAATATGCAGGATTAAAAAAGAAGTCAATTGCATTGAAATGCAGTTAGCAGAGCAGGCAAAAACCAAGATGGTGGTGTGGAGGCAGGAATTTCCAGAAGCTCTTTCCCAAAAAACTCCAAATGCCATAAAATTATGACTCTAATCAAATTCTAGAGAGGCAGAATTCATAGAAAGATTGAGTGAAACAATTTTTCAGCCCAAAACGACTTGTTAAATCAGTGGGAAAAAAATCTACTCCACTGGGACTGGGGTTGGAAAGAGCCACAGTGCAGCTGAGCAGGAACAAACCAACTCTAGCCTTCTAGGAACAGCCCACAGGGTGCTTGGGTCCATGGCAGCAGATCCCTAGATGTCTTGGCTCAGGGATCTCCAGGGACCACTTGAAGGGTCAAAGGGAGAAGTCTGCCACACCAGAGTGATCTCAGAGCCTAGACCAGCGCTGGCCTCAGGGCAACTCCCCTCCGGGAACCTGTGGAATCACCCAGCAGCTGCTTCCAGAGCACTCAGTCCACAGATGGTGAGGGGGTGGGAAGAGACTTCAGAGGTCTCTCTGTTATTCCTGGGGAAGGATTCTGCTGCTTTTACCATACTCAGATCCAGGTTTTAGTCTGGACCCCCTATTACCATAGAGAGGCAGGGACCTTCCTCACAGCTCCAAGGCAGGGGGCATGATTTGTGGTCATCCACAGACCAGACCACAGGTCAGGAGAGAATTCAAAACTTCTCGTAAGACATTGGAGGAATTAATGTCCCTGAGGGGGGATACCAGAACCCCCCCCAAAAAAAAGGTTTGGAAGTAGTTAAAATCAGGTCATAGGTTGAGGAAATGAGCAAAGAACAAAAAATAAGAACCTGACCATAGAAAATTACTTTGGTCCCATGAAGGATCAAAACATACACTTAGAAGATGACAAAGTCAAAACTTCTGTATCCAAAACCTCAGAGAAAAATAGGAATTGGTCTCCAGCTATGAAAGAGCTCAAAAAAGACTTTGAAAAGCCAGTGAGGGAGATAGAGGGAAAACTGGGAAGAGAAATGAGAACAATGCAGAAAAAATATGAAAACTGAGTCAGCAGATCGGTGAAGGACTTACTAAAATGCTGAAGAAAATAGCATGTTAAAACCAATTTAGGTCAAATGGAAAAAGCAGGCCAAAAGGCCAATGAGGAGAATGTTTTAAAAAGTAGAATTGGTCAAATGGAAAAGGAGATTAAAAAAATTCTCTAAGGAAATAACTCCTTCAAATGTAGATTAGAGTTAATGACTTTGTGAGAAATCAAGAAAATATAAAACAAAACCAAAAGAATGAAAAACTAGAAGTAAATGTGAAATATCTCATTGGAAAAACAATTGATGTGGAAAACAGATCCAGAAGACAAAATTTTAAAATTACTGGGATACCTGAAAGCCAAGACTAAGAAAAGAACCTAGACTTCATTTTCCAATAAAAAATCTAGCAAAATTGTCCTGAGATTGAGAAGCAAAAGGTAAAATAGAAATTGAGGGAAACTACCGATCATTTCCTGAAAGAGATTACCCCCCCAAAAACCACTCAGGAATATTATAACCAAATACCAGAAGTCCCAAGTGAAAGAGAAAATATTACAAGCAGTCAGAAAGAAATACAATTACTGTGGTATAGTCAGGATTACACAGGATCTGGTAACATCTACATTAAGGGTTTGGAATATGATATTCTGGAAAGCAAAAGAGCTTGAATTACAACTAAGAATCAACTACCCACAAAACTGAACATTCTCTTTCAGGGAAAAAGATGGACATTCAATGAAATAGGGGACTGTCAAACTTTTCTGTTGAAACAACCAGGACTGAACAGAAAGTTTGATCTTCAAATACAGGATTCAGGTGAAGTATAGAGAAGGTGGATGGGAAGGGCAAATTATGAGCCATTTAATGATGTTGAACTACTTGCATTCCTGCCTGGGAAGAAGATACTGATAACCCATATGGACTTTCTCATTTATAAGAGCAGTTAGAAGGAGCATATATAGACAAGGTACAGGAGGGAGATGAATATCATAGTATAGTATAAAGATGGAGGCAATGGGTGAAAAAAGAATGTACTGGGAGAAAAGGAAAGGAGAGGTAGAATGGGCTAAGGTAGTTCACATAAAAGAGTCAAGAAAAGGTTTTTGCAATGGAGTGGAAGGGGGAATGGGGGAATGGAAGGGGAGGGGGAATGAATGAGTCTTAATTCTTATAAAAAATGACTCAGAGAAGAAATAACACACACACACACTCAATAAGGTGTAGAAATCTATCCTACCCTAGAAGGAAAAGGAAAGGAAAGGGATGGGAGAAGGGGGACAGGGGTGGGGAGGAGGGTGTAGGTGCTAGAAGAGAGGGAAAAATCGTGGAGAGGGTAATCAGATACAACCTACTTCTAAGAAGGGACAGGGTGAAATGAGAGAGAGAGATAATAGGATGGAGGGAAATATAGTTAACAATGGCAACTAGGGGAAAAACATCAAAACAACTTCTCTGATGGATTTATGATAAAGAATGTAACCAAAGAGAGAACCCATGGTATCTGAACACAGACTGAAGTGCATTTATTTTCTCTCATTTCATTTTTCTATCTTTTTTGGGCAGAGGGGAGTTTATGTTTACATTCGCAACAAGATTATTTTAGTGATATGAATATAAATAAATAAATCATTAAAAAATGCAGTTAGCAAAAAAAATAGACCTCAGGGACTTCAGGCTTCTGTTTAAATTCTGTGTATTAGATCTTTAATGTCCTCATGGTTCTATGATATTATGAATCTGCAAGTAAAGCCCCAAAAGTCTTAATGTTGTTTAAAGCTATGCTACAGTAGGATCTTTAGGCTATCCTTTATAAGCATTTGGAGTGCAGAGAGCTTATGATAAGCTTGAAGTGATTTGCAACTGTGAAACATGTTTCCTATGTTCTGACTCTTTAGGCAAAAACTTTCTGTGACCATATTATGACCATTATTTAGTTATAAAAGATAACTGTGTTGATTTTGGGGGGAATTTGGGTCAATTAAAAAATCTCCATTTAGATTGGGGGGAAATTGTAAAATTTGGATTCATCAAAAGGTGCTATTGGGTAACTTCACCATGAAAATCATACATAAGACAATTAATCCTCCACATGTGATGGCAGATTCTACTTTTCCTAGAGAGATAGCATGACATGAAGAATGTTGAATTTGAATCAGAAAGAATCAGGTTTACACTTATGAGAAATTCAATCACTTAACTTCTGTCTACCTCAATTTCCTCAATTGTAAAATGTCATCAATAGATTTTCTAGCCTTTATCTCCCTTTATATAAACATTCCTGCAACACAGGATCAGGTCTGTGGCAAGGTTGTTTTAACTATTTTTATAGAATTCTGGGTCAGCAGCCCTGGGAGGTAGGTGTTATTATCAATATGTTACAGTTGAGGGAACAGAGGCAGACAGAAGTAAAATGACTTGTCCCATGGTCACAGAGCTAATCAGTGTCTGAGTCTGGATTTGAACTCAGTTCTTCCAAGGTTGTGAGATCGAATATCTAATTCTAAAATTCTTGTGAGATCATATATTTAAATCTTCAAAAGTTGAAGTTCCATATCAATATTAATTATTATAGAAGAAATCCACCAAATCGCAGTATTGAGAAAGATGGTGCAGTTTTAATGTATAAGCTACAATGATTCATTGGGTTGTTGATTCCATTTGTAAATGTTTGAAGGTGTTGGTGAGAAGAACCCTTCAAGTTCATCAAATGTAGTCTAAAATGATGTAGAGGCTATGAAGGATATCACTGTGTGTGTGTGTGTGAGATATTTTGAGGATTCACAAGGAGGAAGGACAATAGGTCTCATCTGTTTAGGGGCTTCCATTGGTTTGCTTCCAAGCAGGAGAATTGCTCTGCCCAAGAATCCCAACAAGCCCAGTGAGGTGACTGGCATCAAGTTTTTTAAACTGCTGTCAAATTATCTGTATTGGGTCTATGCAGATTATGGGACTGGAACCATATTTACTTTTTTTATTTGGTTATTTGGAAATGGAATTAGCTCAGTTTGTGATCATTCAACTTTTACTGGAACCTTTCTTTGTCATTCTCAGTTACAGGCCCTCCACAGGAGAGAACCCCATTGTTGTACTTATTTTGTAAATCATTTCAACACCAACACAGGCTACCCAAACTAAACAAAACCACTAAGGAACTTAAAGGGAACAATGGCAACAAGTTGAATCATAGGGTCCTGTAGCATAAATGTATATTTTAAAGTAGACAAGAATTAGGGGTTATACAGAAACCAGAAGTAGAGACTAAGCAAGCAGGAAGATGAAGATACCAGTCATCTTGCAATATTGATTTTATTCCTCCCCAGACCTTCATCTTGCCTCTCTCCTTGACTTTGATTACCTCATCACTTAAAATGGTTATTATCTGTTACATGAGGATGATCATAACACCTACATCCCAGAGTCATTGTAAGAATCAAATGAAATAACACAGGTTCAATACTTAGCGCAGTTCTTGATATGCAGTAGCTGATTATTGAATGTCTATTGTTTCCCCTCTTTCAGCTTCCTTTTATGTGTTGTCTTTCTCCATTAGAACAAAAGCTTATTGAGGATAGGGATTGGTTTTCTCTCTATGTATATTTATGTTTCCAGTGTTTACCATAGTGCCTGGTGCATTTGTTGGTTGACAGACTGACTGATGATAGACTTTAGAATCAGAGGAGGAGGAGACCTTAGAAATCTTCTATCGCCGCCTATTTTCCAAATGAGGAAACCGAGGCACAGATAAATGATTTGCCCAAAGTCAAGATTTTGACTCCAAGTCATTGAGCACTTATTAAGTACCTTCTGTATGCCAGGCAAATTTTACTGTACCATGTTAATTCTAGAGGGAAAGGAAGAATTGATACAATGCACCAGGAAGAAAATTACTGAAACAGAAGAAAGCAGCTTCTGGTAGGAAGGTTTACCATTTTTCTGCTCTAATTGGAACTAGCGCCTCACTCTATAAGGTTGACCAAGCCCCTAAGACCTAATTCAGGACATATACACACATGTATGCCTGTGTGTAGACATATATGTGTGTGTATGTATGTATGTATATATGTATAGATATACATCTCTATCTATCTATCTATCTGTCTGTCTGTCTGTCTGTCTATCTATCTATCTATCTATCTATCTATCTATCTATCTATCTAGTTATCTATCTGAGTGGAAGACCTTGATATCCTGGAAGCCTGAGAGCAGGGCATAAATCATCCTCTGGACAGAATGGAGTCAATTCAGTTTCTCTTCAGTCCCAGTCATCTACTAAATTGGAGTTAGGTATCAGAAATTTAAATGGGAGCCCCAAGCAAACCAAAGAGACCTCTCTCTCTAGCCTCTTAATCCCAGAAACACCTTTACTTTTTACCATTTTGTGAATCTGTCCCTTTAACTCTCCCTTTCCCAATTCTCCTTCCCCATAAGCCAAAGTCATATTTAGGGTTAAGGAAAAAACTTTAAAGGATGCCATTTATAGCCCAGTCTTTCCCCAAAGACCTCCAGAAGAATTTACCAGACCAATAAGCTTCTCCTGTTCATATCTGAAGAATTTACTACAGCTTGTTTGCTCTCTAAGCATTCAAGTTTGTTCTATTCTAAGTGGAGCCAATAAATGAAAATCCAGATTTAATGAACACTTAACTTAGAGAGTGATGATTCATGGTATTGGGAGCTATTTCATTTCCCAATGGATTTGTGACAGTTTTGCTGGTGCCCTTAACACACAACCCACTTTATAAGAATGCTTTTCTCATAACTTTCCAGGGACATATTGATTTGTGGAAATTGTAGTACACCTGTTCCATGGGGAAAACCTGACTGTGGGTGGCACAGCACAGGAGTTTACATGTCATGCAAAGAAATGGATGAAGGCAAAATGAGGCAATGGTTAAATTGAGCCATTCCAATGAAGTCACAATTACAGTTCTGCCAGAGGAAAAGAAAATTACAGAATCTTTCTTTATCTCAGCCCCATGAATCAATGAATCTCCAATGAGCAAATTTTATTAAATAATTTAAAGTCAGATAGTTAACATTCAGAGAAAGCCAGTTGAATTGAATATCATTATGGAATGAGAGGTACTGGGAGGGACAACTTCTATGAGCATCAACTTTCTGGGGAGAAATACAATATAGTGTAAGTAATACTGTGTGTGGAGTTTGAGTTTACATCTTAGCTCAATCATTATCCGTGTGACCCCAGACAAATCACTTAACCTCTCTGAGGCTTTGCTTACCTATAAAATGAGGAGGGATAGAATAAGTAACCCTTAAGGTCCCTTCCAGATCTAAATCTGTGTCCTTATGATATAAGGGGGTTAATAGAACTATAAAATATTAAAGATGTAAAGTTACCTAGTTCAGCTCTCCTAATACAGATGAGAAAACTAAGTCCCAGAAGCATTAAACACATATAAAGTGATTTATTAGAGCAGGCAGGTGGTACCATAGAGTGCTGGACCTGGGGTCAGACAGACTCATCTTCCTGAGTTCAAATCTGACCTTGGATACTTACTAGCTTTATGACTCTGGGCAAGCCACTTTACCCTGTTTGCCTCAGTTTCCCCATCTGTAAGATGAACTGAAGAAGGAAATGGCAAACCACTCCAGTATCTTTGCCAAGAAAACCATTAAGAAATCATTAAGAGTCTGATATCACTGAACAACAACAAGAAATGCTTTATTGCAGTAGAAAACACTATAGAAGTGTGGGTTGTTATTATTTCCTTAGGTAACCTAGCTCATAAACTAGAGAATCATAGTTAGATTATACATCTCCTGATGTCTATTCTAGCATTATTTTCACCATCAATATTTCACCACTTTTATTTATAATGAAAATTAGTAACAATGACCATCAAGTAATGCTTAAATAAGAAATTTATGTGGAAATTCATAAGTTGTGAGGCATATGATGTTAGGAGTATACAACAGGCTGCTAGGCTAGCTAGAGGAGTTGGATAATGGAATCTTTTTTTTTAAAAGAATATTATTTATCTATTATTAGTGTTTACTTTTAGAAATTTTGAGTTCCAAAACTCTCTCCCTCCTATTATGAAGGCAAGAAATGTGATTTCAATTATACATATAAAATCATCCAAAAAATATTTCCATATTAGACATGTTGCAATAAAAATAAAGTACAAAAATTATGCTTCATTTGCATTTAGATTTCATCAGTTCTTTCTCTGGACATGGATAGCATTTTTCATCAAAACTTCTTTGAAATTGTCTTGGATCATTGTATTGCTCAGACTAGCTAAATCATTCACAGTTGAGTATTGTACAATGTAATTAATAATACTATATACAATGTTTTCTTAATTCTGCTCACTTTGCTTTGTATCAGTTCATATAAGTCTTCCAAGGCTTTTTTAAAAAACCATCCTTCTCATCATTTCTTATAATGAGTTCTTGATGTGAATTGTAATTCTTGCAAGGAAGAAGGATATAACCATGAAAAAGAGCTTTAACTATCCAGGCTCCTATTGATAAAAGTTAAAGTCTCAACTTGTCAAACAGATTATTCTACCTTTTAGAAGAAGAAACAAATAATAATGATAATAATTAGAATTTATATGGCACTTTAAAGTCTGTGAAATTCTTTACTAATATTATCTCATTGATGCTCCTGGACACCCTGGAAGGAAGGTACTATAATTATCTTCATTTTATAGATGAGGGAACAATTTATATTCTTAGAGAGTTATCCAGAGACTGTGGATAAAGCTTAGGGCCTGAAGTTTGGAAGATCTTCCTTAGACATTTACTAGCTGTGTCTCCTGGGCAAATCACTTAAGCCTATTTACCTCAATTTTCTCATCTGTGAAATGAACTAGAGAAGGAAATGGCAAAGCATTCTAGTATCACTGCCAAAAAAAATGGGACACAACTGAAACAATGGAGTAACAACAAAATTGAGGGACCTTGCTTCATTCACATAGTATATTTTTTCTTTTTGAAAATTTTATTTCATCTTTTTTTTCCAATCACTTGAAAAGATAGTTTTCAACATTGATTTTTTTGAAGGATTTTCAGTTCCCCATTTTTCTGCCTCCCTTCTTTTCCACTACCACTCCCCATAACAGCAAGTATTGATTCATAAAGTATTGAATAGGGCAGCTAAAGTTGAGGGGAGTACCAGGTCTGAAGTCAGGAAGACCTGAGTTAAAATCTAGCTTCAGATACTTTTTAGCTGTGTGATGCTGGGCAAGTCACCTTTTACTTCAATTTTCTCTTCTGTAAAATGAGCTGGAGAAGGAAAAGGCAAATTATTTCAGTGTCTTTGCCAAGAAAGCACCATCTGGGATGACAGAGTCAGACATATCTGAAAAATGATTCAACAACAGGATTCTACCTTGCTACCACCATCCATTATCATCTTTACCTTTGCAGTGGCAGTCCCACTTACTCTTGGAATGTATTCCTTCTTTAGCTTCCTCAAGTCCCTCTCTTCTTTTAAAATGCAGCTCACACCCATCTTCCACATAGATCCTTTCCTGATTTCTCCCCCCCTCCCCAGCTGCTAGTTTCTTTTCCTTCCAAACTAAAATATATTTAATTGTATTGCATATATTTGTATTTACTAACTTTCTGTTTCATGCCATGTATATTTTATACATACTTGTCTCCCCCATTTTAATAGAAGCTCCTTAACAATTAGGTATAGCTTCATTTTTCTACTTGTATTCCTAGCCAATAGTCCATTGTCTGGCACATAGGAGATTCTAAATAACTTCTAAGTAAATTCATAAATAATGTTGATTAAGTATCTTCCTATCAAGCAGGTTCTTACTGCTTCTTCATTATTCCTTTTGTCCCAATACATATTTTTTCTTCTTTTAAAAAAAAAAGAAGTTTGTACTTGATAGGCAATGGAGAATCTCCAAAGGCTTGGGACCTTGGGCCTATACAACTTGTCATGTAACTTTAGGTGCTACATTTAACCTCTCAGGTGTTAGCCTCATCTGCAAAATGAAGGGATTAGATTAGATAGTATCTAAGTAAGATCCCTTATATCCCTAGCGCTGCCAACATAGCTTTCTAAAAGTTCCCTTTTATTGTTTTTTTAACAGGAAGAAGTTGAAGCTAGAGAACCAGGAAGACCTGAATTCAAAGTCTTTGTTATAAGACTGTGATCCTAGAGGTGTCAACCTTTAAAGACTACAGCTTGCAGGGCAGCTGTCATCTGCATTGATGAAGGGAGTTCCATTAACAGGAACTCTCTCTCCCCTAATGAAATTATAGGTTCAGACACAAAAAAACATTATTGCAAATCATAGCTCATACTGGGTTTTAGCTTTCCTGACACTATTCTTATATAGAAACTTGCCATTTTTAAAAAAATATGTCTTTTTTAAAATTCAAAGGCACTAATGAGTTTTCTTTGAACTGTCACATTAGGGTGTTTGTAGTTATTTTTTGTGTGTGTGTTTTTTTTAAATACAATCGCCTTTTCTCCCTCATTGGAATTAACTGCTTCATGAGAATTTTGATCTTGAAAGTATTCCCTGTCAATTTCTATTTTTAGCATCTTATATTAAAAATAAGATCCTCATTATTCTTTATTTGAACTGTGAAATCCCTTTTCCTAAAGCCATTCATCAAACTAATTCCTCTCTATTTTCACATGCATGCAAATCTCTCTGCTACCTCTCAGTGTTCTCATTTCTGTTTCATCAACTATTTCTTCCTTATTCAATTTTAGAATAGTTGGTATCCCCTGTTGAGGCAGCTGGGGTGGAATGCTAGACTGGGAGTCAGGTCGATCTGAGTTCAAATTGTCACTATGGAAGACTTAATGAAGGGAAAGAACAGTCCTATTAATCACTCGGTCATATTCATTATTTCTTTTTTTTTTTTTTTAGGTTTTTTTGCAAGGCAAATGGAGTTAAATGGCTTGCCCAAGGCCACACAGCTAGGTAATTATTAAGTGTCTGAGATCAGATTTGAACCCAGGTACTCCTGACTCCAAGGCCGGTGCTTTATCCACTACACCACCTAGCTGCCCCCATATTCATTATTTCATAGGCATTCCTCTTTTATCCAGAGCAAGGCAAAAGTAGTTGAATACAGGCTATGATTTGAAGATATACCTAGCTGTTGCCCTCAGAAAGTAATTGTTGAGGATGCCTGAAATTCATTTAATTACAGATACATTCCTTTGGTTTCACTTTCTATCAAAATGCAAATAGCCCTGGGTAAAATATCATTAAGCTTTATAAATCATTAGTAGCTTATTATGTGAATGAACTAATTAGATCTTTTCTTAAAAGCAAATTATTAACTAGGATGGAGGATAGAGTATGAAATCCCTCAAAGTCTAAAGGGAGGAACATGGTCTCTGAGGAAGAAGAATTGTAGAAGAAAAATGTACTGACTTGACAGTTTTGTCATATTAGCATTCTAGTTTGCCTTAGTTTACCATCATTATAGACTGTTAAAAAAACAATAAAAGGAATGGTATTAAATCCTTGCCCTTATCTCCACCACCACTAACCATAACCTTTTTTTTTTAAGCTGGGGAGGAAAAACTGAAGGTCTGAAATCAATGGCACAGTTAGGATTAGAATCTAGAGCTAAAGGCAAAGATTTTTAATTAGAAATGGGGAAAGAGGCAAATTTGCATTAATTTTTTCTGTGGGCTAACTAGATCAAAGATAATTAATGTTAGTGTCTAGATTATTATTACAATAAATTAACGAGTTCCATGCAAAGTTTAAATAAAACTAAAAGCCAAATATCCCACTTGGGCTGGTTGAATATTAAAATATCTTTCCACAATGTGCCAAAATTTTTAGCAAAAACTTTTTCAGTTGGCAGACTACTTTTTTGAAGGAAACACAGTGTTTTATATTCATAAGACTATTTAGTAATGGACTGATGAGCTAAAAATAATAAACCAAGAACATTGAAATTTTGAAGCCAAAACTGAAATTAAAATAATCTACCATGTTATGAATCAAGCAAGAATGTCTAACTGGGTTCAGAGTATTACTTAGAAAACTTGTAAAGGACCTTGAAGGTCATTTAGACCATTTCCTCCCAGTTCTCTAATATGGAATTACTCAGGTATTTCATTTGTGTTCAACTTTTCTAAGCAGAGATACTGGAGCTGTTTGCCACTTTCTTCTCCTATTCATTTCATAGCTAAAAACAAAAACAAAAACCCTGAGGCAAGCAGAATTAAGTGACTTGCCCAGGGGTTACACAGTCAGTAAATATCTAAGGATAGATTTGAACTCAGATCTTCTGACAGTCTCTAGGTAACCCTAAGACTATAATTTGTAGTGAAGGTGTGGGTAGAAGAAGTGTCCTATTCTGGGTATTCCCTCTTCCAGTGAAATTACTTGTCCAGTTTCTTTCCTTATAGACTATCCCCTAAGGGGAAAAACAGTTAAAATTATGAATTGAAAAGACCTTAACAATAAAAAGGAGTAGTATGGGGCATCAATCAAAGCAGACAGTCCTTTCCCTCAAGGAATTTACATTCTAATAAGGAAATAAAACACATATCGGTGAGTGGGGGTCAGGCAAGAGTATTTTGGTAGTATTGGTTTTTATTATTGTTTTCAAGAGGTGGGAGATATGGGGAGACATGGTAAGAAGAGGAAACATCAATGTTGGGAAAGGATCAGGCTGCAAATTTTGAGTTTTCACCAGTTATAAGTCAAGTCACCTGGAGCTGTAGAGGCAATATGGCAGCTTGAAGAAGCCCATGGTTCCAGGGAACAGGGAACAAGAGTGCCACATCTTCAAGGAAGGTGTGGGACTTAAACTTCATTTTGAAGGATGGGGAGGATATTCTGTTTCTTGCTTTTTTTCCTCTCTTGAATCCAAATCTAATAAGTAATATATTGTTGGGAACCTTCAACTTTTCAGGGAACAAGAGTCACCTGTGCAGACCCATTGAACCAAATTAAACAGGGTTATTCCATGGGAAGACAAGGGAGCTGGATGAAGAGAAGGTACAGATCAAAATGTCTAGCCATCTTTCTTAGAGGTGGAGGATATTGGAAACAGAAATAAGTTGGTTACTGAAATAGTTAGCAAGCAGGAAACTTAAAATCTCTCTGTTTCTTCCCTCTACCCTTTCCTCCTCTATCCTCTTGCTCTCTGTCTCTATCTCTGCCTCTCTCTTTCTCTACATATACACACACACACACATATATATATATATATATGCAAATTCATGTATGTGTACATATATAAAGTAGTGTGTGTATACACACTTACACATATACAATAGAGATAACACAGTTTTGAACTAAAAAACTTGAAGTCACAGGACCTGAGTTCAAGTTCTTACTCTGCCACTTTCTATTTGTATTACCTTAGATAAGTCAATCTCTCTGACTCTTGACTTCCTCATCTGTAAAATGAAGTTCCTTTTAGCTCTAAAATTATAATCTTATGATTTAACAACAAAGTATAAAGGTATGTATGGAGTATATCTGCAAATATTACATGTAAATAAAGCACTTGAGAAATATGAGCCTGTGAGGTAGTCATTTCATCTCCTGATTTTCTAAATCTATAAAATGCAAACAGGTGCCAATCTGCATTGTTAGCAGAATTTTCTTTATTGGGAGTTTCTTATGCTGTTGAAATCAAAGGTCAGGTCCAAATAAAAAGTATGCCAGTAAACATATTTTTAGAAAAAAATCTGGTAATAATTTTATTAATGAATAAGTGAATTCTGAGATACATGTAAATTCATTAAGAAAAGAGACTTTCATTTTTCATCTTTGTATCTTCAGAGCCTGGCACAAAAAACTTCTTAATAATTACTGGTGATTGATGGACAGGAAATTAATATGATTTTATATCTAATGGAGTAGAAATACAGTCTCCTATTACTTACAAAGAATTAATGTTATCTACAAAAAGGATGCAAGTATCCATATGCCAACTGGTTCCATCAGTTGCACCATGTTTCATTATCTAGTTTGGTTCCTGAAAGGCAAATTAGGAAACCCTAGCCTTATATAGAATATTGGTTAGACTCAAGGGGGGTGAGAGTCACTGTTTTATTTTTAGAAAGGCAGAAGGAGCTGGAGTCCTTTTCAGATGCATTAGCATACTTCAGGCACATTTTAAATATACTAACCATGAATCAGCTGAATAAACATGTGCACAGGAATTGATATAGTTTATTTAGTGCAATCATAAAGACTAAGTCTTTCAGTCATTTTAACAAGAGTCAATACTAGAATGAGGCAATTTCAAGGGTGTCAATAATAGTGCTTACCATTCTTGTTCAGGTATTAGTTAAGTTCTTAGAACTTGATCTGCCTTCATCTCATCATACATGGATTCTCATTTGGCATATCAATAAACCCTTGTCAGCTTCATTCATTCTGTGAGCTACGGAGGGGATATTGACATAAGTGAATCAATCCCTTCTCTGAGGGTTCTCAGAAGAGATAAGTATACATAGACAGATATATATATATATATATATATATATGCATATATATATAATATGGACAACATAAATATAAAGTAATTTAACTGGGGAAGGGGTTGTAATGTTGAAATGGTTTTGAAGACAGAAGGGAATCAGTGAAGGTTTCAAGTAAGAAGTAGCATTTGAACCAAATTTTGAAGTAAAACAGGGAGGACCAATCCCTTTCCTACAATGTCTCAGTGAAACAAAGAGAGTAGCATATATATATATATATATATACATATATATATATATAGCTTCATTCTGAAGACTGAGTTGTCAGTCTTATCTCCTATGATCCTATCTATCCCTTGGTCAGACAGCAAAGATATCAAAATAATTTTTTTGCATCATAGGCCACTGGTAGTTATCTTGACTTTTGTCTTGCCACTAAACTTCAATGACTCTGGAAAAGAGAATGAGGCTGACAACTTTGTGAAATTTAGGCTCACTTAAGTCCAATCCATAATCAAGTCAAGATGTCACCCCATGATGCCACTGGTCAGCTTCAAAAATAAAGGATGGATAATAACAAGCCTCCATAGAACAGTCCTACACTCCAAGCAGGAGCTGGCCCTAAGAGACTGCATCACAGTCCCCTTCCCCAGGAGACACTGGCACTGAATCCCTAGACTGGAACTTTTCCCATCCTCCATCATGTCTGTGCCAACTTTATTCAGAGAAGCTTTTTTCCTTAGAAAGATGGATAATCAAGATATCACTAATATAGTCTGATCTTAGTATTGTCTTTGATTCTGTCTTTCATAGTAACTGATTCATCAGCAAACTTGAAAAATGTGATTTAGACTCAGAGAATAGTTATTGGTGTTAAGCTTGGACAAGGGCTGGTTTGAGGTTACATCTTCATCAGTAACCTGTAGGATGGAATAGAGACCTTGTTCATTAATTTTACAGATGATACAAAAATGGGGAAAGTCTTTAGCATGGTGAAAAATAGAACTCAAGTTAAACACAGCCTTAAGATGAAGGTGCTTGAAGTTAATGAGGAGGCAATATACTTTAATGGGAAGAACAGAGAAAAACTTTTTGAAGCCCAGATTGCTTCATCGGTGAGTGAAAGGACTAGACTAAATAAATTCCAAAGACACTTTGAGTTACAGCATTCTAAATAGTCTATGAGTACCAAAGCTGTGATTTTATTGATATGGGTAACTTCCAGGTGAGAAACTTCTCTCCACTAGTGCAAACAGGCACCATCTCTGAAATATATAGACTTAAGCAAATTGCCTAGATCACCAAGAGGTTATACGAGTTGTCTAGGGTCGCAGAATCAGTTTGTGTTTAAAAGCAGTATTTGAAGCCATTTTTTTTTTTTTTTACTTTTAGGTTAGCTAGCTGATTACTTTGTACTATTGCCTCTCTGAGAGTAACAGTGCACATGAGAAGGGAAAGCGAGCATAATATTAGCAAAGCTTAAATACCTAGAGGTTAAAAGTTGACCATAAGGCAATTATGCAATTCTTCAGTTAAAAAGGAAAACAAAAAGAACATGCAAGGTGGAGGGGAGTGGTATCATCTTAGGCCTAGTGGGCCTCAGCATCATTCATTCATAGTAGTTAGCCAACAATTAGGGGAAGGAGCAGCTTAAGGTCCTTTCTACCTCATCCTGGGATCTAGAGTTGGAACTTTTAAATGTCTTATCCAAGAATTCTTTACCTTTTTTGTGTCAGAGACTCCTTTGACAGACTAGGGAAATCTATTAAACCACCTGTCAGAATCAGATTTTAAATAAACAAAATAAAAAAAAAAGCATAGGAATGCAAGAGAAAGTAGAGGTTAATGAAAATAAGATATAATTTTCCTATCTAAGTTTAGAGTCCCCTTGTGAAATCTTTCTACAGATCCTCTACAATACCTCTTGCCTAGTTTAACTCTCCATTTTACTTATGAGGAAATCAAGTCCCAGAGAATTTTGACAGTGATTTGCCAAAGGAAACACAGGTAAATAATAATTGGAATTTGTATTTATTTTCTGACAATATATTCAACATTTTTCCTCTCCCTCTATCCTTTTTTAAAAGAAAATTATTTACTTAAGGCAATGGGGTTTTAAAGTGACTTGCCAAAAGGTCACATAACTAGGCAATCATTAAATGTCTGAGGCTGGATTTGAACTCAGGACTCCAGGACCATTGCTCCATCTTTTAATGCTACTTAGCTGGCCCCCTCTTTCTTTCCCTTCCTTTACCCTCTCCTTCCTTTCTTCTCTCCTTTCCTTCCTCTCTTCCTTCTCCTCTCCTCTACTTTCTTTCAGTCTTTCTTTCCCTCTTCTTCCCTCTTTCCTTCTCTTTTCATCTATCTTCTTCCTCTCTTTTCCTCTCTTTCCCTCTCCCTTTCCTCCCTCTCCATTTCCATCTCCCTTTCCCTTTCCCTCTTTCTTACCAGATATCACCAACTTTAAGAACTAAAAAGTATTAGAGTACTCTTGGACCTGAGACCTAGTCTAGGAGGAGCTAGGAAGGCTAATCCTTGCATTATGTATATGCATATTGGTCTGGCTTACTTCTAGACTACACAAGGAAAGATGGATATATTTAGAGCATTTGGGATATAATTATAACTTATTAAAATTTTGTAAAACAGAAACTCCTTTTTTTTTTTGCAAGGCAATGGGGTTAAGTGGCTTGCCCAAGGCCACACAGCTAGGTAATTATTAAGTGTCTGAGGCTGGATTTGACTCCTGTCAGGGCCACTGCTCTATCTACTACGCAACCTAGACACCCCAAAACAGAAACTTCTAAGGAAAGAACTAAGACTTTTCAGTCAAAAGCTAGGATCAAAAGTCTATGAAAAGTTCTTAAAGCCAATGATGGTAATTCTAGAACCCAGGGATCAGTTTGAAATTCCATAGAAGAGATTTAGTTGAGATATATGTTAAGTTTTGGGTGCTGAAATTTGTTCAGTATCAGATTTCTTCAGGATAGAAACCTTTCCAGAGACCTTTAAAAATAGGATAGTTTCCCATATGTGAGATGGTTTAAATGTCATCTTAGTTCCTCCTAGTCCTACCATCCTCTGATTCTATACAGAGGGCAGTAGGCAGGAACTTCATGGAAATTTGAAGATCTTTTTCAGAGCAGACTATTAAGGTTACAGCTGTGCATTTGGCAGCTTGTGACATCTGTCCTCATCCTCCTCTGGGTTTCTTAATGGAAATGCAGTGGTCTGAAAGGAGGTCAGAGAGGACCTGGGGCCAGAATGGGCAGAGAAAATACCAAGGCAAATTTCAAGTAAGTTAGGTACAAGGTCAAATCTGTGGAAATAGAAAAGAAGAAAGCCATGTGCATATTCAAGTTATCTTACAACATGCTATAATAGGGGCAAAGGACAAAGAGATTTTTACAACTTTTTTTTGTCTCTAGTGCAAAGTATGCAAAAGCAGATGAGCTCTGAAAATAGGAGGAAGTTCTGTTATTGTATCTAGTTATGATTCAACTTACTTTTCTAGATCTTTTCCTAGTAAGCAATGGCAGTGATTTGCCAAAGGACCCACAGGTGAATGACAGAATTGGGATTTGTACTTATTTTCTGACAATAAATTCAATATTTTTTCCTCTCTCCTTTTTCTTTTTTATTTTATTTATTTAAGGCAATGGGGTTTTCAAGTGACTTGCCCAAAGTCACACAACTAGGCAGTTATTAAGTGACTGAGATCAGATTTGAAGGACCTTACTTAAAGAGTTTGAGAACGTTACTTGAAGAAATGAAAGTAATATTTGCTTAGGACTTAAATGATTTTCAAAGATATAAGTATGTTATCTTATATGATCCTAAGAGATTTGCTATTAAGAAGGAATTTATGTTAATATGTATAGATATAACACAAATGTCAAGACAGACTGGTAGATGGATTGAGATTAATTTTGGTAATTCTTTGTAGAAGAGAAGAAAGACTACTAGGTTTTGAGTTAGAAGTCCTGAGTTCAAACCCTCTCCAGTGGTATCTGAATTATTTGGGAAAAGCAATAATTTTAATATGGTTTCATTTTGTAATGATAAGTATATTTGTGTGTGTGTGTGTGTGTATGCACATATATTTTTCTTTTAATACCAATTGACTCAGAACATATGACCCTGACTAAGATAAACCAGATTGAGCTGGTTATCCTGTCTCATTTGAGTGCCAGATTTCCTTCCATGTATATGCCCCATTGCTTTCTATAATTGTTTTTAATTCCGTAGTTTTGAAGAATGGATATTATTCCCCACAAAAGATGCAAGAGTTGGAACTCTTAAAGAGAACACTTAGAGATATGCCAGTGACTTCTGGTTTGGGAAATGTTTCAAAAGATCATTCAAGTCAATAATGACACAGTATTTGTCACATGGAAGCAAGCTCAAAAGGAAGAATCGTTGAAAATGAAAAAAAAAACCTGATAAACGATTGTTATAAAACTACCTAATTAATCCTCAGAAGACAAGCAAAGACTTTCATTGGTACTTGACAGCTGTTGGAATTGTTACTTAATGCTTTACAGTGACACAGAACAGTAGACAATTGCTAATTATTCCTGTGAAAGAAAAATGCTTGTTAATGACAAGAAACCACATAGATTGGAACTGAAGATTGATTAAAAAGACAATTTTTATTAATGAAATTCAGTTTTTCATTAAAGATTATACCAAAACTCTTATTGGAAGAAGTCCAGGGATAGCTATAAGATGTAGGCATTTTCATCAGACCACAAAACATCTACCACAAAAAATGTTTTAGAGATTTTAAAAAATGTTCTAATGGACTTAGAAATCTTATCTCTCTTGAGGCAATGAACTCTAATATATTGATATAACAGAAGAAAAATTGTTTTTTACTTAATTTTTAAATTTTATATAAGGCAATGGGGTTAAGAGGGACTTGCACAAGGTCATACAGCTAGACAACTATTAATTTTCTGAGGCCACATTTAAACTCAGGTCCTCCTGACTCCAGGGCTGGTGTTCCACCCACTGTGCCACCTAGCTGCTCCCAGAAGCAAAATTGTCTCAGGTGCCACAGGAGATAGAGAACTGGCTCTGGAATCAGGAAAATCCAAGCTTAAAAAATATCTGAGTTCAGTGGCGGGGGGGGGGGGGGGGGGGGGCAAGCCAAGATGATGACAGGAGAAAAGCCTCTCTTAGGTGTTCTCTCGCTATAATATTTCAAAAATTATAAACTAAGTACTCTAAATTTTCGAGAGACAGGATCCACAGAGGGATCCAGTGAGGCAATTCTCCAGCCCAAGATAACCTGGAAAATAGCGGAAAGGCTCTGTTCCACGGTGTTAGGGGGCGGCCTGACAGAGTGGAGGAACTTCAGCCTCCTGGAGGCAGCCCCAGGGCACCTGGGAGCCACGGCTCATGGTAGCGTGGGCAGTTTCCTGACCTACACCCTGGGGAGCACTCAGAACAACTTGAAAGATCAGTGTGGTGTGGGGGGGACCTCTGCCAGAGTGAGCACATGAAGCCCAGCCCTCAGGGCACTCAGGGAAGAGCAGTGTGGCCAGGGCAACCCAGGTCCAGGAACCAGAAGCAGGTGGAGCTGGTAAGCAGGAGCCCTCAGGCAGCTCAGCCTTGAGTACTCAGCCTAGGTAGGGGAGTGGAGAGAGACTTCCAATGCCTGTCCCCTGTACCTGGAACAAGACTCTGGGGCCCTGACCACATTCAGATCCTGATCACAGTCTAGACCTCACATAGAACAGAACCCACCCACACACACACACCTCAGCCCCGTGGCAGAGGGGTGCGCTTGTGGTCAGTAACAGATCAGGGGGGAAGACAGAGCTTCACACACTGAGATCTTGGTTGGGGGGTGGGGTTGTCCCAATAAAATTCAAAAGCTAAGGAAGCACCGCAAAATCAGGCACAGGCTGGGGAAATGAGTAAACAGAGGAAAAAAGAGGAACACCATTGAGAAATACATTGTCTATGATCCCAAGAAGGATCAAAATACTTGAGTTGAAGATGAGGCAGTCCAAGCTCCTGCATCTAAAGACTCCAAGAAAAATGGAAACTGGGCTCAGGCTATGACAGAGCTCAAAAAAGATTTTGAAAATCAAGTGAGGGAGATTGAAGAGAAATTGGGAAAAGAAATGAGAGATGCAGGAAAAACATAAAAAAGAAGCCAGCAGCTTAATCAAGGAGATCCAAAAGAATGTTGAAGAAAATAACATGTTAAAAACCAGCATAGGTCAAATGGATAAAACAGTTCAAAATGTTATTGAGAAGAATGCTTTAAAAAGCAAAATTGTCCAGATGGTAAAAGAGATAAGAAAACTCTCTGAGGAAAACAAATCCTTCAGAAGTAGAATGGAATTAAATGATGGTGCTGATTTTATGAGAAGTCAGAACACAATACTTCAAAACCAAAAGAATGAAAAATTAGAAGAAAATGTGAAACATCTCATTGAAAAAACAACTGATCTGGAAAACAGATTCAGGAAAGATAATTTAAAAATTATTGGAATACCTGAAAGTCATGATCAGGAAAAGAGACTTGACATCATTTTTAAAGAATTCCTACGGGAAAATTGCCCTGATATTCTAGAAGCAGATGGAAAAATAGAAATTGAGAGAATCCACCAATCTTCCCTGGAAAGAGATCCAACAAAACAACTCCCAGGAATATAATAGCCAAGTTCCAGAACTCCCAAGTCAAAGAGGAAATATTACAAGCAGTCAGAAGGACACAATTCAAATACTGTGGAGCTGCAGTCAGGATCACACAGGACTTAGTAGCAACTACATTAAAGGCACGTAGGGCTTGAAATATAATATTGTGGAAGGCAAAAGAGCTCAGAATGCAGCAAAGAATCAACTAACCAGCAAAACTGAATGCCCTCTTCCAGGGGAAAAAAGATGGACTTTCAATGAACCAGAGGAATTTCAAATGTTCATGTTAAAATGGCCAGAGCTGAACAGAAGGTTTGATCTTCAAATAAAGGACTCAGGTGAAGCATAGAGAGTGGAGGAAAAGGGTAAAATATGAGGGACTTAATGATGATGAACTGCATGTATTCCTTCATGGAAAGATGATACTGATGATACTCATAAGAAACTTCTCATTTAATAGAGCAGGTAGAATCATTTTATAGATGAAGCACAGGAGAGAGCTGAATCTGAAGATATATTGTAAAAATGGAGTCAATATCTAGAAGGGAAATGTAATGGGAGTAAGAGAAAGGAGAGGTAGAATAGGCTAAGATATTTCATATAATAAGATTTTTTTTATTACAATGAGCTATTGCAATGATATGGAAGGGTGTAAGGAAAGGGGGAATGAGGGAACCTTTGTTCTCATCAGAAGTGGTTTGGAGAGGAAACAGCATATATACTCAATGGGGTATAGACAGCTACATTAAGGAGAGAAGGGGCAGGGGGAAGGGGGAGATGTGAGTGATGAAGGAGAGGGTGGGCCATGGGGGAGAGTGGTCAGATATAACACATTTTATTTTTTACTTCTTGCAAGGGGCTGGGATTGGATGGCGTGTCCAGGATCACAGGGCTAGGTAGTTTCTGGGCCTTAGGGTTGGTATGTGGGCTCAGGTCCTCTTGGCCTCAGGGCTGGTAATCAGTCTACTGTGCCACTCAGCTACCCTACAGCATATTTAAGAAGAGGGACAGAGTGAAAGGGGAAAGAGAATACAGTGTGTGGTAGTGGGGAAGCATGAATGGAGGGAGTTGTGATCAGCAATGGCAACAGTGGAAAACTATGGAAGTAGCTTTTATGATGGACTTATCCTAAAGAATGTGATCCACCCTTGACAGAGTTGGTGGTGTTGGAATACAGACTGAAGCACATTTTTTATTATTTTTATTTTGGGGGAGAGGGGTTGCGGGGAAGATGAGGTTGGGTGGCTTGCCCAGGGCCGCACAGCTGGGTGATTGTTAGGTGTCTAGGGCTGGATTTGAACTCAGGTGCTCCTGACTCCAGGACCAGTGCTCTGTCTACTGAGCCACTTGGCCGTCCCTATTTATTATTATTGTTGTTGTTGTTGTTATTATTATTATTATTTTTGTTTTGTTTTTGCAGGGCAGTGGGTTGGGGGGTGTCTTGCCCAGGGTTGCACAGCTGGGTGATTTTTGGGTGTCTGGGTCTGGATTTGGGCTCAGGTACTCCTGACTCCAGGGTCAGTGCTCTGTCCACTGTGCCACCTAACTGCCCCATTATTATTTTTTTTGCATGAGAGTCTCATCATTTGTACAAAAATAAATATAATTAAAAAAGATCTGGGTTCTAATCTGGCCTAGACACATACTAGCTGTGTGACTCTGGACAAGTAACTTAATCTCTGTCTACCTTGGGTTCCTCTTCTGTAAAATAGATAAAATAATAGCACCTGTCTCTCACACAGTTGTTAAGATAAAATATTGGCAAAGAATTTTGCAGACTTTTAAGTGCTATGTAAAGGCTAACTGATAGTGATGATGATGATGATGATGATGATGATTGAAATTCCCAGAGAGATAGAATGCTGTAACATGATCCTACATCCTGCCATACTTCATAATAGGTTAAGAAATTTGTCCAAAAGATGGAAACAAATGTTCTTAAATGGTCTGAGAATTCACCTGATTTAAATCCCATTGAATGCATCATTTATCAAATACTTTTGCTTAATCTTTAATGTGACAATGTGACAAAGAGTAGATGAATGTTTCAAAATCTTGTGAATTGATGCCAAATCACCACCAAACAGGTGATCCAGGCAAAAGCAAGGAGAAGGGAATAATCATTAGTTACTTACTATTTGACAGGCACTGTGCTGAATTTTACAAATAATACCTCAAATAATCCCCTTAACATCTCTAGGAGGTTGTTGAGTCCCTTTCTGGACTCTTATGTTGAGTCCCACTCATGGACTCCCTCAGTCTTCCCCAGGTGAATGTTGGAGGGGCAGGAGACAAGGATGACAAGGGAGACAAGTACTCCATCAAGATCTCCAAGTACTCCTTTTATTCACCAGAATATAAATGCTTAAATATCCTTCCCAGTACCTAATCCACTCCCATTCCCTTGGCACTTAGCAAACCAAGGCTTTGGTGCTCAAGGACACCAGGTGAAGATAATATATAGTGCTCCCATACACAAGAGCCCCTAACATATCCCCCTTCTGTTCTTTTTTTTGAAACAAAATTATTATTTGGCCGTGGCCAAAAGGAGCAACAAATGGGTTCTCCACATCCCATTCATGGAGCTGGTACCAACTGCTCTATCCCCTGCCACACTGCCTTGGGCATTCCACTTCTAGCTGACTCCTCAATGTTGAATACTTAATTGTTTTCTCACTTAAACTGGTTCCTCTTTGCTTAAAATCAGCTCCCTAGTAACAAATCAACCTGTTACTTTCTCCAGAGTCCTCTGTTCTGGGATTTCACCTGGTTCTCTTGCTTATATCTGCTATGTCCTTACTCTGGACTTTACTCAGATAACTCCACCTTTACGGGTGCCATTTGTTTAGTCCCAGTTCAGACACCAATATGTTGAGTCCCTTTCTGGACTCTTATGTTGAGTCCCATTTCTGGATTTCCTCAATCTTCCCCAGGCAAATGTTGGAGGGGTGGGAGACAAGGATGACAAGTGAGACTCTATCAAGTCTCCAAGTGCTCCATTTATTCAGCAGAATACAAGTGCTTAAATATCCTTCCCAGTACCACATCTACTCCTACTGCCTTGGCACTTAGCAAACCAAGGCTCTGGTGTTCAGGGACACCAGGTGAAGATAATTTACAGTGCTCCCATACACAACAATCCCTAAAAGGAGGTAGAGACTATTATTTTCCCATTTTTACAGTTCAGGAAACTGAGGCTAGCTATTTAAATGACTCACTCAGGCTTACACAAAATAATATCTGAGACTACATCTGAACTCAGATCTTCTAGACACTTCTCCCAGTGCGCTTTCTACCCTGCCTTCTCTTAGGAGAACATATTGTATATTAAAAGTTTTATAAGATGTTAAAAGGTTTAAGATTTATTATACTAGTCAATAAATGTATTTATTTTGCTTTATCCTAGGTCAAGTCCCTTTTCTGAGTATCGATTTCCAAATGTATAAAAGAAGGGGGTGGGCTATAGGGTCCATAAAGTCTCTATGCCATCTCTATGGTTCTTGTTTTGTCCTGATTCAAAGGGTCTATTGGGGAGGGGTTACTATGTGAATTTTGCTTATTTTACAATATTCAATAGTAATACTCTCGTAAGCTCATATACTAATGACCAAGGCTAAAATACACATTTATAAAACAAATTGATTACTAAGCAGCTATGGACATATGTGGGACTTGCCTACAAATAAAATATCAAGGAATACAACTCACAATACAAATCGGGGAAGTCCTTGTTGAGTGGACAGATTTGGATGGAGACTTTTTTTTTTAGGCTTTTGGTGTCTGAGACCAGATTTGAACCCAGGTACTCCTGACTCCAGGGCCAGTGCTTTATCCACTATGCCACCTAGCCACCCCTTGGATGAAGACTTTCAATGAAGTATTGTAGGTCTCCCATTTTGTGTCCTTCTCTCCAGTCTGAACTCCTATCTCTTCTTTCCTCCTTTATTCTCTTTTTAGTCTATCCACTCTCTGCCACTTTCTACTCATTTTCATTATAGATACCAGCCTTCCTTCTTCCTTCTCCATTGCTCTTCTCTTTTTCTGAGGCCCACAGTATCATTGTTTTTAATTGATATTTTTCCAAATACATGTTATGAAAGTTTTTTCAACATTCATCCATATGCATATGTACATTTTTAAGTTATAAAATTTTCTCCTACTTTCCCTTCCCACCCTCCTCCCCTCAGTGGAGAAAAGTCAGGTTAACATTGTACACACATATTTTTGATAAACATGTTTACGAAATAGTCATTTTCAGTATGAAGAATTAGGATTATAGGAAAGAGATAATTTTTATAAAGTGTTCATCAGATTCTTAAGGGTTTGGTTTTCTTGGGGGACGTTGTTTTGTTTCATTTTTCTTCTTTTGGATGGGATAGCATTGTCCATAGCTGTTCTAATATGGTTGTCCTAGCTCTCCAGACTGCTGAGAGGAGCTGCTTCCATCAAAGTTGACCATCTCACAATGTTGTTGTTAATGTGTACATTGTTCCCTTGGTTCTGTTCCCTTCACTCAGCATCAGATCCTTCAACTCATTCCATAGTTTCTTATAGAACAGTAATATTCCATTTCATAGTATTCATGTATCATAATTTGTTTAGCCATTCTCCAACTGATAGGCATCCCTCAATTTCCAATTCTTGGCAACAAAGAGCTGCTATTGAACATTTTGGAATATGTGGGACTTTACCATTTTTTTATGATTTATTCTTGACATAAGTCTAGAATTGGAATACTGGGGCAAGGGAATGAACGATTTGATTGCTCTTTGGGCATCATTCCATATTGCTCTCCAAAATGGTTAGATCCATTCAAAACTCCACCAGAGTTGCATCAGTGTCCCAGTCCTTCCACAACCTCTCCAACATTGATCATTTTCCCTTTTTTCTCATCTTAGCCTATCTGATAGGTGTGAGGTGATGCATCATAGCTGTTTTAATTTGCATTTATCTAATAAATAATGATGTAGATCATTTTTTCATATGATTATGTCTTTAGGTTTGTCAAACAGTAGGTTGCTGTAGTCATTTACTGAAGTTTCTTTTGAACCTATCCTAATCCATTGAACTCTATTTTTTAACCAGAACCAAGGAGTTTTAATGACTGATGCTTTATAGTATAGTTGTAGATCTATAGAGCTAGGCTACCTTCTTTTACATTTTTTTTTATCAGTTCCCTTGCTATTCTTGACCTTTTGTTTCTCCAGATGAATATTGTTACTATTTTTTCTAGCTTGATAAAATAGTTATTTGATAGTTTGATTGGTGTGGGTAATTTGGGTAGAATTGTCATTTTTATTATATTAGCTTGACCTAACTATGAGCAATGACATTTTTTCCAATTATTTCTATCTGACATTATTTAGGAGAAAAGTGCTTTATAATTGTGTCCATACAGTTGCTGGGATTGTCTTGGGAGGTAGATTCCCAAGTATTTAATGTTGTCTATACTACTTTAAAAGGAATTTCTCTATCTCTTATTCTTGGACTTTGATGTTCATATATAGTACTGCTGATGATTTATATGAGTTTATTTTATATCCTGTTACTTTGCTGAATTGTTTGTTTCAAGGAGATTTTTTAGATGATTTTCTTGGTTTCTTTAAGTCTACAAAGAGTGAAAGCTTTGCTTCCTTATTGCCATTTCTGATTCCTTCACTTTCTTTTTCTTCTCTTATTGCTAAAGCTAGCATTTCTAATCCTATGTTGAATAGAAATGGTGATAATGGGTATCCTTGTTTCACCCCTGATTTTTATTGGAAATGCTCTGAGTTTATTCCTGTTACATATAATATTTGTTGATGGTTTTAGATAGATTTTTTTTATTATTTTAAGGAAAACTCCATTTATTCCTAAACCTTTTTTAAATAGAAATGTATGTTATATTTTATCAAAGGCTTTTTCAGCATCTGTTGAGATAATCATATGATTTCTGTTGGTTTTGCATTGATATATTCAATTATGTTGAGTGTTTTTCTAATATTGAACTATCCCTACCTACCTGTTATAAATCCTATCTGATCATGGGGTATTATCCTAGCAAAAGCTTGCTATAATCGTATTGCTAAAATTTTATTTAAGATTTTTGTATCAGTATTCATTAGGAAAATTGGTCTATAATTTTTTTTTTGTCTATTTTGGTTCTTCCTGGTTTAGGTATCAGCACCATGTTGTTGTCATAAAAGGAATCTGGCAGAACTCCTATTTTTAAAAATAGTTACGTAGAATAGGAATTAATTGTTCCTTAAATGTTTGGTAGAATTCACTTGTAAATCTATCTGGACCTGAACACTTTTTCTTAGGGAGATTATTGATGTTTTTGTTTTCAATTTCTTTTTCTGAAATGGGGTTATTTAAGTATTTTATTTTCTCTTCTGTTATCTGGGCAGTTTGTATTTTGGTAAATATTCATCCATTTCACTCAGGTTATCTAATTTGTTAGTTTGGCAAAGTAGTTCCAAATTATCTCTTTAATTTCTTCCTCATTGGTAGTTAGTTCAATCTTTTTGTTTTTTTGGCACTGGTAATTTGGTTATCTTCTTTCTTTTTTTTAAAAATCAGATTAACTAAAGGTTTGTCTATTTTATTGTTTTTTTCATAAAACTAACTCAGTTTTATTTATGATATTAATAGTTTTCTTGCTTTTAATTTTATTCATCTCTCCCTTGATTTTCAGAATTTCTAATTTGGTATTTAATTGGGGATCTTTAATTTGTTCTTTTTCTAGCTTTTTTAGTTGTATAGGCAATTCATTGATCTCTTCTTTCTTTAATTTATTCATATAGAATTATAGAGATATAAAGTTTCCCCTCAAAACTGCTTTGGAAGCATCCCATAAATTTTGGTATGATGTCTCATTATTATCATTTTCTTGGATATAATAATTATTTCAATTAATTGCTGTTTTATCCACCCATTATTTAAGATTAAGTTATTTAGTTTCCAATTAGTTTTTGGTTTATCTTTCCATGAACCTTTATAACATGTAATTTTTATTGCATCATGGTCTGCCTTCCTGCATTCGATTATTAGGTTTTAGTGTCCTAGTACATGGGCAATTTTGAAATAGGCACCATATCCTGCTGAGAAAAAGACATATTCTTTTCAGCCCTCATTGATTTTTCCCCAGAGGTCTATCATATCTAAGTTTTCTAAGATGTCATTCATCTTCTTTACTTCCTTCTTGTTTATTTTGTGGTTAAATTTATCTAGCTCTAAGAGAGGGAGGTTGAAGTCACTCGTTACTAAAGTTGTGCTGTCTATGGCTCCATGTATTCACTTAGTTTTTCCTCTAGGAATTTGAATGCTATACCACTAGGTACATACATGTTTAGTAATGATATAGCTTTCTAATGGTGCCTTTTAAGAAGATATAGTTTCCTTCCTTATTCCTTTTAATGAGATCAGTTTTTGCCTTTTCTTTATCTGAGATCAGTATCGATACTCTTCTTTTGTTTTTTTGTACTTCATCTGAAGCACAATATATGTTGTTCCATCCTTTTACCTTTACCCTGTGTGCATCTCTCTGCTTCAAATGTGTTTCTTATAAACAACATATTGTAGGGTTCAGGTTTTTAATCCATTATGCTCTCCACTTCTGTTTTATGGGAAAGTTCATTCTATTCACATTTACAGATAAGGTTGCTAATTCTGTATTTCCCTCTGTGCTGTCTTTCTCCATTTATATTTTTCTCTTTCTTTTCCTCTTATTTCTCTACACCAAAATTTTACTCTTTCCCCTTTTTCTTTTAAAATTTAACTTTCAGTTTATTTTCACTTATACCTTTACCTTCCCTCTAATAAGTCTCTTCTTCCCTTATCTTTCCTTTCCCTTGCCCCCCCCCCTTCCCTGTAGAGTAGGATAGATTTTTAAACCCAAGTGGAAATGTATCTTATTCCCTCTCTGGGAAAAATCTATTGAATAGAATTTACTTAGTATTCACACTCTCCCTTCTTTCCGTCTAAAATTATAAATCTTTGTGCCTCTTCACCTGGTAATATTTATCGCTCAAGTACTATTAATCAGGTATCATCAGTCACAATTTGATTATTTGACTCCTTGATAAGCTCATATTGTTATCAAAGTATCATCATAGATTGATTGCTTGATTGTTTGATAAGCGGCATTGTCTCAAATTACACCAAATTAAAATTGTAATCATTTTTTACCTTACCTCCTTTTCAACCCTCCAAGAACATAAATCCTCCTCATCCAAAGTATCATCCCAAATCAAATTATTTCTTGACGTATTTTTTCCCTCCCCCCCCAGTTCTATTTTCTCTTACACTTTACTCCCTCCCCCCTTCCCACCCAGGGTACTTAACACCTTGTTAAGTGATGCAAGGATTAAATCAAACCCTGATTCAATTAACTACAAGAATCTTAAAGGGCTCTAAGTACTGGGAGGCCCTGAAGGTCTCACTTGGGAACTTTACAAATGATTGTAAGTTATGGGAGACACTGACCCAGGACTGCCCAGTTTATGCTGCCATCATCAGAGAAAGTGCTGAGCTAAGCAGAATTAAAGTGGGTCAAAGGATAATGAGAAACTTAAATTTAGAGTTAACACCCCTGCTTTTCTTCCGGGCTTTTTGTCTCAAATATAGTGATGTCATCTTGAACCTCTTCAATGGAGAAACAAGTCCCAACTATACCCATATCCTTTAGATCCAATCTCTTAAATCATATTCTATCCTTTAATTATCCTAAGAGAAGCAAGTTCTCAAGAATTAGAAAGTATTATATCTTCCCTTTTAGGGTTATATATAATTTGATGGTCTTGACCAACATTTGTTTAGTTTCATTTTTTTATTCCCCTTTTCATTTGCTTTTTTTTTTATGCAACTCTTGAGTTGTATATTTGGCAATTAATTCTCTGTTCAGTTCTGATCTTTGTGTCGGGAAATTCTGGAAGTCCTCTATTTTGTTGAACAACCATTTTCCTTGACAGTATAGGCTGAAATTTTCAGGGTAGTAAATTCTGGGTTGAATTCCCAGGTCCTTTGTCCTCCAATATATGGCATTCCAGGTCTTCTGGACCTTAATTGTTGAGGCTGATAGGTCCTGTGTGAGTCTGATTGTGTTTTCTTTGTATTTGAATTGTTTTCTTTTTACTGCTAGCAATATTCTCTCCTTTACTTTAGAGTTCTGGAGTTTGGCTGTATCAGCCCTGGAGCCTCTATTCTGGAGTGGTTTTGTGTATTCTTTCATTGGTTATATTGTCTTCTTGTTCTAGCAGATTTTTGACAGTTTTCCCTAATAATTTCCTGCACAATGTTTTCCAGGTTCTTTTTTGATCTAGATTTTCTTGTAGTTTAATGATTCATAGACCCACTCCTGGATCTATTTTCCAAGGCATTTGTTTTTCCTAAAAGATACTTTATGTTTTCAATTTTTTTCAGCCTTTTTATTTTGTTTGGTGGAATTTTGTAGTCTAGTAGATTCACTGGTTTCTATTTATTCAATTCTGATTTTTAGGGTTTTATTTTCTTCAATTATCTTTTTGTTTCCTTTTTTTTAAAGTGTTGAATTTTGGGCAGCTAGGTGGTGTAGTGGATAAAGCACCGGCCCTGGAGTCAGGAGTACCTGGGTTCAAATCCAGCCTCAGACGCTTAATAATTATCTAGCTGTGTGGCCTTGGGCAAACCACTTAACACTGTTTGCCTTGCAAAAAAAAACTAAAAAAAAATAAAGTGTTGAATTTTCTGGTCAGTTTTTCATAATTTTCCAGTCAGTTTTTCATAATTTTCCTGAATGACTTTTTTCTTTTTTGCATTCTTCTTCCTCTCTTTGATTTTTAAATTCTTTTTTAATTTCTTCAATGAGGTTCTGGATTTGAGTCCAATTCATAGATACTTTTGAGACTTCCCTTCTGAGTGATTTTTCACTGATTCCTTCTACTGACATGGCATTGTTATCATCTTTGTCTGTAAAGCAGTTTTCTATAGTGAACACTCTTTGTTGTTTTAGCTCTGCTCCTGGGGTTTAGGGAGAATGGATCCAAGCTTTTTATGCTGAGGTTAAGGTCTGATCCCTGGCTTGTTGTTGGCCAAGATGTTGCCTATATAGTCCAGGCCTTGCTTTTGCAGAGGTTTTCTTCTTCCTTTATGTCCAGGTCCTGACTTAGCAGTTGTTTGTTCCCAACCCAGTGCTGTCTTTTGCCCTGGTGTTCCCAGGGTTTGGACTTTGTTTGGGGTTAGGACCTTCCCTGCTGGCTTGATATCTAGCTGCCTGAACCTCTTCTGTTATCAGGCTGTCAGGACCTGGACTGTACTATGGCTACAAACTTCCTGCTGGCTTTCCCACTCTTCTGCCTTCTGGACTTTACTTCCCCTTTCCCCCAAAGAGACAGACCTTTACTGAAGATCCTTCATGATGTCTACCATTGGAAACTTTTTTGAATCTTCTCTTTTTCTTGGTGGGATCTGTAACTTGAATGTCAGTGCAGAGACTTCATTTATCTTTGGTAGGGAAGCTCCTGGAACATGTTAGCTTCATGTTAGCTACCAACTTGGCTCCACCCAAGAAGTCATGGCCCATAGTATCATGAAAAAGTGAGTCCTTGCCCTTAGTGGAAATGCCAGCTACACAATTCTTCCTTCTACCCTTCATGCACCATTATGTTATGTTTACCTAATATGTACCACTTATTTACACATGTGAAAATTTTTGATTTTCAAAACTATCTTGTAAACAGAGATGAAAGCTATCCCCATTTGACAGATGAGGAGAGGAGGCCTAGAAATTTGGGGTTTATCCAAAGTCATGCAACTCTCAACACAAGATTTATGAATAAAATCAAGGTCTCTTGATTCCTAATTCAGTTCTTTGATGGAAAGAATGGTTATAGTAGGAAGGGCATTGGCAGTCAGAATGCTGTTGTTCAGTCACTCAGTCAAACCTAGTTCTTTGTGATTCTGTGGCTCCCATTTTGTCTATAGTGTCCATGGGCTTTTCTTGGCAAAAATACCAGAGTTGGTTTAGCAGCCAAAATACTCAAATCCTGTATATGTCATTTAGAATCACAGAGTCTTAGAGACTAGGAATTAGAAGGGACCATAGAAGTCACCCAATCTAGTCTAGATCAGAGCAAAAAACTGACTTAGAACATTCCTAATAAATTGTTGTCTAGTCTTTTCTTGAAGATTTCTGGTGATGGAAAAGGCCTCAACTCTTTGTCAAGTTTATTTTGGTTGCCTTTGTTGTTAGGAAGCTGTGTGTGTGTGTGTGTGTGTGTGTGTGTGTGTGTGTGTGTGTGGTTTGTGTGTCTATGTGTGTGTGTTTTAAATTAAACTGAAATCTTTTCAACTTTCACCCACTGCTCCTACTTCTTTTTGGTGCCAAAAAGAAGTCCAATTCCTATTCTACAGGATGAGCTCAGGGCCTGTCCCAGAAATGCCTGAAATAGGACCCTGCCCATAACCAGTCCTGGACTATTTTTGCCCCAAGGGAGGAAGAGAATGCATATTAGCTACAGTAGAAAACCTGAAGCTTTGGGAATTCAATTGAGTAAGACCAATGGTTCATGCCAGGTCTTGATACATTTTGTTCTCCTTTGTTAGCACAAACCTTTCTCTTCTCAAATCCCAGTTGCAAAAGCCACCAAGATTCCTCTTACCTCACCAACTCAGTTTGTAGTGTTTCACAAATCTACTGGTACCAACCCAATTTGACTTTTTAATTTCTACTTGATCTCTTACCCTCCTGCTCCCCCAAACATGGATCACTCTTCTATCCTACCTTGTACCACACTGCTCAGGGATTTATCTACCACCTTCATATGATAATGAAATCACTTAAAACATTTTTAAAAAGATACCTTCAGGTAATTTGCCCCAGCTGTGTGGCACTGGCAAATCATTTAATCTCTCTATATTTATTTCCTTGTTTATATCTTGTTTATATAACAGATATGCTATCTGATCTCACTGTTTTAGAGATCTGTCATAAGATCACAGTTTAGGAAATTGAGGCACAGAGAATTAAAGTGACTAGTCATACAGCTAGTTTTCTGCAACAGGATTAGAACTCAGATTTTACTTGACTCCAAGTCCAGTGAGCTATCTACAGGAAGAAAAAATGAGATGATTTATGTAGAAAAGTTATGTAATGTCACACAAATATTAAGTCATTGCTATTTTTTCCCCTCTATATGATACTGCCTCACATTTAGCAATGTATGCCCCCATGAGGACAGTGGCTTTGCTCCACTATCTACTGCTCAACTGCTACAGTTCTCAGTTTGAATGGGACACAGTTTTGCCTTCAGTATATTACTTCTAGTAACATCCTCACTGGTACTTTTGGCTCTCTCTTCTTCTGAAGGAATTTCTTGGAAAACTCAATTGTATTAAAAGTCATTGAATCGGGGTGGCTAGGTGGCACAGTGGATAGAGCACTGGCCTTGGAGTCAGGAGTACCTGGGTTCAAATCTGACCTCAGACACTTAGTAATTGCCTAGCCTTGGGCAAGCCACTTAAACCCATTGCCTTGAAAAATCTAAAAAAAAAGTCATTGTATCTCTCTCTCTCTCTCTCTCTCTCTCTCTCTCCACCGAGACAGAACTAGTTTTGGGGGTTCTATTTCCTATTGCTTTCTTGTTAAGGGTAAGAGGATTCTCTTTACCTGAAGAAGTGTTCTCATTCTCCATTTTAATGGATAACTGGTATTCATCTCTGGTTATAATTCATTTCTCTTTGTGCTTTTGAAAAATAAAACTTTGCCAAGCCTGGCAAGATGACATCCTCTGCATCCCATTCCTCTGCTCTCCATCTTAGTATTGCTTTGAAATAAAAAGCTGAACACTTTTGTACTATGTTTTTGAGGAAGTCAAAATTGTGGTAAATTAGGATTTACAATCTATTCATAACCACTCCTATTTAGAGGTGGGAAGTAAATCTAGCTTTGAAAATGAGGAAATAGAAAGAGTTCCCATCATGTACAGCTGATGGCCTCCTTAATCCCTACAAAGTCAGAGGAAAATTCATGAGTGAATTTGCACAATCCCAAATTCAATCTCAAAAACACTTGCTACTGGTGATTTTAAAAAGAGAGAGACTCATCCAGGCGTTTCAAAGAAGAGAGTGCTATCCAGACCACTAGTCCTGTCCCATAGAAATGTGGCTACTTATTTAAATTATTTCAAGGGTTAGAAGTATGAGATATTTACACTTAAAAAGAAAATTGAAGTGTTACTTTATTGATATAGAGAGCTAGCTCTTGGTGAGGAATTGAGAGGAAAACGATCTCACAACCTATAAGCATGTGGAGTTGGACTGGAACCAAGGTCTCTCCCAGACCAACTTTCAATCCATGAGGATATATCAACTTTTAGAGAGTTTCATCTGTAACAAAGATATTCATGATTTAAGTGTATGCAATAATGCATAACTAGAAATCTCAAAAAGTCATAAAACATTTTATATTTCTCCAGGGTTACCTTTAAAAAATGGTTAGGGCTGAGATTTCATTGCTAGAAGGAATTTCCGGTGAGGAAATTCTCTTTACTAATTCAGAACAATTGCCACTGAGAGGTTAAATGGTATACCCATTATGAGTCCAAGAATTTAGACCTGAGTCTTCCTGAATCTAAGGCTGACTCCCCATTCACTCTGCAGCCAGGTAGTTCAGTAGAGAGCTTGCTAGATCTGAAGTTAAGAATGTCAGGATTCAAATCCAGTCTGAGACACTGTGTGAGATTGGGTAAGTAACCTAACCTCTGTTGGACTCAATTGCCTCATCCTCATAATAGCACCTAGTCCAAGGGTAATAAAGGATCAAATGAGAGGTCAAATGAGAGCTAGTTATTATGCTATGCTGCTTCTCAGATGTTCACTTGTGTTCAACTCTTCATGACTTAATTTGGCAGAGATACTGGAATAGTTTTCCATTGCTTTCTCCAGCTCCTAAGGAAACTGAGACAAATAGGGTTAAGTGATTTTTTCCAGAGTCACATAGCTAGTAAGTGAGGCCAAATTTGAACTCAGTTCTTACTGACTCTAGGCCCAGGATTCTACTCACTGCACTAGTAGGTGCTCTACTTCTTGGTTACCATTCAGTAAATGCTCATTCTTGGCTTTCATACGAGAGCCAGAGCAGAATATTATAGACCATTGTCTCTGGAGTCAGTGTACCTGGGTTACAAATATTGTTTCATAACTTGTGTTATCTTGGAAAATTGCTTAACCTTTCTAGGCTTCAGATTGCTTAATGGATTAATAAAGACATTAAAGTAGAGAATACTGAGACCCTTTCAGGTCTAAACCTTTGATGCTGAGACAATGATGATTCATACAGAACTTAAAATCATTAAAACTTCCAATTTTGTTTCTCTTCCCTTCCCCCCCCCAATAAACTGCTCTCTCACTACATCAAGCCCATCTACTATTTGTGAAAATAATTTTTTTTTTGGAGACCAAACTTAAGACTTCCATTTTCCCCTATTGTAACGTGTTGGATCTGTCTTCATATTGGCTAAGAGCATTTTGGATACTGGCGCCATCTTCCTCTAAACATTACCTAGGTTCTTCCAATCAGCTATTGATAAGCAACTGCCTAGGTTACATAGCATAGGGCCAGGTAAAGATCTCAGGTGCATTTCAGTCAACACCTTCCAAACTGAAATAGAACCATCAATGACTAATCCACGATATCCAGTCATTCAGTCAGTTCTAAAGCCACCCACATGGACTCCAGATTGTGGAGTGGGTAGAGTGCATGGAGGTAGGTAGACATAATTTCAAATCTCATTTCAGATACTTATTGTGTGACCCTAATCAAGTCATTTACCCAATGTGCTTGCCTCAGTTTCTTCCTCTGTAAAATGGGGAGAAATAACAGCATCTGTCTCCCAAGTTTGTTGAGAATCAACTGAGATAACAATTATAGAGCACTTACCATAGTGCCTAGATATAGTAATTGCTATATAAATGTTAGTTATTTTTATTATCTACTGGAATTGTTGGGGGATCACATGAGATAATTATGGGTCACATAGTGAACACTGTATAAATATTATCATCATCATTACTATTACCTCCCAGATGGGTTGTTGTGAGGATTAAATGAGATGATTATAAAGCCTGGTATATTATAAACATTATATAAATGTTATTATTATTATTATTATCATTATTATATTATCCCACATCTCTCTATCTTTTCAATAAGTAAAAAGCATGAGGCACATTTTCAGAGTTTTGATCAAATCTGGGTAGGCTATATATAGTACATTCCTTTGATCTAACACTCTCAGTAACCTTGCCTAAAAAGGAAATGAGATTATTCTAGATGAAGAAATTTTGCATCTTTCTGATCATCATTTCTTCCTTTTCTATGTGTTTATTAACTCTCCTTTAAAGAATTAAGCAGGTATTTATGGGCTCTGCTAGGCTCTGGGCTACAAAGAAACAAATTAAACAGTTCTTGTCCTCAAGGAGCTTCCTGGGGGAATAAAAACTATGCTCAGATAAATCTAGTTTTCCTAAACTCAAATCTCTTGTCCTGTGTCCAGTAGTGTGGTCACCACAGAATATAATGCAATGCATATGCAAAAGAAAAAAAGGCAATGTGGGACAAGTGCAATGGAAACTGATGGTTTGACTGGTCACAACTTCAGTACCTCAAACAATTTTCTATGACTAAGTTGCAAAATCATTGCATATATACTTTGATAGAGGGAATTTCTTCACTTGAGGGAAGAAGAAGCCAGTAAAAGTTTCAAAGAGTAAGATTTTGGTTTGGACAAATTTCCAAATGATTGTAGTTATCCCAAAGCAAATTGGATAATCTTTGCAAAGAATGCACTTTCCTTCTGGGTAGAAACTGGATAAACATTGCTGAGATGTTGTTGCAAGAATTTTTGTCTGTCAGATGGATTGAAGTCCTTTCCAGTTCTAAAATATAGTTATCTCTCCCACAGGGATTAGAGGTTTGGTGCCTCTTCAGTCTGGAAAATCCAGGTAAAATGTTTTGGCCCTTTTTTTCCATACAAGAGACTTCTTTTTTTTTTTTTTTAAATCTTTTTATGGGTTGTTTATAGTATCTTATTGTAAAATTTGGGTTAAGAATTTGGTTATAGGTTTTGTGTTGTCTGCTGGACTTGCAACTTCTAAAGAATTCTCCCCAAATTCCTATTTAATTTCTTATGCTGACCTGTAATATTTTGAAACTCAAGATGGAGAAAGTTACTATATGGGCAGAATAGTATTACAACAATTCCTTTTTGAACTCTGTAGATATCTAAAAAGGACTAACACGCAAAAATTTTTTTTATCATTTTCCTATAAAGTCACTTGAATGGACCTAGCAGAGTGAACCCTGGAGTAATTTGCTGCTAGAACAGTCTCTTTTGTTCCTTAGTCTCTAAATGGGATATCTTGGGGGTTGAGACCTTCCAGGTAGAGAAATCCACTCATTCCTTTATTTGCTCCTTAAATTACAGAGCCCTAAAGCCTGCTTATTTCTCATATGCAGATCTCCATAAACATGAGAGGATCATATAGATCACTTAGCAGGAGTCAGAAAGTACCTAAGGAATCATTTAGTCTAAGCCTTTCATTTTTAAAATAAGCAGACCCAGGGAAGTTAAGGCACTAACTTCAGATGAAGTGGCATAATTTGAGCTCCTCATCCTGTTTCTCCAACTTCAGGGCTGTTCACATTGCACCATGCTGCATGAAATGTGTTGTTTTAAAACAGTTTAATTAAGAGTCACAATGTAGCTGTATTTATTATTACTTGGCTTACTAATTAAGAAAGAAAGGGGTGGACTATAGGTCCTGTTACTCAGCAACAAAGGAGGTGATAAAGATAGTTCTCTCCTCCTCCTTTGGAATAAGAATTTCACCTAGTTAAGGAAATGAAGAGGTAGGGGGGAAACAAACCAACTATTGAATTTTTCATTCATTTCTTTCCATATTAACCCTTGTAAGACCATAGAAATCCCCAAGAGAGCTTTTTAGAACCAGAGCCACATAGGCAGAGATTTGAAAAAAAAATATATAATAATAGAATTGCAGATAAGGGGTTCTTTGCCAGCTGGCAATGGCTGGTGTTTCCATGGTTACAGCAAACCCAACTCAGATTCCCCTGCACACCAGCCCTCTGCTCTCCTTTTGTTCTGTAGAACAGCCATTAAATAGCAATATTAATAAGGCAGAGGCATTATCATGAGCTCGGGCATGATGCAGAAGACCCTGAAATGATTAATGGGGGACTTAGCCCTGCAGTACCTTTAGTCCATAATCAGAGAGGAGCTCAAGGGGTCAAGAAGTGTTTGTTCTTTTTGCCAGGAAAGAGTGAGAGTGCTTTGTCCTCTACAGTTGAATTCCTTCCCTTGATCCCACTTAACCCTTCAGAAGAAAAGCAAATTTGAAAGCTGACAAGTAGAGGTCATGGGATTTCTCACCCAGCTATTTCCAGTGACCTTGGTTATGTTTCAACTGTCTTCAAGACAAGCCTGGGCTTTAGTTTATTTGCTCTAATTGAGAATACTCTATGTGTTAATTTTGTAAGACCTCCACCAAGCAACTCTGCTCATTAATTCTCATTTCCCTCTTCCCTCCAGCCTCAGGCCCCCTTCTGAGAACAAAGGGATCAAGAAACCTACCTCTAAGAAACCATTAGGAATTTATTCAGGACAATGAAATGGAGTGCTAATGAGAAGACTGTAGAACCCTCCCTGGGACTTGGCAAAGCTTGCAATTACTGTGCTTTGGGGAGGCTGGAGCTTCAAAGCCTAGGGGAGCTTCAGAAGCTTTTGGGGTGGTTACCCCCCCTTGGCTGGCATTAAAACAAAGACCCCCCGAGGCTGATAGACAGGAGCAGGCTGTTGGAATTGTCTGGTAATAGCAATTTACAAAATTCCCTCTAGCCCCATTCTAGGACATTTCTCCTGTCCTCCTCTCCACCCTTCTTTCCAGGTGTGTCCTTCATGATCATTCTAAATAAATGTCACCTGTGAAAAGACAAAGGTGATTAGGAACAGGAGACTGTAAATTTGCATAATTATTTGCCTCAGCAGTCCCCCATCCTCATCCCCAAAGGACTCTCAAATGATGGCTAATCCAGAAGAACATTATAAGTTAATAGATTTGGAAGACATTGGAAATTTAGCAAACAGTAGGGAAACAACAATCTGAAATGATGGCTTCCCCCTCTACCACTTTCCCTTTATAGCATCTCCTCAAACAGCAGGCTCCAAAGCATACTGCAGATTTTAATTATGTCTATGACCAAATAGAGATTTTTTTCTTTCAAAAGAACAAAGTTGACTTCGAGTGTCATTGTTAGAAAAGAGGGATCAATGATATCTTGGTAGGTTTTCAAATACATCAGAAATTTTTCATAAAGTTACATGTTTGATCTTGTGATTTACAAGAGACTGGAGAAACAATACAGACAAGGAAAAATACCTGATGGTTTTTGTCATTATTCCATGTATTCTGATGAGCCAAGGAACCACTGAATGGTGGAAACAAATATTTCACTTTAGAATAAAAAGGGCAATAAAAAAATTGCCTACAGAATATGATGTAGTTTGGTGACAGCATTTCCCTTTCTACCTAAACTGATCTGAATTAGAACTTCCCCTATACCTTCATGTTGAGTCCCCTTTCTGGACTCCCTCAATCTTCCCCAGGCAAGCACTGAAGGGGCGGGAGACAAGGAAGACAAGATCCCCAAGTACTCCATTTATTGAGCCAAATACCAGTGCTTAAATATCCCCTCAGTCTCTAATCTATTCCCACTCCTGTGGTACTCAGCAAAATAAGGCTCTGACGCTCAAGGACAACAAGTGATGAAAGTTTACAGCATTCCCATACACAACAGTCCCTAACACCTTCAAATAGAGAATACAATACAAATGCCACATTCTATTTTCTCAGAAACTAGTTATGTTACTAGAATGAATATGGATGAGAAAACAAAAGGGAAAAATGCTTAAATCCTAAATCGATTCTCTGCTCCCCTCCACCCACCTACCTGAATGGGACAAAAGAAGAAAGGAATCCACCTATTCTCTAGATTTATGGTCATTTCCCAGGATACTATCTTGATCCTCATGGTAATGATGCTCAGAGAATGGAAATCAGTGTAAGCTTCTAAAGCAAATATTTGTAGAACTCCTATTTCCAGATACATCCCACATCACTTTACTTCATGCACTCTGTTTATCAGACTATTTGGGCTTCTGGTTAGTCCCAGAACTCAATGTTCCAACTCACCTTTGCAGTAATCATTCCTTATACTAGAAATAAACTCCCTCCTTTTCTTTACATTTAAGACAATATATTTTCCAGGACAGCTAGAAGGCTTAGTAGTCAGAGTTCTGGGCCTGGTATGAGGGAAGAACTGAGTTAAAATCTGGTCTCAGATGCTGACCTGGGCAAGCTTGCCTCAGTTTTCTCATCTGTAAAATGAGATGAAGAAGAAAATGGCAAACGTTTTAGTATCTTTGCCAAGAAAATCCATGGATAGCATTGATGTACTCCATGGTCCATGGACATGAGAAAAGTTGAATACAACTACTTGCTTGTACAACAACAATATTTATCTGAGGCCCAGTTTCCATGTTCTTTCCTCAAAGAAATCTTTCCTGATGCCTCCAGTTGCTAATGCTCTCCGTTTCTGAAATGTTCCTAAAACCCTTATGTTGAATTCTCCCTTCTCCCTTTCCTCTCATCTTTGTATTTATTGATACATGCCATATTTTCCCAATAGAATTAAATTCCTTGAGATCAGTAATTGTTTCATTTTTGTCTTTGTATCTATAACACCTGGTAGAGTGCATTACAGATAGAAAAATAATAAAGAAAAAATATTTGTTGAATTAAATTGAACATGGGATCCTTGGGCTAAAAGGTATAGACTATATAAATATGAGTAATATATCCATCTGCCCTCAAGGATCTTATAATCTACCAAGAAAGGAACTATGCAAATAATTAAATGGTAAATGACCTAAGACAAGAACAAGCAATATTCAGTAGAGCATTAGAGATGGAAGAATATATGACTTTGTCTTTGGAATTTAGTCATCAGCATGGCTGCCATTGTACCTGGACAATGTGCCTGAATAATCTAGGTACCTCCTTTTCTACATGTGAATTGTACAGATCTTCAATCTCACTGTTTTGTGTTCTTTCAATATTCTTGCTCCTTACCACCTTTCATATCCTGCCCTTAATTGGATACTAGTCAAATGATGATAACCATTGAGGTGGACTAAATTTAAGGAGATTACTTGAGTTGTTGATCTCCAGTCCTAACCCAGTCTGGGAGTTTCTGCAAAACATTTTAAGTTCTCTAAGCCATAGTTTTCTTTCCAGTATGACTTGCCATAGTTTTCCCTTTACAGTATGAAATACCCTCATCTTCCTGTTTTCAGGAGGCATAGCTTTGGATATAGTGAATGCAGAGCAAAGATATCTAAAAAACTGTATCCTTTGTGCTCTTAACAAGATTTGGAAGTTTTTAGCAGAAGGGCTGGTTTGGCAAAAAATCATCTCTTCAAGTTTTCTAATTATTTCTCTATTATAGATGCTGTCTGGTGGATCATCAGCGCTCCCCTTTCTTCATCACCATTTGTTCTTGTTTATATCTATGGCAGTGCAGTCTCAAGTAGGCTGCTCCACACTGCAATGCTTATCCAGAACAAGATAAAGGAAACTGCTAGCTGAAATAGTCTTTGTCATCACTGGGATATAGCAGGAAGAAATAATCTCAAAATGGTAAGCAGGAGATAGGGTAAGCTGCTTCCTTAGACCATTTGTGAAGATGCCCAGAAGGTCTTTCAAGTTCACAGATCTTTTTTCTGAAGATAATTTTTTTTTGGTGGTAAGATATGAGGTAAAAAGTGAGTATTGTGCTGAAGTCCTTTCCTTCAAACCTAGGAATATAGATGTTGAGTTAGAAAGACTCTTTGAAATGATCTAACTGCCACCTGCTCCAAATGAGAAAACTGAGGTCCAAGAAAGTTAAAACACTAGGATAGAATTTTTTATCTTTGTATTCAATGTACATAATAAATGCCTACTGATTAATTGTCCAGGGTCATGTGAGTATTAATTGTCAGAGGTGGGATTTGAATTCAGTTCTTCCAACTCAAAAGTTAGTTTTCTTTCAACCATTGCTTTCAACCATTCATGCATTACTTGATGACAATGATTCAAATATTTCTCAGATAGCCTGACCATCTTGTTCCTCCAGTGTTTCCACAGAAGCCAAGATCTCAGGAATGAGCAGCAGAAAGGAAAATAGTCTGTTATAGAAGATATCTGCTTTGAAGGAAAAGAAAAAATTCTATTCCATTGTTATGATAAAGTACTAGAAGGAAAAGTAAAAGGGGAAAAGAGTCCATACAAATATTTCTGTGTGTATATATGTGTGTGTATAAACTCACATATGTATATGTATACAAACAAATGTGTATATATAATACAATATCAGGTGTGTCCAACCCATGGCCTGCAGACCACATGCAGTCCTCAAAGCCCATACATGTGGCCCTCATTGTGTAACCAGAAAATGAAGGAATGGGTGAGTACATGTGCCAATATTGCAACATTACAGACCATCTTAACCCTTAACTAATATGGCTCGGTGGGATATAGTAGCAAAAGATATGTACATAGGAATTAAAATCTTTAATTTAAAATGCTATATGATTCATCATAATTGCAGAAACCTATTTTATTATATACATCAATTGCTATTTTATCATAGGAATTTGAGAATAGATTTCAAAATTCTAGAAAACACCAACTGCATTTCAATGCAATTAGATAAGCAACTTGATGGAAAATGTATATGAGGGTCTTTACAGAACTTTTATAAGTTGTACCTGCTCAAAGGAAAAATATCTGTCATTTCATAAACATGCTTGTGCATGATGTCTCTTTGTGGAATATATATATATATATATATATATATATATATATATATATGATTTGTGAGCAACCTTTTCCCAAATGAAGCATACAAAAAGTAAAAATAGAAAAAAGACTTCAGATGAATATCTTAAAAATATTCTTTGTATCGCCCCAACCTCTATCAAATAGATATCAAAAAAGCAGGCTCAGACAGAAACTTCTGGCCAAGATGGTGGAAAGAAGACAGGCACAGTTTTAAAGTCTCCTGATCTTTCCCCATCTGTCATATGAAACAACCCTCCTAACAGAAATCCAACCCACAAAACCCAGAAACAAAAGCCAGGAGAAAGAACATCTACCTAAGGATTTGTCTCCCTCAGCTGCATTGGACAGATTCGTGTGTGTGTGAGTCTGGGCGTGGAGAGCAGATCAGCCCTGGATTAGCCAGATTGGAGACTGAATTGGAGCCAAGAGAGTCTGGGGGCTTGATAGCTGGACCTGCTGGATCAGTGGTGGGGCTAGACTGTGGGGGCTTGAGTCAACCAGGGAGCAGAGGCATATTGACCCTCTGGAGTTTGCCAGCAGGGCTGGGGGGAGAGTTCAGGTGCAAAAGAGCTGCGGACACCATCCCTGGGCTCCTCTGGTCTGAGGAACTCTTGAGTCCGCTCCTCCATTGCATCTGAGGCCTCTTCCAGGAACAAACAATAGCAGACTACTTCTGCCTCAGGCCCAGGTGTGTGAGCAGAAGAACCAGCCAGGTTGACAGTAAGGAGAGGAATGACCTTAGGCCAGGGTAAAGCCCACCATTGATTGAAGGTAAAAGGATTCAATAGCTCCAACCCCTCCCTTCAAGCTAAGGGACAAGGCCTCAATCAAGGTCACAGATACTCCAGAGAAAGCAACCAGCACCTCCTACTGGCCAGCCAGAGAAACTGCATTCAGTGGGTAAAGCCTTTAGTGATCCCAAGCCCCTGTGAACCAGCCCCTCCCCAACTCAAGGTCTTAGCAAAATGAAGAAGTGTCAGCAGAAAGGTGGAGCCATAGAAAAATTCTTGGAAGGGAAAGACCCTAACTCAGAAAGGCCTAGAACCTCTGAGGAGAATATGATCTGGTCTTCAGCACAGAAAGACTTCCTTGGAAAAATAAGGAAGGAGTTTAAAAATCAACCGGAAAATTTGGGAGAGACAATTAATACCTTGCAACAAGAAAACAAATCCTTAGAAAATACAATTGGACAAATACAAAATGAGAATAAATCTCTCAGGACAAAAAAGCAGGCTTAGTGCTCACATTAAAAATGGCATGTTCTTATTTTTTGTTTAAAAAGTAAATGCTTTATTATATTCATTATTTTTATTACTTTTATTATACTGTTATATTTCATTATTGTACTCATTGATAATATAGTTTATATTATAGTCATAAATTTTAAATTCTGAATGTGGCCTTTGACAAGTTTTGGTTGGCAATGTGGCATGCACACATATAGTAGATACATGAATTGTATGCTATACTCTTTTAAAGAGCACATATAAAAATATAGCAATAATCTAAACTACATATATGAATTATATGCTTGTACTACCTTTTTTATTTTTTGTTTTTTGCAAGGCAATAGGGTTAAGTGGCTTGCCCAAGGCCACACAGCTAGGTAATTATTAAGTGTCTGAGGCTGGATCTGAACTCAGGTATTCCTGATTCCAGGATTGGTGCTCTATCCACTGCACCATCTAGCCACCCCTTATACTGTACTACATTTTATAAATATTTATATATACATAGTTCAGCTGAATTTAATAAACATGTATTAAGTGTGTGGTCTGTGTAAGACACTGAACTAGGTGTTTGTAATACACAGACAATAGCAAACAATATTCATTTTAAGGAGTTAATATACTACTGAGAAGGCATAACTTATATAAATTAGTAAATTATAAGAATAAATTGAGGCAGAAGAGAGAAATAACAGCTGAGGGGATTCTTGAAGGATTCTGAGAGGAAGTAGCAACTGAACTTTTTGAAGGAAAAATTCTGAGAAGCAGATTTGAGAAGGGCAAGCACAAGGAGACTAGGGAGAAAATTGGCTAAAGTGTAAAGATGGTGTTAGACTGAGAAATAGTGATATGTGTTGGGAGCCAGGGTCTCTAAGCTGTTTGACACAGTCGCAGCAAGAAGACTCAAGGAGGCTACACCGCCTGATAGAACATTTCCTTCTTCAATATATATACATATATATATATTTATATGTATATATATATGGATTACATGTATACCCATATTTATAGGTCTATTATTGATTGCAAAACTTACTCATCCTAATAATGAAATGACTATAAAGGAAGGTTTTCAGAGAAATTCCTTGAATAAAACAGATTGTGAACTCTGTCCAAATTTAACAGGATTGCCTCTCCCTGAGACATACAAAAGACTTCAACATTATGAAATCTCTGGAAAACCCAACACTGGGAATTCCAAGGAGATGTCAGAATATATACAGGGAAAACAGATACAAGATGGGTCAGCTAGAATTCCAGGGAAATTAACAGTTTTGCCCCCCTTATCATACACAGGAATATATGATAAAGATGGTGAGAGAATACTTAGTATAGGTGACCAATATGTGAACTCTAACAACGTTAGTTTATTGGGAAAGAATAAAAAGTCATAGAAACCGTATCATCTACCAACAAGGGCTGAAAGGAAAATTGGTTATTGAAGGAGCCAATGGATGGGTGGAGAAACATAGCTGCCCTCACTATGGGTTGTCAATGGATCATATCAAAAAACATTACATATGCAGCACAAAAATCATAAAAGCATTCCATTAAATTATATCAAAGATTATTATCAGGAAAGTTCTGCTTAATGAATAACTTTACTATGCAGCAACAAACTAGGTGACAGGCAGGTTGAGGTCATTATGATCCGAGCAGGGACAAGAAAATTAACTACATGATTGGTAATCACACTTGTAACCATTACATGATCAGACTCGTAACCATATGAACTATATGATTAATGATGAAAATTGTACACTTTTGTAACCAAGAAAATGATTTTACTTTGCTTGTTTGATATGATTCTGAGACTATAAAAATAAATCTAAGCAGCTGACAGTCAACCTGCTCCTGCCTTTACCCCCTTGTTGACTCAACTCATTTCGCCGACTCTATCCCTCCTGTCAGGTTCCAAGGACCCCATGGAGGCTGGACCCCTGCAGACTGAGAAATAGTGATATGGAAGGAAATGAGCAAGGAGACAGTAGGGAGGGAAATACTGAAGGAGTGTGGATTTGTCTGCTGCAGTCACAGTTGGCGTGTAGAGAGGAAAAAGAAAATAAGTTAGGTACAGGAACCCATTATCATATGCTAGTTACATGATGATATATGATTTGTTAAGTTTTGCTAAATTATTTGAGTTATTTGTTAGTTTACTTTGAATTAAAATGAAATAATCACAGAATAACTCTGATTTTACCAGAGTTGAAAAGGACCTTGAAAATCATCTAGTTAAATAACTTTATTTTACAGATGAGAAAACTAAAGCACTGTGAGGTGAAGGGATTTGTTCAAGATCACATAGTTTGGGGCAGCTAGGTAAAGCAGTGAATAGAGCACTGGTCCCGGAGTCAAGAGAACCTGAATTCAAATCTGACCTCAGACACTTAATAATTACCTAGCTATGTAACTTTGGGCAAGTCACTTAATCCCATTGCCTTGCAAAAACCAAATAAGTTTTTTAAAAAATCACATAGTTCAATTTAATAGGCTTTTTAATATAATTTTTCTGTGGAAGGTACTAGAAGTACAAAATAATATTTTAATGATAACTATTTTGTGCACTTGTGTCACTACCCTCTAATTTACAATTCTCCCCTCAGAAAGAAACTTTTTCTTGAAACAAATTAGAATACTCAAGCAAAATAAGCCAATACATTGATCATATCTGAAAGTCCATTTCTCATTTGATTCTCCTTTCAATTACTTCATTTCTGTCAGGAAGTATGTGGCATTTGAAGTCATGATTGGAAACTGCTTTGATCAGAATTTCATAGTCTTTCAAAATTGTTTTCTTCTATAATATAATGATCATTGTATATTGTTATTCTGATTCCATTCTTTTCACTTTGCATTAAATCATTCAAATCTTTTCAAAAACTGGGAACTCATTCCTTTCATCATTTCATACATAATAATTTGTTTGACCTTTCTCAATTGATGAACATCCATTACAAAAATTAACTCTTACTTAAAAATATGTATATATTAATATATAATGTTATAATACATGTGAGTTCCTTCCTTCTGTTTTTGACTTTTTTGTGGGTGATATGCATGGTAGTGCTTTTCCTGGGTTAAAGGGCAAGCACAGTTCAATGACTTTTTTAGTATAATTCCAAGTTGTTTTTCATAATGATTAGGTCAATTTATAGTTCTACCAACAGTCCATTAGTATGTGCATCTTTCCAGAGCCATTTTACTCTTTTTGTCATTTTTGAAAATCTAATATATATGAAGTTAAATTTCAAAGTTGCTTGAATTTGTATTTCTCAATAATTTAGAGCTTTTCTCCAATATGACTGTTTATAGCCTGCATTTTTCATATCTGAAAACTGTTCATATCCTTTGACTGATTTTATATTGATGAATGACTTTTATTCATATTATATATATATATATATGTTATATTTCATGAATCTCAGATCTTTATCAGATAAATTTACTACAAAAACTTTTCCCCCTGTTAACTGGTTCCCTTCAACTTCTTCCTTAGACAAACGCTTAATGTTCTTTTGTGAGATAATCTTACGCCAACATGCTTGGGGTCTAATCAACATAATTTTAGCATTTTTGTTAGGGCTGTGCTGATGCTGTTGATCAAGCATCTATCCAGCTCTGAATTAACTCAGAAAGAGGCCCCTACCCCTCATCATTGGATAAATGGGATATTTATTTTGATCTTTGACAGCTTATACTTTCACCATGTTAATTTTCTTTAAGATTGTACTGAGAAGTGCTGAAAAGGGGAAAAAAGCAGGGGTGGCAATTTTTATTTAGCATTTCTATTACAATGGAAAAGATTTATGTTTTCCTTTGATGATTTTAGAATATGCCTCCAATTCTCTCCTGATTTGGGTATAATTCTCCTTTGTCAAAGATTTGTCCATACTGCTATGAGATACCAGAATATAGTCGAAAGTTCGTTTTTACTTATCCTATTTTTTTCAGTAGTTTGTATTTCCATCTTTTAGGTTTACCTTTACATTACTGGATACTTTTTCCTACTCCAACTCCTGTTTTTGCTCAAGTTCCTATGTCTTGGTTAAATTTGATGAAAATATTAACTGCAATTTCTCCTTTCTCTCATTGTCTCTGTCATTTGTGCTGACACTTTTAATCCACTTTATATTTCTTCCCAATAAAGACAAGGTAACCTTTCCCCACAAAGACAGAAAATTTTAATCAAATTTTTGTTGACTTTTGATGAACTGTTACTTTTTCCCCTAAAAAGAGTATTATTAGTTCCTAGGAATTACCCAAGAATGTGCTGGGTTATTGATTATCTTAACTTAAAAAAGTAATGGAGAAAGTGTTAATGTATATTAAATTTAAATAGTATGTCATACCCACATATTTCCTCCTGGAAAACTGGGTGTAAAACATTTATTACCATATATTTTGGACCACTAGAAAACTGTTAGAGTTGTAAAGGACTCTAGAAATCATCAAGTCCATTCTCCTTATCTTATAAGTATGGAAATCAAGGTCTAAAAAAGGTGAATAAATTATTAAAAGTTAAGCCTAACATTATATAGATATTTAGTAGCAGAACATTATAGAAGTATTTAGTAGTAGAATTACCTAGGATTCAAAGTCTCCTTGGATTGACTTATTCCCAAGGTCTGGAAGCCTGAATTAATACAATGCATCATGTTGTTAGTGATCTTGACAGGTCTGCCATATCCTGGTAAGTTAGTCATCCCTTCTTGGTGGCCCTGTCAGTATTCTTGTGTATGAACTAGAATTACAGTGACATCTCACTTTATAACTTTATAACTTTAAAGTTTATAACTTTAAAGCACTTCTGTCAGTATTTCTGTGATACTGGACTGAGTCAAACTAGCCATTTATTTCCATCTTAGTCCAATCTAGCAAGTATTCATTGATGTCTTGTGTGAAGGTCCCTGGGGAAGTAAAAAAAAATCTGTAAACCAATAATGCCTCATTTAGAGAGTACTGGAGTCAGGAGGCCCTGAGTTCAAATGTGACTTTAAACATGACACACCAGATCTTGGGCTTAATCCTCAAATCCAAGGCCTTCTGTAGTCGTCCTGATTCATATCGGGCCACTAGACTCAGATGACTCTGGAGGAGAAAGTGAGACAGTGCAGCAGTCTCTAACTCCAATCCAATTCATGTTCTTGTCACGGCATCATCTCTCTGATGTCTTCTATAAGAATGAGAAGCAAACATCATTGCCTCAGTTAAGGCAGCAAAATATTATAGGCAAATGGAAGTCAAAATGCTTGAGGTCAAGACTAATAACTGTGTTTTGGGTACTTTCTCTCTTGTATAATTCATTGTTTTAGGGTAAAAATAGAGGTACAGACCATAACTAAACTCCAAATTGTCCATATACATAGTGACTGCAATCACATCTTTCCTTCTCAAATTCTTCATCAGTGCAGGAAGTTTTCAAGAACCTAAAGGAATCAAAGAATCTATTGACATCCTGTTAACAATCTTTTTTTAAAAAAAATTATTTATTTAAGGCAATGGGGTTAAGAGTGACTTGCTCAAGTTGCAGGTTATAAAATAAACCCTCATAAATCCTTAACTTTTCTATATATGTCTAGCAAGATACAGAAGGAATAGCTAGAAAGAGAAATCCCATTCAAAGTAACCTCAGATAATATAAAATACCTGGAAGTCTACATAAAACACTTCTCACACAAATTAAATCAGATTTAAATAACTGGGCAAATATCAACTGCTCATGGATAAGTAGAGCTAATATAATAAAAATGACAATTCTACCAAAATTAAACTACCTGTTTAGTGCCCTACCAATCAAAATTCCAAAAAATTACTTTAATGAGTTAGAAAAAATTATAAGTAAATTCATATGGAGAAATAAAAAGTCAAGAATTTCCAGGAGCTTAATGAAAAAAAGGGCAAAAGAAGTGGGCTTGGACCTATCTGATCTAAAATTATATTATAAAACAGCAGTCATCAAAATTGTTTGGTATTAGCTAAGAAATAGAGTGGTGGACCAGTGGAATAGACTAGGTGCAAAAGCAGGAGACAATTATAGTAATCTACTTTTTTTTTATGTTTTTGCAAGGCAAATGGGGTTAAGTGGCTTGCCCAAGGCCACACAGCTAGGTAAGTAATCTACTGTTTGATAAACCCAAAGAGTCCAGCTATTGGGATAAAAACTCCCTCTGATAAAAACTGCTGGGAAAATTGGAAGTTAGCATGGAAGAAACTTAGATTAGACCAACACCTAACACCCTTTACCAAGATAAGATCCAAATGGTTACAGGACTTAGACATAAAAAACAATACTAGAAGCAAACTAGAAGATTAAGGACTAGTTTAACCTGTCAGATCTATGGAAAGGGAAGCCAGTTTATGACTAAGGAAGAGTTGGAGAACATCACCAAAAACCAACTAGATGATTTTGATTATATTAAATTAAAAAGCTTTTGCACAGATAAGATCACTGTAACCAAGATCAAAAGAAATGTAGTAAATTGGGAAACAATCTTTACAACTAATGATTCTGACAAAGAACTCATTTCTAAAATTTACAGAGAACTAAGTCATATTTTTAAAACAAAAAGCCATTCCCCAACTGACAAATGGTCAAAGGATATGCAAAGGCTTTACAGATGAGATCAAAGCAATCCATAGCCATATGAAAAATTGCTCTAAATCATTAATTATTAGAGAAATGCAAATTAAAGCTTCTCTTAGGTACCACCTCACACCTCTCAGACTGGCCAATATGACCAGAAAGGATAATGATCATTGTTGGCAGGGTTGTGGGAAATCTGGGACACTTGTTATGCTGTTGGTGGAGCTGTGAACTCATCCAACCTTTCTGGAGAGAAATGTGGAACTCCACCCAAAGGGCAACAAAAATGAGCATACCCTTTGACCCAGCAATACTACTACTGGGTCTATACGCTGAAGAGATGATGAAAAAGGGTAAAAACCTCATTTGTACAAAAATATTTATAGCAGCCCTGTTTGTGGTGGCAAAGAATTGGAAATCAAGTAAATGTCCTTCAATTGGGGAATGGCTTAGCAAACTGTGGTATATGTATGTCATGGAACACTATTGTTCTATTAGAAACCAGGAGGGATGGGAATTCAGGGAAGCCTGGAGGGATTTGCATGTACTGATGCTGAGTGAGATGAGCAGAACCAGAAAAACACTGTATACCCACACAGCAACATGGGGGTGATGATCAACCTTGGTGGACTCGTTCATTCCATCAGTGCAACAATTGGGAACAATTTTGGGTTGTCTGCAAAGGAGAGTGCCATCTGTATCCAGATAAAGAGCCATGGAGTTTTAACGAAGTTCAAGGACTATTCCCTTAAATTTAGGAAAAAAAGCCATACATCTTATTTTATGATCTTGTTATCTCTTAGACTTTTTGTCTCTTCCTTAAGGATATGATTTCTTTCTCATCACATTCAATTTGGATCAGTGTACAACATGGAAACAAGGTAGAGATTGACAGAGTGCTTTCCGTTGGGGAGTGGGGGAAGAGAAGTAGGATTGAGGGAAAAATTGTAAAACTCAAATAATATATTTAATAAAAATAAGAGTGACTTGCTCAAGGTCACTCAGATAGGCAACTGTCTGAGGTCACATTTGAACTCAGGTCCTACTGATTCCAGGGCTGGTGCTCCTGTTAATTGGGTAGTTTGAAATGGATGATCTCTAAGATTTCATTTGTCCCCAAAGCCTTTGATTTTATATGATACTAACTTCGAGCTCTTGCATTATTCAATTTGATTCAATAAAGAATCCCTATGTGCTTTCTGTGCCCAAAGATTCATGGGAGGTTCCCACCCACAAAATCTTATTCTGTTGTCTCATGGTAGATATAGAGATGGTCCAAGCTCTGGCACATCTTACTATAATCAAATATATAAGCTTGGTAACATTGAATGTTCAAACTTGGTAACATATATCCGTGGTAGCTGAGGATGTATGGGGAGGATCATCAACTGTAGGTGAGTTCCCTTTCTCTTCTCTGTGGCAAAAGTCAGGAGAGAGAGAAAGGAAGATATAGAAGAAATGATATAGGGGAGACATGAAGAGGTAAGAAATAAGATAGGGAAAGGGAGGAGAATGAAAAGGAAAGAGAGAGGGAAAACAGGGGATGAGGGAATAGGAAAGAAAAGGGGAGGGAAAGATAAGGTGAGAAAGAAGGAAGAAAATGATGGAGGAAGAGAAAAAAAGGAGGAAGGAAAGAAGGAAGGAAGAAAAAGAGTTGTGAGTGAAAGGTATGCAGAGAAAAGTTCAGGAAGTAATTTTCCACTCTAATCTTAAAACAAACCTCCCTATACTCAGTAGGAATCAACATCCATTGCTAATTTAGGATACTTATTGTATTTAAACACAATAGCAAATTCTGTTCATTAATCATTTCTCTGTCAGTTCCCTTAACAATAACTAAAACAGGATTTGCTACAAATCTGTTTCCTATGTAGCTACATTTTGAAAGTTTCTATTTTACAAGAAAAATAACATTTAAACAAAAAAATATAAGATGTTTCTAAACAATTTAATGTGCTTTTCTCCATCAATGAATGCCTGGGAGGTTTCTTTCTTGTGGTTATAGAGCAAGAATAATTTTTTTGACTGGGAATGGGGAGGGGAAAGTTAAGCATGAAGCCTATTTGTTACCAGCATCCAAAAAAAAACCTTTCCATATCCCAAAGTCAGGAAAACTTCCAATAAATATGCAAAATTGTTATCTTTCTCAGAAACATTTGTAATACTAGTGAAATATAAGCACTTTATAATTCTTATTCATTTGATCCTCACCACAATTCTTGGAAGTTAAGTGATATTGTTTGTTCCTTAATTAGTTTATTTTTTACAGATGAGGAAACTGATGCAAATAGTTATTTTGACTCCAGATCCAGTTCTCTAGGCACTATGGCGCCACCTAGCGGACTTATGCATGGCAATGATCGCAGTCGTTCATCCCACCTATGCTCTCATGTTCACAGGTGTTGACATGAATCTCACGTAAGTATCATAAGTCTGTGATGCAAATTCTACAAGTATTATGAGAAATGAAGAGAATCTGAGGGACTTATAGTCATGCAAGTCAGAGTAACAGAGGCAGGATTCAAACCCAGATCTTTCCTCCTGAAGCCAAATCAGATCCACATTCTACTATCTCACTTGACCTCATTTTCTCCTAGTGATTTCTAGTTCCTACTCTTCTCTAGTTCCACCAGCTTAAAGGAACAGAGTCAATCACTACATACTCATTCTCCCATAAGTATCCCGCGAAATGAAAGCAAAATGAGATGTGACTGCAGAAACAAAGAATATTCAATTTTTCAAAATCACATCAAGCAGTCAATGGTTTATTTCTTTCTGAACCTTGATTTCTTAGATTCCTGTCTGAGAAATCATTCAGTCCAAACTCCAGCCAATTACTGTTAACAGGAGCACTAACCTTGGAGTCAGGAGAACCTGAATTCAAATCTAATCTCAGACATTTAATTGCCTAGCTGAGTGATCTTGAGAAAGTCACTCCTAACCCCACTGCCTTAAGGCTAGACCCAGCTCACTCTTTGGATAATTAATACTTTTATATAACATAAGTACCTCAAATTAAATGCATTTATTCTGAAAGTAATGCTTTTCTTTCTTTTATTTGCCTCAGTTTCTTGTTCATTTGGTGGTAATGCTGTTCCATTCCATCTCATATAAATTGTGTATCTGCAACTTATTGGCCAGGTTACACAGGCTCAAATTATTCTGCTAGAAAAGAGGTCTACATAGTTCCTTATGGCTACTGACAGTTTAAAGTTACTATCTTTTCTTTCTTATTGACCCTAATCCTTGACTTTCTGCAGTTGCATCTGCTATGATTTATTCAATATCATAAAATTGTGATGCATAATAAAAGGACTTGTTTTTCTAGCACTGACTTTATAAAAACCTCAAAGGAACAAGAATATGAATATGAATATGATAGTTCAAAGGAACATGACTAAAGAGGATAGATCTTAAGTAGTTTATTTCTAAAATAGAGAATAATATAAGAAACAAGGTGCATCTGTACAAAAGCTGAAGGGTATGGTATTTATAGTGTATGTATATATGGAATTGATATATAATTTATACTGATTTGAAATTATATATACAAATATAGACTAATTTTTGGGAAAATTTATTTTTCTGGCTATGTAGGGTACAAGTTGAGGACATGTAGTACAAATTTAATATATATTTCTTTGAATATTTTAGTTTTCTGTATACATGTTTTATATATATATACATATATATACATATATATATATCAAATATACAAATATATGCACACATATGCAGGATGTTACAAAAATCTTGGCACAGTTTTAAGTTTTAATAACTTTAGAAGTATAAATGCTGGGGCAGCTAGGTGGCGCAGTGGATTAAGCACTGGCCCTGGAATCAGGAGTACCTGAGTTCAAATCTGACCTCAGACACTTAATAATTACCTAGCTGTGTGGCTTTCAGAAAGTCACTTAACCCCATTGCCTTGCAAAAAAAAGGTAGAAATGCTCCAAATTTTTAAAAATGGAGTTTATTTAAAACACTGATGGTTATTATTAGAGTGGATGTTAAAAGGACCCATGGGCATAAAATATTTTTAACAGCTCTTTTCTGGTAGCAAGTAACTGGAAATTGAGGGGATGCCCATAAGTTGGAGAATGGCTAAACAAAATGTAGTATATGATTAACATGAAATGCTATTCTATCAAAAGAAATGATAAATAGAATGTTATCAGTAAAAAACTTGCATGAACAGATACAATGGGAAATGCAATCTACTACTTTATTTTTTCAAAATAACCAGTAGTGTTGTAGGATTATCAGCTATGAATGACTTTTCTTTACTCAGCAATGCTGTGACCCAAGAGAACTATGAAGGACTTCTGAGAAAGAATGTTATATATTCCAAAGACAGAGATGATGATGTCTGAATAAAGATTGAGCCATGCTTTTTTCCCACTCCATTTTCCCTTGTGGTTTCTCTTTTTTTGGGGGGGGGTTATGTTTACTTTTATAATGACTATTGTTTTTATGTTTTTCACAACTATACATTTTTAATCTATATCAAATAACTTGCTTTCTCAATGAGGGGGATTAGAATAGAAGGAAGGGAAAGAATTTGAAACTCAAGATTTTAAAAGTGAATGTTGAAATTTGTTTTTGCATGTAAGCAGGGAAAATAAATTAAATTAACTTAAAAAAGAAAAAAAGTCAACATAACCATGTTTTGTGATAAATTTGCTCTAGTTAATTTTTCAGGTTTTGTAAAATCTTTTATTAGTTGCTACTTAAGGACTAAATAGATTACCTTTGGAAACTTAGCCTTTAAGTTCATCCAAAGAACAAAGTTTTGCTCCAAATGTGATGGTTTTGACATCACCTACCCATGAGAAAAAGTCTAATGGAGATAGATCAGGTGCCCAACTGTAGAGGCCAAACAAGAGGATATCCTCTATAAGAGTCATCTGTAAATTCAAATGCACAGAATGAACAAAAATATGTTTAAGAAATACACAAATACTATATTAAATATTTCTTGGGTTGCTATTGTTCACACTGCCCAGGCTGCTGGAACAAGGTGGTCAGGCAGAAAAATTCTGGGGTCTTTAGGCCAGAGGTCATGGAGGAAGAACCTGGGAGGGGTGAAAATGAGAGTTAGTGTGGGATTGGAGTAGTCCAGGACTCTGTGGCCCATAGCTCCCTCTGCACTAGAAGACATCAAAACAGCACTTCACCTTGACAAAGACTGGCCTTTTTGCCAGTAGAAATAGGTGTCACAAGTGTTGCAGTGTGTGAGTTATTATGCAGTGGTGCCTTTTTCTATATTATCTCACTGTTTTTTTCTAAAGGAATCTCATAGAAGCAAACTTGAGATTCTAATTATGCTTAAATGTTCCCTTAATGAATCATGCCTTGAAGCAAATCACATTTTGGAAACTCATGTTATAGCAGAACTGATTGTCTTTATGTAAACGTGTTTAAAAGGAGAGTATATGTAGGGCAGCTGGATAGACAGTGTATAGTACAGTGGATAGACCTGGAGTCATGAGGATTTGAGTTCAAATGTGCTCTCATTCACTTAACTATCTGTGTGACCATTTGTTTGCCTCAGTTTCCTCACCTGGACAAGGGAGATAATAATGACATCTACCTCCCAGGGTTGTTGTGAGAATTGAATGAAGTAATACTTGTCTGATATTTCATTATGTATATAGAGAAATAATAGACGGAGAATTGGAGTAAAGTAAGGATGCCAGGGACTCAAATACCTTTGACACATACACTGGCAGTATAAGCTAGGTAAGCCCCATTAATCTTTCAGTGCTCTCATGTTAACTCTGTAAGACTATAAATTGGAAGTCAAGTGTTGTTCTATATGAGTGGAGGGAGTTTTCATCCAAATGAAATCATATTGTTTTGTCCTTCAGTCTGGAAGAAGACTATGATATTGGGGAGGTGAAGCCATGACATTCAAGTGAATTTAGATGAGAGGGTACTGTGCAAAGTCACCAGTTTCACTTCTCCAGAGTCATCTAGGTCCATGGGTCTAATCCAAAATATAGATTATATAAAAATATTAAATATTAAAAAGTACATAAAATATAAAATAAATATAATAAATAATGAATTCTACAGTAGAGTGGAAAGATTTAGAGTTAGCTCAGTGTTCAAATTTTGGCATTTGAGTAAAAATCTTGCCCTGACTGCTGTACTTCACAGCCCCTCCTTGGCGGATATGTGTTTCTCATAGCTGCTAACTTCTAATCCACCATATAAAGTATCTCTTCAGGCACATCATCATGTTTCCTTCTACAGTTGAATTAGTCCTGTTTGTTTCTCTTATCCTCTCTGTTCTTCTTCTCATTAGTACTTACCATAGGGTCTTGGGATTTCAAAGGAGGCATTCCTGCCTTCTCTTTGTTTATCTTTCTGTTTCCCATTTTCCTTAGGAAAATCTGGGGTGGGTTATACTAATTTCTCTAGGCTGCTGCTTCTCAAAAGATCTCCAAAAAAGGAGGGGCAGAGCCCATGTCTGCAAGTAACTTTTCTCAGTCTATGACTCAAAGGGAGAGGGTCAGCCCTGTCCTATCAGCTAAGATTTATTTCTTCACTACAGAGATCAAGAAGAGAATGGGAGATGCTGGTCTGGTTTAATGTTAAGAAAAATTCAAGTTTTAAGGAAGGGTGACAGGAGATACATGCAAGGTTCCCTGAAAATAGATGGAGTTTATATCCTGAGATTTAAAAGCGGCTTTATATTCACTTTTGAAAGGAAAAATCTTTTTTGTAACTCTGCCAGAGAGAAAATTCATTGTTTTGACTTAGTAGAACACTCCATTAATTCTGTAGGGAAGAAAGGGAGTTGGAATTTTTCATTTATCTGTGGATGTCTCAACTATTTATGCATAACAATACGAACTTTTTTGGTGTTAGCAATAGATTGTGTTTTTGTGATAGCTTTGTGAAGGAAAAGCCAATACTTTTGAAGGAGTCCAAAAACACCTGGCGATTAAGATTTGATTAAGGTATTCATAAAAGGGGAAAAAAAACTGCTTAAAACTGTCTTTTCTCTTTCCTCTGCCTTGGATTGTGCCAAGGTTTCCTTTTAGAGTATTCGATGTATTGAACAGTGAAATCAATTTCCATGTTAGGGCATTTGGTTTAAATGATGCTGTTTTTGGGGTGGCTAGGTTGCACAATGGATAAAGCACTGGCCCTGGAGTCAGGAGTACCTGGGTTCAAATCCAGTCTCAGACACTTAATAATCATCTAGCTGTGTGGCCTTGGGCAAGCCACTTAACCCCATTTGCCTTGCAAAAAAAAATGATGCTGTTTTAGTAACAGATGTTAAATGTATGAGATAGCTATAGGATAATTTTGTGTCCACAATTTTTAAAGCTTCATACTTTATATTCAAATTCCTAGAAATAGTGATGGGTTAAATATGTGCAAATTCATTCAATAAAATACAAATGTTGGTTGACAAGAACCAATTTTAAAAACCTTAAAACAAGTGAAAGTGGAAGCAAGGCAGTTATAGAACAAGATTGTGGGGGGAAAAGCTCCTTTAATTAAAGGCATCAGCATTTATCTCAAGAGATATATCCTTTGTCTGGTGACCTCATTTAGTTCAAATAAGAAATAAATTATCTATTTTTCTGTTGTTGAATCTTTTCAGATACAGTCCTTTAAAGCAATGGAGCAGCTAGGTAGTACAGTGGAAAAACTACCAGACCTAGAATTTGGAAGATCTTTGTTCAAATCCGACCTGACACTTTACTAGCTATGGTGAACCTGAACAAGTCACTTAACCTTGTTTGCCTCAATAGCCACATCTTGGAAATGAGCTGGAGAAGGAAATGACAAACCACTTTAGTATTTTTGCCAAAAAAAAACCCAAATGGAGTCTTGAAGTGTTGGTCACTACCGAAGGGACTGAACAACAATGAGCTTTGAAGGAATAGCTTTTGGATAAAATGAGGAAATACCTTTAGGAATTTGAAATCATAATGTGAGGAAACTCTTTGAAAAAAACTACAATTCCTCAGCACTGTAATGTTTAAAAATTATTTTTCTTACATTACTATAAGTTGGTAGTGCAAATATTATTTCCATTTTACAAATGAAAAAGAAAAGTTAATAGGTTCATTATCTAGTGTTAAAGTCAGTATTTCAGCACAGGCTCTCTGACTTCAATGCCAGCCCTCTTTCTACTATATCACTTTACTGTTATGGAGATAAATTGATGGATGAATTAGACCTAGGGAGGAGTAACTGGGGCTTTCCTTCAGAGCATAAAATTTGCCCCAGGATGGGAATTTAAAAGAACACTGACAGCATTTACACTTTCCCAAGGAAGAATTCTGCATGTAAATGGAGTGCAAGCAATGGTCAGAATGTCCATGTAAATGGAGTGCAAGCAATGGTCAGAATGTCTCAATGTCACGATGATCAGAGATTCAAATGGAAACCTGGCTCTCTTTTCTCAGAGTTCTTTGATTGAGGAGGCAGAGGGAGACAGCAGAGGATAAGGCTGGTGGTACTGAGCTCCATCCCAACCTTTAGGTACAGAAATTCAGATTTGGTCTGGCAGGTAGTCCCCCCTCAATGATCAAAGTATTGGTTTTTTAGGGCTCTTTTCTGAAAGCATGTTCTCTTTTAGGGATAAGGACCATCTAGGGACTAGCTAGTAGATGGCCAGCTGCCGAGTGCCATCTCACTGGGGATGTGGTGCACATCAGGAAGCTCCTCAAAAGGGAGCTATATCCTCAACCTCTGGATAGCACATTGTTATTTAGAATAATTAGCTTCTTGGGGGGTAGGCTGTGGAGTCTAAAGGAAACAATCTGAGCAGCAACCATGGAGTGGCCCAGAATCTGTGTCTTCCTCTCCCCCCATGGAGCATTAACAATTTAGGATTCCTTTTGTACTACTTGCCCTGAGCAGTTTTTAGTGTTGGTCTTGGATTCAAAAAATCCCAACTATGGCTCTAAGTAATGTAGAATAGATATTATGGGCCTTGGAAGTGATGGAGAGAAGACAAAGGTAAGGAATGAATTTGATATTTCATTGGTAGAGGAAATATCCAAGTAAGTAGATTTTCTACCCACAGAAATCCACCTTGCAATTTTGGATTTTGTAGAATTGCCTGAATCATTGAGAGATTAAGTGGCTGTCCAGGATCATACAAGTAATGTGTATTTGAAGCAAGATTTGAATCTAGAACTTTTTGAGCTCCAAACTTAACTTTATATCCACTACAACAAAAGTGTCAATAACCCAGCCTTACAATACACTTGAGATTAAAATGTAATTGGAAATACTTGACAAAACCAATAAAAATACAGAAGAACAAAGATAATGTTACTATGTGGTTTTCCAAGTCAGTATGCCAGGAGCAGGGATCCTTAAATGGCAACTCTGCACCACACTCTTCCTCTTGCATCTACTTCTTAGTTTGTGAGAGAAGTAAGCCTGAGAAAGAGGAAACAGAGGTAGTTGGGCACCAGAAGCTCAAATGTTATTCTCTTCATAATGATCTTTCATCAAAACATTCAACATATATTTTTATTGGTTTTAAATTTTTCTTGGCATTTTTGCTTTCATAGAACATTCATTTTCCAATTTTCCCTACCCTCACCCAGAGGGTCAACTCTTGTCACAAGAAAATAAAAACAGAAACAAAAAAATGCACTTTAATGAAACTAGATAATATATAAATCAAATTTCAATACTATATGTAGATTTCACACCTCGTGATCCCTAAAATCATGAAAGAAGGGAGAAAGGTATGTTCTCAAATCTTCAGGATAAGTTTGGTCATTACATTTTAATAGATATTCAAAAACTGAAGCAAGTTTTTTATTGATATGTCTTGTTTTAAAAATCACCTATATTTACCAAAGTATTCCCCTCTCCTTTCCAGATAGTCACCCCTTATGATAAAGACAAAAAAGAAACAATTTAAGCAAAACTAGTTGACATTAAAAAAAAAATCTATTTCATGCTTGCATTCCCCTGTCTCTGCAAAGAAGTAAGGAGAGATATATTTACATATTTCTTTGGTAGAAGTTAGGCCATTATCATTTCACAGTATTCAGTTTTAGTATTGTTATTTACTTTTGCCTTTGCAAGATAATGGAGTTAACTGATTTGCCCAAGGTTACCCAGCTAGGTAATTATTTAGTGTCTGAGACTAGATTTGAATTCAGGTTTGCCTCACTCCAAGGCTGATTTTATAACCACTGTACCACCCAGTTGCCCCCACATGTTTTCTTTTAATTGTATTGTTGCATTCATTTTATTTATTGTTTTCTGGTTTTTCCTCATTTCATAGCTTTTCATGTCTTCCCATGTTTCTCTATATTCAGCATTTCTTACAACCCAACAATATTCCATCACATCAGTGTACTATAATTTGCTAGTCATTTCTAATTTGATGAGCATCTTTTTTTTTTTTTAACAAATACCATTTAATGCCCACCATGTATAAGTCCCTAGGCCTGTGACTAGCCATACAAAGATTGACCAGATACAGTCCATACTTTTAAGGAGTTTTCAATCTAATGGGGAAGGGGGCAAGCATATAGTTATGATGTAAGGGGAAACTATGAGAAGTCCAAGAAAGTCCAAGAAAAGTATTGGAGGAAGAACTTTTTTGAGGAAATCAGGGATGATTTAATAGAGGAGTTGGCATCTGAGCTGGTCCTAGAAGAAGGAAAGAATCCAAGTAAAAGATTTCAGGGTTCAAATGCTGTAAAAAAAGAAGAGTGTTTTCTAGCTATCTAGTATCCTGAACAAAGAAGAGAAGACTAATTCTTTTACCAGTCTACTCCTGCTTGCCTTGATCTGGTATTCTGAACTTGCACTTTTTCTCTCATTCCTTTCCTATGTGACTGGGGAATTTCTTTAATGACATCTGAAAATCTGAGGTGTCTGAGGTAGGAGGACAAAAGAGAGGAGGTTTTGGGAGATAATTAAAAGTGCTGCTGAATTGCTGAGCTTCCACCTTTTAGTTTTTTTGATTTCCTTCAAGGCAGTTTAATATAATAGCCTGCTTTTCTCAATCCTTCCTAGCTAATAGCCTTCCTTTCTCCAGTTGTTTACATATTTCTTCCCATTAAAATCTAAACTCCTTAAGCCCTGGCACTGTTTTTGCCTTTCTTTGATCCCTAGTATTTACCCAGTGTCTGACACATAACCAGTATTAATATATGGCTAATAAAATGACATTAATAATAATATGAAGTAAAGTTAGATTGATAGTTGGAGTCAGATTTCATGCAATGGAGTCACTGAAGATATTTGAAGTATGATGATTGCATGAACTGATGCTAAGTGAGTTAGCAGAATCAGGAGAACATTACTCAGTAACAGCAACATTGTGAGATGATCAATTATGATGCAATTCAGCAATCAAGAACAATTCTAAAAGACTTGTGATGGAAAGTGACATCCACATCCTGAGAAAAAATGGTGGACTCTAAATGCACAACAAAAAACATACTATTTTCACTTTTTAAAACTTTTTTGTTTTTTCTCTTGTGGTTATTTTTCTACTTTTAGTTCTGATTCTACTTTTACAGCATGTCTAAAATGGAAATATGTTAAACATTATTGTATATGTACAACCTATATCAGTTGTTTGTTGTTATGGGGAAGGAGGAGAGAAGGGATGATTGGAGAAAAATGTGGAACTCAGAATCTTAAAAAAATGAATGTTGAAAACTATCTCTTCATGTAATGGAAAAAATAAAATAAAATAGCTTTCAATGTTAAAAAAACCATAATGAAATCAGAGTAGTACATAAGAGAGATTATTCTGGAGTTGATGGGAGGAATGAAGGGATGGATTGCAAGTAGGGAAGACTAGCTGAGATAACTACTAGCAAAAGATTGAATCTGAATATGGGTAGTTACACTTGCCTCATATCCGTGCATAACATGATCTTATTCATGTTTTACAGAGAATCAATCACCTCTAATATATTGATTTTTTAAATTTCCTCCAAGGCATTTATTCTGACATTGAAATGAAAATTTCAGGTGAGCATGAGAGGAAAGAAAGGAAGCAAAGTAATTGCTCTATTTTACAATACATTCTTTTTCTACTTAAGATAGTTGATGGACTGAAACTCCACCATGAAGAATTCATGTTAGTTACTTGGAAGTGTGATTTGTACCCACATCCTGGGTTATTTGGCACACCAGGGCTGAGTGACTCCCATCATTTCTCCTACTAGCGGTATCATATCTCTGGACCTGCTGGGGAGGGGGTGAATTTTCTCATGACAGGTAGGACATTTCCTTCCCTCAACATACATACACTCCCACTCAGCTCTTCTGCTCAGTAAGAATGACATGAAATATTGCAGGATTGTCTTCCAGCTCAAGATTCCTCATTGCCATGAACACAATTGGGATGATCACAGTCCACTGGTGGAATTGGACTTGATCCTGGTAAGGTTAGATGCGATTGAATTTGAATTACCAGGCTTTCAAGACATTGTCTAGAGTGACTATGGCTGTGGTTATGGTGATAGCTGTTGGAATTGCCATGTCCTGAAATTCCACAGTGAACTAGATTGGCCAAACCCGGCTAGGGAGTCAAGCCATATCCAGGAGACCAGGGCATGAGGAGACAATATCAAAACTTCCTGCTAGGCAATAATTGAAAATTTCCTCAAGTAAAGAAAGGAAGACTGCTTTCTCCTACCACTCTATGTCTGTTTTCCCTTGATTGGAGCTACAATCATGAATCTAAACTTTTTCCTCTTATTATTTTTCCATTTAATTTCAGAAATACTTCCAATCATCTCTAAAGATCTGAAGAGTGTGAGTTGGGTAGGTGGATGGGGTTTTGTTCAAAAGGAGGAGGAACTGGGATTTAACTGGAGATAGAAATTCCACATAGGAATATTTGATCTTTCATTTTCAGTGTGTTCAATGTGGTTAAGAGATGGGATAGATAGTACAGTGGACAGTAAGCCAGCTTCAAGGTCAGAAGGAGTTGGGTTCAAGTGCCATTTTTTACATATTTGGCTATGTGACTTATTTAACCTCTGAAACTATAAATTAGAGAGAAAGCACCTAACTGCATTGGTTGAGAAAAACCAAAGAATTTCTTCACTTGTGGAATTAACCTTTGCCATTGAAATCACAGATAGAAGCCCTATATTCTATCAGTTTGATCAGAGTATTATCAGGGATTATAGTGTAATAGGAAGAGCACTGACTCTGGATCCAAAGGACTTGAGAAAGGAAAGCTGCAAAATTGAACCTCTAGTGCTGCTTATGATCATGGACTTTAGATTTTTAATAGTTTGATCAATATTTCATTGATTATCTAGATAATTTTCAGTCAATGAAGTGCTTTGCCTAAAGTTCAGGTCTGATCCATGTCACCTTCCCTACTCAATAAATCCCAGGGGTTATTATATCTTTGTATCAAATACAAAATGCTCTGTTGGGAATTCAAACGTCTTCATAACATAGCCCCCCTCCTGCCTTTTCCTTCTTTTTACCTGACAAGGATTCTTTGATCTGGTGACAATGGCTTCCTGGTTCTTCATGAACAAGATAGTACATCTCTAAGCTCAGAGCAATTTATCTGACCTCTCTTGTTTCTTTCAGTCCTAGTTAAAAATCTCTCAATTTACAGAAAGCCTTCCCCAGCTCTTCTTAATTCTAGATTTCCTCCTGTTAATTTTTTCCTCTTACCTGCATATGGCTTGATTTTTACTTATTTTTTGGCATGGAGTCTTCCCCCATGGGACTGTCAGGTGATACAGAGGATAGAGAGCCAGGTCTGGAGTCAAGTAGACTCATCTTCCTGAGTTCATATCTGATCTCAGATACTTACTAGTTGTGTTGCCGTAGGCAAGTCACATAACCCTTTTGCCTCAGTTTCCTCTAAGGTAAGATGAACTGGAAAGGGAAGTTGCAAACTCCTCTATTATCTTTGCCAAGAAAACCCAACTGGGGTCAATAGAGTCAGACATGACTCAAATAATTCAACAACAATAAAGACTCCTCCATTGGATCATAGGCTTCTTGAGGGCAAGGAATTTTGTCTATTTTTAGTTTGGTATCTAGAATATAAGTAGGACTTAAATATGTATTTATTTATTGATTGATTGATAACTCTGGACCTGGTGAATTTCCTAGTGCTACCTTCCTGTAGGCTCAAGAAAGGAAGCACATGAACTCATTTGGTTGTTTTTGTTCTCAAAGAATACCATGACATCAGGGAAGTCACCATGACAGGCAAGTTAAGTGAGGTAGTCCAGCCTCACTTTCTCCTCTGGAGTCATTTAGGTCCAAGTGACCAGATATAAATCTATCATGCTTCCTAAATTTCATGAATTTCCTCTGTTCCTTGAGTTCAAAGTCTACGACTTGAATATTAGATTAAAAAACAAACAAACAAAAGGCAGGAAGGCTGATTCTAGGTCCAGTCCTTCTCCCCCCTTCGAAAGGAAATTCCCCTGGGACCCAAGACAGACTTGATTTTCTTGACCAAGTCACAGTTTCTGACCTGATGTTATCTGATTAATTTTTTCTCTAGATTCAAAGGCAAACAAGCGGTTATGTTTTGGAATTGCCTCAGAAGTTATAAAATTCACCATCTCTTCTTAATTCAAGTCCTCAACTCTATTATATAAAACTCCCACAAATCATCTTTCATCTCTTTGTTTCTAACTCCAAAATTTATATGCTAAATAAAAGTCATGGTTATTATCCATGAAATTTATGAACTAATATCATATGATAAACATAGGTAGCTGTTTGAAAATGTGATGAAAATTGCAGTCCATCACCTCTGTGAAAAGAGAAAGAGAACTTTGTCTAGAATGCTTCTTATCAGTTAGGACCAACTAGCAATCATTTGGTTCTCTTCTGTTAACTTTTCTTTCCTCAGAATGACAGTTATACAGTTTTTCTTTCTCTGAATGACTAATCCTCCTCAAAATGTCAGTTAACTGCTGATTTCTCTTGAAGATTCTTTCTCCTCTCTAGAAAGGTCTTTCAGGTTCTCTGTGATCTTCTAAAATGAGTTCCTAACATTGAATGCACAGAAACCCCTCCCCCCAAAAAACCTTTGAATGGATGTCGGGGGCCTCTGAATTTAGGAGGAAAAATTCCATTTTTACTTTCATTAGATTATAACTGAAATTTAGCATTTCTTTCAGTGAACTAAAAATATTATTCTGAAGAGGGATACATAAACTTCTTCATTCTACCAAAGAGGCCCAGCATACAAAAAGAAGAATCTCAGTTCTAAAAGGCAGAAGAACATCAGTATTCAAAGTTTCTCTGATCCTCTTCTTCCTCATTCTTCTTAGATTTGTTACTAGATAGTCTAAGGTTAAATAAACCAAGTTATTGCTTATAGAATCTGTTGTCTTTGGATTGTGCCATTAGCTTTTTCAAGAGTACTTTCAGATACAGTCAGAAAGAGACAGACAGATAGACATAGACAGCTAACTAGCTAGCTAGATGGACAGATAAATTGATGGATGGACAGACAGAGAGATAGAGATAGATAGATAGATAGATAGATAGATGGATGGATGATAGAATGTTTATTAAGCATTTGCAGTACCAATCACTTATAAAGGCAAAGAAAGAAGACAGCCCCTGTGCTGAGGAGCTAATGTTCTAATGGGGGAAGACCACGCATAAAAGGGGTTCTGGAAAGAGGTAATGAGAAGGGATAAACCTGACACTAGGTCATGAAGAAAAGGCCAAAAGAAGTTCAGGGTCTGCAAGAGTAGGGTGAAAAGTTCAATCACGAGAGCTGACCGAGTCAGGTATAGATTCCAAATTTCAGGGCAAAACTGTGTCCCAGAACCTGCTCCTGGTAAAGTGGTGCATGCAGATGCTTTTGAAAATGTTTCCAGGGAAACTAGCACTTGAATACTCTTTTACTCAAATATATTAAGTACTCAAATGCTAATGATTGCCCTGGGCTCTTATTTGAAGTCAGTAGATATTGAAAGAAAGTAGTTGCCTGGAATACCCTCTTAAAGCTAGAAGTGTTTTTTCGTTTTCCCTTTGCTAAGAGCCAAACGGTTCAGGTGGCCAGGGAGGAGAACATCTTTCACTGACGCAGGTTGACAATTCCTTGGTAACTTAGAGTGTTAGGATATATTCTTTGATTCTCGAATTTCAGAATACTTACCTATGGTCACTTGGTCAATGTGTAACTGTGAGAGGATTTGAACCCAGGTCTTCCTGATACCAAGACTAGCCCTCTATTTATGATGCCATCCAGCTAACCAACATTCTGAGAATCATTCTGAGAAGAAAATGTTACTAATGATAATGTAATTATTACCAGAAAATATTACTGTTAAATATTTATTAGGAAGTTTCAAAGAGGTAAATATGACCAAGGTCTATTAAGACTCAAGTTAAACTCCACCTTCTGCAGGAGGCATTTCTTAGCCCCCAGGGACTAGGGGTTCTTCCTCTCAGATTAATTTCCATCTACTCTGGACATTGGAAGATAAATGTAAGTCTGGATATAGTGAGAAAAATCAATGAAAAATGGAAAAAATTATGTGGTATTTCTGGTGTCCTATACTTTCCTATATAACAATAACCTTTCAGAAACTACCTGGCTTTACTTAATTTCTTGTATAGGTGAACTGCTAGCAGGTCTTTATGACCAGAGTTTAAGAATTTTTTCTGACTTAGTTAAGATTAGCTATTTTTGACCTTGATCAGTAGAAAACAGATGTTCCTGAATGATTGGAGATGGCCCTGGATGTAAGGTAATTAGGGGTAAGTGACTTGTCAGGGTCACTTGCCCAGATAGTAAGTGTCCAAGGTCAGATTTGAACTTGGGTTCCATGCCTGGTCTGTCCGTAGATGGTTACATGACCATAGTCATGATCTAGTCAGACTTTTTTTTTGGCTGGTTGCCCTATGGAATACTGGGTTCAATCTTCTGTTAATAGCACATTGCCACCCCCATCACATGGGAGGCTCTTGCGGGCATGTCAACATGTCTGATCTATTTCTAGAACAGAAACCAAGTACAGCTGGCCAGCTGGGATAGCAGACATGGAGTTGGAAGGGTTTCTCAAGGAGATTTTAAATAAGACTTCTGGAGGGGGATTTATAGAATGGAACATGTGCTTGGGTAGCTTGCTCTCCCAAAACAGGCTTGATTTATTCCAGAATAAAACATTCTCATACACAGTGTTTAAGGTAGTTATATTTAGGAGGCTAGGTTGTAGATGAGGAAATGAGAATTGTTAAAAAGGAAATTGAAGAAAAATGACTCAACAGTATGCTACCCTAGGCAAATTGAATGACTAGCTTTAGAACACAGTAGAACAAGATGTAGGGAATTTGTCCAACTTTAATCTAAACCACCCTGGGCTGGTCAGATTGGAGAAGTACTTTTGTCTTCTGACATCATATGAACTGTGCTATGTAGAATCAGGGCCAACCTAATTTAGCTAATTCAGGTAAAATCAAAAATAAAACTGAACTCAGGTGCTGGCTTCTTAGCAAATCTCTTAATCAAATTTGGTTTGCACTTGTGTTTTAGTCTTACAGGAGCAAATTCCTTGAAGTCTATGGTGCAGTTGTAACTGGATTGCTTAGTTTTATTATTTACATAGATTACTGAATTACCAGCAGTCCTTGTCTTTGTTAGGCATTTCTGCAGAGTTAACAACAACTAGAATCTAACTTAGTTCAGCTCAGTTCAATTCAATCCAGTTCAATGGAATGAAAAAAGACATTTATTAAGCACAAAGACTGTGTTAGATATAGGACAGAAAGGAAAGAATCCTTGCTCTCAGGAAGCTTATGGGAGAGGGGGAGCCATAGGTGTACAGAAAAGTAAGAACAAAATATATACAAAGTAAAAAGGGCCTGGGCATCTAATTTCACTGCTACAGTCATACCTTGAAGATATTGTGAGTTTGATTCCAGGCTACTTCAATAAAGAGAATATCACAATAAAATGAGCCAAATGAATTTTTTTTTTGGTTTCCTAGTGCATATGAAAGTTATGTTTACATTATCCTGTCATCTCAGTAGCAGCTAGATGGCACATTGAGTAGAGTACTGGCCCTGACGTCAAGAGAACCTGAGTTCAAATCTGACCTTGTATGCTTACTATCTGGGCAAGTGATCCCGGGCAAGTTGTTTACCCCTGATTACCTTATATCTAGGGCCATCTCCAATCATCCTGATTCATATCTGGCCACTGCTTCTGGATGGCTCCAGAGGAGAAAGTGAGGCTGGTGACTTACCACAGCACCCCCTCACTCAAATCCAGTTCATGTTCTTGTCTGGCATCATCTCCCTGACATCATGGTCTTCTTCAGAAATGAAGGTCAAACATCAATCAATACTGTAGTGTAGACTATTATGTGTGCAATAATATCATGTCCAAAAAAGTATATATATATATATATATATATATATATATATATATATATATATATATACCTTATATATATACCTTAAGCATAAAATACATTATCACTAGGAAAAAACATGTTAACCATCATCTTAACTTTTAGTGATTCAAAATATTTTTGCTGGTGAGATTATTGCCTCCATGTTGATGACCGTTGACAGATCAGTGGTGGTTGCTGAAGGTTGGGCTGACTTTGGCAGTTTCTTGAAATGAGATAACAATGAAGTTTTCTGCATCAGTTGACTTTTCCTTTCCTTTGAACAGTTAGAGGCCATTGTAGATTATTGACTATATTCCAATATTGTTGGGTTTTTTTTCAGGGGATAAGGCATTCCAATGGGAAAGAGAGAGGAGATAGTCAGTGGATATAGCAATCAGAACACATACAATAATTATCCATTAAATTGCTATCTTGGAAGGGTGTGGTTCTTGGCTACTCATAGCAATTGCAATAGTAATATTAACTGATCACAGATCACAATCATAGATAATAATGGCAATGAAAATGTTTGAAATAATGTGAGAGTTGGAGTGGCTAGGTGGCACAGTGGATAGAGCACTGGCCCTGGAGTCAGGAGTACCTGAGTTCAAATATGGCCTTGGATACTTAATAATTACTTAGCTGAGTGTCCTTGGACAAACCACTTAACCCCATTGCCTTGCAAAAACCTAAAAAAAAAAGAAGAAATAATGTGAGAGTTACCAAAAGACACCATATGAGCACATGCTGTTGGAAAAATGGTGCTGATGGACTTATTCGATGCCACAAACTTTCAATTTGCAAAAAAAGCAGTTATCTGTGAAGCACAATAAAATGAAGTATATAATAAAGTGAGGTGTACCTGTATAGAGAATGCCCCTGGTGAGGAAAACAACTGGTGAGGAAAACATCTTTTTTTCAATGCAGATCAGAACCTTGAGTGAAAATTTTAGGACCCTGAGAGATTTTCCCTCAGCCAGTAAAATTCAGAATACAAATGACTCTAACTTCTAATCTGTCTCTTTATCTACTATGCCATGTTTCTCAAAATAAAAGTAAAATAGTTTTGGGATAAGAGAGGGAGCACAGAGGGAATCAGGAAAGACTTCTTGAAGGAGGTGTCACTTGAGTTAACCTTGAAGGGAACTAGGGGTCCTAGGAAGTAGAGATGAGAAAATAGAATTTCAGGCATGTTTGAACCATGTACAAAAACACTAGGGAATTTAATGTTGTTTATGGGAAACAGAAAGTGGGTTAGTTTGGTTAAAATATGAAGAGAGAAATGTGAAATAATTCCAGAAAATAGGTAGGAGACAGAGTTTTGTATGTCAAAACAAAAATTTTGTATTATATTCTAGAGGTAATAGGAATCCACTTAAGCTTCTTGACTTGAGTTAGAGCTTTAAGAGTATCCACTTAGCAGGTGAATGGAGGGTGGGTTGGAAGGAAGAAAGAAGGCAGAGACCTAGAAGCCAGGGGACCAATTAAATGGATAAGTAAATATTGGAAAAAAACAAAACCTAGGTATCAGTGGGATGGGTGTTTGTGTTGGAAGAATGGCATGACAGCAATAAAATCCAATGCAACAGTCCAAGGGATAAGCGGTATGGGGATAGAAGTGAAATTCAACTTGGTTTTCATTGATTGGGCAATTGAAGGTGAAAGGTAATACTTACATGAAGGAAAATGACTTAGATTGGTGGTACTAATCCAACATGGAGTGTGATGAAAGATTAAATACTGATGTATATATGTAAATTGGATAGAGCACTGGCTCTGGAATCAGGAGGATCTGAGTTCAAATCCGGACACAGACGTGTGATACTTACTAGCTGTATGACCTTGTGTAAGTCTCACCCCCCAACACCCCCTCCCCAACAAAATAAGTTACCAAAAAAAACCTGAGTAATAAATATGTGTGGAAGCAGCTGCCAAGAATGTTTTCATTAATCAAGAATGAAAGTTGGAGGTTCAAAGATGATCAGATTCTAGTTCTGACATAAATGATGCTGATTAGCGATTCAGCGGCATTATTCCCATGACTCACCAAGGCAGCTTTTGGGAAACCAAAGTCTTTGGGTTTAAGGGGAAATATGAAGTATATTGACAATTAGATCATCATGAGCCAATTTTGGATATGCCATATTGTCACCAATTTGTCACCAGAAAATCATATAGAAATTTGCCTAGTAATGGTGGAACACTAGGATGCCTCACTGATATGGGAGGGAGCCACATTCATAAGGCCAAGGACTTCCACAGCATTCAGTTCTGGAAAAGGCAGTGAGAAGCTCATCTAAGATGAAGAAATTGGAGTAGATACTGTCTGTAAAAGAAGGATTGAGGGATGGGATTCTGTAAGCAGAAAAGTTATAAGGTGGTATGATGACTTTTTCTCATGTGTCAGCTAAGGCAGGAGTTCAACCAGGTGAGTTTGAATCTGGGCATCTGACCCTTACTTTGTGTTCTTTCATGGCAATGAGTTGACTGGACATCAATCTCAAGATGGAACTTTCAGGAGTCAGTGCCTCAGAAATTTCTAGTTACTTTAGTAAGTGACAGTTATACTTTAGAAGATGCTCTCTCTCTACATCACTTATGGCACTTTTTTGAGGCAATTGGGATGAAGTAACTTGCCCAGGGTCATTTAGTTAGAAGGGGTCTGAAGTCATATTTGAACTCAGGTTCTTCTGACTCCAAGGTTGGTGCTCTATCTATTATAGGGCCCTAGTCCCTCTTTATAGCACTTCCTGGAGGAGAAGGTGATCACAGATAGTATGACCAGGCAATAGGAATTATTTGGACATTTAAAAACAAGGTGAAATGAAAAGTGTTCACTCATAGTCCCCCATACTTTTTCATATTTTGATGAATATGGGCCAATTTCTCAGGAGAGAGTATAATAAGAGATTATACATCATTGCTCCTTATTTAATGGTTTTTGTCAATGTGATCTTCTGGGTGTAACATATATTAAGTATTGTTGTCATTTAGAGAAAACAAAATAGCTATAATGATATGCATTATAACAGATTATCTTTCTACTTCCCATCCTGGGGAGATGCTAGACATGTGTATAAATCTAAACCTTAAATAACTTCCTGAGGATTGAGGGTGGAAATACAAAGAGCCAGAGTTCAAGAAAAAGAACTGGACTTCTTTTAGGGGATTAGGTTTTCCCAGGGTTGAGAGTGCATGAGTACAATTTTAAGACTGATTGTTGTCCTTCATAATTGAAGACGATGAGTGAGAGAAGACAGTCTCTCCAACTTTCTAAGTTCAAGTAGCAGTAGTTTGTTATTGTTTGGTTGTGATACTTTGAGTCACTATTCTCATTATAGTGATGTGCTTTTATAATGGATGGGTCCAGGATGAGCCAACAGGAGAATTAATGTAGGGTGGCTTCCACTGATTGAGAACAGAAACCCATTATAGGTATCCTATCAGGACATCAACTTGGCATTCCTAAGATTATTAATGTCAGAGGTTTTAATCACACTGTCAAGACATTGAGTCTAATTATATTATAGAATCAGAAACAAAGAATCACCAAAGATGAGTTGGAAGAGAATTCAGCAGCTAGTTCAAACCAGAAATGAAAAGCAATTCTAACCATAACATGTCAGACAAATCAGCTAACTTTTGCTTGAAAACTTCTAAGGATCCCTTGAAGTAGCACATTACACTCAGGGATAACTCTAATAATTGTGAAATTTTTCCTGACATCAAGTCCAAATTTACCTCTCCATAATGTTCATTCCTTTTTCTTGAATTTTCTCTCTTAAATCAAACAGAGCAAGCCTATTTTCTCCACATGAAAATTCTTTAAATACTTGAAGAAAGGTCTCATATCCCCATGTATCTCTCTTCCTCAGGCCAAACAATCCCAATTCTTTCAATCAATTTTCACATGACATGAATTGAAAGGCTTTTCACCATCCTCTTTGCTCTCCTTTGTACATCTCTGAAGCTGACAAATGACCTTACTATCTTTCCCTTCAATCTCTCCTAATCACCCATCGAACAAAACTAACAAGTCCAATCCTTGTAATGAATATACATAATAAGGTAGTGGAAACAACTACATTGTCTTTTTCCAAAAATGATTGCTGTAATTCCCTCAAATTTCTATTTGGAGATAGGTAACATACTTTATCATCACTCTCTAGAATTATGGTTTATCACTGTGAGAGATCTAATTTGTTTGACTTTACAATGTTGTTATCATATAAACTGATTGTTCTCATTTTATTCAGCATCAGTTCATACATATCTTCCCAGTTTTCTCTTACACTATTTGTTTAGACATTTTTACAGTGAAATAATATTCAATAACAATAATAAAGTATATTTGTTTAGCTATTCCTCAGGAGATGGGTACCTCCTTAGTTTCCTTTTTTTTTTTTGCTATTACAAATGAACACATAATTTTTTTTTTTTGTACAAATGGGACCTACTCTTCTTTCTTTGATTTCTTTGTGGGATAGTAGAGATATTGCTGAGTTATTTTCAAAGTTTGATTCAAAAACTTTTACTGTCTCACTGTGTTAATGCTTAGCAATATCAAGCAATCAATCAACAAGCACTTTTTAATTACCTGCTATGTTCATGACACCATGCTAGGCTCTGGGGGATACAACAAAGAAAAAACCCATCTCTATTCACAAGGAGTTTTGGGAAAGACAATACATGCATAAATACAAAGAAAATACATATAGAATCAATAAATGCAAAGTCAAAGGTATTTAAACACAAGGTAATTTGAGAGGGAAAACACTAGGTAAGAGATCATTTGGGTTCTTATCTGAAGCCTTTCATTGAAAGCAAAATGATCTGCTTTAGGAAGTAGACAATATATGAACAGAACGGGAGATGGGTGAGTTATGCTGTAAGAATGTGAGATAGTGTTGCTATTAAGGGGACAAGGGGAGCTCACTAGCATATTGGATTAATTTTCTATGAAGGATTTAATATAAAGGACAGGGGCAAGCACTGCATAAGGTGAGAAAGTATAGAAGTACATTGCGTCCTCATCAATGAAATGATGGGTCCACCAACATAAAAATCCATTCTTATTTTTATTAAAGCTGATTATTAAATCTTATTATTTCCTCTGAACTTTTAGTAAACTTTGTAAATTATCATAATATGACCAGGTGATGATAATGTATGTTAAACATCACATAGACCTTAAAACTTCATTCAAAAATTGTGATCTCATTGATTTGGTAGTTTCCTCAAATGTAAATTCCAACCCATCCAGGTCCTTATCCATGTCTTCCTGTAAGTTTTCCAGAGGTGTATGTAGGGTTACTCCACTTTGCTAGAGTTCTTCTTTGCTTTTCCCTGATATTGTGATGATCCCAGGGGAATACTTGAGCCGTTTAAATATTATCCATCATGCTAGCTGTATGACTAATCTATTTTCTCTTTCTAAAATACATTTTCCTTATGACATTTCTTACTTTTGTTCTTCAAAATCCCCCAGTGATTATAGGTTGTTGTATAACCTTTAACAATGAGCAGTTACCCTTTGTGTAATACTAATTCTTCAGGGACTTGCATATTGCATAGCAAAATATTGGTAGAATGTTGGAGTTAAAATGAGGGTATTAGCAATTTCCTGAAGGTGATCCAATTCACCCACCACCTTTTCTTCAACTCTGGACTCAACTCAATGTTTATTTGGATTGTTTGTCCCAAAGAGTCAAATGGATAGACAAGTTCTAAAAATTGTTCCTTCAAATGCTTACTACCTGACTTATTTTCTACTTGCAATCTTGAAAGCATATTATAAATGTCAGTGGTTGTTATTCTTTTCATTCCATTCTCATTGTTATTGATGGAAGTTCTGGCAGAAATCATCCATGGACAAGTCAATATCCTGATAGTGTTCTTTTATGTGTAATATTCTATGAGGGTCATTTCCAGTTGTTCTGACCTATGTCTTGCCACTGGATTCAGAAGACCCTGGAGAAGAGAGGGAACCTTGCACAGCTCTGCCTCACTTCAATTCAATTCATGTCCGAGGCAATACTTCACCCACCTGATGTCATTAGTTCTCTTTGAGAAAAAAAAAGGACAAACAGCAACAACAACAAAATTTTAGGGGAAATTATATGCTTTTTGTATTTGAATAAAAAACATTGCAGGACAAACTCTTCTCTACACTCTTGACTCTAGCAGCATATAGGACAACAGAGATAATAGGGATATCATCCTGTTTATTATTTATTATTACAACTACTATTATTTATACTACCTAGGTAGTACAATTGAAAGAGTGTTGAACTTGCAGTCAGGAAGACAAAAATTCCTTAGACTCCTATTTATTTATATAACCCTAGGCAAGTCACATAACTCTATCTTCCTCACTTTCTTTATCTGTAAAATGGAAGCTGGTTGGTCCCTTGTTCTCAGAGGACAAATATGACATCACAATGTTGGGGTCACATGAGGGTAATAGAAGCACTAAAATTTTATCCCCAAGGATTGTCATGAGGATAAAATGAGATCATATTTGTAAAGCATTTTTCAAAACTGAAAGTGTATTATAAATTCTAGCTGTAGTGTGTTATTACTATTCCTACTCTAAGATCCTGGGTCAGCTAGGTGGTACAGTAGACAGTAGGTCTGAAGTCCGGAAGACATCCTCTGGAGTTCAAATCTGGTCCCTGACACTTACTAGCTATATGATCCTGAGCAAGTCACTTAATCCTGTTTGCTTCAGTTTCCTCATCAGTAAAATGATCTGGAGAAAGAAATGACAAATTACTCCAGTATCTTTGTTAAAATATCCCAAATGGGGGTCAGACTCAACTGAAATGACAACACCCAATACAGTGTCTGACACAGTTTTATTCATTTAGTTAATGTTTTTTTGATTGATTTATTTAGATCTGAAAAATGAGTTTTGTTTTCTACAGTGAGTTAGGACCAGCTCCCCCTCCTATCCAACATTGACTGACTCTGCACCTCCAGTATGGGGTACCCAAAGCAGCCCTTTCTTGTGTTTCTTATGTGCATTAAAAGCAGTGACCTTTCTAAATCCCCATACATTCAGAGACTGATCATACCCTTCCTTTGTAGATGGTGGGGGTTTTACCACTCAAAATATTACCTTAGCAACAGATGCCTAGGAAAACCAGGAACTGTCTTTACCCTCTTGAGTTCTCTGTACTGTGAGAAAGGGAAAGAACTGACAGGGGAATGGCATTTGGAGACATTCCATAGCAACAGAACTTAACTGGGGCAGGATCTTAGAGACAGTTATATTTTTTAGATGACAAAAGGGAAAGGCATTGGAGAGCTATGTAATATTGAATATCAGGGGGAAAGGAAGAATGGAATTAACTTTTAAAAAGCAAAACAAAGCATTTTTTTTAGTAAATTCTCTATATAGTTGTGACTTCTTTAATAGCAAATGCCAAGTAAGCCGTTACTAGAGAAGAGGAACAAAGTCTCAGAAAAGCTGTTTTTAAAGATACCCTAAATTGATTTGATATGCTGTGATACATTGCCTTTCCTCTTCCATTCCACTCTGGGGGAGGGTGGAGGCATCTTCTACCAGTCCACAAGAACCTATAGTTAAATTTTCAGTGTGAGTATTTGCATCTCAGAGATTAGCAGAGGCTACAAATCAAGGCTTGATTCATTGATGGTCCAGACTTAGGAAAGTAATAGAGAAAAATAATAATCCAAATTAATCTTTAAAGTATTTTGCTCATATCTTTCTTCCTCCTTTCATTTCTTTTTTTTCCTCCCTCTCTTCTTTCCCTCCCTCCCTCCCTCCCTTCCTTCCTTCCTCCCTCCCTCCCTCCCTCCCTTCCTTCCTTCCTTCCTTCCTTCCTTCCTTCCTTCCTTCCTTCCTTCCTTCCTTCCTTCCTTCCTTCCTTCCTTCCTTCCTTCCTTCCTTCCCTCTCTGACTCCCTCTCCTTCTCCCTCTACCTCCCCTCTCTTTCTCTCCCCCGACTTTCTTTCTAAGGCTGGTCATTAAACATTTACTATAACACCTCAGATATTCTGGTATCTCTCTTTAAAGGAAGGGAGAACTGAAGTTAAGAGAGTTGGAGTAATTCATCTGAGATCATACAACTAGTTAAAGACAGAACTATGATCCTGGAGATCAATCGGGTATATCTTGAACTGAATTTTAGTTAGTGGTATGCCTATTAGAACACATTCTCTGAGTCTGAAGGGTTTTCTTTCATTTTTCTTCTTATTAGGCTTAGAATCCTATATGACAAATGAACTTCAAATGACTGTACACTGAAGAGAGACTGTTCAGTTTTTGTCTCTGTATCCTCAGCACCTAAAATGATACACCTAAGGGCATCTAAAATGCTTATCTTTTATTAGTTGAAGAAACCCCCAAAGTCCTCACCATATCATAACAAAAGGCACTATGTTTTCCACCTAGGCAAACTGAGAAAAATTATTACTAAAACACCAGGTATTAGAATTTAACCACATGAATGAATGAGTTGTGTTTGGATTTGACATTACCCAACAGTTAAAAATAAAGTTGCTAGCATTTTGGAAAGAACTATGAATCCAGTACAGGCAACACACCAGTAGTCATGTTTCTTAGACTTTTAAATTAATTAAATACTTATATGCACATAGGCTGCTGAAAAATATAAAACTACTCTCAAGAAACCCACAGACTAATGGGGGAGACAACATGCTAACAGTCATATACAATAATGTGTGAATAGTTGTCAACAGAACGGATTTGTAGGATGAGTATCAATGAGAAGTCAAGGATCACACGGAAGTTGCTAGCCTAGGCGACTGGGATTATGGTGGTATTCTTGCCAATAATATGAAAATTGGGAAGAGAGGAGGGTTTGGGGGAAGATAATTCTCTTTTGATCATTGAAGTTGAGATCTTTTTGGAACAACTAATTTAAAATATTGAAAAAGTAGTTGATGTAACCAGACTGGGACTTAGGAGAGAGATTAAGGATGTAGATCTGAGGATCATCTTCATAGGGATCATAATTGAATTCACTGGAACTGATGAGATCATGAAACAAAATATGAAGGAGAAGAGGAGTCAGAGGACAGAGCCTTGGGAGTCAGTCAAGATCAGTGGGTTTGACCTGGATGAAAATACAGGAAAAGAAACTGAGGATTGTTTGGACAGAAGAGAGTCAGATGAGAGAAATGTTATGAAAACCTAGTGAAGAAAAAGTATCCAGGGGAAGGCGATTGTCAGTGCTAAAAGTTGCAGACTGATAAGAATGAAGACTGTGAAAAAGCCATTGTTTTTCAGTTGTGGTTGACTCTTTGGCACTCTATTGGGGCTTTCCAGGCAAAAAGAGTAGTTTGCCATTTCCTTTTCCAACTCAATTTACAGATGAGGAGACCAAGGCAAATTGGCTTAAGGGACTTGCTCAGGGTTATATGCTGTGTCTAATGCCAGATTTGAAGAGAGCAACTTCTATAAATTCTTGTTTTTTTCCTTCCTTCCTATCCTAAGGAAAGACAAAGAGCTTTTATTTTAGATTTATTCCCACCTATGCTGTTTTTGCCAGAAATGACAAATCTAGATCGCTATTAGGAGCTCTGGTTTAAGCAAAGGGAAGGATATATGACTGTTGTATTGAGAGATTTAAATTGTATTTTTAAAATAACCTCTAATCTAGGACAAACCTGTGACAATGCCATCCTCATCCAGAAGAAAACAAAAACACACAAAAACTCAACAATTTGAATGGATAACATATTTATTTGAAAAAAAAAGTCCCATGGCTTTCTTTCTTTTCCTAGTCCTAATTCCTCATACTCAAAATGACTAATATGTAAACTTGTTAAACACAAATGTATATCAACATCTTTTACTAGACTGTTTGCCACTGAGAGATGGGGTGGGAAGGAAGGGTGGTAGAAAAATGTGCAACTTATAAATGTGCAAGTGGGCGAATGTTGAAAAACTTTCATAACTTTTCATGGGAAAAACTTTTAAAAAAGGATGAAAGTCTTTAAAATGAAATATTGCAATTAAGTTCTCAGATTCTGCCTATTTAGAAAACAACTTTTTCATCTTAAGAAAAAAAGAACTTCTTCAAAATTCTTAAAAATTATATATTTGGTCTTAGAGTCAAGGCAAACCCTCCAATAAATTAGAAGAACTAGGCCTAATGAAGCAAATTTGGTTTGAAAAACTGGATCCATTTCATAACCTTGGGGCAATTCTAATAGTACACAAGCAATGGAACTAGTATTCTCTGGTATTTTTGTACAACCATATGGATGAAGGATAGCAAATAGAGCAGAAAAATATTTTGTTCTTATTTCAACTATGGTCATATAAAAATAAACTACATGTCTAAAACAGTGGTTGAAATAATTTTCCAATCATTCAACAAGCATTTATTAAGTGCCTAATCTATTCCAGTTGCTGTGTTGGGCATTGGGGAAATAAAATCACAAATGAATAGGCCCTGCTGTCAGGTAAATTACATTTTATTGGGAGGGGGGTGGGAGATATACATGTATCTACTTATATGTGTTACATATACATACGTGTATATAAACATATGAAATTAAGATATATCTTGGATATATTATTGATATATAGATACATAAAGAGATACTATTAAGTTAAGTTATATATTAAGAAAGAAACCTGTTTAATCCAAATTCTATTTTTGTTTAACATGACTCTAGTGGACTGTACTCAAATCCTAGAGTCATAAGGATCCTTAAAGTTCTTCTTATCCAATACCTCTCTGTTTCCAGATGAGGATATCAATGCCTAGAGAAGATCAGAAACATACAAAGGGCATGAAATCATGAGATAGGTAGGACTAGAACTCAGAACTTCTGACTTTAGCTTTTGCTATGCTCCCATGCTATATTAGAGTTTCTAAACTTCCCCTATAGTTCAATAGACTTGTTTTTCTTTTTTTTCTTTTCTTTCTTTTATTTTATTTAAGGCAATGGGGTTAAGAGTGACTTGCCCCACAGCTAGGCAATCATTACCTGTCTGAGTCTGGATTTGAATTCAGGTCCTCCTAACTCCCCCTAGCTGCCCCCTTAAACTTGTTTTTCTAACAATTTCAAGGATATACAAACTCTAATTTCATATGATCTGATGGGGGTAGAAGTATTAAATTCGAACCCAGGTTATTATTTGTATGTACTTAATTCAACTCCAGAGTTGAAAATTTATCATGTTTTCAGAATATGGTACAATCAAGTCCTTTAACACCTCAATTCCATATCATGAAACTGGATTAAAAAAAATCAAACTATCTTACATAGTATAAATTCTGAAGAAGAGAGCAATTGCTTAGGTGAAAATAAACAAGGCACAGAACATTTTCTTTCTTTTATTATCCTTAATCATCAAAGAGAAGAGACTATCAGTAACTCCTTTGGAAAGAAAATTTATATAATCCCTGATTCTGGCTATTCTTTCATTTAAAAACAATTATTCCTTATAATAGTAATAAAGACATACTTGTCTAAAGCCTAATTCTTCCTTTTCTTCTTGAAATGACTTATGGTAAACAAATTATCTTTGGAATCACTGTAGCCTCTAATGCTATCCTTTTAGGAAAGGGAGAATTTCTTTTCCCCTTAAACATAAATCAGCAAAACTTTTAAAAGAGTGAAATATTTCCAATTCCCAAAGGATTGTAAAGTTTTCTTAGGATAGCATTTTTTTCTCTTTCTTGATTTAGGCAGGAAAGATGTCTTGATGAGATATCATATTTCCTTTCTCCCAAAATTTCTTGGTCATTAAAGATGATGTCAATGATGGCAATTTTCCCTAACAACCAAGCATAGATCTTCTCAAATGAGAGAATCATAAGGCTGGGAGGTGGGTGGGGTGGGTGGGGGTCGTGGTGGTACTATTGCTATCATCTTCATTAAATTCAGGAAGGTGGATGAATACTATCTTATGTACAAAAAAGTTTAAGATTAGGTCTAACTGGAATAATTATACTAGACAAAAATATATTTACTCTCTGACCACATGAGATTAATTCAATTTATAGTTCTAACTATAGGTCATTTCTAAGGCTTTTAAACAATTTCCTAATGATTTCATTTCATATAACTTTAATAATTATCTCATAAATAGCAAAATATATAATATTTCAAATAGCCTATTATACTTTTATACAGGGAATCTGAAAAATGTACAACAGTTTTTGAAATTTTTTTTAGGCTTTGAAATAGTTGGGGAAATTGGCATTCTTCTCAAAAGGGAAATTTTTAGAGGAACAATTATCTTCTTTTAAAATTATTTTTGGGCCAATTTAACAGAAATCATTTGTTTATTTCCAATTTGCATCTTCTGAATTATCCTTTAAATATGTTTCAAAAATATTAAATTTGTTTTTTCTAAAGATTAAAAATTTTACTAGCCCTAAAGGAGAATTTCATTTTCTCAATTCTAGGACAAAAGTGACCTTGTAGATTTCACAATCCCATGTGGGTTTGTGATTGTGTTTGGAAAGGGTTGGGAGAATGGAAAGTGAGAGAGGAGGCAGGGAGAGAGGAAAAACTTTAAATGAGATGAGAGCCTGTTAACAATGACTTCCTGTTTCCATGCTTGAGAAAGCTCCTTTAATTACACTGAATTTTTCTTTCTTACATGGAGAGCACTACAGATGCAATCATTTGTATTACGTACATTCAAAGTCCTGGAAGCAGACCAGCAGAAAAGAATAAGGGCAAAAAGGTGTGGATTTTCCATTTTAAGTTCTTGTTCCTTTCTATGCTCATTTGTTCACTTTAAAGTACATAATTGCAAAGAACATTGTGAAAAGACTAACCTGCCTTCTCTGCTCTCAGCACATTACTGGTATCTAAAGATATGAGAGGATGTTTTGAAAGCACCTTTTAAGGAATGAGGTAAAAGTGACTATATTTTTTTTTTCCTGAAGAGAAGCTTGAAGGATAAAAGGAGAAAAAGAAAAGAAGTGGAGTGGGGGTGGGGGAGGAACCATCAAGGGCAAACTTTGATACATAGATGAAAATAGATGTTATAATTTCTTTCTAGAAGTATTTTCAGAAGCACCTAATAACTCAATCATACCTTTTAACATAACAATGATGGTATTAATCTGTTTAAACTTAAAACTCTCTTCTCCAGGCATTACTGGGAAATCCTGGAAATATGTTCAGCAAGAAGCATTAACTATTCAAATAATCTGCAATGATAATAGTTTATCTATTTGAAAAATAGTCAGCAAGTAGCAGTCATATTTCTGAAGTGCCTGTCAGAATGTCTTTAGTTCAAGCTCAATTACTGAAGTTTTATTTCAAACTCTTCTAAAGGTCTCCACCTTCAACTCTTGCCCTAAGTATTAGGCAGAGTGTTTTTCTCCTTGTTTGATACCAAGAACAAGATGTAAGAACCAGTTGAACTGCACAGTCCAGCCTTTGTCTCTACAAACTTCTATCTGATCAAGGAAATATTTTTTGGCTTCCTCTTCATTTTTCCCCACTGTCAAGGCATCCCGAATATAGTCGATATCTTCTTTGCTAGTTAACTGGGGCATTCCAGTCATTAGCATCATGGAAAATAGGATGATCAACAGGTTAGTATGTTGCCGAAGAGCTAGGTAAGCCTTGACACAAATGTCCTGGATAAAAGGGAAAAAGATCAGTATTATTCTTAAAATGAGAAGAGATACTTAAACGAGTACTAAAGTTTCAAGATCTTAATTTGACTTGTATACCACATGTAATAGAAAATAACTCCTAAGACAGGGTTTACATTCATACATTATAAAGATGCAAAAGACAAATAATCTTTGTAAGTTATAAAATGCCTAATATAGTTTTTTTTACATAACCCTAGAGATGCTTAATGGATATTTTTTTCCTCATTCGCCATCTTTCATTTTATATTCTTGTCCTACAGATTGTTTCTCCCATATAGATATCAATAATGGAAATTTGTATAGCCAAGGAGAGGAATTAAACCATAGTGATAATTTCTACCAAGGGAAATCCACTATATCAACAGGAATATAGAATTTTCCCTAATCAAATCTAAATTTTCTTTTTTAAAAATTTTCTACCCATTGCTTCTTGTATTCTCCTCTGGGATCAAAAAGAACAAATCTAATCTCTATTCTCCATGACAACCCTTCATATACTAGAAGTCAGTCATCTTATCCTTCCCTTGATTTTGTTATCCTCCAAGGTTAACATCCCCATCAACTGATCCTCTCATATGTCAATGAACACAAAGCCCATTTCCATTCTAATTGCCCTCCCCTTCTCCAGCTTCTTAATGTCAATTCTAAATTGTTAAATTTAACACAATAATCCAGAAAGTGTAATCACAGTAGAATAAGTGGGACTATTGCCACCTTATTGATGGTAGGTATTGGGCTTTTAATGCAGTCAAAAATCATTTGCCTTTTTTAAATTCCTTGTGATTTGTTGAATTATATTGTACTTATTAGAAACAATAAAATCTAATTTTCATATTTTTTCAGGCAAATTGCTATCTAGACACATTTCATTGTGTACTTTGGATTATGGACTATAGGTGAAATGAAATTTAGCTATCTAGTTCAATCTTCTAATTTTGCAGATGAAGAAACCAAGAGAGGAAATGACTTATTCAAGATCATAAAAGTGATAGGTAGCAATGGAAGGATGTAAACCCAGATTCTTCAACTTCATATTTCTTGTGAAATTGATTTTCTGAATGCAAGTTTGTTCCTATTAAATCCCTTTTTCTTTTATTCTAACTCAACAGTATCTTAACTCATCAAGGTATGTATGGATTCTAAATTTGTTATCCAGCATGTTAAATATACCTCCAAGCTTTTACCTCAAGCCTTTACTCAAGTTTCTCAAATGTTAAACATCAGGCCAAGTGCAGATCCCTGGGGAGTCACACTAGGGTTGATTTAACCATTCATGATAGACAATTGTGTAATTCAGTGAATTCAGGACTATCACACGTATCTTGATAATAGAGATATTTTTGATAATGAGAGATATTTTTTCAATTCTCACCCAGATTTGTAAATATCTAGGTGAACTGTATTCACAGCATAATGCAGCTAAAAAGGGTTATCTTGGTATGACCTACTACAAATGGAACCGAGATGGTTTTAGGGAATACTTTCTTTTTAGTGTTTAGGTTTCATTTTAAAAGTTATCATTTAAATAATATTTTCTAGATGTTTGTCAGGAAATAATATTGAGCTTATATACCTGTAGTTTCTAGATTCTATTCTTTTTCTGTTTTTGGAGACAGATTTATTTGCTTTTTTAAAAAACCTGAGTTATTACTGATTTTTTAAAAATATATCACTGATACCCCCAATATTATCTTCCAGTCCTCAACAAAACTCTATTTTGTAATGAAGATATCAAATTAGCAAACCAAAGCAATCCCTTTACCTGGTCTGATGAATACATTCCTCATATCTGTTCCTTTCCAGTCAGCCTCTTTCATGTTTTCCATGATCTTGCAAATATTATTGATGGTGGTGTAGCAATAACATTCACCAATTCTTTCAGTTAATGAGGATATAGTGCATCTAGATCAAGTGACTCAAACTAATGGAAAGGAGTTAGGTTGTTCTCTTACTATCTTCCTACTTATCTTTAGTCTTTTCTGGCCCAAAGATCATTCTTCTTGGTAGAAACAAAACTAAATACAAAACAAAAATTTCTATTCATTCTTTTTTCCTTCTAGTTTATTCTCTACCTTTTTTTTGTTTTTAACCCTTAGTTTAATTTAGGGTTCTCATCCTTTTTCTTCCAGACTTTCCCCCCACTTAAGTCAGCAAAGACTAATGGGTTGGATATGGTTGGAATCTAACACCACATTTGTCTCTCCATCTTTTCAAAAGAGCTGAAATGTTTGTTCCACTCTTTGGTTTCAGTTCTTTTACTTTCCAATTGCTGATGGATTTAAAGTTCTCAAAGTCGCTTGGAGTTTTTCTGTTCATGACCATGCAGAATCCTTGGCCTCCTGAAAGAACACCTCAGTGCATTTAGGGCTCTTGCATTCTTAATGACTCCATTTATATTAAGAAATCATTTTCTTTTGTCCATGCATAAGCCCTATTGAGCTGCCTTTCACTTTCCCTTAGTAATTACATTGGCTAAGTGCAAACCTTATGAAAGTCAATATTCATATTAATTTGGCAACAAGTATAATTTTCACAAGATGATGGATGTGACTTTCCCTTGATTCAGAATTATTATACATTCTGATTAGTAATTATTTTAAGTCGCTGTGGTTTTGGAGAAAAGAAATATATGCCAGGTGAACATCTTAAAGGTGAAGACGTACGATCAAGCTTAAACTCCTGGTTTTAGCAGAAAATTTCTACCTACAAAGTAATGTATTATGGTGATGCCAATCAATGAATGCTCCCTTATGAGATGACTGATAACTGATATTTTATATAGTGCTTAATATTTGCCAGGTACTTCACATTCATTATTTCATTTGACCCTCACAAAAACTCTCTGAGATAGGGAATACAGGGATTATTATCTCTGTTTTAGAGATGACACGCAGGAAGGTTAAATAGTTTTGACCATGATTATGAGATGTGGGATCTGAATTCATATCTTATTTCATTTTTTAAAAATTATGTCATTAAATATTTCCCAATTATCTGCAAAAATTCCAATAATTAAAAAAAACTGTTACAAATTCTTCCCCTCCTTGAGAAGGTCAGCAATTTGATATTGATTTTACATTTGAAGACATGCAAAACATTTTTATATTAGCCAGAATCCATTTCTTCTTGACTCTGTCTAGTCTTGTATTGACTAAGCTATATTACCTTTCCCATGACATTTGATGTGATAACATCATTATCATCAAATGGGCACAGAATAAGAATATGAAAAGGAAAGACTGTAGAGTAAATGGAAACACACTGGATTCAGAGACTGAAGACCAGAATCCAAACTTCTGCTACCATCATGGCAGCTAAATTTCACAATGGAGAGAGTGCCAGATCTGAAGTCAGGAAGACTCATCTCCCTGATTCAAATCTGGCCTCAGACACTAGCTGTGTGACCTGGAAAAGTCCCTTAAAATTCTTTGCCTCAGTTTCCTCATCTGTAAAATGAGTTGGAAAGCAAACCATTCCAGTATCTTATTGTAATCCCTAATTAGATTTACAAAAGTCAGACATGAATGAAATGAACAAAAAACCCTATATATAATATATATTTATATATACACATATGGAGATATATATATATATATTTTTTCTGGCATTTAGTTTTTTAATCTAAAAATGATGAGATTAGCTCAGATTATTTCTAAAATCCCTTTCTACTAGAAATTTTTTAATCTGCTCTATTACAATTACAGAACTTCCTCACAAGTAGTCATCATGGAGACCACTAAGCTCAACTCATAACCTAACAAGAGTCTTGTCTCTAACATCTCCAACAAATAGTCAGTCCTACCCAATCATCTAATACAGAGTCCTCCTTGGAGAAAATAGACCAGCATTTATTCTCTAGTTCTGAATTGTTCAGCTGGTCCTGAAATTCAGATATAAATTTCTCCTCTGGATGAAAAAATTTCATTTCAGAATATTATCATTTGCCATATGCTCATCAGACTGACATAAAAGACTGACCAGATTTAATGACTAGAATGCTCGTCTGAACATTTCAAAGGCTCAAAGTCCTCATATAATCAAGCACAGATTCTCTGATTACTAAGAGTAGGTTTTCCCTGTTGGCTTAAACACATCAAAGAGAATCTGTAGTGTACTGATAAGGCAGAATTTCCACCAATCTTGATGATCTATTATGGCTTAAATGGCCTCTTAACTATTAAAAGTCCTTCTACCAATAACAGGAGAAGGTTCCCCATCATTGGAGGTTTCCAAACTCAAGGCTGGATGATTACTAGGGGATACTTTAAGAGGGGGATTCTTGCTCAGATATGGCATGGAATCCATAACTTCTGTGTAACTTCTAATTCCAATCTTTCTTGATAAAGAGAGAGAGAGAGAGAGAGAGAGAGAGAGAGTCTGTAACTAAAGCTGCCTATAACTCCCAAGGGAATCTATGGGTCTATGGTTCCAGGGGTATAACACAGGAACCAAGAAGTATCTTTTGTCCATCTCTTTGTAATTTTACGAACTCCCAGATACCACTATGCTAGGTGCAAATATAACCAATCTTTTTCTTTCCCCAATTCCTACTTGAAGCTTTTCCATTTTCAAGTGGAGAAGACAAGGCATCCTTCAGGAGAGGAACCCGGAGTACATTTCTACTGAATGCATCCAAAATTATTAAATAATGAGTTTTGTTTCTGTCGACCAGTTGTGAGTTCTCCTTTTTCAATTTTTCTGGATGTTTCTTTTTGCCTTATAAGCTTGTGCCATGCTTATTTAAATATATATCATACCCCTTTTCCTGTAAGCCCTCTGAAGACAAAAAATTATCTTCTTTAATGTTTGTATTTCTAGTATCTTACACAGGGTAGGAGCCTTAATAAATGTTTACTGATCTGAAATGAAATTCTGAGGAAAGTATCATACTAACAAATTCATGTTAAGAATAAATGATATGTCATAAAATTTTTGAGCTACACTTTTAATAAGGGGGTAATAAGAGAAGCACAGTTCCTGGAGTCATAAAAATATGAGTTCAAATCTGGCTTCTGATGCATACTAACTGTGTGATCCTGGGCAAATCACTTAAATCTGCCTCCGTTTCCTCATCTGAAAGCTAGAAAAGGAAATAGCAAACCACTCCAGTATCTTTGCCAAGATAACCCCACATGGGGTCACAAAGTCAAACAAGATTGAAAAACAACTGAAGGACAACAGAAAAGCAACATAGACAGGCTGAAATCCTACTTTAGATATTTTACTAGTCAATTGATCCTAATCTTTCTCAACATTAGTTCCCTTTTGTGAAAAATGGGGATAGATGTTATCAACTCCACTGGTAATGATTGTGATGATGGAAGGGCATAATATATTGTATCAAGGCTGTTTTGTTTTGTTTGTGACAAACTGGTGATTTTCATTCTTGTGGGAAACTCCTACTGAAACTGAAACTCCCACAAGTTCTGTAATTTATAGTCCTAGAGGACTGCAAAGTAAATGCTCCAGTCAAACAATCCATTTTTTACAAGAGGCAGGAAATTGAATTAGGTCTCCTTGCTCCAAGCATTACCTTCTCTCCCCTAAAGGCTTAAGTCCTATCTAATAGGATTGAGATAAGGACTAGACCTGTGATTTCATTTAAATAGGAAATCTCCAAATGTAGAAACTTCTACCAATTCCAGCTAACACTTTGCAACCTATTATCCAAGGGAGCTGTCCAAAGCAATGTCAAACTCAGAGATACTGGAGTCACTAATTCATTCACATGAATTCCTTCAGGTCAAATATTGACTTAGAAAAATCACACTAAAATGACCTATTTTTTATTGCATTTTTATTTATTTTGTTAACTATTTCTAACTATATTTTAATTTGGTTTGGCAGCTTTTGACTTCTCTGATCCATAGTACTGACAAGTGAAGGGACTTGGCCCAGGTCACACCTCCAGGATATGCCAGTGGTGGCACCTGAACCCACAGCTACCTGAGTTTAAGGACAGTCCTTTAACCACTATGAGCACAGCTTCTCATTTGGAATGAGTTATGGAATAGATGTAAGGCATTATTATCTGCAGAGTGGTAAAAACTGGAAAGGATGGGGTTAGGGTAATTAAAAAGACGGTTGAGAGAAGCCAGATGACACACAACCAATATCTGCAATTTTGCTGAGGTTTAAGGTAATTATACCTTCATCTCTAAAAGGTGACTTTCCCATTAGTCCTATCTGTGGAAAATTCCTTCTCTTAACATGGATAAAAGAAACTGAATGCCCTGACATTTGAGGGGTATGGAAGTGGCAACTAATATGGGAGGAATTACTTGCCTAGCCAACAAAGGTCTTGGGAAAGAAAAAAAACTTTAGAAGCACTGATTATAAATTCATGAAATAGGTCCTGATTTGTACAAAACTGCTTCTTAAGAGTGACATCTAGGGGTGACTGCCTTTTAAATTCACTCTTAACTGAAAGCAATGTTTATGTATTTCTAAAAGCTTAAAAATATTCAACCATATTGCTAAACTTCATTATTTAAGCATTTACTGAACACCTAAAATGGTCAAAGCTGATCTTACAAGCTTCTTTACTCTAGGCAAGGTTGTTAGATCTAAATACAGGCTATATCAAAGATGTCAGTACAATTTTGGAACAACTGGTATTTTTCTTCCTTGACCCATGTTAACCTTGTTAATTATTAGTATTAGTATATATTTCATTATTCAGTCAGTATATAAACTCTTTTTTTCTAATTGAAATATATCTATTGCTTATAAGCAAAAGAACCCTACAAAACCATATCTATATCTATCTATCTATCTATATATATATATTACAACAACTGTGTCATTTAGTAACATGTTTAATAAGTTATTTATGCATTAGGTTAGATCAGATGGTCTATGGTTCCTTCCAACCCTAAACTTTTTAAAAAATTTTCTTTGTTTCCTGTCTGTTTCATAATTCTTTGAAGATAACAAGATTGAACCTATAAACTAAAAAATAATACACAATTTATTTCATCTTATCATCAGGTGGCAGTATTTACTATTTTATTACAGATTTATAAACTCTTGGATATGGAAGGGATCATAGGGGGCATCTAGTCCAACCAGGATCTCACTCAAAGCAGGAATCTCTTCCATAACACTGATTTCTTTTTTTTTTTTTTAACCAAAGACTCCTTTACTTTTTATTAACTCCCTAATAAAGAGGCTATTCAAATGTATAAAAACAGAAAACAGAGGCACAAATAAACTCTTCTACCAGGGATAATATATTTCAATTGTTTCCCTCTCTAAATTGAGAATTTCCTTGGATGCTGATACAATGTTTATAAAGAAAAGCATTTCAACTGCTAAAGATCTTTCTAGAAATTTGAATATTACAGGTTAATGTTTAGAGTAACTTCTTTAAAGACTTAAAATCAGGTGGTCTTAGATTAATTGTTGGTATGCAAATAATCTTTTCCTTTATGTTTTAGGAACATATTTCATTAAAGAGAATTAATTCATTATAACCATTACCATCAAAAATGCTTACTGCAAGCCCACTTTGGGCATGGTACTATGTCCCTTGGTTTCAGAAGATTTCATCTTCCTCCCTGACTGGTTAAATCTCTATTTTTAGGGAATAGTCCAAAGAAATTAGCTCTATGCTAAACTAGTCACCTCTAAAAGAAGGCAAGGAAGAATAGGGCCTTCTTTTTCTCTATTCAGGAAAACCAACTTCTAGAGACTAATAGTAATAGATGATATTTCTAAAATACTGTAAGATTTGGAAAATGCTTTTTAAATATTATCTCATTTGATTCTCCCAGTAATCTTGTATGATAGGTGTTATTATAATTACCATTTTATAGATATGGATCAGAGAGATTATCTGTCCAGGGTCTTATAGCTAGAAAGTGTCTGAGATCAAATATGAACTTATGTTTGCCTGGTTCCAATTCCTGGGCTCTATTCATTGTGCCACTTAGTTGCCGTTAGGTTAGTATGTTCATTCTGTGAAGAGGGCCATCATTTATTCTTTTAATCTTTTTGCCTTTTCTGGGTGACCTAAACAATCATCAACAAATGCAGCCATGGGTTAATAGGTAGTGATATATACTCTTTATTCTTTTTTCCTTTTATTCTATAAAACTACCAATTGGTAGTTCAGTTTACTCAATACATTAGTCAAGTTTATTAGAGGAATTATTTTTCCAGGTTTACATGAAATCAAAGCCTCTTAAACATATCAGATTATTACTAGATTAACTAAAATACTTTTTACCTTTGGTACTAAGTATGAGGGAATCTTGACAGTATTTTGAAAGGTCATGATCCCTTACCATCTAAAGGGAAACCAAGACAGATATTTAAATATAAATTTGACTAATAAAAGGAAGAAGTAGATAACTGCATACTCAAATTTTTCCTGAGAAAGTTAGTGCTGTTCATGTGAAACTACATATCATTACTTCTAACCCATCAATACTGATCAGAAGTCCTAATTAGATGATAGAAGAATAAGAAATTAGTACTGTTTGCAAAATTTTAGCTGACCTGCTAGACAACCTCCATTATTCCTTTGATTGGTCCATAGAATCACATTCTCATTCTGCACCTCAATACTTAAATCTAAATCTGAATCTCAAAATATACTCATCATTAGCAAGCTAGTCACTAATTCTAAATTTTGGGGCCTATCTATAGATAAACACAGTGCATGTCTGCATTTTGGAGAAGAAAATGATAAACCATTCTTTTATCTTTGCCAAGAAATCCACATAGAGTGTAGCTTGGACAGGCATTGGAAGACAGAGGCAGACAGAAGGGCCTGGCATGCTATGTCCTTGGGGTCGTGACTAGATAACTAAATAACAACAAATGCTTACAATTTATGCATGTAGATATTTATATAATAGTAGCACATAGGATTGGATATCAGAATACCTGGGTTCTTAAGTCATCTATGCTGCCAACTAAGCAGCAAAAAAAATTAGGCTTAGTAGGAGGGAGGCCAAATGGTTACTGGGAATCATGACTGGTATTTAAAGGGGAAAGGATGGATACTTCTGTACACTACTGGAGCGAGAAATTTACCAAGCACAAGCTGGTGGTTTCCTGGCACTGATGGTACACCAAGGTACCTCACTGATAGGGGAGGAAGAGAAACCAATTCAAAGACCAAGGGACTCCTGAAACATCCAAACCATCACCACTAGTGCTATTTCCTATCAAATATGGCCATGAGGTGGAATGGTTCTGGAAAAAGCAAATGAGAAGGATGCCTTTCACAGTATATCCCTCATTATAACACACATAATTGGGCAAGTCATACCACCAGTTCCTTGATTGGTATGGCCCTCCTTGATACCAAAGGACAACTATTAGTGTTATTAATATTATTTGTTGCTTATAGTATTATGATTATGATTATTATTACAAAGATGGTGCATTCTGGAAGTTGACTATATTTGAATGTGAAAGATCAAGAATTCAAGATAGTACCAAGACTGTGGGTGGGGTATCTAGAAAGGTGTTATTGATTATAATGAATACAGAAGCTGAGGATATTTAAATGCAGTACATAATATTAATGGGAGGAAAAAAAGGAGGTAAAATAAGTATATAATTCATTTTTTCAAAAGTCTCATTGAGGAATAATAACAGAAGCAATAATAAGACATTTGTATGACATTGTGTATTCTTTACCAAATGCTTTCTTCCCAACAACTCTTTGAGTATTAATGAAGAGAATGACTAAAGAGCCAGATTTTTCTGCATTTATCTACTTCTTTAAATGTCAGTATTTTTGCTGTGTTTGGACAACTCAATTTAGATAAATCCCATCTCTGTGATAGAAAAGAACTGATGGAGTGATTTTTGTTTCCTTAGAAGATGAATTTCAGCCAACTATTTTTTTCCACTTTTCCCCCTCCAGGAAATTGTCAAAATGTGTGATTTTTAACTTGGAAGAAAAACAGGACTGAAACATGTCAAACCCCTTAAAAAGCAACAACAAAAAAAAAATTCCACACCTTTAAAAAAGTTACCAGGATCTGGATCCCCACTGAGACAATGCAGAGGAGAACAAATGGAAACAAACCTTAAGACTATCTGACCACAGGAAGGTCTCAGTCTCACTGCCCATGGCACTGAGGTCTGAGAGAAGGAAGGTTTGAAACCACCAAAATGAACATCAGGTACACCAAAGACAAACAGGAATAAACAAGAAATGGAAAATTTCAAAATCCAGGATTGGAATAGGAGTTAGACTAAATTACCTCTGAACTCCTTTTTAAGAAAGATGGCAGTGAAGAGCACTGGCAGGCTAAAGACCTACCTATGTTACTATTTGTATGACCTTGGGTAGATCATTTAACTTCTTTGCACTCAATTTCCCCACCTGTAAAATGAAGGATTGGACAAGATGACCTCTGGGGTCCCTTCTAGATCTAAATATATGATCTTAGATCATGATTTATATGGCCCTACAAAGGACTCTCTTTAGGACTTTGACTAGAAACTCTGTAATTTTTTTGGTTCAAGAGTTTCTTTGAACTCTTAAAAACAATTGATGTTACGAAAAGAGTTTTTGTTTGACCATAGAGACCTCCCCCAAAGGAATTTTTTTGGGGGCTCCTCTGTCCTTGGACCATACTTTGAGAAATGTTGTTCTAGGCCACAAAGGGGTTGACATACAAAAGATATGGTCCTGAAAATCTACGCATAAATTTTTAAAAAAATAAAATCATAGATGCATGAAAAAGATGGCTCCATAATGGAAAGTTTTGATGAACTAAGCAATCAGTCCCTAATTCACATTCTCCTTTAGTTTGGGTTTTTATATTCCTTATCATTTTTTAAGTCTCAGTTTCCTCATCTGCAAATCATCTTCATAGATGTGTGGTAGCGAAGGGGTACAATAAACCTGGGAGCATTATGTAAATGTGACTTTATTACTGCTGTTTTTACACCAGAGTTGGTGTGTATTGCGAGACAGTCAGGGAAGTAGATTATATGATGGCAGCTTGGGGCACATGAAGAATAAGAGCACTAGGTCTCAGGTCAGGAACACCTAAATTCAAATTTAGACACTTAGTAGCTGTGTGACCCAAACTAATCACTTAGCTCTGTTTAACGAAGTTTCCTCAGAGTGAGCATAAATAATTTTTTTTCCTGCTCTGACCAGAAATTTTGAAGGTCTTCCCTCCCCAGATATATTCCTTTAGGAAGTCAAACTAAGTCATAAGCCTCAGTTCTCTCCTAGCCTTTAATCACTGACAAACAAAATCACTGAGACCTGGGAAAGACTTTAGCTTAAAAAAGGCCAGGGTCTCTAGGTTCATCACCAATTGCTCTGACCTGTGGACTCAGATGACCCTGGAAGAGAGAGTGGGGCTAATAATTTTGCACAAAGCCTCATTCAAATCCAATAAACTTGCAAGTCAAGACATCCCTATGTCATTGGTTTTCTTGTAGAATGAAGGACAAACAACCACAAAATGAGAATAATAAGAGCATCTACCTACCATGGTTGTTGTGAGGATCAAATGAGATAATATTTGTAAAAACACTTAGCACGCACAGTGTCTGGCATAGAGAAAATGTAAATTATGCAGTTTAAACTTAAAAGTGTTCTATAAATACATTTTTTTTGAGGGAGAGCCAGCTATTAAACATTTTACCAGCACACCACTGAAAGGAAACTATAAACACTCCCATTTTAATTTCAATCTATGAAATCTCAAACACTTTCATCTTACAGACGAAAAACTGGTGCTCCTGCAGTCTAATTTGCTTGCCTAAGGTCATACAGGCAGGGAGAAGTCAAGTTGGCATTTGAACCCAGGTCCTTTGACTCATGATCCAGTTCTTTTTTTATATCTTTTTACTTAGCCTGGTCCAAAGGTGATATGACATATGTTTCATTGTTAACTCATACTTGAAGCCTTTATGGTTTGCTCTAAACCCACCAGAACTTGAAATTTGCCTTCATAGCTGGGAGAAACTCCCCCCCCACCCCAACTCCACCCCACACTGGGATTAAGACATCAGGGTAGGGCTTTTGTGGATGTTTCTAGCTTCCTATTACTTTTTAAGAATAACACATTACCTGAAATTTCTGGAAGTGTAGGCTTGTTTTCTTTCCAGAAGTTCCCATCACGAAGAGGAAGTCTGGGGTTAGCACAAATGGAACTCTTTCTTTGTTGATACCCAGGAAACTTTTATAATTCCCAAGAATGTGACCAAAGTCAATATGAAATAGATTTCCTTAAAGGAAAGAAATATCAGAGATCACTGTGGTGAATAACTAGCTTGTAATAGCCCCAGTAGGTTAATGTTGACTTCTTGGAAAGTTTCTTAAGCTGCCTTAAAGTCAACTACCTGGGGACAGGCAAATTTTTCTTTTTTTGCGTGATATTCATTATCTTCAGCTTAATTAACTTCAACAATCATCTATTAAGCATCAGTATATACCAGACTCCAGGGATAAAAGATAACAACAAAAATCCCTTCCCTTAAAGACCTCACTGCACGTTCTATTGAGGAAAGAAACATGAATGCATGAAGTACAGAATCAATCAATGAACAAATATTTATTATTTACTTACATACTATACTACATATACTTAGACAAACTATCATCCTCATCTCTACCCTTGGAATTCATTCCAGGAAATGCTTCTCTTTCCTTTCCTCCCTTTCTATCTGCCTGCTCCCTTTTATGTATAGTCTTTTTCCATTTGAACATTGGCTCCTTGAAAGCAGGGACTGTCTTGCTTGGAATTATTTATATCCCCAATGCTTACAGTTTAAGAAATATTTTAATTATTTACTATTTATATAAGCCCGGTGCTATGCTAGATGCTGGGAAATAAAAACTGTTTCTGCCCTTGAAAAACTTACATTCTATATACAAAGTAATTTGTAGTCATTAGCAACTGAGGAGGAGGGTACAAGTGAAGGAAGTTATGAATTCTGTGATTCTTTTGTAAGATGTGAAAGAAATACACAGTAAAACATGAATCAAACGCATTTCTGACATTATTGCAATATTCTTTAAGTTGCAATCAATGGTATTACTAAATTCTAGTTTATCAGAATTATTAGCAATTTTTATCAGAATTCTTGGGTTAGATATAGTCAAGTTTACATAAGATCACATGCTATTTTAAGTTCAATATATTACGGAAATGATTTTGAATTTATCAATCAGTAATTGAGTTGTGCCCTCTAAACACAAACCTACACACACACACACACACACACACACACACACACACACACACACACTCTCACAAAGTGGCTCATCTCTTAAACTAATGTTCTAGGTTCATAAACATTCCCATATTTAAAAAAAATGAAACCAAACTAATCAAGCTTTTCCTGAAGAATAGATAAGAAAATTCACCTCTCTTCTATCACTTGGAGTGGGCATGAAACACTAAATATATTGGTAAACTTTGAGATGTGTTGGTTAGTTTTGCTAAGCTTCTCTTTCTCTTCTTCTTTGTCCTCCCCCTCCTCCTTCTTTTCCTCTTCCTTTTCTATCCCCCCCATTTTTATTGGTTGATTTTGGATGATCACTCATAAAACAACTTTATTACAATAATGTTTTAAAATGCCTAGGAAAGAATGAGCTATAATGATTTTCCATCTGAAATGCATTTTATGTTCACTATTATTGCAACAATACTAAGTCTTCACTTAAAAAATGGATGTTTTGATGAAAATTATGTAAGTGCCTAAGGTCAAGGTACTGTAGTTGTGCTTTCAGATGGCTTTAGACTTTTTTAGAGAAAAGAGATGATCAGTAGTTCCATGCTCTTCTATTTAAAGAAGCAGGGATACAGTTAAAAGGAAAGACAAACATGGAGCTAATAGCTTTATGAAAATAAAAGATGTGTTGACTTGTATTAGTATCATTTTCACCAGTTTGACAGGACATAAAATTTGCTGTTGCATCTAGAACTCATTAAAATGGAAGCCTAATACCACAGCATGCAGAAACCCACACAGTTTTGTTGATTGGTTTTATTGTTTTACATAAAAGCAAATGTTTGGCTTCTACTACATTTGCAATCAATAACAAATGTGTGCATTGTACAAATCAGACTCCTGGTTCCAAGGCAGACGGCAAATAAGGCTTTGTGTGCAGTTGTCCCTTCTGCTGGAATTTTATTTGAAAACAAACATTTTTAATATCATTTGACATGTTTCGCTAAATGTATTTATGATTGGGGGTATATTGTAAGGTTATAATTTTGGAGGGGAGAATATAAAGAGTGTTTCCTGGATGTTTTTCCTAGATTTCAGGCTCTAGTGGAGACTTATGTGTATCTATTCATTTTATGGTTCTGTGATATGTAAATGCTACATAAACTGTAACAATGATCTGTGATTTGTCAGATCTAAACTAAACTAGTTGTATGTTGATTGAAGAATTCATTCAAACTGACTCAAACTGCTGATAATTTAAAAGTCTGAGACCTTCTTCTTGTAGCACAGAATGAACCTAGAAAAAGATGCTTTCAATTTAACTCCTTAAAAGTAAATGGCTATTGTAGAAGTAAGCTTAATTCCATGTTGAAAACTGTCATTTTCCTGAGGCTTAAAGTAAGAAAGCACATTTCAATCACCTCTTACCCCCTTACCTCAAGCTTTACCCTCCCATGTCCCAGGAGATGCTCATCTGTTGAAGCCTGCCTAATAAAAATGACTCATAGATCATTCTTAAATTAATACTTTTATCTTAGTAATTTCTTACATTCTTTTTTCATTTGTACTATGCTTCATTGGAAAAGTCTGGACTGAACAAATACTATATCTTCTTTGTAGGTAATTTTCTCCTCACTGGTCACTAATGTAGGTAGCACATTTTGGACTTGGAAGAACTTAGAGATGATTTCTGCCCTCCTTTCTGCCAGTTAAGTCAAGTTATTTTAATAAAATTTTTGTGCCATCTTGCCTCCAAAATAGTGTGATTTTTATTCCATGAAACACTATATGTAAGGTCTCATTCTAGGTACTAATCATCCAAAGATAGATGTTACACAGATTCCAATGTATGGGTCGGGGATGTGAAAGGAACATACATACAAAAATTAGCAAACATTTAAGTTCTAGGCACTGTCCTGGATACTGAGAATAGAACAACAAAACTGAGTTAAGTCCCTGCCCTCAAGTGCTTCACAAATTGCTATGACACAAATAACTATGATTCAATGGAGAATGTAACAAATACAAAAGATTTCAGGCAAAATTCAAGAACAAAAAAACAACCTCATTAGAATACCTTTATGAGACTATCAGTCTTTGAGAACTTACCTTCATTGACTTGAAAAGGCAAAGAGTAGAAAAAGAGTTGTATAAATGTGTTAATTCGCCTTAATTTAAGGTAAAGCAAACTGGTGAAGACTGAATGTTGGTAAAAAGTTCTTTGAATTTGGGTTTGGACCACTTAGACTTCTATATATGAACTCTCTCTGTATGCATGCATCATTTCACATAGCATATTTGGACCAATGCATTAAGATACACATTTAGGTTGGAGATTAGAAAAGATAGAATGCAGATACCCATAACTCTTAAACATCTTAATTTCTCTTAAAATTAACAGGGGTGGGGGAATAAACTCACCTGTCTCTGTGATCATAATGTTATCATTGTGTCTGTCTCCAATACCAAGAACAAAGGTTGCCACACAGTAGCCAGCACATGAATATACAAATTTCTCCACTGCTGCCTGGAACTTTTAATATAAAAGTACCCAAAGGTTATTTGATGTATCTCCCCTAAGAAGTATATTATACCTAATAAAGGTTATTCCCCCCAATGCTTACTATGGAAATGACATTCAAAGAGAGAATTGTAAGGGTATTCATTTGAACTATAGATATTAGTTATAACTGACTTTTACTCTGGGATAGCTAGGTGGTGCAATGGATAAAGAGCTGAGCTGAAATTCGGGAAGATTCATCTTGAATTCAAATTTGACTCAGATATTTGCTAACTTTAACCTTAGGCAAATCACTTAACTCCTGTTTGCCTCAATTTCCTCATTTGTAAAATGAGTTGGAGAAAGAACTGGCAAACCACTCTTGTGTTTTTACTAAGAAAACTCAAATGGGGCCAACTAGGTGGTGTAGTAGATAGAGTATTGGTCTTAGAGTCAGAAGGACCTGAGGTCAAATCCAGCCTTGGACACTTAATATATATTAACTGTATGACCTTGGGCAAGTCACTTAACCTTACTGCCCCACAAAACAAACAAATAAACAAAAGGAAAGAAAACCCAAATAGTGTCATGAAGAGTTGGACATGACTAAAGCAACTGAACAACAACAAATGTGTAATAAGCCAAGAAACGTAGGTTGGAGGTTGGTTGGTTTTTAGCTACTATATAGGGGATTTTTATGAATTGATTGAGGAACAAATGTCAAAGGCAGTAGTAATTAAATCAAAAGGGTTCACTAACTCATCATGCATCAATGCCCAACCCCTAAAAGAAATTCAAAGCAATTTTCTCCCATACTGTATAACTCTTGCTTTGCTCTTGATCACTAATGGGATGTGAGCCTTCACAAAGTCATTATGTATAATAGACTATTAAATGTCACTAATTACTTTTATCTCCCAACAAAGGACTAGTAACCATGCAAATGAGACTCACTAATCCTGAGGAGCAAAGCTTTAAATGACAGCCAAACAATCTTTACTACACAGTTTGGAAAGGACTCAGTACATGTACTTCAAAAGCATGCTGGAACTGACATTTTCAGTATCCATAATTAATTGTTCAGATTAGAGCAGAGTTTAAATTATAAATCACTTTATATAATATTTGGTATTTTGTTTGGTGGAACATAATTTACATATATGAATATGCATTTTTCTGGAGGATGGCAAAAGTTACACACACACACACACACACACACACACACACAAACACACAGACACAATGGTTAACCAAGTTTTTTGCATCATCTAATTTTATATAAAGCATGACCTGGTAGTCAAAAGAGAAGCAAATGCTAAAACTACTTGAAAACCTGAGCTTATTGTAAGTCTTTTATTCAGAGTTGCTGAGTCACAATATACATAGATCTGTATATATCACTCACATCCTGTGTAAATTATTTTGGATATTCCAGGTAGCAAGATGGTTATAGATTACTTCAAAAAAAGTGAAATTGCTACATAAGCAGTAAGCAACTGAATAAGAAATCCTTAAGAGAGAGGAAAGAGAAATTAGCTTACCTTTTCTTCAATTGGACATTTTTCTTTGAGCCAGTGGTTTAGCACTTCATCCTTAAATGCTCCAGTATTACCCACTGTGCTTTGCTGAATTTTGGCAATTGTTGTAGCATCTTTCACAATTTCAATCATTCCTATGTGACAGCAATCGTTTGAGAAGAATATTCATGACTTATATTTATATGTTGTTTTAAGGTTACAAACTAATCCCATTTGTATCTTTTTTAGAGGCAGTGACTTGGTGAATAGAAGACTGGACCTGGAGTCAAGAACCCCAGAGTTTAAACTCAGACATTTAATAGCTCAACCTCTTTTTGCCTTAGTTTCCTCCTCTGTAAAATGAGAATAATGATAGTTACCTATGTCCTAGGGTTGTTCTGAGGATCAAAGATTATATTTGTAAAGGGCTTAGCATAGTGTCTCACACATCATACATGTTCAATAAATGCTTATTTCCTATCTTTTGATGCTCACATCTACCCAAAGAGCTAAGTTGCACAAATATTGTCCTCCTTTTATAAAGGTGTAGACTGAGACTCAATTGGCAAATGAGAGAGCCAAGACTCAAATTGAGCTATATCCAATGTCAAGGTCACTATGTCAACCACATTTTCCCTAAGGGTTATTAGGTTCACTGTATTTGTGATTTTCTTTTTTCCCCCCTTTCCCCCACCTCACTTTTTGGGGCTAGGAAGGAAGTTGTGAAGGATTTTGTTACAAGATCTCTGAATGAAAATTGAGTATAATACTCTATTTGTGAATGGTGAAAATAAAATCCATGTATCCTGGCATGGTTAGAATATCCTTCCTCTTCAGACCAATGGACATTTTCCTTCTCCTTTATTTTAAAATACAGTCAAAGGAAGGATCACTTTGTACCATTTTCAAATCAGAAACGTAAGACTTCTTACTCCATACTCTTTCTTAAACCATTTCCCTCACTCCCATATTATCTCATGTCTACTGAGATGACTTTTAAATCTCACTGAAAATGGAATTATTGTTCTAGATTTTCCAGGTTCCAAATTTTCCAACTGTCTGTATGTTAGCTTTACTTTGAGGTCTCACCAAGCTTTATACTTATGTTCAAGGCCATTTTCACTTTTCTTGATAACACTGGTCTTCTTTTGTGTTTCATTATTTCAATGAAGGACATTGTTATTTACCCTAATGTCATGGTAGTCCCTTTGGTTATACCCTCTCTGATTTCCCCTACCTAGGCACTTAGAAAATCCTGTTAATTCAACCTTTGCCAAGTCTACCATTGTAAAATAGACATGGAAAGACTGCTTCTAGCAATGCAGCCTAGAAGAGTTGTTTCAAATCTACCTCTAATGCTTCCTATCTGAGTCCCTTAAATCTCTCTGAGCCTTAGTTTACTTGTGTATAAAATAGATGTAGTAATACCTACCTTTCAGGGTTATTGTGAAGCTCAAATTAAATTATGAATATATCTTGTAAATCTTAAAAACCCATAAAAATGTTGACTCTGTGGCAGCTAGGTGGTGCAGTGGATAGAGCACCCACCCTGAGTCAGGAGGTCCTGAGTTCAAATCCAGTCTCAGATACTTCATAATGGCCCAGCTCTGTGACCTCGGGCAAGTCTCAACCCCCATTGCCTTAAATAAATAATTTTTTAAAGTTGATTCTTATTATTGTTGTTATTGTCTACCCCTTCTCTATTCCTAATGTTGCAACTCTAGCAGAGAACTTTGATACTGTCCAACTAGACTATTGGAATAGCATCCATAAAAAGTGTTGTCATTCCTAGGCTCTCTCCTCTCTAAATCATCTTCATGTTGTTACCAGATTTTTGTTCTTCGTGCATAGATTTGGTCATTTCATCCTTTGCTCCACAATCTGGTGTGATCCTACTTTTCCAAACTTATTTCATATGATTCCTTCTTATATCATCTCCCTTCATTGTAGATGGCTCCTTATCCTCTGAGTCCACCTTAGGTTTCCCTGACCCTGAGCTTCTGTTTTCCCTTGTTCCCCTTTCTGCTGAATTTCTCTCCAAATTTTAAAGCTTGACTCCAATTCCATCTCCTCTTCCAGGAAGTCTTCTCAGTCTTTCCCTACTTAGAATGAATTTTCTTCTTCCACTCCTGAGCCCTTAGATTGTATATACACTTTGCTTTTGTTTTCCCTAGGCACTTATTTTATATTGCATATGAGTGTGTATCACATCCATGGGATCAAGACCCTCCCCCAAGTGTTCTAATCAGAGATGACATGATCTTCTTCACAAACTTTCTCATGTTCCAGTTTAGAACATGCTTATATCTCTCCAGAGCTCTCAGAAATGTTGCAATCTACTACTATGATGAGGTAGTGGGGCATAGTAGATAGACTGGACTTGGGGTCAGGAAGCCTTGTGTTCAGATCCTCCAACAGATACTTAATAGTTGTATGACATTGGGCAAGTTACTTAAACTTTCTAGGTCTCAGTTTTCTCATTTGTAAACCAAAAGAGGTGGGTTGGATTCACTGGCTTCTAAGGTTCCTTCTAGCTCTAAATTTATGATCCAATAATCAATCAGGTTTCACTTGATTTGTCAGGGTTTTATCATCACAATCTCCTGCTGAGCTCCATGGAATCTGGCACTAGGTTTTATCATGCATTCAATTTCAGGGTTCATAGCACCAGTTTAGCTTTGACTTTGCCCCAAAACTCTCTCCATATTTCAAAATTCCCCAAGGATTTATACCCCAAGACTCCAGATGAATTCTCTGGCTTCTCAGTGATCTGCATCTAGCCCTCTCCCTCTGGATTCTGATTAATGTCCCATGGACAACATCCTGACAGCCTTGCTTGTTGTATTACCCAAGACACAGGTTCCGACACTGTTTTGTCCACTGATGACCACCATCTTGGTGTTTAGATTATTGACTACCACAGTGGATTATTGACTACCACTGACTAAGATGAGCCTTCTTAGCATAGCTGCCTTATTCTTTAAAATTCTAACAATAATGGTGCATAATAAGGGTTAGTTGAAAACTGACGTATAAAATTACATTGTATTGGACCTGAAAAGGTTTTAAAAATACCTCCAAAAGAACTGATTATCTGAACTTGAGGTAACTAATAAAGTGACAGTTCTTTTCAGTTGTTTTTTAAATATTAAGAGAGAATGTGAATTTGTAGTAGAAGTTAAATAGGAGTTTGAGTGGGGTACAGTTAAAAAAAGGAGGGAGTAAAATTTACTAAATTATCTCTGTGTAGGGTCACAAGGTTTTGGAATATTTCATTTTTTTCTCCAAACATGGTCCATACATCTACAGCAAATGAAATCATTATCAATTAACCATGTTACATTTTCTTCCTGATCTCATGAATAAATATTATATTACCTCACTCCTTTACCCCATTATTAAGTTTCTATGCCATAACTTGGAACATACTATAACTTGTTCACCACAAGCTAAAGGTTGGGTTTAGTTCCTGAAGAATCTGCATACCTATTTTGTCTCCAGTTGAAATGCAACCATATGGTTGCAGGCACAAGTCCAATGATTCTGCTTCCCAAATAGATTCCATAATTCGAAGGATCTAGACATGAAAAACAAAACTGTTAAACAATTTTTATTTATTTGTGTGGTTTGCCCTCCACCCCCTTTCTTAAAATCACATTGTTAAATGATGTATGACAGGAAAAAAATGACAGGTAACCTGCTGCAAGGTGAAATCTTTCTAAATTATTTACCATCAAATGTATAATTTGATTTATAATTTGAAATAGGCCTTGGGGAAGAAGTTGGCTGAACTTTGGTATGTTATTTTTGAAAGTCCTGGAACTTACTCATTTTTATCCATGTGAAATATCTTCTTCTAGTTCTGTCTAATCTTTACTTTATGGTACTCAGTTAAAAAACAATGATTGCTTTTTAATTATGAATAGTAACACACTCATCCTCTGGATAACCAGAGAAACCAACAGTCTTTTGTTGTTGTTGGGACCCATGATTTCATTGCTGAAGGTGAGTGCTTCTCAGACTTTTTGGTTTCAGGACCCCTTTACACTCTTAAAACCTTACTGAGGATTCCTCCAGAAAAGTTTTGTTTATTCAGGTTATAGCTATCAATATTTAGAGTATTAGAAATTAAAACATCTTAATATTATAAAAATAATTTAGCCTCTTGAAAAGGTCTAAGGACCCCCCCCACCAGAATTCCAAGACTACATTTTGAGAATTTCTGGTATATAGAACTATTCACTGAGGAAATCCTCTCTACCAATGTGGACTGTCAATTTATAATTTTAAAGGGTTGTCTAGGCACTAAGAGGTTAAGTGATTTGCTGTGGGTCATATAGCAACCATGAATCGGAAGTAAGATTTGAACCCAGATCTTCTTGTTTTTGAGGCTGTCTTCTTATCCAATTTACTAAACTGCATCTAAATATCAACAGTATACGCTGAATAAATGTATATTTCATTTATTTTTAGTCTTTTTAAAAAAAGTAACTGCAATATTAATAACAATGGTGTGTTTTTTTGTCACTCTTCAAAGGTTTCAAAAGGTTTTTTTTTAGATTTAATAAATCTTCAAAAGTTTGAAGGGATATTCATTTTAAAAAGATATGTATAGAACAATTATCAAAACATCCCTCAAAAATAAATAACACCTACTTCACTGACTTTCTTTTCCTTTCTAGTCTTCCATTTCCTCTTTCACCTGCCTACTTAATCATCTCCAACCTTTGTCTCTGCTCACCCTTTTTCTCTCTTTCATATATCAGCCTACCTTCCGCCCCTACTCTTTGTGTATGTATAAAAAAGAGGAATATTAGTATTGGGGGCAAAGCTGTAAGTATGCATGTACATGAACACAGATGAATGTTGAAGAGCTATATGGTTGAGGGTGAGCGTTAGGAGTGATGCATGAATGTTTAAACTATATCTCTGAGTTTTGTCAACTAGATACCTTAAAAATTTTGACAGGGATGAGAAGAGGTTGATATGAGTCATTATTCAGGATTCATAGATGAGAAACGAACCTTTATTGTGAATAAAAGTTAACTTCCTTACTGAACTGTATCCTGAGAAGGCTATGGCCTCATGGCATAGTTTACAAGGCAATACCAATGTGAAAACTCAATTACTGAGTCATAGTCTGCATTTGAACTCTGCTAGTCTTGGAACCCATGCACCCTCCAATAATAAATGTAAAATAACAAAACATCAATAATCCAAATATTAACTTACTTGTAAAATAAGCATGTCTTGACGCAAATCATCCCCGTGTTTAAAGATAATTCCTATTGTTTCATTGGACAGAGCTGTGGAATCAGCACATTTAAATTCAAGCCATAAGGGCTTCTTCTTGGATGCCATTACTTTGCACTTTTCAATCTGTAAGGAAGAGATCACACATTTTCTATATATATATATATATATATATAGAATGGGCCCATGGAATATAGCAAATGTATGGTCTCTACCTTTAAATTTTTTTTCTTAATAAATACAATCATTATAAACACCATTTGCAGGTTTTGGGTCATTTTCAAATAGAACTCATGAAGAAAAAAATTTGTTTCAGAAGAAATAACCAATGATAACTGATGTCTAAATAGTACTTTAAGTTTTACAATGAGGATAAAGAAGGAAATAAATATTTATTAAGAAACTTCCATTTGCCAGATACTATGCTAAGCACTACCTTATCTGAGTCTCACAACAATCCTGGAAGAATCCTGGTTCTTACAATACCCATTTTTACACTTGAAGAAGCTGAGGCAATGACCTGTCAAAAGTCATACAGCTAATAGGTATCTGAGATCAGATTTGAACTTGGAACAGTGCTTCATCCATAGCATGACATTGTTGATCATTAGATTCTCACAATGACTCTGTGATATAAATGCTACAGATCTTGTTTTATAGGTTGGTCTACTTAGCTTTCTTTAAGACTCAGCTGAAACAGATTTTCTTTCCTAGTGGCCCAAGCTAATATTGCTTTCCTCTCTAAGGTTATCTTCCCTCTAGTTTGTAGATAAATCTTGTACAAAAAACAAGTAGCTATTAATGTGCTTGGTGTCTCCCAAATTAGAATGTAAGCTCCTTGAGAGCAGGAACTTTTTTTTTTTTGTATTTTATTTGTATCTTCAGTGCTTGGCTCCATCGCTAGCATATAGTGAGTATTTAATAAACATTGTTACTTGTTTGATAGATTGTTAAAGAATTTGCCCTTGCGGTGCTAGAGTCAGGAGGACCTGAGTTCAAATTGACCTCTGACACTTAATAATTACCTAGCTGTGTGTCCTTGGGCAAATCACTTAACCCATTGCCTTAAATAAATAAAAAGAAAAAGAAGAATTTGTCCTTGCTCATACAACTAGCAGGATTCATGCAGGTCTCTCTAGACTCTAGCAGATTCTTTTTATTACATCACACTGCTTTTATAATGAATAAACAAAGAGAGCAAAAAAGATAAGTCAAGAAAACCTTGACCTTCTTAGTATTAAAGTTTTATAGTTAAATCTCATTAATTAGGACTCTAAGCATTAAGAATTTCTCATAATTAGTAGGGACATTGGTCTGGGACTTTTTTCCATTAGCTATTGAAATAAAGAGGCACTTACTATGCAAATGAATAATGAAGTTCACTTCAGTAATCAAATTGTTTTCAAGCATTAAATAAAACCACTTTGGAAGTCCCTTAATTTCATATTTCTTGCATAAGAGGGAAAAGCATACACTCATCTAATTTCTATTCTCACCTTATCTTTAAATCATTTATCTACACTGATAACTCATCATATACTGAATATGGTTTTATAATTTTGTTCTACTCAAATTGCCTTGGTATATTAGTATAGAGTGGGAAAAATTAAAATATTTGTAAAATGATAAGATGAAATTTAAAAATGGATGTTTATTTCCAACATTTGTGATTCCTCTATTCTATTTTTTAATTTTCCTAAAATATACTTTTCCCCCTTCCTCCAATAGATTGTGGAAATTCTTTAGGTCTTCAAACTAGGCCAATTATTTTTGTTCTTCATTCACAAACTTTTCCTAAAGGATCTCACACACTTCTATTACATTCTTTATCTGCCATCTAATACACAGATGATTCCTAGCATTGAACACTTTGTTTTTCCACTAATATTTTGTCTCAATATCTGGCTGTCAGTTTCCAAGGGTTCCTAATGCAAATAAGAAGGTACTTCATGAGAATGAATGGGTCTTATATCCATGAAGAGTCTCTAAGAATCTCTTGGATTCCCATTTCTCTGAGTACAAGAGAAGAGCTCTTCACTTTGTAAGCCTATGGATCAGAAAGGACATAGAAACAAAATGCCATATTTGTGGAGAGTCTACTCCAGTATGAAAACAGTCCCTTTGGAAGATGCATTTGTTCATGATAAAAGCAGCTCCTTATTCTATTTTTATTACTATTTTTAGGTTTTTGCAAGACAAACGGGGTTAAATGGCTTGCCCAAGGCCACACAGCTAGGTAATTATTAAGTGTCTGAGGCCCAATTGGAACTCAGGTACTCCTGGCTCCATGGCCAGTGTTCTATCCACTGCACCACCTAGCAGCCCTCACAACTCCTTATTCTTGACATACTCTTGACCAAATAATTTATCTATCACTGTTATATGCCTTACACATAATCCCTGTTTCCCAAAGAATTTCTCAGTTAGTTATGACTTTTAAAGTTCTCTTTCTGAGGTATTCAAATGGCTATATAATGTTGTAACTGAGGTTATCTGGTTTTTAATAATAGTTAAATTATTATTAATTATTATCCATGCTAGTTAACACAGCAACAATAATAAAGTAACAAATATTTTTATGCTTAACTAGTTTGATGATATTTTATATGTCCATTATTAATAACTTGGATAAAGCCATAGATGGAATATTATCACATTTTCAGAGGACATAAAACTAGGATTGATAGCTAAATTTCAAGATAACAGAATCAGGATCCACAAAGATCTTGACAGGCTAGAGCACTAGGGTGAATCTATTAAGTTACAATTCAGTAATAGGTATAAATATAAAATCTCATACAGATTTGTAAATCAACATCATGAGTCCAAGATAGGTGAGACAGGGTTAGATAATTATTTATCTGAAAATTAAGAAATTATTTGTCTGGGGTTTTTAGTGGCTTGCAAGTCTAATTATGCTAGCAGTGTGTTCTGACATATAAAAAAAGCCAACATGATCTTGGGTTGCATTGAGAGAAATGGTTTCCAGGAATAAGGAAGAAGTCTGCCATGAAGAGAACATATTTACAGTATTATGTTTAGTTCTGAGCATGCCAATTTAAGAAGAACAGAGATAAACTGAAAGTTTCTGGAGAAGGGTAATCAGGATGGGGAAGTACTCAAACAATGCCATGTGATTATGGCATGTCTTCAGACTGGTGGGAGGAAATGAGAATGTTTTGTCTGGAGAACAGCAGACTCAGGGTGGGTAGGAGATTGGAGTGGGACATGATAATTCTTTTCTTGTATCTGAAGGGCTGTTCTGTTAGAAGGATTAGACTCATTCCACTTGGATATAGATGGCAGCACCAGATCCAGTAGGTGAAAAAAATATATAAGAAAAAACCTGTTAATAATTAGAGCTGTTCAAAATTGAAATGGGTTGTCTTGAAAGATGATGAGTTCTTTCACTTTGAAGGTTTCTAAGAAAATCTTGGATGACTACTTGTCAAATATATTACAGTAAGGATTTCTTGTGGAGTATGGGTTAGACAAGATGATCACTGAGATCCTTTCTGACTCTAAAATTCTGTCTTTGGGATCATTCAAAAAGACTGAATCTGAGCAAAAAGAGAATGAATAATTTCCATAAAAATGAATTTTTTGTTTTAAAACCATTTTTAAGAACTTTTGGCCAAGATGGTGGGGAGAATACAGGCACTGTGCTAAGTGCTAAGTGCTCCTCTTTCCCCTTAGAAACAACATGAAAGAAATCTCTTAACAGAAATTCGATGGACAAAACCCAGAAAGAGAAGTTAGGAGAAGAACGCCTACTAAGAAGGTCTGTCTCAGGGGACCATAGGTGGACCAGGAGACTAGAACAGAGGGGTCAGCTTAGAGGCAGCAGCTGGAGTAAGCCAGAGGGCTTTGGTAAGTGGCAGGTGTGAGATCCAACTTCAGCTGCACAGTCTTTGGCTGGAGAGAGAGGAACTACTGGAGGGTGAGTTCAAGCACAGAGTTTCAGAGCATGCCTGGAGAACAACCAGCCAGGCCTGGGACCTGAGCTCCATACTTTCAGTGGAGTCCTTTGTCCAGAACAAACAACAAATGACCCCCCACCCCCCTCAGGCTAAGGCTATGTCAACAGAGTTCAATCAACAGAAAGAAATTAACTCCCTCCCCAGGGCCCTGCTCAATGTTCAAGGTCAACATAGACCCTGCTGCTCAGGTCCCCACGCTCTCCAGAGAAAGCAACCAGTGCCCCCTACTGGCCAGACTTTGGAATTACTAAGCGAAGTGAACAAAGCCTCTAGGATCTTTAAAAGCAAACCTCTGAGAGCTAGCCCCCCCCAACACAAGATCCTAGAAAGAGGAAGAAAGGCCACAGAAAAGAGGGCGGGCCATGGAGAAATACTTAGAAGAAATAGATTCTAACCCAGAGAGAGATCTAGTACTGCTGAGGATATTATGAGTTGGTCTTCAGCCCAGAAAGAGTTCCTTGAAGAAATCAGGAAGGAGTTTAAAAGTCAATTGGAGGGACGGCTAGGTGGTGCAAGTGGATAGAACGCCAGCCCTGGAGTCAGGAGCACCTGAGTTCAAATCCAGCCTCAGAAACTTAATAATTACCTAGCTGTGTGGCCTTGGGCAAGCCACTTGATCCCATTTGCCTTACAAAAAAGCTAAAAAATATCAATTGGAAAAATTGGGAAAAGAAACTCATGAGAAAATTAACACATTGCAAGAGAAAATTAACATCTCACAACAAGAAAACAAATCCTTGGAAAATACAGTTGGACAAATACAAAATGAGACTAATTCTCTCAGATCTTCAATTGGGCAAATGCAAAAAGAAAATGACTCTCTCAAAACTAACTTGGGCAAATGGAAAATTCCTTCAAAATTAGAATTGACCAATTGGAAAAGAAGTTACAAAAGAAAAATGAATTAAAATCTTCTCTAAAAAAAATTGGAATCGGTGCAAACTAATGACTTCATGAAACAACAAGATTGTGTTACACAAAAACCAAAAGATCAAAAAAATAGAAGAAAATACAAAATGCCTCATCAGCAAAACCTTTGACTTCAAGAACAGATCAAGAAGGGAAAACCTGAGAATTATACACCTTCCTGAAAACACTGAAGAGAAAAAAAGCCTGGACTTAATATTATAGGATTTAGTGATGGAAAATTCCCCTGATATCATGGAACCAGAGGACAAAATAGTTATTGAAAGAATACATCGATCCCCTCTGGAAAGAGATCTGAAAATGAAAACACCAAGGACTGTTGTGGTCAAATTCCAGAACTATTTGATAAAAGAAAAAAAATCCTGCAAGCAGCCAGAAAGAAAAAATGTAAATATCAAGGAGCCACAGAAAGTATTAAGACATGGCAGCACCAACATAAAGAGATCGAAGGGCCTGGAATGAGATATTCCAAAGAGCAAGAAAACTTGGAATGCAGCCAAGAATCTACTGACAAAGCTGAGCCTTCTCTTCCAGGGGAAAAGATGGACATTTAATCAAATGGAAGACATCCAAGATTTCATGATGAAAATACAAGAGCTAAGTAGAAAATCTGGACATCAAACAGGAGGCTCAAGAGACACATGAAAGGTAAAAAAAAAGGATGAAGACAAAAACTGCTACCCAATAAGATGAAAGTAGCTATATAGCCACTTGGGAGAAAAAGTCTCATAACTCTTGAGAACTGTAACTCTATTAGAGAGAATATACTTAGACAGTAGTGATGGATACTCATAACTTTTCTGTAACTCAGATAGAATGATATAAAAACAATACCTCCTTAAAAAGGGGGATATGGGAGGATGGAAGAGACTGAATGGGGGTAAATCTCATTACATCAAGAGGTACAAAAGACCTATTGTAATTCAGGGGAAGAAGGGAGATGATGAGAACCGCTTCAATCTTCATCTCATTAGACTTGGCTTAAAGTTAACTTACACAAACACTCAGTTAAGAAACTTATCTTACCTTTCAAGCATTAAAAGAGGAAAAGGGGAAGAGGGGACAGGGAGGGGGAGAAAATGGGGAACTAAGAGAAGGAAGGGAAGAAGGGGGAAAAGGGAAAGGGTAAAGAAAGGGGTGGGGGGTTGATATAAGAAGGCAAACACACTGAAGGTCAAGGTATTCAGAAAAAGCACAGGAATATGGATAAAGAGAAAAAGGGGAAAATACAAACAGAAGGAAGATAGCATGGAGGGCAATAAAGAGTTAGTAATTATAACTTTGAATGTGAATGGGATGAACCCTCCCTTAAAATGTAAGCAAATAGAGTTGATTAAAAACCAGAATTCTACAATATGCTACTTACAAGAAACTCATTTGCAGCAGAGATACATATAGAGTAAAGGTAAAAGATTGAAGAAAAATATATTTTGCTTCAGCTGAAGTGAAAAAAGCAGGGGTAGCAATCCTTATCTTAGACAAAGCAACTGCAAAAATAGATAGCATTAAAAGAGATAAGGAAGGAAACTATATCCTCCTAAAAGGTACCATAGACAATAAAGTATTATGTATGCACCCAATGGTACAGCATCCAAATTCTTAGAGGAGATGTTAAAAGAGCTACAGGAAGACATAGACTTCAAAACTCTACTAGTTGGAGACCTCAATCTTCCACTCTCAGATTTAGAAAAATCTAATCATAAAATAAACAAGAAGGAAGTTAAGGTGGTAAATAGATTGTTTGAAAATCTAGATATGATAGATCTATGGAGGAAATTGAATGGGGATAGAAAGGAATATACTTTTTTTTCCTGCAATAAATGGTACTCATACAAAAATCGACCATGTATTAGGACATAAAAGCCTAATGATCAGTTGCAGAAAGGCAGAAATAGTGAATATCTCAGATCACGATGCAAAAAAAAAATCACATGCAATACTGGGTCAGGGAGATATAGACCCAGAACTAATTGGAAACTAAATAACCTCATTTTAAATAATGAGTGCATCAGTGAGTGAATAGAAAGAATTATTTTATCCTAAATAAAGACAATAATGAAACAACAGGCCAAAACCTATGGGATACACTGAAGGCAACTATTAGGGGATATATGCTATCTTTAAATACTTACATGAATACATTAGAGAAAGAAGAAATCAATGAACTAAATATGCAACTAAAAGCCTAGAGGAAGAACAAATTAAAAACCCCCAATTAGGGGCGGCTAGGTGGCACTGTGGATAGAGCACTGGCCCTGGAGTCAGGAGTACCTGAGTTCAAATACAGCCTCAGACACTTAATAATTACCTAGCTGTGTGGCCTTGGGCAAGCCACTTAACCCCATTTGCCTTGCAAAACTAAAAATTAAAAAAAAAACAATTAAATACCAAATTAGAAATTCTAAAACTTCAAAGAGAAATTAATAAAATCTAAAGCAAGAGAACTATTGAACTAATAAATAAAACCAAGAGCTGGTTTTATGAACCCCCCCCCCCCAATAAAACTGATAAACCTCTGATCAATTTGGTTAAAAAAAAAAGAAAACCAAATTCCTTCACCAATGAGGAGGAAATTAAAGTAATAATCCAGAATTATTTTGCCCAAATCTATGCCAATAAATTTGACAATCTAAGCAAAATGGATGAATATTTACAAAAATATAAATTACCCAGATTAAATAAAGAAGAAATTAAAAACCTAAATAACCCTATCTCAGAAAAAAAGAAATTCAACAAGTCATTATTGAACTCCCTAAGAAAAAATCTCCAGGGCCAGATGGATTCACAAGTGAATTCTATCAAACATTTAAGGAACAATTGGTTCCAATTCTATATAAACTCTTTGGAAAAATAGGTGAAGAAGGAATTCTGCCTAATTCTTTCTATGACACTAATATAGTGCTGATACCTAAACCAGGAAGAGTTAAAATAGAGAAAGAAAATTGTAGACCTATCTCTCTGATGAATATAGATGCAAAAATCTTAAAATCGTAGCAAAATGATTATAACAAGCTATCACTAGGATAATACATTATGATCAAGTAGGATTTATCCCAGGAATGCAGTGTTGGTTCAATATTAGGAAAACTGTTAATATACTCAATTATATCAACAACAAATCTGTCAGAAACCATATAATTATACCAATAGATGCTGAAAAAGCTTTTGACAAAATACAGCATCCATTCCTACTAAAAACACTAGAGAGTGTAGGAATAAATGGACTGTTCCTTAGAATAATTAGCAGTATCTATCTGAAACTATCAACAAGCATTATATTCAATGGGGAGAGGCTAGAGGCATTCCCACTTAGATCAGGTGTGAAACAAGGATGCCCATTATCACCACTACTATTCAATATTGTATTAGAAATGTTAACTTCAGCAATAAGAAAAAGAAATTGAAGGAATTAGAATTGGGAAGAAAGAGACAAAGCTTTCACTCTTTGCAGATGACATGATGATTTATCTAGGGAATCCCAAAAAATCATCAAAAAATTACTAGAAATAATTAGCAACTTTAGCAAAGTAGTAGGATATAAAATAAACCCTCATAAACCCTCAACATTTCTATATATCAATAGCAAGATATAGCAGAAAGAGCTAGAAGGAGAAATCCCATTCAAAGTAACCATAGACAATATAAAATAACTGGGAGTCTACCAGCCAAGGCAGACTCAAAAACTTTTTGAAAACAATTACAAAACACTTCTCATACAAATAAAAGTCAGATTTAAATAACTGGGGAAACATTAACTGTTCATGGATAGGTTGAGGTAATATAATAAAAATGACAATTCTATCAAAACTAAACTACCTGTTTAGCGCTCTACCAATCAAAATTCCAAAACATTACTTTAATGAGTTAGAAAAAAATGTTAATTAAATTCATATGGAGAAATAAAAAATTCAAGAATTTCCAGGGATTCCATGAAAAAAAGTGCAAAAGAAAGTGGTTTATTTAGCCTTACCAGATAAAAACTATATTATAAAGCCTCAGTTATCAAACTGTCTGGTATGGTATTGGCTAAGAAATAAAGTGGTGGATCAGTGGAATAGACTAGGTGCAATAGCAGGAAATGATTATAGTAATCTGATATCTGATAAACCCAAAGAGTCCAGCTATTGGGATAAAAACTCTTTGATAAAAAACTGTTGGGAAAATTGGAAGTTAGTATGGAAGAAACTTGGATTTAGACCAACACATCACAGCCTATACCAAGATAAGATCAAAATGGATAAAGGATCTAGACATTAAAAAAGAATATTCTAAGTAAACTAGAAGATCAAGGAGTAGTTTACCTGTCAGATCTATGGAAAGGGAAGAAGTTTATGACCAAGGAAGAGATGGATAACATCATTAAAAACAAACTAGATGATTTTGATTACATTAAATTAAAAAGGTTTTACACAGACAAAGCCACTGTAACCAAGATCAAAAGAAATGTAGTAAATTGGGAAACAATTTTTACAAGTGGTATTTCTGACAAAGGACTCATTTCTAAAATATACAAATAACTGAGTCAAATTTTCAAAAAAACAAGCCATTCCCCAATTGACAAATGGTCAAGGGATATACAAAGGCAATTTACAGATGAGGAAATCAAAGTGATCCATAGTCATATGATAAATTGCTCTAAATCACTACTTATTAGAGAAATGCAAATTAAAGCATCTCTGAGGTACCACCTCACACCTCTCAGACTGGCCAATATGACCAGAGAGGACAATGATCAATGTTGGAAGGGATGTGGGAAATCTGGGACATAAATACATTGTTGGTAGATCTGTGAACTCATCCAACCTTTCTGGAGAGCAATTTGGAATTGCGCACAAAGGGCAAAAAAAATGTGCATACCCTTTGATCCAGCAATACCACTACTGGGTCTATACCCTGAAGAGAATATGATAAAAGGTCAAAACATCACCTGTACAAAAATATTCATAGCAACCCTGTTTGTGTTGGCAAAGAATTGGAAATTGAGTGAATGTCCATCAACTGGGGAATGGCTTAACAAACTCTGCTATATGTATGTCATGGAACACTATTGTTCCATTAGAAACCAAGAAGAATGGGAATTCAGGGAAGCCTGGAAGGATTTTCATGAACTGATACTGAGCAAGATGAGCAGAACCAGAAATCATTGTACACCCTAACAGCAACATGGGGGTTATGATTAACCTTGATGGACTTGCTCATTCTATCAGTGCAATAATCAGGGCCAATTTGGGGCTATCACAGGATGGAGAATGGAGATAGAGAATACCATCTGTATTCGGAGAAAGAATTGTGGAGTTTGAACAAAGACCAAAGACTATTTACCTTCAATTTAGTGGCAAAAAATGTTATCTAATTATGTAATTTTGCTATTTTTTTTAGGATTTTGCAAGGCAAATGGGGTTAAGGCCACACAGCTAGGTAATTATTAAGTATCTGAGGCCGGATTTGAACTCAGATACTCCTGACTCCAAGGCCAGTGCTCTATCCACTGTGTCACCTAGCCACCCCAATTTTGCTATTTCTTATGCTTAATTTTTCTTTCTTAAGGATATGATTTCTCTCTTATCACATTCAACTTAGATCAATGTATACCATGGAAACAATGTAAAGACTAACAGACTGCCTTCTGTGGGGGTTGGGGGAGGGAAGCAAGACTAGGGGAAAAAATGTAAAACTTAAAATAAATAAAATCTTTCTTTTAAAAAAAACATTTTTAATGTTCATGCCTTACCACATTCAGATGCTACACTAACCTTTGATACCACCAAAACTAGAAATTTAAACAGCACTCTTACTGTGCTTGATGTGTGAAAATGGCACATTTCTCTAACTTTTTCACATAAGGGATTTATGTCTGTGGGAGTTTGCAAAGGATATGAAACTGATTTCTTTTTTTTTTTTTTTTGGAAGGGAAAGAAGGGTAGGACAAGAACTGTAATTTCACTGGTTTTAGAGAATTGCTGAGTGAGGTTGCTCCTTCTACTACCTGCTAGTCAACTTCAGAGTCTTTGACTGTTCCCTGGGGTACTCAATGGTCAAGTGAGTTGCCACAAAATGGCAGGCAGAATTTCAAATCAGATCTATCTGTTACACCATGCTAAAATAACAATACTTTATTTTGGTATAAAATAGGTTATTTTTAAAAATACCAACTCCTTTATATATCTCATCGTGGGTTACAAAACATTTGTCCTATATCCAATCTGTAATGCAAGTATTCCCTACTCCCACCCCCAAGTTTTTAGATACTATTGAATGAAAGTGGAGAAAATTACATAACTGTTCTGATTATTCCCTCTGCAAATTTATGGTATAAAACCTCAACCAGGCCCTTATTGTGATAATCCTTTTACACCTCCTTAATCAATTCATTATCCCATTGACCACAGCAGCTTTTCCCATACCTTTTTATCCCTCCTTAAACTTCTCAAGGCTCCCTATTACCTTACCCTTTCAGCTGAGAATCTCAATGAATATTGTTTTGAAAAAAGTGAAGCCATTTGCCAAGAACTCTTTTGTCTCTCTTCATATCACATTACTCAGAGATTTCCTCCTACTATCTATACCTTCTTGTTCACTTTTGTCTCACTTGAGGAAGTGAGAGTTTGTCAAAGTAAACACCCCTAACTGCCCAAGTTATCTCATTCAATCTCATTCTCTAGCAAACTGTCCCTTCTATCACCTCTCACTCTCCTTTCATGGCTTAATTTCATGAGTAGGATATCTACAATCAATATCTCTACTTCCTTTCCTTCCTCTCTTATTAAACTTTTTTCAGTTTGATTTAAATAAGTATAAATGTGAAGTCTTATGGGGCTCAAAAATCAACTTCAGGATATATCTGGAACTGGGCCAAAACAGTGATGAAGTTAGTATGCTCCTGGAGCTTTTTAGATGCAATTTTAAGTGAAGCCTCTACACAGACTTTACAGCTCCAGATTCCACCAAAAAAGAGAGTGAAAAAAAAATTCTCAGCTCAAACAAATTCTCAGTGTGGAGGATCCTCAATAAAGGTCTTTCTCTTCAGGGGTAATGGGGAAGTGTAGCCCAGCACAGGCGGGAGGGCAGGAAAGCCAGCAGAAGATTCTTAGCCATAGTGCATTTTATGTCCCACCTCATCTAGCCAGTTTGTTAGCAGACTGGCAAGGAAGGATCTAACCCCAGACAGAGTCCAAGTCCTGGGAAGGCTAGGATAACAGACTGGACTGGGTTGGGAACTAACTACTGCATAGAAAAAAGCCTGGACCTAAAGGAGGCAACAAACCTCAGCATAGACAACATCTAAGCTTCATAGGCAACATCTTGGCAAGTGATAAAGAAGGGACCAGATCCCAATTGCAGCACAAAAATCTGGGGACTATACTCCCTGTACCCCAGGAGCAGAACTCAACTATCAAAATGAGCAAAACATCCCAAAAGAACTCTAACTTAGAAAGTTACTATTCAGATAGAGATAATAAAAATACCACCTCAGAAGAGTAGTGACAAATTACTTTCATGTGAAGTCTCAAATAAGTTTGCAAATTGACCTCAAATGTAAAACCTCAAGGAAGAGCTTAAAAAGGATTTTAAAAAACCAAAGAAGAGAGGAAAAAGAAAAATATAAAAAAGAAATGAGAGACATGCAGGAAAATTATGAAAAATTGGATAAAGAAATCAACTCCTTTAAAAGTAAAATTGGCCAACTGGAAAAAGAATGTAACTCATCAAAAAATGAAGTCAACCAATTGAAAAAGAAATATAATTCATCAAAAAATAAAATTATCTAACTAGAAAGGGAAAACAACTCATTTAAAAGTAAAATTAACCGACTGAAAAAGGAAAAGACAAAAGCTTACTGAATAAAATAAAAGCCTAAAAATCAGAATTGGACAAATGGACTAAGACTCCATCAAACAAAACAAAAAGGTTGAAAAAATAGAAGAAAATATAGGGTATCTTTTAGAAAAAACAAACAATCTGAAAAATAGATCCAGAAGAGATAATTTACAAATTATTGGTCTACCCAAAATCCCCAATGAAAAAAAGAGCCTGGAAAATATCTTTCAGGAAATTATCATGGAAAACTACCCAAATATCCTAGTATTGTCCAAACTTACTTTTAAAACTTTTTATTGAAGCAAAAGATAATATATTTTGTTTTGCCATTTTATTGAGAGCTCTGCATCAGTGTGACCACATAAAATTACCCTGCAGGTCACATGCCACCCTTGAGCCATATTTTGGACAGCCCTGTCATAGAACAAGAACTTCAAAGAATCCACAGAACACCTCCAGAAGGAGACCCCAGAATAAAACCCCCAAGAAATATCATAGCTAAATTCCAGAATTCTCAAATTAAAAAAACTGCAAGCAATCAGAAAGAAGCAATTTAATTTTTGCAAGGCAATGGGGTTAAGTGACCTACTCAAGGTCACACAGCTAGGTAATTATTAAGTGTCTGAGCCTGGATTTGAAGTCAGGTCCTCCTGAGTCCAGGGTTGGTGCTCTATCCATTGTGCACCAACAAGCAATTTAAATATAAAGGAAGCATAATCAGAATTACATAGGATTTTTCAGTTTCAGTATTAAAGGATAGAAGGGCCTGGAATATGATATTCTGGAGGGCAAAAAAACCTTGTATTACAACCAAGAATTAATTACCCTACAAAATTCAGTATATTCTTTCAGGGGAAAAGATGGATTTTAATTTTTTTAATTTTTTTGTTTTTTAAATTAAAATTTTTTTTAAAGGCAATGGGGTTAAGTGACTTGACTAAGGTCACACAGCTAGATAATTATTAAGTGTCTGAGTACAATTTGAACTCAGGTCCTCCTGACTCCAGGGCTGGTGCTCTATCCACTGTGCCACCTAGCTGCCCCTAAAGATGGATTTTCAAAGAAATAAAGGACTTTAAAATTTTCTGAGAAATACTAGAACTGATCAGAAAATTTGATCTTCAAATACAAGATTCAAGAAATGCATAAAATGCCAAATTAGAGAAGAAAAAAGCTAGTTGAGAACATTAAACATTAAACATCCCTTCAAGGGAAGATAATATTTGTAACTCTTGAGAATTGCATTTCTCTTAGGATGACAATGAAAAGTGTTGATTCTTTAACCAATACCTTAACTAATAAGGGTTGGATATAGTTGTAGGGATTGTACTTAGAGAATATGAGTATAAATGACTGTTGACTAAGACTATGTTGGGACTATAAATGACTATGACTATGACTAATTTGACTGTGAGGATCGGAATTGTACTTAGAGGATATGGGTATAAATAAGTCATGAAGCAATGTTGATTATGAGGATGATATTTTCTATTTGGAACAGCGGGAGGGAGAGTACTTAGAAGGTCAATACATAATTATATCTTGAAGTGATCTTACTTTACTAGATACTTAAGGAGGGTTGTAGTACAAAAAAGGAGAGTGTACTTAGAAGGGCTCAACATAAATAGATCATGAAGTGATCTTGCATTATTCCATACTTTAGTTAACACAAAATCAACTTCATAAATATAATGTGGGAGAGAGATATGATTAGGCAATATTTTGCCTGAAAAAAGATCTGGGTTCTTAATTGCCCAAAAAGTTAAATATGAGTCAGTCATATGCATACTGAAAAACCAATATGATTTTGCATTAAGAGAGGCATAACAATGACACAGGTGTTACTATCTGCATGATTATTGGCAAGTGACTTCATCTTTCTGAGTTTCAAATTTCTTATCTATAAAAGGAGGCAGTAAGCCTAAATGATTTGTAGGAGCATTCAAACTTGAAGCATTCAAACCCTATGTTCTTCAGGAAAACTAATTTGATACAAGGCACAAGAATAATTATTTCATTTTAAAGATGAGATGAGAATTTATCAATCATCACATAGCTATTTAGGAGAGGAGCTGAAACTCAAATCCAAATCTTTTGAAAGAGAGCCTAGTTATTTTTATACTACCCATACTTGCTGAAGAACACAGAACTTGTTATTATCATCATCATCTTCTTCTCAAAGTAACTGTGTAGTTTTTGTAGCTGTCATTGTGCCCTATTACTATAAATGGTAATTTAAGGATTTTTGATTTTATCAATATGGCTATTTCCCCTTCCAAAGTATATCTCTATGCTTCTGCCCTTTAAGGAGGTCTTTATGAGTCTCTGTGGTTCAAATAATTTATCATTCAGTGGTCAATTTTCTGGGGATAAGCCTCTGTATCTTTAGCTAGGCTGGTCTTTGAGTGATAGATACATTTTAACTTGATCTGTTTCTTTTCCCCAAGCCTTCCAGATTAGTTGGAGTTCCTTGCATTCTACTGACCTGGACTCTAAGGAACGCAGGGTCATTTGCATGTCAGGATTAGGTTATAGAGTAAGCATTCTTGGAGAATTGCAATCTTGCATACAATTTTAAATATATGAAAAAAACTGTTACATGATGCAACATCCACAATATACATGGAGACCAATGCTCATTGGCCAACGATTAAAATATAGACTAAAGGAAGTCAGTATTTCTCCACCCCTTTCCTCAGATTCATATCAGTCATCTCAACTGATGTACCTTAACAGGACATACAGCAGACAACTTCAAAATGAGACTCCAATGGGACACTTACCACAAGTGTTCCTGCTCTCAGGCCAGGATCATAGGGAACTCTAAAGCTTTTTGGAAGATTAGAATTCTGAAGGTTTTCAAGCTTTTGTTTAAGTTGTGAGATAACTGCAAATGACACATTAGAAATCCATAAGAATGCAATATTATCATTGTTCAATATGAAAAAAATTTCTAAACTTATTTTGTACACTTTTATCAATGACTTGGGTAAAGGCATAGACACATAATTGGCAGATTTTGAGATGATTCCTAGTTGATGATGAGATGGATGCTAACACAGAAAGAAAGGGGTCCAAAAAGATATTTACAGATTAGAACATTGAGATTCATCTGTTAATATGAAATTCAAGAGGAAAATGTAAAGTAATTACGTGGGTTCAAAAAGTCAACTTCAGAAATATAAGGTGGTAGGCTTATAGTTGAAAAATATTAAAAAAAAAAAGAACTGATCTTGAAGGGGACAAATGAGAGGAGGAAGTAAAAGATTGTAGGAATTGGCTCTTCAGGTTGGGGTGAGGGAAAAGCATGAAATATTTTTCCAGTTAGGGAAGCTACATAGGTCTAGAGGGATAAAGCAATAAACTTGTAATCTCAACAAGTCAAGTCACTAAGCAGTTATTAAGGACTAACTCTGTCTCTGTCATTCTATTGAACACTGTGAATGCTAAGAAAAGACAAAAGGTCTCTACCCTCAAAGGAACTTACATTTTAAAGAGTCCACATTTCATTGTTGAAGGGATTTTCCAGATGAAAAGGAAATGCTCTGTCCCTATTTAAGTTAGCACCTTCTCTGCAACACTTAGTTTGAAACAATTATTGTCTAAGGCATTCAGTGGTTGGGTGCTTCATGAAGTGTTGCACAGGGTTGCACAGGTCTTTAGGGCTCCAAAGTAAGCTCTCTATTAACCCTCCTTTTCTAGCCCACAATGGTCTCCATACAGATTAAATCACATTGAAGGAAGAAGGCTAAAAGATGACTACTGCATATTTTCTTCTACTTTGTGGTTGAGAGGTGGGAGTAGGAGGGAAATAGGGGATCAGGTAGTGGGGGGATTAAGAACTGATAGGACTATATCAAATGCAAACTTGTATGGGTGCTCTAAAAACTTTTAAAAAAAAGAGGAAATTGTGGTGGGTAGGGCTGCATGTTAGAGAATATGGGATGGCTTCAAATTGCTAAAAGTTGCTTTTATTTGCTTTTAGCACTTAAAGAAAATAATCCAAAGCCTGTCTGAATATCAGACAGATGAGAAGTCATTGTAAAGAGGATTGATACTCCCCAATCATAAACAATATTTTAAAAAAATAATAAGTAATGGTACCTTTTCTTCTTTCGGGAGAAAGAGAGCATTGCAAATATGTTCAGCAAAAATTATAGAATAAATCTGGAAATTCTGAATGCAGAGAACTAGTGTTTGTGAAAATTTTTCTAGCCTTTATTTAAAAAAAGACTGAAAATTGGGGTATGGAAGGAAAAATAAGTACTTGTTTTAGTATAGGAAGGGAAATGTGAAAAATTGAGAAATAATGTGAATCCCTTTTGCATGCAGTTGCTCTTTTAAAGTTTAATTATTATATTTGTAGAATATTTTTGAAAGACATTTCATAGCTGTTAACTCAAAAATCTGAAATATTTTTGCTTTTTTTATCCCCCTTCCATGCGGATAGAATCTGAAATAGCCTCTTTGTTGTTTTTGGTTATGTTAGGAAGAAGAGCTACATTTCAGAAAGAGGGAGGTGAGAGAACACAGCTTGGGATACCCTGAATACAAAATATGGAAACTGTACCTTGGGAAGTGACATCATACTTTTCTGCAGATAATGACTTAATATCAATAGTGACTTTTTGTAGCATCCTGATTACTTGAACCTGTTTCCTGAAATCCTCTAACATGGCCATGCCACAGCCCCTCAGATAGGCTTCAAGGATCACTGCAAAGCGTTGCTGGTAGTGCCTGGACTGAGCAATCTCACTTCTCAGAAACCAAAACAAAAAGTGACCGATTCTCTTGTTCTGAGAGAGGGAAAAAAATTGTTGAAGATAGTTAAAATGCATGACATTTTGGATCTGTCAGTAAATGAAATATGTCCTGGTTGAAGGAATTCCCTCTACCGATATAGGCATTATATTTTCTGCAATTTATAGTCTAAGAGCACTGAGGGGAAATGACTTGCCCATAGTCTTGAACTATGTGACTTAAATTCAGGTATCTCTGACTTCAAGGAAGGTTCTTGTAGATACTTCTAGTATCCAAACTAGGAGTATACTAGACCAGGGTGCTTCAGTTAAAGGAAAGTTGGTTTTAAAAAAGGTCCCTGCTGTTATCAAAACAAGAATACTTACTCTCAAAGCACGTGTCAGCAGAAATCTGGCTAGATCACTGTCATGGTATGGTTCAAATTTCACAGCCTAAAGATAAAACACATTTATGTATTTATTTATGCATGAGATAAAGAGATGTGTCAATAAATCCAACTCAACAAATACCTTCACCTCTTAATAAGGATTGGATACAAACCAAATGGTGGTCTGAGCTTCTATAAGCTAGGTAAACATTAAAGGCTTCATCATATTTCTCAAGCAAATATTAGTATTCACAGAAGTACAAAAAGTGGACATTATCCTTTTTCTTCCAGGGTCACTTCAATTTGTTTGAATTGGGGTTGTAGGATTCCAGGTGACTAAATTAGGGAGACAGAATTCAGTCTTTATTGGCTTTGATGTAGGCTTCTGTTTTGCAAGAGGAACAGAAAGGTGAGGTAGGGGTTGGAACTGGGATGACACTGCTTACTATGTCTACTCAGTATGACCCTCTTCCCCAGGACTAACCTTTTATGGTTCCATGTGTCTGAGAATTACACACTTTGGGGAAAAGGGACTTTATCTCTCAGGTCTTTTCCCTTTGAAGTCTATCTGTTCCTGCTCTCCACTCTAGGTGGACAAGGGATCAATTGCTATCAATCAGTTCTCTCTATGACCCATCAAAAAGCTAAGTTTGTGGACTTCATCTTCAGACTAGAGGTAAATTGAACTTTCTGCTCCTATTCTGCCTTCAACTTATTTCAAGATATGCTCTGTCTCTTCTCAATCCACTTCCTCCTTGGGGATGGGTTGTGCATGTGAACACTATGCAGCCACAGGCAGGTCCCTGGATGATGGTCAAGGAGCTAAAACATTTTGATTATTTTCCTGCTGTCTTAAACCCTAATAAAGACCAAGAGTGGATTTGCTGAGTGTAGGAACTTCCTCACTTTATACTTTCATCTTTGGTGCCAAGCAAACCACCAGTCACCAAGAAAGTACTCAATAAATGTGTATTGATAGATTAATAAAGTTATGGAATAAGATCAAAGTTCAATGATTTCTTGTCTTTGTGTATCTGTGTTCCTATGCATCCTTTAAAGGTCAAAACAAATTCCACTTCCCCAATTAAACCTTCTCAGATCCTCAGAGTCAGTAAACTCTTTTGTTTCTTGGACCTCATATGCAACTTTTTAAAAACTGAATCATTTATGTATCCATTCATCTATCTATCCATCTAACTCTATATTATCCATCCATCCATAACTCTGTCTAGATATTTATCATATTTATTTCCATCTAGTTTGCATAATCTTTCTAACCTGGAAGTTCCATAGGCACAGGGAACCTCAGAAAGCTTCCTTTATGGAGTTTTTCATGTAATAAAAGGAAATTAGAATCAACAAAACTTGATGACAGGTTGGATAAGAGAGGGACATGTGTTAGAGAAAGGGGCTGAGGATGTCTCCCCTTCTGAGGCGAGTCCACATTCCAGACATTGTAAGTATGACTTCAACTCACCAGAGAGGGAGGAGAAATATATTGATTATTTATAAATTTGTGGGAGTCCTTTGTGTTTTGTTTATTTTTTTAGGCTTCTCTGAGCATTTTAGTCTTTATTAGCATTTTCTATGGGAACAATCAAGGTTATCCTGTGGAAAATTATGAAACAAAGAATAGAAGGAGTGGGGGAAGAGACAAGACAGGACAAGACAGGACTTTAAGGGATTTTTTTTTAGATTTTTGCAAGGCAAATGGGGTTAAGTGGCTTGCCCCAGGCCACACAACTAGGTAATTAATAAGTATTTGAGGCCTGATTTGAACCCAGGTACTCCTGACTTCAGGGCCAGTGCTCTATCCACTGCACCGCCTAGCCACCCCAGGACTTTAAGTTTTGGCTCATATATATATATATACTTTCTTTAGAACCTTGAACTTTACTTCTCTACTTCAGACTCCTCAGCTCAACTATTTCATAGGGTGGTTATGAGAAAAGGGATTTTGTAACTCTTAAAGGTGAACTATATGAAATATTCCATATTCTAAAGGTGAAGACAATAAAAAGAGAAAATATGTTTTGCTTTAGAGAATTTTAGAGTGAAAAGAAACCAGAAATCACCAAATCAATCTGTCCCACCTCATTTTTTAAAAATGAGAGAAATAAGGCCTTAAGAGTTGATGTAAATTGGCTGTGGTCAATTAGCTGGTTTACTACAGAAGGGCTGGTAATAGCACCTGAATCTGCCGATCTCAAGTGCTATACTATGCCAAATAAGTAAGTTTCTTCCCCAACAGTAAAAAGCTGATTTGGCTAAGAGGATTTTTGTCTTGTATTATTGAGAAGTAGTGTGAAATACCAATGCATTAGATTTGAAGTCAGGACACCTGAGTTCAAATCCTTCCACATATACTTAACAAAACCTTGTTTTTCCCTTCTGTAAAATGGGTATAACTCCTGTACTACCTACCTCAAATCCTGCAACATAAAGAAACCTCTTTACAAAGAGTGTTTGAGGAAAACTTAAAATACTATAGAAACATGAATCATCACTGATTTAAAGGGCAAAAGAGAAAGTAAAGGATAGAGAAAAGATTAAAGAGAATAGAAGGCATTGAATAATCAGCCAAAGTTGATAAGTATTGCAAAATGTGTATTTGTAGAGGTCACCCCCTCCACCATATATATATATATATATATATATATATATATATATATATATATATATATATATATATATTTAATTAGATGTAGTTAGACAACAAAGAAACTTAATAATGATAATTGTAATCAAAAATAATAACACATGTTTAGAGTGCTTTAAGCTTTGCAAAGTATTTATGTTATTTTATTTGATTCCCACAAAAACCCTATGTAATAATTGCTATTATTATCCCTATTTTACAGATAAGAAAACTGCAGCTGAAAGAGATTAAGTGATTTGTTCCATGTCACACATCTAGTAAGTGTCTGAGGCTCCATGGTTAGTGCTACCTTGTTGCATCATCGTGTTTTTAATTTGTTGTCTCTTGAACTGTTTCTTTATAATTATACTTAGATTATTCAATCTTTCTATTCAAGAAAAGAGGGAATAGAAAACACCTTCATCGTACCAGTTCTCCATCCCCTATTTTTCATGGGCAGAGGGAGGTCCATTAAAAAAGTACCAAAAATTTGGTTGGGTTTCTGTTGCAATTTTTTCCTTTCACATTGTGAATGATTAAAAATGATTTATTAACTATGTTTCTGTTATGCCAAAGTTTCTTTAAAACAAAACAACAAAAGTTCAGCATTTTCATGGGTGTGGTCAAATACATGCAAATTTAACTACAATGAAGTTGCTGGCTCTGGCAATGTGTCAAACCATTCATTCCAATAGTAAATGAGTATATTCATTCCAGTACTTAAAAAAAATTATTGAATGTGATAGCCATACTTTTTTTGTAAAGTCAATATGTAAACCTTAACTTGGAGCCTCAGTTTCCATATATATAAAATTTAGAGTTGATTTCCAAAGTTTCTTTCAATTTTGATATTACAAGTCTATGATTCTATTTAGGTGGCAGGAGTTTAAATACCCTGAAAACATAGGGCACCACTTTTAAAAATGGTCAAAGTCATTTTTAAATTATGCCTGCTAACTTGAATTTTTAATAGTGTCATGTCTTGATTTTTTTCATTCCAAGCAGGAAAATTTGAAAGAGCAGTAAAATTCCTAGTTCTGCAAAGTTTATTCACAAAGGAGCTAAGGAGAAGCAAGCAGTTGGATCCTTGACGTGGAAGGGTACTGACACAAATTTAGAGGTCAGACAATTCTATTCATAAAAACAAAAGAAGATATTTTTGTTGATTTTTTTTTATAAACTTCAATACTCTGGCAATTAAATGAATATTGGATGAAGGGAAGTAAAAAATGACACTGAAAGCTTTTACATTGCATGTAACGAAGTCTTACAGAAATGGGTTTTTAGGAGTCTAATGCAAAGATAGAAATTTAATACTTGACTGTTGGCAGGGTTATGTGATAGGAAAAAACACTAGACCTGGAGTAAGAAGTCATGCCTCTGACACTTATGAGGTGTGTGATCCTGGGAAAGTCACTTAACCTCTTACCTGTTAAATGGAGATAATAATACTCATAACAATGAACTCAAAGGAGTATTTTGCAAATCCTAAAGCACAATATAAATGTAAACTGTAATTATTATTCTTGTCTGGAAACTTTAGAGAAAACCTGTGAAAATGAACGATTTGGTAACTCACTGCCTAGCACATTGATTAAAGAGCATAATTTCTGCATTATTTCCTTCTTTTCCTCCCTAATAAGTATTTTACCAAGAAATCAAAGATGAATATATTATGAAGGGGAAAGTGCTGAGTTTAAATTCAGACTGTACTTACTAAGTTAAGTCACCTAGGGCAGATTATTTAATTAAGCTCTTGGTCTTAGCTGCCACATCTTTGAATGTAGGTGATAACACTATATTTGCCTATGGGCAGAGGACTAGTTCAAATGAACTTCTGAAGCCTGACCTTGGGCAACAACTCACTCCACCTCTCTTGGTCTTACCTTTCTTATCTGTAAAATAAAGAGTTGTACTAGATGATCTCTAAAGTTTTTTCCAGACCCCAAATTCTATATGTATGCCTATGAGTCTCTTCTGACTATAAGATGTGATATCATGAACACCAAACACTGGCAGAGTGTCTTTGTGTTTATGAGGAATGCCTTCAGATGACAAGTATTTTTTTTAAATCTCTTATTCTTACTTTCCAAGGAACGTGTTTCCCCACTCCCCCACCCCACTTCTCCAATTCTGATTATTTATTAGCACTGACCTGTATCTCATTCATTTAGAATCACAGATTTGTAATATCAGAATTGAAAGAAACTTTGGAAATCAACTCTACATTTTATATATATAGAAACTGAGGCACCAAGAGGTCATGTGATTTGCCCGCAGTCAGAGATTATAAATATTAGAGCAAGCCTTCTGGTTTTCAGTCTAATTGTCTTTTTCACTACTCTACAATATCCCCTGGAGCTTTGTGGTTTTCTTGGGGCAATGGGGGTTAAGTGACTTCACTATGGCCACACAACTGGTGTCTGAGACCAGATTTGAACTCAGGTCTTCTTGTCTCCAAGGCTAATGCTCTATGCACTGCACATTCCAACTGTCCCTTAGCAAGTACCTTATATATCTCTCTGGAAGAACTTACTCCCCATCAGTCTTAAGATATTACTGTTGTCAGATAAAAGGCAAGCATTTAATGTAGATTTTACAGATAAGTAATTTGAGCTAAAACGATATTTCTAGTTGGAAGAACCAGGAGAAGAGCTACTCTCATATTCTGTCTCTGCACCATACTGATATTCTGGATGAGTTAGAGCTAAGTATTTCTATCCATCTAATTTCCCTGAAGGGTGATAGCCCCATATAGACAATAATAATAATAATAATAATAATAATAATAATAATAATAATAATAATAAAGTAATAATAATAGTAGTAGTAGTAGTAAATCATATTTATATTTCAATTTACAGCTTATAAAGCCATCATTTCTTAATCCTCACATAAATTCACTTCATATTGTCTTGAGTAGCAAGAAACAAAGAGGATAATTTATTATTTGGTGAGTTGGCTTCACTATAATCATAGTGTGTCCAATGGACAGAGTAGTGGATTTGTAGCTGGAAACTTGGGTTTGATTCCTGACTCTGCCACAGATGAGCTGTATGACCATAGACAAATCACTTAATCTCTCTGGGACTCAGTAGTTCATTTATAGAATGGGTTTGAGGTCCCATGTAATCTGTGATCTCATATTACAGAACTACTATGTAGTTCAATATGTTTAGTTTTCTTTCCAATTACATTTATTTTATTCATTTAAAAACATTTTTCTGAGAGGGGATCCATATCTTTCCCTAGGCTGTCAAAGGGGATCCAGGGCATAAAGAAAAAGGTTAAGAATTCCTGATCTGGTCCAATCTTTCTATTTTGCACATGAATAAATTAAGGCACTGAGAAGTCAGGGATCTGGTTCTACAATAAGTTCTTTGGAGAATAAAAACTTGTATTATCCTTTCCCCCAACATCATGCTGCTTTCCCCCAGTCCTGAAATGATGAGCAGGCATTTTCATAACTAATGAATGAGGTGCCTGTGTACATGCAAATGAAGTTCTTGAGACTATTTCCTTTAATAACTCAAACATATGGGGCGACTACATGGTGCAGTGGATAGAACACAGGCCCTGGAGTCAGAAGTACCTGAGTTCAAATGTGACCTCAGACATTTAATAATTATCTAGCTGTGTGGCCTTGGGCAAGCCACTTAACCCCATTTACCTTGCAAAAACCTAAAAAAACCAAACAAACATATTTTACCTGAACTAGTTGCAGGAGATAATGCAAAACATCATCATCTTCCAAGTTTTCTAGCTTTTGCACTGCAATGGCTCTTACATTTTCATCTGAAAAGTTGCAGTCCAAGAGTTGCATTGTTAATCCAACATCCAAGTCACTTTGATCCCAAGCTTCTCTTCTGGTTAATAACTGATATGTCTTGGCTACAATATCTTGCTGTCCCCATTTCACTGAGCTAAATAGCTTAGGATATGCTTTGGGGTGCTTAAGGCTTTCATATCTAAAATGCCATAGTAATTCTTTGTCCTTTGGGGTGAGTGGGTTAAGTGGGTCAGTGGCTATAATCTCTTCCAGCTGTTTTCGAAGCTGATTGGGCATTTCTCCCCTTACCCTGTCCCCTTCAGGATCAGCGGTGGTCCTGTGCTTGGGTAAGGCTATTGGGTGGCAATAATTGTCCAGAAGAATAGAGATTGACATAGAGTTCTCCTTATCAGGGTTGGTTGCTGATGTAAGTTTGTCAGCATTGATGCTCCCTTGGTCCTCTCCCTTCCCTGATATTTTCCACATGTGTAGGACATATTCTCCATGTCTCAGGAGAAATTGATGGTCTATCAGTAGCAGGTTCACATAATAGAGTAACTGAATTTTGCCTTTGGCTTCAAAGTTAGGAATCTCATGAAATCCAACAGCCTTGGAAGACTGGGCTGGTGCTTTCCCACAGTAAATCTGAAGGTTCAGTAAAACCCCTTTGGGCAAATCCTTGATTTTGATATCAAACTCAAGCCACATATTCCAGAGCACCTCTTCTGTGAAAGGTTTGGAGGGGGTTCGCCTTTGGCAAAGGACCTGCTGTCCATATTGGATGTTTGCTTCCACAAAGACTGTGAGTTCCGTGTTCCGTGGCAGCACAGGGATGTCAATGCCCCTGATTTTGACCCTGAACCTCCGATCACAGTCCCACAGGGAAACGGTAAACACTCTTTCATGATTCTTGTCATTTATTGTCAGCTGCTCATGGTAGCCTGTGACTCCTGTGCAGTCATCTACAAGTGGCCACTCCTCCTTCCTCACTTCATCTTGGTCTGGGTCAGGAGGAGTATCCAGCACAAGGTGAATCTCTTCCCCATTCTTGAGGCAATGTCTGATCCACTGAAAATTCTTGATAGGCGTTTCACCCACAATGTATTCATCCCGACCACAGACCCGAAGGACAAAATCCAACTCACTTTGATTTTCAGGAATGTCCATCAATGACTTCTTCTTTGCCATCTTGGTGAAGAAACTCTGCAAGATTGTGCCTGGGGTGTCATCTGCAGAGACCTTGATGGTCTGACTCGTTGTGCTTCGGTGGATGACAATCAAAATGCAGTTATTGACAATCTTTTTCAACAGATATGTGGGGAGTGGCTTGGAGGTCACCCAAGGATGCATGGCATAGAGTTTGGGGTCCCGACTGGCTACCTCCATAATCCGTGGGGTGACAAGCCGGCGTCGGGTGAATTCCAACTCATCATCATGCACATTGCTCTTGTTAGTAACATCATAGCCAATCAGGTCATTTAGCTGCTGCTGGAACTCCAAAGTTTCCTCTGTGGGGGGCTGCCTCTGCATCACATGAATCTGTCCCATATTCTTGTGGAGGGCTTTCCAATACTTTACACAGTCCAATGTCTGTATCAGTTGATACTTGTCATAGATCTCATACCATTGTTCCTTCTTCTGGTACAGCAGGAGAAACTGCTCTGGGGAAGATTGGTGATAGAATTCCATGGTCATGCTAGACTCCATGGCTTGCATCCAGACTTGGGCTTTCATCTGTTCCACATTGCAATTTCCAGCTGCTTCCAGGATCACTGTTTCTGCATCTTTGGTGTTACTGTGGTTGGTGGGCAGGACAAATTCTATAGGAATGCGCTCCATTGAAGATGAGCTGATGCTGGCACCTTGTGGCTTCATTCTCCGCCTCCTTCCCCTGTTATCTTCTCTCAGAACCACAGGCTCATGGTCATCCAAATCCATACCCTGGGTGAACTGTAAGCAGAAGGCAGTAGAAATTTTAATCATAAAATGGTACTTCTCCCCTTTCCATATATACCTATGAAAGGTAGTCACCAAAGTCCAGGAAATCTTGTATTTGGTAGGCAAAACAGGTCCCTTAAAGGATAACCAATATATCTCAAGATTGGAAAATGTCTGATTTAGGGACCATGTCCTAAAATTCTCTAAGATGAGAGTAGAAGTTAAAATATTCTGCTTTGAAGGCAGGTCATCAATTTATTTCTCCTTTCTCAGGGTCATATTTCTTCCTGGGATTTATCTAATCTTGCTCTCTATTTCTCAACCTTCTATACCTCAACTTATTCTTTACTGAAATTTCTTTTGTATCTTGGTCATAATCCTTCTGCCCCCTTTTCTGGTTAAAATCCAGAAAATTAAAAAAAAATCACTATAAATGCAAGCACTAAAAGAACTGGTTTTAAAAAAAACTAGATCTAGGAGATAAATAAACAAATTAAATACTTATGCTGCAATGGGAAGGGCATTGACTGGAGCTGGAAGACCCAGGTTCAAATTCTACCTCTAATAGTTGGTATAGGAAAATCATTTAACCTCTTAAGACCTCACTTTCCTTGTTTTTTTTTTTTAAAACTGAGTTTAGATTAGATGTTCTCTGAGATCCCTTCCAGTTCTATGACTTTCTATTTCTAAACACTCCAGTTATATCTAACTGAAAATCTGTCATTCATATTAATATCTGAACAATCATTTATGAAATATTTCTCTTTAAATCAATCAATATTTAGCATTTGATTTTGCTTTGAACAATATAAACATTAAATAATGATAAAACCTGTGCAAAAATTTAATTAATCTCTGCCATCATAGAGATATTGTAGGAAAATAAAGAGACCCAACTTAGGGACTACTTCTCCTTTAAGTTTTTCCTGTTCCCTCCAGATGAAAGATAACTTCATAAACTTCTTATAACTTTCTTCTAATTTATACTTTGTACTTATTCTATTTGGCATCAGAATTAGGGAGTATATATTTATTATTTCCTCCAGCTCACAAAGCATGGAAGTGTCTTGGAGTCAGGGACTGCATTGCTTTTTCATCTTTGTAACTCTAGTAACCAAATCTATTACTTTAAACATAGAAGGTCTTTGATAAATATTTGTTGAATACAGTTATTTAATAAGATACTGTAAACCACTTTGTATTAACAATATAACATGACTAAAACTACCATAAATGATTTAGCATCAACACAATTCTGGGCAATACAAACATTTATTATTGAATTAAAAATTGAACTATAATTTGTTATTGTTCTTAAATGATTCATATTATCAATTCAATCAAAAGAAATAATCACAACTTATTTTTCCTTGAAGATATAATAAAGTATTTCAATATTAGAGGTAAATAAATTTTGAATATTCTGATACCCTATGCATCAATTGATACAGACATTGGACTGTGTAAAGTATTGGAAAGCCCTCCATAAGAACATGGGACATGTCCCATAAGAACATGGGACAGATCCATGTGATGCAGAGGCAGCCCCCATAGAGGAAACTTGGGAGTTCCAGCAGCAGCTAAATGACCTGACTGGCTATGATGTTACTAACAAGAGCAATGCGCTTTATAGTTCTATTTGTATTTTCTTAAAGTATAATTAAGGGTTACTTCACAGGAACAAACTCAGATTGTTCCTTTCAAAAAGACTCTCTTGCAACTTAACTCATTCCTATTTAGTTCTTTGGTGTATCATAAAGCAAGCAAAATGTAAAAAATTTGCAGGTTATAGTAATAGTCACACTGATACAGAATTTTTTAAAATCCTCAAATTTAAGCAAGGAAAAAAAGAACAGTAAATTCTTTTTTTGACTTCCATGCAACAATCAAATAAGAAATTAGCTTTCAAAGGAAGCAAACTGGCCTAAATACTCACAAGCTTTCCTTTAGTCAGTCTTCAAAATGATCTGATGAATTGCTGTCAACTGTGAGTGGAAGAAGTCATGAACTCTGTGAATGAAAGGATATCCTACCTCTCTCTCAGCTCTTTAACTCCCATTGAAATATCTCTCTTGCCTCCCCCCTTTTCCCCCAGACTAATGCACCTGCTAAACTACTGTCGGAACGTTGCAGATGTTTTAAAAAAAGAGGAAAGATATATAATGAAACATAGAATGAAACTCAAAAGAAACATCTCATGAGCTGGCATTGATTCTTCCTAAAAATACTTTAGGTGGAGAGCATAAATATTAAATTAAACATACAACGAATAAGAAACTGAAGGAAAAGTTACCTGTCTAAAAAAGGCTGCAGCTATAATACTGAAGAACCACTTGTTTGGTTTTTAAGGCCAGAGCATTTTTTTTCTTCTTCAACAATTTCAGTTTGTCTCTTCTGTTTTTCTAGGTCTCTTTTCAAATCCAGATGCAGAGGAAGTGCTGCAGTTACCAGGAAGGAAGTTTTGACCAAGTTGATTATACGTATGATTGCTCATTTTAAAAGTGTCAGAAATGTATTTCCTGTCACAGCAAATAGAGAGGTAGAAAAAGAGACTGGGAGAGAGGGAGTGAGGAAAAGAGGGAGAACAGAGAGAGCAAAAAAGAGAAAGATATGGAGGGAGAACAAAGAGAGATAGATAAAAACATAGAGAGATAGATAAGAAAAAGGGAGAAAGCAAAAAAAAGAAAGAGAGATGGAAAGGGGAGAGAGAGAAAAAGTGAGACAAAAAAGAAAAAGAAAAAAGAGGGAGGGGAGGTGGAGGAGGAGAGGAAGAGAGGAGGAAAAGAAGGGGAAGAAGAAATATAGAGTGAAAGGGAGAGAGAGGTGTTCAAAATTGTTTGCCCTATTTATTTATTAACTGTTAAAGCTGAATTAGAATTGTTTATATCCAAATAGAACTATAAATATATGAGCTATAGACATGTAAATTTCCCAAGCTAATTTAATTAGAGAAGTCTAATAGTCACTTTTGTAGGTGTGACTGTCTAACATCATTAAAAGTTTTAAGAGCTAAAGTTAAGCATTACTCTATTAGCTCTATGAGTTCATCATAGCCATATGTATAAATTCAAGCACTTGGGGCAAAAATTCACTGAGGCTTATGTGGTTATAATGTTTGATTCCTATTGTGCATGGCACAGATTGGGGTAGAGAAGACAATAGTCCAGTTCCTCAATTTATTAGGTAAATTACTGTCATTTATAACCTAGATATACAAATGACAATGAGGATAAAATGAGATGAAGTGAGCTTTAAAGGGAGAGAGCTCGTTGCTGAGTGATGGTGGTAAAGGTGAATTCTGAAAATCAAAAAGGAGCGAGGAGTAAGTCAACTCTTCTTCCTGGCCCTATTTATCTAGGGATGTGAGAGGAGAACTAGCCTTGGAAAAGGTCTTAAAAGATGTATCACATTAAGGATCATGGGTTTATGGACAGGCAGGTAGTTTGGTATAGAGCTAAAATTAAAACCTGGATCCTCTGAAAACAAATCTATTACTTTTTTCCAAAATGCCACTCTGAAAGGGTGAAGTTTCAACAAGCAATGGATGATGAAAGGAATTTAAGAAGCAGTCATAGAATCATAGATTTAAAAATGTAAAAAAGCCTTGGGGTGGTCATTTAATCAACCAATAAGTTGTAAATGACAAAACTGCAGCCCAGAAAAATGAGGTGTTTTTGCCCAAGGTTTCATAGGTATTAAGAGATATTGATGGGATTTGGACTTCAGACCTCTAACTCTAAATTCAGGAGTACCAAATAGAGAAAAGTTTTTTAGAGGATACAGTAGAAAGAGAGAGTAAATTAAGAAAATTTCTTTGGAGAGCTAAAGTGAGTATGAGGGGGAACAGGACAGAGTGTGGCAGTAGCAGCCTGTATGGGAGCAGTGCCTTTTTGGCTAATTTATGGAGTAGTCTTGTGATCTCACACTGATTCTGAGGACTTCTATGGTGAGATTTCAGACCAAGGAGCTAACATAGACTGGGGAGACAGCAGAGTAGCCTGCCTCTACTCTGGTTAGAATGCTCTCCGGAAAGCGGTGTGATCTTATGAGACAATGGAAGGGGACTGGTGGTAGGTTGGAAGAAAGAATCAAGAAACAATTTTCAAGGGCAGAATTATAATGCTCCAAGATGTTAGCATTTGGAGCACAGCAATGAGTGGTTGTACTGGTTACACACTTGCCGTATATTTCTCTTTAGTGTAAACACAAATTTGCCTTTCTTTTATAATACTTTTTATAATACCCACTCACTGGGAATTCTAATTTATGTAAACAAAAATAATTGAGGCATGCATTTTCAGACAGGGTCTAAGTTCTTCACTATTTAGCATAGTAAAAGATATCCTTGGTTGTTTTGAGAGGTCAGCTCCAGAAATGACCCTGATTCAAAGTGAAAACAACCAGTCTGTGACAAAAAGCAGTGAAGGAAAACATTTTAATAGGTGACAAATCAGTATAGGTAGTTCTTTGGAAGATGAACACCAAGTTGACAAATAAATAACTTGGTGAAAGGTACCAAGTCAATCCTATGCAAAATAGATTGACCCAAAGGATATAGGTTCAGAACAATGGGGATTCTGGGTCCCAAGAGCTGCACTCAAAGAATAGATTATCTTACAGTAGTCTTAGGTCTCTAGGTTAACTTTATTCCACCATTATGGCTGATATTTATAGAGGGATTTTTCAGTGTAAAAGTGCTTTCCATCTAAACAACTTCATGGGAGAGGCAGTTCAAGAATTATTATACCCATTGTCCAGATGAGAGAACTGAGATTTGGGAAGCCATTTGCTCACATTTTAGCACTGAGGCTGTGATTCAAATTCAGATCTTCTGAATCCAAGTCTGGTATTCCTTCTAATATAACACAGTTCTGTATAAGGAATTCTATTTGCTGTTGCTTTAACGAGCATTCTTTAAATTGGTATTCCTAATAACTCCAGTGATGAATGATAGCCTAAGTATTATTATCACCATTTTGTATGTATATACATATCCACATATATCACCATATTGTGTATATATATGTTTATATATATATATATATATATATATATATATATATATGAAAACTGAAGCTTAGTGAGGTTAAGTGACTTACTTAAAGTCACATGAGCCTATGACCTTAAATCTTATAATTCTAGTCTATTTGTTGCTAATTAATTTATTACTTTCTCCACTACACAAGGGACTTTTTAGGTCCAAGATTAGGTGGTATTTCTCAGCACTCCTCCTGACAAAAATCTTCCCTATTAATATATGTTATATGAGGACAAGATGTTTGTCTCATTAAGACTTTGTCTCTCACCTAGGACAATATTCTCATATAGTAGACACTTACTAGATGCTTACAAAATCAAATTTAAATCAAGAATCAGAAATTCTAGGACCTGAGGAGTAAGAAGTATTTAACCTGCCATTCTTTGGCCACCCTTCAACTTGCAGCATCCAGGAGGGGGTTGACTGCTCTCTGTGTTAGTCATTGTGTGGGGTCTATCCTTTCCATTTCTCTCCTGCCTCTTAGATCATGGACTTCTTTAATGGTGCCGATATGAAAGCATAACAAAATACTTGGACAATCTGTTTCCATCAGTACAGAAATCATTTGATACCAGCATGACTATCAGTCATTCATGGGCAGTTTATCAACATACAGGATCACATGTATTTGAAGGATATGGTCCTTTAGCCCACTCAAAGTCTAGTATTTAATTTTATGTACATGTTTGTAAGTTCATAGATTGTTAATTTTTGGGCAGAAGGGCAAAGGAACACATAATAGCTTATCCACTCCAGCTAAGAAGATTACCTGTGGAGAACTAGAGTATGAATGGGAACATGGGAAGAGGAAGGAGTTGTGAGTCTATAAATTTTGCTTTGCCAGAAGAACCAATCAATCAGTAAACATTTATTAAGTGCCTACTATGTGTTTTCAGCTAGGTTGTCTGAAAATTTCTGCATCTTCCCTAGCATAGAATTTAAAAGGTAATAGTGAGGAAGACCTTTCATATGTCTTCCAAGAGGCACATTTAAAAATCTGGTTATTCTAGGTGTACTGAGAAAAGAGGAAATATAATAAAGAGGAAATCTTCAATCTGTCAATAAACATTAATCAATAAATTTTTCTAAAGTATCTACTAAATAATAGGTACCAGGGAAAAGATAGCCCCTACCCTTGACAAGCTTACAATCTGATTGGGTGGGTGGGGGTGAAAAAATGCAAATTTATAAATCATGTAATCATACATCTATATCTATCTATGCTAAAAAGAAAGAGGAATGACCCTAGTGCCTGCAGACTCTACTCAAATCCTTCCTCTGTCATTTGTTATATGTGTATTATTGGACAAGTCACTTCATCTCCCCATGCCTCAGTTTCTGGCAAAATGAAGGTATATGACCAAATGGCTTCTGAGTTCCCTTCCAGCTCTATAAGACACTCATTTTAATTCTTGATGATACTAAGTGATGCAAATAAAACTTACCACAATCTGTAGATCTCTGATAGTTCTGTTATCCAGTTTGCAACCATAATCTGTTATTAGGGATTAGTAATGCTGCTGAAAGTAGTCTCTTTTACAGTTAAGGGTTCTTTTAGGCAAAATACTAAAATATGTGAACTTCTCTCTTAGATGTCCTTATTTCAGAGATAGTCCATCTGCTGGATAATTTTTCTCCCTAGAATTAAGAGAGTAAAGAGTGAGATAAACACTGGATTCAGAGACAAAAGATCAGCCTTAGAGGTCTGATTATTATAAACTGTGTGACAAGTGATAGTTTAACTGGGTCTTAAAGGATGGTAGGGCTATGATAGTCAAAGAGGAGAGATAAGGAAATCCCAGACAACAGAAAGTTATGGATATAATGTGGAAAAGAACATCCAAGGTATATTTGAAGGACCATGATTAGCCTGGCTTTGCTGGAATGAAGTGTCTGGATAGTGGGAGATAAGTTTGGAAAGGTCATTTGAAGATAGATTGAGAATCAAGTGCCCTGAATTCGAGGCTAAGGAGTTTGTATTTTTTTTTCTGATGAGAAAGAGGGTTCACTTAAAGGCTCAGTTTTTGCAAGCTGGTTCAGACTTAGATTTCTCTAAAACTGGGTGACCCACTTTTCATTCCTTCAACTCAATCACCTTTGAAATTATCTTCCCTCTAAGTTGTATATTTTATAAATACCTAGTAATTTACATGTTGTTCCCCCCCCCCTCATCCCCCATTAGAATGTGGGCCTAAAGAAGGCAGAATTTCATTTCGTAATTTGTGATGGCTCATTTTCCCCTTCATGTCTTACTTTGGGGATTGGATCATCATTTCAAAACTGTTATGAAATATCCTTATTACATTTTGTACAGCAAAAGGTGAGATCTGAGCTAAGTTGTAAAGGAAGGGAAACAAAGGGTTAGAGGTAAAGGGAAAAGCAGATAGGAAGTATAATAATTTACATCTCAGTAGTACTTACTACCTGTTTGACCTTCAGAATATCATTTAACTTCCACCTGTTTCCTCATCTGTAAAATGGGAAATTACAATAGCACCTCCCTTCCAGGGCTTTTCTTAGGATAAAATGAGCAATATTTGTGTAGCTCTAATAGTGCTATGATACTGATGTTGGGTTTTCCTGCTCCCTCTCATTTGTCTTTCTATTTCATATTATCTTTAATTATTTAATATTCTTTGTTATATCCACCTAGTTATTATATGTAGTCTCTTCTATTAAAATTCAAAATTGAGGAGATGCCCATCAAGGGAAATGGCTGAAAAAATTGTGGTATATGAATGTCACAGAATGCTATTGTTCTTTAAAAATCCATAAGGGATGGGACTTCAGAAGAGTCTGGAAAGACGTGCATGAACTAATGCAGAGTGAAGTGAGCAGAACCTGAAATATTAGAATGTTAGAAAAAGTTAGATTTGATAGACCTCTGGAGAAAATTGAATGGGGATAGAAAGAAATATATATATATTTTTTCTCTGTGGTACATGCACCTACACAAAAATTGACCATGTATCAGGGAATAGGAAAAAACCTCATAAATTAAATGCAGAAAGGTAGAAATATTAAAAGCACCATTTTCAGATCATATTTCATTAAAAATCATGTGTAATAAAGGGCCATAGAAAGATAGACTAAAACAAATTGGAAACGCTACAACTTAATTTTAAAGAATGAGTGGATCAACAACAAATCAAATAATTAATTTTTTCTAAGACAATGACAATAAGGAAGCAACATGTCAAAACTTCTGGGATACATTGAAAGCAGTTGTTAGGGAAAATTTTGTATCTGTAAATGCTTAGATAATAAAATAGAGAATGAAGAGATTAATGAATTGGGCATGCAACTAAAAAAGCTAGAGAAAGAACAAATTAAAAATTTCCAATTAAATACTAAATTAGAAATTTTGAAAAATCAAAGGAGAGATTAATAAAATTGAAAGCAAGAAAACTATTGAATTAATAAAAAAAACCCCTTGACTTGGTTTAATAAAAAAACAATAAAATAGATAACTGTCTAATTTGATTTAAAAAAGGAAAGAAAAAAACAAATTATAGTATCAAAAATGAAAAACATGAATTTTCCACCAATGACGAGAAAAATAAAGTAATAATTCTGAGCCATTGATAATCTAAATAAAATAGATAAATATTTATAAAAATATAAATTGACCAGATTAACAGAAGAGGAAGTTAAATACTTAAATAACCCCATTTCAGAAAAAGAAATTGAATAAGCCATCAACGAATTCCCTAAGAAAAATTTTCAGGGTCACATGGATTCACAAGTGAATTCTATCACACATTCAAAGAACAATTAATTCTAATTCTATAGAAACTATTAGAAAAAATAGGTGAAGAAGAAGTTGTGCCAAATCCCTTCTAGGACACCAATAATGGTGCTGACACCTAAACCAAGAAGAGTTAAAACAGAGAAAGAAAAATATAGACCAAGTTCCTTAATGAATATTGATGCAAAAATTTAAAAGGAAATATTAGCATCAAGATTACGGTAAGTTATCACTGGGATAATACATTATGATCATGTAGGATTTATACCAGAAATACAGGACTAGTCCAATATTAGGAAAACTATCAGCATAATTGTCCATATCAATAATAAAACTAATAGAAATCATATGATTTTTTAATAGATGCTGAAAAAGCTTTTAATACTATAACAGCTCTTCCTATTAGAGAGCATAGAAATAGATGGAGTATTCTTTAAAATGCTAAGCAGTATCTATCTAAAACCATCCACAAATATTATATGTAATGAAAATAAGCTAGAAGCATTCCCAATTTTCATTATCACTACTATTATTCAACACTGAATAAGAAATATTGGCTTTGGCAACAAGGGAAAAAAAAGAAATTGAAGGAATTAGAATAAGTAATGAAGAAACAAAATTCATTCTTTGCAGATGATATGATAGTATACTTAGAGAACCGTATAAAATCCACTAATAACTACATGAAATAATTATCAACTTTAGCAAAGTAGGAAATAATACACCCACATAAATCATCAACATTTCTATGTACTGTCAACAAGACACAGCAGCAAGAGATGGAAAGAAAAATCCCATTTAAAGTAACTGTAGACAACATAAAATACTTGAAAGTCTACCTGCAAAGACAATCCCAGAAACTATATGAAAACAATTATAAAATACTTTTCACCCAAATAAAATCAGATCTAAATAATTGGGCAAGTGTCAATTGTTCGTGGGTCAGCCAAACTAATATAATAAAAGTAACAATTACACCTAAATTAAATTATTTATTTAGTCCCATACCAATCAAACTTTCAAATATTATTTTATTGAGCTAGAAAAAATAAATAAATTCATATGGAAGCACAAAAAGCCAAGATATTAATTGGGAAAAAATGCAAAGGAAGGCAATCTAACCTTACCAGATCTAAAATTATATTATAAAGTATCAGTCATCAAAGCTATTTAGTACTGACTAAGAAATAAAGTAGTGGATCAATGGAATATATCAGGTGAAAAAGAAATGGTAGTAAATAATTATAGTGATCTGCTGTTTGGAAACACAAAGAATTCAGCTTCTGGGATAAGAACTCACTCTTTAATTAAAAACTGCTGGGAAAACTAGAAGACAGTATGTCAGAAAATAGGCATAGACCAACATCTCACACTCTATTCCAAGATAAGACTAAAATGGTTATAGTTTTTTGCTATAATAAACCATTGGAGAGAACAAGGAATGATCCATCTAAAGATTGATGAAAAGAGAAGCAGCTTATGATCAAAGAGATAGAGAATGCAAAATAGATAATTTTGATTACATTAAATTGAAAAGGTTTTTTTTGCAGAAATATACTAATGCAACTAAGATTAAAAGGAATGCAGTAAGTTGGGAAATAATTTTTAAAACTAGTGATTCTGATAAAGGACTAATTTTTAAAATTTATAGAGAACTGAGTCAAATTTATAAGAATACAAGTCATTCCCCAACTGATAAATGAAGATATGTACAGGCTGTTCTCAGATGAAGAAATTAAAGCTATCTATAGTCATATGAAAAAAGTGTTCTAAGTAATTATTGATTAGAGAAATGCAAATTAAAACAATTTGGGGGTATCACCTCACACCTATAAGATTGGTTAATGTGACAAAAAAGGAAAATGATATCAATGTTGGAGGGGTTGTAGGAAAACTGGGGCATTGTTGATGGAATAGTGAACTATTCCAAATTATCTGGAGAGCAATTTGGAACTATACCTAAAAGGTAATAAAATTGTGCATACCCTTTGATTCATCAATATCACTACTAGGTCTGTATCCCAAATAGATCATGAAAAAGGATTAAAAAACACATGTACAAAAAATATTTATGACAACTCTTTTCATGGTGGCAAAGAACTCAAAATTGAGGGGATGCCCATCAATCGGGGAAAAGCTGAACAAATTGTAGTATATGAACATAACAGAATACTATTGTTCTTTAAGAAACCATGAGGGATGGGACTTCAGAAGAGTCTGGAAAGACTTGAATGAGCTGATGTAAAGTGAAGTGAGCAGAACCTGAAGAACATTGTACTCACCAACAGGAAGTTGTGACATGATCAACTATGATGGACTTGCTCATCAGAAATTATAATCAAAGATAATTCTGTTTTTTAATCAAAGATAATTCTAAAGGATTTTTAATGGAAAACAATTCACATCCAAAGAAGGAATTATGAAGTCTGAATGTGGACCAAATATTACTATTTTCAATTAAAAAAATTTATTTTATTTATTATGATTTCCCCCTCATGGTTTTTCTTTTTTTTCTTCCCTTTTTGATTTTATTCTTCTTTCACAGCATGATTAATATGGATATATGTTTAATATAGTTATACATGTATTACTTATATTAGATTGGTTTTTGTCAGAGAAAGGGGGGAAGGGAGGGCAAAAAATGCAAAACTCAAAACCTTACCAAAAATGACTGCTGAAATCAATCTTTACATGTAATTGGAAAAATAAATAAATAAAAATTTTACAAAAAGAAAGAAAAGGAAAAAATATTGTTATTATGTTTTCAAAATTATAGGACATCAAAGAGAAGAACCTTAGTAGTCTGCTGTAGCCAGTTCAAGATGACCTGACAGTAGGGCACCATACTTCATTCTCTGTCCTTTAACTATTGTAATAGTCTAAAACTCAGCCTCACTCACCCTTTGCACATTCTCAGATTTCCTAGTATAGTTTAGCTCTTCCGATAAACCTGGAAATTGCACAGTGTTAGAACTGGGAAGGTATTTTACAGGTCATCTAAACACTTTATTTTATAGCTGAGCAGTGCAAGAAACAGAGAAGTAAGGAATTGAGGGTAACAGAGGCAGCAAATGACAAAGGCAGAATGTGGATACAAATTTTTAGATCCAAAAAAAGTGCTCTTTCTATTACCACCAACTGTTCTCTAGGGGAATGATTTATCAAAGATTTTTCTGGTGATAAGCTTTTCAGTAATAAACTAGGGTGAATGAATGAATGAATGATACTTACAGGCAAATTAATTTTAGGTCAACTTAAGGAAAAGCCTACTATCAATCAGAACTGGGAAAAAGAAAAAAATGGGGGGGGAGTAAGGAAGAGAATGACTATGTATTTGAAAAATATGAGGAAGCAATTAAACTTATAGTATTTGTCCCCCGAGGGAAGAATAAGGAATGATGGATAGATTTTTCAAAGAGGTAAACAGAAGTAAGATGTCAGGAGATACTTTCTAACAGAATGTGATGCCTCCTGAGGTGATTCTTTGGAGTAAAATGGAAATAATAAATAGCACAATCTTGAAAGGTTGTGAGGATCAAAAAAGATAATTATAAAGTGCAATGCCTAGTCTATAGTAGATACTATATAAATGTTAGCCATGATTATTATTATCATCATATGCTCTCTAAACTGTCTCCACTGAGGTCTGTGGGATGACCATGTGTACCAAATCTTTATAGAGAATACTTAATGTGTGTTCCCTTTCCTTTACTTACCACTTTACATCTCTTATTATTTTGCATCTGAACTATTGCAATGGTCTATTAATTACTCTCCCTGACTCAAGCCTTTTCCCACTCCCAAACACCTAAGTTTAACCCTTTCACCCCACTACTCAATAAAGGCCAATTACCTCACGGATTTACATAGCTTCTTAGTACCTATTTTTCTTAAACCTTAATTTTTCTCCTCCATAAACTCCATAATATCACTGAATTATTTGTTGTTCTGGACATGACACAACATCCTTTCTCTTCTAGCCTTCAAACTATTATTTCTTCAGATGCTTGGCTTTCACTCCTAACCTCTCATTCCTATTCCTCAGACCTAAAAAGGGAATACGATTTCAAGACCAGCTTAGGCCACAGTGGAGAGCGAACAGGTCTGGAAATGAAGACTTGTGTTCTAGTGTACCTCTTTGACATCCTGACTGCGTGACCTTGGACACAATGGCTGGGGCAATTATCTGACTAACACTCATTAGGCTGCAGTGCAGAGTGTCTATCTGTCCTAGTGGGAAAAAATTCCCCAATTGGAGATCCCAACATAGGTAAAATCCCAGGTTCAATCAAAATTCAAATTAAAGCTATGGAACCTACCTTGCCACTTGATTCACAGCAAATTGATTCATGGAGTAGAAAGAACTGGTAGATTGTATAATTTGGGTTGGTAACTAGACTCAAAAATATAGTTGTTGAATAGAGCAACACCTGTGAAACATTCATGGCCATCAGCACCATTTATAAGTCAGTTAGGGGTCTATTTCCTGATTCTGGCTTGTTTGGAATGTCAGTCTGACAACACATCCTGAATCTGCACTGTATTTCTAGGCCCATATGTACTGAAAGGGGGGCAGTTAGGTGGCACAGTGGATAGAGCACTGATCTTGGAGTAAAGAGGACAGGAGTTGGAATCCAACCTCAGACAACTGACATGTACTAGCTATTTGGCTTTGGGCAAGTCACTTTACCCTGATTGCCTCTCCTCCAGGGCATCTCCAGTTGTCCTGATTCATATCTAGCCCTTGAACTCAAATATCTCTGGAGGGGAAAGTGAGGCTGATGACTGAGCACAGCACCCCTTCACTCAAATCCAATTCACTTGTAAAGTCATGCTATCACCTCCCTGATATCATGGTCTTCTTCATGAATGAAGGAGAAAACATCATATACTGCAAGTTTTACAATCAGAACTAGTTGAAGAATGATGAGTGTATTACAAGAAAATACACACACACACACACATATATCTGTAGATATATCTAACTACAGATATATTCTATATATGTGTATCTTTATATGTATACATCTATACCTATATTCTCTCACCTTCCATTTCTCCAAAGGAGTATGCAAGAAAATGAGAATGTATATACATCCATACACAATGTGTTTTAGAGACAAGGAGCTACCTTCAAAAGGTAAGAAAAAGATTTTCTCCCTAGAAGAAGCTTGACTTTCATTCAACGATCAAGTTTTTCCTCCTAAACTACCTAAAGCACACAGGGCAAGGTGGAAAGGAAAGATGTCTTAATCTGATATTGTGTCCAGAGCCTGCATTGGTGGCATAGGGAAGGGGAAAGGGGCAGGTGGAATTATAAAAGAAATCGCTTCCTAATCTTTTCCATGGGACATTCCAAAAGACACTACAGCTTCAAAGTCAGGAAATGTAGAGAACCGGACAGACAGAGAGAGACAGAGAGGGAGAGAGACAGAGAGGGAGAGAGACAGAGAGGGAGAGAGAGAGAGACGGAGAGAGACAGAGAGGGAGAGAGACAGAGAGGGAGAGAGACAGAGAGGGAGAGAGAGAGAGACGGACAGAGAGAGAGACGGACAGAGAGAGAGACGGACAGAGAGAGAGACGGACAGAGAGAGAGACGGAGAGAGAGAGAGACAGAGAGAGAGACAGAGAGAGAGAGAGACAGAGAGAGAGAGAGACAGACAGAGAGAGACAGACAGAGAGAGACAGGTAAAGAGAGAGACAGAGAGACAGGGAAAAAGAGAGAGAGAGAGAGAAAGAGAGAATTTCCATGTGGGACCCTCCAAAACTCAGAGCTGGGGACAGCATTCCCTCCGTGTTTAAAAAGGGAGCGCCCAGTTGTCCCAGACTTTTGGCCCGTCCTTCCCTCCTTTCTCTTCACTTTTACTTACGACGAGCTATCAGGCCACGAGAGCCCCCTCCTGCACCCCTTCAGGAGCAGGTGCTGCTCCCTCTCCCCAGTCCTTCGGTAGGCAGCGGAGGGGAAGGCCAATTCTCCCAGTCCCACCTCCGGAGCTCTGCCAGGTGGGGAAGTCTGTGGCAGCTTGCCAGTCCCAGTCCCTTGCCCCAGCTCCTCTCCAGTCCCGCCCTCCGCTTCCTGGGCACTCCTCCTCTAGAGTTCCCCCCCGGGTGCTCTGCTGGCCTTCTGCTAGTGTCCAGCAGGCCAGGGACTTGCGGGGAGGGGCGGCAGGGGAGGCGGGGCTGAGCCTCCCCTCTGGTTGGGAAGGGCTGAGCCCATACACCTGGCTTTGGGGACGAGGCGGGGCTGAGCCTCCCCTCTGGTTGGGAAGGGCTGAGCCCATACACCTGGCTTTGGGGACGAGGCGGGGCTGAGCCTCCCCTCTGGTTGGGAAGGGCTGAGCCCATACACCTGGCGTCGGGGAGGAGGCGGGGCTGAGCCTCCCCTCTGGTTGGGAAGGGCTGAGCCCATACACCTGGCGTCGGGGAGGAGGCGGGGCCGAGCCTCCCCTCTGGTTGGGAAGGGCTGATCCCAGACACCTGGCGTCGGGGAGGAGGCGGGGCCGAGCCTCCCCTCTGGTTGGGAAGGGCTGATCCCAGACACCTGGCGTCGGGGAGGAGGCGGGGCCGAGCCTCCCCTCTGGTTGGGAAGGGCTGAGCCCAGACACCTGGCGTCGGGGAGGAGGCGGGGCCGAGCCTCCCCTCTGGTTGGGAAGGGCTGAGCCCATACACCTGGCGTCGGGGAGGAGGCGGGGCCGAGCCTCCCCTCTGGTTGGGAAGGGCTGATCCCAGACACCTGGCGTCGGGGAGGAGGCGGGGCCGAGCCTCCCCTCTGGTTGGGAAGGGCTGAGCCCAGACACCTGGCGTCGGGGAGGAGGCGGGGCCGAGCCTCCCCTCTGGTTGGGAAGGGCTGAGCCCATACACCTGGCGTCGGGGAGGAGGCGGGGCCGAGCCTCCCCTCTGGTTGGGAAGGGCTGATCCCAGACACCTGGCGTCGGGGAGGAGGCGGGGCCGAGCCTCCCCTCTGGTTGGGAAGGGCTGAGCCCATACACCTGGCTTTGGGGACGAGGCGGGGCTGAGCCTCCCCTCTGGTTGGGAAGGGCTGATCCCAGACACCTGGCGTCGGGGAGGAGGCGGGGCCGAGCCTCCCCTCTGGTTGGGAAGGGCTGATCCCAGACACCTGGCGTCGGGGAGAGGCGGGGCTGAGCCTCCCCTCTGGTTGGGAAGGGCTGATCCCAGACACCTGGCGTCGGGGAGGAGGCGGGGCTGAGCCTCCCCTCTGGTTGGGAAGGGCTGAGCCCATACACCTGGCGTCGGGGAGGAGGCGGGGCTGAGCCTCCCCTCTGGTTGGGAAGGGCTGAGCCCAGACACCTGGCGTCGGGGACGAGGCGGGGCTGAGCCTCCCCTCTGGTTGGGAAGGGCTGAGCCCATACACCTGGCGTCGGGGAGGAGGCGGGGCTGAGCCTCCCCTCTGGTTGGGAAGGGCTGAGCCCATACACCTGGCGTCGGGGAGGAGGCGGGGCTGAGCCTCCCCTCTGGTTGGGAAGGGCTGAGCCCATACACCTGGCTTTGGGGACGAGGCGGGGCTGAGCCTCCCCTCTGGTTGGGAAGGGCTGAGCCCATACACCTGGCGTCGGGGAGAGGCGGGGCTGAGCCTCCCCTCTGCCTCCTTCGCAGCTCTGCCCTGCCCCCGCCGCCCCCTCCCCGCAAGCCTCTGCCAAGCTCAAGGCCTCGGGAGTCCAGATTGGAAGACCCGAATCAATCACCTTAAAAATACTTCGAATTGCTTCTACCTGTCTTCTTTCAGCCCCGCCCCCTCTCTTTCCCTCCCCCTTTCTCCATCCCGGCCTGGTGGATTGGTTCTCGCCCTTCGTTATTGAAGAAGACCGAAATGCCCTCGCTATGTCTGAGGCAATCACAGTGGATCCGACGAGTGCGGATGTGAACACCTGGGGTGGGTACAGTGGAAAGCTCTGGAGTCCTGGCTCTGCTCCCAGGAGACCATGGGCACTTGACCCTGAGTCCCAATTTCCCATCTTATACATGGCTCATAGAACTGAATGATCTTTCAGATCCCTGCCAGCTCCAAATCTATGTTTCCTGTCCAAGCAAGAATCTTGTTGCCTTCATGACAGAAGTGAAAGAAGCTGAGCCTGGAGAGATTGCTTCTTTCAGGAGCTGTAACAAAAAAGCTGGCCAGTTTTAGGACCAGTTTCTACCTTTTCTAATAGATAAGTCAGGAAGAACTGAGTCCAAATTCTGACTCAGACATTCTTTCTAACCATATGAACTAAGCAAGAGTCTTAACCTCTCTCAGTCTCAGTTTCCTCATCTATAAAATAAGAATAATAAATAGCACCTATCTCACTGGGGTCGTTGTGAGAATCAAATGACATAACATGCAAAACACTTTGTTATCTCTTTGTTAACTATTCAGTCAGTTGGTAGTATGTGTGCCAGTCCTATGCTAAACACTACAGATACAAAGAAAGGAAAAAGATGGCTTCTTCCCTCAGGGAGTTCATCATTAAAAGGAGGAAGACATCAAAATAAGCTGAAAATGAAGGCTCCAGGAGGAGCTCTCCACTGTTCACCCTCTATCTTCTCCAATGTGAGTAAGGGAGAGGTCCCTGGTGTAGGGAATTTTGAGGAGGTGAGAGGTCCTGAAGAGGTGAGCTTCAAGAGGTGATAAAGTCTTGGAAGATGAAGAGGTTGCAATAAAACATGATAAAGACCAAAGTACTGAAGCAGGATGGTCAATGAAGAGATTTCCTGGGTGACCTCCCAAGATCCTAAGGAATTTCAAAGAAAAACAAGCAGAGTGAGTTCCATTTAACCACATAGAACTCTATTTCCAGAGGGTTGAAAACCTCCCCTCTGTTCTCTTCTCTAGGGCAGCAATGCCAGGTGCTGCTACCTTTGCGCCATTTCTTAGTCACCCTATGGGTTGGAGAAGAGGATGCCAGTTCAATCAGTCCCAACTCTGGAAATCTGCCAAGTAGGGAAGTTTGCAGCAGTATCCCAGTCCCTTGCCCCAGCTCCACCCCGATTCCTCCCTATACTTCTTCCTAGGGACTCCTTTCTTAGGGATCCTTTCAAGGGTGCTTCTTCAGCCTCTGTCACCAGTCAGCTGGAATCCCTGGGAAGCAAATGATTTCTAGATGAAAACCACAGGGGTTTTCTTTTTTGCCATGAGAAACCTTTTTTATTTCAATAATGGCTAGCTTATTATAAGTCATAAAGGAATCCTCTTCACTAACAAAACTAGCCTCAGGATTTGTGAGGACCAGAGCTTTGACCCATGGTATATACTTGAGTCAGGAAGACCTGGGCTCAGATAATAGGTGTGGGACCATACTGGTTGAACAAATCATTAAGACTCTGGGGGAACATTTTCTTTTTCTGTAAAACAAGGGAGTTGGACAGGATAATTTCTGAGGCCTGTTCCTCCTCTAAATCTATGATTTTATGATCCCATGACTTGGTCACATGAGACAAATCTGCAGATTGGGAAATAGTCTCTTCAGATTCACTCAGAATTAGTTTTGCATTGGTCACATAGAAACAAATGTCTTTCTTCTGGCCTGCACAAAAATAGCTAGAATCTTCTTTTGAAATATAAATAGCCCCTATGTGAGACCTATAAAAAGAAAATTTTTCCTTTAAAACTGTTTATTTAGAAACCACTTAAAGAGTTATTGAAGTTGAATTTATTGAATCCTATTGGTGATACATAAAATTCAAATAGCTTCACATTGCTTTATGTCAAATAATTGTATTCTCTTTACAATCCTTTTGTTTATTGCTACTCTTGCAGAAACTCTGGGCTTTGCTACTTATAGTGTTTTAATTCCAAATGGAGAAGCTCTCAAATTAAAATGCAGGATCAGTAAATACAGCTTATAAATTAATGATTAGATATAGAAGGAATCAAAGAGACCATCTTAACCAATACCATCATTTTAAAACTAAGGAAACTGAGGCTTAAGAAAATAAAGAGACTTGACCAAGGTCAGCTGGTAAGCATCAAATGTGGGATTTGAACCTAGACTTTATGACTCCAGACCTGATGTTCTTTCTACTGTGGGCAACTGCATTATTGTGTGTACCTAGTATATGGCATAAGGTAAAAGCTAGCATAATTTTGGCTAGTCATTGGGAAATATTTACTTCTTGCTTTTTTAGCCCCCATACAAAAAGATGCTATAGAATTCAGGTTTTTTAATATTGTGATGAAAAATGCCATTTATATTCAGAGAAAATATTATGGAGTCTGAATGCATATCAAAACATATTTTTACTTCTTAAAAGTTCTTTTATGTTTTTTCTTTTTAGTTATGATTCTTCTTTCACATAATGACTAATATGAAAATATGTTAAATATGGTTGTACATGTATAACCAATATCAGATTACTTATTGTTGTAGAGTTGGAGGAAGGAAAGGAGGGAGGTAGAAAATTGTGGAATTTAGAAAAAGATGAAGATTGAAAACTAACTTTGCATGTAATTTGGAAAAAATGACAACTTAAAAAAGAGTTCAATTCTTTCATATATATATATATATATATTGAATTTGGGTGTATGAACAATGCAAAGATGGATTAGAAATAATTCCTCTTTCTAAGGAATTTATAATCTGGTATTCTGCTTTGTAGATACAAAGTAGCATATGGAGGGTTATTTTGCTAGACAGCTAAAGAAAAAATAGAATCATTTATGAAATTGCAGAACATGTGATATCATATGTGTGTTCATGTAAGATATGTTTGCATGGGATGTCTAAATGTATAGATGTGCAGCAAGGGAGTAGCATGAATTAGTATCTCTGGAATCTTATCAAAGGAGACTGCAGTTTCCATCTTGAGGGATCCTAGAGAAGCTCATTGGCTAGGTATTTGCTTTTTTCATTGCCTCTCTCCAAGGTGGTGTATCTGACAAGGTTGTGGTGTAGTGAGTGGAACTCTGGGCTTGGAATCAGGAAAACATCTTCATTAGTTTAAATCTGACTTCAGACACTTCATACCTATGTAATCGTGGGCAAGTCACTTGACTCCGTCTCAATTTTCTCATCTGTAAAATGAACTGGAGAAGGGGCAGCTAGGTGGCATAGTGGATAGAGCACCGGCCCTGGAGTCAGGAGTATCTGAGTTCAAATCTAGCCTCAGACACTTAATAATTACCTAGCTGTGTGGCCTTGGGCAAGCCACTTAATCCCATTGCCTTGTAAAAAAAAGATGAACTGGAGAAACAAATGACAAACCATTCCAGTATTTTTGCAAAGAAGATCCCAAATGAGGTTGCAAAGAGTTGGACATGCCTGAAAAATGACTGATTTTCTCCCATTCCCCTTCATATATCACTACTATATATAAGTACAACAAAGAAGACATGAGCTCTTTTGATGAGAGTGAAATAACAATCTCAACTTGAACCAAGATAGGGAGATTCCATCTCACTTATCTCATCTTCTTTCCCTACAAGGGGAAATTTTCTCTCTAAAGTCTCTAGATAAATAACCTGGAAATCAGAGACTTGTTGAGGAATTTGCTTTGCTACATGGCTTCAGCTTCCAAAGACTTTCTCTTCTGAACAATACCTAGAATCTCCCACAAGATTGCTTCCCTTTATAGTATGACTCCACCAAAAGTAACTCTAGTACCATTTTCACTCCTTATGCAAGTCATCTTTCTCGCCATCAATCCACTCATGCCTCCTTTTTTAAAATCAGTGGCAGGTGAAAATGGGATACCTGGCTTGGGTAAATGCTTGCAATTGGTGTTTAATCAAGCTATGTTGAAATGAAAGAAATATAAAACATTTAAAGGACCAAAAGGATCTCAGAACTTGAGTTAGAAGTAACCTCTGAAGACATTTATTTGAGTCCATAAATAACAAGAATCTTTTCCTAGCAGCCTAGACACAGGTTGATTTGGCTGGCATGGCTTACAGGTCATACAGTCTCCATTTCTCCTATTCCTTACCTTCATTTTGTTCAAGAAGCTATGAGTGAAGAAGGCACTTTCCTATTTGCCATTTTCTCTCTCAATTCCTATATGCTTTAAGAAAGTGTGTGAACAGTTTGTTCTCTTCTCATGTTAACTGGGCCATTTGTCTAACCATGATTTCCCTTCCTTGGATTTCTTGTATATACATCAGTGATTGGGCACCAAAGGCTGTCCTTAACACTATCTTTGCTTTTTTTCAGTGAAAAGGATTTCTTCTGAATTCAAAGATAAAGAAGTGTCTTCATTAGTGGCAGAGAATATTGCTTTCATCTTGCCATTACCCCTGTTTATCTTCTTTTATCTATGGCCTAGGAACCTTGAAAGTCCTACCCTCATGACTGACTAGTTTCCCCTCTGTCTAGGTCAATACACCTTCAAAATAGGTATAACTAGTTACTAAATCTATGTGTCCCTAGACTATGAATTATAAAATGGGTGTTTGAGGACTCTTTGGGTCAACTGGAAGTATTTCCCATCTCTTTCCTCAAGTTACTTGTATTTTTATGTGCTCCTAGCTGTTTCAGGCCTTTGGCTTAGTTTATGAACTTTGAGTTTACTTTTCAGTGAAACTTAGCTTCATCTATTATTTTAAGATAGCATTTGGGCCACTATTATCTCCTACCCTCAGAAGTCATGTGGCTTCAGGACCACATACCATTGTGCCTATCTCTTATCATCTCTCTCTCAAGGTCTAGGGACAGATTTCTTTCTCTTCCTGTTTCAAAATGCATACTCCCTTGTTATACTTTCCACTAAATTCCTCTTTTTAAAGAATGCCTTCAAATTTCATCTCATTGGTAGAGCTCAAATGATTAAAAATACAACTTCAATGATTAATAATAAAGTTTTCCTGACTTAGGTTACCAGCTTAATTGACTTCCTTTGCTTCTATTTGATGCTGCAGCACTAAGGCATCTTTTTCAAAGAAAGTACCAATATGTTATGCTCAAGATGAACTAGAGATCCTAAGTCAAGACCTCAACCTAGAGAGAGAAATCCTGAGACTTTAGTATAATTGTAGAATAAAAAGAAAGACCTGATAGGTAAAAAGTTAGAGTTGATATGATATATCATTGTATATTAAGAAAATACATTTATATGAAAAATAAAGGAATCATAGTAGAGAAGTATGGTAGAGAGTATGTGAATATCATGACGATCAATAGATCAATAGGTCAATGGAAGCAAAACCAAAAGTGATGTTATTAAAAGAGTATTATACTACAAAATACCTGGAGAAAAAGAGGACATTGATAAGAAGTTGAGGAAATAGGATAAAACCTGGCTCACAGACACGATGGATGGCTTCAATTATCTGTTCAGTTTTTTGACTGTCAAAATAAGAATATTTAGTAATTTTTTGATTTGTCAATAATAATTTCATTTACCATCAAGGAGAAATTCTCTGGGAATTTGATTTTAAACAGGAGATGGAATGATATTTGGCTGCAAAATTTGAGTTATCCACTTCATTTTAGAGAATATGACAGAGAAGTAAAGAGATGGGAATAGTCTTTCATGTACCCTAGATTTGGGGATAATTGCTTTCAAATGGTTAAGAGGTAAGCTAAGTAGGATCCTATGGACTATAGTTCTATATGAGAGATAGGGAGATATTAAGAATGACATTCTGATGATGCAAAGAGAAAATTTCCACAAAATGAAAACAAAATGCACTTGTCTAGTGAGACCTATCTAGAGACAAAGGAAACCCATCAAGTTAAATTTTTTAAAAGACATTTGCAGAAATAGAAAACATGGGCAAATGACAGATTGAATGCAAAGGTATGCCATGGTTCTATCATATTAGAAATGCTAACAAAGCTCAGGATATTAAAAAGAACAAAAGCATTACCCAATTCCCCTTTAAGCTATACTAGGGGATTGAAGGCCATCAAAGAAGAAAGAAGACTGCTTCCAGGAGAAAAAAATTCATTTTTTATCCTTCAGTATCAAAGAGGACTAAATGACATCACTATGTTAGAGACATAGTGTGGTTGACCTGTGGTAGATCAGACCAATATGAGCTCAGAATACCCCACCACAGATTGGACACAAATAGTTCATGTGAACACCTGAGGATGAGTTCTCTAAACTTGTACATGTTGTCTTTCCTTTGAGTTGCTTCAAATTTGCTTTCTTCAAAGGGCACTTCACCTTCTTTGATAAGGGTATGCCATGCTGGGTGGTCCTATGCCAGTGTACATGCTGTACAATCAATTCCAAAGTTCTTAAGAAAGACTTTAAGAATGTGAGAGTGCTCTTGTATCACATATTTTGACTCCCTGTGAACACTTGCCTTGTATAAGTTCTCCATAAAAATGTCTTTTTGGCAAGTAAACATTTGACAGTTGAATAGTGTGACCCATCCAATATAGTTCTGCCCTCTATAGATGTTTGAATGCTTGGCAGTTTATCATGAAAAAGGACATCAGTGTCTAGTATCTTATCCTGTCAGATTATCTTTATAATCTAAGACGATTTAAATGGAAGCAATTCTGTTTTCTGGCATGGTGCTGGCAGACTGTCCAGATTTCACACAACAATGAAGTTAGCATAATGACTGTAGATCTTCAGCTTGGTAGTCACTCTAATTCCTCTTCTCTCTAAGCAGCTAGCTCTCTAGCCAGCTAACTCTGGCAAGAGTGGGTCAACCTTGGAAAGTTCATTGCAAAGGTAAGTGAACTTATTCACAGTATTCAAAACTTCTCCATTTGCTATAAATAATGATTCCAGATATGGATGATGTGATGCTGGCTAATAGAACACTTTTGTTTCCTTGGTGTTAATTATCAGTCCAAAATTAGCACAAGCAGCATAGAATCAATCCATACTTGGTTCCATCTCAGCCTTAGAGGCAGTCTTGAGTGCATAATCATCTACAAACAGAAAATCCTGTATCAACACTCCCTCCACTTTGGTCTTGCCTTGTATCCCTTTCAAGTTGAAGAGTTTACTATCAGTAATAGCTCACCTTGATTCTGTGGTCATCCTCAGTTAAGGTGTTTGAAAATGTGGTTCAAAGTATCATGCTAAAAAGCATGGGAGCAAGCTTTATTTCATTCTATTGGTGACTGGGAAATTGTGAGAGCATCATCCACTCTGCAGAGTGTGGATAAGCATTGTATCATAAAACTGACCTGCCGTACTGATGAACTTTGGGCAACCAAATTTTGACATAATTTTCATAAGTCCTTGTGATCTGACAAGCATCAAAGACCTTAGTCAGATCTACAAACATTATACACAGACCTCTGTTTTTCTCCTGGCATTTTTTCCTGGAATTCTTGGACAGCAAACACCATTCCTTAGCCCTTTCTGAGGTCACACTGACTCTCAGGTAGATGACCATCTTCCCAGTGAAGGGCTAATCTAATAAGGAGTACTCTGGCAAGAATCTTGCCAGCAATGAGTAAGAGAGAAACACACCTTTATAGACAAGTACAATGGAGGCATCCTTGAACTTCTCATGCCATATAACCTGGAAAATGTCAGCCATTGTTTGTATGAGCAATGGACACCTACCTTTCAGATCTTAGCTGGAATAAAATCAACACCAAGTAAATTGTCACATGAAAGGAGACCAATGGCACTCAAAACCTCTTCTTCAGTTGGATCTCCAGTTAGGGATAGATTGACTTCAGCCTGAAAACAGTGTTGGTAATGATTGTTGAAGGTCATGAGAAGCACAAGTCTTCAGTAGAAAGTGATCATTGTTGTTGCTGTTTCCAAATCTATTACTCCCAAGGATTCCCTGACCCCAGCATTAGTCACTTAGAATTATAAGTTTGCCCTCTTTCGGTATATTGATTACAAGGTTCTCCAGGTCTTCATACAATTTTTCTTTGATCTCATCAAGGTTTGTCAAGGTAGGAACATAGACATGATGATGATGATGGTGAGGTGTTTCCTTGCAAGTGGCAATCTCATTGCCATGACCCTGTCATTCACTCCTTTTGAGAGGCATTCAAGTTTGTTGACTAGATTAGTTCCTCAGCTTCATGGTGTTTCCCTTTACTGTGGTCACTATAGAATATTGTCTATCCAAATCTGACTTCAGCAAGCTGGTCTTCATTTGCCAGCCTTTTTTAAACTCAGTGTTGCTATTTAGCTGGGATACCTGAGGAGTTCTCTTGCAATAAGAGCTGGATTTTGTGTTGTAGATGAATGTTCACACATTACATGTACCAATCACATTTTAAGAAGTTTTTGCGCATTTTTTGTGTTTTGGTATTTCCGTCTTCCCCTCCCCGCCTTGGTAATCAGGTCAAGGGTGAGTAAGCAGCACCTTTTCTAGTTCCTTCCTTATAGCAGGAGATGAGCTATATTATCCTTAAGTGGCTGATCAGACACCCAGGGGACTACTGAATCCCACTGTTGCTTTCAGGGAGAAGATAACTTTATGGCCTGTGCTGCCTGTGTGCAGGGTGTGACTACAACTCCCAGTGCACCCATACCTGCTGTTCCATCACTTGCCTGTTGCAATAGGACTTTGAGATAGGTAAAAAAAAAAGTAAAATGATATGAATGATCTGTGCATAAATTGGATTTAAGTAAGGCAGGCAGAGTTGTAGGATGTTGTCTTTCAGAGTCATCTCAGTCCAATGGCAAAACAGGGTCAAGACAACTGGTGATGACTTGAGATGTAGTGGGTGACCTTGGTGTTTTTGATATCTAACTAAGCTCTTAGTGCTTCACAGTGCCTGCTTCAGTTATCTTCATAATCATTGGAACAAATTGTTCTTTTCCATTCATTCTACCAGGAAAATCTTCACGTGCTTAGGATAGATACCCCCCAAATTCACCTACAGGTTTGAGGCCCCATGGTTACCCTTGAGCTGATTTAACCCGTCTACTGAAATGATTTACTGTTATGTGGCTGCTGCACATGCTACAATTTCTTGGAGTCTCAGTTGAGAGTTAGGTGGATAAGGTGGCCAACAAAGGTGGAAAGCAGTCTTGAAAAGGGCTCACAACCTTCACATCAGAGTACTAGCCTTACCTGAACACTCTATGCCTACAGATAGGATGATGACAACAGAAGACAGAGAGGAAGTAGAGATACTTAATTTCCATTTTGCTTCCATTATTTCTGATGAAACAAATCAGTATGCTGAGGAAGTCAGAACAAAAATGATCAATAGTAAGTTGACTAGCCAAAACATATGAGGGAAATAGGAAAAAGAGTGCCTAACAGACTTCAATGAATTCAATTCACCAGATGAATATATTCTTTGATGCTAACTTGGATATTTCTTTACTAATGGATGTAATTTCTGAGATGTCATAAGTGATTTTTGAAAGACTATGAAAAGTAGAAGTACTGGAGGACTGGAAAAGGCACTGGTTTTTTTAAAGAGAGGAAAATGAAGTTTTTATGTGGGTTGGTGAACTTAACTTAGACTGGTGATAAAATTCTACAATATATTATGAAAGGGATGGTTGGAAAATATCTAGGAAAAGGAGGTAGTGATCACAAAGAATCAGAGTAGCTTCATCAAAGACAGGTCATTCCAGATTAATGTTATTTATTAAAAAAAACACAGTTATTAAGGTGGTAGTTGCAGGGTATACCTTAGATATAGTTTATATATTTTAGCAAAATATTTGATAAGGTCTTTCATTCTATACTTGTATAGAAGATAGAGAAAGTAAACAGGACAATGCTACAATTCAGCAGATTTGTAAATTGTTGAATGTCTGGTTACAAAGAATAGTTACAAATGGTTTGATTTTAACACGGAAGGCTGTTTCCAATTATGTGCCCCAGAAATCTGTACTTGGCCCTGTGCTGTTTAATTTTTTAATCAATGACTTGGATCAAAGGATAGAGGGACAACATATTTATCAAATTTCCAGATGACATAAAGTTGGGAGTGTTGAATAATATGTTGAATGAAAGTATCAGGATTCAAAAACTCTTCATAGAATAATGGTGTCCAAAGCTAGGGCTGTGGTATAGACTAAAGAGGTACTGTGGGTTTGTGCCCAAAGGAGCTTTGGCTTGATCATAAGGAGTAAATGTCAAACAGAGGGTATGGATTTGTAGGTGGAGTTTTTTCACATATAGATTTCTTTTTTGGTAAGGCAATGGGGTTAAATGATTTGCCCAAGGTCACATAACTAGGTAATTATTATTAAGTGTCTGATACCAGATTTGAACCCAGGTCCTCCTGACTCCAGGACTGGTGCTCTATCCACTGTGCTACTTAACTGCCCTCAGGTATATATTGAACTAGATAGACATTTTCCAAGTCTGAAATTCTGTGAATCTGAGTGATTTTCCCAGATTCTATTATTAGTATACATATCATCTCAGAGTTGGGACTTCCTAAACAACCTAGTTCAACTCATTCATGAATAATAATGATGCTTATGACTTCAGTAGAAATAACAATAATAATTATGTGTACTATTAGCCAGTCACCAAACATCTATTCAGGATTAATAACCTCCCAGGTGAAGTGCTAAATGCTGGAGATACAAGAAAGAGAAAAATATTGTCTCTGCTGTCAAGGAGTTTACATTTCAATGTGGGGTACAAAATGTAAAAAGTTGAAAATGCAAGCTATATATAGTATAAATGGAAGGTAAAGGTCACTTGCAGAAGATTACATTTGATATATCTTGAGGAAAGCTAGGAAGCTCATAACTGGAAGATATTGGAAGTAGAGAAACCAGTTGGATGGCTTAAACACTGAGGAATGAAGTGTTGAGATAGCAAAATAGAGCTGTGACAATGAAAAGAAAAAGTCAGTAAGGGGCAACTAGGTTGCACAATATATATAAAACAGTGGCCCTGAAGTCAGGTGGAACTGAGTTCAAATCCAGTCTCAGACCTTAATACTTATTTAGATGTGTGACACTGGACAAATCACTATTGCCTTGGGAGAAAAAAGAAGGTGAGAAGAACATATAAAAGATAGGGAGCACAGATAATATAAGACCAAGAGTCATTTTCCAATGTGCAAAAAAGATTAAAAGAAATGAATGAACAGTTTTTCAAAAAGAATTGCAAACTATGATTTGAAAATTTGTTTAAATCATTAAAAATAAGATAATGCAAATAAAATAACTGAATTTTTATGTTATATCCAGTGAGTGGGTACCCCCCCACACAATTGATGAGAGTGGCCAATACATTTTTGGTAGAGCTATGAGCTGATCCAACTATACTGGAAAAAAATTTGAAATTATGCTGAGACTTTGATTCAAATGTTCATAGTCTTTGATTCAGAGATGATTTGGCTGGGCATATGCTTTCAAAGAAATCAATGACAGAAAAAGGTTCTATTTATAGCAAAATACTTATAGTATCACTTTTTTGGTAGCAAAGAAGAGGAAAAAAGTAGATTCTTACAAAGAAACCAAATTCTGGTAGATGAACATAGTCAAATATTACTTTACTATAAGAAATTTCAAATATAAAGAATTCAGAGGAACAAGAGTAGATTTATGTTAACTGATCTGGTGAAATAAGCAAAACTAGGAAAAACAGTATTAACCCCCATGTTAAATGGAAAGAACAAAAACAAAACAAAACAAAACAATAACAAAACCCCAAATGCTTTGGCCAAGTTTATTCCTAAAGAAGAACTGGTAAAATGTATCACACACACACACTTTTTTCATAGAAGTACTGAGCAAGGGATGTAATGTTGCATATACTTTCAAATTTCATAATTATGTGAGTTGGTTTTGCTGATCTGCTCACAGCAGCATAGATTTAGAATTGGAAGGTACTTCAGAAGTCATTAGCCAGTCACCTTGTTTTTCAGATGAGCAAACTGAGACAAACAAAAGTTAAATGACTTGCCCAGAATCATATAAATGATATCCAAAACAAAATTTGAACTCAGTTCTTTCTGATTTCGGGTCTATTCCTCTGTACATTGCTTGATGCTACTTGAAGATCCTTGCATGTAACATACTTAGCATCACTTATGGTTGTTTGAAAGCTTGAGATATTTCTTAAACAGGTTTTGCAAATTGCTTCCAAACATGTCACGTTAGCCTTCATATTTTGCTGCCACCAGATAATAGGATATGTCAGATATTTAATAGTAATGGCTGCTAGTTTTACAATTTGAGGACTGTGTAACCTAGAACCAGAGAGAAAGACTATATGCTTTTGGAGAGTGAAGATTTATGAACAGAAGGAAGATAAGATATTTATAAGCACACAATAATATGAAATAAATATCATATGAATGCTATAATGGGTATTTCAACAACATAGCATATTCTTGGAGTTTTATGAAAAGTAGACCGTCATGCAATAAATCTTTGCTTTGCCTTGTCTTGCTGACAGTTTTCTCTTAGAAGAGAGAGGAAATAACAAGAGGAACTGCTATTTTGGTTGTAATTCCTACTAGCAAGAAGGAACTGGTTTGTGAAGTAGAAATGACGGGAACCTGGGGAAAAGTGACCACGTCATCTTTGAGTTGTTAATAGCTTTGAAAGGGAAGTTGAGGCATACTCAGATGTGCGATTGACATCAAAAAGGCATTTCCCAAAAAGTTTGGGGAAGTAATAGCATGATCCTTTGACCAGTGACCATAAAAGGGAAGATGTTTCAAGAGGAAGAGGGTTTGGGGTATTTATATATAAAAAGGACACAAATAAAAGATGGAAAGGGCACACAATCAAGACAAAAACAGAAAAGTATGGAGCAGATCTACAAAGATAGTGGGATAAGGCTAAAATTCTTGATGCTGTGGATTGAGAAAAGAAGTAACAAAAACAAAGATAACTTTTTTTAGGTTTTTTTTGGCAAGACAAATGGGGTTAAGTGGCTTCCCAAGGCCATACAGCTAGGTAATTATTAAGTGCCTGAGACTGGATTTGAACTCAGGTACTCCTGACTCCAGGGCCGGTGCTCTGTCCACTGCACCACCTAGCCACCCCAACAAAGATAACTTTTAAAGATATATTCATAACAAAAAAAGAGACAGAAGTGCTCACTTTCCATTTTTTCCCCATCTTCTCTATTAAGCAGAATGATCTTCAAACCAGAAAGAACAAAATAAACTGATTTTACATGATGTGAAGTCCAAGATAAATGAGAAGACAGCAAGAAACCACATAGTTGCTAAGCTTCCTCCAGAACCTCCAGAGCCAGATAAATTATATCCTAGTATAATGAAGAATTAAAAAAAATAAGATGCACATGGAGTCATTGAACTGCAAATTGCCATCTTGGAGGAAATGTAAAAAAAAAAAATGAACTGAAGAGAATTGAATGCTGAAAGAATTGAAATGACTAAATGTTGTTCAAGGTCACAAAAGATTGAAAAAAGTAGATTCTAAAAGTTATGAGCCAGTAATCTTCCTGCTGACAGTGTAGCAAAGCTTATTATTAAATAGACAGACATTATTATTCGGAGCCAGTATGGGTTCTCTATGACAAATGAATCTTACTTCCTTTTTAAATAGAGTTTCTAGTGTTGATATTTTAATGTCAAGAAAATTCTGCATTATGCATGTGGTTTTCAGAAGATACTTGAAAAAGTCTACCATGACACCCTGTGGACAAGAGAGAAAAATATGGGCTAGATGACAATACAGCTAGTTGAATTTATAGTTGCTTGAATGACCAACGGCCCCCAAAATTATTAACAGTGGCTCAATGTCAGCATGGCAAGAATTCTCTAATCTTATGTTCTTTAAATAATAAGTTTTAAAGCAGGAGTCAGAGGCCCTTTTGGCAATATGGTGAAACCTCTAAATCCTTTCTCAGAACAGTATTTTTTAAATGCATAACAGAAAATGCATAATATTATAAAGGAAATCAGTTTTATTGAAATACAGTTTATAAAACAGAAGACTGTGATCTAACTGTATTTTCAAAAAAGCAATGAGGATAAATGATATTTTGAAATAACTTCAACTGTATTATGATACAATATCTGATTTCAGTTAATTACAAAATCACACAAACTCTTAATACTGGTTGTTGTTTGTCCTTTGTTTCTAAGAGAACCAATGACATCAAAGAATGATGCCTTGACTTTGATATGACTTGAATTTAAACAAGGCAGAGCTGCACAAATTTCTTAACTTGTTCTTTCTTCCAGTCTTCAAAGTGCAGTGGTAAGAAAATAGTCAGGACTGGTGATGTCCCAGAATGCAGTGGATGGTCTCAGTGTCTCTGATGACTCTTAAGTGCTCCACAGTTCCTTCTTCAGCCACCTTCGTAGCCACTGGAGCAATTGTTGTCATCTACTTATTCCATTGGGGAAAGTCTTAATAGGCTTGGAGTGGATATCTCCCTAGTTTAATGATGGGTTTGAGACTTGGCAGTTACCCTCAACCTGGTTTAGACCATTTGTCAAGATGTTGAGGTCACTGTGCTTGCTACATTGTACTATGGCTTCTTGGAGCCATAGGTGAGAGTTGGGTTGATCAATTCTGAGGTCTCTGTAGTCCCTCTTTTGTTGCCTATATTTGTAATCAAAAGAAATGTTAAGGTTCAGTGAAAAGTTAGTGAAAATAAAGTTATAATTTCTTTCCTATTTTAGTTCCCATACACCTTGAATCCTATGCTTGGATATTGTGAAATCCCAGGTTGAGAAGTCCATATTTAGAGTTGGAAGGATATTAAAAATCAGCTAGTCTCATATTCATTTCAAGAAAACTGAGAACTAAAAGATTACATGCCTTTTTCAATGTCATTCTGCCCTAATTAACAATTTTATCAACGTCTTAAATGAAGTCAGAGATATCATGCTTTTCAAATTGTGAGAGTCCATTGCCTGTTAAAGCCAGACATTTTCTCAGAGAAATTGTCAATATCTGGCACCTTACCAACCAGTTTAGGAGGGGCTAACTTTTGAATATAAATTGAATCATGAGAACAGTTATAAAAATATCATGTGCTCATCAGAGACTTGAGAATAGCAAAGAGTTTGTGGAATGCCAGTCTTTGTTGATAATTCCATTATTGGAACCTTTAATCTAATGTTTCTTTCCTCCTCTCTCTGACTCTATTGATCATGGTATGAGCCCTTGCTTTTAATCTAGCATCTGCCTTCTGTCTCTCATTTCAGCACTTTATGTCCCTGGCCACTGACTCTGTTTTTTTTGTAAAAACCATCATAATGCTTTGGTTCCTCCTTTCCCTGAATGGGAAAATTTCAATTGTGCCCTTTTCTTACTCCTAGCCTGACAGGCTTTGAGTGCTATGAAAGACTCTCAATTTGAGACCATCACAGTTTTTTTTAGCCTTGTCTTGGGGAAGATAGGGGAGGGGACTGCTGAGAGGAACATTACAGTTGGGTAATGTGTTATATGACAGACCAGAACCAGTTTCCAAAAATATTTTTTGGGTTGAATTCTGGGATGATTAACAAGACTAAGTGCAATAAGAATTAATTTGAACTTCAGAATTTAAAAATTCAACTAGAAAAATGTCAGTGAGAGAATTGAAGACATCCAATTTCTTTGCCAATCCCTCCAAAAAAATAGCAAGGAGAAGTACTAAAGAACAAAAACAGATGCAAAACCAATCAATATTTTTTCAAATGAAAGAAACAAATAGGGATGATATAATTTACAAGTAGAACAGAGCAACTAAAGTACCAGATGGGGCAGCTCAAGTACCAGAAGTAATAATGATAGAAATATAAATGACTTGGAATAACCCAAGTTGTCCTCAAATGGATACAAGTTACAGTGAAGGAAATTAGATAAGAATTAGCAATGCTAAAACAATTTTAAGAACAAATTTATTAGAATTTTGAAGAAATAAAAAAATCATAATGCATCAAAGAATATTAAAGAATAAAAGGAAATGATGAAGAAAATGAACAATATGTAGAATACAAAAGAAAATTTCAAAAACTTATAGAGGTACCCAATAGAAGATTTCCTACAATGGAAAATGGAATTGCAAAAAATGTAAAGCAACTGGAATAGTCTCAAAAAATTGACTTATCCAAATGATTGGAAAACATGCAAAAGACCTAAGAATAAATGATCATCAAACAATTTCAGCATAATTGATGTTAGTGGAAGGGCTCTATTATTATTTCAGATTTGATGGAGGGATAAAATGAGATACTTAGAAATTACCAAATAGCTAACAAAAGGTATACTTAGGGAAGATAGGAGATATAGTGGAAAGAGTCCCTTTCCTGTCTTCCCTATGACCTGGAGTCAGGAAGACTCATCTTCCTAAGTTCAAATATTACCTCAGATACTTACTATGTAACCCTGGATAAATCACTTAGTACTGTGTACCTCAGTTCCTCACCTATAAAAATAAACTGGAGAAGGACACAGCAAACTTCTCTGCCAAGAAGACACCAAATGAGGTCACCAAGAGTTGAAACATGGCTAAATAGTGACTGAACACCAACAATAGCTTACCCCTAACCCAGAAAGGCTATTTTACAAGGATATAGAAGTACTCAGTTCAAATAGATACACCCCACTGCCCCTGTTTCTCATCCCCATGGGAAGATGTAAGGACAACAGGACAGATTACAGAGACTTGCAGGATCTTGGATCATCTATCGAATTTGGATAGGTCTGACTTGATGTAGCTGGGTCTTATTTGGCCTTAGATAACCAAGAATTCACAGCAAAGGCCACCAGGAAGTTGAATCCAGGAAGGCACTATTTGAACTTTCTACTGCACTCCACCTCCACCCCTGGGTCAATTAAATCCCAACATTTTTGTTTTTTAGGGGGGGGAAAGTTGTCCTAAGTCATTTTAGAGTGAGCCCTGGTCGATATCAGTCCTATTACAACTGATATCCTAGAGAACTGAAATAAGTGAAAGAATATAGACATTCTATTTCAATATATGCTTAACATAATTTACCAGAATTGGTGAAAACAAATAGATGTATTCTCCAGATATTTTACAAGAAATTATTCAAGATTTATAAATCTTGACACATTTTAGTTAAATTCTAATGTGACAATGATGAAAAAAAAAAGATGTTACAAGCTTCTAGAAAAAGTGTAGATCTCATTAAAAAACAATATTTAGAATCAAATGCTTTTTTCAAGGAGGACAAAGGATCATAGAAATGAGACTGCAACATTTATGATATTAAAAAGGATGAAAAATGAATTCAGAATTACTGACCCAAACATACCCAGCACATACTAGGAAATAATCAATCAATCCGCAACCATTTATTATTATTATTATTATTATTATTATTATTATTATTATTATTATTATTATTTGCCTACTCTATCCTAGACACCTAGACACTGTGCTGGATGTTGGAATAAAATACAATGAACAAAACAATTCTTACCTGCAAAAAGCATACACTGTAATGGCAGAGACAAAAGGTACTTATATAATTATACATTTACAGAATATTGAAGAAGCAGACTGTGAAAAAAAATTACAAAAAAATAATCACTTCAAGGAAGTCATTGGAAATCATATAAGACTTCTAATCTAAAAGTTATCAAAAGCAATTAAAACACAGCAGTTGCTAACAAAATATGAGACCCACTCAGAGCACTACATTACCTAAACTACTGTTATGTTTTAGATAAGAGGGAAACAAAAACCTCCTCTCCCCCAAATTTTCATCTTTCTATTATAGGTATGACCATCTTTCTAGTTGCTAAGATTCATGCTCACTACCTAATCCCCAATCCTTTATACTTTTTCCATCCTCCCTCCCAAATCTAATCATCTGTCAAGTAGCTAATACTTTCTCAGTATCATCTCTTACTGCAGTCCCTTACTAGTACATCACCCTTATTCAGATCTTTATCATCTATTTCCTGAACTAATAGAATAAATTTTTTTTAAAAAAGAAAATTATTATTTTTTTTGTTTTAAGTTCTTAATTCTATTATTTTCCTTGCCTCTCCATCTCTCTATTGAAAAGGCAAGAAATTTGATACCTATTAAAGATATGAAGCCATGAAAAACATTTCCACATTAATCATGTGGAAAAAAGGGAAAAATGCCCCCCAAAAGTGAAAAAAATATGCCTCAATCTTTACTCAAAGTTTGACAATTCTTTCTTTTTCAGGTAGATAGAATTTTCATCATGAGTCCTTTGGAATTCTTGTGCATCATTATATTGATCAGAGTAGCTATATCTTTCACAGCTTATTTTCATTACAATATTGTTGTTATTATGTATAATGTTCTACAGATTTTGCTCACTTCACTTTGCATCAGTTAATATACTTCTTCCCAGAATTTTCTAAACCATCTGCTTCTTCCTTTTATCCTAGCACAACCATATACTACAATTTATTCAGCCATTCCAATTGATGAACATCCCCTCAGTTTCCAATTCTTTGCCACCACTGAAAGAGTTGCTATAAATATTTTTGTATAAATGAATGTTTTTAGTTTTGCTTTGATTTCTTTGAGGTACACATCTAATAGTGGCTGGGTCAAGCTGTATACACAGTTTTATAGCCCTTCGAGCATGGTTCCAAGTTCTCCAAAATGGCTAGACCATTGCATCAGTGTGCCTATTTTACCTTATCCCCTCTAACATTTGACGTTTTCCTTTTTTATCATATTAGGCAATTGAATTGGTGTGAGGTGGTACCTCAGGGTTGTCTTAATAAGCCTTTCTCTAATTATTAGTAATTTAAGGCACTTTTTATATTTGTCTATCCATAGCTTTATTTTTGTCTTCTGAAAATTGCCAGTTAATATTCTTTGAATTCATAAATTGGTGAATTGCTCTTATTTTCATAAATATGGCTCATTTCTCCATATATTTGAGAAATGAGATCTTTATCAGAGAAACTTGTTATAATTATCTATCCCCTTTTCCGATATTCTTTTTAATTCTGACTGCATTGTTTTTTGTGTTAATTTTTTAAAATTATATAAGCAAAATTATCCACTTTACCTCCTTTGATAATCTCTATCTTTCCTTTGGTCATGAACTCCTTTCTTATTCATAGATCTGACTATTTCCCCCTTGCTGCCCTAATTTACTTATATGTTTTAATATAATTCTCTAACATAAGAGAGTGCCTCCTGGGTGTGTTTTTAGTGAGTAGGTTCCTCTATTGACCCTTTCTATCTACAACTGCGCTCATGGTGACATACTTCTCCAGAGTAGATGTGAGCATCAATAGGATAAGTTTTTGTTTGGTACTCTGTTTATATTCAAGGAAAGACCAGTCACAGGCATTGGGGAAAATAGTCCCTTAAATAGTTTGGATGCTTAAAATAACAAGAAATTGGAATTGGATTGAAGCAGAGTTTCATTACAAGCAATGGGGGACAGGGGAAGGAGAGGGAGGAAAAGAAGTCCCTTCCCAATCCCTCCCCACTGCCCCATATAACTCAAATATAAACACTAATATAGAATTTAACTCACAAAAAGTCAATGTTGCTTTGGGAAGCAGAGAAACATAGGTTCATTCAGAGGAAAGGGGTGTACCAATGAAGGGGAAGATCTACTTCAGAGAGCTCTTCTGGGAGTGAAGATTTTATACTATTGTTTTGGAGAGCTTCCTAAGACTAGTCAAATTGTATGTCCAGGTCAGGGCAAAATGTTATTTAGGGGCAGGATTATTAGAAGGGAGAAAAAGCCAGCTGGTAGTAGACAAAATATTATTTGTAGGGTTTTCAAATTAAGGAGAAAAATAAACTGATAGTATAAAAACTATTATTTGGGAGACATATTATTAGTACATATTAGTACAGCATTTAAAAAATATTATTGTCAATTTTTTTTCCAGGAGAATGTTCTTTCAGTGTTCATCCTTCCCTTGTCTTGATGGTCTCAGGTTTTTTTTTGTTTTATTTTTTAGGTTTTTGCAAGGCAGATGGGGTTAAGTGGCTTGCCCAAGGCCACACAGCTAGGTAATTATTAAGTGTCTGAGGTCGGATTTGAACCCAGGTACTCCTGACTCCAAGGCCGGTGCTTTATCCACTATGCCACCTAGCCGCCCTATGGGCTCAGGTTTAATCTTATCATAATGATTTTCCTTTATAGATTCTATAAGCTATGGTCTTCTTAAGGGAAAACTGTTATGGTGCTTTTAAGATCAGCAGGCCCAGTCTTATAAAATGAGAGCTCCTTTGATATCTAAATAATGTATCCATTTTGAACTAATTTTAGTATATTGTGTGAGATGTTAGGTTATGCCTAGTTTCTGTCAGTTTTCTTTTTCATTTTTTCCAGCAGTTTTTGTCAATAGTGAACTCTTGCCATAACAGCTTATATCTTTAGGTTCATCAAACATTAGATTACTGTAGTCATTTCTATATATTATATGTATAATCTATTCCATTGATTTACCTAATTCTTATTCAGTACCATATTGTTTTGATTATTACCACTTTGTAGTATAATTTGACCTAGTTCTTCTAGTCTGCTTTGCTTTACTTTTATTTTCATTATTTTCCTTATATATTCTTGATCTTTTGTTCCTTCTGATGACTTTGTTATTACTTTTCAAGCTCTATAAAATAATTCTTGGTAGTTTGATTGATATTGCACTGAGTAAGTAAAGTAAATTAGAAAGCATTGTCTCTTTTATTAAATTGGCTCACCTATCCATGTGCAATTAATATCACTCCAAAGTTTAGATGAACCTTTACTTGTAATTATCTTCATATTGTTATGATGTGTATCTTAGCAGGTAGACTCTCAAATATTTAATACTGTCTGCAGTTATTTTAAATTGTATTTTTTCCTTCTATATCTTCCTGCTGACTTTTGTTGGAAATACATAGCAATTTTGCTTGTGAGTCTGTGGGTTTAATTATCTATCCTGCAGCTTTGCTAAATTGCTAACTGTTGTGACTAGATTTTTTTGTTGACTCACTAGATTCATCTAAGTATGCCATTATATCATATTACAAGTGATAATTTTGTTTTCTCTTATACTTTCAATTTATTTTTCTTGTCTTACTATTCAATATAACATTTCTAGTATAATATTGAATAATGATAATAATGTACATTGCTGCTTCACTCCTGATCTTAGTGGAAAGGCTTCTAATTTATTCCCATTACAGATGAGTATTCTTGATATTAGATACTTCTTATTGTTTAAAGAAATTCTTTCTATTCTTTCTATTGTTTTTAAATAATATTTATATGTCAAATCTTTTTCTGCAGCATGATTTTTGCTGATTTTGTTATTGATATGGTCAATTATAGTTTTCCTGAAATTGAACAAATCCTGCATTCCTGAAATAAATTCAAGCTTGTTACAAGCTTTGGGATATGTTGCCTCAACCCCTTGCTAGCATTTTATTTAAAATTTTTTAGCAATATTCAATAAGGAAAATTGAATTCCAGTATTGTCTCTGTTTTTGTTTTCCCTGGTTTAGGTGTTCAAAACCTTTTTTGTGTGTCATAGAAGGAATTTAGCAGAACACCTTCTTTATCTGTTTTTGTGAATAGTTTATCTAACATGGGAATTAATTGTTCTTTGAATGTTTCATAGAATTCATTAATAAATCTTTCTAATGCTGTTTTTTAAACCTTGCAGAGCTCATTTATGACTTTTTCTTAGAAAGTGTATTTAAATATTCCATTTCCCTTCTGTTATGGCCCCTTAAAATTTTTTTTAAGATGGGATCATTTAGTATTCTATTTTTCTCTTCAGTTAATCTGGACAATTTTTATTTTTTCCTGAGTATTTATTCATTTAATTTAGATTGTCAGTTATACTGGCACATAGTGGAGGAAAATAGAACCCAATAATTGCTTTAATTTCATGTTTATTGATTTTCTATTCAGTCTTCATTTTTAAGACTAGTTGTTTGATTTTCCTCACTCTTTCTTTAAAAGTCCTATTAGCCAATTGTTTGTTTGTCTGTTTTTTTAAACAAAGCTAGCACTTCATTTTATTTATTATTTCAATGATTTTTTTTACTCTCAATTGTATTGATTTCTCTTTTGATTTTTAGGATTTCTAACCCAGTGTTTAATCAGAGATTTTCAATTTTGTTCTTTTTTTTTGCTTTTTAAAAATATTTTCATTCCCAATTTGTTGATCTTCCCTTTCTCACTTTTATTGATGTTTGTGTTTAGAAACATACATTTTCTCTTGAGTACTATTTTGACTGTACCCCAGAAGTTTTAGAATCTGATCTCATTGTTGTCATATTTTTAATGAAATTATTTTTGTTTTTATGATTTGTTCTTTGATCCACTCTTTCTTTAGGTTCACATTATTTAGTATCAAAATAATTTTTAACCTATACTTGAAAGGTCCACTTCTTATTCCTATTGGATAGAACTTTTATTCCATTATGCTATGAAAGGGGTGCTTTTCTGCATTGGTTTATAAAGTTTTTGTGTCCTAAATCATGGTAAATTTTTCTTAGGTATCATGTATAGCTGAGAAAAAAGTGATACTCCTTTCTAATTCTCTTCAATAGCTAACATAACTAACTTTTTAAAAAGACTCTTTACCTCCTTAACTTCATTCTTTCATTAGATTTTTCTGGTTCTGAGAGGGATAAGTTGAGTTCTCCCACTAGTATGGTTTTACTTTTTATTTTCTTCTGTAATACATGTAACTTTTCTTTCAAGAGTTTGTATGCTATGTTATTTGATGCTTATATATTCAGCAGTAGTATGCCCTCATGCTTCTACCAAGCATGAAAAACATAAGTGGCACTAATGACATAAGACAGAGTCAAGTTTGGCAATAAAATATTAAAATGAAAAAGGTCTTTATATTATAATAATATTTCTTTATAAAATAATATGTCATAAATCTTAAATGTATCTGCATCAAATAAACTATAGCAAAATTCATAAATGAAAATCTTAAAGTTTTGAATAAGAATTAGAAAAGGACAAATTTTAGCTTAAATCCAACAAAAATAATAAAAATTTAGCTAAAAGAACCAAATGGAATATTAAAGAAACAAAACTTAATGTTACCTATTACTTGTCTGTTTGCCCATCTCTCTATCTATGAAGGAACTGTGATTTATTTCAGTCTAGATGAGTTCTAATATATTGCACAATCCATCTGTCACTCAGCAGATAAATCCTGCTTGAGATATATAGAAGTTAAGTGACTTGTCTAGGATTGTGCAACTAGTTTATTATATTCTGCTAGCCTCTAGCCTTGCATGGCATCAATTCCCTCAGATTCACCCACTGTTCATTAAAACTAGAAACCACAAAATAGTGCTGACAGAGTCTGCAACAAATTTGTTATCTAATTGAAACTGAGCACTCAATGGTGCTAGAGCATCCTTTTAAACTTCCCTAATCAATTCACTATGTTATTCATGTTTCACTGAAAAAGTTGTGACCATTGACTAAGAGCTCAATCTACTTCCTTCTTATTTTACATCACTCAGATGCCTTTACCCATGTTTTACATGAGGAGGACTACCTTTTCTTTATCAAGGCAAACCTCTCTATAAACACAAGTGAGCCTATTTTATTATAGTTGCTCCAGCAAATTGACTCCCTTATCACCCCCATGCTCTCATTAATCTTCAATCTCAGTTTAGTGGCTACTTCTCTGAACCCTTTTAATAAACTGATGTCTCCTCCACCCTCAATAACTCTCATTTGGTTCATTCATCAATACTAAATATTATCCTGTATCTCTTCTTCCTTTTAAGGCTAAATTCCTCGAAAAGATTATATACAATTGGTGCCTGTTCCTCATTCTTTTCTTAATGCTCTGTAAACTGGTTTCCAACTTAGGAAAACTGCATTTTCTCATTCCTTATCCTCTTCCTGACACTCTCTTTTTTCCCCTAAGATTTTATAACACTACTTTGACCTGGTTATTCTTGAGCCTCTACTCCTTCTCAGTTCTTTTTCTTGAATCTTTACCCCATGTTGGGCTCACTAACCTTGGATGTTCCCTTAGTGTCTCTCTTTGGTCCTCTACTCTTTCTATACTATTTCACTGGGTGTTCTCATTAGCTCCCATGAATTCAATCATTATTTCTATGTACATGATTTTCAGATTTATTCTTCTGATCCAGTCTCACATTTCTAATTACTTAGTGAATATTTCAACTGAATGTCCCATAGACATCCCAAAGTCAACATGTTCTGAACTGAACTCATTATTTCCCCCCACACAAACCCTTCCTTTCCTCTAAATTTTCTATTAATATCATTGTTCTCAGTTATCAAAGCTCAAAATCTAAGTGTCATCCTCAATTCCTCACTCTCTTAACTACCCCCATATCCAGTGTTATGATGTCCTACAGATTCTACTTTTCCATGTTGATGCATCCCAATCCTTACTCTGACACTGCCCTCCATTGGTGAAAGCTGTTATTACCTCACACACGAACTGTTATAATAGCCTTCTGATTGTTTTCCCTGCCTCAAGACTCTCCCTATTCCATTCTATCCTCTACTCAATTATCAAAGTAATTTTCCTAAAATGCAGGTTTGACCATGTCACCTCTCAGCTATTTCTTATTCTATTGGCTTCTTTACAGGATCAAATATAAAGCACTCTGACTTTTAAAACTCTTTATAACCTATAATCTTACACCTTACTTTTCTCTATGATTCCCTCTACAATCCAGTAACACTGGCTCCTTGTTTCTTGAAACAAGATGTTCCATTTCATAACTTAACTTTTTTCACTAGATGTTCCTCAAGTCTTGAATTCTCACCCCTTTCTTCTGCACTTTCTGATTTAATTTTCTGCAAGCTTCAGTCAATATCCCATCTTCTAAAAGAAGTCTTTTTGGTTCCCCTTAATACTAATACCTTTCCTTCAAAAATATCTCCAACTATATCCTTTATATTTCTTGTTTGTACATAATTGCATATAGTCTCCTTCCTTTGATTGTGAAATCCTTGGGGTTAGGGAATTTTTTTCCTTTTGTGTCCCCAATATTTAGCACAATGTCTGGACCATAGTATGTTACTGAATAAGTGTTGATTGATTTGATTTTAAGAGTCAAAATGCCATGCACAGAGAACTCTGAGGCCAAGAAACCCATGAGATGGGTTTCTCCAAACTTCTGGATCTGATGATGAACCCAGATCTACAATTTCACTAGTGAGGAAGAAGCAAGGAGTAATTGGAGATCCCATATAACCTAATGAATGCATAGTCCATGTCATCAATTAGTCAAGTAAGAGTAGGATCCAGGTCCCTGCCACCATTATTAGAGCAGTGAGTAAGGAAGAGTAGTATTATATATAAACAAGCCATAACATCCTGTACCTATTTATTTATATTTGTTATTTCATGTTTTTTGTTGAGTGTCTGATAGCTCTTTTGCATATTTAGTAACTGAGAGTTTTGAACTAAATACCAGAACCAGTCTTGGAACAGTTCCCATTGAGAATGAAGTTCTGTTCCAGTATGCTTGTGGAAGGAACTAAGATGGTTCCATTTTTAATGTTTTCTTAACATTTGTCTTCTGTTTATGGATTTTTTAATTACATCCTATATTCTAAGTCAATTGAAATATATTACTATAATGGAACTTTGATCAGAAATAATGATGTGAAAGATACTGCCTCTAGGATAGGGGAATAAGAAATAAAGAATCTAAATAGTCAATACAGAAATATAAACTTTTATCAACCAAAAAAGCAACACTTACTACAAAAGGATAGATCTGAAGAGAGGGAGGAACCCAACTCTCTGAGGGTCAGGGAGAATTTGGTTACTCCTGATTCTCCTCTGAATCATAGTGACAGCAAAAAGGAATGAACAATTGATTGATAGCAACACCTAACCTGAATTACTGAATAGTCAAGCACTGGTCTCAGTTTTCCCTATTTGTAACAGTTTTGACATTAATAAGATATACAGCACTGTCCCAGGAGTCAGGAGGACCTGAATTCAAATCCACCCTCAGACACTTGATTACTTACTAGCTGTGTGACCTTGAACAAGTCACTTAGCCCTGCTGCCTTGCAATCCCTCCCTCAAAAATCTCAACAGATATACAAGATATAATATTTTGTCATTAACAAAATGTGTAAGAAATTTATGACAGAAATCAAGAAAGCATTAAATCAAGTACTCTTTCCTCTTTATAATTAGGTCAAGAAAATATAGTAAAAATGTCAATACCTCCAAAACTAACTTAAAGATTCAAAGTACTACTAACCAAAGTTCCAACAGATCATATCATAATTCTAAAATCTATTGCATAAATACAGATGGGAGAGACTTGTATCATGCCTGTAGGATCCTTTTCTCCAGCACAACCTTAAACTTAAGAGGCAACATGACATTAAAGGTCTCTAGATTTGTAATCAAACTGGCTTTGAATGCTGGCTCTACCACTTACTATATAACTAACTTTGTCCAAGTCATTTAACATCTATGGGTCTTAGTTTCCTTATCTGTAAAGCAAGAGGTTGAACTAATGACTTTTAAGGTTTCTTCCAGTTCATCATTAAGCAGTAGGAATATAAATCTGAAGTGACTGAGACACTTGGGAAGGAAATATATACACCAGAGTGATCCTCAAAGATGATAATTGATATTATTAGTATAGTCATCACCAAATAGAGTAAAGGGCCAGGGCTGAGTACACAAATTAGGAAGATACCTATTTGTGATGGGTAAGAGTCAGATGAGAAGCCAGAAAAAATACAGAGAAATATTAAACAAGATAACAGGAGAATCATGAACAAGAATGTAGTGTCATTCTTGACACCTGAAAATTATGGGAGGAGAGTATTTCAACTGAGAAAGCTAGGTAGCACAGTGGTTAAGTTGCTGCATCAGAATTAGGGAAACAAGGAAGTCAATCCAGTCTTAGCCTCTTATTAGTTTTGTGATCTTGTGCAAGTCATTTAACCTCTGCTTGCCTCAGTTTTAATATATGTAAAGTGAGGATAATAATAACAATTTCCCCCCATATCTGATATGAGGATGAAATGAGATGATTAAATTTATAAATTTATAAAATTTTAGCACAATGTCTGCTAGCTAGTAGTCACAATATAAGTGCCAATTGTTGTTTATTATCATTGTCATATTAAGAAGGAAAGAAAGGTCAGCAGGATCCAATGTAGCGGAGTTCAAAAAGAATTTAAAGTCATTGAATTTGCCAATGATAAAGTCAACAGTCATCTTGGAGATATTTCATTGCAGTAGTTAAATGTAGAAGATAGTCAGCAAGGGACTAGGGATTGAGTGGCTAGTGAGGAAGTAGAGATAAGTGTAGGTTATTGACAAGTGAAGAGATTCTGTAGGATGATACCCTAAGAAGGCAGCTATTAAGAGTTGTTTTGTTTGCTTGTTTTAAGAATAGGAAGTCTCACAAGTGACACTGACCCTCAATAAAGTGGGTGAAATAATCAAGTGAGAAATGAGGAAAAAATGGAAAAAGGGAGCAGGAAACTTGAAGAGTTTTGAGATTTAGATCAGCCATATTTATTGGGGGGAATATGACAATGAATCAATAAATTGAATTAAACATGAGTAAGTTAGATCATAGAGGAAACTAAAAAAAATATGTGGAATGACTGTTTCAAACAAGATCAGATTTACCATGGGGACATTTAAAAATAATATTAAACTTAGGTTTTTCCTTTAGAGAGTTATCTCTAATTGTGATTAGACATAGATTAACCTTTTAGAGAAAGCAAGCAAATGTTGGGAACTGTGTAAGATTATCTGAAAGAATAAGTTGAAAAAGTGGAGGGGATACTGAATTCCTGATACCTCTTGTCTGTAAATTTCCTAGTTTTCTTCCCCCCCTCTTTTTTCTGCACTAAAGGGATTGAATTAAAAGAAGAGATTCTTCCTATTTGGGAAGGATTCTATTGCATCAAGCTGTTGTGATATTGTTATGAAAGGACACAGTAGCCACTGAGCAGTTAATTAATCAGCATTGAGATAAAATGTTTCTGAAATGCCCCAGTGATGTGACACATGAGCCAAATCTGGCAGTGGGTTTGAAATTATGGATTTAGTGAGGCAGGATAGTTAATGTACAATTACAATGAGACACCTTGTCAGATTCATGAATAACAAAATAAATTCATGATGTCTGGAATCATTAAACATGAATAATCACTGCATGAGATTATGCATCTCTGAGTGCCATTTAGTTTCTTTCTAAATGCTATAAAAAGACAAATATTGATTTTCAGAATATAAGGCATGCAGGATTGGTATTTAACTTTCCACATATTCTAGTGTGATGCTAGAAAAATGAAAGTAAAAATGGCAGACTACCTGCCCTCTATGGACCCCATAAAGAATACTCATAGCCCCTCTCTAGAGTATCCACTTACCAAAACGTCAGAAATCTGTATCACCTTCGAGGGTTGCCAAACACTTTGTGGTATTTGGAAGAGGAAACTAATTCCTCTTAAGATCTGGAGTTCATTTTCTGTGTTCTAACCAGTACCTGATGAGATTGTGAAGTCAGTGAACATAGATTTGGGTCACTGGTCTTTCCCTTTAGTATTTTACCCTAGGAAGTCTGTCATAGCCTCTTCCCTTACTCCTCCATCTTAGAGTTTCAGTACCTTTAAAGTTCTTTGTTCCTTCCTAAAAATATGGGTTTTTTATACTCTTAATTTTTAAAATTGAAACCTTTCAGTTGATTTCTTTTAATATCAGTATTCTCCCTTCATTGCCCTTAACTCGTTAACAAATAATGGTTAAACAAAGCTAGACCAACTCACAAAGCAACCATATCTGAAAGCATATGTGACATTCTGTACTCATAGTTCCCCATCTTGCTTTCCCAAGAGCAGAAGTATGTGTTTCATTTTCTTTTCTCTGGAACCAAGATTGTTCATTGAAATTAGTTTGTACTCAGTCCTTTAGTGTCAAAATATATTTTAAAGATTAATTTATTTATACCAAGACTAAGGTATAAACAAGAAATGGGCTTAATGTTTATTTGTACTTTAATGGGGAGTCAAAGAAAGGGTTGTAAAATTTGATTATATACTTGAGCATGTATTTGAGGGACAAGGGCGACAGAAATTTTGGAGATTTTAACTTTACTCAGTAATGATCAGAAAAGTTGACTGTGATTTAAAGTGAAGCCCTTTTAGGAAGCATTGTTGTTTGTCCTTCATTCTAGAAGAAGGCCATGATGTCAAGGAGGTCACCAACTTCACTTTCTCCTCTGGAGTCAACTGGATCCAGGCCAGATATGAATCAGGATTACTGGAGATGGCTCTGGATGAGAGGCAATCAGGATTAAGTGACTTGCCTAGGGTCACACAGTTAGTAAGTGTCTAGTGTCTGAGACCAGATTTATACTTACTTAGGTCCTCCTGACTCCAAGGCAAGAACCCTATACATTGGACCACCTTAGTCAGATCATGAAAGAGGTTAATTTTTTTATTTAAAAAAAACATATAAAACCTTTTGATACTTTCTTCCAGAGTAATTTGTAATTTGAGTCCTTAGGGACCAATTTCCTGACCTTCTTTGGTACATTAAACCTGGGCATCTGTTGATACACCTAACCAAGTTTTGAAATTCTTAAGGCGGATTTAAGATGTAAGATTGCCCACAGGTGCAGAATAATGAATTCCAGGCTGATTCCCTATTTATCAAATTAACAATCAGTCTCTTTCTAGATATGCCTAACACATGCATTAATGAGATAATTGAATATGTATACAGAATTTCACACATTTCCTCTTAAAAACCACTTCCTTTGTGTTGCTTGGCTGGAAATACCAACAACTGTTAAATTTTCTTACATGAATAATGATTGTATCAAGCTCCTATTCCAGAGTTTAAGGCCCCAGGTCTCAAATAGGATTAGCCTGGCTAGAAGAAGAAAAGAGACATGACACTGGAATGAGGGTATAATTTAGGATGAGATTCCACAGCATTGGACCAATAAGGGGAAATTCAATTTAATACTCAAAATTAGGGAGGAAAAGGTTATTCATGTCTATATGATAGGAACCTTGGGGAGGAAGTGAGGATTCTTCCTAGGCTTTGTTTTAGAGGAGAGAATATCTAATCACAATCTGATTTGCAATTTAGAGTTTAGAAAGATAAATTTCAGAGGATTCAGAGGAATGATAAGTAGGATCCCTTAGACTAAAATAATATAGGGGAAAGGAACCAATCAGAGTAGGGGCATGCTTAAGGAATTCTGAAGACACCAATGAGAAATACTTTTATTGAGGAAGAAAAATGGAATTTATCTTAGGGTGTAAGTATGTATGCACAGGGGACTCATCAAACAATTTAGATTAAAAAAATTATAAAGAAGATTGAAGGGTAACCTAGACTTCCAGTGAGACATAGGGCAAAAAAAGACATGATTCTTAATTGGTGTAGACTATGCTAAGATCATATTGTGGATCTGCATTAGAGGCAGAGGAGAACTTTTTTTTGAAGAAGAGACATGAGGTGACAGAAACTTGGGAGAGATACATGAGAAAGACATTGGAAGTTGCAGACCATAGGGAAGTTGGAATGAGAGACAGTGAGAAGTTGAGGATGTTATGAACCTGGGTGACCAGAAGGATGGTGGTGACCTCAAAAATAATAAGAAGTTCAACAGAAGGGACATTTTTTGAGGGGGAAGAGGAGTTCTGTTATCTACAGGGAGAGCTGTGTCATTCAGTTTGAGAAGGTCAAAACACAGTTGTTGTTTCAGAGCAGAAACCAGGGTTGGATATGTAAGTCAAATCAAGAAGTATGACTTTGTTGACTATATATCTGGGAATAATCCTATGACAATAATGGGATAATATGTCATTATCTATGATTTTATTGTTGTGGGAATTTGCCATACCAATGAAGTTCACAAATTCACATGAAACATTCAAATTAATTCAAGAAATATATATTAAATACATGTGCCATATACTAGGTGAATAGGAAAAAATAAGCAAGGTGTTCAAAGTCTAATAGGAGGAATGAGGCACTACATAGGTATCTATAAGTATGCAGGAGAAATTTAAACAAGAGAGCATGAGAAATTTAAGGAAGGAGAAATTATTTTTAGCTGGAAGGGAATCAAGAAAGGCTGGAGATGTTGGAAAAACCATTCTAAGAATGAGAATGAATTTACATTAAACTCAGGGGAAAAGAGGAACATTCTAGTTTGGCAATAATGTTAAAATCAGTGGGAGATAGATTACTGGTAACCTTAAATGCCTAGCTAAAGAGTTTCTATTTTGTTCAGTAAGCAAGGGAAAGTCTTTGGGTATCTTTGAGCTGACAAGTAATGTAGTTAGATCTATGCATTAATAAATATGTATTATATGTATGAAGAATAAATTGAAGAAGGGAAAGACTAAAGGTATAGAAACAAGATAATGGCAGTAATGTGTGAGTGTGTATGTGTGTGTGTGTGGGGGGAATGTGGAAAGATTTTTCCACACGAAATTGACAGGATTTGGCACCTGATTATCTGAGAGTGAAACAAAGAAGAGTCAAAGATGATTCAAAACCTATACTATTTATGTTTATGACAACAGATAAAATGCCCATCTAATTTATAGGTGACATGGGATTGGAAGGGATTCTTAATATATTGGATGACAGAATTTGACTTCAGATAGATCTTGACAGATTGAAAAAATGAGGGTATTTTAATAAAATAAAAATTATAGTAATGAAATTCCTTCCATCTCTAAAGATGTGATTCCAAGAGGGGGTAAATCAACTATGTAGGATGTAGGAGGCTTGACTAAAAAGAAATGCCAGTAAAAGAACACCTAGGTCATGTCGTAAATTACAAACTCAATGTAAATAAAAAAATCTTATTTGATCTTTTTTTAAGGGAATTGTGATTTTTATTAATATAGAGAACTCCCAGTAAGAAACTTCTAGCAATTCACATTGGTGCTTACTGTGCAACACATAATCATTGAGAGTTGCCTGAAGGCACTGAGAAATTAAATGATTCATCCAATATTACACAGCCAGGATAAATCAGATAAAATTTGAACCCAAGTCTTCCAAGATCAGTTCTCTAGACACTATACTATATTACTTCTCAACGTGAGCTTATGTTGCATTAATAGAAGAAATTTCACCTTCCTAAGACTCAGTCCTTTCATCCAGTAGAATTTAAGCTCCCTGGGGGCAGGGACAGTTTTTTTTAAGGTTTTTGCAAGGCAAACAGAGCTAACTGGCTTGCCCAAGGTAGTGGGGTTAAGTGGCTTGCCCAAGGCCACATAGCTAGGTAATTATTAGGTGTCTGAGGCTGCATTTGAACTCAGGTACTCCAGACCCCAGGACTGGTGCTCTATCTACTGTGCCACCTAGCCGCTCCTATTTATAGCTTTATAAAATTGTCACATAGTAAGTATGTAATTGTAGGCTTGCTGAATTTAACTGAATTGAATCTTCAAAACAGGGAAAATAATATTTGTCTTATCTCTCTACCTCCTCCCCACTTGAACCTTGGTCTTTACCCTGGGAAATCATCCTCATTTCTCATGGGTTAATTTTTACCTTGAGTTTCTAGAGCCAAGCTTTTATCTCAATTCCCAGCCATCAGCTCCAAACTATGCTGTAATTTCATGTCCTTCTTTACATGTTGTCCTTTCCAATTAGAATGGAAGTTCCTTGAGTACATGGACTAGCTTGTATTTGTATCCTAAGCATCTGTCACAGTGCCTCATACACAATAAGTGTTCAAAAAATGCTTGCTCTATCTACCTACTCATAGATGTATTGTGAAGAAAGCATTTTGTAACTTGGAAATGTTATAAAAAATGACACAGATCTGCTCCTTCCTTCAGAGAAAAATATTGCCCTCTTTATTTGTAGATAGGTGAAACTCCATTTTCATATATAGTTGTCTCCACCAAAGCCTGTTACTACTGGCTCTGGTAGCACCTTAGCTTAGTTAAGAGTGTATATCCCTTATACAAAGCATAGATAGAAATGTGGCACTTTACCTTGCTTTTTATGATAGTGAGATAGCATTTAAATTCCTTGTGGACAGGCATATTTTCATCTATGTCTTTGGGTTTAACAGAGGAAATCAGCAAAGAATAGATTCTCGTTTAGAATTGATTGTAATTCTAATTGACTTTCAATTAAAATTGAATTGAGAGAATAGAGAGGTTGATTTGTGTGTTAAACCCACTAGAGTCATTGCTGACCTTTTCATGGTCTCTTTTCTTTTGACACTACATTTCAAGAACTCTGTAGTCCGTGGAGATGTATTGTGAGTATATTGTTTTCGTCAGCCAGTGAGTTCATAACCAGGAATTTTGTCAAGTTAAGTAAGCCGGTATTTATTAAGTACTTATTCAATTCCAGTAATTGTGCTAATATTTTTAAAAAGTGACAAAGTTAAAGCTTATTTTTAAAAAGCATATCATTGCAAAGCTATTATTGCCTACCTTCATAATTGAAGGTAAAAAAACTGAATTTCAATTTGAGGCTGGTGAAAATAAATATATATGTAATATACATACACACACAGGAGAAAAATAAAGACATAGTTATAGATATAGGTGTAGTTATATATGTCTATGTACAACTTTACTTATGTACACATGTATGTAGCACATACACATATATTAACATATAGGCATATAAAGCAAACTCTCACTGAAATCCAATTCATTTACTTGTCATGGAATCACCTCCCTGATATCGTGGTCTTCTTTGAGAATGAAGGACAAACAACAACATAGGTATATGTGTGTTGTATACATACATACATACATGCATACATCTATATAAAACACATTTTTTTGTTTCTTTTTTTTAACACATTTTTTTTCTTAGCCAAATCCACGCATTCCCTGAAATCTCTTCACTAGCTCCTTGGCAGTTCATGAACTCTAGGTAAAGAACTCCTAGTTTACAGTATATATCCCCAAATTTCTCACCCTACAATAGATTTTATACTAAAATGGTTTCCTGGGCTAATGATGCAATGTACTATACCAAAGATGAGTTTCATGGAGGGTATTTTAAGTCCTTAGTCACAATTTTGTAGATGAACATGTTGGATTTACTAAGCAACAGGCAGTGTGCTAAATCTAGGAAACCCAAAGAAAGGCAAAAAATGGTCTTTTCTCTCAAGAAACTCACCATCTAATGGGAGATAAGATGCAAATAGCTATGTAAAAAGAGGATGCATTCAGGATACATTGAAGACAATCTCAGAAGAAGGACAGTAGCATTAAAGGAAATCAGAAAAGATTGTAATAGAAGATGGAATGTTAACTGAGACTTGAAGGAAACGAAGGACTCTAGGAGCTAGAGGTGAGGAGGGAGAGCATTCTAGATGTTGAATAGGCAATGAAATGCTTGGAGTCAGTAGACAGAATATCATGGTAAGAAGTCCAGTGTCATTGCATCATAGAATTTGTGGAAGGGAATTAACTATTTGAAGACTGGAAAGGGAGAAAAGCGCCATGTTACAAAGGACTTTAAAAATGAAAGAGGATTTTATATTTGCTGTTGGATGTAGTAGGGGGCCATTGAATTTTAAAGAATAAGAGAAATGAGATGGTTAGATTTGGATTTCAGAAAGCTCACTGTAACAGTTGAGTGAAGGATGTACTAGAATGGAATGAGACTTGAAGAAAGAAGGTTTTAGAAGGCTATTTCAGCATTCAGGGCTTGAGGTAGTAAGGGCAAAAGCAGGATGAGGACAAAAGCAAAGAAGAGAATGAGACATGCATGAAAGATACATATTAATAATTAAATACTCGAATTGAATGAGTAATGATGGCTTTTATGGAAAATAACTCTCAAATAATGATGTAGTTTTGGCAATAGATGGGGTAGAGAAATATTTTCCAAAGCTACTAAAAGATGTGCAAGACGATACACATGGGACTGGAAAAATGTAAAAATGAAAATATTCATATTTTCTTACTAGTTGATTTCAGTTCCTATCCTTAAAAAACTGTCCTCCTTTATTTCTTTAAATGTCAATGATGATTCTAAAAACATTACTGAAAAACACCTGCTGTCTATATAGCTACAGGGTCCATATGGCTTGGAAAGTGCAAAAACAAGTGTTCATCTATTTTGCTCTAGTTGATTTTGGAAAATTATTTTAATCCATGTTAAAAAATACTGCTATCCTTGAGTTCTTCATCTGCCATTTAGGAATTTAGGATTGAATTTTTGAGTTAAAACATAGATTTTTCAACCACTTGAATAGTAACAAATTAGCTTTATAAGACAGTTCAGGATTAATGAGGAAAAGATGAAGAATGAAATTGGGTACTTAGATTCAGCAATGTTTAATCAAAATTAGTTATGCAAATAAGCAAACATCTCTGCTAATGTAATTCTGAAGACTAATAGTGAACACACATTTATTTTACCTATATTTCATCTATGAAATGGCAATATCATTAGTGAAAATATTCCAATACTAAAAGCAAATAAAATTTTAGTTTGTCTTTATTGTAATTGTTTTATAAAAGCAATTGTTTTCAAATAACAGCATCATCTTTTTGTGTTATCTTCTCTATTAGAATATAAGCTCTTTGATGAAGTAGACACTTTTTCTTCTGTATATTTGTAGTCTCCATTCCTAATAAATTAATTATTGTTTAATAAAATAATAATAAAAAGATAAGAGTTTAATGCCAATTTTTATTTATGCTTTCAATTCTAGGTGTTAACTTCCATCTCTTCAATCACTAATAATTTTTAGTTGTTCAAAGTTATCATTAGGTTTCAAAGAATGACTTATTAACAAATTCTTTCTGAAATCTCTAGTTCATCTGACAATTTTTAATCCTGTGCTTTTTTTCAAATGGCAAATATCTATTTCTCATTTCTCATGAAACTAAGAACTAGTGCTTTTTAAAGACAATTCCAAGCAATTGTTTTGAAGTAAATTAAATTCACAAAACAATTCATTGATTGCCTAATGTGTTCAAAGCACCATGCTAGGCTCTGAGTAGACAGCAGCATTGTCAATAGGCACTGTGGCAATCCAGAAAATGAGCTCGATTAGTTCTTTCACACAAAGCACTCAGAAGAAAAACAAGCATTCTATTTCTATTCTGTTCCAATAATGAACCCTTCTTGATCATGGTAACAATAGATATCAAATTTAAAAGATCTTTTTCATCTTCTGTATCTATTTCTAAATGAATCAAAGCCATAATTTTGGGAAGACAAAAGAAAATGAGAACCAGCTGTACATGTCAAAACTCTCTATTGCCTAGACGGATAAGGATCTCAAATCACATATTTTTTCAATATAGGTTACATTTTTGAGAGCTCAATGGATAAGGAATTGAGATAATATATATGTATATATATATATATGCATATATATATATATATATATATATATATATATATATATATATATATATGTTTCATTGACACAGAATAGAGAAAGAACTGCTTCTTGTTTCTACTACCAAGCCTCAGAAAGGACCAAAGAAAATGTTATAATCATTTGATGGTAAATCTGAAGGCTAAGAGTGATGAAAATATTCAACATAAGGCAACTGTCTAAGACTAAATTGCATAGCAATGCAGATCTGCTTTGGAGGAAGGAGTTCACTCACAGAGGGTTAATTGAAATAAAAATCATTCATTAAACAAGCACCAACTCTTTTATATTCCAGTCACTGTGCATAATGCTGAGACTTTGAACACAGAAAAGAAAGATAATATTTACCCTCAAAGGGCAGTCTGGTGCCATAGTAGATAGAATGCTGGGTTTGGAATCAAGAAGACTCATCTTTTTGAGTTCAAATCTGGCCTTAGATGCTGTAGAAGTGTAACATTGAGCAAGTCATTTGCCCTTGTTTGCCTCAATTTATCATCTGTAAAATGAACTGGAAAAAGAAATGACAGACTGAATCCAATTTTATTGCCAAGAAAAGCTCAAATGAGATCAAAAAGAGTCAAAAACAACTCAAAAACAATAGCAATCTTCCCGCAAAGAGTTTACATTCCAAATTGAGAAGGCAATACTTATAAGTTAGTTGTAACCAAAAAAGGGGCTTATAAGGAATGGTGAGTAGAGGCCACTGGGCAATTTGTTAACTTTCTCCATTCTTTCTAGAAAAAAAAATAGTGTTGATTTGATTACTATCCCTAGATATAAAGGTAGAAAAGGGAGAAAGGGAACTGAACTTTGGCATTGACATGAAAGGAAAGTGGCAGAAAATCAGCAGCATAGTAGACCTGAGCCAGGCTAATTATGGAAAACCCTATCAAGATCTTAAGGCAAGAGCTGGCCAGCCTGATTGGAAGTAAGGATGAATAGCATGAAAATAACTGGAGAGTGATGTTTTAAAGTTTTTCATATACTAGTAAAATCATAGGTGCAGGTCTCCCTTTCCAAAAATATTGAGTCTAATCTCATAATAAACCACATTATCATTCTGAATGTCTCTAATTTTAGCTTCTTGAATTGGAGATTTCAATCCTATACTGTCCTTTAACCATACTCTCCTTACTTTTTGACTCTTAGAATTAATGAAACTACTCTTCACCATCACTGTGACCTTTATACAATCATGACTCAGTCTATTAACCTATTCTGGCTTCACTTGATTCCCTATCAAACTTGAACTCCATGATTCAAATGGTCAATTTATCGAACACTTAATATTTCATAAGAAATTGGGCTAAACATTGTTATTAACCACTTAAATACTGTCATAGCATAATAGTTTTAGGGCTGAAAAAGATCTGAGGTTATTCAGACCAATCCATTCTTTTACAAGTAAGGAAACTGAGGCCCAAAGAGGTTAAGTAACTTGCCATTTAGTAAAGTAGCCAACAAAGATTTGAGTCCAGGTATTCTAAGTTTGGTGCCCTTTTCATTTCACCTTTTTACTTCCTAATCCTTGCTCTTTTCCCAGTGAATTGTTACGTCTCCTGTATCAATATCAGATCCTAAATTGCTTCCATCTTCTGTACAAGTTGAGGTAATTTGAGAGGTGAGGAAATGTGAGATGCAGAAAAGTTAGACTGTGGCAACCCTGAAACATCAGTATAAGGCAGAGAGGAAGGATGCAATTATGATCTTAAAATGTCTAAACTTGGGGGAGATGGGATTTAGTCAGACAAATATTCAGTTCTCCAAGATTCCTTGCAACTTGTCTTCTGATCTGATGTAGACTCACCTATCTTGAATCTCTTATTTTATAGATCATCTCAGATTCATGGATTTCTCTACTAGAAAAACCAAATTCCTAACCAAATAATTCTGATTTCTTTTTAGACCCAGCAACCAATGAAATGATTGCCTCATGTTGGTTTCCATTGGGGAAATATGGTTCTCTCTCTCTCTCTCTCTCTCTCTCTCTCAAAATAATTTTACTCCATCTAGAGCCCTAAAGCTTTGTCTTTTAGGTCAGTTCAAGGAGTCCAAGATTATTGGTTTTAGCTGTTACAGTTGAAGGTTGTATGTCCCTTAGCTTCTTGGAAATATGTTATGCCTTCATGCAAACTTCCTGCAGCTGACAAATATTCCTGACTTTACTTAAGATGTATCTGCATATTCTTTCATTACCAATGCTCTTGAGAAGGAAGAAGGGAGAAACTAGCCCTGAAAGTGAGGTAGCAGAGTTGAGAAGAAGAGTATATTCACAAGAATAAAAGGTTGAGTAGAAGGAATGGTTCTAAGAAGGAAAAGAGAAAGAGTTAAAAAAATATATATAGAGAAAAAGAAAGCATCTCCAAGCAGGAATATTGTGGTGAATTTAGGAGTTTGGTGCCCCAGTGCTTTGTATGGGAGTCTGTAGATGAATGTGAGTATGATGTTGGGTTTTATGTTTTGGCCCCAAGTTCCCCCTAAAAAAACTACCAGTATTGAATCCATGATGATGAAGCCCTGTGAAAATTTACAACTGAATAGCAAGTTTCTAAACTGTTCTCCCATAGTAAGCAAGTATATTGGTTGAAATAAGAAAACTCAGTGAGCTCCAAGGATGAGTGGCAGTAATGAGGCTTTGAGAAAGATCATAATCATCTCAATTACACTAAAAAGCAATGTATGTTGACTCCTGTTATTTAAGCCCATTTTAGGTAAGCCTTTCCTTAGATTTTGGCAATGAATGGTAGAAAAGTCATGAGACAGTTTAAGGGCATATTGGGTTCATTTAATGTATTTCCTACACTGGCTATTCCACCCATTAAATCATTCTCAATCCATCTACTAGTCTCTCATATCATATTTATTGAGATTGAAGTTATACAATATGAATTTTTCCATATATTTGTCTCCCTTTCATCTGTTTTTTTCCACCCCAAATTCTATAATCTCTAAGCATAGCTCTTTTTTTCCCACCCATCTATTCTCTACCTTCCCTTCTTTCTTAGAGAAATGGATGCCTCTTCTCTTTTGGGAGTCTAGCTTCCAATTCTCATGCACAATGAAAGTTTGCATTATTAAGCACTAACCCAACCTCAAATCTTTCTCTTTGTCTCTGTCTCTGTCTCTCTGTCTGTCTGTCTCTCTCTCCCTCCCTCCCTCTCTCCCCTTTCTTTCTGCCCTTAAGCATATTAGATTTTCAATCTTGCAATAAAATCTTTTTCTCAGCTCTAATTATCTCTCAAAAAACTCGTTTTCTCATTCTTTTGTTACTAAATTTCTCTAAATATTCACCTATATTTTATTGCTTCTATCTGGAAGACCCATAGGTCTCTTCTTTTCTAATTTATGTCTATTCTTTATGTCAAAACCTTATCCTTAATGTCTTTCTTAATTAACTATCAAATTTTGGTTACTTATTTACTTTAAATTCCTTTATTATTTCTGTAATATTTATTTTTGTTACCCTTCAAGGCCACCACCACCACCTAGGAGATAAGAGGTTCTCTAGAATTCACTAATCACTAATGCTATGGAATACAGTTTTCTGTAACTTTTTACACAGATTTTTGGGACAAGGATGCCATAAAAAGGAGCCATGTTGAATATTGGTAATCAGAAGTACTTCTCCAACTTGACTGGATTTGCACTTTCTCAAATTTAACACTTAGCTAGAACTGGGGCTTCATGCTTTCCTGCCCTTCCCTACAGAGACTCTAATTTAAAAGGAATTGTCATTGTTATTGCTAAGGTTGATGGCTGTGTATATTAGGCTAAGTTTGGTGAGATGGCAGGATTGCCTTTTAAAGACAATATCCTTTGCTGTAACTTTGAGTGAGTGAAGGAAGCAATTGCCCTATCTCTTCTTGTGAGATGGGAGACACTAAAGCAAGTCAGTTTTTTTAATATAGTTGGTAGCTCCCCCTCAATGTTGCTTTTGCATATCTCTGCATTATCCCTTTATCCCCATATTCTTTGTGTTTTCTCTCACTTCTGTAATTCTGATCATTGTATAAAGAAAATAGCATCTACTAATCCTCATTGCACAGATAGTGTCAATGCTGATTGAGACTGGGAGGAATGGGCAGTTTAAAAAAATTGGAATACACATGTATTCAGTATCTAATCAAGATTTAGGCAGCAAAAGAATAACAATTCCCACCTTCTCCCCCTACCCCAATTCCCCTTCTCCCACTGAATTATGAGCTTTGCTCTGTGATGAGATTTATCAACCAGCAGGAAGTTGATTTGCAGAAAGGAGGCAAAGAAAGAGGGAACCTAAAATGAATCAAAAACCCCTGATTGCAAAATATATTTTGTCAGTCACTCAACAAGCATTTATTAGGTGTGCCTGCTATGTGTGCCTTGGCATTGTAATGAACTAGGGATAAAAATAAAAAGGAAAATAGTTCGTATTCTTAAGAGACAACATACTTACAAGTAGGTGCAAAAAAAGATATTATAAGAGGAACCAAGAAAGTTCTCTTATAGAAGGTAGGGTTTAGATTTGAAGAAAAGCAGAGAAGACAAAAATAAAGGGGGAATCCTTTTCCTATGGGTGATAACCAGTGAAAAGGTGCCATTAGGAGATGGAAAGTCTTATGTGAGGAACATCAAGAAAACCAGTATTGTTGGGCAAAGAGGATGGTGAGTGGAGTAAAGTGTAAGAAGATTAGAAAGAAAAAAGGGGGGATCAGATTGTATTTGTCTTTCAAAGTCAAATGGAGGATTTTATATTTGATCCTAGAAACAAATAGAGAACCATTGGCTTTTATTAAGTAGGGAAATAATTTGGTCAAATCTATAGGCTTGGAAAATCATTTTGGCAGCTAAATGAAAAATGGCCTGGAAAGGAAAGAGATAGGCCTGAGAGATAAACCAGAAAGCTATTGCCAAAATTTAGACTTTGAGGGGATGAGGACCTAGACCAAGATGGTGGCTATATCAAAGGATAAGAGGTTACATATATGAGAGATTTTGTAAAAACAGAAAGTGAGCTGGAGAGAAACCAAGGAAAGAGGGCTGCCTTCTGTGAATAATGCAAAGGTCCCTTGTGAATTCTTTGCTGGTGTTTGTGAGAGATTTGCCTCTCTCTCTCTCTCTCTCTCTCTCTCTCTCTATATATATATATATATATATATATATATATATATATATATATATATATATATATATATCTCCTTCCCCCCTTTAGTTTACCTATGCATGAAGATTAACAGGGTGGGATTCACTTAAACCTACATCTATTATATGTGAAAACACAGATGAGGTCATATATCATTGCCTATCTCTATCTTTACCTGCTATATTCATAATATCATAGAGATAGGAGGAATTCAAGAAATTCAATTTTTTGAAAAATTACAGAAAAGAAAATTACAGGCAGGAGATGTTAAAAGACCCATCCTAGATCTGTTAGGAGGTATTATAAATCTGCTATTTAGCAGACACTGGATTTTAATCCAGATCCTTCCATTTCAGAGCAAGCACTTCCTCCACAGCATCACAATCTCTCTCTCATTTGGATAGTTAGATGTGTTTCATGTAAGTTGTCAGAGACCAAGACCTTTGTGATTGACTCTGTACTTAAGGAAAGGTAAATGACCTCAGTCAAGTGCTTTTGAACATGTCATGTAGATCTGACATTTCGTCAAGGGATAGTGCTATCTTAGGCAAATACTTGATATGGTCTTCCTGAAGCTATTCTTCCTAGAGGGAAAAAAGTCAAAATAACATAATGTTTACTTTTATTTTTACTTTTCTCTTCCCTCATATTAACTCCTCATTCCATTTCTTTCTCCTTTCCCCTCCTTTTTCCCTGTAGGATAGGATAAATTTCTAAAGCCAATTGGAAATGTTTATTATTTCTTCCTTGAACCAAATCTATTTAGTAAAATTTATTCAGTGCTCCCATTTTCCTTGCTTTCCCTCTACTATAATACATCCTTTGTACTTCTTCATACTATATTCTAAATAGGTCCTCTAATGTCTCATCTTCTCCTAGTATAATTCTTTCTTATTATATTTTAGTTGTTTTAAAACTAACTCCTTTGATGGAATCTTAGTATCTCATAGAATCATTGGTTTTCATTTGCCCAATTCTAATTTTTAGAATTTTCTTTTTTTCTTTTTTTTTAGTTTGTTTGTTTGGTTTTTTTTTGCAAGGCAAACAGGGTTAAATGGCTTGCCCAAGGCCACACAGCTAGGTAATTATTAAGTGTCTGAGACCAGATTTGAACCCAGGTAGACTCCAGGGCCGGTGCTTTATCCACTATGCCACCTAGCTGCCCTTTAGAATTTTATTTCCTTCAGTCAGATTTTGTGTTTCTTTTTCCAGTTGGTTAATTTTACTTTTATGTAAGTTGTTTTCCTTTTCCAGTTAGTAAGTTTTACTTTTTGATGAATTGCTTTTTTCCCCCAATTGGTCAATTTTACTTTTAAAGGAGTTGATTTTTTTTCCCAGTTGACCAATTTTAGTTTTAAAGGTATTGTTTTCTTTGGGCAATTTTTCATAATTCTCCTGCATGACTCATTTCTTTTCTCAATTTTTCTTCTTCCTCTAACCTTTCCTTTTTAAAATTCTTTTTGAGCTCTTCCAAAAGGTCTTTTGGAATTTGAAGCAAATTCATAGACATTTTTGAGTCTTCACATGTAGACATTTTGTCACTTCTTTCCTCTCCTGAGATGGTGTTTTTATTGTCCCTATCAGAATAGTAACTTTTTTATAGTTAGTGCTCATTTTGGTTTTGTTGCTCATTTTGATGGCTGAGTTCTGCTCCTGGGCACAGTAGTTTGTGCTCAGAGGTCTGGGGTCTTGTCCCTGGCTCTCTGCTCTGGCATTTCAGGTATTTGTGTTTTGTTTCCTGCATTACAGTAAGCCCAACCCAGTCTTGTCTGTTACACCAATGTTCTGGGGCTTAACTTTGACTTTGGAGCTGGGATTGGGACCATCATTGATGGAGTGCTTTACCCCTGTCCTGCTGAGCCGGGACCTGAGCTGCACTGCTGCTATGAGCTTCCTGCTGGCTTCCTAGCTCTCTCCCATCTATGTTGGTCTACACATGTGAGATAGCCCTTTTCTGAAGTTCCTCCATGGTATCTTGAGTTGAGAACTTATTTCACTGTTTCTCTGTGGATTCTGTCACTTTGGAGTCTAGAGGTTTCATTTAAAGCTGTTTCAGGAAAAGTTCTAGGAGTTTCCTAGCAAATTTCTTCCTGGGAAGAGAACGCAAAACCTGCATGGCCATATTGGTCTTTTTTGGAGGACCAGCAGTTTTCTAATGTTAAAAACCAAATAATCCAATGATTCTTTTAGAACTATGCCCAAAGAGCTATAAAATTATGCATATTTTGACCTAGAAATTAATAAATCCCAAAGAGATTTTTTTAAATAAAAGGAAAAGGACCTAGATGTATAAAAATTTATATGGCAGATCTTTTTTTTTGTGGTGGCAAAGAATTGGAAATTAAGGGGATGTTCATAACTGGAGAATGGTTGAACAATTTGTATTTTATGATCATGATGGAATACTAGAACACTATAAGAAATGACAAGTAAAATGGTTTCAAAGAATTTGGAAAGACTTACAGGAACTGATACATTGTGAAGTAAGAAGAGCCAGGACGGGGTGGCTAGGTGGCGCAGTGGATAGAGCACTGGCCCTGGAGTCAGGAGTACAGCCTCAGACACTTAATAATTACCTAGCTGTGTGGCCTTGGGCAAGCCACTTAATTCCATTGCCTTGCAAAAACTAAAAGAAAAAAAAGATCCAGGAGAACAGTGTACAAAGTAATACCAATATTGTGAATGACTTAGCTATTCTTAGCAATACCAAGATAATCTTTAAGACTTAATATGAAAAATGCTATCTACTACCAGAGAAAGGGATAATGAAATATGAATGCAGATAAAAGGATAATTTTAAAATTTTCCATCATTTTTCTTGTTTTTTTTATTTGTGTTTTCTATTCCCATCATGATTATATGGAAATATATTTTGAATGACTATATCAAATTGCTTGCCTTTTCAATGAGGAGAGGGGTCAAGATTTTAAAAATGAATGTTAAAATTGTTTTTCTTCTATTTGGAAAAAATAAAATATTTGAAAAAAAAGGATTCTTTGGTTAGTTATTGTGTCTGCATGAGAAAGATTGACATGAATTTTCCACTATTCTTTATTTTCCTCTATCATTATTATTTCCATTTTCCTAGTGCCCTATTCTCTCTCTCTCTCTCTCTCTCTCTCTCTCTCTCTCTCTCTCTGTCCTATAGTTTGACATACCTTTGTCCTGACAAAATGTCTTTAATTCATTTCAGGTGTCCAAGCTTTGTCTCTTTAGCAATACTGCACACTCCTAATAGTGGAGTTGTGTAGCTAAATGTTTAACAAGTTCTAGAAAAAAATAAAAGTAAAAATAAATGTATAAAGCACACTCTAGAATTTAATCTGCATTATAAACATTTAGGCTATTACTTTTAAAAATCTAGATAATCAACAAAACAAAGCAAAAAAATCAAGCCCTGATTTTTTTTCAAGGTTCTGGGATAAAGTAGATACTTTATAAATACCATTGGGCAGAAAATATTTATCGACCTTTATGCTGTTGAAATTTTGAGTTGCACATTTACTTGTCTTTTAGAATGAATCTTGCATTTGAATAAACATACCTGAAATCACACAGTGGCTATATGATAACCTGGAAAAGTGCATATACTAGATATTATTTACTTGTAATTAATTTTTAAATTAGGAATTTATTTTCTTTTCCTCCCACCTCATCTCTCCCTTACTGAAAAAAAAGAAAGCAAAAACAAAACTCTTGTAGCAAATATGCATAGTCAGACAAAACAAATTCCCATATTGGGCATGGTTAAATATTATTTCTAATGATTGATTTCCACATACACACAAGATTTCTGTCAGTCATCTCAAGAGAGACTCTACAATGAATGGAATGAAATATCTCCTAAGAACCCTGGGAGAAAATTAACAGAATAAGATGCAATCAAAGATGATTAAAAACACTGAATCAGTAATTCTGATTACAAGAATAAATCTACAGGAACAAAGTGGTGCCCTTAATTAAATGCTTAGATTTCTTTACCTTTATAGGCACTGAATCTAATTCCATTTGACTTGGGTATAGGAGCAGTCACACAATAAGTCTTCTTGATTAATGTACTGTAATTATTACTACTAAGGAGAACAAAAATCTCCAGGATAAAATGAAGGAATTAACTCTGGAGAAGGACGCTGTGCAAAAATATTAAATAGTTACTGGGCACATACAAATATAACTAGAGGAAATCATTCTTGTTTATTCTTCTACTAATATCATCAACTAATTTAATTGTATTTCAACATTGAAACATCCATCATAAGTTGTAATTGTTTGGTATGTCATGTTGGTTGGCTTGATGGACAGCTCAACCATCCAGTAATAGAGGATGTGGAAAGACTGAAAGCCATTAGGTAGTTAAATGATGCAATGGATAGACCTAGAGGCCACAACATCTGAATTCAAAGATAGATTTAGATATTTAATATCATTGAGACTCTGGGTAAGTCACTTAATCTTTGTCTGTCTCAATTTCTTCAGTTGTTAAGTGGGAATAATGATAACATCTGTCTCCCAGGATTATTGTAAAGATTAAATAAGATGAAATTTCATTCATTCATTTCTTTCTTCTGGGAGATTAAGAAGAGAGTCTTAGGATGCAATTTCAGTATACAACATACTTTTTTTTAATGGAAATGGACTATTTTGCAGATCTTTCCCTGACCCCATCCCTTCAGTGGATCTGTCCCTATCAGAGGTCTAGGAGGAGTTGTGGAATTTGCCTAATATAAAAGATAATTGTCTGTTTGTGGAATGGCAGCTGCCTGGGAAGAGCAGCAAGAGTCCACGAAGTTTAATCCTTTGAAGATGTCTAGCATTTGCCTTGACAAATCAAAAGTATATTTAAAGAGTGTAGGGAGAGAAGGGATTTACTATAGGACCAATTATCCCCAAATGGAATTATGCTCCAAATGCCCCAAGAAGATGTATCATACTAATTAGGACCATTGAACATATCTTCTTTTTAGGCAAACTTAGGTGATACAATAAATTTTTTTACAGAGAATAATAGCTAGAAAGGTGCTTCTCAGAATTCATTTAGCCCAATCCCTTTATTTCAGAGATGAGAAAACTAATGCCCAGAGATATTAATGACTTGTCTGAGGTGGTAGAGCTAAATCATGATTGAGTTAGGATAAGAACTCTATTGACTCTCTGGTCTTTGTTCTTTCTGCTAACATTATGTTAAGGTACAGTGGCCCCTCTCTTTTGAATGAATCTTAATGAAATATGCAGAGTAAACCCTTCAAAAACATTTCTTTAGATGATTGAATGGAAGGAGGATGAGCAATAGTATTCAGAAAACCTTCTCATCTCATTTACAAAGAAATCATATTACAAAGCCTAGAAAATGTGAATTTTTTTGTTTTATTTTTGCTTTTTTAGGTTACTAGGAATTTTTGATCCTAGAATCATTTACAAAAGTCTGGTTAAAATTTGGAAACCTCCCCCCATCTCTCTCTTCTCTAATTATACAGTCTTTTATGCTATTTCTCTGAGAGCCAGAGAAAGGAAACTGATTACATTATACAGAAGCTGTCCAAATATCTATTATTCCCAACACAGTGTGTGTTTGGTCAGAGTTATGCTATTAGTTTCATATTTAATTTCTAGTGATTGGACTACTTGGGATCTCTGAAGTTAAATAACTAGCAAACATTCATATGGGATTAACAAGTATTTCTTTTCTCCCTGCCCCTGTTATTCATTAGTGAAGAACTCAGAAGATAAATCAAAGACAGAGGAGGATGTCATCTCTAGATAATAACCTCCAAGATAAATGAGAGTTGGCTTTAATATAAAAAAAATCTGATTATATAGGAATCTTGTTATAACCCAGTAAAGGTGTGATCCTAAGGATCTGGGGAGTTTAGCCCTTCCCAAAGAATTAGTCCCACACTTTAGCTTAGAAGTTCCAAGGAGAAACCATACTTAAAATTTCTATCCCTTCCTAAAATATAAATTCCTTGCTATAATTAATGCATTGGTTTTTTAACAACTGTATACAGCTCAGGGTGAACCCTTTACTCAGTAAACATTTATTAAATGTTCTATGTGCAATTCAAGTACAGAGGCTGGACAACAATATATGAAAATCCCTGCCTTCCAGGAGTTTATGATCTAGCAGAAGATATACAAATACAAATTTGCATAGGTTATATATATATATATATATATATATATATGTATATATATACATATATATATATATATATATATATGAAAAGTACAAAATACTATGAATTTGAGTCATGAAGTCACCAGTGACTGAGGGAAAGAGGGAACCTTAATTGAGAACCTTAATTAGAAATAATGACATTGCTTGAACTTGGATTTTCTTCCTGATTTTGTTAAGGTGAAGGAAGTAGAGGGCAAAGGATAGTATATACCTGAAAAGATTGGAAGATGGGAAAATGTACTATGTGGGAAGACCACAAAAAGAGGAATTGAACAAATATAACATTTTGACTTAGAGTAGGTCTGATGGGCACATGTACTTTAAATATCAATAATGATTGCCATTTTCTAGCACTTTAAAGCTTGCAAAATCTTCAGCATTAATTACTTTGAGACTCATAGAAACTCTAAGGTTAGTAGTATAGTTGTTTTCATTCCCATTTCAATGAAAAAGAAACTGAGACTCAGAGAAGTTAAGTGCAGTTAGGTGGTGCAGTGGATAGAGAACAGACCCTGGAGTTAGGAGTACCTTAGTTCAAATCCAGTCTCAAACACTTAATAATTACCCAGCTATGTGACCTTGAGCAAGTCACTTAACCCCATGGCTTTTCAAAAATAAAAAAAACAAAACAACAAAAATCCACACTTAATCTAGCAAGTTGTTTTATGGCAATGTCATTATTTCTTAAACATTTATTGAATATTCTCCATGTCATTTGAAAAATCAAGCTATTTTCTATATAGTTCCTTTGTCTTTCCAAGTGAATTTAGAAAAACGGATTTTCAGGGAAATTAGGAAACCAACTAAATACTTCAAGGGAGGCTGTGGTCCCTGCTGTTATAAAATAAATATCCAGGTCTAAAACATGTCTAGCCTTGTCATTTTGATGCAAGACAGTCTGGCTAATAGTGAACATTTGGTGATAGTATTTCCACAGTAACTTTTATAAACCCCTGGCAGTCTTAATTTGAAAAGGAACTACATGAATGTCATCACTGATGAGACTCTGACAAATATACAAGGGATTGGATAAAAATAGCTGCATATTTAAAAATATCGACAACTTGCACTCTAAACAAAACTAAAGCAATTAGAATAGTTTAAAAAAATTGAAGACTTGTTGGTTAAGTTAAGAACAATAACTTATTTTCTTTCAAAGTAGCCTTTACCCTCCTCTTGGACACATCTTCTCTTTTAGAGAAGACTGCAATACTGTTGTTATGTCTCAAGGCTTTCTAGAAAAAAAAAAGGAAAAAAAGGAGAGTTGAGAAAGTATTACTGATTTTTTTAACTCAAAAAAAGGAAGACTTTCAGGATGAATAGGAAAGAAAGACAGGATGAAAGACACTACAAAACTGCCAGGTAATGGAAGAAAAATCTCATTTGTACACAGTTGTTTGCTTATCATTTTCTATATTGCCTGTGAACTCTTAGACAGTTTGTATCTTCAGTGCTTAGTACATAGAAAATACTTAATAAATGCTTGTTGACTGAATAACTGAAAAGGCGATAAGACAAATGAGTGCCTTAGCAGTTAAGCTCAGAATATAGAATTAGTTCATGGTATTTAGGAATATATCTCAAATGGAAATCTAAAGCATAAAAAAGAAATATTTGTTTTCCCACAGTAATTAAAATATTCTGTAAAAGTAAAAAGAATGTCAGGAAGTCCAATAAGAAATTAGGACAAATCAGCAAAGATTTATGGAGTGTCTGCCATATCCCAAGTCCCATATGAGCATTGCAGGAACAGTGTCTTCAAAGAGCTTTCAAAATAGCTAGGGGTGTGTGTGTGTGTGTGTGTGTGTGTGTGTGTGTGTGTGTGTGTGTGTGTACTTGTCAAGCTAGATATGATATCATAGGGAGTCTATAAAATAGAAAGAATAGCTAATTAGGATGGTGGTCTCCAGTTCATAACATAGGAAGATTTTAGAACTAATCTTGGATGTTTAGTCTCTAGAAGCCAGGTGGGAATGATAGCCGTCTTCACATGGTTGATGGGTTAGCATGTATAAGATGAAAAAAATTATTTTACTTGGTCTCAAAGAGTAGAACTAGGAGCAGAGGATAGTAATCACATAGACACAAACTTAGGTTTGATATAAGGAAAAACTATAAGGAGTTATCCTAGTGTGTAATGTTTAGTACTTCCATCTTTCTGATATTCAGCTGTATTCATGGTCATTTGTTTGAGATTGTCTTTATAAATATCCATCTTTTAAAAAATTGTCCCCATTCTGTCTTATTGTTTATGACTGAGATAATGATCAGTCTTGATATGTTCCTTGTTAGCCTTTTGAAAAGTAATGATTTCCCCTTCATTAGAAGTTTCAAGCAAGGGCTGGATGAATGAACATATTATAGAGGGGACTCTTGATCAGATAAGGATTGGAGTAGATCAGTGATCTCCCAAGTGAAGTGAATGTACCTAAAAGAAGTATACCTTACAGGTCTAACCAATCAGAATAAAGAGTACGTCCAACCTTTGTGGTAGGATGTTCCTTAAACATAATATCATCTCTCCCTTCACCAGGGATAGATACCTAGTCTGTTTGTGTGTGTGTCTGTGTGTGTGTGTGTGTGTGTGTGTGTGTGTGTGTGCGCACGTGTGTAGGGGGAAAGAAGAGTTCTCAAAGGTTATCCTTGTAACTGCTGCTATTCCATCTTAATAGAAAAACTTGATTCACTCACCCCATTTTTGCAGGTAAGGTTGAGTTGACCTTGTTCTTGGCATCTTCTCTATTAGAGGGATTTGATGATGAATACAGAAGTCAGTTAGCTATATTGTTCTTTACTGGCAGCACTACTCCTGTTTGTCTGTCAGGGTTTCCCTTGGTCCCTCTTCTCCTTTTCTTCTCTTCACCCCCCCCCATGTTTGCTTATATATTCCTATCTGGAGAAGAAGATGGCAGCAATGAGAGAATTTGTATTTAAAAATATATAAAAAAGAGAGAAGTAATACCTATAGAAATACCATTTAATTCAGAACAAATGCTTGTTGGAATGGAAGAAAAAGACTCTAGGAGCATATCATGGCTAATGAATGCGTCATTAACCAACAAGGCAGAGTGGGGACATTATTAAAAAGATGGATATTTGTGAAGACAAATCTAAGAAAAATGACTGTGAATGCAGTTGAATATAATAAGAAAGACAGAAATACTAAACATATGCTGAAAAAATGCAATGAAAATGTGTTTGTTCATGATGGGAAAAACATGGTAGTCTCTAGAGTGATGGTATTAATTAGAATTGTCTTTTTAAAGCAAGATAAATAAAAAAAATCCTAAATAGTGAGTGTCTATACAAGAAGAGATAAGTATAGGTACAATTGTGAAAAATACTATTAAAAATGAGCCTAGTTGTGCCTCTCTGTGTGCAACAGAGCTTATATCATTTCCTTAGCTTATCCTTGGTGTTGTTTTTGCTGGTCTTCTAATTTTAACTGTGCAGTAAATAGGTCATTATGATACATAATAATAAAAATTCATGTTAACATTGTACTTTAAAACCTATAAAATACTTACAATGCTACAACCCAGAAAAGTATTATGACTCCAACTAACGGATGGAAAAACTAAGTCTTAGGTGAAATGATTTCCTGATAATCACTTACTGTAAATAATAAGATATTTCTTTACTTCAAGTCCAGAATTATTTTCTATTCCAAAATGTTTTCTTTATTAAGATCAGCTTAATATTTAAATAATCAAAAGGAGGGTACTTCTTTTGGCAACCATGTTTATATCTTCCAGTTCATTTTCTTTTATTTTTGTTTCCTAATTAAAGTTTGACCACATCTGATAGCACTATCTTACACTGACACCTACTGGGCAGGTGGGATAATAATTGATACCTATCAAGAGATTTCTTCAGACATAAAGCAAACACACACACACACACACACACACACACACACACACACACACACACCCCTCTCAACTGAGATCATTACATTTTTATAGCACTATTTCTAAAAAGTTTACTATTCTTTTTTTAATTTTTTTTTTGCAAGGCAATGGGGTTAAGTGGCTTGCCCAAGGCCACACAGCTAGGTAATTATTAAGTGGCTGAGGCCAGATTTGAACCCAGGTACTCCTGACTCCAGGGCTGGTGCTTTATCCACTGCGCCACCTAGCCGCCCCCAAAAGTTTACTATTCTAAAGATTTCTTTTCCACTCTCTCTTATGAAACTCTTAGAATGGAAGTTCCTTGAGGGCAGAGATCATTTCTAGCTAAAATTCTCTTAATGTCTCTAGCAGCTAGTAGATTGCCTTTCAACAAACATTTGAAGATAACGATTTAAGTATTATTTTCATTTAATGTGATGTTATGTACAATTCTTGTCCAGAATTCTCAGAAATGTTGGGCAATCCATGTCAAGAGATGCCATTTGGTTTCTAGTAGTGGCATGAGGGGATGGATCCATGTAGACTTGACAAATCAGATGCACATTCCTCATGCAGCTCTTTGGTATTTGATGGAGATCTTTCCAAATCAGCAGACATACATACATACACACACATATACATGTATACACACAACATATATATATGTGTATATATATATACACACATACATATATATATATATATATACATATATATATATATATATATATACACATGTTGAATCACTATGGTCTTGTCAGGGATTAAAATTCTATGCTTCTTAAAACAGAAGAAATCTGAAAAAGATCCTTAAAGTTTTTAAAGTTCTTAGTAAAAACTGAGGATACAGATGATCTTTCCTCAATTGTCTAAGGATATGATTACTATGTTGAAGAAGGAAAAAGGATTTGGGAAGGGAATATATGTGTCCATAGTGCCTAAGAATAACCTTTAGTTTCTAAAACTCTACATAAATCTGTATACCACTGGCTCATTCTCAAATAGAAATAGATCACAAAATTATATATAAGGAGTATGGGTAACATTAACTTAGAAACTATCTAAGTCTCATTGTATATTTATTTATTTATTTTGTTAAATATTTCTAAATTACATTTTAATATACTTTGAGTAACACTCAGTAGTGTTGAGGATATGCATGTTTTTGAAATCTCTACTCCATTTTAGTCATAAAATATCCCATGAATTGGAAAAATAAGTGTTTATTTTTCAAAGTACTACTACTTCTTATATCATTTAATCTTTTAAAAATTAATTAATTTTCCCAATTTCATGTAAAGATAATTTTCAACATTCATTTTTAATTTAAATATATTTATTTTTTATTCCAAATACATACAAGATAATTTTCAACATTAATTTTTTGGTAAGATTTTGAGTTCCACATTTTTCTCCCTCCTTTCCCTCCTTCTTCTCCTTAACAGTGATCAATCTAATATAGGTTATATTTGTATAACTATTCAACATTCATTTTTGAACAATTTTTCCCCTCACACTTTACCCTCCCCCCCAAAGAGAGCAAGTAATTTTATATAGGTTTTACATGCACAATAACGTTTCACAAATTATCATATTATTCATATTGTGAAAAGAAGAATCAGAACAGAAGGGAAAAAGAAAGAAAAAACAAAACAAATTAAAGATTGAAAATAGTATGTTTTTATCTAAATTTGACTCCATAGTTTTTCTTTGGATGTGGATGGCATTTTCTATCACAAGTCTTTTAGAATTGTCTTTGATCTCTGTGATTGTTGAAAAGAACTAAGCCTATCATAGTTGACCATCACACAACATTGTTGCTAATATGTATAATGTTCTGATTTGGCTCACTTCACTCAGCATCAAGTCATGTAAATATTTCCAGATTTTTCTGAAATCTGCCTGCTCATCAATTTTTACAGATCAATAATATCCCATTATATTCAAATATCACAACTTGTTCAGCTATTCCTCAATTGATGGGCATCTCCTCTATTTCCAATTCTTTGCTACCACTGAAATAAATATTTTTGTCCATGTGGGTCCCCTTTTTCATGATCCCTTTGGGATATAGATCTAGTAATGGTATTGCTGGATCACAGGGTATGCACAGTTTTTTTATCACTTTGGGCATAATTCCAAATTACTCTCAGTTCACAACTCCACCAACCAAGCATTAGCATCTCAGTTTTTCCACTTCCCTCCAACCTTGCTTATTTCCTTTTTTTTCGCATTTTAATCCCTTCAATGGATGTGAGTTGATATCTCAGAGTTGTTTTAATTTGCATTTAACTAATTAATAGGGATTGAGAGCATTTTTCATATGACTTCAGATAGGCTTAATTTCTTCATCTGAAAACTGCCTGTTCATATCCTTTGACCATTTATCAAATCGGAAATCACTTGCATTCATACAAATTTGGCTCAGTTCTCTATAAAAATCAGGCCTTTATCAGAAACACTGACAATAAACATTGTTTTCCAGCTTTCTACTTTCCTTTTAATCTCGGTTGCATTGGCTTTGTTTCTGCAAAAATTTTTCATTTGAATATAATCAAAATTATCCATTTTGCATTTCATAATGTGTTTCTTATTTGATTATAAATTCTTCTTTTCTCCATAGATCTGACAGATAAATGAATGTTTTGCTCTTCTTAACTGGCTTATGTTATCACCTTTTATGTCTAAGTCACACATTCATTTCTTGGTAGATGGTGTGAGATGTTGGTCTATGTCTAGATTGTGACATATTATTTTCCAGTTTTCCAGAAGGTTTTTTTCAAATAGTGAAATTTTATATGAGAAACAGGAGTCTTTGGGCCAATAAAACAGCAGATTATTATAGTTATTTATCACTGTGTCTTATGAACCTCATTTTTTTCTACTCATTCACCACTCTATTTCTTAGCTAGTATCAAACTGTGCTGATGACTGCCAGTTTATGATATAACTCTATATCTGGTATGGCTAGGCCACTTTTGTTCACATTTTAAAATTAATTTTCTTGATATACTTGATCTTTTGTTTTTCCAGATTAATTTTGCTATTTTTTACAAGTTCTATAAATTAATTTTTTGGTATTTTAATTAGTATGGCACTGAATAAATAAATTTAGATGAAATTGTCTTTTTATATATATATATTATCTTGGTCTCCTCATGGGCAATTGATATTTTAACATTTGTTTAGCTCTGACTTTATGTGAAAAGTGTTTAGTAATTGTATTCATCTGATTCCTGGGTTTGTGTTTACAGGTAGACTCCCAAATATTTAATATTATGTATGTTTTCTATTTCTTGCTGCTATACTTCTTTGACAATATGTAGCAATGCTGATAATTTATGTGGATTTATTTTATATCCTGCGACTTTGCTTAAATTGTTGATTGTTTCAAATGGTTTTTTAGTTGATTTTCTGGGATTCTCTAAGTATGCCATCATTTTCATCCACAAAGAGTGAGTTTTGTTTCTTCATTGCTTATTCTAATTCCTTCAATTTCTTTTTCTTCTCTTATTACTAAAGCTATCATTTCCAATACAATATTGAATAATAGTCGTGATAATTGGCATCTTTGTTTCACCTCTGATCCTATTGAGAATGCTTCTAGCTTATTCTATCATATATATCCATGTTTCCATGTAGACTTGACAAATCAGATGCACATTCCTCATGAAGGTCTTTGATATTTGATGGAGATCTTTCCAAATCAGCAGACATACATATACACACATACATATATGCATGTATATACACAAACATATTGCTTGCTGATGGTTTTATATAGATATTACCATTTTAAGGAAAACACCATTTTTCCTATGTTCTCTAGTGTTTTTAATAGTAATGAGTGCTTTTTTGTCCAAAGTTTTTTCAATATCTATTGAGATTGTCATATTATTTATGTAAGTTTTGTTATTGATAGAGTCAATTATGCTGATAGTTTTCCTAATAATTAGCCAACGCTGTATTTCCTGATATAAATCTCATCTGGTATAAATCCATGGTGTATTATCCTAGTGATAGATTGATGTAATCTCTTTGCTAAAGAAATTGGTCTATAATTTTCTTTCTTGATTTTGGCTCTTCTTGATTTAGGTATCAGAATTGTACTTGTGTTATAAAAGGAATTTGGTAGGATTTTTCCTTCATCTAGTTTTTTCAATTTAAATGTTCTTCAAATGTTTAGTAGAAATCCTTGTAAATCCATCTGGACCTGGATACTTTTTTCTTAGGGGGTTCATTGTTGGTTTGTTCAATTCCTTTTTCTGAAAATGTGGCTATTTAAGCATTTTATTTTTGTTAATCTGGGCAATGTATAATTTTGTAAATATATATCCATTTCACTTAGACTGTCAAATTTATTCGCATATATTTGACCAAAATAGCTCTGAAGTGGATTCTTTCTTTCTTTTCTAATCAAATTTACCAAAGGTTTATCTATTTTGTTTTTTTAATAAAACCAATTCTTAGTTTTATTTACTAGTTCAATAGTTTTCTTACTTACAATTTTATTATTCTCTCCTTCAATTTTCAGAATTTTTAATTTTATATTTTATTGTAGACTCTTAATTGTTCTCTTTCTAATTTTCTCCTCTTTGATCTCCTTTCTATATTTTATTCATGTAAGTATATAGAGATATAAAAATTTCCCTAAGAATTACTTTGGATGTATCCCATAGGTTTTGACACATTATTTTATTATTTTCAATCTCTTGGATAATTTTTGTTTGGTTCACTTATTCTTTAGGATTAGGTTATTTAGTTTCCATAATTTTTATTCTATTTTTCCATGTATCTTTAGAATATGTAATTTTTAGTGCCTCATGATCTGAAAAATATGCATTTAATATTTCTGCCTTTATCATGATGTTTTTATTCCCTGATGCATGGTCTATTCTTGTGTAAGCACCATGTACCACACTGAGAAAAAGATATATTCCTTTCTATTTCCATTCAATTTTTTGCAATAAGTCTATCATATCTAACTTTTTTTGAGATTTTGCTACTCTTTTCACTTCTTTCTTGTTTATTTTGTGGTTAAATTCATCTAATTCTGAGAGAGGGAGTTTGAGGTCTCCTGCAGTATGATTTTGCAGTATATTTCTTCCTTTAACTCACTTAATTTCTCTAAGAATTCAGATGCTATAGGGCGGCTAGGTGGCATAGTGGATAGAGCACTGGCCTTGGAGTCAGGAGTACCTGAGTTCAAATCCGGCCTCAGACACTTAATAATTACCTAGCCGTGTGGCCTTGGGCAAGCCACTTAATCCCATTGCCTTGCAAAAACTAAAAAAAAAAAAAAAAGAATTCAGATGCTATATTATTTGATACATATATATTTAACATTGAAATTGCTTCATCTACAGTGACTTTTAGCAAGATCAAATTTTCTTCCTTATCTCTTTTAATTAGGTCTATATTTACTTTTGCTTTGTCTGAGATCAGGATTATCATTCCTTTTTTTTTTTTAACTTCAGCTGAAGCATGATATATTCTGTTCTAGTCTTTTATTTTTATTGTGTGTAATTCTCTGCTTCAAATACAATTCTTGTAAACAAAATATTGTAGGATTCTGTTTTTAATCCACTCTGTTATTCACTTCCATTTTATGGAAGAGTTCATACCATTCACACTCACAACTGAGATGAGTAATTCTATATTTCCCTCCTATTTAACCCCCATTTAAGGTAGCACAGTGGATAGAACACCAGCCCTGGATTCAGGAGGACCTGAGTTCAATGTGAGCTCACACACACTAGACACTTACTAGTTATGTGTCCTTAGACAAGTCACTTAACTCTGCCTTGAATTCAGGTCCCTCTCCAGTCATACTGATCCATATCTGACTACTAGAGTCAGATGCCTTCAAAGGAGTGACTTAGCACAGCATTTCCCCTCACTCAAATCCAATTCATTTAACATTTGCTTGTCATGGCATCACCTCCCTGATGTTTTGGTCTTCTTCAAAAATGAAAGACAAGCATCATTATCATTTTCCCTCATTTTATTCTTTTCTCTTGCCTTTCACCCTACTTCTCTTCACCAGTGTTTTGCTTTTGACCACCATCTTCTTCAATCTGCCCTCTCTTTTATCAGATTCCTCTTTTGCTTTCCCCTCCTATTACTATAACGAGTAAGATAAATATCTAAGTCCAATTGGGAATGTATATTATTCAGTTTTTGAACATTATCTGTTGAGATTAAGATTCCATCAGTTCTCACACCCTCCCTTCTTTTTCTCTACTGTAATAGATCTTTTGTGTTTCTACATATGATGTGATTTATTCTCTTCTTTCTCTCAGTACAGTCTTTTAAGTCTTGATTGTTTTATTTAATATCATTACATCAAGATCAACTTATACCCATATCCTCTTTTATGTATACTCCTTCTGTCATAATAGAAATACAATTCTCAAGAGTAACAAGTATTGTCTTCCTGCTTAGGATGTAAATAGTTTAGTCTTATTGATTTTTCTTTCCTGTTTAACTTTTTATACATCTCTTGAGTCTTGTATTTGAAGGTCAAATTTTTTTATTTCAGTTCTGGTCTTTTCATCAAGTAACTTCATAAATCTACGCTGTTGAAAATTCATCTCTTTCCCTAAAAGAATATGCTGAATTTTACAGGGTAGTTGATTCTTGCTTGTAATCCAAACTCCTTTGCTTTCTTGAATATCATATTCCAAGTTCCCCCATCCTTTAATGAAGCCACCAAGTCCTGTGAAATCCTGATTGTTACTTCTTGGTGTTTGAATTGTTCTTTGATTATTTTCTCCTTGAACTAATAATTCTGGGATTTGGTTACAATATTCCTTGGGGTTTTCATTTGGGGATCTCTTTCAAGAGGTGTTTGGCAGATTCTTTGAAAGACTATCTTACCCTTTCATTCTAGGATATTAGGGCAGTTTTCCTTGATAATTTCCTGAAAGATATTGTCCAGGTTCTTTTTTTGATCATGGCTTTTAAATAGTCCTGGTTCTTGGTTCTTTTTTCTAAGAGGTACTTTATATTTTCTTCTATTGTTCTATTGTTTTGATGTTGTTTGATGGATTCTTTCTATCTTATAGATTCATAAATTTCTACCAGCCCTATTCTGATTTTTAAGAATTTATTTTCTTCCCTTAACTTTAGTATCTCCATTTGACCTATTCTATTTATTAAAATATTGCTTTCTTCAGTCAATTTCTGTGCTTTCTTTTCCAAGCTGTTGCCTCTTTTTAAAATTAGTTTTCATGAATAATTCCATTTCTTTTCCCAATTTTTCTTTTGTCTCCCTTAACTTCTATATTTAAACTCCTTTTTGTAGGTTTTTGCAAGGCAAATAGAGTTAAGTGACTTGCCCAAGGTCACACAGCTAGGTAATTATTAAGTGTCTGAGGTCAGATTTAAACCCAGGTACTCCTAACTCCAGGGCCGGTGCTCTATCCACTGCGCCACCTAGCTGCCCCTAAAACTTTTTTGAGCTCTTCCAAGAGGAAGAGCTACCCCTTTGTAGCTTCACATGTAGGCATTTTGTCACTGCTTTCCTCTTCTGAGATGGCATTTTGATCTTCCCTATTGCTAAAAGAGTTTTCTAGGGTTCAGACTCTTTTTGGTTTTTTTGCTCATTTTAAAAGTTGAACTCTGCTTCTGGGGCACAGGGCCACAGTCCCAAGATTTTTGTGCTAGGGGCCAGGGGTCTGGTCACTAGCTTTTAGGGTAACCCAACCCAGTCCTGCCTGTTGCACTGTCATTCTGGGGCTTGCTGTACTTCTGTACTAGGGCTGCATTACTGGCTTACTGTACTTCTAGTCTGCCTAGCTGGGATCCAGGGGTTTTGACTACTGATCTGCAGCTAAGAAACTCCTGCTGGCTTCCCTACTCCCCACCTGTGCTGAGCTGTCCTCCCCCTTTACTCAAGTGAGATAGACCTTTTCTGAAGTCTCTCCAAGATATTTTGAGCTGAAAAATTGTTTTACTTCATCTTCTTGTGGATTCTTTCACACAAGATATTGTTTAGAGGTTTCATTTTAAGTTATTTCAGAGGGAGAGTGGAAAAAGGTTATGATTTTCCTAGTTTCTCTTCAGCATCTCTCACCCCTCATATTCAATCTATTGATTAGTGAATGCTTCTTGCATATATATATATATATATATATATATATATATATATGTATATATATCTGCAAAAGTAACCCCATCCCATTGTCTGATAGAGGGAGCAATCAGCTGGCTTCTATCAACTGACTAACAAATAAGTCTGTCTCTCCTAGCCTCAAAATAACCTTACTTTATTTATCCATCCATCCTTGCAGGCTATAGTATTATGTCTACAATGTTATCTTCAGGTCCTTTCTTCTCACTTTCCTAACTTTTTTCAGTCTGTCTTTCAACCATATCATTTGATTGAAACTTGGATCTTCAAAGTTATGAATGGTCATTTTATTGCCACATCTAATACCCCCTTTTCACCTGAAATTTCAATGTTAACAGTTGTTGTTGTTCAGCATTGCTCTCCAATTGATGTGTTTGAATTGGACATTTAGAATTTTTGCTTTGTTATTAGACATGGGTTCCTCTGTTACAGTCAGCTGATTATCAGAATAAAGTAAAATAGCTGTAAGATTGTGATCCCTTAAAAACTCTCTTTGATAAAAATTGTTGGGAAAATTGGAAGTTAGTATGGAAGAAACTTAGGTTAGACCAACACCTCATACCTTATACTAAGATAAGATCAAAATGGATACAGGATTTAGACATAAAAACAATATTATAAGCAAACTAGAAGATCAAGGAGTACTTTGCCTGTCAGATCTATGGAAAGGGAAGCAGTTTATGACCAAGGAAGAGATGGAGAAGATCATTAAAAACAAACTAGATGATTTTGATTACATTAAATTAAAAAGCTTTTGCACAGTCAAAACCCCTGTAACCAAGATCAAAAGAAATGTAGTAAATGGGGAAACACTTTTTACAACTACTATTTCTGACAAAGTGCTCATTTCTAAAATATACAGAGAACTGAGTCAAATTAAAAAAACAAGTCATTCCCCAATTGACAAATTGTCAAAGGATATGCAAAGGCAATTTACAGATGAGGAAATAAAAATGATCCATAGTCATATGAAAAATTGCTCTAAATAGGGGGGCTAGGTGGCGTAGTAGATAAAGCACCGACCCTGGAATGAGGAGTACCTGGGTTCAAATCTGGTCTCAGACACTTAATAATTACCTAGCTGTGTGGCCGTGGGCAAGCCACTTAACCCCGTTTGCCTTGCAAAAAATAAAATTGCTCTAAATCATTACTAATTAGAGAAATGCAAATTAAAACATCTCTGCAGTACCACCACACACCTCTCATACTGGCCAATATGACCAGAAAGGACAATGATCAATGTTGGAAGGGATGTGGGAAATCTTGGACAGTATTACATTGTTGGTGGAGCTTTGAACTCATCCAACCTTTCTGGAAAGCAGTCTGGAACTACATGCAAAGGGCAACAAAAATGTACATACCCTTTTAATCCAGCAAGATGGGAATTCATGGAAGCCTGGAAAGATTTGCATGAACTGATACTGAGCAAGATGAGCAGAACCAGAAGAACATTTTACACCCTAACAGCAACATGGGGGTGATGATCAACTTTAATGAACTTGCTCATTCCATCAGTGCAACAATCAGGGATAATTTTGGGCTGTCTGTGATGGAGAATACCATCTGTAACCAGAGAAATAATTATAGAATTTGAACAAAGACCTAAGACTATTACCTTTAATTTAGAAAAAAACTGTTATCTTATTATGTAATTTTGCTGTCTCTTATACTTTATTTTTTTTCCTTAAGGATATGGTTTCTCTTTGATCACATTCAGCTTAGATCAATGTATACCATGGAAACAATATAAAGACTAACAGACTGCCTTCTGTGGGGGGGGGGAGGGAAATGGGGGAAAATTGTAAAACTCAAAATAAATAAAATCTTTCTAAAAAAAGATTGTGGGGCGGCTAGGTGGTGCAGTGGATAGGGCACTGGCCTTGGAGTCAGGAGTACCTGAGTTCAAATCCAACCTCAGACACTTGATAATTACCTAGCCATGTGGCCTTGGGCAAGCCACTTAACCCCATTGCCTTGAAAAATCTAAAAAAAAAAAAGACTGTGATCCCTATGAGTATTCCCTCATTCACCTGGGATAATCAGGGGGTGGGTGGGGAACATCAGGAGCACCACTGAGGTCCTGGACCCAGGTTTCTACAGCAATTGAAGGAAACCCTAGAACTCTCACTGCTGTGGCTTCCTGTCTGAGCATCATCCTATTGAGTGAAAAACATTAGCTCTCTTCCTGGTATGTGGCAGAAAAACTCCCTAGCCCTGACAAAGATGATGCCAACCTATACATTCCTAGTGATTCATGTAAGAAGCAATGATAGCACTAATAGCAATCCTGAAAACATTATTAATCCTCAAGTTGCTCCTCCAGTGAGGACCAAAAGATTCCTTGGAATCATAAAGGAAGGCCAGTACCATGAACCTCAAAACATTAGGAATTATAACATTACCTCTTCCTCTGGTCTCTCCAAAATTATCCAGGAGAGCAATCATTGTAAACCAAGTTCCCCATCTTTCTTGCCATCACCAATTCTAACTACCAACTAACTTCCTCCAAAGGGAAGACAAACCAGTTTAACTGAACTACATTGTCATCAAGCCTTGACCATACTCATATTCCAGTGTAGATGGCATAGGACCCTCTACTCAAGAATAGCAGTCCCCCTTCAGGCCAATGGGGCTACTTCCAAACTGTCTCTGTAGCCATTATCCAGGAGAACAGGTTTTGTTAAGAAATAGAACTGACTCTGCAGGTACTGCTACCCTGGCTTCTCAATAGCTCAACTACTGAAAACTGAAAGTTGTTGCCCCCAAAGATACTGGTACTCTCAAATGTCTAAAAGTTAAAAAAGATATGACTTTATCAATAAAAATGACACTGAACTATGTCCAAAAGGCTATAAAACTGTACATACCCTTTGACCCAGCAATACCACTACTAGGTCTGTATCTCAAAGAGATCCAAGAAAAAAAGAAGGATCTATATGTATAGAAATATTCATAGCCACTCTTTTTGTGGTGGCAAAGAATTGGAAATTAAGGGAGTGCCCAACAATTGAGTAATGGCTGAACAGGTTGTGGTATGTGATTGTGATGGAATAGCATTGTGCTTTAAGAAAAATTGAACACACTATTTTGAGAAAAATCTGGGAAAATATATTAACTGATACAAAGTTAAATGAGCAGAACCAGGAGAATAATGTACACAGTAACAATATTGCAATGGTGATCAACTTTGAAAGACTTAGATATTCTGATCAATACAATTATCCAAGACAATTCCAAAGTCCTTAGGACAAAAAATGCAGTTTACCTCCTGGAAGAAGTAAGTCTGAGTGCAAATTGAAATAACATTTTTCACTTTCAAAAAAGATGATACTAAAAAAGATGCATTACCATTTGCCTTGCTCTAATTTGTAGGTTTCCTCCAATTATACAAATTGTACCCATTCATGCATGTCTATCCTGTGTAACTCTTGGACATTTTTGACTATAAATTTCCCATGAGTCCATTAAATATACTAACTTTCCTCTTTACAATATCTAATATTTTAAAGCTACTAGTAGAGTACTTAGTCTATCTACCTACTATTCTTTGACCTTTTTATATGACCAATTCATCTTCTTTTTCTAATATACATTTCCCTGTTGACATTCTTTACTTCCATTCTTCTTTGATTATTTGGTATGCATTGCTTTTTAAAAATCAATTTAGTTATTTTTAAATGTTATACATTACCACCTACTCTGTGATACTCATTTTCAAACCTCATAGCCATACCAAAACACTAGTAGAATTTTGAAATTAAAAGATGGTTGACTTTCTGAGAGATGTTTGGGTTTAGGAAAGAGGAACTTTGCAATTTCTGCATGTCCACTCTCCTCCTGTTTAATTCTGGGCCAACTCATTGTCCTAATGAACTAACTCTAACTCTCTGCCTTTCTCTTTCTCTGCCCACTGCCCACCACCACATACACACACACACATGTATGTTACACATAAATACATATATTATACATATATCTATGTTACATATAAATACATGTATACACAAATACACATAAAGACAAATTCTTTAGATTGTTTATAGAACTGTATATCATAATTCAGAAAACAAAGTTTTTTCACATATGAATAATGTCAAAATTTTTGAGGGGTTACAGATACATTTCTGTATGAAGGTTCTTCCATGTCTTGGTCTTGATGCAATCAGAACAATCTGCAAAAAGAACATCTGCATAATTTCAAAAATCCTCAATTTTGACTAAGTGCTGGATTATTTCCACAGGGTAGAAAAAGAATACTGATCCCAGTATATTTTTTTCTTTCTGTCTTGTCTGATGTATGTGAACAGGAGACTGCTGAACAAGTTTATTTTTGTTATTATATCTTTCAAGGAATCACATGTGTGGTTAGCTATATAAATGGAAAAGACTTTGTTAGAACAGTGTTTTAAGGTGATATTTTGCTCTGCTAAATCAATATGCTTTTTTAAAAAATCAGCAAAACATAGAGTAGAATTAGAGTCTTAGTTTAGTGGCTCTATTTTCTTTGATGGTGAGAACAGTTTGTCATAAAAAATATTTTCCATATCTCTTCTGTTTGTTGCCTTCTTTCCATTTTCATTTTCAATGATTTGTTTACTAGCAGCTACAAAAACAGATGAGAATCATTGCTAAATATTGTACTGATGAATTTCCTGAACTTTTATTTGTTTTATTATTTGTATGATTTTAGTCAGAAAAACTATTGGAATAAGAGTTCTACAAATGTATATTTCTTTAGGGGGCAGCTAGGGTGGTAGTGGATAGAGTACCAGGCTTGGAGTTGAGAAAATCTGATATCAAATCTGTCTTCAGTCATGTACTTACTATGTAATTCTGGGCAAGTCATATTTAAGCCTGTTGGTCAGTTTCCTTATCTGCAAAATGAGCTGGAGAAAATGGGATTCTAGTATCTTTGCCAAGAAAATCCCAAATGGCAGGGTCGGTCACAAAGAACTATATACTACTGAAACAAATGAGAACAACAACCTTTCTTTAGCTATTTCTTTGTATTCTCTTGAGATTTCTTACTGATAAGTGGCCTAAAATTTCTGAACTTATCTAGTTTCTACTCAGTTCCATTGTTTAACATAAGCTCTGTTAGCAAATTAATAACTCATTTAAAGGGTCTCCTCTTCCATCCTTGACTTGGATAGATAGGAATAGGACCACTCCTAGAGAATGTGGGACCCCTGAAAATATTTTTATATGTTGTCTATCATGACACATTTTAAAAGTATAAAACAAAATGGGCATGTGACATATAATTGCTGATGATGATTTAGAATAAGTAGCTTGCAACATTCACCTTTTCATAAAACATATTGTGATTGAAAATTCTGAACCAAAGAGAGCTGAAACAAATTTGTATTACTATTGTTGTTTACTTGACCATTTGTGTTACAGTTCCATTTGTGGTCCAGTTCCTTCTCATCAGTTGCCAGCTGCCTTTGTCCCCATTGCATCTGGTTCTTCCCTCCTCCAATTCATTTTCTATACAGCTGCTAAACTGATTTTCATAAGAAGCTTCAGTGGCTCTCCATGACCTTTTGGATCAAATATAAAATCCTCTATTTGACATTAAAGACCTTTCCTCTGGTTCAAGCTTACCTTTCTAGGCTAGCATTCTAGGCCAAAGTCAGTTATCTTGACTTTTGTCTTGTCACTAGATTCCAATAACTCTAGAGGAAAGAGTGAAGTGGATGACTTTTCACAGCTCTGCCTCACTTAAATCCATTGTCATCACCTTTCTTGTTGTTATGGGTCTTCTTTCAGAAGGAAGGACAATTTCTGGAGAGCAATTTTGAACTACACTCAAAGAGCAACAAAAATGTGCATGCCCCTTGATTCAGCAATAGCACTACTGGGTCTATAGACTGAAGAAATCATGAAAAAGGGTAAAAGGCCCACATTTACAAAAATATTCATAGCAACTCTGTTTGTAGTGGCAAAGAATTGGAAATTGAAGGGATGTCCATAAATTGGGGAATGGCTTAGCAAACTGTGGTATATGTATGTCATGGAACACTATTGTTCTATTAGAAACCAGGAAGAATGGTAATTCAGGGTAGTCTAGAGGGATTTGCATGAACTGATTCTCAGTGAGATGAGCAGAACCAGAAAAACCTATACACCCAAACAGCAACATGGGAGCAATGATCAACCCTGATGGACTCATTCATTCCATCAGTGCAACAATCAAGGACAATTTGGGGCTCTCTGCAATGGAGAATACCATCTGTATCCAGAAAAAGAACTGTGGAGTTTGAACAAAGACCAAGGACTATTAACTTTAATTTAGAAAAAAACTGATATCTTATTGTCTGATCTTGCTATCTCTTATACTTTATGTTTCTTCCTTAAGGATATGATTTCTCTCTCATCACATTCAATTTGGATCAATATATACCATGGAAACAATGTAAAGACTGGCAAATTGCCTTCTGTGGGGGGGGTGGGGGGAAGCAAGTAAGATTAGAGGAAAATTGCAAAACTCAAAATAATAAAAATCTTTAAGAGAGAAAAAAAAAGGAAGGACAAGCACCCAAAACAGCAACAATGACTTTCATGTAGTAACTAACTGCCCCAGTCAAACTTGCTGGTCTCTACACATAGTATTTCATCTCCTTTATCTGTGTCCTTCCTCATACAAGTTTTCTCCCTTCTTAAAAGCACCTCTTGAATTTTTAGCACCCCTCAACCATCAATCAGGTCAGCTACCATCTACTTCAAGAGTCCTTTCCTGATTCTCTCCATTGTTAGCCCCCCTCCAAATCACTGTGCAGTTATTTTGTATATTGCTTATTTACTCATCTGTAAACATCTTGACAGCCTTCTAATAAAATGTAAGCCTCTTAAGGACAAAACTATATCATTTTTGTATTACTATCTCTTGCATCCAACAAGATACTTGAAACATAACAGGTTCTTTCTAATGCATACTTACTAATTTGACACTGACTCTAAAGTGATAAAAATCATTGTGCCAGGCCTCATGGAGCTTGTAAGTTATATGTACATCAATAAGAAGAATGCTTTCCCTAGTGTTATGACAAATGAAAGGCAGAGATAATAAAGAGCTCAAGAAAAATTTAAGTGGCAGAAAACTTGTAGCAAGTAGCAGCAGGGAAGGGATAGCAATAAAGGTGAATCTTGAAGGAAAAGGCTTTAAGGGTGAAGAGGAAGCATCTTCCAGGCTAGGAGGGCAGGGCTACACAAATATACAGAAGGAGAAAATAGCATATAAAATTTGGAAAATAGATCCTAGTTCTGCCTGTCTGGAATATAATTGTATAAAACTAGATAACCAAATAAAATGTAATAATAGGAATATAAAATTTCAAAAAAAAGAATGGAATGAAACCACACTAAAGAAACCATAGATTTAAAAAAGTGTTTCCAAATTCAGATTTTATTTTCAGTTTCAGATATGTCTTATCAAGGTGAACAAATGGTGAAGATGCCAGATTTGGAATTAGGAAGACCTAAATAGAAAAACCAAGAAACCATATAAAAAACAGTATGACAATAAAATCAGGGTTGGCCTTGGAGCTAAGAAGACCTGTTTTCATGTCTACCTCTGACACATAGCCTGTAGTCTTAGAAAAGAGAAAAATCTCTTAGTGCTCTTGGTAACTCTTCAAGTCCATAAATGGCAGAGAAAATGCAGACCTATATTACTAGAGGCAATGTCCCCTCATCAAGATCCCTATGCAGTGATCTCACTGACTCAGTCACTTTTCCAGAAATGATTACTCTGATTAATATAAAACGTTCACTGACATGGTATATTATTGATGCCTCGTGTATCTTTCAAATCAAAAAAATTCACATGCTTGGTTAACTATATAAGTCATATTAACTAAGTAATCAATCACTAATGAAATTATTGATGTCCTACGTGTTTGTCACCATATGTACAGTCTTTAAAATAATTTGTTAATATTTATTTATTTATTTATTGTGAATTTTACAATTTTTTCCCCTAATCTCACTTTCACCCTCCACAGAAGACAGTCTGTTAATCTTTAGACTGTTTCCATGGTATATATACATTGATCTCAGTTGAATGTGATGAGAAAGAAACCATATCCTTAAGGAGAAAAAATAAAGTATAAGAGATAGCAAAATTACATAATAAGATAATGGTTTTTTTTTTTATAAATTAAAGGTAATAGTCTTTGGTCTTTGTTCAAATTCCGCAGTTCTTTCTCTGGATACAGATGGTATTCTCCATCGCAGATATCCCGAAATTGTGCCTGATTGTTGCACTGATGGAATGAGAAAGTCCATTAAGGTTGATCATCACCTCCATGTTGTTGTTAGGGTGTACAGTGTTCTTCTGGTTCTGCCCATCTCACTCAGCATCAGTTCATGCAAATCCTTCCAGGCTTCCCTGAATTCCTATTCTTCCTGGTTTCTAATGGAATAATAGTGTTCTATGACATACATATACCACAGTTTGTTCAGCCATTCCCAAATTGATGGACATTCACTCAATTTCCAATTCTTTGCTGCCACAAACAGGGCTGCTATGAATATTTTTGTACAAGTGATGTTTTTACCCTTTTTCACAATCTCTTCAGGGTATAGACCCAGTAGTGGTTTTGCTGCATCGAAGGGTATGCACATTTTTGTTGCCCTTTGGGTATAATTCCAAATTACTCTCTAGAAAGGTTGGATGAGTTCATAGCTCCACCAACAGTGTATTATTGTCCCAGATTTCCCACATCCCTTCCAACATTGATTATTTTCTTTTCTGGTCATATTGGTCAGTCTGAGAGGTGTGAGGTGGTACCTCAGAGATGCTTTAATTTGCATTTCTCTAATAAGTAGTGATTTAGAGCAGTTTTTTATATGACTGTGGATTGCTTTGATTTCCTCAATTGCCTTTGCATATCCTTTGACCATTTGTCAGTTGGGGAATGGCTTGTTGTTTGTTTTTTTTTAGTTTGACTCAGCTCTCTGTATATTTTAGAAATGAGTCCTTTGTCAGAAATACTAGTTGTAAAAATTGTTTCCCAATTTACTACATTTCTTTTGATCTTGGTTATAGGGGTTTTGTCTGTGCAAAAGTTTTTTAATTTATTGTAATCAAAATTATCTAGTTTGTTTTTAATGATGTTCTCCATCTCTTCCTTGGTCATAAACTGTTTCCCTTTCCATAGATCTGACAGGTAAACTATTCTTTGATCTCCCAGTTTGTTTAAGTTATTTTTTAATGCCTAAATCCTGTATCCATTTTGATATTATCTTGGTATAGGGTGTGAGGTATTGGTTTAATTCAAGTTTCTTCCATACTAACTTTCAATTTTCCCCAACAGTTTTTATTGAAGAGAGAGTTTTTATCCCTATAGCTGGACTCTTTGGGTTTATCAAACCGCAGATTACTATAATCATTTCCTGCTATTGCACCTAGTCTATTCCATTGATCCACCACCCTCTCTCTTAGCCAATACCAGACAGTTTTAATGACTGATGCTTTATAATGTAATTTTAGATCTGTTAGGGCTAAGCCATATTCTTTTGCACTTTTTTTCATTAAATCCCCGGAAATTCTCAAGTTTTTATTTCTCCATATGAATTTCCTTACAAATTTTTTCTAACTCTTTAAAGTAATTTTTTAGGAATTTTGATTGGTAGGGAAATAAATAAGTAGTTTAATTTTGGTAGAATTGTCATCTTTATTTTATTGGCTCAGTCTATCCATGAGCAGTTGATATTTGCCCAGTTATTTAAATCTGATTTTATTTGTGTGAGAAGTGTTTTGTATTTGTTTTCATAGAGCTTCTGAGTCTTCCTTGGCAGGTAGACTCCCAAGCATTTTATATTGTCTGAAGTTACTTTGAATGGAATTTCTCTTTCTAGCTCTTGCTAGAAAGGATTTATGGTTTCAGATAGACACTGCTTATCATTCAAAGAAACAATCCATTTATTTCTACACTCTCTAATATTTTTAATAAGAATGGATGCTGTATTTTGTCAAAGGTCTTTTCACCATCTATTGATATAATAATATGATTTCTGATAGGTTTGTTATTGATATAATTAATTATACTAACAGTTTTCCCAATATTGAACCTACCCTGCATTCCTGGGATATGCTTGGTCATAGTGTATTATCCTAGTGATAACTTGCTGTAATAACTTTGCTAAGATTTTATTTAAGATTTTTGCATATATATTCATTAGGGAGATAGTTCTATACTTTTCTTTCTCGTTTTGACTTCCTGGTTTAGGCATCAGCACTGTATTGGTGTCATAGAGTTAGGCAGAGTTTTGTCTACATCTATCTTGTCAAAGAGTTTATATAGAATCAGAACCAATTGTTCCTTAAATGTTTGCTAGAATTCACTTGTGAATCCATCTCTCCCTGGAGATTTTTTCTTAAGGAGTTCAATAATGACTTGTTGAATTTCTTTTTTCTGAAATAGGGTTATTTAGATATTTAATTTCCTCTTCATTTAAGCTGGGCAACTTATATTTTTGTAAGTACTGATCCATTTCACTTAGATTATCAAATTTATTGGCATTCAATTGGGCAAAATAATTCTGAATTATTACTTTAATTTCCTCCCCATTGGTGGTGAATTCAATTTTTTCATATTTGATACTAGCAATTTGGTTTTCTACTTTCTTTTTTTAAAATCAAATTAACCAGAGGATTATCAATTTTATTGTTTTTTTTTCATAAAACCAGCTCTTGGTTTTATTTATTAGTCCAATAGTTTTCTTGCTTTCAATTTTATCAACTTCTATTTTAATTTTTAGAATTTCTAATTTGGTATCTAATTAGGGTTTTTAATTAGTTTTCCCCTCATTTTTAATTGCATGCTTAGTTCATTGATTCCCTCTTTCTCCAATTTATTCATGTAATCATTTAAAGATATAATATATCCCCTGACAACTGCCTTGGCTGTATCCCATAAGTTTTGGTATGTTGTCTTGTTATTTTGTTACTTCTCTTCTCCTGCTGGGCTGTATTCCTCATGCTCCCTTTCTGGCCAATGATCTAGGACAATCAATTGTCTCAATTTAGATTTATATTCAGATGTTCCTGTATCCCTTGCAATACAAATAAGGTAACACATGGGTAGGTTGTGCAGATCATTCATTATTATATTGCTTTATTCTGCCTGTGATGAGGAACAGTCCTCCAAAGAGGGGAGTGGGACCTAAGGCACTTGAGTAGAAAACTAGTTTGACTAAGTCTAAGGGCAGATCAGATAGAAATGTCCTTTACTAGAGCCAAGCTCCCAACTGCTGAGTTTGACCTCTGTCATCATGAAACTCATATGGTGATGAGAAAAGATGAGAAAAGAACTGAGAGAAAACTGACAGTCCAAGTGGAGATACAAATAAGAGAGATTTCTTCTTAAATTTAAGGAAAGAACAAAGCCCCATCTTCAGGTTGCTACAAACTTAGGGGATTTATATCCTGGCTGAAATGCTTTCAATGGTGGGATCATCAGTGGTATCCAAACCAGATATTCATGAGAAGTGAGAAATGGGACATAAATCCCTGCAATCACCTGTAATAGCTATGTAGCTCATAAGTAGCCTTATTCCTGCTCATTTGAGATCAAGAACTGCATGTGAGAAGCACACCCCAAAATAACTTTCAATAATATTTGTGAATGACTTGCTTTCGTTTTCTGATGTGGTTATAGACTTACCACAAATAGTACTCATTTCGAAACCATTTGCTGCTAAAGACTGATGAGAAAGGACAAAAGAGTTAATTCACCACTCCTTCACCTAAAACTCCAATCCAGATGTCAGATGTGTTCTGATTGTTGAACAAGATTTTGCAACTGATTGGTGGTGAGAGATATGGGTTTGAAAAGAAGGGAGCTGGGGTAGCTAGGTATCACAGCCCATATAACACTAGCTCTGAAGTCAGGAGCCAGTGACAGTTGCTAGCTGTGCTACCCTGGGCAAGTATTTTTAGCTAGCTGCTAAAATAAATTTCCATAAGCACAAGTCTGATCATGTTACTTTCCTACTGAAGAATCTTTAGTGGCTTTCTATTTCCTAAGTTATAAGTAACATTAGTCCCATAAACTCTACCATTTCAAACAAACTGGTCTGCTCCATGTTCCAAATGTGTGTATATATATATATATATATATATATATATATATATATATATATATACACATATATATATGTATATATATATTTATGTTTATGTTTTATATATATATATATATATGTGTGTGTGTGTGTGTGTGTGTGTGTGTGTGTGTGTGTGTGTTTACACTCAAAAACCCTGACCTCAGAGTTCATTAACCTCTTCAATTTCCATGACTTATGGATTTATTCAACCTCAATCTCATATAGGGATTGCCATTTATTTGATCTCACCATTCCCCACAAATCTTCTCCCTTTAAGATAACAGTTTTGAAATAACAAAATGAAATTGTGAAGAATAATAACTCTTTTGGTGGAAGAAGGAAAAAAAGATTATTTTTCCTCTCTCCTTCAGTCTATTTAACCACATTTTCCTTATTTGTGTCTCTCTTCCTTTCCTCTTCCTTAACTTCCATAACTGGAACGAAGCACATTGCAAAATTGTATTTCCCAAATACAGGTTGGAAATCAAGCCAATTTTACGGTTCCTTCAGATCCTTAAAGTATATTGCTTTTTATTTTGATATATTTTTGATTGTTGTTATTGTGTGTTAATGGTCTTTTTAATAAAGGCATCCACCTGTGACAAAAAGCATTTGTGCACATGTGCTTGCATGCATGCAATATACTTGGTGGGTGAAGGGAAGGTAGAGGAATGGGATTATTAGGTGTTTAAATTTGTTTAGAATTTTCTGCCAGGCTCATTGTAGTTTGTTATCACTCCTTGGTATCAGACTTTTGAAGCATATGCTTCTTTAGGTTGACTCTCCTCTTTGAAGAGTTTAAGGTCAGGCTTAATGTTTGTTCAGATGCCATGCTTTGGAGATCCATTTACTATAAATGGGAGATTAATGATAAATGTCTTGTTCTTTTTATATGATGTGGTTACTTTTAAAGAAATTCTTTATCTGATATAGTGATGGATTTGCACTTTTGCAGTTTCCCTCCTGATACCATATTGAAGGTCATTCTAATACTAATACTTGGTTTTAATACTTGGTTCAGGTTCCATGTTGCACCTACCAGACATGGATAATTAACAAAAAGAGATTTACTTTCCACTAACACACCAAGGCTATGTGAAGAAAGAAGAAGATGAAGAAAAAGAAGAAGAAGAAGAAGAAGAAGAAGAAGAAGAAGAAGAAGAAGAAGAAGAAGAAAAAGAAGAAATGATGATATAGCAGTCTAGCTTTTTTGGGACACAGTCTTCCTCTCCTTTTAAAAATGAATCTTGTCAAGGGTACAATGTGATGAAGGGTGTGGTGACTTCAGAAATCCACCTTGTCAGAAGGTCCCTTTAGATAGCCAGAGAGCTATGCCAAAGAAGCTAGTATTAATCAAATCCCAGGATTAGTTTTGTCTTCTTTAAATGGAAGTCTTCTGTCAGAGGGGCAAAGATGGCAGAGCCGTAGCTTACCCCATGTGGAAATATTAGTTCTGTAAATTAAGACATAAAATTTTCAAGATAACTGGCAAGAGTTTGGAGGTGTGGTCTGTGCCCATGGGACGAAGAAACTCTAAATGGGCACAGACCACACCTCCAAACTCTTGCCAGTTATCTTGAAAATAGTGTAACATATATAACCTATTCCAAGGAACTTTGCTAAATAAGGGTGGAAAACTTAAGCTGTATGTGTCTAATATTAATTTTTGTGTGTTGTTTTACTTTATATATATATATATATATATATATATATACGCTTTACTACTATATGAATATTTAATATTTTTAATTTTTTCCTTTATTTTTCTAATTTATGTAAAGATAATTTTCAACATTAGTTTTTGTAAAATTGTGACCATCGCTTCCTTCAATCTGCCCTCTGTTCTATTAGCCCCTCCTTCTGCTTTCTCTATCCTTTCCTAACCTACTTTCCTGTAGGGTAAGATAGATTTCAAAAACTCATTTACGAGTGTATGTTATTCACTCTTTGAGTCAAATTCATAGAGAGTAAGATTCAGTCAATGCTCACACCCTCCATTCTTTCCCTCTACTATATAATAGTTCCTTTGTGCTTCTTCATGTGTTGTGATTTACCTTCTTCTACCTCTCTGCTTCTCTCAGTACAATAATTTTTAGTCTTAATTGTTTTTTAATATCATCACAACATGATCAACTTATACCACACTCTCTGCTAAGTATACTCTATCCAATTGTCCTAATAGAAATACTCAATAGAAATTCTCAAGAATTATGAGAATTATCTTCCCATGTAGGGATGTAAACAGTTTAGTCTTATTGACTAATATTTTTTCCATTTACCTTTTTATGCATCTGTTGAATCTTTTATTTTATGATCAAATTTTCTGTTCAACTCTAGTCTCTTTATTAGAAAAGTTTGAAAGTTCTCTACATCATTCAATATCTATCTTTTCTCCTGAAAGAATATGCTGAATTTTGTAGTTGATTCTGATCCATTAATATTGAAGTTGCTAAGTCTTGCCTAATCCTGACTGTGGCTGAAACTTGGTCACAATATTCCTTAGAGTTTTCATTTGAGGTTCTCTTTCAGATGATGACTGGTAGATTGTTTCAAGTTCTGTTTTATTTTCGTTCTAGAGTATCGGGGCAATTTTGCTTGATAATTTCCTGAAAGATATTGTCCAGGCTCTTTTTTTGATCTTGGCTTTCAAGTAGTCCAATGATTTTTAAATGATTTCTCCTACATGACTAAAGGTAAAGCAATGAATTTAATGAGTACACATTTTTAACCTATACCAAGTAACTTGCTTTCTTAATGAGAGGGATTTGGTGGGAGGAAGGGAGAAAATTTGGAACTCAAGGTTTTGGAAGTGAATGGTGAAACTTATCTTTGCTTGTAACTGGGAGAAAAATTAAATCAAATTAAATTTAATACTACACTTGATCTTAGCCAAAAGGCGGAGAAGAGATAAATTAAATTTAAATTAAATGAACTTTCCTGGATCTATTTTTCCAGGCTTGTCATTTTTTTCCTAAAAGGTACTTTTTGATAGTCTTGATGTCTTATAGATTCATTAGTTTCCACTTGCTCAATTCTAATTTTTAAGGATTTATTTTCTTCACTTAGCTTTTGCATCTCCTTTTCTATATGGTCAATTCCACTTTTAAAGCTATTGCTTTCTTTAGTTAATTTTTATACTGTCTTTTCCAATTTTACATAATTATCCTGTTTACCTCATTTCTTTTCCCAATTTTTCTTCTACCTCTCTTACTAAATTTTAAAAATCCTTTTGAGCTCTTCCAAGAAGACTTTTGGGATTTGAAACCAATTCATGATTCCCTTTGAGGCTTCACATGTAAGTATTTTGTCATTGCTTTTCTCTTCTGGGATGGTGTTTTGATTTTTCCTGTTGCCATAGTAGATTTCTGTGGTTAAGACTCTTCTTGTTTTTTTTTACTCATTTTAAAAATTGAGCTCTGTTCCTGCAGGACAGGAGGGCTTCCAACCTTTTTGTGCTAGGGGCCAGTGTCTGGTCACTGACTTTCCTCCCTGGATCCTCAGATACTGGCAGCTTGATTCCTGCCTTAGAGTAGGCCAACCCACTCCTACCTGCTGCACTGGAGTTCTTGAACTTCCAATATGCTTTCTATGCTGATCTGCCATACCATTGGTCTGCTAAGTCAGGACCCAAGGGCTTCAGTCACTGATCTGTGCTTTGGCTAAAAGTCTCCTATTGGCTTCTAGTTCCCTGCCTATACTAGGCTGAAAAATTTTTGAGCTGAAAAATTATTTCACTCTGTCTTTTTGTGGGTTTTATCATTCCAGAGTCTATTTAGAAGATTCATTTAAAATTGTTTCAGAGAGAAAATGAGAAAAGTTCAGGGAGCTTCCTAGCTTCTTTCCTTGGCTCCTCCCAGGAAGTGACCTAAATGGATATTTTAAATGCCCTCTTAATAGTGAAAATTTCTCTTACTTTCCTTCTCTTAGTAAAGGGGGACCTATGTTGGTTAGCTTTGTTTTAATGTTTGTTGTGTTACAAGGAATGGTTCTATGACATGAATGGGTTAAGAACAAAATTACCTATGTAAAAACAAAAGACAATGATAATCAAACTAGTTTTTCAAATGCAGATTTAATTTTCCATTAAAAACAACAATAAGGTGCCCCATTAAACTTGTATCATTGCAACAATTAGTTCTCCCAGGTCTTCTGTCTCTTAGTTTGGCAGATAATCATTTCTCCACAAATTGCAATAAAATGTTATTCATTCATTCTAACTCTAAAGTGCTATATAATTTAAGCTGCTGCTATCACCACCACTACCACTGCTCATTATCATGATTAGACTGGGTATGTAGTAAAGAGTCCTTTTAAAATTGATTTGCTGAATTTTTGCTATTTGGTCTTATGCAGCTATCAGTGTCAGAAAATGCTATTATGAAAACAGGACTTGTCCTTAGTTAGTATGGATCAGAAGTATATCTTTCTGATTCCAGAACCAACCCTCCCTCTATATATTAAATCATGTTTTTTAATTTATTACTTATATAACAATAATCAACATTTATATAATATTATATATAACATGCATGATGATTTTATAATATACAATTGATATATTTATATAATATACAGTTGATAAAATGTTGAACTTACAACCAGCAAGATCTGAATTCAAATCTGATCTCAGCCACTTAGCAGTTTATGCCTCTGGGCAGATCATTTAATCTCTGCCTGTCTCAGTTTCCTTTTCTGTAGAATGGGGGTTCTTGTGAGGATAAAGATAATATTTACAAATTACTTTGCAAAAATTAAAGTCATATCTTTCCTATATAACTATTTTATTAGCTATTCTTTACAAAATGGATATGAACTTCAAGGGAAGAAGTGGGTTGGTAAAATGTGATCGATAAATTTTTGTGTTTGTTAGGTTGTTTTAGATGTAATTACCAATATGTTTAAAAGAAAGATAAGAATGCATCTTTGTATTGGGATGCATCTGTGCACATATGTGACTCTTCAATGTATAGTAAAAGCTCTTGATATATAAATTCAAATTCTGTTCATTTTATGTCTTCCAATTTCTTATTGGTCAACTCTACTTTCATAGTTATAAATTATTCTGCTGTTCTTTACAGTCTTCTTTCTGATCTTTATAAGTCCATTCTCCTACCTTTGATTTTAATATATTATTAATGGTAATTAGTAACAACAAAGAAACATAATAATTAAATTCAATTTCATTCTTTAATGGGTATCTTCTCTAGAATCACATTGTTACTTGAGCTCTTATGAGTATAACATTCAGTTCATACTTCCTCTATAACAGACAAATCAGGAACCATAAATTAAATAGCAAAATATTTAACTTGGAACAGAACAATAAAGTAAGAAACAAGGCGAAAAACAAAGGGAAAAATAAAGCTTCGGACTCATTTCAGCTCCACTCTATCCGCCCCCCCCCCCCCAAATGGATACTCTCCCACAAACTGTTCAATGTGCTGGTGGGAGACTGAACAATTCCCCAGAAAACTCAAGGTTTGAGATAGAAAACAGTTTTAGATGTTGCCTTTTAGCCAGGGGGTATGCTAGAGCCAATTCCAACCTGCAATCCAACTGTTAAATTTCAGTGTGAATAGATACCACAGAAATCAGCAAGCCATTCAAACTGGGGCCTCATTTAGAGTTCTACTGATGATCTAGAGTGATGGAGAAAATGTTCAGATTAAGTTTACAAGTCTGTGGTATTTACTTTTTTATAAGTTATTAAAGTTTTACCAAACCACACAGTAACTCCTATCTGAGGTCTGAGGAAGACACAGACACTTTTCTGTTCTCTACTATTGCCCTTTGGGCTTCTTACTGCCACTGCTATTGCTGGGGTGGGGGGGGGGGAATGTTATCACTCCTTCCAACTAAGACCACCTGGGCTACATGATTTGGGCTAGTTAAAATCTTTGGTTTTGTGGGTAATAGGTTTCATAGTTTACTTAGTTTGTATACTTATGGGCTACTCAAGGAAACTGTAAGACTTCCTGGACTTAGGGCGCCTAGGTGATGCAGTGGATAGAGCACCAGCCCTGGAGTCAGGAGTACCTGAGTTCAAATTCAGCCTCAGACACTTGATAATTACCTAGCTATGTGGTCTTGGGCAAGCCACTTAACCCTATTGCCTTGCAAAAAAACCCTAAAAAAACCCGACTTCCTGGACTTGCCCCTTTTAATGGAAATATTCATGCCCTTAGACCTCGTTGACTCAAATTGATTTCTTCCACTTTTTCTCTAGTGCAGGTATGCTACATGGTTTGTATCTTTATGAGACACACACACACACACACACAAACACAAATACACAGACAAAAACACACCCACCCATCTACAGAATACACACACACACACACACACACACACACACACACACACACTCACGTACCCACACATATGCACCCACTAGAAGTGTATGGATCTGTTTGCTTTCCTAGTTTTTACCATATTATCATCTGACAAAGGAAATCACTAGAAGTAACTAGAAAAAGTTTGGGCACAAGCTGGTCACCTCTGCCAGAAAAGCCCTTGAATCCTTACATTTAGATTTTGTCCTTACATTTAGATTTGTTGATTATTTTGATCAAAGTCCAAGAGAATGTCAATAGAAGAATAAACCATAAAAAAACAGAAAGAGTAGGTAAGGAATACCTGGACAAAAAGACTGTTAGAAGGTATACTCAGATAACAGTGATGCAATTTCTTGCAAATTGCATTTGGGCTCCTCTAGACAGCATATCTATGAACTTAGTCAGCTGTGTGCTGCCTAAAGATGTTATTCCCATGTTTAGCCTCAGACATTCCCCAGTGTTTTACTGATCTATGCCAGCATTGGTATAGCTACTCTCTGGTGGGGTGTGGTGGGGGTCATGAGGGCTAAAGTAGGACAGAAAGAGAGGAGAGAGAGAAAGGAGAGTTTAGCTATCACATCAACTATCATGCTTTCTTAAAACCCGAACCAGCTAATGATGCCACAGGTCACTTCTGCACCTTCACTTTCCCACTCCGTATTATATGTTGCCTTCCCTTACTAGAATGTAAACTGTTTGAAGATAAAGATTATCTTTTTACTTGCAATTAGTATGGTGTCTGGTACATAGTAAATAAATAATTAATATTAAACTATCTAGGTATTTGGGCAGCTATGTGGCACAGTGGATAGAATGCTGGTCCTGGAGTGAGAAGGGCCTGAGTTCAAATGAAGCCTCGGATCCTTACTAGTTTTGTGACCCTGGGCAAATCCCTATATTTACCTCAGTTCCTCATCTGTAAAATGAGTTGGAGAAAAATATATGAAACCACTCAAATACCTTCACCAAGAAACACCCAAATGTGGTCATGCATACGTGAATACAACTGAAATGACTCATAAGCGACAAGATATATCAGTCTGTCCATCTATCTATTTATCTATCTGTCTATCATCCACCATCCATCATCTATCTATCTATCTATCTATCTATCATCCAACCATCCAACCATCTATCATCTATCTAGTTATCTAGCTACCTGTGTGACTGAGGGACTTCTTTGAAAGACAAAATTCACTTGTATTTACACCATGACCCCATAGTAATGCTTCATAAACCTTGTGAGAGATAGCTGTTGAGAAGGAAAAATAGGATTCAACAAACACTTGCAATTTACTATTATAAGTCAATGTGAAGAACTGGTTGCTAAGATGGAAGACTTTTGATTTTGTGAATTCAGGGCCAAACTCAGCATTTTGTGCCTTTGAGTTTGGATGCCTATTCAAACCAAAGCTTTTGAGGCTCTTGAAAACCATTAATTTGTAGTGTGGCATGATATAAAAAGATGAAAGATTTACTGCAAGTAAAACTTGGTATGTGCTTGTTGAAGATGGATATGCAAGAATATGTAGCATAAGGGTGCAAGGTAAAGTTTTGAGGGCTGATGAGATAGATGCTGAAGAAAACAAAAACCAGAAAGACTAGCTTATTCTCTGATGCCTATACTTGATATAGAGAAATTTTTACAATAATAAGAAGAGAGTGGCAACAAAACTCTGAATCTATTTCCAAGAAAGTCATTAAATGGTCATTTTCTCAAAGTTTCCTTAAAATTGTCTATTGAAAGTTCACTAAATTTTTTTCTGAATTCCATGATTAAAAAGAAAATCTTTATATCACAGGGTTTGGCACATGACCAACATATGGGAGATGCTTGGGATCTGTTCCTGGGAGACAGGAGAACTGAAACAAACATAGTCATTATTTATTGGCCTAATGTAGTTGGGAGTAGCCTTTATCTTCACTGTCTGTACAGCCAGAACTGTCCATATCTTTAAAACTACCTGACATAGTGAAGCTTTTTAGTGAAGATTGACTTTACTAATGGAAGTTGACTTCATGTGTTGAGGAAGTTGGGAGAGCCTGAAGGTCACTTCCTCCTTCCCACTCCCCCCCCTCCTCCTTAGGATAGGTGGCCCTGAGCTATATCCCTAAATGTGAGTTTAGTCTGTTTCATTTATTTTCTTTTCAATACTAGATGAAAGGAGTGGAATATCCAATCTGGAAGACTGAGCAATGGGCAACATGAAGTTTAGAAACCCAAGGTGAATGCCAGTCCAGGGGGGAATCCCTGAGAATTGTTCCAGGATGCTAACTCAGTGGGGGTTTTGAATTTGAACTTGATGAAATTAATGTGTTATAGGAGCTAGGGGCAGTTAGGTGGCATATTGGATAGAGCACTAGCCTTGGAGTCAGGAGGACTTGGGTTCAAATCCGGTCTCAGACACTTAATAATTACCCAGCTCTAGGATCTTCAAAAGCAAAGCTCTGAGAGCCAGTCCCCCCCAAAACAAGGCCAGACAAAGGGGAAAAATACTTAGAAGAAATAGATTCTAACCCAGAGAGATCTAGTACTGCTGAGGAAAATATGAATTGATCTCCAGCCCAGAAAGACTTCCTTGAAGAAATCAGGAATGAGTTTAAAAATCAATTGGAAAAATTGGGAAAAGAAACTCAAGAGATAATTAACACATTGAAAGAGAAAATTAACATCTCACAACAAGAAAACAAATCCTTGGAAAATATAATTGGACAAATAGAAAATAAGGATAATTCTCTCAGATCTTCAATTGGGCAAATGCAAAAAAGAAAATGACTCTCTCGAAACTAACTTGGACAAATGGAAAACTCCTTCCAAAATAGAATTGACCAACTGGAAAAGGAGTTACAAAAGATAAATGAAGAAAAATCTTCTCTGAAAAAAAGGAATGGAATAGGCAGAAACCAATGACTTCATAAGACAACAAGATTATGTTAAACAAAACCAAAAGATCGAAAAAATAGGAGAAAATGTAAAATACATAAGCAAAACAACTGAACTCCAGAACAGATCAAGAAGGGAGAACTTGATAATTATAGGCCTTCCTGAAAACATTGAAGAGAAAAAAAAAAGGCTGGATTTAATATTATAGGATTTAGGGATGGAAAATTGCCCTGATATCATGGAACCAGAGGGCAAAATAATTATTGAAAGAATACATCGAGGCAGTCAGGTGGTGTAGTGGATAAAGCACCGGCCTTGGAGTCAGGAGTACCTGGGTTCAAATCCAGTCTCAGACACTTAATAATTACCCAGCTGTGTGGCCTTGGGTAAGCCACTTCACCCCATTTGCCTTGCAAAAAACCTCAAAAAAAAAAAGAATACATTGATCCCCTTCAGAAAGAGATCCTCAAATGTAAACACCAAGGAATGTTGTGGCCAAATTTCAAAACTATCAGATAAAAGAAAAAATCCTGCAAGCAACCAGAAAGAAAAAATTTAAATACCAAGGAGCCAAAGAAAGGATTACTCAGGACCTGGCTGCATCAACATTAAGGGATCAAAGGGCCTGGAATGAGATATTCTGAAGAGCAAGGGAGCTTGGAATGCAGCCAAGAGTCCACTACCTGGCAAAGCTGAGCCTTTTCTTCCAGAGTAAAAGATGGATATTTAATGAAATAGAAGGATTCCAAAATTTCATGATGAAAAGACCAGAGCTAAATAGAAAATTTGGACAAGAGTCACATGAAAAAGTAAAAAAAAAGGGTAAAGAAAAAAAAATCTGTTATCCAATAAGATGAAACTGGCTATATACCCACTCAGGAGAAAGAGTCTCATAACTTGCGAATTGTAACTCTATTACAGAGAATATATTTATCCAAAAGTGATGGAACTCATAACTTTTCTGTGAATCAGATAGAATGATTTAAAAACAATACCTCCTTAAAAAGTGGGACAGTAAGAAGATGGGAGGATAGAAGAGACTAAATGGGATTAATCTCATTATATCAAGAGGTACAAAAGACCTATTGTAATTGAGGGGAAGAAGGGAGGAGATGAGACTCACCTGAATCTTCATCTCATCAGACTTGGCTGAAAGTTAACTTAGGACACACTCAGTTAAGTTAAGAAATTTATTTTACCTTTTAAGCATTAAAAGGAGGGTAAAAGGGGAGGGGGGGTGGAAATGGGGAGAAAAAGGGGAACTAAGAAAAGGAGGAGAAGAAGGGGAAAAGTGGAAGGAGAAAGAAAGGGGAAAGGGATTGATATAAGAAGGCAAACACACTGAAGGTGGCGGTATTCAGAAACAAAACCATGGGGAATATGGATAAAGGGAAAAGAGGGAGAAAATACAAACAGAAAGAAGACAGCATGGAGGCAATAAAGAGTTAGTAATTATAACTTTGAATGGGAATGGGATGAACTCTCCCTTAAAATGTAAGCAAATATCAAAGTGTATTAAAAATCAGAATCGTACAATATGCTGCTTACAAGAAACTCATTTGAAGCAGAGAGATACATATAGAGTAAAGGTAAAAGGTTAGAGCAAAATATATTTTGCTTCAGTTGAAGAGAAAAAAACAAGGGTAGCAATCCTTATCTCAAACAAAGCAGCTGCAAAAATAGATAGTGTTGAAATAGATAAGGAAGGAAACTATATCCTCCTAAAAGGTACCATAGAAAATAAAGTAATTTCAATATTAAATATGTATGCACCCAATGGTACAGCATCCAAATTCTTAGAGGAGAACTTGAAAGAGCTACAGGAAGACATAGACAGCAAAACTCTACTAGTGGGAGATCTCAACCTCCTGCTCTCATATTTATATAAATCTAATCATAAAATAAATAGGAAGGAAGTTAAGGAAGTAAATAGATTGTTAGAAAACCTAGATATGATAGACCTATGGAGGAAACTGAATGGGGATAGAAAGGAATATACTTTTTTCTGCAGTACATGGCACTTATACAAAAATTGACCATGTACTGGCATAAAAACCTAATGATCAATTACAGAAAGACAGAAATAGTGAATACATCTTTCTTAGATCATAATGCAATAAAAATCATATGCAATACTAGACCAGGGAAATACAGACCCAGAATTAATTTGAAACTAAATAACCTCATTTTTTTAGGTTTTTGCAAAGCCAATGGGGTTAAGTGGCTTGGCTAAGGCCACACAGCTAAGTAATTATTAAGTGTCTGAGACTGGATTTAAACTCAGATACTCCTGACTCCAGGGCCAGTGCTTTACCCACTGCACCACCTAGCCGCCCCTAAATAACCTCATTTTAAATAATGAGTGGATCAAGCAACAAATTACAGGAAGAATTAATTATTTCATCCTAGATAATGACAATAATGAAACAGCATAGCAAAACCTATGGGACACACTCAAGGCGGCTATCGGGATATATTATATCTATAAATACTTACATGAATAGATTAGAGAAAGAAGAAATCAATGAACTAAATATGCAACTAAAAAATTAGAGAAGGAACAAATGAACCCCCCCAACTAAATACCAAATTAGAAATACTAAAAATCAAAGAAGAAATTAATAAAATGAAAAGCAAGAAAACAATTGAACAAATAAATAAAACCAAGAGCTGGTTTTATGGGAAAAAAAACCAATAAAATTGATAGACTTCTTGTCAATTTGATTTTAAAAAAGAAAGAAGAAAAACAAATTGCTAGTATCATAAATGCAAAAGGTGAACTCACCACCAATGAGGAGGAAATTAAGATAATAATTCAGAATTATTTTGCCAAATTCTATGCCAATAAATTTGACAATCTAAGTGAAATGGATGAATATTTACAAAAATATGTTGCCCAGATTAAATGAAGAGGACATAAAAAAGCTAAATAATCTTATGTCAGAAAAAGAAATTCAACAAGTCATTATTGAACTCCCTAAGAAAAAATTTCCAGGGCCTGATGGATTCACAAGTGAATTCTATCAAGCATTTAATGAACAATTAGTTTCAATTCTATATAAATTCTTTGGAAAAATAGGTGAAGATGGAACTCTGCCTAACTCTTTCTATGACACCAATATGGTGCTGATACCTAAACTAGGAAGAGTTAAAACAGAGAAAGAAAATTATAGACCTATCTCCCTGATGAATATAGATGCAAAAATCTTAAATAAAATCTTAGCAAAATGATTACAACAAGTTATCACTAGGATAATACACTATGATCAAGTAGGATTTATCCCAGGAGTGCAGGGTTGGTTCAATATTAGGAAAAATGTTAGTATAATTAATTATATCAATAACATACCTATCAGAAATCATATGATGATATCAATAGAAGCTGAGAAAGCTTTTGATAAAATACAGCACCTATTCATACTAAAAACACTAGAGAGTGTAGGAATAAATGGATTGTTCCTCAGCATAATAAGCAGTATGTATCTGAAACCATCAATAAGCATTATATGCAACAGGTATAGGCTAGAGGCATTCCCAGTAAGATCAGGGGTGAAACAAGAATGCCCATTATCACCACTACTATTCAATATTATATTAGAAATGTTAGCTTCAGTAATGAGAAGAAAAATACATTGAAGGAATTAGAATTGGGAAGGAAGAGACAAAACTCTCACTCTTGCCAGATGACATGATGGTATACCTAGAGAATCCTAAAAAAATCATCTTAAAAAACTACTAGAAATAATTAGCAACTTTAGCAAAGTAGCAGGATCTAAAATAAACCTTCATAAATCCTCAAAATTTCTATATATGACTAGCAAGATCCATCAGAAAGAGCTAGAAAGAGAAATCCCATTCAAAGTAACCACAGTTTAAAATACTTGCGAGTCTACCTGCCAAAGCAAACTCAAAAACTTTTTGAAAACAATTACAAAACACTAAAAAATAAGATGTAAATAACTGGGCAAACAAACATAAACTATTCATGGATAGGTTGAGCTAATACAATAAAAATGACACTTCCAGCAAAACTAAACTACTTGTTTAGTGCCCTACCAATCAAAATTCCCAAAAATTACTTTAATGAGTTAGAAAAAGTTGTAAGTAAATTCAAATGGAGAAATAAAAAGTCAAAAATTTCTAGGGACTCAATGAAAAAAAAAGTCCAATTGAAGTTAACTTAGCCTTATCATATCTAAAATTATATTATAAAGCATCAGTCATCAAAACTGTCTGGTATTGGCTAAGAAATGGAGTAATTGATCAGTGGAATAGACTAGGTGAAATAGTAGGAAATGATTATAGTAACCTGCTGTTTGATTAAACCCAGCGAATACAGCTATCTCTTTGATAAAAACTGTTGGGAAAATTGGAAGTTAGTATGGAAGAAACTTAGATTAGACCAATACCTTACACCCTATGCCAAGATGAAATCAAAATGGATACAGGATTTAGAAATAAAAAAATATTTTAAGCAAACTAGAAGATCAAGGACTAGTTTACCTGTCAGATCTATAGAACGGGAAGCAGTTTATGACCAAGGAAGAGATGGAGAACATCATTAAAAACACACTAGATAATTTTGATTACCTTAAATTAAAAAGGTTTTGCACAGACAAAATCACTGTAACCAAGATCAAAAGAAATGTAGTAAATTGGAAAACCATTTTTACAACTAGTATTTCCGACAAAGGACTCATTTCTAAAATATACAAAGAACTGAGTCAAATTTTCAAAAAGAAAAGCCATTCCCAACTGACAAATGGTCAAAGGATATGCAAAGGCAATTTACAGCTGAGGAAATCAAAGAGATCCATAGTCATATAAAAAATTGCTCTAAATCATTATTCATTAGAGAAATGCAAATTAAAGCATCTCTGAGGAACCACCTCACACCTCCCAGACTGACCAATATGACCAGAGAGGACAATGATCAATGTTGGAAGGGATATGGGAAATATGGTACCCTAATACATTGTTGGAGCTGTGAACTCATCCAACCTTTCTGGAGAGCACATTGAAATTATGCCCAAAGGGTAACAAAAATGTGCATATCCTTTAATCCAGCAATACCACTACTGGGTCTATACCCTGAAGAAATTATGAAAAAGGGTAAAAACATCACTTGTACAAAAATATTTATAGCAGCCCTGTTTCTGATGGCAAAGATTGGAAATTAAGTTAATGTCCCTCATTGGAGAATGGCTTAACAAATTGTGGGATATGTATATCATGGAACACTTCCATTAGAAACTAGGAGGGATGGGAATTCAGGGAAGCTTGGAAGGATTTGCATGAACTGATGCTGAGAGAGATGAGCAGAGCCAGAAAAGCATTATACACCCTAAGAGCAGCATGGGGGTGATGATCAACCTTGATGGACTTGCTCATTCCATCAATCCAACAACCAGACAATTTTGGGCTATCTGCAATGGAGAATTCCATCTGTACCCAGAGAAAGGAATTGTGGAGTTTGAACAAAGACCAAAGACTATTACCTTCAAATAAGGAAAAAAAATTACCTTATTATTCAAATTTGCTATCTCATACTTTATTTTTCTTCCTTAAGGATATGATTTCACTGTCATCACATTCAACTGAGATCATTGTATACCATGGAAACAATGTAAAGACTAACAGAATGCCTTCTGTGGGGGTGGGGGGAGGCAAGCAAGAATGGGGGAAAACTTGGAATTTTGTATGGACATTGTATTAGAATTATTAAATCTTTAAAAGTTTATTATCTTTATAATAGTATTATTAAAATATATTTTTCCTAATTCTACTCACTTTACTTTGTATCAATTAATGAGAACCTTCCCAGATTTTTATGAAACCATTCCTTTTATCATTTCTTACAACAGTAAGAATATAATAGTATTCTATCATATTCTATACAATAATCACCCACCATTTTCATATAACATAATTTTTTCAGTCAATTCCCAATTGATGGTCATCTTCTCAGTTTCTAGTTGTAGCCACCACAAAATGTAAATATTTTGATATTTTTCAATATATATTTAGTATATTTCTGGTTCAGAAGATTTGTTCAGTTTTAAAGCCTTTGGGCATAGCTGCTTTCCAGGATGGTTAGGCTAAGTCAGAGCTCTATCAATAGTATATTAGTAAACCTATTTCCCTATAACTCCTCCAGCATTTGTTATTTTCCTCCCCCCCCATCTTAGCTTATCCAGTGGTTGTGAACAGTACCTCAGAATTGTTTTTAATGTTCATTTTTCTAATTATTAATTATTATTAAAGCTTTTTCCATGATTGTTGATAGCTTAGGTATTTCTCTTTTGTTCTTTTTGATGATGATCCTATATCAATTGGGGGGGGGGATTGCTTGTAAATTTAATTCCCTATATATCTTAGAAATGAGACCTTTATCAGAAAAAATTGTTGCAAATATTTTCCCTAATTTTCTACTTTTCTTCTAATTTTAGCTTTGAATTTGAACTTGATGAAATTAATATTAGTGTTTTGGTTTGTGCAAGAACTTTTTAATTATATGTAATCTTAATGATCCATTTTTACTTCCTGTGAACCTCTATCTTCTGTTTGGTCATGAACTCTTCCCCTGTTTATAGATGTGACAGGCAATTTCTTCCATATGCCACTAATCTGCTTTATGTCTAAAACATGTTTCCATTTTGAGTTTGTCTTCATTTACAGCATAAGATGTTGGTTTATACCTAATTTCTGCTGCACTAATTTTGAGTTTCCTCAACACTTTTTGTGAGATAGTGAGTTTTTGCCTCAATAGTTGGAATCTTTAAGTTTATTAAACACTGGGTTACTGAGCTCATTTGTTTTTGTAAATTGTGTACCTAATCTATTACACTGATCAACCTCTCTACCAGTATCAAATTGTTTTGAAGTTTAGAGCTTTGTAAAATAATTTAAGAGTTGGTTTTACTAGGCCCCCTTTCCAGTTTCTTTTCATTGATTTCCTTTTTTTCCTCTCAGTAAATTTTATTAGTTTTTCCTATTCTATAAAGTAATTATTTGGTATTTAAACTGATATAGCAATGGATACATAAATTAATTTATTTAGTATTGCCATTTTTATTATATTATCTTGGTCTACCCACGAGCTGTTAATATTTCTCCATTTATTTAGACCTGTGTTTAATTGTGGTAAAAGTTTTTTGTAGTGATGTTCATATGGTTCCTGAATGTCTCTAAGGCAATTAAATTTCCAGGAATTTTATATTATTTGTAAATATTTTTAAAGAGAATTTCTCTTTCTATTTCTGCTAGATTTTCTTGGTGATACACAGATATGCTAATGATTTTTTGGGTTTATTTTATATCCTGCAACTTTGTTCAAAAAATTATTTTTACTAGTTTTTTAATTGATTCTCTAGGGTTCACTTAAATATAACATTATATTATTTGTAAAAATTGTTAGTTTAATTTCTCCTTTGCCTTGGCATGTTTTTTCAATTTATTTTTCTTATCTTATTGATATAGCTAGCACTTTAAGTATAATATTGAACTATGATGATGATAATGAACATCCTTGCTTCATTCCTGATCTTATTGGAAAAACTTCTAAATTATCCCCATTACAGATAATGCTTGCTTCTGGTTTTAGATAGATATTCTTATCATTTTAAGGAAAGTTCCATTAATATCTTATGCTTTGGGATGTTTTTACAGGAAAAGGTGTATTTTGTCAAAAACTTTTTCAGCATCTATTGAAATAATATTTTTGTTTGGTTAATTATGATTACAGTTTTTCTCATATTGATCTAGCTCTGCATTCCTGATATTCTTGCCTGATTATAGTGTATAATCTTTGTGGTATGTTGCTATAATCTCCTTTGTAATATTTTATTTAAAAATTTACATTAATTTGTTTAGGAAAATTGATCTTTAGTTTTCTTTCTCTGTTTTGACTCTCTTTGGTTTAGGTATAAAAGCTACATTTGCATCATAGAAGGAATTTGTTGAGATCCCTTCTTTACCTATTTCTTCCCCAAAGAATTTATATGCTATTGGAATTACTTGCTCTTTAAAATTTGGTAGAATTCACTTATAAATCCATCTGGTTGGGGCAGCTAGGTGGCGTAGTGGATAAAGCACTGGCCTTGGAGTCAGGAGTACCTGGGTTCCAATCCTGTCTCAGACACTTAATAATTACCTATCTGTGTGGCCTTGGGCAAGCCACTTAACCCCATTTGCCTTGCAAAAAAAAAAAATCCATCTGGTCCTGAATTTTTCTTTGGGAGTCTATTTGTGACTATTTAAATTTCTTTTTCTAGATAAGGCTATTTAAGTATTCTATTTTTCTGTTCCACAAATATGAACAATTTATATTTTTGTATATATTCATCCCTTGCATTTAGACTGTCAGTTTTGTTGCCATATAGTGAAATATATAGGTGAAATAGTTCCTAAAACTTGCTCTAATTTTTCTTTCATTGTAAACTTTTTTCCTTTTTTATACCAGTAATTTGCTTTTCTTTTTTCTTTTTCTTAATAAATTGGCTAATTTTCCCCTAATTTTTAAAAGAATATCTCCAAATTTAATTCAATTTGCTAACCTCTCTTTTGATTTCCAACATCTTAACTGGAGGTTTTAATATGCTAACTTTCTAGTTATTTTTCCCATTGAATATCCAATTTGTTTATCTGTTCTTTCTTTTATTGATTACTGGTTTCTAATCCATTTTGCTAATCTTCTTCCTTTTTATAGGCTCCCACTAAAAATATCCAACTATATATTTTCTACTATCATACACTCTTAAACTTATTATTCCCTTTTTTTCCTTTGTCCCTCTTTAAGAGAATGTTTTGCTTCTGACTAATATCTGCCTAGGTCTATTCTTGTTCTTATTCCCCATCTTTCCCTCAGTACCTTTCCTTCCTATTTGCCTTTGAGGAAATATTTATACTGTACCTAACTGTATGTGTATGTATATTCATCTCTTCTTTAACTAGTTTAGATATGAGTGAGGTTCTACTGTCATATACTCCCCTATATATTTCACTATATGCCAACAAAATGGACAATCTAAATGCAAAGGATGAACATATTATTTCACTAAAGGGTCCTTTTTTCCTTTGTAGGTTCATGCTCAATTTTGTTGGGCATATTTTTCTTGGTTTCTGGATCCTTTGCCTTCTGCTATTAGCACTTTATGATTGGATTCTTTTTTGCTCATTCTTCCATCTTATTATCTTTGAACATTATGTTAGTGCTGGGCTCTGTTCACTTCTTGAAGGGATGTCTGGCCTCAGTGCCTATGCTCTAAAATTCTTCTATTTCTGTGGCTGGGAGCCTACAAACTTTCCATGCCCCAAAAATGGTGTGATATGAGGAATGGTTTGTTTGCTGTCCTACTGTCTAAGGTTTACAAGGTTCTGACTCAGGTTTGTGTCTCCTGGCTTGTTTCTGTGTTTTTCAGAAGACTAATGCTTGATTCAATTACTGTTTGCCCACTGAAATGTTCTTCAGTTTCAGAGCAATTGCAATGACAACTTCCTTTTGATCTGGATCCTGTGATAAGAACCATCTGGAACTTGTTCTAAACTCAATGTACAGCTAAGGCTGTTATTCCTTTCCACCTTGGATCCATGACCTGGCAAAGATGATATTGCTGTTGGATGACCCTCCCCCCACCCTTGTTCCTGTACCCAACACTTGCTCAAGAGTCTCCTGAAATTTCTTTCAGGTGTCTTGTCTTGATCTTCTTGAAGTTCTTCAATGATGGATCACCATAGCCACACATACTTCTGACCCAGAATCCCTCCCCAGAACTATAGAGCAATCTATCCATCTCCCTACCTGAGCCAGAAAAATGACTCACTCCTGGACTTTCTTGATTAGACTTTAGTTTAATGCATGATGAAGTATAAGAGGGAAAGCTAGACTCTAAATTTCCTCTCACTTCATCATCTTGGCTCCATCAAACTGAATTAAATTTCTCTAATTCTAATCCCTTTCTCCTCACCAGAGACCCAGATGGCATAAGGGATATTATTCCTCAAAGGTATTGGGCATATATTTGTTCTTACTATATTTTAAAAATAACTATGTATTAATAAAAATGAATCTGGAAGAAAGAATGGAAGCAAGATTTATTAAGAGCCTATGTGTTTGACACTGAGCTAAGCTTTACAAAGATTATCTCATTTGGTTCTTATAATAACACAAGACACTAATGTTATTGTGATCCCATTTTACAGTTAAGGAAAGTGAGACAGGTAGAGGATAAGTGACTTCATCAGAATCACACAGCTAGTAAATGCCTAAGGTTGAATCTGAACTCAGTTCTTCCTGATTCCAGGCTTCCATTTACTTTACCACCTATGTGTACTTCTGAAGTAGCGTGGTAATGAAAATGAGTTACTGCTGTGATTGTGTGAATATAATCAGTGAGTGGTTTGAGCCAATGGGAGGCAACTGAAACTTCCTCCCATACTCTCAAGGTACTGGAAACCCTCCAAAAAGTATGAAGTGTAACAGCCCTCAACTTCATAGAGTAGGACCAAAGAAATTTGTATTACACTAAACTTTCTCATTTGTTGAAATAAAAATAAAAATTAGAAATATGAATAAGGGAGATAACAGTTTTCAATAGCAGAGTATATCATATTATATTCTTTAAAATCAGGATCTGTGGGGTGGCTAGGTGGCACAATAGATAGAACACCGGCCCTGGAGTCAGGAGTACCTGAGTTCAAATCTGGACTCAGACACTTAATAATTACCTAGCTGTGTGGCCTTGGGCAAGCCACTTAACCCCATTTGCCTTGCAAAAAAAAATCAGGATCTGTGCTATATCTATCTTTGTATCTCTAGTGCCTAACAATGTGTATTATCCATCTGAAGGTCCTTAATAATTATTTGGTTAATTGAATTGAGTTTGTACAATTGAATTATTCATTTCCTATTTAATTGATGTATAAACACTTTAGAAGACTATAATTTTGTGGCTTAGTCTAGTGATTTCATTGGCATTAGGAATTTACATTAATGGAAACTTCTCCACAAATACAAATTCTGAAACATATTGTCTCAGAATAGCCTGGGTCACTGAGAGGTTAAGTGATACATCTATGGTCACATTTATCTCAGAAGAAGAACATGAACCAGATTCCAAGGCCAATTTTCTACTTACTACACTTACTATACTTGATATAATAGAATATCTGTAGTCTTTAATGAGTTCATCAATGTGGATACTCATTTCAATGAAGCAGATTGCAACCTATTCAAGCTTACTCTTCTTGGGTGATTTTTTTTCACATTCTCCTAAAAATCTTCCAAAGGAATTGATTAACTTTTTTGAGTACTTTCTCTAGACATTTTAGCCTTACATGGACATCAGTGCAGTTCTTATCCTGTTCACTCATTATATTTTACTGACACTATGTACATGACTACCTAACCTCCTTTTCTGGTCATTTCTGAGATTAAATCTTTTATGCCATTTCTTGTGTGCACCTCATTATTGGTAATAATATTTTTGGCTACTTGTTTCTGCCATGTTTCCCTCCATTGCCCTTTGAATCACTTATAGTTTTGATTCGATGGAGAAAGTGTTTTCAATTATTCATAGCCATATTGGAAGAATTTTAGGATCATAGATTTCTATCATGATGCCTTGGAAAGAGTACTGATTTTGGCATCAAAGAGTAATTACTAGCTATATTACCCTGGGCAAGTCACTTAGCATTCATGGACTTCAGTTTCCACATTTGGAAAATAAGAGAACTGGGCTATGTGACTTCTGAGTTCTCTTCTAGTTTTAATTATATAAACCTATGGAATGAACTTTAGAGGTCATCTAGTCTAACCCTTACATTTTTAAATGAGTAAATTGAGACAGGGAGATTAAATGATTTGTTATAAGCTAATAAATGGCAAAGATAGAATCTGAACCTAAATATTGATTCCAAATCTACTACCTGTTCCATTGCAACATAATGTTAAGAATTTTTTTTAATTTTTGGGAAAGCATTTGTGATCTCTGAAGTGCTCCATTTATTTTCCAGGTGCAATCCAGAGTTCATTTATTCTTATTCTATTTAGGACCCACTCATAATCTATTTGCAGTGCCTATTCAAAATGGCTAGACCAAAGGATCAATTCATAATCTAAGCAATAGAAAAATCTCAGTTATCATTATTTTTCTGCATGGATATTTGCAAGCACAAACAGAAGTATCCAGAGGACATCACCCTCTCAAGAAAAATCCTTATTCCATTGTGGACATTATCCACGACTAAAATGAGGACCTCTGGTTAGCATATCTTCCTATTTTATGTCTTCCTTACTGTTGGTAGTTAGAAATTAAATAAAGCTAATTTTATGGTTGCATCTATCAAAGAATCTTTTGTGATCTTAATACTGAAAGTAACATGTGTCATTGATAGAAGAAAAATTTTAACATTTATTTTTTCGGTTTTTGCAAATGGGGTTAAGTGGTTTGCCCAAGTGCCACACAGCTAGGTAATTATTAAGTGTCTGAGGCCGGATTTGAACTCAGGTATTCCTGATTCCAGGGTTGACACTTCATCCACTGTGCCACCTAGCCACCCCAATTTTAACATATTTTACTATTTTTTCTAACCTTGTTAAAACCCTTCAAATACAAATAATTATAAAGCAAATATTATAGTTTTATTTTGAAATAAACATTTTCATCCTATAACTTCTATTTCTTTGCCTTGTGGATGATGTCATTTAATACAGCTTGGTCCTTGAATGGTTTTTAAATTCTGGTCCTTTAATATATGACTGAAAGATAACTTATAACTAGCTCTTGACTTAAACTGCTGAAAAAAAAAACTAAAGCAGTGGAAAAATATTTTGCAAAAATCTGAACAAACTTCCCCAGACATCCCATTCCTTATGTCTCCTTGGTCTATGCATTTTATGTGTGTTAAATTGAGACAGTAGAAAGAGAACACGGCTAGGAGTTGAGTCTAGTTCTGCCACTTAACTGATTGAATGATCTTGAACAAGTCACTTGATTCCTTCTTATCTTAATTTCCTCATTCATTTCAATATCCATTTTAACTGTGTCCACAAGCTGAGAAGATACATTTTGAAATATTAACAAAAAAAACCCTGCTCAATCCCTTCCCTTATTATTGTCAACGATGAGATAAGATTTGATGTGTGTAGATGAGTTCTTTTTCATAATCTTACTTGACCACTTTTTTGACTAAATTGTACAAAGGGACTATAAGGTGTTAATCCTAAAGTTTTTGACCACCTATAAACATTAACTTAATTGTTAGTTATTCAAATGCAAACTCATTGACTCATGACCAATGAGTCCATATACTACTAGAAGAATTGAACTATATCAAAACTGACTTATTCATAAGTTGGGCATCAATCCTTTAGTCAGAAGGGTAATCCCCCTTATCATACTATTTCTTTTCTAAGGTTTTTGACTTTGAAGAAATGGAAGTTGTGACTTACTGGAAAGACAACTGGACTTGGAATCAAAGGAACTAGATTAGAATCCCTGATTGACTTTTTAACCAACTAAATTACTTTGGGCAAGTCCTTTAACTTCTTTGGACCACAGTTTCTTCAACAATGCAATAAGGTGATTGTATTGAATGTTCGCTAAAAGGTTCATTTCAGCTCTAAATTATGAATCCTATGAGGGTATTGGACTAGTCACTAGATGTCCCCTCAATTCATTACAAAATAATGTGACCCTATGATTTCTATTTTGAATATAATGGTAATTCCAGACTACATCTCAACTTTGGAGTCACTAATCTTTTTTCCTTTCAGTACATTCCTTGTTCTCTAAATATAGTCCTCCCACCTTGTCTCATACTGGAAACTTCCATGTCATGTTTGTAGAGTAGTGGAAGGGGCCAAATTGCTCAATCCCTAGTCTCATTAGAAATATGTAAGTAATCCAATGCAGTTCAACAAGAATTTGCCACTCCCTATAAAACTCATGTGTGTAGGTGTTGCACACACACCTTACACAGATGACTTGTGTCATTGAATTGTCCTGATGGAGACATAATGAAAGACTTAGGAATTTTCCATATCAAATTAGAATAAAGGTATAACACCAAATCCAGAGTGCTACCTCTTATAGAATATTATTAAGCCCCTTTCTCTCTTTCTATTTTATTCCAAAAACCATCATGCCCAAGGTACTGGTGACCTCCCTGATTCTATCTTTGATTGCCCCTGAATGTATCTCTCTGATGGTACCTCCTCCATCTTGGTGTCTCATTTAAAACATTTTACTTTCCCTTCTTTAAATAAAAATATATCTATTAAAGGTCAGCTACTTTTGTCATTCTCTGACCTGTCTGACATTTTCATGCAAACTTCCCTAGTTCCCTAAAGTCTGGAAGGGCTGAAGATACTTTTGAAAAATAATGCCTGGAAAGGTCAAGGACTATCTATATACTATTTAATAATGTAAGATAAAGGTTTTTCTATGTCCTAAAAAAAGTTAGAGATCATGCAATGAATAAGACTAATTTTCTGTTCTTGGCATAATTAATAATAATTGATTACAAGTTCAGGGTTGTTCAAGCACATTTATTCACAAGGGGGCTATATATCAAATTCACTTCTACTCCATGGTTTTACCTTTGTACTAGTAATAATCTAAGTATTTCAAGATTTAATCACATCAGGAACTTATGAGTGGAAAGCAACCCATTACTTGGACAGTGAATGAATTAGCTGAATAGCAGAATATCTGAGAATCTACTTTTGTGTATCCAACATATTCAAAGCTAATGTAATCTAAACTTCTCAAAATAGGAACCACTTGAAACTTCTTACATCACACCTGAACAAGGACTTTAGCATAAAATCTCCTTGAGTTTTCACTTTGCTGTGATATCATAACTTTCTTTTTGTTGAACTTGGGAAAAACATTAAAAATAGAAGACAAAATACAGGGGTATGCTGGGAAATGAGTTAAATCTGTGGTATATTTATTGTGTTGCTTGAAACAATTTCAGTGAAAGAATGACTGTTAAGTAAAATGATAAAGCAGAAAATAGGGTAAATGTGTAATATAAAGATCCAACTTATAGGGAACATTAAAAACCATTGGGATTAACAACAAAGCAATGCTTAGAATACATGGGAAGGTCATGGCTTACAGATGCTTATTAATATTTCTGATGGTAGCCCATCAAGTAACAGCATGAGTAACTATGGAGGCAAACTTAAAGAAGTGTAATAGTTTGAAACTACAAGGAACTACAATATTAGATATCATCCAGTCCAACACCATCATTTCATAAACAAGGAAAAGGATGCCAAGAGAAGTGATAACCTAACCCCATTTAGCATCAGAGCCAAGATTAGAACCAAAATCTTTTCATTCTCAATTCATTTCACTTTTTGCTATGTAATAATTTCAAAGAAACTTCTGATAACTAAAATTCTAAGATTATAAGATGTTAAGAGTTATATTTAAACATGAGTGTTACAATTTTTCTTTTCCTTTAATACAGTGCCAGAACCAAGACAACAGCAGCTAATAAATTCTGCTCTCCTTTCATATTAGGAAATCTTTTGGGAAACAGTTTCAGAATAATTTAAATAACCCATTCCAGTTGCTCTGAGGGAAATAGGATGAAAGAAGGAAAAGTCAGAAAAAATAATATAGGTGTTTACTAACCATAATTGTGATTGGGGTTGCAGACAGAAACATTTGAAGAGTTTTGGAATGGATCATTCCCATAATACACACTAAGTCCTTCCGGCAAGAGATCATGGGCTGTGGATCTCAAAAAGTATATTTTCAAAAGAAGAGTAGTACTCTGACCTGAAGTTGATACTGAGTTAATTTTTAAAATTAGAAGTATAGGCAAGTAAGAGACAACAGAATGATCTCCTTTATATGAATCAGAAACTATAGAGTTGATCGCTTGGTAAAGGCAAGAAGTACTCTTGGCTAGAAAATCATAGAGCTGTGGGCATTATCAAAGGAACAGAATTATAGAGGTTCATGACTCTGGGACTTAAACTTTAGGAAGTAAAGATACAGGTATTGGGTACCAAGAACTGACCTGTAAAAAAACAGAACTACAGAATGAGTAGACTCTGAGAGAACTGACCAAAATCTTCTGGTACCCATGTAGATTAGGTGGCAGGAAAAAAAAAAGAAGAGAAATGGGGAACAAATTCCATTTTCCTCCCTTGCTAGAGTGTAGTACTTTAATTCACTGAGTGCAGTTGACTTCACACTTATGGTGATTATTCAAGTCTCTAAGGAAAGGGTTTCTTTGGGAGAGGTCTCAACTATCTGTGGTTTGTGTTCATTAATTTGAAAATGAAACATTTATATTTTGTGATTATATTATATTTTGTGATTTGCAAACCACAGTCCTTGTAAAAGAGGTGGTACCTACCCTTTGAGTATCAGAATTCAATATTTATAGATTTCACCTGGGTGGGGACAACAGAACAAAGTGAAGAAATAAAAAAAAAACTGTACTTGTATTATTCATGTCAAGAGGCAGTATCCAAACTAAATGATAATTGATAAAGAATCTAATTGATAAAGAAATTAATGAGGCAGAGAACTTTGATTTATTTGAATAATAATAACAGTAATATAACTTAAAATTATTTTGAAAATTTCTCTGAAATTTTTACTTAGTCATATCTTCCATATACTAATGATGCTGAGCCCTTGTTGATCATTATCCAAAACCCATTTTCCATTTCTTAACACTTGATTCTTTATTTCCTTTTCTCTCAGTCCACTCTCTCTCAAAGACTCAACCAAATGCAACTCATCATTTTCACTGTGTCCTCTCAAATGCCTACTCCATAGTCAACAACAAATTTGCTTTCATCTTAAATCTTTTCCTTTCTCACTCATCCCTTTTGGTTTTCACTGAAATCTGACTCCTTCCTAATGAAACAACCTCCCTGGCCACAGTTTCCGTTATTGGCTATCCTTTCACTCATTCCCCTTGATGCATTGGTCAAAATGCAAGAATTGAAATACTCCTTGATCCCCATTGCCACTTTACAACCATTGCTAAGTAAATTCTCCTCCTTTGAAATTCATACCATCCATATCCACCAATCAATAAAATTCTTGTAGATGTTGTCTTTAGAATCCCAGAACACTCTCCTTCCTCTCTTAATAAGTTCAATACCTGGCTCATAATCTTCCTCTCAACATACATATTTCTCCCTTGAACAACCTAATCTTTCATCTCATTTGACATGACCTACTTCTCCACCCCATCTCAGTCATACACAGAGACAGTCATACTTTAATTTTGCCATCTCTCACAAATGCACCCCTTCCATACACATGAACTCTTATTTGATCCTAAATTTGTTGGTTTTCCAACTCTCCATTTGATTCCTAATTCCAAACTCTGATCTTTGTCCTCACCATTAACTTCCATTCTTTATCCCTTCAATTCTCTCTCAGGCCATCACCCTGAAGTGGTCACACTCTCCTCTTTTCCTCATTTTCACCTCCTGATAAATCAGTTCAACTCTAAACTATTCTCCTCTCTTGAGTACCTTGACCCCTTATCAGATCTCTGTAGCATTCAAGGCTATTCCACTTGACAGTGACTCTGTTCTTATTTCTACTTTCTTTCCTGTATTTTAGAAGATATCTCAATGACTCTTTTTTTTTCCCCAGTGTTTTCTAATATCCACTCTCTTCAATGGAAAAAACAAAATCCTTGTAATAAATATGCACAATCAAGAAAAACAGTATTCTCTCCCTGATTATGATAAAATTATATATCTTATTCTATATTTTAAATCCATCATTCTTTATTTAAAGACTGGTAGCATGCATGACCATTGGTTCTTTGAAATTTTGTTTGGTTAGTGTGATAGAGCTCTTAAGTCTTTCAAAGTTGTTTTTCTTTTCTTTGTTGTTGCATTGTACAGATTATTCACTGGGTTCTGCTCACTTCATTACATATCAGTTCTGATAAATTTTCCTTGAGTTTTTTGAAAAATCTCTTTCATTATTTTCTATAGGGTAGTAATATTCTTTTACATTCACAGGCCACAATTTTTTAGGTATTTTCTAATTGATGGAAATTTCCCTAATTCTCAGATCTTTGCCCTTATAAAAAGAGGTAACAAATATTTTCATTCCAATGGATTCTTTTCCTTTTCCTTTTATCCCATTGTGTATATAAGCAGTGGGAGAAAACTCTCCTCTTGTAAGGACTAGGCTGCAATTGACAGTTGCCATGATTCCATGATGACAGAAGAGTAGATGAAACATCCTGAGGCAGAAATAGTCTAGAAATACAGTGATGTCTTAGCTAGTCACTAACCATGTTGTGAAGTTCCATAAATGGAAGAGACTGAGTAAAAGAAAATCTAGAAAAGCCTTTCCTTCCCTAAGAAAGGGAGTGAATGGGGGGGGGCGGAGCCAAGATGGTGACAAGAGCGGATCTTGTCTTAGGCACTCTCTCATAAATTTTTGAAACTAAGGACTCTAACTAAATTTTTGAGAGGGACCCAGTGAGGTAGGTCTCCTACTCAAGGTAACCTGGAAAAGAGCAGGAAAGGCTCTGCTCCCTGGGGTTAGAGGGGCTGCCTGCTAGAGGGGTAGCCTGCCAGAGTGAAAGAACTTCAGCCTCCCTGGGGAGTTTCCTGAGCTACGCCCTGGGGAGCACTGAGCACAAATTGGGGGAACAGCGGGGGACCTCTGCCAGAGTGAGCACATGAAGTCCAGCCCTCAGGGCACACATCCAGCAGCCTGATCACTGCATTACAGATCCAGGAAGCATAAGCAGGCGGAGCTGGTAAGCAGGAGCCCCCAGGGCATGAGCTCATTGAGCTGAGGGAGGGGAGTGAAAAGAGAGACTGCCAAGCTCTGTCCTCTGCCCCTGGAACAGGACTCTGGGGCTCTGAACACATTCAGATCCTGATCACAGTCTAGGCCCCCCCACAGAACAGCAGGGTCCCCCCACCTCAGCTCCATGGCAGAGGGGGGCGCATGTGGTCATTCACAGACTGGGAGGGAGGACAGAGTCTCACACACTGAGACCCTTGTGGGAGTGTCCCAAAAGCTCAGGAAGTACCCCCAAAACAGGCTTAGGCTGGGAAAATGAGCAAGCAGAGAAAAAAGAGGAATGCCATTGATAAATACATTATTTATGATTCCAAGAAGGATCAATATACTCAGTCTGAAGATGAGGAAACACAAGCTCCTGCATCTAAAGACTCCAAGAAAAACAGAAATTGGGATCAGGCTATGACAGAGGTCAAAAAAGACTTTGAAAATCAAGTGAGGGAGTTAGAAGAAAAACTGGGAAAAGAAAGGAGAGAGATGCAGGAAAACCATGAAAATGAAGTCAGCAGCCTAGTCAAGGAAATCCAAAAAAAAATGCTGAAGAAAATGCTAAAAACCAGCTTAGGTCAAATGGATAAAACAGTTAAAAAAAGTCATTGAGGAGAAGAATGCTTTACAAAGCAAAATTGGCCAGATGGAAAAAGAGATAAGAAAACTCTGAGGAGAACAAATCCTTCAGACAAAGAATAGAACTCAGGGAGAATGATGAATTTACAAGAAATCAGGACTCATTGCTTCCAAAACCAAAAAAATGAAAAATTAGAAGAAAATGTGAAACATCTCATTGAAAAAACAACTGATATGGAAAGCAGATTTAGGAAAGATAATTTAAAAATTATTGGAATACCTGAAAGTCATGACCAGAAAAAGAGCCTTGACATCATTTTCAAAGAATTACTACAGGAAAATTGCCCTGATATCCTAGAAGCAGAGGGCAAAATAGAAATGGAAAGAATCCATTGATCCCCCTGAGAAAGAGATCCCAAAATACGAACCCCTAGGAATATTATAGCCAAGTTCCAGAACTCCCAAGTCAAAGAGAAAATATCACAAGCAGTCAGAAGGACACAATTCAAATATCATGGAGCTGCAGTCAGGATCACACAGGACTTAGCAGCAGCTACATTAAAAGCTCCTAGGGCTTGGAATATAATATACCAGAAGGCAAAAGAACTTGGAATGCAACTGAGAATCAACTACCCAGCAAAACTGATTGTCCTCTTCCAGGGAAAAAGATGGACTTTCAATGAACCAGGGAAATCTCAAATGTTCCTGTTGGAATGGCCAGAGCTGAACAGAAGGTTTGATCTTCAAATACAGGACTTAGGTGAAGCATAGAGATAGGAGGAGAAGGGGAAAATATGAGGGACTTAATGATGATGAACTGCATGTATTCCTGCATAGAAAAATGACACTAATAATACTCATATAAACCTTCTCAGTTAATAGAGCAGGTAGAGGGAGCTTTTATAGTTGAAGCACAGGAGAAAACTGAATTTGAAGATAAAATATGGTGTAAAAATGGAGTCAATAGAAAAAAGGGAAATGCAATGGGAGAAAGAAAAAGGAGAGGTGGAATAGGCTAAGATATTTCATATAATATTTTCTTTATTACAATGAGCTATTGCAATGATATGGAAGGGGGGGAAGACAAGGGAGAATGAGGGAATCTTTGCTCTCATCAGAGGTGGCTAGGAGAGGAAACAGCATATATATTCAATGGGGTATAGGCATTTGGAGTAAGAAGGAGGGGGGAGCAGGGGGAAGGGGTGGGGATGTGAGTGATGGAGGAGAGGATGGACCATGGGGGGAGAGTGGTCAGATATACCACATTTTCTTTTTTACTTCTTGCAAGGGGCTGTGATTAGATGGCCTGTCCAGGACCATAGGGCCAGGTGGATGCTGGGCCTAAGGGGTGGTAGGGGGGTCCAGGGTCTCTTGGCCCCAGGACCAGGGATCTGTCTGCTGCACCACTCAGCTATCCTACAGCAAAGTCAGAGTGAAAGGAGAGAGGAAAATATAGTACATGGTAGTAGAGAAATATGAAAGGAAGGAGTTGTGATCAGCAATGTCAGCGGTGGAAAAATATGGAAGTAACTTTTGTGATGGACTTATCATAAAGAATGTGATCCACCCGTGACAGAGTTGGTGGTGTTGGAACACAGATTGAAGTACATTTTTTATTATTATTATTTTTGGGGGGGATTCAGGGCAAATGGGGCTGGGTGGCCTGCCTGTGGCCGCATAGCAGGGTGATCTTTGGGTGTCTTAGGCCAGATTTGGACCCGGGTGCTCCTGGCTCAAGGGCCAATGCTCTGTCTGCCACCCAGCCACCCCTACTATTATTACTATTTTATTTTATTTTGGGTCTGTTTTTTCTCTTTTTTTTTTTTGTTTTTTGCAGTTCAGTGGGGTTGGGGTGGCTTGCATGTCACATGGCTGGGTGATTGTTTTGTGTATGAGGCTGGATATGGGCTCAGATGCTCCTGGCTCCAGGGCTGGTGCTCCATCCATTGCACCATCTGGCCATACCTACAATTATTACTATTATTTTTTTAATTTTAATTTTTTTCTCTCCCCTTTACTTTATCGCTCAAGGGAGTCTATACTTTTTGGGGGGAGGGGGTATTTTGTTTACTCTTAAACAAAAATATTTTATTAATGTATAAAAAATATCATTTGTAAAAAAAAAATGTGCATACCCTTTGATCCAGCATACCACTCCTCATTCTATACCCTGAAGAAATGATGGAAAAGGGTAAAAACATCACTTGTACAAAAATATTCATAGCAACCCTGTTTGTGGTGACAAAGAATTGGAAATCAAATAAATGCCCTTCAATTGGGGAATGGCTTAGCAAACTGTGGTATATGTATGGAACACTATTGTTCTATTAGAAACCAGGAGGGATGGGAATTCAGGGAAGCCTAGAGGGATTTGCATGAACTGATGCTGAGTGAGATGAGCAGAACCAGAAAAACATTGTACACCCTAACAGCAACCTGGGGGTGATGATCAATTGTGATGGACTCACTCATTCCATCAGTGCAACAATCAGGGACAATTTGGGGCTCTCTGCAATGGAGAATATCATCTGCATCCAGATAAAGAACTGTGGAGTTTGAACAAAGACCAAGGACTATTACCTTAAATTTAGAAAAAAAAAACCTTGATATCTTATTGTCTGATCTTGCTATCTCTTATACTTTATGTTTTTTCCTTAAGGATATCATTTCTCTCTCATCACACTCAATTTGGATCAATGTTTACCATGGAAACAATCTAAAGACTGACAAACTGCCTTCTGTGGGGGTGGGGGAGGGAAGTAAGATTAGGGAAATAATTGTAAAACTCAAAATAAAATCTTTAATAAAATAACTCCAGGGAGGGAGACTACACTTTCAGACATGGTTGATGTGTTGGTTGATTTTGCCAGACTGCTTTCTCTTTCTATTTGTTAAAATGGATGGTGTTTTTGATAGGGGTGGTAGCACAAAGGATACATTTGGGGAAAAGGTGATGTAAAATTAAAAATAAATAATTATTTCTTTTAAAAATGAAAAAAGCATACCCATATAGGATTGCATTAGGCCATCAGACAATGGTGAATTTCAGTCCAGCCATTTTAGAATTGGAGGTATAGCCAGTATACCATATCATTTTGATAGATTTGCACAGAATATTAAAGACATAGGTGGGAATAAAGAGAATATCTGTTTTTTGCATGTTCTCTAAGTTTCCATGTGAATCTATAGTTTATATATGTACTACTCTAGAGTCTAAACATAGCACATACCAGAAAAGGAAATTGAATAAGAATAATCTGCTTCACATATTTAGCCAAAGATTTCCCTATCTGATTCCAGCAGCTGAGTTGAACTCCCATTGCAGATGAGAGAAGCCTAATATTGTCATTACGACATGACAAATAAATCGATTCTAAAACATTTTTTTCCTTTTTTATTTTTTTTAAATACCACTATCTAATAGTAGTGGAAAGAATTCTGGATTTGGATTGTAAAGGTCCTCTAAGGTTCCTTTCAGCTCTCAATCTATGGTCCTACCTGTCTCTTTGAATGAATTAGTACAGATGGCATGCAAACTGAGTAACAACAGGCTAAATATACTACCTTGATGGACCTCTTCCTGCTTCCTGCAGGGGCAACTTTTCCTCCATCCAGACTGATCATTAGCACATTGTAGGAGTTTAATAAATTCTTGTGTCCTTCCTTTCAACTAGTTTGGCAAGACCAGTAGAGGGCATGAAAGGGAAAATTTGAAATTAATGTCATACCCTGGAACCACATTGCAAAAGGCTTTAAAATGCCAAATTGAATTACTTATTATCTTAGAAGTCCTTTTGGAATCAATGAAGCTTTTGCAAAGGACAGTGACCTTGTCATCCCTTTGCATTAGGAAGATTATTTTGCTAGTTGCATGATAGATGGACCAGAGAGTGCAGGTATTGGAAGTAGCTAGACCAACCAGGAGGTTATTTCAAGAACTCACATCAGAGATGATGCTGTCTATATAAAAAGAAAAAACCTCAATGAATATGAGGTGTTGTGGAGCAGTTATGTAAAACACAGATTGAATCAAGAGTAACTAAACTATGCATAAGGATCTCTACCCTCTGCTTATTACAAAATCACATTAGCTTTTTTTTGTATTTTAAATAACTTTGCTAAATATTTCCCAATTACATTTTAATCTGGTTCAGGTCACAATGGATATATGACACCTTACTTGGGAAGTTAGGGGAAAAAAAACTACAGTCTGGTGACTGGAAAGATGGAATAATTAACAGAATTAGAAAAGTGTAGAAGGGTGACACATTTTTTTAGATATGCTGAATTTAAAAAACCCATAGCATGTTCAGTTAGAGATGCTTAATAGATAGAAATGAGGGACTGGGGGTGTAGAAAATAGTTGCTCTTTAAATGTTTTCTAGAATTCACTTGTAAATTCATCTAGACCAGGTACTTTTTTCATTTTTTTATTTGGCTTATTTAATGTAATTTTCTGAGATTGTTAAAGATCTCTATTTTTTATTTTGTTAATAAGTATTTTGTATTTTCTTAAGTATAGCTCCTCCTCTGGTACTGATGGCAGCATTACTTTATAATATCATAATACTAATGCCTCTCTTGCAGTTTTGTTGTGAGGATCAAATGAGATAATATAATATGTGTCTCAAATTCCTTAATAATCTTTAAATGATTGAATGATGTGTCTCTTTCTGGGCAAGTACCTGCTAGATGTCATGGACATCTTAACTTCACAAAGTTTTCAAGTTTCCACCTACTCTGGAACTCCTGAATTATAAGGCTTAGATATTTAAATCCCTGAAAGACATGTCCAATTTTTGTTTGACCAAGCTTCTTAAAGATGTAGAAGGACTTAACAACTTGTTAGCATATTAACACATCAATATCTCTTTTAATATATCAATTGAGCTAATGATGTGGGGAAAACTAAATAATTCTTACTTAAGTAAGTTGTAGGTCTCAGTTTACCAGACAGAGATTCAATGAATTTGATTTCCTTTGGAAAATACTAGAAAGGCAATAGCTATTACTAAAAGTTAGCATTTCTATATTGTGACAGGCCATAACAAGCTTCATTTCTTTTTTCCCCTGGATTACTAGACTGGTCAGCTCAGGGAATGCCATAAACATAACTTATACTTAAATTATAGCAACATATTTGACAAAGTCTTTCATAGAATACTTATGAATAAGTTGGACATATATGGGCTAAATGATAGTTGTTAAGTGGATTTAAAATTGATTAAATGTTTGAATCCGAAGACTTGTCCTTAATGGGTTGATGTTAGTTTGGACAGTATGCTCCATGTATCTATCCTTTGGTTTTATACTGACCAAAATGTTTTATTAATGATTTCAATGAAGGTACAGAAACAATGTTTATAAAATTTACAAGTGACATTAAACTTTGAGATATAGCTATGAAGTTTGGTGGCAATCAGGATCCAGAATAATTCTGATAGGCTAGAATGTTAATCCTAATTTAATATAATTAAACATAATAGGAATAAATTAAGTCTTACACTTGAGTTCATAAAATCATTTTCAGAAATGAATAATGGGGGGTAAATGTATATGTGTGTATGTTTAGATCTAGACAACATTTGCTGTGATAGGGAAATAAAAGTTATGGTAGCTTTCAATGACCTGAAAGATCAATATATGTCATCAGTGTGCCATGGTAGATGAAAAAGTTAATGCTATATAAGGTAACTAAAAATGTTTAGAATGAGGGAGATCATCATTCCATTATATTCTGTGTTTAGAATATTATATTCAATTTTGGTCAATAAATTTAAAGAAATGTAAGTGAAAGAACATTTCTAGAAGTAAATAACCATGTGATTGAAAGGACTAGATAATATGCTATACCAGCATCAGTTGAAAGAACTGGGGATAACTAATCTAGAGAAGAAAATTTTAAAGAATGAAAACTCACTTCAAGTTTTTAAAGAATTATCATGGGGGGCAGCTAGGTGGTGCAGTGGATAGAGCAACAGCCCTGGAGTCAGGAGTACCTGAGTTCAAATCTGACCTCAGACATTTAATAATTACCTAGCTGTGTGGCCTTGGGCAAGCCACTTAATGCCATTTGCCTTGCAAAAGAGTAAAAAAAATAATCATGTGGAAAAGGGATAATATTTATTCTAATTAGTCTCAGAAAGAAAAACTTGTAGTAATAAATGTAAATCACAGAGAGGCAGATTTTCAGACTGATATAACAATAAAGTCCCTAATGATTAGAGTTATGTAAAAGTGGAGTAGTGTGATCTCCCTCAGAGGGGGCTTTCAAGAAAACACAAGAAAGCCCTTTCTTAAAGGTTTAATGATCAGGCATAACTAAGTTCTAAGGTCTTTTCTGACTCATTCTATGATTCTTGAATCTGAACTATCAACTCCTATTGTTTCTCTTCTTTCAGGGAGATAATAGGATCAGCATGAAAATGCCTTAACTTGACTGCAGTAAAGCCTGATTATGAAGGATAAGTCAAGAAACTGTGAGAATTAATGGAAACTTTTTAAAAAGATAAGTGGAATCAGATTTTATAATTTTAGAAGCAGACTTGCAATAGCCATCTTGATAGTTGAAGTCTATTGCTAATGTATCTTACCATAGTGCTTTTTAATAGCAATTTGTTTTGAAAAAATCCATGCTCTATATTTTAGTAGGAAATCTATAGTATTGTATTACAATGTTATTTCTTCTCTCATATCTATCAGCGTGAGGTATACTTAAGCAGACATTACTTTTTATATTAATCCATTTCTTTGGAATAGAGTATATGCTACTATTATAATGTATTCTAGTTTATAATCCCATTCCACCAAAACTCTTGATTATCTATAGATGCTAGATGTAAGATTTACCTTATCACTAATATAGTGAGGCTATTTCCTCACATGTAGCATGGGGTGTCATGTGCTACTCAAAATGAGGCAGTAATAGACATCTCTAACTTTTTCTCTGTTCCACCTTCTTAAGGGATATTTTAATGAGACTAACTCCATTCTCCCCCATATGGCATGGAGTATCACATATCACATATTTGCAGGAAGACAATAATAGATCTCTCAAACATCCCCGCCCCCCTTCTCTTTTGGAGACTTTAATTTCTGCAAGGAGGAGGAGGAGGAGATAGATGACAGAGGTTGACCACTCTGCTCTCAGAGAAAATGGGTGATGGGTTAGAATTATATCCACTGCTTGTTTAAATATTAGTCTAGGGAATATAATTTTAAGGTTTAAGCTAAACTCATTTTCTTATTTATATGGTTATTTTGAATTTTATTTTTTTTCTTAATAATACATACACAAAATCTTTTAGCATTTATTTTTTTTACTTCTGAATTATACCCCCACCCTCCTTGAGAAGGCAAGCAATTTAATATATATTATACATATGCAGTCATGTAAAACATTTTTGTAGTAGCCATTTTGTATAAAATGACCCAAAAAGAAAGAAAAACACCTACCACCACCAACAACCAAGAATCATAAAGCTAAAAAAAAAGTATATTCAATTTACTATCAAATTCCATTAGGTCTTTCTGAAGGTGGAGAGCATATTTTTTTATCATAAGTTTTTCAGAATTGTCTTGGATTATATTGCTGAGACTAATTATCAATCATAGTTGATAATTGTACAGTATTGTTGTTATTTTGTACCATATTCTCCTGGTTCTGCTCATTTCACCTTGCATCAGTTAATGCAAATCTTTCTGGAGTTTTCTAAAAGCATCCTGGTTATTAGTAGTTATAGTATAGTAGTATTTCATCACAATTATATATTACAACTTGTTCAACCATTCATTTTCCAATTTTTGCTGTCACAAAAAGAGCTGCTATAAATATTTTTGTAATAAGCCCTTGTCCTTTTCTGTTGATCTTTTGGGATACAGATCTAGTAGTGCTATTGTTGGATCAAAGAGTAAGCACAGCTTTATAGCTCTTTGAGTGCAGATCCAAATTGCTCTGCAGAATGGTTTGATCAGTTCACAACTCCACCAAAAGTGCCTTAGTGTCCCTATTCCACATCCCCTTCAACATTTTTTATTTTCCTTTTTAATCATGTTGGCCAAGCTGATAGGTGTGTAATTGGTTTGCATTTCTCTAATCAATAGTAATATAGAACTTTTTATTTTCATGTGACTATAGAAAGCTTTGATTTCTTCTTCTGCAAACTACCTATTCATAGCCTTTGACCATTTATCATTTGGAGAATGACTTTGGATAAATTTGACTCAATTCTCTATATATTTAAAATAATGCTTTTATCAGAGCAATTTGCTATAAAATCCTTCCCTCCCCAACCCTCAATACCAATTTCTTGCCTTTGGCTGCATTGGTTTTATTTGTACAAAATCTTTTCATTTTGATGTGATTAAAATTACCAATTTTAATTCTGTAAAGCTCTTTTTTTATTGTTTGGTCATAAATTCTTTCTTTATCCATAAATCTCACAATTAAAACATTCCATGCTTTCTTAATTCAAATATGTTAAAATAATGTATCCATTTTGATCTTACCTCAGTATATGACATGAGACATTGGTCTATACATAGTTTCTACTAAACTGTTTTCCAGTTTTCCCAGCAATTTTTGTCAAATAATGAATTATTATCCCAAAATCTTGGATCTCTGAGTTTGTCAAACTCTAAATTACTATGGTCATTTACTATTAATCTATTCCACTGACCTACAACTATTTCTTTGCCAGTACCAGATTGTTTTGATGATTACCACTTTATAATACAATTTGAAATCATTATCAGGAATGTAATGCCATGATATGCAAGATAATTAGATTTAAGTGAGGGAGGACTGTACCAGACACCAGGCCTCATTATTTCCCATCTTTTTTCATTGATTCCTTTGATGTTCTTGATTTTTCATTCTTCCAGATGAATTTTGTTATGATTTTTTCTAGCTTTATAAAATAATTTTTGGTAATTTGGCATGGTACTGAATAAGTAATTTAATTTAGATAGAATTGCCATTTTTATTTTATTGACTCAGTCTACCCCAAAGCAATTAATATTCCTTTTGTTGTTTGGACCTGACATTCTTTGTGTAAAAGGTATTTTGTAATTGTGTTCAAATAGTTCCTGAGTTTATTCTGGTGGTAGATCTCCAAGTGTTTTATATTATGTGCAGTTATTTTAAATGGAATTGCATTTTCTATCTCTTCCTGTTGTACTTAGAAGATGATATATAGAAATGCTGATGATTTGTCAGAGTTTGTTTTATATCTTGCAACTTTGCTGAAGTGTTAATTTTCTAGGATTCTCCAAGTTTATTATCATATTTTCCACTGAGTCATAGTTTTGTTTCATCATTGTCTATTTTAATTCAATTTTTTCTTTTCCTATTGTTATAGTTAGTATTCCTAGAATGATATTAAATAAATATGGTGGTAATATAAGCATCCTTGCTTAAAACTAGATCTCACTGGAAAGGCTTCTAACTTGTGCCCATTATAGATAACACTTGGTGATGGGTTTAAGATGGGTTTAGATAAGGAAAGCTCCATTTATTCCTATGCTTTATAATATTTTTAATAGGAATTTGAGATATATTTTGTCAAAAACTTTTTCTGCATCTATTGAGATAATATGATTTTGATATTTTACTATTGATGTCATCAATTATACTGATAGTTTCCAATTATTGAACCAGCCCTGCATTTCTGGTACAAATCTCAACTGGTCATAATGTATAATTTTTACAATATATTCCTTCCTAATAGTTCATTTTTTTAAATCATCAATATTCATTAGGGAAATTAAACTATAGTTTTCTTTTTTCTGTTTTTGCTCTTCCTGGTTTAGATATCAGCACAATATTTGTTTTTTGTAAAAGGATTTTTGCCCATTTTTCCAAATAGTAATATTAGAATTAATTGTTCTTTACATATTCAGTAGAATCCACTTATGAATCTATTTGCTCCTGAGGATTTTTTCTTAGGGACCTCATTTAAGGCTTGTTCAATTTCTTTTTCTAAGAAAGGTTTTTTAATGTCTTCTCTGTTAATCTGAGTAATTCATATTTTTGTAAATATTCAAATATTGTAGATTGTCTTGATTGTTATTTCCTAATGAGAAAAGAAGACCCAAATTTTGACTCTTCTCACCAAATGCCAGTTCTACAGTAATAAATAATAAATGTTTATTTATTCAAATTAATAGCAAAACAAAAATCAGAGAAAATATACTAATGGGTAAACCAGACAATAAAGGTTGAAGAGTCTCTTCAACTGATGGTGAGCTAACCCAGTTCAACCAAGAGAGAGTTTCAGATCTCACTCAAAGGGGAATTTCCCTTTGTCTCTAATGCTAAAGATGTAAATAGAAATATGATTAAAGTTCTGCATGCCAACTTCTTCCCAGTCTTATTTCTTCCCTTCTTTGACCTGAAGAGAGGGTTGGCATTGCTCCGCTTTTTCTCAAAGATAAAAGTCAGAAGAGATGTAAGAAACTTCAAAGCAAAGACCCAAAAGCATATCTATTCTCTTCTATTGTCAACTTTGCCCCACATGTAGGCATAGGGCATTGAACTCCACCAATGAGGAAAAATTTCCTTACCAATATATTTTGGAACTTTGATTAAACTAATAATTTTTATATTGATAAACAGGCAGTTAAGGACAGTAAATACTATTTCTGCCCTCATTTACTTGATATTTTCTGAGAATTATTGGATACCTCTTTTCATTATTCTTCTTATATCACAAATGCTGCTCTCAAGCTCTGATTTATAATTTTAAATCTTTGCATTTAGGTGGTCATCCTATTCTTCTCATTAGTAAACAAAATGTAATTCCTCCCTTTTCTAAGAACCTATACTTTCACTCTACGTTGATTACCCACTTTCCAGTATTAAACAGTTTTGTTCTCAAAAGTTCCCTTTCAATATATAGCATCATATCCCTATAATTTTGTTTATTTACTTAATCTAAGTTATGGCTTGCCCCAAAATAATCCTTTAGGATAAACATGACTCTTTCTTTGGACATGGGTACAAACTTTATAGTTTCTTTGCAATCATAATTATCATCATTATTACTATCATCTCATCATCACAATAATGGTCAATAATCAAGTTACAGTTAAAACAATGCAAATTAATGGCATGCAATGTATAATCAATTAATTCTAAAGTCACTCAGCAACATTTGTCATATTGAATTTTAGGGACTCATTTATCTTACTATTACTTTGCCTTTCTTTTTTTCCAAGACAACTAGATGGCAAAATCATTAAAGTGTTGGTCCTGGAGTTGGGAAGATCTGAGTTCAAATTTGGCATCAAACATACTATATGACTTGGGGAAGTTTCCATATGTGGAAAATGTATATAATAGTCTATCTCACAAGGTTGTAGTGGGCATAATGGGCAGAGCACTGGACCTGGAGTCAGGAAGGCTCATCTCCCTAAGTTCAAATATGACCACAGACACTTACAAATTGTGAGAACCTGGGCAAGTCACTTGATCCTGTTTGCTTCAGTTTCCTCAGCCATAAAATGAACAGAAGGAAATGGCAAACCATTCCAGTATCTTTGCCAAGAAAACCACAAGTGAGGTCACAAAGAGTTGGACATAACTTAAAAATGACTGAACTGAATATAGGATTGTTGTATCAATTAAGATAATATTGGTAAAGCATTTGCCACAGTGTCTAGCTTATAGCAATCACTTAATAAATATTTGTTTCTTTCCCCTTTTAAATACTATGATTAGTATCCTTGTCAGAACAACTAGACAGGAAAGGTAATACCTGGGAAAACACATAGTATGCAAGTGGGAAACATACTTAATAGCTTTAAAATCAATTTTAGTGGATAATGATAAGCATTCACCAGGTTAGCATGGGAGGAAATGTTTTCTGGCACACATGTAGCCACATATGGAAAGACCTGCTGTGCATTATACTCACCATGATAATAGAAGTGATTGCTGCTAAGAGTGACTTTGAGGAGAAAATCATACTTCTACAATGGATTCAATAGCAGATTGCAGGACTCTTACACTTCACACACTTAGCTGAAGGATGTGGGAAAAGCTATGACCTTGTACAATAGAGTATGGACATGGTAGCTGATCAGAAAGTTCTTGAGGCTCACTTATTTTCATGTTTTCCAGTCCCAGAGAATGAAGGCAGGCTTATATTTAACATAATATCAGAAACTCAGCTGACACTCAAAACTGTGATTATCAACGGCTTTTTATAAAGTATAGAGTCTGCCAGGCACTGTGATAGGTCATGGGGATATAATTCTAAAAAATAGAATAATCCCTATTTTCACGGAGCTTACATTCTGTTGGGGAAGACAACAAATATGTATAAAATTATATGTAACATACATACAAAGTTTAACAAATAAATATACACAGAATTAAAATTCATTATCTCCATATTATAATGATATGAGACTGTGGAATTTGGAGAACTCTTGCATTCATGATGATCTTGGGATTATTCTTGTGAGTAAGTTTATGTGACTTCCTGAGATTTCTATCTGTAGTGTCTGTAATTGGGGGAATTTTCCATCATTTCTTATTCTCAGAAAAAAACATATTTCCTGTACAGGGCCTCAGCTATCTTGCCAATTGATCAGCAGCAGAAATCACTAGGAATGAAAAACAGCCTTCTCAAGATACTACAGAATTCAGTTTATGATAATAGTGACTGCAGGCTCAGTTGAATTACTGAAGGCTTAAGCAATGTTGGGAGCAGCTAGGTGGAGCAGTAGATTAGAGCATCAGTTCTGAAGTTAGGAAGATCTGCATTCAAAACTCGTCTCAGATGCTTACCAGTTCCATGTGCTCTGGGCAAGTCACCTAACGCCTATGGTTTCAGTTGCTCATTTGTAAAATAGAGACACACTGGAGAAGGAAATGGCAAATCACTTCAGTAACTTTGCCAAGAAAACTCCATGGACAATATCCATGGTTTCACATAAAGTTGGACAAGTAAAAGACTGAACAAGAAGAAAGCAATGTTGGTCTAGAATTATTCCTTTCTAAAACACCCCTGCCCTAAACCTGTGATCCAGTGAGTCAGGAAGGTCAGCTAAAACAATGATTTCCATATGTTGTGACTTTTGAAATTTTGCTGTTTATGGTATAGAGCAAATGGCATATCAAGATTGTGACTGGATCCTAGAGTAACAAATCTCCTTTTCATCTTTCTAACAAAAATCTGATATGTCAGTGGTGACCTATAGATTATAGTAGAAGCTATGATTCAAAGAATACTCACAGTTTCATTGGATCAATGGCCATGGTGATTGGAAGGATTGTGTTTGATTTATAGCATCTGAATCTTTGTCTAAATTCCCCAAGGGAATAAGAAACGTTGGCATGAAAATCAAAGATGGACTATGAACGGAATGAAGGGGTTAACTAGGGTCAGTAGAAGCTGGGAAGCAGCCACATAATTGTCTCGAAGGGAAGATAAACATTTTTTGTTCAGCTCTAAGTCCTCACTGCCTAATGTTCAATGCAATGAACTTTTATCTGAGTACCCAGCATAGGAATCATAGGATTCACCATTAACATATGCAGAAGTCTTGTGCTCTGGGTCAACTATTTCATAGGCTAGTAAAAATGTCTTCTTTATTGTAGATTCCTTTGTCCACTGCAGTCTCATCATTATGGCTCTTGGTGGCTTGGAGAAGAGAATCAGGAGCTAGGGAGAAAGAAGAAGCTGGGAGCAAGAGGAGAAAGACACAGGGCATCTTATAGTATTAGGAAGAAGATTAAAAGTCAATGAAAGAAACAAATTCTGAATGGGTAAAGAGTTTAGAAGACTGAATTAGTGGAGTTTAGTAGATATGAACCAAGGAAGTAAAGATAATACAGTAGGAGATCAAGTAAACAATTTAACAAGTATTTATTAACCCTTTTCTATGTGACAGGACTATTTTAAGAACAATGAGAATGTTCAAGTATTAAATACTATAGAGAACTCAAGGAGGTTGAGAATAGAAAAGTAGAATTGACAATTGAGAGATTTTTGGTAACTTCTGAGAGAATAGGTTTCAGTTGAGTAGGGTCGGGTGCAGAAGTCTAATTTCAAAGGAGGAGAGAAGAAAATGAGTGATAAGGAAAAAGACAAAATAAGATAAAATTTCCATCAAGAAAGTTGGAGATAAAGGGGAGAAGAGAGATAGAATAGTGGCAAGATGGTGTAGAAGGGTCAAAGTAGGGTTTTTACTTATTTATTTTTAGAATTGAGGAAACCTCAGAGGGTTTTAGTTAAGTGAAAAGATTGAGAGGAAGAGACTGAAAATTCATGAAGGAAACAAACGACTGCTGAAGCACCTAAGATGGATTGGACTTTGGGTAAGAAATTTTTGAGTAAGAAATGGGAGAAGGGGAGGGCCGAGGTAAGGGAACTGAAAGAGAACATGTCAAATAGCTTCAATTCCATTAAGTGAAGTAAGAGGCTAAGTAATCTGTGGGAGTAGAGTTGAGGTTTGAAGCAATTTCTGTGGTGAATAATGTAGAAAATACAAAAGAGTAGAGTTGAAAGCTTATTGAGCAGCAGGGAGGGTCCCCAAATGAGGCAAGGTACCATAAATTTATAGTAGCATTATACATTCAGTAAGCAAATATTTTATTAAGTAATTTTTTAGTGCTAAGGCAATAAATAGTCTAAACACTTAAGATAGAAAGATCCAAAAAATAAAAATAAAAGTTCAAGCTTTCTGAGAGTTTGTTTTGCAATAGTGATAGGTGCAGGTGTCTGAAGTTCCTTGTAGAATGCAGCTGGCCTGCCTACAGTCATTTCCTCCCTATCCTTTGTAACTTAGGACTAGAGAGTTTAAGCGACTTGCCAAGAATTACATGGTAAATATCTAAGTCAGATAAGGGGATAGAAATAAGGACTGGATGTGATTTGATTGGCACAAGGAATCACAAGGGTGATGAAACCATCTCTACCAATGCAACTTGGCATTTTCTCTGCAACTTATAATCTTAGAGAAGTTGCTTCAGAGAATTTAAGTGACTTGCCCAGGTTGTCATAGTATGTGTCAGAAATGGGACTTGAACCTGCATTTAAAAAAAAATTTAGTCTGATTTTATATCCCCTATGCCTTGAGTTGGGAAGAAGCAAAAGGGCAGTAGCAGCTTGGGGGAAATCATGGTTTGTCTTAGCCAATAGACAATACTTTAGCTGAGAGCCTTGAAAGAAGGGAGAGATTTTAAGAGGTAAGGAATGTATGTATCCTAGGAATAGAAGAGTGCTTGTAAAAAGACATGGAGAAAGGAAATGAAATGTCATGAGAAAATAGTAAGGGTAGTTCAGCTAAATCTTAGCATATAAAGGAGAGTAATATAAAGTAAACCTAACAACAGTAGGCTGAAACCAGATTGTGAGTGAATTTAAATGTCAAACAGATAAGTTTGCATTTTATCTTAGAGGAAATATGAACCCACCAAAGCTTCTTGACCAAAAGGATGACATAGTCAAACCTGACTCTTAAGTCTTTTGGCATAGGAGTGGAAGAGAGTTTATAGAAAGGATTCAACTAGGGAGCAAATTTGGAGGATATTGAAGTATATAATTCTTCAACCCTAAGAGACTTGCCTTGGATAATATCATCCTGATCCATGGGGGGGGGGGGGGGACTATGGAGTCTGAATGGAGAGCAAAGCATACTATGTTCACTTTTTTAAAACTTCCTTTATGTTTTTTTCTTTCTCATGTTTTTTTCTTTCCTTTTAGTTCTAATTCTCCTTCATAGCATGAATTATCTGTAAATGTGTCAAATATAAATGAACATATTCAACTTTTACCAGACTATTTGCTACCATGGAGGAGGGGGAAGGGAAGGGAGGATGGAAGAAAAATGTGGAACTCATAAATTTGCAAATAGATGGATGTTGAAAAATTATCATTGCAATTGAAAAAATAAAATAAAATTTCAATTTTAAAAAAAGAAGTACATAGTCCTGGTGAGAAATGATAATGATTGAGATGGTGACTTGAAAGACAGAAACATTTTTTTGAAATTTATCTTTTATTCTCATTTTGTACAAATGTTTTTTTTACATTAATAAAATATTCTTGTTTACAAGTAAACAAAATACCCCTCCTCCCCCATGAATATAGATAGACTTGCTTGGGCAAAAAAAGTAAAGGGGAGAGAAAAAAATTAAAATAAAAAAATAATAGTAATAAATAATAGTAATAATTGTTGGTATGGCCAGGTGGCGCAATGGACGAAGCACCAGCCCTGGAGCCACGAGCACCCAAGCCCATATCCAGCCTCATAAACCCAACAATCACCCAGCCTTGTGACATGCAAGTCACTGCCCTGCAAAAAACAAAAAAAAAAAAGAAAAAGAAAGACCCAAAATAAAAATAAAATAATAATAATGATAGGGGTGGCTGGGTGGCAGACAGAGCATTGGCCCTTGAGCCAGGAGCACCTGGGTCCAAATCCGGCCCCAGACACCCAAAGATCACCCTGCTATGTGGCCCCAGGCAGGCCACCCAGGCCCACTTGCCCTTCACCCTCCCCCAAATAATAATAACAAAATATGTGCTTTAGTCTTTATTCCAACACCAACAACTCTGTCATGGGTGGATTTCATTCTTTATGATAAGTCCATCACAAAAGTTATTTCCATATTTTTCCACCATTGCCATTGCTGATCGCAACTCCCTCCTTTCTTATTTCTCCACTACCATGTACTATATTTTCTCTCTCCTTTCACTCTGACTCTGCTGTAGGGTCATTGACTGACTCAGCAGATAGATCCCTGGTCCTGGGGCCAAGAAGCCCAGAGCCCCCATACCACCCCTTAGGCCCAGAATCCACCTGGCAATATGGTCCCGGACAGGCCTTCCAATCCCAGCCCCTTGCAAGAAGTAAGAAAGAAAATGTGTTATATGTGACCATTGTCCCCCCATGGTCCATCCTCTCCTCCTTTATTCACATCCCCAGCCCTTCCCCCTGCTCCCCCCTCCTTCTTACTCCAGATGTCTATACCCCACTGAGTATATATGCTGTTTCCTCTCCTAGCCATCTAAGTTGAGAGCAATGGTTTCCTTATTCCCCCCTTGCCTCCCCCCTTCCATATCATTGCAATAGCTCATTGTAACAAAAAAAATCTTATTATGTGAAATATCTTGGACTATTCCCCCTCTCCTTTTTCTTTCTCCCATTCCATTTCCCTTTTTTTCTATTGACTCCATTTTTACACCATATTTTATCTTCGAATTCAGCTTTCTCCTGTGCTTCAACTATAAAAGCTCTCTCTACCTGCTCTATTAACTGAGAAGGTTCATGTGAGTATTATCAATGTCATTTTTCTATGCAGGAATGCATGCAGTTCGTCCTCATTAAGTCCCTCATATTTCCTCTCTCTCCTCCAATCTCCATGCTTCACCTGAGTCCTGTATCTGAAGATCAAATCTTCTGTTCAGCTCTGGCCATTCCAAAAGGAACCTTTGAAATTCCCCTGGTTCACTGAAAGTCCATCTTTTTCCCTGGAAGAGGACATTCAGCCTTGCTGGGTAGTTCATTCTTGGCTGCATTCTAAGCTCTTTTGCCTTCTGGTATATTGTATTCCAAGCCCTACGAGCTTCCAATGTAGTTGCTGCTAAGTCCTGTGTGATCCTGACTGCAGCTCCACGATATTTGAACTGTGTCCTTCTGGCTGCTTGTAATATTTTCTCTTTGACTTGGGAGTTCTGGAACTTGGCTATAATATTCTTAGGGGTTGGTTTTTTGGGATCTCTTTCTCTGGGGGATTGGTGGATTCTTTCCATTTCTATTTTGCCCTCTGCTTCTAGAATATCAGGGCAATTTTCCTGTAGTAATTCTTTGAAAATGATATCAAGGCTCTTTTCCTGATCATGACTTTCAGGTATTCCAATAATTTTTAAATTATCTTTCCTAAGTCTGTTTTCCATATCAGTTGTTTTTTCAATGAGATATTTCACATTTTCTTCTAATTTTTCATTTTTTTGGTTTTGAAGTATTGATTCCTGATTTCTGTTAAATTCATCAATCTCCCTGAATTCTGTTCTTTGTCTGAAGGATTTGTTCTCCTCAGAGAGTTTTCTTATCTCTTTTTCCATCTGGCCAATTTTGCTTTTTAAAGCATTCTTCTCCTCAGTGACTTTTTCGAACTGTTTTGTCCATTTGACCTAAGCTGGTTTTTAGCATGCTATTTTCTTCAGCATTTTTTTGGATTTCCTTGACTAAGCTGCTGACTTCATTTTCATGTTTTTCCTGCATCTCTCTCCTTTCTTTTCCCAGTTTTTCTTCCAACTCCCTCATTTGATTTTCAAAGTCTTTTCTGAGCTCTGTCATAGCCTGATCCCAATTTCTGTTTTTCTTGGAGTCTTTAGATGCAGGAGGTTGTGCTTCCTCCTCTTCAGACTGAGTATTTTGATCCTTTTTGGGCTCATTTGCAAAATATTTCTCAATAGTCTTCTTTTTGTTTCTCTGCTTGCTCATTTTCCCTGCCTGGGCCTGGTTTGGGGTGCTTCTTGAGCTTTTGGGACACTCCCACAAGGGTCTCAGTGTGTGAGGTTCTGTCCTCCCTCCTGGTCTGTGAATGACTATAAGCACCCCCCTCTGCCAAGGGGCTGAGGTGGGGGGGCCCTGCTGTTCTATGGGGGGGCCTAGACTGGGATCAGGATCTGAATGTGGTCAGAGCCCCAGAGTCCTGTTCCAGAGGCAGAGGACCAAGCTCTTAGTTTCTCTTCACTCCCCTCCCTCAGCTCAATGGGCTCATGCCCTGGGGGCTGCTGCTTACGGGCTCCGCCTGCTTCTGTTTCCTGGTCTGGGCTTCAGAAAGACCAAGCTGCTCCCTGTGTGCCCCGAGGGCTGGGCTCCACATGCTCGCTCTGGCAGAAGTCCCCCACTGTTCCTCCACTTTGTGCCCGGTGCTCCTCAGGGTGCAGCTCAGGAGACTCCCCCGCTGCTGTGAGCTGAGACTCCCAGTGCCCTGGGGCTGCCTCCGGGAGGCTGAAGTTCTTTGGCTCTGGCGGGCCACCCCTCTGGTGGGCCGCCCTTCTGATCCCGGGAGCAGAGCCTTTCTGCTCTTTTCCAGGTTACCTTGAGTAGAAATGCCTCACTGGGTCCCTTTGTGGGTTCTGTCTCTCGAAAGTTTAGTTAGAGTCCTTAGCTGATGAGTTTTTATCAGAGAGCTCCTAAGACTGGATTCCTTCTTGTTGCCATTTTGGCTCCGCCTTCCAAGACAGAAACATTTACAAAAAAGATCTTGTGGCCATATTTAGAAACAAATTGGGTATTGGGAAGAGGGGAAAGAGAGAGGGAAGAGTAAAGGATGATTTCAAGTTTGAAAAACTAGATAAATAGAAAGATGGTGCCATACTCAAAAGAAATAGGGAAGTTTAGAAAAACGGCAGAATTAGATGCTTAACTGGTCATCCAGTTTCAAATGCCTGACAGTTTAAGATTTAGGAAGGACTATAATTTAGGAGACAGACAAGAACTGTGTAGCATTCACTTTGTGAATACTTCCCAACTCTCATTCACAATAACATTAATAAGTAAAGTCTCCTAGAGGATGATACTACTACTCCCTCATAATACTAGGGACAACCCTGAAGATTAGTTGAATATTTTAGTACTGTCTGATTCCTTAGCAGTGTGCTTATCATTAATGATCAGCCACACTTAATTTGCTTATAAAACAGGTATTTTCTAATCAAGTATAGTACAGTTACCTACAGAAACTTTCTTCCTAACCACAGAAGCATTCCCCCCTTGCACACACAGGATCTTTGGGTAAAATAGGTGGCATAGTGTAGAGAGTGCCAGGTCTGGAGAAAGGAAGACCTCAGTTCCAATGTGGTCTCAGACATTTACTTGTTATGTGACCCTGGGCAAATCACTTGAACCTGTTTGCCTCAGTTTCCTTATCTGTAAAATGATCTGGAGAAGGGAATGGCAAACCATTGTGGTCAAGAAAATCCCAAATGGAGTCATAAAGAGTCTGATAAGACTGAAAAGACTAAACAACAACAACAACAATAACAACAGATCAAAAGGTTTATAGTTTTGGGCTTATAGATCTGGATTACTAGATGTCCTTCCCTCTCCTTCTCCCCCCCCCCCCCGACATGATGCACTTGTAAAATTCCCCTTACATGTAAGTTCTCTGCTAAACTCCCAAAGTCAGTGCTCTTGGAAAGTGCTGAAGCTACATTTCCTTGGTGTTTACAGTTTGTCCTCAGAATCTTTGATCTCTCGATGCAGATATTGCTATCAGCCACTACTGCTCCAGTCATATAGCTATGCTGAAGACAATCTGCTTTCTCCTCTGGACAATGCTACCAAGGGTGAGAACAACTTCAGATTTTTAGATCTTTTAAAAATTTACAAGGTTGTTACCTAGTCCCTGGTGGAGGGGGAGGGAAGGAGAAAACACTCTTTTATTCTCTCTTCTTTTACTCTCCTACACCCCCACCACCAATCACCCTCACCCCCAACCCCCAAGCATTCTCTCTCAGTTTTCCTTAACCAAGAAATTTAACTTCCATTTAACTAATTGATTCTGAGCTACTTTGTGCTTTTAATATATTTTTATATTTAATATTTCTTGTGTTAAAAATATATATAAATATATATATGTTTTAGGATTTTGCAAGGCAAATGGGGTTAAGTGGCTTGCCCAAGGCAACACAGCTAGGTAGTTATTAAGTGTCTGAGACCAGATTTGAACGTAGGTACTTGTGACTCCAGGGCCGTTGCTCTATCCACTGCACCACCTAGCTGCCCCACACCATAGCTTCTTTAATCAATCACAATATACTTCCTGTGTGGAGTTATTCAATGCTCAAATTCCCTATGATCCTTTCAAATTGATTAATAATTTGTTCACATTCAGTTCAATTTTGATTGGTTGATTGAGTCAAGTGAAAGTGGGACCTTCTATGACTAATTGACCTGGGTGTAGGTCCTCATCCTTACACATGGATATATAAATCTGAGTCTTCTCCATAGTGATGATAGTTCAACCTAGGGGAACTGATAAAATCATCAAAAGAGAAACTAAGGGAAAAAAAAGGAGAAAGTCCATAGCAAAGCTTAGGGTACACCTATAATAAAAAGGTGATTGTTGAGTTGTTTCAGTTATATGCGACTCTTGGTGGCCCCATTTGAGTTTTTCTTGGCAAAGATACTGTAGTGATTGCCATTTCCTTCCTCAGTTCATTTTATAGATAAGGAAACGGAGCCAAATGGGTTAAGTGACAGAACTCTATAAGGCCCCCAGCTGCCCAGAATAAGAAATCAACTTCTGGGGGTAGAGCGGTGGCAGGGCTTAGGATCAGGAGGATCAAACCATAGATTTTAAACTGGAGAGCACTTGAGAGGTTGTCTAATAAAACCCTCTTATTTTATATATGAGGAAATGAAGACTTAGAGAGAGATCAAGAGTCTTGTCTACTGCCATACATTTATTAATAAATATAAGAAGTGAGATTTGAACTTAGGTCTTCCTACCTCCACTTCCAGCTTGATCTCAGCTACATGCAACCTTACACCATGGAATGGGACCACCAAAACCAGAGTGGATCTGTGATGCCCATCCCCCTCCCTTCTTCATCCATCCCTTCCTACTAACCCTGATGATGCCCTCCACCCTAACACAACAAAAAGCATTAGCTAAATTTGTCTCCCATGTTATTCATTTGCCCTTCTCTCTCTAAACCTCTGAGAATCCCTCCCATGGTCATACTCTGCTGTGCTAAGAAAAGGGAATACAAAGAAAGGGAAAAAACAATATGTATAACCAAGAAATATGTAGGATAAACTGAGGGAAGAAACTAGTATTAAGAATCAAGAAAGGGAAAAGAAGTAGCATCTATTAAGGGCCTATTATAAACATACAGTGTACCAAGCCTTTAAGAAATATTATCTCATTTGGGGGCAGCTAGGTGGCGCAGTGGATAAAGCACCGGCCTTGGAATCAGGAGTTACCTGGGTTCAAATCCGGTCACAGACACTTAATAATTACCTAGCTGTGTGGCCTTGGGCAAGCCACTTAACCCCATTTGCCTTGCAAAAAAAAAAAGATTAAAAAAAAATTATTTCATTTGATTCTCACAACATTGTGAGGTAGGTGCTATGATTATTGCCATTTTATGGAAAAAGAAACAAAAGCAAACAGAAGTTAATTGACTTGACCAGGCTCATGCAGCTAGTAAATGTATGAAATTGGATTTGAATTCAGGTCTTCCTGGGTTCAGGCCTAGTGTTCTATCTGATATATCACCTTATTACTTAAAAGAAATCTGAAACAGACTTTCCTACAAATACATACACCATCAGTGAAGAGAGTAGACATACAATATACATAAGGATACTATATAAGAGACATGTGTTTGGAAAAGTTCTCCAGGATTCACATATTGAGGGACATTTTATGCTTCTGGTATGTCAGAACTACCATTGTTTCTGGTGATTAAGTCAAAGTATGAATAGACTTTGTGAACATTCTAATTCCCTTGTGATACTATTTTAAAATGAATGAACTTTGATAATCATGTTTTTCTTTCTCGAGTGATGACTCATTTGTATATTTCACCAAGTCACAAGATTATAGACCTGAATGTTAGCCTGAAAAAAATATCTCTACTCATCTTGAACTTTCATGCTATTTCTCTTTCTCTACCATATTTCCTCTTCTATTCTAAATCTTTTAAAAGAAGTGAATCAAATTTGTGGGATATTTGGCTTGAATCCACTTCTGAAAGATTGTATTCAACCAAGCTGACTCATAATGTCATTGCTTTACATATTTCTAAAACTGGATGATTTCTGATAATAATGCAGTTGTGGTTTGGGTGAAGAGGACCATCTGTAGGAGTTTGCAAAAACCATCTAGAGACTACAAGAACCTATCATTAGATTATTCCATTTAATTGAAACAATAATGATTGTAAGTGTTGAGAATTTACTCTGCCCACAGTAAGTGTTCATTAAAGGTCCATGGTACAAATGAATAATTTGTTTGTCTTTCTCCCTCCAAACATCCATGTGCCCCTACCATAGTCAAGGTCATTCTGGAATAAATTCTTTCATAATCTCTATTTACCTTCATAGTATGATAAATTTTGTCATCTCCTTGTCCAGAGAGTTGTCTTAATATAGATGATGAAGGAAATCAGGGAAGCCCTGGATTCCTACATTGCCTGACTACATTATTGATTGCTACCACAGGTAGGTTACTAACCTTTCAAGTTCCCAGGCAACTCTTTAAGATTAAATCAGAGACTTGGTTAAATGATAGAACAGTTGCCAATTTGTATTTTCATATTTGGTAACTCTATATGTTGATGAAATCAGAGATTTAGAACCCCATTCTCCCCATGCCCCTAAAGTCTAGCAAGATATGGTGGATTAAGTATTGAACTTGGGATCGGGAAGATTTGGGTTCAAATCTCATCTTGGACACTTATTAGTTATATATCATCACAAAACCCTCTGGACCTCAGTTTCCTAATATGAAAAATGAGAAAGTAAAATTTCTAACACCTCATTTGTCATATAACATCATATAAGATAATTTGATAGCTAGCTCTATACCAAATATACAAAATTCTCTTGGAAATTTTTAAAGCCTTTCATAATCTGTCCCTTTTTACTTTTCCAGTCTTCTTATGCCATACTCTTCAATCCAGTGATACTGGGCTTCTGACCAGTATATTCCACAAATAGCACACTAAGCATTTCTTGACTCCAGATATTTTCTCTGACTGTCCCTATGACTGGATTGCTCTCTTGTCCTTGCTGGCATAAGTCCCAACTAAAATTCCATCTTTAATTGAAAGCTTTCCCCAAATCCTCTTAATTCTAATGCCTTCCTTCTATCAACTATTTCCTAATTATCCTACATATAACTTGCATGTATGTGTGTGTGTTTGTATGTTGTCATCTTGTTTACTAGTTTGTAGGTTCTTTCTAGGTGCAAACTTTCTTTTGACTCTTTTTGTATTTCTACTGCTTAGCACCAATATACAGTGCCTCATATAAAGTCAGCACTTAATAACTGTTTATTGATTGATTGAAAGGATGATCTTCTTGCACTTACATCCTTCTACTTATTCTTTAATTGAGGTATTCTAGCCTCCTTGCTGATTTTCTAAGATATTCCATCTCCTGACTGTGCATTTTCTTTGACTCTCCCCCATATCTAGAATTCTGTTCTTCCTCACCACTACAGAAAAATCCCTCCTTTAGGAAGCCTTTCATGGTTCTTCTCAATATTAGTACCTTCCCTCTGAGATCATCTCCAATTGATTCTAGTTTGAACATAATCAGTAATCATTGACATGTTGCCTCCCCCCATTAGATTGTGAGCTCTTTGAAAGCAGGAAGTTTGGTTTGTTGTGGTTGATTTGTCTTTCTCTGTATGCTCACAGATTATCACAGTGCCTAGCAAATATTAAGGGCTTAAATAATGTTTTTGTCTTTTTTAACTTCCTGCCTTACTTGCAACATGTAAATATGCAAAGAATCCATTATTTTATTTATATAGCAACTTCCAAAATTAATATATATGTATATATATATATCTACACACATACATGCATATATATTATTACATGTAAATATATATTACATGTAAATAATTCTTTTGATGGTGTTTTGGGTTTTTTTGGTAACATTCTTTAAAATCACTGGAGTTTCCTTAAATCAAATCATGATAAAACAGATCATAGAATTATAGGATCATAAATTTAGAACTAGAAGGAACCTTGAACACCATCATATTTTCTTATAATAATTTCAGTAGCATGTAATCTCAAAGAGCAGGAACTATTTAATTTTTGTCATTATATTCCCAGAACTTTGTTATATATGCTGGATATGTTTTATATATAAAAATAAAACATATACAACTCATACAAAAATGCAAACATTTATATGGATACATATACATACACACTTATGTATGTGTGTATGTATGTATATATGTATGCATGGCATCCAGGGCCATTTCTATTCATCCTAATTCATATCTGACCACTGAAACAGATGACCCTGGAGACAAAAGTGAAACTGGTGACTTAATGCAGCAACCTCCTCACTTAAAGCCAATTAAATTGCTTGTCATGGCATACCTCCCTGATGTCATGGTCTTCTTTGAGAACAGGGACAAACAACAAAATATCAACATATATATATATACACACACACAAACATAAATATATATAGTGATGTTGAATTGGGCGCGTTTAATCAGATGTTGATTTGAATTGGACAGTATTTCTGACTATACAGAACCTCAAAATTTCAAATTTTGAGGTTTTCAGTAGTCATCTACTGATACCTGGTCCTGAATAGGATTATCTTTTAGAAAATCCCCCAAAATTGGTCATCCATGATTTTACTATCTTGTACTTGTGAAACTGAATTTTGGACCCATGTCTTGAACTTTACATTTATCTCTAGTGAATTTGTCATTTCATTTAACCCAGTGTTCTACTTGTTAAGAATTTTTTTTTAAATATCACTGGGTTAAAATTTGTTCTCTGAGACTTAATAGTAATTTGCCTTGATGTGTCTTAAATTTTTCAAAATACTTCACATAAAACACCTTATTGATGCAATGGTCTTATGAGGTAGGAACTGCAGGTATTTTTGTTCCCATTTTAAATGAAAGGAAACTGAGGTTAGTGAGGCTAGTGACTTGCCTATGGCTACACTGCTAACTGTTGTTGGGTATATAGTTGAGAGCAAAATTCAGATCTGATTACAAATTCAGGGTTCTTTCCACTACACAATATTGACTTATAATGTTTACTGTTCTGTGAAGGAAGGGAAAAAGAATTTATGAAGTACCAACTATATGTCTGAAACTTACAGATAAATTTTCTTTGATTTTCCCAATAACCCTGTGAAGTAAGACTTGTCACTTGCCCAGGCTTATGCAGCTAGTGTGTGTGTCTGAGGCTGGACTTGAACTCAGGTTTTCCTGACTCCAGACCCAGTGTTCCATTTATCTCCCTCTGTAAAACCCTGGGTTAAATAACCTGAGTTTCAATTTCTTCATTTATAACATGAGATTATAATTGTACTACAAACCTTTCCTGGTGAGGAAAGCATTTTGTAAACAATGAAGCATTATACAAATTTGAGTTACTTTTTATCATTTTCTCTTAAAACTGTTCCTCCTTCCAATTTCATTCTTTCTGTCATTGAAACCATCATTCATTTTGTCTACTATGAATGAAACTTTGGGTTCTCCTTGTCTCTCTTTCTTTGCATATCCAGTTGGATACCATGTTACATCAATTTATGAGAAATGCTCAAGTTGGATAGAACCTGAGAAATCATTGAGATCACTACCCTGTTTTTATAAATGATGCTTTGTGAAGTGATTCAAATAACTAATAAGTAGAAAATCAAAACTTAAGTTTGATAATTCCTGAACTCTAGTCCCACAGCTCTCAGAGGACCCTAGAAAATCTTTGAGATCAAAATCATATTCATCATAATACTAAGATATTTTAAATCTTGATGTGATAAAAATCAATAGATATAAATCAAATATCTTGGGAGGAAAGGTTCTCAATCATATTTAGGAGTGTTAGGAGATATGTGGTGGCAAAGAATTGGAAATTGATGGGTAACTGGGGAATGACTGAACAAGTAGTTGTATATGATAGTGATGGAATACTACTGTGTTTTAAGAAATGATGAGTAAGATGATGTCAGAAAAACCTAGGAAGTCTTGCATGAATCAATGTAAAGTGAAGTGAAGAAAAGAACCAGGAGAACAATGGTTTTAGCAAGAGAAATATCACACTGATCAAATGTAAATGACTTAGCTACTCTGATCAATAAAATGAACCAAGAAGAACTTTTGATGAAAAATGCTATCCATCTCCAGAAAAAGAATTGATGGGATCTAAATGCAAATTTTTTTTTTACTTTTAGGGGGTATTTTTTCATCTATGTTTTCTTTTACAACAATGAGATCTCCCCAATTATACCCAAACTTCATGTGGTATAGTGGAAAGAACACTGAATAAGGAGTTAAGGAGTTGGAATCAATTTTGCTAATAAATAGTTTTGCAAGCTGGAGGAAAATCTTCAACTCTTTAGGAATTAGTTTTTACATCTGTCATCTCTACTATATCCTCTAGCTTTACAAGTCTTACTGAACTGAGATAATATTTGTAAAAAAAGCACTCAGCTCTGGAACATGGTAGGAGCAATATCAAGGCTTTTTTCTTCCTTCCTCTAATCTCTTTGTATTGTGCTTTTACCTTGTCAAAGAACTTTCATGTCATGTCACATATGTCTCTGACATTCTCACACTAAATCAAGTTAGAGAACTTGCTATTTCACATCTTAGTCATTTGAACCTGACAAACTGTATAGTTGAGTCTTGATGTCCAAGGAGCCTGTGATTGCCTAATAATTCTCCATTCTTGGTAATATCTAGTCCCTAGTGACCTAAAGGAAAGAATACCTTTTTTAGTTTGATCACTTTTTACAGCATTCTTCACCATCATATGTCATCATCTTGATCTCTATTTTGGGGAGAAATCAGTCATCAAGTAATCAGGCTTGTATATCTTGTCACTTGGGTGTTATCTGTCACCTTTAAGTCAGCATATCCATCTTTCCCCCTCTAAATCTGCTTTTCCTATCATCTGCATTTTTTCCCACTATTCTTCTATTTTCTATGAATAATTAGGTTCAAATCTATGGTGTTATTATCTTTGACTTTTACAAAGCCCCACTTAATTTCCATCTTTCAAACATCTCTTGTATCTAATCCAGTCACTCAGGTTCAGGCCTTCATTATTTCTAGAGTGGACTATTGTTAACACCTTATGACTATCTCTGTCCTCTCTAATTGATTTTTTCCAATAGCTGACAAATAAGTTTGAACAGGTTCGACTTCCCTGTTGCCTATGAGATAAAATACAAACTCCTTAGTTAAGCATTAAAGGTCTGCCATGATTTTTTTTTTTTTTGAGTCAAAGGGAAAGTCAAAATTCCATATTGCTCTCCAGAATGGTTGGATCTATTCATAGCTCCACCAGCAATGCATCAATGTCCCAATCCTCTCTCAGCCTTTCCACAGGTTCCTTTTTCCTCATCTTGGTCAATCTGATAGATATGAGATGGTACCTCATTGTTGTTTTAATTTGTATTTCTCTAATCAATAATGATTTGGAGCATTTTTCATATGATTATATATTATAGCTTTCATTTCTTCATTTGAAAACTGTCTATTCATATCCTTTGACCATTTATCAATTGGGGAATGGCTTGTAACTTTATAAATTTGATATAATTCTCTATAAATTTTGGAAATGAGAACTTTATCAGAACTCCTAGTTGTGAAGATTGTTTTCCAGCTTTCTGATTTCCTTCTAATTTTGGCAGCATTGATTTTATTAGTGCAAAACCTTTTTAATTTAATATAGTCAAAATCATTCATTGGGATCTAATTCTTGTTTGGTCATAAATTTATCCCCATTCCATAGATCTGATAGAGTATTTCTTGGTTTATTCATTTATCTATGGTGTTACCCTTTATGTCTAAATCCTGTACCCATTTTGACTTTATTTTGGTATAGGGTGTGAGATGTGGGTCTATGCCTAGTTTTTTCTACACTATTTTCTAGTTTTCCCAACAATTTTTGTCAAAGAGTTCTTATCCTAGTAGTTGATGTCTTTGGGTTTGTCAAACAATAGATTTCTGTAGTCATTTACTGCAGTTTCTTTTAAACCCATCCTAATCCACTGATCCATTACTCTATTTCTTAACCAGTAGCAGGCAGTTTTGATGACTGCTACTTTACAGTATAGTTTTAGATCTGGAAGAGCTAGGCCACCTTTCTTTGCATTTTTTCCCATCAATTCCCTTGCTATTCTTGGCCTTTTGTTGCTCCAGATGACTATTGTTACTATTTTTTGTAGCTTGGTCAAGTAGTTATTAGTTTGATTGGTATGGCACTGAATTAGTAATTTAATTTGGATTGAATTGTCATTTTTCTTATATTAGTTGACCTAAACATGAGCAATTGACATTTTCCCAGTTATTTAGATCTAACTTTATTTGGGTGAGAAGTGCTTTGTGTTCATACAGTTTCTGGGTTTGTCTTAGGAGGTAGATTCCCAAGTACAGACTTTCTCCTTCTATCTCTTGTTCTTGGGTTTTGTTGTTCATATATAGAAATGTTGATGATTTGTGTGGGTTTATTTTATATCCTGCTACTTTGCTGAATCTGCTAATTGTTTCAAGAAGTTTTTTAGATGATTTTCTGGGGTTTTCCAAGTATACCATCATACCATCTGCTTCAACTTATCTTTGTAGTCTTTTATCATGTTAATTCTTTTTCATATATGTTACATTCTAGTCAAACTGGATTTCTAGTTATTTCCCCCCAGTGTTATCTTGTTCTTTCATGCCTTCTTGAATCTGCCCAGGCCATCATCCAATCCCGGAATATACTTCTCACAAATCTCTGACTTTTAAATTTTATTTTTTTCTTCAAGTCTCAGCCTATCCCCCTTGAAGTCTTTCCTGAATCTTTTCTCCATTCCCATTCCAAGCTTTGCATATATTACATGTTTAATAAATATTTCTATAATTGAATTCAATTGAACTGTCATTTTCAAAATCCACACCAGGGTCAGTATGAAAGAATTTATACATGAATTTGACAAATTAGTCAGAAAATTAATTCAGCACCTTCTCACCTACATCTAGTTTTGCAAATTAGTCAGTCCATCATTTCTTTGTTACAAGATGGGTAATATCACAAGAGAGATAAAGGGGTGAATGGGAAAGATGTGGTAAAGATAGAATTCCAACATCAGTTCTCTGAAATTAAATCTTTCAGAATTGTTCACTTTTGAAGTATTGTTATAGGAGTATAAATTGTTTTCTTAGTTCTGAGACAACTAATAATGCAGTAGATAAATCACTGTAGCTAGACTCATAAAAATCTACATTCAAATCCAAACTCAGATACTAACTCTGTGACCTTGGGCAAGTCATTTAACCTCCATTTGTCTTAATCCACTGGAGAAGGAAATAGCAAATCACTCCAAGATTTTTGCCAAGATAACCTCAAATGGGGTCACAAAGAATGGGACTTGACTGAAAAAGTGCCAAAGACTAGGAGCCAGGCAGTAAAACTCACTGAGAAAAGAAGGGGAGTGTCCTCTAAGTCAACAGATGACAGCCACTATACCTCTGGAGCAAGCATTCCAGAGAACATAGTGGGAGGGGAGGGTAGATATTATTGGAATTTTGCAGAGGTTGGATTGAAGAGGATGGGACTAAGGAGATTAAGCAGTGGGGGGTGAATAATAACATTTGGAATCTAAATTTTAGCTCTTGATAGTTGGGAGGTTTACATTCTGTGGGTATGAAAGGGTAGAGTGTTAATGAGTTCAGATAGGTAATCACTGTTCCTAGGGTACCAGGTATGAAGATGGGGGAGAACGGTAGTTTTCTGTGTTGTTCGTTGCAGAAAAACAACCAGGCAAGAAGTATTGCTCTTCCACTTATAATTTTCTATTGCCCTGCAACAAACACCTGATTCCTGAAACTTTCTCTAATCTAAGAAATATCTTGAAACTTCATTTAAGCTCCATATAATTGAATTCTTAAAAGTCCCTGTTCCTTTGTACATTTTAAAACATTTAAAAAAGAGTCTGTCTATAGCCAAAGAAAGAATTGTGGAGTTTAAACAAAGACCAAAGACTATTACCTTTAATTTTTTTTAAAAAAAAGGTATCTTATTATGTAATTTTTCTATCTCTTATATTTTATTTTTTTTCTTAAGGATATGATTTCCCTCTCAACACATTCAATTTTGATCAGTGTATAGCAGGGAAACAATTTAAAGACCATCAGACTGCCTTCTGTGGGGGGTGGGGGAGTGGGGGGAGGGAAGTGAGATTAGGAGGAAAATTATAAAATTCAAAAAACAATAAAAAAAGAGTTAAGTTTTCATCAGAGTTATGTATTAGTTTTTCCACAGTTAATGAAAAAATTCTTTTAAAGGTTATACACTTTCCAAACCTATTTAAAATTAAGGAACTTTTGGAAGGAAAAATACTAATAAACCATTTGCAATTCTGGAATTATTGGGAGGTAAGGAAGAACATTTGTCTTATTTTAAAGTTCTATTTAGCTACTAAAACTCATATGGAAAATATTATATGTAATTGAACTTGATTTTAGTAAGAAAGTAAAGAGAAGAAAGGAACTATTCATCTGGCCAGATTAAATCCTTCCTATAAGAGATTTTAATCTCATTATTCAGAAGCTATGAACTACTAGAATCATGTAAGTTCACTTTCCGTTGATCTTCATGTTTTCCTAGATAGCTGTCTTTGGCTAACAAGAATATATTAAATATCAGAACCAGTGAGTTGTTAGAAATACAAAAAGATTGGGGACAGCTAGGTGGCTCAGTGGATAAAGCACCAGCCCTGGAGTCAGGGATACCAGGGTTCAAATCCGTTCTCAGACACTTAATAATTACCTAGCTGTGCGGCCTTGGGTAAGCCACTTAACCCCATTTGCCTTGCAAAAAACTAAAAATACAAAGATACAAAAAGATTGATCAGACAGGGTGGATGTTAGAAATACAAAAAGACTGATCAGACAGAGTAGAGGCATAAGAAATTTTGAAATTCAAATAGTCATTCACAGCTCATTCAATCCTTAATGTCAAACCCTTATCATGGCCCCCTCTCTCATATTTTCCTATTTGAATTCTAACCATTTTTTAAAGTTCAGCTCAAGTTGCAGCTCTTGCTAAGGTTCATCCTGATTCTCTTCCACATTAATTTCCCTCTATCCTGACCTCTTTAAGCATATCAGAATATTCCAAATGTGGACATTTCATTCTTTGTTTTTGTATTATCAGTGCCTACCACAGTTTATTAGCCTATGGTAAGTACTTAATAAATTCTTGTTGATTGTTAGATTGCTTATTTTGAGATATTCTAACAATCTTAGATTAGAGAATAGCAGATATGACAAATTACAGCATTATAGACTGGTCATGCCCTAGTGTTCAGTTCTGCTTTAGAAAGAAACATCATCAAGAATCTTTCTATCTGGGGCAGAAAATTGCCTCAGAAGAGTCTAGTTTGTTTTGCTTTGTGTCTATGCTTCTGACTTTTTTTTTTTTTTTTTTTTGGCCTGCCCTGCCCTATATATTCTTTTGGATTTTTTGGATTTTCTGGCCCCTTAGTCTCACAACATGACTGGTTCCCTTCCTGTTCTCAACCTTTATATTTTGCTTGATGATATTTCTTCAGGAATTAGACTGAATGTTCTCTTTAGAAATAGAGAAAATAATCTGAAATAAGCAAGATCTATCAAGGTGCTATGACTTCAAATGCCATGAGAATGGAATACCATCCTGAAAGAGGCATTCTAGAAATTGTTGGAACTAAGGAATTTGAGCTAGATCTTTATAAAACCTTTCAGAGGGATTTTTATAGCATGGGCAATAGTATACTTAGATCAAAGTTTTAAAAATCCCATGTACTTTTAAGTCAAACAATATTTACTAAACTCTTACTATGAACAATGCCTTATATGGTAGCTTGTGGGAGGAGAAAAAGAGGCAAGGAGATAAATAGTTTTTTTAAAGAAATTATAATATAATGACCTTATTTTTGTCTGAAAGCCTCTACTACTTACTACCTGGGTAACTTGGGCAAATCTGGATATAACCAATGAAATTAACTTCTTTGAATCTCAGTGTCCTATAATTTAAAACATGAGGAGGATATACTAGAATGACCTCTGAGCTCTCCTCAGCTCCATATCTATGATTTTAGGAACAAAGTTTGTATGTGTACAAACTATATAGAGAGTTATCCTTTCCACATTGTCATTTTCCTCATCAAGGTCAGGAATTTTGAGATATTGCTGGTTGACATAAGAATATTTTTCTTTTTTTTTTAGATTTTTCAAGGCAATGGGGTTAAGTGGCTTGCCCAAGGCCACATGGCTGGGTAATTATAAAGTGTCTGAAGTCAGATTTCACCCCAGGTATTCCTGACTCCAAGACCAGTGCTCTATCCACTGCGCCACCTAGCTGCCCCGGCATAAGAATTTAAATAGGAATTTGGGGGGAGTTTTGTAGAAGCTGCAGATGACATGCAAAAGTCAGCAGATGACACAGAGCCTGCGACCAAATACTTAACCCAAATTTTATAAGGCATTAAAGAAAATGAAAAAAATCAGGCTTTTCTGGAATGAAGAAAGGACTGAAAAATGTTATGTAGATTTTCCAGATTGTGAGGCATTGAGCCCTTAAACCCTGTGATGTGGAAGATATAACTATGTGCAAATAAACATAGTATAAATATAAGTATAAATGCACACACAGACACACACACACACATATGGCAGCAAGGTGGCACAGTGGATAGAGTGCCACCAAATTTGATTTCTAGTTATATGACCATGGGTAAGTCACTTAACCTTGTTTTGACTAGGTTCCTCATCCATAAAATGATTGGAGAAGAAAATGACAAGCTACTACACTATTTGAAAAAACCTAGAAAGAATCAGACACAACTGAAAAACAACAGATATGTGTGTACACACACATATGTATACACATACATACCTACATTTTATACACATACATCTATCATTTAAAATCAGACACAATTTGACTCCATTCAGATCTTTCAGATGAAGATTTCTTAATCTGGAGTCCATACATATCTTATTTCAAGGGAGAGTTGACAAACCTGGGGAAAAATGTATCTTTGTTTTCACTAACTTCTAAAATTTAGACTTTTTTTTCAAATACAAATGTAGCCAATAAATTTACAGTAGTGCCATTGGTACCTATGACTTCAAGACCAATAGAATCAGATATTTTTTACATATTATAATTGTTGTAGACAGCTCAAAAATATTGTTTATGCTTATCTCTTCTTTGAAATTACTAGTTATTAGAATCTCTTCTAGATTAGAAGTCTTTATGTCTATAGAATATATCTCATCACAATTGTCTTCCTTTTAATCCTGTGTATTTTATTTTATGCATTTACAAACATTATTTTAAAGAGTCTATAAAGAGACTCTCAAAGAGCCTTGACACACAAAAAAGTTGAGTATCTTGTTCTAGACTTTTGTTGTTTTTTATTGTTCATTTATTCAGTCCTGTTCAACTCTGCATGACCATGTGGAACATAGTATACTAGTTCCTCAATCAAAGGGGTTCATCTTCCATGGGTTTTTCTTGGCAAACTGAAGTGGTTTGCCATATTCTTCTTGAGTTCATCACTTTTTGTCAGAACTCTCCACTAAATGACCTATTCATCTTGGATAGCCCTGGACAGCATAGCTCAAAATTTCATTGAGTTATTCAAGTTCCTTTGCCAAGACAAGGCAGTGATCCAGGAGGTATATTCTAGCTTACTTCAAATTATTTTCCTTCATATATACATATGTTTCAACTAAATTACCCTCTTACTTGCTGTTTTTAACACTTTCTAATCTCTGTGCTTTTACATAGGCAAAAGCCTGGAATGTCCTCTTTCCTCAATACCACCTTTTATATCTTTTGTTTGCTCATTCTAAAAACAGATAGTTAATAATTTTGAATTGATTTAATGACTTAGCATTTCAGGTTATGTACCATCTGTACCAGAAGTAGTTAAATATTGTGATAAAGAATGATGACAATTCCTAATAATAAGTTTCTAAATTTGGAGGGTTGGATCTACATCCAATATTCAGAAGTGTTCTTTCCATTTTCAAAGATGAAGTGGAAATATCTTTCTTAGTTAACATCATTCATCATAGACCAGGGAAGAGCTCACTCAGATATAAAATATACCCCAAAATGTTGGAAGACAATGTGAGCATGAAAGAAGCACAGATGCGTGTGCACACACATGCATTCTATATCCCTAGGTGGTGTCTGCACATTTGAAGCATTCTTGTTTACATAAAAACACATGCAGGCATATAAATCATCAAATCTCTCTCTCTCTCTCTCTCTCTCTCTCTCTCTCTCTCCATATACATACATACACACAAAAACTAAAGCTTTAAAATTTCCCCCAAGCAGATTTTACTTTATCCAGTACACATTAAAAAAAAAAAGACATGGATGTATTTGTATCAATGAATACAAAGCTTTGTTTTCAAAAACATCATGAACCTTGAAGGAGCAAGTCACTAGTCCAATCCACTAAGGCACTTTGCTCTTGGGCTCCCCTTGTGTGCAGATGGCCACAAACCTTCTACCCTCCCCCACCTCTGCTTTGTGAGCAGGACTTGATATATCTTCCACCTTCTGGCTACACACAAGAAGGCACAGGAACAATGAAACCATTGCTATGAGGCGTAAAAGAAATGGTGTTTGCTCAAAAAAAGGGGAAAGAGATAGAGAGGCAAATGACAGACGGGTTGATACCACCCTATTAACTCACAGGAGGGGAGAGAAACTGGCTGGGCAATATTTTTAATGACCTCTTGGAAAAGAAGCCCATAAGTGCTTTAGAAACAGGAAGACATCATGGTTTTACTATTTGGCAAAAAAGAAGAATGGAAATTCATGGACTGGGAAATAATGAGTAGGTCCCAGGCAGTGAACAAAAAATAAAACACATGATAGCAAGGGAGTTACAATTAATTCAATTGAACAAACATGTACTGATTGCCTACTATGTGTGAAATGTGGCACAGTAGATAGAAATTTCTCCATGGTATCAGGATGACCTAGTTTTAAGTCTTCCCTCTCAAACACATACCTGCCAACTGTATCATTGGAGCAAATCAAATTTCTCAGGACTCTAGGCAATCTTCTAAAACTACATATTACAGAACAGGTGCCAAGACAGTACCACAAACCCTGCCCCCTCCCAGACTCCCAAAGCAATGCAGTACCTAATTTTTAGAGCTGGCTTCTACTGTCATAGACTTAGTCTATGATCAGGTGAAAAGGTATGGAGCTCAAAAATGGTAGATCAGATCTTTGACTGTTAAGCCAAAGCTTCAGCCAGAACATGGATTCAACAAGCATTTGTAATTGCCCCTTACACACTAAGCAAGGGGTTACTAAGGGTGAAACTATTAATACACATTTCTCAATTCATGCAATCAAATTTTATTAATCAAATGGAACAAACCATCAAGCTGATAACTTAGAGGTTTCAATAGACTTCTTTCTTAACTAGATTCATCAAGGCTTTCTCTCTGCCTACCTGGAGGTCATATCTTCCTCTAGGTAGTTTTCTGTTTTGATAACCAAATGGAGCCAATATAGACTTTCTGGAGTTTCAGGAGAGAGAGAGGAAGCAAGAGCAAACCATAGTTGCCACAAATGAAGAAGCTGGTGGCTGGTGTCTTAGGTGGGTTTTTATACTTTTAGCAATGAGTATTACTAAATTATCAGCCACATAATTTGATAGGTAGATCATTACTTCAAAAGTGATAAAGTCATCTGTAATATTTTTTCATTGATGGTCTGTCTTATCAGAGAATTAATATATGTTAAGTTGTTTAAAAATACTTATATGATACTTATCACACCAAATCACACAAGTTCTTATTTTTAAAAAACAATTTTCTCAAAATAGCTGAATCACAAAATGGAGGCTTATAACAAGATGGGGTTTATTATATTATACTGATAAATGATCCTATTAAGGTAATAGAACTCACAATATTATCAGTTGTACTCATTGACTATTATGGTTATTATCTAAATTTATTCTCACTAAAAGGTCACTGTACTATAAACATAAATGTAACTATTCCCCAACTCACACTCCCACTTGAGGTCCTCAGGATCACTAACTTTAGATTCCCAACACAAAAAGCTCAGAATCGTGGCATTTATTTATGGAAGTTCTAAAATGAAAGGATTTACTTTAGGGTGTCTCCCCTCCCAAACTTAGAGCACACTCTCCCATCAATTTATACCTTATCAATATGGAAAATGAGGAGGTAATGAATATGAGGACCCCCTTTCCCTATGTGGATGGGGAAAATGGACATCTCGCTCATCCCTGACCCAGAAGTTTTCTCATTATATCTTTCCCCAACAGCCTAAAGGGTTTACCGTCTGGTTTCTATGCTTGGCTATAGTCTCCACTATAGCTTCAGCTTCTGACTCAAAAGCAGTTCTTGGCCTCAGGATACTTTCAGAGTCAGAACCCTAATCCTAGTAGTAGAAAGCCTCCCTAGTTCCACCGTTTCTGGGTCTCTGCAGCTTTTTCTTTCTAAACCCCAATCTCTCCTTTCTAATCCCCCTCCAGGGTTAATTCTCCCATTTTAAAATTTCCCCTGAGGCTTTCTATATACTGGTCAAATCCATTGTCTGTCAGACCTCAGCTGTGATTCTTTCATGTGCTAATAGGCTATTCAAAGTCTCAAGCCTTTACACAAAGTTATTTGGGGGGTTGGGAGGACACTAGCTACTAGGGAGATCCAGATAAGTCTTGTGCTTAAAGTGTAGGTACTTGAGCTAAGCCTTCAAAAAAAAAAAAAAAGCTAAAGTGAAGAGGGACAGTTTATGCAAAGGCTTGGGGCCAGGAGGTGTAAGCACCACAGCAAGTGGGGTAGTTTGATTGGAATGCAATAGAATTTAAAGGAAATCATTGAGAAATAAGCCTAGAATACAGGCTTCTAATCACCACTGCTCTGTTCTCTTTGATGAGTTCTAAAGTTCCAGAGGAGCATGGGTTCTGGTGGCGAATCCTCATACAAACACCCATGGGAACAGAAACATATCACATAAGGCCTATAATTGCCTTCCCTGGAGAATTAGTAGCTAGGGTCACACAATGCAAACATTGAAGGAGACTGGGAGGAAAACAGCAAGCTTTCCAAGGGCATTCTCCTCATATTGTCCACTATTTTGATTTTTGGTGTTTCATGAGTTTTAGTCAAATGGCATCATAAGAAGAATGTTGATATCAAAGAAGTTTTTGTTTCAAAGAGAACTTTAGGATTATTTAAAATACTGGATTGCCTCCCAAATGTAGTTTAACCTTCTTTCAACTTTCCAATTCTGGGTCCAATTCACTGTTCATCCACAATGTTTCTGCAATAGGTATCATGCATTTGGTTTTTCTATATGAATATAAAGCTGAGCTAATTTAGGTGATTGTGGATATTCTTTAGAAAGTTTTCTAATATTCTTGGGCTTGATGCTCTAAGTACAATAGCATCTAGGAACAGGAGTATTTGGAGGACTCTACCATTTAGGTGGTACAATGGATAGAGTTCTGGGCCTGGAGTCACAAAGACTTGAGTTCAAGTCCAGAATTAGATGTTTTCCAAATAAAAACCCATTTTTTACTTGAGTATTGCCTTGGTTTCCCTAAATTTCCCTTTCAAGGAAATCATGTTTTTTGGTTGAGACAGTTTCTCAGCTCTTCCAGTTAACCAATGATAAGAATTATTTTACCTTGATTAAATTTCTATAAGATATGGTGATAGTCTCTGTGATATACCTTTCTTCTTCCATTGTGCATCTTTTAGCATCAGTGTTGCTGTTAGTCATTCAGTTGTATCCAATTCTTCGTGACCATAGGACCATTAAATATATCAGATACTTCTATCCTATCTCCTGAAGTCTGTCCAATTTCATATTAATTGATTCCATGACACCATCCATCTCATCCTCTGTCAACCACTTTTCCTTTTGCCTTCAAACTTTCCCATCATGAGGGTCTTTTCCAATGAGTTCCATTTTCTCATTATGTGACTAAAGTATTTAAGCTTCGTCTTCAGTATTTGACTTTCTGTGAATAGCCTAAGTTCATTTCTTTAAATATTGTCTATGTTAATCTTCTTGCTGTCCAAGGTACTCTGTAAAGACTTCTTTAGTACCATAAATTGAAAGTATGAATTCTGTGGTACTCAGACTTCCTCATAATCTAACTCTGATAGTCACGAATCATTACTGGAAAATCCATAGCTTTGACTATCTAGGGAGCAAGTAGTCTTTTAATTTCATGGCTGCAGTCATTAAAATGTAAACTCTTACACAGTTTCCATTTCTTCTCCCTTGATTTGTCAAGAAGTAATGGAACCATTACCAAGATTTAAGTTTTTTGATCTTAAACTTCAATCTAACTTACACTCTCCTATTTCTCTCTCATCAAGAGACTTCTTATTTCCTCTTCACTTTCTGCCATCAAAGTGGTATCATCTACATATCTGAGATTGTTTTCTCCTGACAACCTGGCTTTGTATTCATCCAGCCTGGTATTTCACATGATGTGCTCTGCATACAAGTTAAATAAATGAGGTGACAACATACAGTTTTTTCAGTCTCATTTTCCAATCTTAAATCGATCAGTTGTTCCAGGCTCGGTTCTTTCTTGGCCTACATTACAGATAGGTTCCTCAGGAGACAATAAAATGATAGAATAATTCAATCTCTGTGATGACTAGCCACATTTTATTTTGATCCATAAAATTAAAGGCTTTAGTTTAGTAAATTAAGTAAAGATAAGTGTTTTTCTGCAACTCCTTTGCTTTCTCCATAATACATCAAATATTGACAATTTGATTTTTTATTCCTCTGATGCTTCAAACCAGTCTTTTCTTCTGGTGATTCTCAGTTCATATATTGCTAAAACCTAGTTTGCAGAATATTAAGCATAATCTTGCTGATGTGTGAAATGAGAGCAATTGTTTGATAATTTATAGATTTCTTGGCAATGTTCTTTAAGTTTGGGCTGCAAACTAATCTTTTCCAATTCAGTAGTCACTGTTGAGTTTTTCAGATTTGCTTGCATTTTGAGTGCAGTGCTTTGTTAAAGTTAAATCCTTTTGGGATTGTAAAAGGTTTCATTACCTCCACTAGCCTTACTATTACCTATCTTCCTAAGGCTTACTTGACTACATTCTTTAGAATGTCTAACTCTAGATCAGTAACCAAACTACTGTGGTTATTGGTGATGTTAAAATCTTTTATAGTTGTCTTTTGCATTTTAGTCACCTCTTTTTAATCTCTTCTGCTTCTGTTAAGTCCCTACCATTCTAACCTTTTATCATGCCCATATTTATATGAAATATTCTCTTTATATCTCTAATTTTCTTGAAGAGATCTTTTGTCTTTCCCTTATTCATTTCCCATGTCTTTTTTCCAGTTCTGTATTTCTTTGAACTTTTAATTTAAGAAAATCTTTCTTATCTGTCCTTGTTTTTCTCTGGAATTCTGAAATCTAATGGGAATAGTCTTTCCCATTCTCCTTTCCCTTTCATTTTCCTTCTTCCCTCAGCTTTTGAAAAGGTTAGTCAAGCAATCATTTTGTTTTCTTGTTTTTCTTTTTTATTTGGAATGTTTAGCTTGTTTGAATAGGTCAACTTGAAGCTGTGGTAGTCACATACTACATCTTCTCATCTTAATGATTTCTTCCAATTAAGTATGAATATTTATCTTTGTTCTAACAAGTGCAGATAAGTGATTCTGATATGATTCCTACATTATTAACCATTATTCCCTGCTTGTGAAGCTATAGATAATTTCTTGTGTGTGTTTGTGTATATGTGTATGTGTGTGTGTGTGTGTGTGTGTGTGTGTGTAAGTGTGTGTGAAATTCAGTGCTCACCACTTCTGATTTTTTTTCTACATTCTTCTTGAAGAAAAGTTTTCCTGCTATATAGGCTTCTGTGTGTTTTATATATATATGTATATATAGATATACATATCTATATACATATCTATATATCTATATATCTATATATCTATATATATACACATATGCAGACATTTGGCATTTTCCTCCCAATTCTCTCTATCCACTTTTGTATTGAATCACTTGATTATTAACATATATGTTGTCTTAGTTTGGGGGATCTCATTAATGAGAGAACTTAGTATTGTACTATTATATTATTAACTAATTATTTATTTGTGAGCCATTCCTTTCCTCCCATTTCTGTTAATAACCAACTTCTGAAAAGGTCAGTCAATCTCTGAAGGGCATGACTGAGTGATGAGATTACTCCTAGGCCCCAAGGCACATGCTTGTTAACTAGGTAGGGTAGGGCAGACCTCACCCAACTGGGAAATCTGATTTCTGTTTAGAGTATAAACAGAATCCAGTCTGGGCAAGACCCTTGCCTGGGGAAGGATCTCCTGTCCTGGATCCCTTCCATTAAAGTTTAGGGAGAACCCAGCTCATGAAGGAGAAAACTAGCCAGAGATGTCCAGATGGAAATGTCTTCCCCTGCTCAGATGCCTTGAGGCTGATGCATCTCATGAGCTAGCCACTTTCTCAGCAAGAGGAGCTGAATGAAGACTTTTGGCCCACCTCTTCATTAAATGTTCACCAATCAGGGTTGAGTTTTATTTGTCAGGGAAGATTACTGTCAGAAGGTTTGCAGCTGTTTTAAAGTCCTTTCAAAATCTCCCTTGATGATCTATGGTTGCGGGAAAAACCATGGATCATCAATTTTTGGTTATTATTAATTACCCAGAAACTGTTTCTCAGGGATTCTATTTGTGTTATTAATATCTTTACAGAATTTTACTATCTTCAAACTTCTTAACAGGTGTAGCACTTTAACTGCATTTTATTTTCAAAAGGTTTTTTTTTAACCATATACTCATGTATCTTAAAATAACCCAAAGTCTTATGAAATGGTGTTTCTTATTACTTCTGAGTACACAATAAAATAAACTCCATAATTCCATTATTTGTTTCTCCATAAAGAACTGGTAAGCCCTTTAGATGTAATTTATTTATATCTTCTGGTTTCCTTTGTAGTATGAATGACAATGTTAATTTGGATTAGTTTTCCTAGTAGCATGTTGGTGATTAGTTGTTGGACAATAATTTTTCATTTAGAATACCATTAATTCAATGAATATTTTAAAGATGACCTAAAATTGTACAATTCTTAGCACCTTCTGTTCCCTCTTCCAACACTGTCACTGTCACTGTCATTATAGTGAACTACTTGGGACATCATTTAAATTTTTTCCTTTCATTAATTCTATGGTCTATTCATGTTGTTCCTCACATCTAGCACTTCATGTCCAATCTCCATGCTTTTCTGTGCCTGGAATGCACTATCTTATCACCTCCGCTCTTGAGCTACCCTTTTTCCTTCATCAACATAATATTTTTTCTGATCCCAAGTGCCTTCACAAAATTCCTTTTTTTTTGTATATAGTTATGTGTTCATATTTTATTTCTCATACTTTTAAAAAAGGTTCTTGACAGCAGAATTATGTTTGCATTAGGATTTTTAATGTAAGGCACACAGTAATAAATTTTTGAATGATTTTTTTGTGAGTTACAATGATCAAGAGGCACTTACTAGTGATAAACTTCTTCATACTTAATAAGACTTATCCTTTGATAACAGACAGTCTGCCACTGGGGTCATGATTTAAACCTTTCTTGAATAGTAGAAACTATAAGAGCTTATATTCCTGATATAGCCTTTAGAAGCACAGTCACCGCCAAACAAAAAAGAAGTCATCAGCATAGGAATACCGAATGGTTCAAAGTTTATTGTTCTTTTTTTTAAGTGTTTGTGGCAATATTTTTTGAATATTTTATTTATTTTGAGTTTTACAATTCTTCCCCCCTGATCTTACTTCCCTCCCCACCCCCTCACAGAAGGCATTTTGCCAGTCTTTACATTGTTTCCATGGTATACAAAAGTTCATTATTCTTAATGTTGATAGTTTCTTCACAAAACTATATAATCAATAAAAATGGTAAAAATATAAATAGTAAAAATAAAAATAAAAATAGTAAAATTATATTTCTTGTTCTGTTTAATAGGCATAAAAAATCCTGATGTCCCATTATAACAACAGGAACACCATCATATTATTGTAAAAAACATATACTGAGAGCTATGAAATAGAATCAAGTCTATGTAAGTGAAGAGTCTGGATGACAGATCAGACCCCTGAATTTATATATGTGGTTGGAGGTAGGATTTGTTTGTTTGTTTTAGGGGTTTTTTTGCAAGGCAAATGGGGTTAAGTGGCTTGCCCAAGGCCACACAGCTAGGTAATTATTATTAAATGTCTGAGGTCCAATTTGAACCCAGGTACTCCTGACTCCAAGGCCGGTGCGCCACCTAGCTGCCCCGTTTGCTTTTAAAACAGAAAAACTAGCTCTTTCCTGGCCCCCTAACCTACATATGGGTACAGCCTCTCTTTCCAAACTGTCTTGTAAGCTCTCTCAGGGACACTTTTCCTTGGTCCACATCTCCACCCTACCCCACACTCAGGAGCAGATGGGGGTTATGCACTTGTCTGAGTTATCTGTCTCTGAAAGATTCATTTTCAGGTTCCTTTCTAATTCTTTGATCTACTTACTCATAACTTAGACTTTTGTCAAGGAAAAAAAATCTTCAGTTAGCTTTTGTTCTGCTTTGGAAAGTTTACAAAAATATAATACTCCAAAAGATTCTCTTTTATTTTGCTTGGGCATTTCCAGTGGGAGAAGGAAGTAGAGAAAAGAATTCCCATGTCTGACAATTTAAACAGAATATGAACTTTTGCCCCTTTGCTTTTGGCTATATACTTTGCAATCACAGGTCCTTCTTCTTGCTGATTTCCCTTTCACAACAATCAAAAACAGGACTGATCCTATAAGACAGTTTTAGTACTTTCATTATTAATTAAAACAGCAATTATAAACTTAATTTTAAAGAACTTTGAAATGGCTTTGAAATGTTCTCTCTTGGTGTGATTTATAGGGGGTTATTTGTAAAGTTTAGCAATCATCTCTCCCTCTCAAAAAAGTATTTATGGTAAATTTAATCTGTATTATTAATAATTTCTCCACCTAAAGTTGGCGACAATCAACAAAATGATAAATCAAGCTTTGATTTGTAGCATTTATAACTTTGATTGTCAAGGTATAAATGTTCATATTGAAAATTTAATGATTTGCTTGATTTGAGGTGACTCTAATGCATCCCTGGAACAAGGAGGAAGGGCATGCAAATGTCCCCTTCTGAATGGGGTCCTCTCACAGGGGAGAGGCCAAAGTAGACCTGCCTTGTTTTCAATCTCAGGACTGTTTCACTTGACGGGAAGGGGGAGAGAGGGGAAAGAGAGGGGAATTAGGCTCAATACTTACACCTGCCTTTATGGCTTATTCTTTTTCTATTAGTGTATTAAATATCCATGATTCCTTTACCTCCTAGAGTCCTGATCCCAATACTATGGTAAATTCAATGTACTCAAAATTCCTCCTTTTACTCTCATGCCTCCATACACATTTCTTGTTTCTCTGAAAAGTCTTTCTGAGTCTGAGAGGATGCATTCAGATGCAAAAATTCTAACAGTTAAGAAGTGTCAGGGATTTTAAAAGTCATCTAGTTCAACATCTCACTTTATAAATAAAGAAACTGAGATCAATTCAGGGAAATATCATTGTCTCCTTTAAATATACTGCTGCATCTTTATTTGCAGCAGTAAGCATCATGTTTCCTTTCCATGGCTAAGTGATGACTTATTCAGGAGGGATCATTGTCAGGACCTTGGCTTGATTCTCCACTAAAATCTCTCTAGATAGATCAACCAGTATAGATCAACTAGTAAAAGCTAGAGACAAGGTCTGCTAATAGAACCTTCAGCCCCTTGTGAGCATGAACCCTTTTAAGGTTGGGACAGACTGATTATCCCAGAGGGAGACTGTCCAGAAGTTCAGTTGTTCTTTAAAAGACAGTGTTTTACAAAGAGGATTCCATCTGTTCAACTCCCTCCCATTGAAGAACATTCTGTTGTGGTTTCCAGTCTTGATATGCACTTATCTTACCATACTTGGGTTATCTGATCCTGACCAGGTTTGCTGTCTATACATTTGTCTGCTTTTTAAAAATTTTACCTTTGTCTAACAATAAGACTACACCTGCTCTCCATGAAAGGTCTCTGGACCTAGGTAAATAGTCTGGACCAGGTCAGCCTTGCACAAGTCTTCCTTCTAATGAAATGTGTCAGATTCCTTTTTCTTACATTCTGTTCATTAATTACCAACCTAGGAACAAATTACTTTAAGACTATTATTTGACTCATGTCTAGATCTCCCCAAAGGAGAGATTAAAATGGCATTTAATTTAAAATGTAAAACAGATATGTGACAGATATATATTTACTATATGCAAAAGAAATTTAAAAAAGCATACTTAATATTGAAAGACTACACCCACCCACTTATGTAAACACTTTAACAGTAGGGTCTATCTTTTCTTTTCTTTTTTTTTTTTTTTAACTATTATTTCTTTCTGTACTGTAGCACAGTGCCTTCTAGATGGGTAGGTTCTTTATTTTTTAAGTTTTTTTTTTTTTTTGCAAGGCAAATGGGGTTGAGTGGCTTGCCCAAGGCCACACAGCTAGGTAATTATTAAGTGTCTGAGACTGGATTTGAACCCAGGTACTCCTGACTCCAGGGCCAGCTCTTTATCTACTGTGCCACCTAGCAGCCCCAATGGGTAGGTTCTTAATAAATATTTTATCCATTCAGTAATTTGATAACTAAATTTTACTAGAAGATAAAGCAGATTTCAAGAATACTGAACATAGACTTCCTGGGCAAAGTGAGGAGAATGGAGAGAAGCTAAGAAACTCCTAGAGTTTTACCCTGTTCCTCTCAGAAACAACTTTAAAATGAAACCTCTAACCAGACCCTAAAGTAACAAAACCCATTCAAAAAAAAAAAAAGAGTGACAACTTTTCAGCTCAAGATATTTTGGAGAGATTTTAGGAAAAGTTTGTCTCAGGTAGGTAAAAGAGAAATACAGCCCAGTGTAGACAAGGGAACAGGGAAGCCTGCAGGAGATTCTTAGCTATAGGACAGTTCAGTCACTTGGATGGTGGCTCAGTAGGCCAGAGGTAAAAAAGGCCAGCAGTGAGGAATCTTGCCCCAGCAAGGAAGACAGAGAGTCTCAGAATGCCAATGCAACAGGCAGGACTGGATTGCATTACCTTAATCAGGGAGCAAGTTGTGAACACCATCAACCCCAATGAGGAAAACCATAGAGCAGACCCCTGATACCCAGAAAAAAAAGTTGGGACTGTGCCCTATGGGTCCCAAAAATAGAGCTCAGTTTTTTAAATGAGCAAGATACAAAAAAGAGCCCAAACCACAGAAAGCTACTGACATGACAGCAAAAATAAAAATGCCAGCCCAGAAGAGGAAATGTCTACATATGAAGCTTCAAAGGGGATTATGAATTGTTCTCAAATCCAAAAAGTCCTCTTTAAAGAGGTCAAAAAGGATATTAAAAATCAAATAAGAAGTAGAAGAAAAATTAGGGGGAAAAAGAGAGACATGTAGGAGAATTAAGAAAAATTGTAAAAGGAAGCACAAAAATTGAAGAAAACAATACCTTTAAAAGTAGAATTGGCCAACTGGAAAAAGAGATACAAAAGCTAAGAGAAGAAAATAAACCCCCCAAATTTAGGATTAGCTAAGTGGAAGCTAATGTGTCTATGTTCAACTCCCTCCCATAAAGAATTCATCAAACAAAAATCAAAAGATCGAAAAAAATAGAAGAAAATACAAAGTATCTCTTATGAAAAATGAACTACTTGGAAAACAGGTCAAGAAGAGATAATTTAAGAATTATTTGTCTACCTGAATGTCATGATCAGAAAAAGAACCTGGACAATATCTTTCAGTAAATTATCAAGGAAAACTGTCCTAATATCCTAGAACAAGTGAGTAAAATGGTCCTTGAAAGAATCCATCAATGACCTCCAGAAAGAGATCCCAAATAAAAACTCCCAAGAAATTTTGTAGTCAAATTTCAAAAGTATCAGCTAAAGGAGAAAATACTGTAGGCAACCAAAACAAAATTCAAATGCCAAGGAGTAACAGTCAGGATTATGCAATTCAACATTAAAGGACAGAAGGGCATAGAATATGATATTCCAGAGGAATAAAGAGCTTAAATTACAACTAAAAATCAACTACTCTGTAAAATTCAGCATATTCCATCAGGAAAAAGATATCCATTCAGTGAAATAGGACACTTTCAAACTTATTTGATTAAAAGACCAGACCTTCAAATTCTAGACTCAATAGATGTGTACAAAGGTAAATGGAAAGAAAAAATTGTTATTCAAACATTAAACTGTCTACTGCATCCCTATACAGCAAGATGAAACTTATAATTCTTGAGAATTGTGTTTATATTAGGAAAGTTGCATACTTAGACAATGGTTGTGGGTATAAGTTGATTATGTTTCTGTCAGCACAGTTGAAAAAATATACTTAAACAGAGAGCATAGGTATAAGACAGATATAAAATAATAAAGACTTTTAAAAAAGAATTATACTGGGAGAAAAAGTGGGAAAGGTAAATTATATCACATGAAGAAGCACAAAGGACCTATTATAGTAAAAAGGAAGAAGGGGGGGTGAATACTGAGTGAATCTTTCAACATATTTGACTTAAAGAGGAATAACATACATTCTCAATTTAGAAATTTATCCTATCCTACAAGGGAAGCAGGAGGAGTAACATGTAAGAAGAGGAAGGAGAGACTGATAGGAGGGGAGACACAAATAGGATTGGAAAAAGGAAAGAAAAAGTGAGAGAATGATAGAAAGGAAGGCAAATTGAGGGAACTGGTGATCAAAACCAAAATATTGATGAGAAGAAACAGGGTGAAAGGAAAGAAAAAAATATCAATGGGGAAAGATAGGATGGAGGAAAATACAGAGTTATGAATATGAATGAATGGACTCATAGCTATGAATATAAATGAACTGGATAAACTTTTCCATAAAATGGAAGTGGATAGTAGAGTAGATAAAAACCAAAATCCTATAATATATTGTTTACAAGAAACACATTTGAAGATACACACAGATTAAAAGTAAAAAGTTGGATCAAAACATATTATGCTTCTGCTTAAGAAGAAAAAAAAGCAGAGATAGAACTCCTGATCTCGGACAAAGGAAAAGAAAAAGTAGACTTAATTTAAAAAAAATAAGAAAGGTAATAACATCTTGTTAAAAGGCACCATGGACAATGAAGCAATAGCAGTACTAATATATATGTACCAAGTGATATAGCATTGAAATTCTTTGAGGTTAAGTGAGTTATAGAAAGAAATAAACAGCAACTATATTAGTAGGGGACCTTAACCTCCCTCTCATAAAATCAGATGAATCTAACCACAAAATAAACAAGAAAGAAGTGAAATAGGTGAAGAGAAACTTAGAAAAGATAGCTACGAAAGACTTTTGGAGAAAATTGGATAGAAAGGTATAATATATCTTTTTCTCAGTGGTATACATGCTGTCTTCACAAAAATCAACAAGTATTTGGTAATGAAATCCTCACAATAAAGTCAGAAATATTAAATGTATCTTTCTCAGATCACGATGCAATATTTGAAACAAAGGACCTTGGAAAGATAGACTAGAAATTCATTGGAAATTAAATAATCTAATCTTAATGAATGAGAGTCAAACAACAAATTATAAAAGCAATCAGCAATTTCATCCAAGAGAATGACAATAAAGAGACAACATGCCAAAATATGTGGGATGTATCCAAAGCAGTTCTTTGGGAATATTTTATATCTATAATATAATACATGACTAAATTAATGAAAGAGGAGATCAATGAATGGGCACACAATTAAAAAAAAAGCAAGAATAAAAAAACAAAATAAAAATACCCAAATATGTAGTAATGTAAGGGCAGCTAGGTGGTATGGTAGATAGAGAACTAACCTTGGATTCAGGAGGATAGGAATTCAAACCCTTGCCATGTACTAGCTATGTGACCTTGAGCAAGACACTTAACACTCATTGCCCTGCTTCTAGGGCTATCTCCAGGTGTCCTGATTCATATCTGGCCACTGGATCCAGATGGCCCTGGTGGAGAAAGTGAGTCTGATGACTTAGCAAAGTATCCCCTTCACTCAAATCTAGTTCATGTGCTTGTCATGACATCACCCTTTTGATGTCATAGTCTTCTTCAAAAATGAAGGATAAACATTATGGAAGTAATGTGAAAATAAAAAATTTAAAAAAGTTATCCAGAATGTATGATTAGAAAGGGAGGTAAGCTTAAAAAAGAATGAAGCATAACAGATGGCTAGATTAATTACTGAATTAGAGCTCTCTTAATGTTAAAAGATCTAGAAGATGGACTCTAAGATATTGGGTGAAACTCCTCTTCAAGATATGTGCAAAGAATATGGACAGTGATTGCATAGACTGGGAAGAAATGGTTGAGCCAAGATCTCCATTGAGACAGCAACATTTCCATGATGTAACTTCTTTCCTCCCACCTTCAACATGGGAGATTTTATCTAAAATAATACGAAGCTTCGACCTTGGCCTGGCCATCATAAAACATTTTAGTCACATAAAGTGTAGCTGACTCTTGATGGGCACCCAAGACAATGTGAGATAACATATTATGATGATACCTTGATTGGTTGGATTTTGGTGAGGAGGCAGACTGAAAATAAGTGCCATTGTAACCTTATTATATATTCTTGCCCTGTTAGGACAAAATTGTTAAATATTCATTGACATAATATTATTTTGTCTCAAACTGATTCTGAACTGAGAATTCTGAGGATAGAACTTTGCCTCCTATATATACAATGTTGAAGGGATATCCACACTGAAGAGATCAGAGATCTGCTGAAGCACAAAATCTGGTGATTCTTGTATATTTTCTTTCCTAATTTGTTTTTGGTTATATTTCAAGTATATTTGAGATTCCACAGCTCTAGGTACTTTCTTAACTTTTTCTGTTTGTAACAAATAAGTTCTGGACTTATTCTTCCAATCTTCATTCAGGTGATGAATTGGGTGATTGGAACAAGGCTACTGTTCCTCTCAGAGTTCGGGGGGGGGGGGGGGGGAGGGGTAGGAAGCCTGAAAAAATTGTAGATGATTTATTAAAATAGCTCATGAGACTCCCATCTGGTATATTCCTCCAATATTGTTTCCTGATATTTTCCTAATAGCATTTTCCATTAATACTTCCCTATTATCTTTTAACCACTGGCTATTGCCCCAATATAATCTTGACCAATTGTTTCAATATCAATTAACTAATGTATATTGATTTGCTTTTACAAAAAAATATTTCCTGAGAATATATAATAAGAACTGAGGTACAAATAGCTTTGTAAATGGGAACCACTTTTTCATTCCCTGGGTGGAGTGATTACTATTGACTGCCTTACTTTCCCCCAATGTTCACTTCCAAGAAATAGCATATCTGCCCATACTCTAAAATAGAGAGAAGGCTGGCCCCTCTAACATGTATTTATGGAAGCACGCTCCCAAGTAAGAGCTGGGTCCCCATTGACCAATCCATTTGTTACATGCTATGGAGAGATTTTTGTTATTATCCCGTGATAGATAGGAAAACCTCCTTATATAGTTCTATATGTTTCAGTTTTTCAAAGATCCTCAATTTCCCCAATAAGGTGATAATTTACTCCAATAAAAATAGCAGATCCAAAACAACTTGTTAGATGTTTTTTGATAATTCCTACGGTTAAAAAAAAACAAACCCTACAGTCTAGCCTAGAGATGAGTCTTTCTGGTCCTTGGATGACAGATTATCACTACTAGATTTATACTTAAAGTCTTTACAATTTATCAGATCATGCCAGAGGTTATACTCTGTTGTCCTAGCCTTCAGGAATCCAGGATAATGAAACATTGAAGTGGGACCCTAGTAGAACAAACTCACATAGTATTGATGATATGTTGAGATGTCCATACATTGATATAGAAAATAACCATGATTTCATCAGGTTAGGGAACTCCCTCTGCATCAATACATAGCAGATTAAGTCTATGACTTAGAAGATAAGGCCTGGAGAGTTGCCTGAATCACTCAGAGGTGGAGTAACTTGTCTAGGTCTTACAACTCGTAAATGTCCAAGGATACTTTTCTTTTGAGGTGATATAGGCTATACACAAAATTGGATTTAAATCAGGTTGAGATGAAAGGGGTTTTTTTTTGTTTTTTTTTTGCAAGGCAGTAGGATTAAAGGACTTGCCCAAGTTCACACAGCCAGGCAATTCTTAAGTGTCTGAGGTCACATTTAAACTCATGTCCTCCTGACTCCAGGGCTGAGAGTCTATCCACTGTGCCACCTAGCTGCTCCCTGAGATGAAAGTTTTAAAAATTATTTATACCTTTGTTTTGGCACAACAGACATTTCCCAGCAGACTTCCGAGCAATTCCCATACTGAACTACAGTTCATAAAAACAATGTATTGATTATCACCAAAAGGGATGAGTCTATCCTTTAACTTTAATGACATGATATTAACATAGAGTAGTCAGATGGTACAGTGGATAGAGCCCTGGACCTAGAATCAGGAAGCTCTGAGTTCAAATTTGTCCTTAGACACAAAACAGCTGTGTCACTTAACCCTGTTTCTCTCAGTTCCTCATCTGTAAAATGAGCTAGAGAAGAAAATGGCAAACCAATCCAGTATCCTTACCAAGAAACTCCAAATGGGATCATGGAGTTGGTCAACTGAACAACAACAACATTTACATTGACCATTAGCTTTGACTAGGGTTTTGTTGAAACCCCTACATGTTAACTTTATTTACATTGTTGTAATGGCATATATTATTCTTTTGACATTGCTCACTTGACTTTGCATCACTATTTGCAAAATTTCCATGTTTCTCTGAAGTCTTCATATTCACAATTTCTTATTTGTACAGTTATTTTCCAAACTCTGGGTACATATTTTCTTTCCATCTTTTTTGTTATCACAAATAAGGTTACTATGAGCATATATATATGTCTTTTTTGTTTTTGCTGTCAGTATTCTCCTTAATATATTCTTGTGTGGGATCTCTGGGTCAAGGGGGTGTGAAAAATTTAGTAAGTTTTCCTACAAAACTCCAGATTTACTTTCTATAATCAATTCACAGTTCTAAAAACATTAAATTAATTTTCCTTTCTTCTTACAACCCTTCCAACAATGAGTTTTACCATATTTTACAATCTTTCCTATCTTGATTGATATAAAGTGTTATATCAAGATTATTTTAAATTTCACTTCTCTGATTATAAATAATTTTCAATTATTTTTTCAAGTGGTCATTGATAGTTTACATTTCTTCTTTTGTTCATATTCTTTGCCCATATCTATAGGCCCTCTTAAGAATTTGTACCAATTCCCTAGAGATTTTGCATGTTAGACTTTTTATCAGAGATATTTTATATGACAACTTCTTTTTGTTTGTCTGTAAAATACTGATTGGAAGAGGCATTTCATCTTGTTTGCAGGGACAGAAAAATGTCCGTTTTTGTCTGTTCATATAAATGACTTCCTTAGTAATTAATTAGCCATCTAAACCCTGTTTGGTGAAACAATATCCTTCAAAGATTCTTTTTGCTGCTCAGAACTAGGACAAGTGGAATGTTAGAGCTGGAAAGGACTTTTAGAGATCATCTAGCTCAGCCCTATAATTAGATGGGATTAGAACCATAGACTTCTAACTACCGGTCCACTACTCTTTCTACAATACCACAATGGGCAAAGTGCCTTAGCAGATTTCTAAGCCAAGAGCCCTGGGCTGTATCTGGCTGAGGACAAAGCAGTTAATTAATTCAGTTAGGATTGTATGCTGGAATTTGTTCTAATAATCCTCCAGAAATAATTATGGGGCGTAGACAAATACAAGCAACTGTGGAGGGAAAGACAACTTCTAGCTGTGGCCTTAGAGTCTTCAATGTAACAATGCCCCAGATACCCCAATGTAGTTATAGTTGTAGATTGAGTAAAATTCAGTTTAAAAATTTTAAGCAAAGCAAAGTAAAACATTTGATCAAACCAGATAATTAGCATTGTGCAGACAAAATAAAAGGAATTGTTTGCTTTGTTAATTTAATTTTTTACTTTTCAAATATTTGTTTTGGTGTTGTCGTATAGTGTGTACCTAGAGCCACAACTCACTCATCCAGGTAATAAGAACATATCTTTAAAACCAACAGGAATTTCCACATATCTAGTAAAACAAGAGACTATGGCATCTATTAGTCACTGCCCGAAAGTACTGTCTTCTGAGGTGCTGACTCAGCTGGGCAGAAGGACATGTAGTGACTCATTTATAAGCAGGAAATACTGACTCAAATGGGCAGGAAAGCCAAGAAGTGGGTCAGTGAACAGCTGGGAGGAGTATCAGAAAAAGTCCTGAAAATGGAAGGAGGGAAGGGGAGGGAAAAAGAAAAGAAACATGGAAATCTTAAGAAGCATAGTTTCCATCTCTCCCTTTGGCATTATTTTGAAAGTAGCAAAATTTTTCTTCTTTTGTAACAGTTCCTCAAGAGCTGTAAAGTTTACAACTTCATTCTTCTGATAAAAGGGCAGAGCAAAGGGCAGAGACCATATTCTCCAGCCTGATTGCAGGCATTTGATGATAAAGTGGCTTGCATCCTATTTACCTAAGACTACCTAACACTTCCTGCTTTTGTTCTGTATATTTTGGAGCATCATTCTCTTAACAAATATATCTGATATGTCATATGTAATATATGTACTATATCTTTAGGAGAGAGTTCATAAAATCAGTAATTATACATATTCCAAAAATATAAATTTCTTTCAGCTAACTTAAAGAGGCAACACATCAGACTGGAATCACTGTAACATTTTTGATGCATGAAAAATTTAATAAAATAGTTCTAGATAAAATTTAATTTTTTTCTTTTACCAGATATATGATTTCATTGCTGTAAGATCTTCCAGTGAAGAAACTCCCACTACTGCCTAACATTTCTCTAACATATTCTCAGAGAGATATCTAATTAAATAAGTTAACATTTTTGATTATATGAGAAAATGTAAGCTCCTTAAGGACAGGGTTCTTGACACAGAGCAATTTAGTTGATTTTATTTCCTGAAGGTCATTAACAGAGAAATGATTGATGAAGTCTTAAAAATATTACTTGCCCACTCATTAACTGTCCAAGGCATTACAGTAAAAAGTTTTCTATATATAAATATATATATATATATATATATATATATATATATCAAAGGATCTATGGTATCATTAATATGTCAAAGATCCCTTCCCTAAAAGGATATATTGATTAAAAAAATAAATGCCTTTCCTTTTCTGTACTCTCTCCTTGAAAATTCTTTTTACAAAGACTTGACATCATGTCTAAAAATGCATGATGTTAGAAAAAAATCCTTTCTTCAAATCTGTTTCTTAATCTGTAAGATAAGGACCTTCCTTATAGGATTGTTTTGAGGAATAAATGAGGTAAAGAATATAAAATATTTTAATCATTAAAGAGCTATGTAAATATTAGCTATTATTATTCTATACCTTTAGTCTAATATAACTGTTGAGAAAAGCGTGATGTTTCATTTTCAGTTCTCCAAAGTCAGAATTGATCCTTGTACTGATCAGATTTCTTATATCTTTCAGTTTTCCTTTATTCTTTTGGAATCACTGTGTAGATTGATCTCTCTTGGTTCTGTTTACTTTACTTTATATCAGTTAATATATCATTCTAAGTCTCTTCTGCAGTTATCATTTTTGATGCAATAATATTCCATTTAATTCATCTAAAGCAATTTGTTCAGTTATTCCCCAACTCATGAGTACCCAATTAGTTTTCCATGTTTTTATTCCTACCACAGTATAACTAGGAACATTTTAATATATAGTGTGTATCTCTCTCTCTCTCTCTCTCTCTATATATATATATATATATATATATATATATATATATATATATGTATATATATATATAATATATTAAATACTTCTTTCTTTCTTTGAAATCTATGAAACATGTATTCATTATTGGCATTACCTTAAAGGATAAGTTCAATATAGTGATTTTCTAAAATAGTTCTCAATTTCCCCCCTTCCCCACCAGAATCAGCACACAAATTCACAATTTGAACAATGCATTAGTATACTTTTCTTCCCATAGCTCCTTCAATATTTACCACTTTAGTTTCTATCACTTGTGTCAATGTAATGGGGGTGATATGAAACCTCGAAGTTGATCAAATTTTCATTCCTCTTATTAATGATTTGAAGCATTTTTTTTCATATGTTATTCATGTCTTCATATCCTGTGTGACTCTATATGTTTGGCGGGGGTTAGTCTGGAAAAATGTCAGAAAGGAAGATTGGTGCTAGATTGTGGAGGTTTGGGGTGGCTAGGTGGTGCAGTGGATTATAAAATAATATAAAATAAACAAGAAAGAAGTTAAGGAGGTAGATTGTTAGAAAACCTAGATATGCTAGACTTATGGAGGAAATTGAATGGGGATAGAAAGGAATATACTTCTTTACTGCAGTACATGGAACTTATACAAAAACTGACCATGTACTAGGACATAAAAACCTAATGATCGGGCTGCTAGGTGGCATAGTGGATAAAGCACCAGCCCTGGAGTCAGGAGTGCCTGGGTTCAAATCCAACCTCAGACACTTAATAATTACCTAGCTGTGTGGCCTTGGGCAAGCCACTTAACCCTGTTTGCCTTGCAAAAACCTAAAAATAAATAAACAAACAAACAAACAAATAAATAAATAGATTGTGGAGGTCCATATATGCCAGTCTTAGGGATTTATTCTATACTGAACAGGAAAAAGAGCTTTTAAGAGTGGTGCAGTCAGATCTGTAATAAAGAAATTCAGTTTGAAGAATAGATTGGAACAGAGAAGGTGGAAAAATGAAGTGAACAACTACTACAATAACCCAAGGGGTTAATAATGAATAGGAAGTGGGACAGAGAAACAGAAAATATCAATAGAACTTAGCAGTTAATAGAATGTTCAAGATGAGAAAAATGATTTGAAAGGTAGCATTAAGATTTGTTTATATTTTTGGAGTATGACCAAAGAAGTATAGTCTATGAGACTTCATATTGGCTTTTCTATTTGTTATAGCTCCTGAGATTCTTTGACTTGAGAGTTTGTTTAATAAAACTGCTTATTCAAATCTCTAAACATATTTGTATAACCACTGACTAGGCATGTCCTTTTCTACTGCCTATTAGAAAAGCTTCCCTATTTGAACTATAGTTAGTACTCAGGATTCTAAAACATCCTACAATCCATAGAATCAGTTGAGTTAAGTTATGATCATAAAACCTTAACACCTTCAGGTTTTCATTTCTCAAAGGTATAGAGAAGTTTCAAATTTCAAATTATTTTAAGGTAATTTTCATGTTTCTTCTAAGTCTTCTTTTCTCTAAGTTAAGTACTCCCAATTCCTACATCTGATCCTCATTGTAGGGCATTTTCAAGTCCCCTTATTCTTTTGATTGCTCTCTGGACACATTCCAGTTTGTTAATATCTTTTTTAAATGTTGTACCCAGCTCTATACATTAAAAAGAAAGGATTATACATCCTTTTTGCTTCCTTTAGATGGCCTCTGTTCTACTTTGTTATCCAGATAGTTTGATACATTCTTATTTTATTTTTATAATAGTTTATTTTCTCAATTATATATATATATATAGTGAACATTTTTGCTTTCATTTTTACAAGATTTTCAGTTACAATTTTTTCTTCCTCCCTCCCTTCCCCTGAAAATAGTTGACAATTTGATATAGTTTATACATATGCTTTCATATATATCACATTTCCATTAGTCTCAGTTGTAGAAGAAACATCAAAAAATAAGTAACCAAGAAAAAGAAGAATTGTAAAAAAAATATGCCTCAATCTGCATTGAGTTTATCAGTTCATTATAGCATTTTCCTTTCTGAGTCCTTTGTATTTGTCTTAGATTATTGGTTTGGGGAGAAGAACTGGAACATTCACAATTGATCATCACTCAATGTCATTGATACTATGTACATAGTCTTCTTAGTTCTGCTCATTTCACTTTACATCAGTTCATGTGTTTTTCTAGGTTTTTTCTGAGACCTGTATGTTTATTTCTTATTGCACAATAATATGACATTTCATTCGTGGTCTGTTTAGCCATTCCTCAATTTATGGATGTTGCCTCAATTTTCATTATTTTGCCACAACAGAAAAGGGCTGCTAGGAATATTTTTGTACATGTAGGTTTTTTAATACATGTACATTTCCCCCTTTTTAAAGATCTGTTTTGGGATACAGGTCCAGTAGTGGTATTGCTGGATCAAAGGGTATACACAATCTGGTTACCCTTTTGGACCAGTTCACGATTCTACCTACTATGCTTTAGTCCTAATTTTCCTACATTTTCCCTAACATTTATCAAAATTTTCCTTTTTTTGTCATATTAGACAATCTGATAGGTTATAGGTGATATCACAGGGTTGTTATTTATTATTTCTCTAGTTAGAAGTGATTTGGAACACTTATAGATAGCTTTGATTTCTTCATCTGAAAACTACCCATTCATATCCTTTGACCATTTATTATTTGGGAGATGTTATTATTTTTATAAATTTGACTTTGTTTTCTATATATTTGAGAAAAATCTTATACATTCTTTTTCCTCATCTACACTTGAGAGTAGTTGAGATTAAAACAAATATCTTAAAATTTATTTGATAAGACTTTCATAAATTTAGAATTACCTTCCTATAACTTGATTGAAATTGGTGAGATTTTAGCTATCATTATATTGTTTTTCAGTCATTCAGTTGTGTCTGGCTTTTGATAATCCTGTGGACCTTTGTCCACGGGATTATCTTGGCAAAGATGGAGTAGTTTTTCATTCCTTTCTCTAGTTGATCACTTTTTATTAGAACTTCTCACTATGATTTGCCCATCGTGGGTAATTCTGCATGACATAGTTCATAATTTCATTGAGTTAAGCAAGTCCCCGGATACAATGAGGCAATGATCCAGTATGGGTAGTATGTGCAAGGTGGGTGTGTTATAAAATGTTTTCTTCAGTTGATTTTAGTTCCTAGGTACAATTTACAGAACAATAGACTGCTAATCAATTGTTCCCATTTACAAATCTGATTTGAAAGATAATTATTTCTGTATCTAATCAAGGGGACATGTTTCTGACTATTCCCCTTTTATCAACTGCTTTAACTAAAGGGCATTCAATAGACCATGTCTAGAGTGAAGTTTCTGCCAAAGCTATCCATTTTGTCCTTGGGTCTAGTCTTCTAATGACACATTTGCCTAGGACTTCTCTATTGGGCACCAAGGTTGGACCAGAGCTGAAAGACAAGTACTATGGAATTATGCCATAATCCTTGACTCCCATTACTGCATAAGGGAAAGGGTACTGCCTCAAATAGGATTATCCTCTAAGGCAGAAGAGATACCTACTAAGTAGAATTTAAAATCAGGGATTCTACTCCCTAGTAGAGGGATTCTACTTCCTCCTCTTTTCTACCTCTGGAGACAGCTAGAAAGATTAATAGATAAAGTACTGGACCTGATAGATCAAGTCAGGAAAACTGATCTTAAAACAGTCACACTTCCTAGCTACATTCTGGAATAATTCAATCTCTTCCTGACTCAGCTGACCTATTTCACAGGATCAGTGTAAAAGTAAGATAGGATAACCTTTGTTGAAAGAAAAGACCTTGCAAACCATGAAGCCCTAAGTAAATGTAATCTATTTTTATTACTACATGTGGCATATATTACATGTTTCTTTTTCTCTGGGACTTCCAGTGAGAGGTTGGATTGGGAGAGAAATGGCAACTACATACACAAGTCCATTGAAGCATATATACTTCTTAGTGAGGTTCAAGTCTGTTTTGAACCGCTTGACTGCCTCTTCTGCTTTGTGTTTCTTTGCCAGAGTTTTAGCGAGTTTTATTACACAAATTAAAAATAAAATAAAATTTAAAAAATTTTAAAGTACATAATAACAATAATAATGTTAAAAAATATGTTGTCCTGGATCATTATGCTGTTGCTAGCTATATAAAAAGAAGTTTCTTCTCCAATCTCATATATGTCAAGCTGCCTCAAAAGAATGTCCAATAGGGTGGCTAGGTGGTGCAGTGGATAGAGCACTGGCCTTAGAGTCAGGAGTACCTGAGTTCAAATCCGGCCTCAGACACTTAATAATTACCTAGCTGTGTGGCCATGGGCAAGTCACTTAACCCCATTGCCTTGCAAAATCTAAAAAAAAAAGAATGTCCAACAGATCACTTAAACTCAATATATCCATAACATGACTCATGTTTTCCTCCACAGCTTCCTGTCTTCCCAACTTCCCTATTACCATTAAGGACACTGCCACACTCCCAGTGGCCTGGGCTCATGATCTCAGTGTAATCTTTAATTCCTCTAGGTGGCTTGGTGGATAAAGTGATGGGCCTAGAGACAGGAAGACTCCTATTTATGAGTTCAACTCTGGCTTTAAATACTAGCTGTGAGACCCTGTTTGTCTCAGTTTCTTCATCTATAAAATGAGTTGGAGAAAGAAATGGCAAACTGTTTCAGTATCTTTGCCTAGAAATCTAAATTCTAAATGGGGTCATGAAGATTCAGTCACTATCTCTAATCTATTGTTAATTCTCATCATTTTTACTTTCATAACATCTCTTATGTAATCCCCTTCTTCTCTACTCAGTCACCAACTTGGTATAGACCTTCAAATCCAGACTGTTGTAGTAGTCTGCTGGTTGCCTCAAATCTCAACCTACTTTATCCTTTGTTTGACTGTAAGTAATTTTTCTAAAGCATAAATCCTTTCTTTACTCAACAAAGGTCAAATGCCTCTGTGTTGGTTGCGTGGTTGGTTGTTGTCTTTTGTTCTCAAAGAAGACCAGAATGACATCACTGTGTTAAAGTCAGGTAACAGTGTGTCCAACTGTGGATAAGCAGACCAACAGGGGCTCAGAATACTTAATCATATCAGGTACCTAGTCCAGGGAAACATTTGAAGAGGGTTCTCTAAATGTGCACATCTGATATTTCTTTTAATTACTTCAATTTTCCTTTGTCATGGAGCACAGCATCTTCTTTGAGGTGGTACACCATAGTGGGTGGTCCTTTTCCAATGCCTCCCAGGCAGTGTTTTAAAAGTAGAATTGGTCAAATGGAAAATAAGATTCAAAAGTTAACTGCAGAAAATAATTCATTAAAATTTAGAATTGGACAAGTGGAACCTAATGCTTTTATGAGACCTCTAGAATCAGCCAAACAAAATCAAATGAATAAAAAAAATAGAAGAAAAAGTAAAATATCTTATTGGAAAAACAACTTACCTGGAAGATGTAATTTAAGAATTACTGGATTATCTGAAAAACCATGATAAAAAAAGAGCCTAGATAATATCTTTCAAGAAATTATCAAGGAAAACTTCCCTAATACCATAGAACCAAAGGGTAAAATAGTCCTTAAAAGAATCCATAATCACCTTTTGAAAGAGATCCCAAAAATAAGAACTTCAAGGAATATTGTTATCAAATTCTAGCATTATCAGAGCAAGGAGAAAGTACTTCAGGCAGCCAGAAAGAAAAAAAATGACATAACAAGGAACCACAGTCAGGATTACACAGGACTTAGCATCTTCAACATTAAAGAATCAGAGGGCCTGGAATATGATATTCAGGAAGGCAGAGGAGCTTAGATTACAACCAAGAATCAACTACCTAGCAAAATAGAGCATAATCTTTCAGGGAAAAAAGATGAACCTTCAATAAAATAGGAACTTTTAAACTTTCCTGATGAAAAAAACAGAGCTGAACAGAATATTTGATCCTGAAATACAAGAATCAAATGTTGCATAAAAAGATAAGGAGGAAAAAAAATTACTCAATATGATTAAACTGCTTACATTCCTACATAGGAAGATTATAGTTATAACTCTTGAGAATTGTATCTTTATTAGGGCCATTAAAAGAGGTATACATATATTGTGTGTGTGTATGTGTGTGTGTGTGTGTGTGTGTGTGTGTAGTGATTCGTACATTTTCTCCTTTAGTTCCTCTGCCTCTTTGAAAAATAGCCTGCTTTTCTGATAATTCTCATTTCACATATTGTCGAAGCCTATCTTACAAAATCTTAAGTATAACCTTGCTGGTATCTGAAGTGAGCACAATTGTTGAAATAACACAAATTTCAATTGGTCATTTGAGCATTTCTTAGCATTGTCCTTCTTTAGAACTAGGATGAAAATTGATCTTTTCCAGGACAGTAGTCAAAGTTAAGTTTTTCAAATTTGCTGGCTTATTGAGTGCTGCACTTTAACAGCATCATCCTTTAGAATTTAAAATAGCTCAGTTGGAACTATTGATCAGCATGGAGGTTTTAATCTATGGTTCTGAGGTGGCCTAGTTCACCCCATTTTTGATGACTGGAAGTTCACCATATCGGTACCAGACTTAGTAAGGACAGTGGTTGGCTTTAGCCCTATTGCATGAGAAGCTCAGTAGCGAAAAATGGAGACTTGATTGAGGGTTTGACCCAGTGGAAGTGCTCTTTTATAGCATTGCCATGAAGTTTGAGATATTCAAAGGTAGTTGGAAATATGAGATTGAAGGTCAGCAGAGAGATTGGGGCAGGATGGGTAGATTTGAGAATCATCAGCATAAAGAATATAATTAAATTAATTGGATCTGAAGAATCTTGAGGAACACTTACAAGGAAAGATCTGTGAGATGATCTAGCAAAGGAGAAAGAGAAGTAGTCAGATGGGAGGAGAATCAGGAGGGAATTGGCATCTCATACCTAAAGGAGGAAAAAAAAATCAAGAAGAGAGAGACTAACAGTTTTAAGGGTGCAGAGAGATTAAAGAGATTGAAGATAAAGAAAAGTTCATTGGATCTGGCAACTAAGAGCTAGCAATTTTGGAGAGAGCAGATTCAGTAGAATCCAAAGCTTGATTGTAAGAAGAGAGGGGAGAGGAGAAAGTGGAGGCAACCCTTATTAGATGGTCATTTTGAATTTAATACAAAGGGCAGAAAAGATATAGGCCAATAAGTATGGTGGATAGAAGGATTAATTGAAGTTTGTTTTCAAGATGGGAGAGACAAGGACATAATTTCTGGCAGTGGAGAATGAACCTATATAGAAGGAGGAACTGAAAATAAGTGAAAGATTGGAAATAACAGAGGGAACAACAAATTGGAAGAGATATGAGAGGAATAGAATCTCTTAAGTAGAAGAGCTGGCCTGGGTAAGGAGGAAGCAACTTCAACATGTGAGGTAGGAATGAAGGAGCAGATAGTGGCAGAAAGTGTCTGACTGAGAAGAGATGAGAAAGAGAGAAGGAGGAGTTCAAGGGAATGACCTCAGTTTTTTTTTCCCTGTAAAACATGCAATAGGGCTAAAGCCAATCACTGTCCTTACTAAGTCTGGTACCGATATGGTGAACTTCCAGTCATCAAAAATGGGGTGAACTAGGCCACCTCAGAACCATAGATTAAAACCTCCATGCTGATCAATAGTTTCAACTGAGCTATTTTAAATTCTAATGGATGATGCTGTTAAAGTACAGCACTCAGTTGAGTGATTTGGATAGAGGGAAGCCATGAGAGGTTTGAGGAGGGATGAAAAAGTTTGGAAGAGTCACTGTGGGGAGTGGAATAGAGAATTAACAAGGGAGATAGAGGATTGCCTGGCAGCAATAAGAGTCTGGTGGAGGTTGCCTAACATAAATTTGTAGATGACCCAGTTCAAATCATTGTGTGACTTTCTCCATCTTCATTCAGCAGCAAGTGTGTAAGAATGAAGAAAGAAAATGGTGGAAATAGAGCTTGACTGGACATAATCATCTCTAAGTTAAGGGGTCTAGGGATTCAGGAGAGGAAGACATTATAGAATTGAATTGATTCATCAATGGTCTAGATTGGGAAAAAGAGGAAAGAGAAATTAATGAAGCGATGAAGTTCAGGAAGAAAATTGAGGAGTAAGGGATTGAAGCTCACAGTGTGGAATAGATTAGGGTTTAGGAATGGAAGGCAGAGGGAGAGGTGAAAGTCAATAGATTATAGTCAGATAAGCGAGTTTCAGAAATCTTGAAAATAGAGGTTGTACATTTATGGGTGATAGCAAGACCAAGTGTTTTGCCATCTTTATGTGTAACTGCAGGTGATGCGGAGTAGCAGCTCTGAGAATTGAGTGGGTTGTAGAACTGAGTGGTTAGGGTATTTGAGGGAGAGTCAGTATACATATACTGACGTCCCTTAGTATGAGAGATCTTGGTTATTGAGAACAATTGTGACCCACATACTGAACTCACAGAGGAAGGAAGGGGAGTGACCTAAGGAGTCTATAAACAATAACTACCAGAATTTTGAGTGGGTGGTAGATATGAATAACTTGAACTTTAAATTAAAGGATGAGAGGTTACTGAGGTATGAGGAGAATCTGGATGTCACAATGCAGAGTAAGGAGTATTCCAATTCCCTTGCTTCAACTAGTGATCCAAGAATGAATGAAGTTGCAGCCATTACTATAAGGGGGTAGGGCAGTGAGGTTGTAACATCAGTGGGGAGAAAGGTTTCAGTAAGAGTTAGTATATGGAAGGAGTAGGAGAAAAAAAGGTTTAAGATGGAAGGAAGTTTGTTGCATATGGAACAGAGAGCACAATGGAGACTTGACTGAGGGTCTGGGTGATGTTTGGTTTAAACTTTGGTATGGGATGGTTGAGCAGGGTCTGATGAGAAATCAGAAGATGGGTTGTGGGGAATGGGGTTTGGATGATAATCTACAAGAGTTAAATGAATGATACCATCAAGGGTGAGAATATCCATCACTGAGTTGAGTGTGCTTCTTCCCAACTGAGGTTAAAGATTAGGTTGGAGTTAAGTGTAGCCTGATTTGGAAGGCACAACAATCAGATGATTCAACAGAAAGACCTACTACATAATTCCTCTTCCTTCTTTAGGTAGAAAAGGGGCATAGCTAAAGATGGAAGTTGAAGCCTCTTTATCTTTGAACTTCCCTCTCACTGTAGTAGACAAAACTATCCACCAAGACCATTAAGCTCACAATCTAGGATTGTTCTATATGCCTTACTATCTCTCACTCCCTCCTCTATAACCAATCTGTTACTAAGGTCTGTCAATTGCCTTCTATGATTACTAACTCTTCCCTTATCCATAGATCTAAAAATAATTTCTTTCTTTCTACATGATTTTATGTTTGATATTATCTTTTAGATCTTGTCATATATTGATTTGAAACATATATATATATATTCATGTATATATGTGTGTCTTGTCTGTGTGTGTGTATGTATGTATCTGTCTATCTACTGTGTGTGTGTGTGTGAAGTGTTAGTCTAACCTTAATTTCTACCAGATTGCTTTAGAGTTTTCCAAGTGGTTTCTGAAGGAAGGAAATGATACAAGTTAATGAGGGAAAAGTCCAGTGTGAATATTGGGAATGGGGAAGTAACATGGTCAGATCTATGCTTGTTGGTCAAGTGGAGGATGGACTAAACAGGGGAGAGACTTGAGAAAGATCAACTAGGTGTATAGATAAGAGTTGATGAGAGTCTGAACTAGAGTTGTGGATCTATGAGTGAAGAGGAGCCTCACATTGAACATATTGGTTGAGTAAGAATGAGTAGCTGAGGATGATTCCAAAGTTGCAGAATGAATGAATGAGAAGATAATAGTGCATTTGAGAGTAATTGGCAAGTTCAGAAGTGGGCAGGGTATGTGGGGAAAGCTGATGAAGTCTGTATTGAACCTATTACGTTTAAGATGCCTACAGGATGAAAAGTTAATGAGCTCAGTTTTGGACTACTGAGTTTAAAATATCTATAAGACAATCAATTTGAGATGTCTTGTAAATGGAGAAGATATATATCAGTACTTTAGGAGGAAAAAGCTGGATATGTAGATCTGAGAATTATCTATGTAATAAAGATAATTGAACCAGTGGGATAATTGAGGATTGATATCAAGATTTCTCTTCCCTCCTTCCAAATGTCTGACCTGGATCCTTCTTAAAGGCCTGATGATCATCCTGGGACTTCAGTTGTTCTCTGTCTGAATTTGTTAATAAACCTCCTCTCTGCAAGTGAGGACATTTACCTGGTGGACATTGGATTGCCCTTGTCTTGCCATTTGCCTCTGACAGCTCCCTACTAACTACAAAATATTTTCTTATCATGACACTTATACAGGTCCTATACAAGTCCTCTTGTTTCTCATATGTTATATTGTCATATAGTAATGTTTATTACTTTATTCCTATATATGATATGACCCAGCGGGTTAACCACACTGTGCTTTTAGTTAAGCATTGCCCAAAATAGAGCATATTTCAGATATCTTAATTGACATGAGGGTCACAAAAGCAATGACTAAGAAGTATTTAAATAAATACTCAACTAAGATAATAAATAAAAAAAACATAATCAGGTAAAGGCAGAATTTGCTTTAATATCTCCTAATAATGGCAATTGGGGGTAAAGTGAATTGCCCAGGATCACCCAGCTTGTAGATATCTGAGGCTAGATTTGAACTCAGGTCCTCCTGACTCCAGGACCAGTGCTCTATCCACTGTACCAGAAGTCCCTGGTAATATTATTTTAAGAATGACTAAGTAAAGAAATCATTTTGACTATTATAAATACTCAAATTACTCATAAAGGACATATAAAGGAAGATGCTATAACTGACAGATGTTTGAATGGAATAATTTTACACATACATATATATACACACATACAACATATCTCTATATAAATATGTTGTGATGCACATACACAATATATTCATATAGAAATATGTTATCTGTGTATGTGTGTGTGTGAAGAGATCCCCCAAAACATAAGGTAATGGCAATCAGCCAGCAAGCATTATTAAGTGAGTGCTGAGTATTATGCACTGTTCTTAGAGCTGGTAATACAAAATAAGGTAAAAGATAATCCTTACTATCAAGGAACTCGTGGTAAACTGGGGGAGAGACAACATGCAAAGAACTATGCCTAAATAAGATATATACAGGATTAATTAGAGATAAACAACAGAGAGTAGACACTAGTGTTAATGAGAAGATTAGGGAGGCCTCCCTATAGAAGGCAGGATTTTACCTGAGATTTGAAGGCAGTAATGGAAGTGAGATGATGGACAAAAATCAAAAGCCTTTTCAAGTTAAGCAGATGCTCACAAGGGCACATTCCTTAAATTACATACCTTATAAAAGGATGGGATTTAATTATTTTAAATTGTGGAACTTTAATGCACCTTTCATGCCTTCAAGGTGATGGGGGTAGACTTCAAATAAACATTCCTTTATGCTAGGTTTAAGGGTCTAATTACAATGGTTGGAAAAGTAATCAGTCTCTCCCTAATATTTAGTAGCAATTTTGATAATTATGTGGCAAACATCATCTCCATGTTATCAAAAGAAATACTAGGAAAAAGCCATCTGCTTGGAAAATGCACCACACAACTCACATATATTTCAGTGTTTTGTTTTGTTCTTATGGATAAACCCAAAATGGGATCATGAAGAGTAGTACATGACTGAACAATAAAAACAAAATTATATCTTAGATATATCTTGGACTATCTTGGATGGTTAGTGAATGTAGAGAATGTTAAGACTATTAAGATCCCTTCACATGCTTTGTGCTTTCAGTTGAAGGTCATACTCATCTGAACTTTGAGAGTTTTGGTCCTCCCTATATCAACCTTCAACACATAAAGATAGGCACCTACATCCATAATAGGAATACAGAACAAATCATTAACAGCAATGTGTTTTGAAGCTAAATAAATGCATTTCATGTAAAGAAAAGTCCTGTTTCTGATATAACTTATCAATAAAGGGGAGAGAGGGGAAATCTTATAATACTCTCATAATTAACGTAATGATGCCAGTGATTTTGGGGGGTAATTGTTATTTCAAGGGGAAGGCAGGATATGCTCAATTCAAGCACTAATACAGAGGAGGAACTTGGAAGATACTACTGTGATCTTAGAGGAGGAGTTGGAGAAAAACCTATGTTTTTTAAACCAAATTTAAAAAGGCACACATTTTTATTCAGCTATATCTGACTCTTCATGATCTCATTTGGAGTTTTCTTGGCAAAGATAGTAGAGTGGTTTGCCATTTCCTTCTCCAGTCATTTTATAGATGAGAAAACTGAAGCAAATATGGTTAAGTGATTTGTCCAGGGTCACCCACTAGCAAGTGTTTGAGGTTGGATTTGAACTCAGGTTTTCTTGACTTCAGACTAGGCACCCTAACTGTACCATCTAGCTGCCAAAAATAAATAAATTTGTAGAATATAAACTACAAAGTTCCAAGAAACTGCAATTCAGAGAAAACTATTAACTTCATGTGTAAAGGAAAAGAGTATAAGAAACCATACTTAATAGAAATATTTCTTCTTTCTAGAAAAATATTTTCTTAAAATAGTTGCAGCACTTACAGTTTCACTATATGGAAAGTTGTTTTAAAAAAATGATGTTTGTCCTTCTTCCTTGAAGAAGATCATAACACAACATCAGGGCAGTGATGCCATGATAAGCACACAAATTGGATTTGAGTGAGGGGTGTTATGCTAAGTAACTGGTTTCACTTTCTCCTTCAGAATCATCTGGGTCCAATGGCCAGATATAAATCAGGACGATTGAAGATGGCCTTGGATTTGAGGCACTCAGGGTTAAGTGACTAGCCCAAGGTCACACAGCTATTAAGTATCAAGGGTCCAAGGTTTCAGTCCTCTTTGACTCTAATGCTCCAACCACTGTGTCATCTAGAAGTGACAAAAACACAACAAATATACATGGATCTAATCCCTCATAAGACCTTACTTCTCAGAAGTAGAATTCATAGATCAATAATATCTTTAATCTTGAGATGATTTAAAACAGTAAAAATAAGATATTGCTAATATAAAAGCCATATGAGACATCACATTGTCCTTAAAAGAACTCCTAGAAACACCCTATAGAACCTTGGGAATGAAACATACAAATGTTTGCATTCAAAATTATGCTAAAATTAGAGAGTTAGCATTTTAAGACTAGGACCCATCTTGTGACTATGTCACAGGAACAGTTGATTTATAACTATGTAACACAGAATATAGGTGTCACTTCAAGCCCATGGGAGAAGCATTTTCTTATAAGAGACTAGAGCTTTTAACCCTTTAGTACCTTTGGGAATCTGACTGCTAAAAGCCATTAAAATTTTCATAAATTCCCTGCCTCATGACTCCTGCACACATGAATAGCACACTAGAAGAAAAAATATATCTTTAACAAAATTTAAGTTGAGGGGTTCTACAAAGGCAAAAAATAATATCTCTCATAGAAACATATACTGTGTACAAAATGGAACAGGTATAGGATAGCTATTTCCCCCATCACAAAAGAAATGTTGAAAATACAAAATACTCATGAGAATACACTGATAAATACTTGTAAGAGTAGGTGATATAGTAGTTAATATGCCAGCCTAGAGTCAAATACACCTGAGTTCAAGTCCACCTCAGACACCTAATTGCAGTGTGACCCTAGGTAAGTCACTGAACCCCAGTCATAAACCCCACCCCAGACTGTCTCAGTTCTAGGGTTGTTGTAAGGATCAAATAAGATGATATTTGTAGAACTCTTAGGACAGTAGCTAGTACATAATAAGCATTATATAAATGTCAACTATTAGCTATTATTGTGGGTTCACTGAATCAAAGTTCCTCAACCCACTTAAAGCAACTATCTTAATCAGGTGGAACATATCCCTAGAGTTAGTCAATAAAAGGCATTAAACTTTGAAAAGTCCTTAATCAACTTAGAAGGAGTGAGAATCATTGGATAATGAAATTAAACTACACAGAAAATGTATTGGAATTGACTGAACAAACACAATCATTGCCTGTAAGTTTTGGATAAAACAGCAAGCCATTTCAGAACCTGGACTTTAAATGATTGAACTGCGAGCAGTCCTGCTTGCTCCTCCTAGAGGAAAAAAGAAGTTTCTCTCTTCCTCATCCCTTGACCAAAGGATAACCTTGTAAACTTTGAAAGATAAGATTTTGGTTTTCTTGGAAGTTTTCTAGCAATATGTCTTGAATAGCTTATAGCAGTTACTGAGGACAAATTAGACATATTGAGGGACAGCAGCTTTAGATCTCTACAAAATCTCTTACTTCAAGATAGTAGCAAAATGTTTTGTTTTGTTTTGTTTTTTAAAGATCTTAAGAAGAGTCTCCAAGATATTGGATAGATCCTCTCTGGAGTGTTTTTGGGAGAATATGGGTAAGATTTGAAAAGGATGAGATGAGGTAGATGAAGTGTGATCTGCAAATGATAAAATGATCCATATTTTTGAGAATACAGGTCCATTGAAGTATGACATGTTTCTTTTCATGTGGATATATCTTGCTTTCTGACAAGACTGCAAGTATCTATTACTTTACAATCATACATTTCATGAATGAGATCCATTATGTCAAATTTTGTCCATAGTTTATCACTAGAAATATACTGCTGCCTTTTGTCCCTAGCCCACATCTCTCTTAACCTTAGCATCCTTTGCAATATACATAGTGTATTATCAGTATCAGAGTAATAGAAGGCACTATTAAAGTCCTAAATGAGTAGTGCAAGTGGTAAATGCTTTATGATTAAAAAAATCAATTTGTGAAAGTTAGAGGCATTCAGAGCACTGACCTGGAGCTAGGAAGATTTGAGTTCAAATCTAATCTTAATGCGTACTAGCTGTGTAACTCTAGTCAAATTATTTAACCTCTGTTTCCTCAGCCATAAAGTGGGATTAGTAATAGTATCTACTTCTCATGGTATTGTGAGGATCAAATAGAAAAGATAATGTTTGCAAAGTCTTAACACACACTTCATAATTTGTAAAGTCATATAGTCCTTCCATAGACTAGGACAAGTCTATGGAGAAGATAGATAGGATTAAATGGGGGGGGTGGATGAAAATAAAATGATACAATTCTAGAATTATAAATGATGAGGTCACCTTGTTCAACTCTTACTCAAAGGGCAAATCTGATTTATCAAATATATCACTAGCGTCATTAACTTGAAGACTTTCAAAGTTAAAATCTGCCCCTATAACCTATACTGATTGACCAAAGTTCTGCTTTCTGCCATATTTGATCCTTAATCTAGATTATAGTTTTTCAAATATTTGAAGACTCTATACAAGTCTTTTCTAGGCTAAAAAATAAATGTCCCCAATTGACTTCTGAATTTTATCTAGTTTATCAATATCCTTCTTAAAGAATGGTGCCCCAAACTTGATGCATTGCTCTTGATTTGGTCAGACTGGGCAGAGTAATAATCAGTTACTTTTCTTGCTTAAAATATAATTCTTTTGACTGTAATTCACCCAGATCAGATAACATTTTAAGCAACAGATTATTATTAGGTTAGTTTGAAACTAAATGATCAATAATACCCAAGTTTCCACCTGGAGGGTCACAGAAATTGAAATACAGAATCTCAAAATTAGAAGTGACCACTTCCCTTAACCTCCTCTCTTTTTTTGTTGTGGAGGGCAGAAGATGACTCTTAGCTCATTCCACTTTGCATCTGCTTTTCTGTCTAGTTTCAACTCCATAGAGCAGGATGTCTTCTTTACCCCTACCCCTAGCTTTCCTGATTCCTTTTGTGTTCTGTCTCTTCAATTAGATTGTAACCTTGAGAGCAAGGATCATCTTTATTTTCATAAATTATATCTCTAGCTCTTAGCTCCATGTCTGGTACCTAGAAGGCTTAATAAATGTTAATTGGATTTGGATTTTTAGAAATCATTCAAGTCATATGTATCTTACCAAGAATAAATACCTTTTTTATTTATAAATATTTATTTATATATACACTTCTGTCAAGTAGTCACTTGGCACTTCCACTTGAAGAATTCCTATAGGAACCCACTACTTTCTAAGGTAGTCTATTTTCACTTCTGAAAAGATATAACTGCAAGAAAGCTTGCCTTCTACCAAGCTTACATCCATATCTTCTTTTAATTTCTACCCAATGATCCTAGTTCTGCCTTCTAGGGTCAATAATAATATGTATGACAACCCCTAAGCATTTGAAGACAGTTTTTGTGCATTCTCTGAATACTTGCCCCTCTCCCAAGATTTTTTAACAAGACAGTGACTTGATAAAAAGTGGTGTTTAAAATATGAACTCTGGCAGTGCCCAACTAGAAGAACAGAATTCAAAGTGGAAGAACCAGTTATAGTTCTGTTGTTAATAATCCTGGTATGAAGAATAAGGTCATGAAATTGAAAATAGAAAGGAAATGACAGATACAGGAAGCATTTCCAATGAAAAATTGATAGTGACTAATGTGGTATGGGAGTATGAAGAGGAATGAGTCAAAAGTGACTGTTCAGTTTTGAGACAAGGTCACTGAGAAAATGATGAAAATAGAGGAGGAAGTGGAGTTATTTGGGGCAAGAGAAACAGTGTTAGATTTTTAAACATGTTGAATGGGAATGTCCAGTGGGAGTAGGAGGTGTGGAAGCAAGAGCTTGGGAGAGAGGATAGAGCTAGAGATGAAAATCTAGCTATCAGTTGCATAGAGATAAATAACTAAAGTCATAAGATTAGGTAATACTTCTAAGGGAGAATGTAGAGAAAGGATAAATGGACCTTGAGGAGAGTCTAGATATTTATTTGTTGATTTTTCATGTCTCCTTTCTTGTTTTTCTTGATGTTTAGTTGTGTCTGTTGTGACACAGTTTGGGGTTTTCTTGGCAGTTACTGGAGTGGTTTTTCATTCCTTCTCCAGCTCATTTTACAGATGAGGAAACTGAGTTAAGTGACTTGCTCATGGTCAAATAGATACTGTCTGAGACCAGATTTGAGCTCAGAAAGATGAGTTCTTGACTCCAGATTCAATATTCTATCCACTATGCCACTTAAATGTCCTTCTTTCCTCATACCCACTTATTGTAAAGACCCTGCATCAAAAGGGAAGGTATAAGATATTTTGAGCTAGAGAAAGAGTGAAAGGAGGATGATGATGATAAACCCTAGAAATATTTTCTGACCCATAGTATGGAATATCTTGAACAATTATTAGAATGATATTGTTTTATATGAAAATATCCTAAATAATATGAATAATTAAGAATTAATATTTTACATTTAAATCATAGGAGCAGTATCTCCTTAGATTTCACTCCTTCAATGTAGGTTATCATTTATTCCATCAACTGAGTAAGATGAAATTGAATAATGTAGTCTTTTTTTCATAAAGTGGAAGAAATTCCAAAGAGAATGCTTCCTAAAGTTGTTGAAATCTGAGAAATTTGATCTAAATCAACACTATTTTTAGTTACAAGTTTTATTTTCTTATATACTGGAATCATCAATTTTCTATCATGTAATAACCATACAGTTTCTTCTTTCCAAAGTATAATTCCAATTCTTTAGTATTTTCTTAAACATTTGCTTTTCTAATTCTTTGGTCTTCTTTGTAGTTTTCCCCTTGAAAGTTGTTATCCTCAGTCCTCTTTATCTGTAGAGCCTGAAAATGGATCCAATACTTTAGAAAGAGGTGATTCAGTGTCTTCCTATGACAGTATGATAGGAGAATTAAATAAAAGTTCTGGTATGAGAAACTGAGGGTGCTCAAGGTCACTCAGCTATTAAGTGCACTAACACTTAAGCTAATTTTTATGAGCCATTAAAATTCTTTTTATGATTCTTTTCACCTTTTATCTATTTTTCCACAAGGGAGGAATAATTCATAAGACTAAAAGATATTGGTTATTTTTCTTTGTTTCATCAGTAACCATGAAACATATATGTCATATGAGTGTGTGTATGTATGTTTTTGTGTTTGTGTTTGTGTTTGTGTGTGTGTGTGTGTGTGTGTGTGTGTGTGTGTGTGATAACTGTTTCTTGGTTAATTGGGACTAAGGCACTATACTTTCTCTCTTCCAATAGGAAACCCTGCTCAGCTGTGGACCTGCATATTTGGACTTAATACAAATGCTAATCACAATCTAAGTGTCCACCAGATTCTCCACAACTTGAGCCTTAAACTGCTTTTCTACTCTGCAGATGACCCATAGAGCCTTAGTCACTTCAGCCATTCCAAACTTTCTTGCCATTCTAGTTCATCTATGAAAGTGTCTCATTTAATCTAGTGTTTGGTTGATTAAGAATTGCCTTTATCTCTTTATGATATCAAGCTATTTTATACCTGGGCATCACAGCCCAGGTATACTAAATGAAATGGGTTGATCATTTAATCTGTCAACTCCATCCTTCCCCCTTCTCCCTATTTTTAACATATATTGTTTCTAGAAAAATCTATTGGAGAATGTTTGGAAACTCCAGAGTTCTTTTGTGATAGCTCTTTTGTGACTTGAATAAGTTCTGTCTTAGCTCTTTTTGGATGCTTTCTCCAGTGTCTTGCATTAAAAAGTCTTGTGTGTGTGTGTATGTGTGTGTGTGTGTGTGTGTGTGTGTGTGAGAGAGAGAGAGAGAGAGAGAGAGAGAGAGAGAGAGAGAGAGAGAGAGAGAGAGAGAGAGAGAGAGGAAGAAGAAAGGAGAAAGAAAAAAAGTGTGATGGTTTGTAATTAATATTCTTCTAAATATATAATGTTACCATGAACAAACTCAATACCATTTTGCAATGTTTAAATAAGCCAACTTCATCTTTGTTGAACAAGACATATCATACACCCTGACCCAAGAAAAGAAAGAACAGAAAATCATGAGTCTCTTCTGGTCTTTCGCAGATTCCTTTAAGCTGTTCCCATAGGATTTAAGGACTTAGGCTTCACTGGAAGGAAGCCCTTTAGGACCTTTAAGATGAAAAGCAGGAAGATTGGCTTCCAGCCAAGAAGTCAGAGAGAAGACAGGCACTGTGATAAGTGCTCCTCTTTTCCCTCAGAAATAACATGAGAGAAACCTCTTAACATAAATTCGATCAACAAAACCCAGGAAGAGAAGCTAGAAGAAGAACACCTACCAAGAAGGTTTGTCTCAGGGAATTGTGGGTGAAATGGGAGAAGAGAGCAGAGGGACAGCACTGGGACAGCAGCTGGGGGAAGCCAGAGGGCCAGCCTCAGCCAGGGACTTCTGTGAGTGGTGAGTTCAAGGTCCAACTTTAGCTGCCGAGTCTTTGACCAGGAGGGAGAGGAGCTATGGGAGGGTGAGTTCCAGCACAGAGTCAAAGAGCACACCTGGAGAACAACCAGCTGGGCTGGGGACCTGAGCTCCATACTTTCAGCAGAGCCCTTTGCCCAGAACAAACAATAAATAACACCCACCCCACACTCCCTCAGGGCAACAAAGTTCACTAAATGGAAAGAAATTAACTCTCTCCCCCATGGTCCAGTCCAGTGTTCAAGGTCAACTCAGACCCTGATGGGTGAGGACCTCAAACACTCCAGAGAAAGCAACCAGCACCTACTACTGGTTGGTCCTTGGAATTACAAAGCCAAGTGAACAAAGCCTCTAGGATGTTCAAAAGCAAATCAAGGGGAGCCAGCTCCCCCCCCCAACAAGATCCTAGAAAGATGAAAGAAGGCCAGAGAAAATGGGGGCTGATGGAGAAATACTTAGAAGAAATAGATTCTAACACAGAAAGATCTAGCACTGCTGAGGAGAATATGAATTGGCCTCCAGTCCAGAAAGACTTCCTTGAAGAAATCAGGAAGAAATTTAAAAATAAATTGGAAAAATTAGGAAAAGAAACTCAAGAGAAAATTAACATTAACAAGAAAACAAATCCTTGGAAAATACAATTGGACAAATACAAAATGAGAATAACTCAGATCTTCAATTGGGCAAATGCAAAAAGAAAATGATTCTCTCAAATCCTCAATTGGGAAAAATGCAAAAAGAAAATGATTCTCTCAAAATTACACTTAGGCAAATAGAAAAGTCTTTCAAAAATAGAATTGACCAACTGAAAAAGGAGTTGCAAAAGATAAATGAAGAAAGATATTCCCTAAAAAAAAAGAATGGAATTGGTGGAAACTAATGACTTCATGAGACAACAAAATTGTGTTAAACTTAACCAAAAGATCGAAAAAACAGAAAAAATGTAAAATACCTCATCAGCAAAACCACTGACCTCGAGAACAGATCACGATGAGAGAACCTGAGAATTATCGGCTTTCTTGTAAACATTGAAGAGAGGAAAAAAATATCTGGACTTAATAGTACAGGATTTAGTGATGGAAAACTGCCCTGATATCATGGAACTAGAGGGCAAAATAGTTAATGAAAGTATACATCAATCCCCTCTGGAAAGAAACTCTAACATGAAAATACCAAGGAATATTGTGGCCAAATTTCAGAACTATCAGATAAAAGGAAAAAATCCTACAAGCAGCCAGAAAGAAAAAAATTTAAATACCAAGGAGCCACAGTAAGGATTATGCAGGAATTGGCTGCAGCAACATTAAGGGATTGAAGGCCTGAAATGACATATTCCAAAGAGCAAGGGAACTTGGAATGCAGCCAAGAATCCACTACCTGGAAGAGCTGAGCCTTCTCTTCCAGGGAAAAAGATGGCCATTTGATGAAATGGGAGACTTCCAATATTTCATGATGAAAAGACCAGAGCAAAATAGAAAATTTGGGCACATGAAAAGGTTAAAAAAAACCCTGCTATCCAATAAGATGAAACTGGCTATATACCCACTTGGGAGAAAGAGTCTCATAACTCTTGAGAATTGTAACTCTATTAGAGAATATACTTAGCCAGAAGTAATGGACACTCATAACTTTTCTGTGATTCAGATAGAATGATTTAAAAACAATACCTCCATAAAAAGAGGATCAGTAAGGAGAAGAGAAGTTGGAGGGAGACTGAATGGAGTAAATCCCATTACACCAAGAGGTGCAAAAGACCTATTGTAATTGAGGGGAAGAAGGGTGGAGGTGAGATCCACCTGAATCTTCATCTCATCACACTTGACTTAAAGTTAACTTAGACACACTAATTTAAGTTAAGAATCTTATCTTACCTTTCAAGCATTAAAAGGGGAAAAGGGGAGGGGGAGAAAAAGGGGAACTAATAGAAGGAAGGGAAAAAGGGGAAAAGGGAAAAGGGAAATAAAGGGGAGGGGGTTGATAGAAGAGAGTAAACACACTGAAGTTGACAGTATTCAGAAACAAAACCACGGGGAATATGGATAAAGGGGGGAAAAGGGCAAAAGGGCAACAATACAAACAGAAGGAAGATAACATAGAGGGCAATAAAGACTTAGTAATTAAAACTTTGAATGTGAATGGGATCAACTCTCCCTTAAAATGTAAAGGAATAGCAGAGGGGATTAAAAACCAGAATCTTACAAGGTGCTGCTTACATGAAACTCATTTGAGGCAGAGAAATATATAGAGAGTAAAGGTAAAGGTATTTTGCTTCAACTGAAGTGAAAAAAGCAGGAGTAGCAATCCTTATCTCACACAAAACAACTGGAAAAATAGATAGTGTTAAAAGAGATAAGGAAGGAAACTATATCCTTCTAAAAGGTACCATAGACAATAAAGTAATTTCAATATTAAATATCTATGCACCCAATGGGACAGCATCCAAATTCTTAGAGTAGAAGTTGAAAGAGCTACAGGAAGATATAGACAGCAAAACTCTACTAGTGGGAGACCTTAACCTCCCCCTCTCATATTTATATAAATTTAATCATCAAATAAATAAGAAAGAAGTTAAGGAGGTAGATAGACTGTTAGAAAACCTAGATATGATAGACCTATGGAGAAAATTCAATGGGGAGAGAAAGGAATATATATATATTTTACCTACAGTACATGGCACTTACACAAAGACTGACAATGTACTAGGACATAAAAACCTAATGATCAATTACAGAAAGGCATAAACAGTGAATACGTCTTTCTCAGATCACAATGCAGTAAAAATTATATGCAATACTGGGCCAGGGAGATATAGACCCAGAACTAATTTGAAACTAAATAGCTGCATTTTAAATAATGAATGGATCAAGCAACAAATTATAGAAAGCATTAATTATTTCATCCTAGATAATGACAATAATGTAACAACATACCAAAACCTATGGGATACACTTAAGGTGGCTATCATGGGATATAGTATATCTACAAATGCTTACATGAATAAATTAGGGAAAGAAGAAATCAATGAACTAAATATGCAATTAAAAAATTAGAGGAAGAACAAATTAACCCCCCCCAAATAAATACCAAATTAGAAATTCTAAAAATTAAAGGAGAAAGTAATGAAATCAAAAGCAAGAAAACTATTGAACTAATAAATAGAACCAAGAGTTGGTTTTATGAAAAAAACAATAAAATTGATAGACCTCTGGTCAATTTGATTTAAAAAAAAGTAAGAAAAACAAATTGCTAGCATCATAAACGCAAAAGGTGAACTCACCACCAATGAGGAGGAAATTAAGGTAATAATTCAGAATTATTTTGCCAAATTCTATGCCAATAAATTTGACAATCTAAGTGAAATGGATGAATATTTACAAAAATTTGTTGCCCAGATTAAATGAAGAGGACATAAAAAACCTAAATAACCTTATGTCAGAAAAAGAAATTCAACAAGCCATTATTGGACTCCCTAAGAAAAAATCTCCAGGGCCAGATGGATTCACAAGTGATTCTATCAAACATTTAAGGAACAATTGGTTCCAATTCTATATAAACTCTTTGGAAAAATAGGTGAAAACTCTGCCTAACTCTTTCTATGACACCAACATGGTGCTGATACCTAAATCAGGAAGTTAAAATAGAGAAAGAAAATTATAGACCTATCTCCCTGATGAATATAGATGCAAAAATCTTAAACAAAATCTTAGCAGAACGATTACAACAAGTTATCACTAGGATAATACATTATGATCAAGTAGGATTTATCCCAGGAATGCAGGGTTGGTTCAATATTAGGAAAACTGTTAGTATAATTAATTATATCAATAACATACCTGTCAGAAATCATATGATCATATCAATAGATGCTGAAAAAGCTTTTGATAAAATATAGCACCCATTTCCTAATAAAAACAGTAGAGAGTTTAGGAATAAATGGATAGTTCCTTAGAATAATAAGCAGTATCTATCTGAAATCATCAACAAGCATTATATGCAATGGGGAAAGACTTGAGGCATTCCCAATAAAATCAGGGGTGAAATAAGGATGCCCATTATCACCACTACTATTCAATGGAATATTAGAAATGTTAGCCTCAGCAATAAGAGAAGAAAAAAGAAACTGAAGGAATTAGAATAGGGAAGGAAGAGACAAAACTCTCAATCTTTGTACATGATATAATGGTCTACATAGAGAATCCCTTAAATCTTAAAACTACTAGAAATAATTAGCAATTTTAGCAAAGTAGCAGGATATAAAATAAACCCTCATAAATTCTCAACATTTCTATATATGACTAGCAAGATACAGCAGGAAGAGATACAAAGAGAAATCCCATTCAAAGTACCCTCAGACAAAATAAAATACCTGGGAATCTACCTGCCAAGGCAGACTCAAAAACTTTCTGAAAACAATTACAAAACCCTTCTCACGCAAATAAAATCAGATTTAAATACCTGGGCAAGCATCAACTCTTCATGGATAGGTCAAAGTAATATAATAAAAATGACAATTCCACCAAAACTAAACTACTTGTTTAGAGCCTTACTATTGAAAATTTCAAAAAAATACTTTATTGAGTTAGAAAAAGCTGTAAGTAAATTCATACGGGGAAATAAAACATCAAGAATTTCCAGGGATTCAATGAAAAAAAGTACAAAAGAAGGTGGTTTAGCATTCCCAGATCTAAAATTATATTATAAAGCCTCAATCATCAAAACTGTCTAGTATTGGATAAGAAATAGAGTGGTGGATCAGTGGAATAGACTAGGTGCAATAGCAGGAAATGATTATAGTAATCTGTTGTTTGATAAACCCAAAGAGTCCAGCTATTGGGATAAAAACTCTCAGGAAAATTGGAAATTAGTATCGAAGAAACTTAGATTACACCAACACCTCACACCCTTTACCAAGATAAGATCCAAATGGATACAGGATTTAGACATAAACAGTATTATAAGCAAACTAGAAGATCAAGGAGTAGTTTATATACCTGTCAAATCTATAGAAAGGGAAATAGTTTATGACCTATGACCAAGGACGAGATAGAGAACATCATAAAAACAAACTAGATAATTTTGATTACATTAAATTAAAAAGCTTTTGCACAGACAAAATCACTGTAACCAAGATCAAAAGAAATGTATTAAGTTGGGAAACAATTTTTGCAACTAATATTTCTAACAAAGGACTTATTTCTAAAATGTACAGAGAACCAAGTCAAATATTTTAAAAAAAAAGCCATTTCCCAATTGACAAATGGTCAAAGGATATGCAAGGGCAATTTACTGCTGAGGAAATCAAAGCAATCCATAGTCACATGAAAAATTTCTACAGATCATTACTTATTTACGAAATGCAAATTAAAGCATCTCTGAAACACCACATCACACCTCTCAGACTGGCCAATATGACTAGAAAGGACAATTATCGATATCGAAAAGGGATGCGGGGAAATCTGGGACACTAATACATTGTTGGTGGAGCTGTGAACTCATCCAACCTTTCTGGAGGGCAATTTGGGATTATGCCCAAAGGGCAAAAATAATGGGCATACCCTTTAATCCAGCAGTACCACTACTGAGCCTATACCCTGAAGAAATTATGAAAAAAGGGTTTGAACAAAAATATTTATCGCAGCCCTGTTTGTGGTGGCAAAAAAAAATGGAAATTAAATGAATGTCCTTCAATTGGGGAATGGCTTAACCAACTGTGGTATATGTATGTCATGGAATACTATTGTTCCATTAGAAACCAAGAGGGCTGGGAATTCAGGGAAGTCTGGAAGGATTTGCAAAAACTGATGTTGAGCAAGGTGAGCAGAACCAGAAAACATTGTGCTCCCTTACAGCAACATGGGGTTGATGATCAGCCTTGATGGAGTTGCTCATTCCATCAGTTCAACAATGAGGGACAATTTTGGGCTATCTACAATGGAGAATACCATCTTTATCCAAAGAAAAAATTATGGACTTTGAACAAAAACCAAAGACTATTACTGTCAAATTAGGGGAAAAAAGCATTATCTTATTATGTAATTTTACTGAATCATACTTTATTATTCTTCCTTAAGGATATGATTTCTCTGTCATCACATTCAACTGAGATCAATGTATAACATGGAACCAATGTAAAGACTAACAGAATGCCTTCTGTGGGGGTGGGGGGAGGGAAGCAAGAATGAGGGGAAAATTGTAAACTCAAGCTAAATGAAATCTTTCTAAAAAAAGGATGAGAAGCAGAACTAATTTTACTTGGTACTTATATAGCAACACTGACTTGCATGTAGTAGTACTGGTCCTCTAGTTTCAGCAAGGTTGATGTTTTCATTGTCTCCCATTCCCATTGAGAGGATCCTTTATGTTCAGATATGTGCTTAGTGTTACAACCAAACAGCACTGGATACAGGGGTACCATGGTACTTCACCCTCTCCTTTTCTGACTAAAGGTGTTATTCTATACATTGTTATTACTGTAAAAATTATTCTCCTGATTCTATTTACTTTCCTGGTTCTCTCAGTTCATAAAAATCTTTACAGATTGCTTTGAGATTATACCATTTTTTCATTTTTTTGTACAATAATGTTCCTTTGTATTTTTATCCTCAGTGTTTATCAAAGTACCAAGTACATAGTAAAAGAACTTAAGAAATATTTCATTATCCATTCATGCACTCATCCATCCATCCATCCATGTAGCTTTGCAAACACCATATTAATAGAATAAGTGCTTTAAGTGCTTTATTTGAATTTGATTTGAATTAGCAGTTGATTTGAATTAGCAGTTGATTTGAACTAGCAGTTGATTTTCTCGCTCCCTAATGTCTACTTCAAAATTATACATTTTTTCAATCAGCAAAAAATTCTTCCTCTTCACCCAAGAACAAAATAAAATCAAAACCCCTCTAAAATATGTATTGTCGAGTAAAATGAATTTCTGCATTGGCTATGTCCAAACACACACATATTACATATACATATATACTTCACAAAGAATGTACATGTTTACATATCTGTATATGCCTATATGCAGAGGTATATATGTGTAAATATATATTAGATTTTTTTCTGTACTCTTGACTCCACATATCAGGAAGTGGGTAGCATGTTTCATTATAATTGTCTGAAATTGTGGTAGATCATTATATTGATCAGAGTTTCTAATTTTTTTTTTTTTTAGATTTTTCAAGCCAATGGGGTGAAGTGGCTTGCCAAAGGCCACACGGCTAGGCAATTATTAAGAGTCTGAGGCCCGATTTGAATTCTTGTACTCCTGACTCCAAGGCCAGTACTCTATTCACTGTGCCACCTAGCCGCCCCCAGAGTTTCTAATTCTTTCAAAGTTGTTTCTCTTTCTTATATTATTAATTCAGTGTATATAATGTTTATATTTATATATAGTTATGCATAACTATACATGTACATATAACTATATATTTCTCATCTTGTTCATTTTACTGTTAATTCATATAAATATCTTGTTTCTTTAAAACCAAGCTCTTGATAATTTTTTTACAATAAAATAGTATCCCATCACATTTATTAACTTGTTCATTTATCCCTTAATTTATGAACAATCTTAGATTCTCAGGTTTTGTCATCTCAAAAAGAGCTACAAAATTTTATGTATCTTTTTTATATCCTTAGGAGAGTTGTTTTGCCTGAGAATAAATTTCTCTCAATCTACTCTCCTTCCGCTTTTCCCTTTTCCCAATTTCTCCTCATTTCCCTACTGTGTGAAGTATATTTCTGTATTCAGTTGTATGTGTGTGTTGTTCTTTCCTTCTTTGTCCATTTAGATGAGAGTAAGGATCACCTCACCCTCTCCTTTGTCTGAAAAGATAGCTACTTGCACAATGATTATATGAGATAATTTCCCTGACTTTCCTTCCCTTCATAACTCATAATTTATTCCTTTTCCTCCTCATTTTCCATTTTCACCTCAGATTATCAAGTCATTACAGACTCATTCCCAAATCTTGTCTAATAAAATCCTTCTACAAACCTGATGATGCTAGGGTTCAGAAGGAATACATATATATATATATATATATATATATATATATATATGTATGTATGTATCATCTCCTCATATTAGAATATAAGCAATTTATCCTTGTTTTGTTCCTTATAATTGTTCATTTGCATTTATTTTTGTATGTTTTTCTTAAGTGTTTAAACTATAAAATTTCTAAGCAGCTCTGGTTTTTTCATCAGAAAGTTTAAGTGTTCTGTTCCATTTAAGATTCAATTTTTTTTTTGTCCTATAGGATTATAGTCCCTTTTACTGAATAAATTATACTTGCTGTAAATCTCTATCTTTTGCCTTCTGGAATATCATATTCCAAACTCTTTAGTCTTTTTACTGGTAGCTACTAAATCACACGTGGTGCAAACTTTAGTTCCTTTGTATTTAAATTCTTTTTTCTGACTGCTTGCTGAATTGATGAAGTTTGGGATTTGGGTAATTATATTCTTCATAGTTTTTATTCTGATGCTTCTTTTAGTAGATCACCAGTGGATTCTTTTCATTTCTCCTTTACTCTTATCTTCCAAGATATGACAATTTTCTTTTAGGATTTCTTGAAATGTGATATGAAAGCTCATTTATTTTTTTTTTGGCCTTTTTCAGTCTTAAATCTTTTTGCTTCTATTTGTTTTCTAGACCACTTTTTTTGCTGTGAAGTACCTTATATCATCATCATCATCTTCTTCATTCTCTTTATCTTCTTTTTCTTTTCCTCCTCCTCCTCTTCTTTCTTCTCTTTTTTAAAAAAAATTATGTGTAATATTTCCTGTTATTGTGTGAAGTCATTGCTTCTACTTTATCCATTTTGATTTTCAGGCAGTTGTTGCTTAGGCAAGTTGTTAATTTTCCAATTTTTCCTTTCATAATCCTCATTTCTTTTCTAATTTTTCCCTCTAGCATTCTTTTTTTTTTATTAATGAATATATTTTAAAACATTTGCTTCATTTCTCCCAGAAAATCATTGAATTTTTGACTTAGTGGTGCTTTCCTTTGAGACTTTGCTTGTTTGGAATCAATTCTTTTTTCTTATTTCTTGGATTTGTGTCTTTATGACAAATAGCCTGTTATGATTATTGTGAAATTTTTTGTTTGCTCATTCTTCTAGTAGCTTACTTTATGTCTTCAGGACTGATTCTATTTCTGCTTTCATGGGACCCTGAGTATGGTGTTATTCCAAGATCTTTGGGATAGCTCAACCTGGGCTCTTTAAGCTTTTTATATTCCCAAAAGCCCTCTGATATAAGGCAAAAACTGATTGTTGCTCTCCTCATCTGAGTTCTGCAACTTCCTGACCTTGGTTTCGGTTTGAGCAAGAGTAAACTGGTGCTTATAACACAGTCACTGTTAGCCATCTAGGAAGCTCTGTTGGTTCTGAGTGACAGAATTGCAGGCTCCCCTTTGGCCTATGACTATTGTCATGGTTATTCCTCTGTGTTCTTCAGATTGCTCTAGAAGCTGAATCTGAGGCCCCACTCTACCCCTGGGGTCAGAGTCACACTTTTACTCTTTGCTTCTAAATTTACCCCTCTCGGTCTAGGACCTTTGGTAGGAGTTTTACCTCAAAATGCCACCTGTGAGGGGCGGCTAGGTCGCGCAATGGATAAAGCATTGGCCCTGGAGTCAGGAGTACCTGGGTTCAAATCTGGTCTCAGACACTTAATAATTACCTAGCTGTGTGGCCTTGGGCAAGCCACTTAACCCTGTTTACCTTGCAAAAAAAAATAACCCTAAAAAAAATGCCACCTGTGGGTGCAAGTCTCCTTCCTTAGTTTGTCCTGATTCTGTGGTGACAAAGCTACCCAGTTCCCATCTATTCCCCAGATCCCTGTCTAGTTCTCAGAGTGTCATGCTTTAGGTCAGGACTTCCTCTTGTCCTGGTGAACAGTCAGTCTACTAACATATAGCAGGTATAGATCCTCACCAGATCCTGTCCCCAGGTCTACATATTTTCCTGTCTGTTTCACTTTACTGATCTTAACTAGGGGGGAAAAAATTACTGTCTGTGATGTTTTTTCCTAATTCAAGATAAGGATTTAGATTAAATCCATTTATAAGGATTTCTGTGAAGGAGCTTAGCTGTTCAGCTTCCTGTTTCTCTGTCATCTTGACTCTACTCAACTAGAAAGATTTTCCATTTTTCTTGCTTTATAGTTTTTTCTTTCCTTTTTGTAATTTTACCAATTATGCCTTTCTATACATATCTATCATCTTTCTATCTATCTATACATACACACAGAAAGACATATAGACATACATGCACACACATTTATGAACCTCAATAGTTAAGGGTTTGAAATATCAAAAATCAGATAGTTGACTCAAACCAACAACAGATTCAACATAAATAAATTTAATTCAATTCAATATTTATTAAACAACTATAGAGAATTTTGGTAGGAGTTGGGGAAGACAAAAATATAGTTCTTGCCTCATGGAGATTACAATATAGTAGGCTATATGACACACATGATTATAGCCGTAATACAAAATAAAGCATAAGTATCTAAAAGAGGTGTAAGCTACTATGCAGTACATTAAAAAACACTTGAAGAAATATAAAGCACAAGATTTCATAAATTGTCAGTTTTTCATCTGGAAAAAATTGGACCACATTAGCTGGCCACAAATAATATGTTGATAGTATAAGGAAGCTACTAAAAAGCTAACACAATAGAACTATAGTTTTGTAGTCATGGGAAATTATAATTTCATAATATTAAAAATTATCTCACAGACTTTATTGAACTCTAGAAATCATTTTAAAAAGAAAAAATATATGAGAAGTCATCTAGAAGTCATCTAGAAGTTTTAAACACATAGAATATGAATGTGTGTTTGTGTAGACACACATATACTATATGCCTTCAGAATGAACACAAATACAAACACAAAGGGTTATTATATGGAACAGTTGAAATACCTGGCTATGTCTAGCTTGAAGAAGAAAAGATTTATGGGAGGCATGAGAGCAATCTTCAAAAAATCTAAGAGGTATAATTTGTATTGTGCTGCGCCATAAGCAGAACTAAAACCACTGGATAAAAATTATGAGAACTCTTAATAGAAGTTTTTATTCATTTATTTTATTTTATATTTTACAATTACATACAAAGATAGTTTTTAACATTGATCTTTTTGCAAATTTTTGAATTTCACATTTTTTTCTACAACAATCCCTTCCCTCCCCTTTCCCCTGGTAGCAAGGAATCTGATATAAGTTGTGTATGTACAATCATGTTTAACATATTTCCATATTAGTTATGCTGTGAAAAAGTAATTAGAACTAAGGGGAAAACAATATGAGAAAGAAAAACCATAAAATTTAAAAAAGTGTGTAGTTTGTTTTGTTCTGCAACCAGACTCCACCCTTTTTTTTTCAGGATGTGGATGGTATCTTTCATAATAGGTCTTTTAGGATTGCCCTTGGTTACTAAACTACCAAGAGGAAGGAGCTGCATCCATCAGAGTTAATCATCTCACAATGTTACTGTGTGTAATGGCATCAGTGAATCCAAGTATTTTCAGGCTTTTCTGAAGTCCAGCTACTAATGATTTCTTTCTTTTTCTTTCTTTCTTTTTTCTTTCTTTCTCTTTCTTTCTTTCGTTCTTTCTTTCTTTCTTTCTTTCTTTCTTCCTTTCTTTCTTTCTTTCTTTCTTTCTTTCTTTCTTTCTTTCTTTCTTTCTTTCTTTCTTTCTTTCTTTCTTTCTTTCTTTCTTTCTTTCTTTCTTTCTTTTTTGGCTAGGCGATGGATTAATTGACTTGCCCAAGTCCCTGCTCATGATTTCTTACAGAACTGTAGTATTCCAGGGGCAGCTAAAGTGGCACAGTGGATAAAGCACTGGCCCTGGGAGTCAGGAAGATCTGAGTACAAATCTGGCTTCAGACACTTAATAATTAACTAGCTGTGTGACCTTGAGCAAGTCACTTAATCCTATTGCCTTGCAAAAGAAAAGAGAATCAGAACTATAGTACTCCATCACATTTATATCCTATAACTTGTTCAGTCATTCACTAATTGATGGGCATCCCTTCAATTTCTAATTCTTTGCCACTATAAAAAGACCTGCTTTAAATACTTTTGAACATTTAGGTCTTTTCCTCCTTTTATGATCTCTTTGGGATATATAGAGCAAGAAGTAATATTGCTAGATCAAAGATTATATCCAGTTTTACTGTCCTTTGGGCATAGTTCCAAATTTTTCTTCAGAATGATTGGATCAATTCACAACTCCACCAATGCAAGTTTTCCCACAAACTCTCCAACTCCATTTTTTTTTGTCCTTCTAGCCAATTTGATAGGTGTGGAGTCAGTCAAGATTTTGAGCATTTTTTAGTATAACTATAGATAGATTTAATTTCTTAATCCTAAAACTTCTAGTTCATACCTTTGATCTTTTATCAATTGGGGAATGGCTTTTATTCTTAAAAATTTGACTCAGTTCTTTCTCTGTATATATTAAAAATGTATCCTTTATCAGAAATACTAGTTGTGAAAAATGTTTCCCAAATCCTTATATTTCATTTAATCTTGTTTTTTTGGTACAAAAACTTATATTTATACAAAAATTATACATTTTGTAATTTGTAATGTTTTCTATCTCTGGTTTGGTCATAACCCCCCCCCCCCCCATTTCATAGATCTGACAGATAGACTATTCATTGTTCTCCTATTTGGTTTATGATATCATCCTTTTTGGTTAAATTCTATCATTTCAACCCTATCTTGTTTGTTTATACCTAGCTTCTGCCATTCTATTTTACAATTTTCCCAGAAGTTTTGGTCAAATACTTAATCTCATTCCAGAGGTTCAAGTCTTTGGGTTTATCAAATTGGAGATTATTATAGTCATTTACTCCTATTTCTTTTATTTTTAATCTATTCCACTGATCTACTTCTCTGTTTCTTAGCCAGTATCATATAGTTTTTATGACTACCATTTTATAATATAGTTTTAGATCTAATATGGCTAGGCTGCCACCTTCCTTTGCCTTTCTTTCATTTATTCCTTTTGTATTCTTGACTCTTTGTTCTTCTAGATGAATTTTCTTACTACTTTTTTAGTGTAAAATAATTTTTGGTAGTTTGATAGGTAATGATACTGAATAAGTTATTTAATTTAGGTAGAATTGTCATTTTATTATATTAGTGTGGCCTACCCAATAGCAAATGACATTTTTCCAGTTGTTTAGATTTGACTTTATTTCTGTGAAAAGTGTTTTGTAATTGTGTTTACAGAGTTTCTGAGTTTGTCTTGGAAGGTAGGATCCCAAGGATTTTATTTTGTCTAGTTACTTTAAATGGAATCTATCTATTGCTGTTGGGCTTAGTTGGTCATATATAGAAATACTGATGGCTTATGTGAGTTTATTTATATCCTACTATTTTGCTAAAGTTAATTGTTTCAAGTAGTTTTAAAGATGATTTTCTAGGAATCTCTAAGTATACCAATATATCATCTGCAAAGAGTGAGAGTTTTGTTTCCTTTTTGCCTATTCTAATTCCTTCAGTTTCTTTTTCTTCTCTTATGGCTAAAACTAACATTTCTAAGACAATATTGAGTAATAATGGTGATAATAGATGTCTTTGTTTCACCCATGATCTTATTGAGAATTCTTCTAGCTTATCCCAATTAAATATAAGGCCTGTTGATAGTTCTATAGAGATACTGCATATCATTTTAAGGAAAGTTGCATTTATTCCTTTTTCTCTCTGAGTGAGTGAGTGAGTGTGTGTGTGTGTGTGTGTGTGTGTGTGTGTGTGTTCTGGCAAGGCAATGGGGGCTAAGTGATTTGTCCAAAGTCACACATTTAGGTAATTATGAAGTGTCTGAGATTGCATTTGAACTCAGGTCCACCTGACTCTAGGGCTGGTACTCTATCCACTGTGCTACTAGGGCTGGTACTCTATCCACTGTGCTAACTACTGTCCCCTCCCAAGTATTTTTTTTTTTATTTAAGTGGCTTGCCCAAGGCCACACAGCTAGGTAATTATTAAGTGTCTGAGATCACATTTGAACTCAGGTCCTCTTAACTCCAGGACCTGTGCTCTATCCACTGTGCAATCTAGTTGCCCCATAGAATTAACTTTTAAATCCATCTGGCCTTGGAGATTATTTTCTTAAGGAGTTCATTGATGGTTTATTCAATTTCTTTTTTTCTGAAATGGAGTTATTTAAGTATTTCATTTCCTCTTCTGTTAATCTGGGTAATTTATATCTTTGTAAACTTTCAGCAATTTCACTTAGATTGGCAGATTTATTGGCATACCATTGGGTAAAATAGCACCAAATTATAACTTTTAATTTCCTCCTTGTTGGTGATGAGTACACCTTTTTCATTTTTGATACTGGTAATTTGGTTTTCTTTTTAATGAAATAATCAAAGGTTTCCTTATTTTTTAAAATAAAACCAACTCTTAGTTTTATTAGTTCAAGAGTTTTCTTATTTTTAATTTTAATTAATCTTTGCTTTGATTTTTCAGAATTTCTAATTTGATATTTAATTGGGGATTTTTTATTTGTTCTTTTTGCTAGTTTTTTTACCTGCATTCATTGATCTTTTTCCTCTAATTTATTTATGTAAACATTTAAGAATATAAAATTTCTCCTAACAGCTGCTTTAGCTGGATCCCACTAGTTTTGGTACAATGTTTCATCATTGTCATTGTCTTGGATGAAATTCTTAATTATTAACATGATTTGCTATTTGATCCACTCATTTCAAATTAGATTATTTAGTTTCCAATTAAGTTTTAGTTTCTCTTTCTGTGGTCCTTTATTACATATAATTTCTATTGCATCATGATTTGAGAAAGATAGATTTTCTGAATTTGATTGTGAGGTTTTTAATGTCCTAATACATAGTCAATTTTTTGTGGGTGTCACGTAACACAGAGAAGAGGGTCTCTAACCCCATTCAATTTTCTTCAAAGGTCTATCATATCTAACTTTTCTAAATTTCTAATCATCCTCTTAACTTTCTTCTTCCTTATTTTGTGATTAGATTTGTCTAATTCTGAGAGAAGGAAATTGAGGTCCATATCTTTCTGTAATTCCTTTTGTTTCTCTTCTAAGAATCTAGATGCTGTATCATTTGGTGGAAATATTTAATATTGATATTACATCATTACCTTTGGTACCTTTTAGGAAGATGTTGTGTCTTTCCTTTTACCCTTTAATTAGACCTATTTTTTTTCTTTTACTTTGTTTATGATCAGGATTGCTGTCCCTGCTTTTCTTAAAATTTCAACTGAAGTGTAATAAATTCTGCTCCAACCTTTTATCTTTAGCCTGTGTAGATCTCTCTGCTTCAAATTTATTTCTTGTAAACAGCCTATTGTAGGATTCTGGTTTTTAATCTACTCTGCTATCAGCTTCCATTTTATGGGAGAGTTCATCCCATTCACATTCACAGTTATGATTACTAATTTTGTATTCCCCACTAACCTATCTTTCCCCCTTTTGCACTTTTCTCTCTCCTTTCATCTTATCCCTCCTCATCAGTGTTTTGGTTCTGCCACCTCCCTCAATCTGCCCTAAGCTCTGTCAGCCCCCTTTCCTTTTATTCTCTTTCCCTCTCCCTTCTACCAGCCCCTCCTTCTCCTTTCTTCCCCAATCCCATCCTACTTCCCTGTAGAGCAGGATAAATTTCTGGACCCAATTGGAAATGTATCCTATTCCCTCTTTGAGTCAAATATATTGAGAGTGAAATTTCCTCAGTTCTCATTTCCTCTTTTCTTTTCCTCTGCTATAATAGGTCCTTTGTAGGCACTTCTTTTCATTTGTTATTATTTATCCTTTTATGTCTCTACCTTCTTCTCCAGTATAATCTTTTTTTCATATATTGTTTTATCCGGTCTTGTACCCACACCCTCTAAGTATACTGCTTTTAACTGTCCTATTAGAAATAAAATTCTCATGAGGTATAAGTAGCATTATATCAGAGTCAATTTATACCTACACTCTCTATCTAGGCATACTCCTTTAAACTGTCCTAAGGGACATACTATTCTTAAGAGTTACAAGTATTATTTTTCCTGAGTAGGGATATAATAAACAGTTTAGTTTTATTGACTTAACATTTTTTTCTTTTCATTTTCCTTTTTTTAATCCCTCTCTTGTATTTGAGTCTTGTATTTGAAGATCAAATTTTATGTTCAATTCTGGTCTTTTTATCAATTTGAAAGACTTCTATTTCATTGAAAAGTCATTTTTTCCCCTGAAAGAATATGTGCTGAGGTTAGTTGATTCTTGATTGTAATCCAAGCTCCTTTTGCCCTCCAGAATATCATAGTCCAGGCCTTCAGATCCTTAAATGTTAAAGCTGATAAGTCCTGCATAATCATGACTGTGGCTTTCTGGTATTTAAATTGCTGGTTTTTTTTTAACTGCTTTCAGTATTTCTTTCATTAGCTGATAATTCTAAAATTTGGCTACAATATTTCAAGGTATTATCAGTTTTCCTTGATAATTTCTTGAAAGATATCATCCAGAGTCTTTTTCTGATTATGATTTTCAGGTAAATTATTAATTTGTAAATTATCTCTCCTGGATCTATTTTTTTCAGGTTAATCATTTTCCTTAAGAGAGTTACTTTGCATTTTCTTCTATTTTTCTTGTCTTTTGGTTTTATTTGATGGAATTTTGATGTCTCATAGAATCATTAGTTTTCACTTGTCCAATTCTAGTTTTTTAGGGTTTGCTTTTCTTTAGTTAGCTTTTGTGTTTCCTTTTCCATTTGGTTAATTTTACTTTTAAAGGTATTATTTCCTTCAATTAATTTTTCATAATTATCCTGCATGATTCTTTTTCCTCTCTTCCTTGATTTTTAAAATCCTTTTTTAAGCCCTTCCAATAAGTCTTTTTGGATTTCAGACTTAATTCGTTATCCCCTTTGAGGTTTCACATTTTATCATGGCTTTCTTTTTCTGAGATGGTGTTTTTATCTTCCCTATCAGCATTAACTTTCTATGGTTAGTGGTTTTTTTATTTTTTATTTTTGCTCACTTTGAAAGTTGAGCTCTCCTCCTGGGGCACAGGAGATATAGTCAGAAGCTTTTTGGAGTGTGGGGCCAGGAGTCTGATCCCTGACTTTCCATTCTGGCATCTTAGGTGCTTGTGATTTGATTCCTGCATTAGGGTAGCCCTACATCTTGCCTGTTGCACTGATGTTCTGGGGTTCAAACTGCTGGGTTCTTGTACTGTTTGCCTACTGTACCGCTGGCTTACTGAACCAGGACCTAGGTGTTTTAGTGAGTTGCACTATGGCTAAGAGCATCCTGCTAGTTTCCTAATTCCCTAGTCTACCCTGGGGCTGTACTCCCCTTTTACTCACATGAAATAAACCTTTTCCTGAAGTTCCTCCAAGGCATCTTGAGGTGGAAAGTTTTTTTCACTGTTTTGTTGTGTGTGTGTGTGTGTGTGTGTGTGTGTGTGTGTGTGTAGGTTCTGTCACCTAAAAATTCGTTTAGAAACTTCATTGAAAGTTGATTCAGGAAAAGGTCTATGAACTTCCTAGGGTCTCATTCCCATCTTGGATGCCTTTAGGAAGAACTTGCAGTAGTTGGTAGAACTTTTCACAAGTAGAACTTATCCCACAATGACATCTTCTAAGGAACTTTGTCTAACAGTGGAACTTTGCTTTGTGAGGCAATAAACTCTTCATCACTGAAGGCATTCAAAGCCTGGGTGATCATCAGGAATGCTATAGAATGAATACTCCTAAAGATTATATTAAATAGGAGATTAATTTAGATTAACATGGAGGCTTCTTTGAAATCACATCATAGTGTTTGTCAAATTTTTAAAGGTACAACTATCATGAAAGCTGTTTTTTAAAATCCAAGAACCATACCTCTTTGCATCACTTTTGAAATATGAAACAGCCAATATGAAAAGTAGATATACTATGTCCCATTGCAACTTGGGTCCTCTAAAATTGTGATTTTTTTTAACATATTCCACAAAATTAAGGAATCTGTTAGAGTGTTAGAACTGAAAATCCAAATTATTTCAGAAAAATATGAATGGGAAAAATTGGAAGCTTTATTGTCACTTTATTTAACACCATGTAATAGATACAGATTAGACTAAAATCAAATGTTATTTACTTCACTAAAATATAAAATTTAAGCCTGAGATTTATAAGAAAATGATAAATAAAAATTATTTATCATTATTATTATTATTATTTAATTGTGGGGAAAAGGGTTCAGAGAATATTGGTTAAACCACAGAATGCATCATGAATATTCCCAAGTGGCATTCTTTGATGAATACAAATGCATTCCACAAAATCTGCATGGTTTAGCGGAGATAGACAACAAAGAAAATTTAATTTTCATCTTTTCAGTTAGAGCTTTTAAGTATGATTGTTTCTGGTTGAGTTCTTTTTAAACTATCTAGATAGAGATAGCATTCATAAAAGACATTCTTGTTTCTTTTTATATCCATCCTCTCTTTTTTCTTTTTATAATATAAGATTTGTAATAGCTTGATATAGATTTTTTTAGTCATAATAATTCACAAAGACTACTAAGGCAGGCAGGGGTTACAATTAATTTTAGTAGAGGTAGTACCAATCAATCCCCAGTGAAGCCAAGGATTCAGAGCATCAAAGTATAGAGATTTTAAAAAATATGAAGTTTTAGGAATCATACACAGGATTATTAAATACCTTAACTACAACTTGAACGTAAATATAACAAAATCATGATCTCTTCAGAAGACTTCGCCAACACCTAAAATTCATGAGAGCCAAGCAGGGAATTATATTACCCAATTTTTGTATATCACTTAAGCATAACACATAGGTGCTTAATGTATGTTGAATAGAATTTCCTTAATCTGACTTCATCCAGGAGGTTAACAGTTAGTAAAAAGAAATCAATATTTTTTCTTTCTTTCATTTTCATTTGTCCCTAGAGAGTAGAAAAATGAATATTTACAAGATATCTACTTTAAATCGTTAATAAATAGAAACAATAGCTGAAGAAAAATAAGTACCAAAAGAGGAAATACTAAAGGGGGAAAAAATTGAGGAGAACAAACAGTAGTAAATTCAAAAGCCAATATTATAAAAATCTAAAAACAATTTTAATCTTGGTTACAAAAAGTATTCAAGAATTAAAGTATTGTGGTTTTAGTTACAAAGACAATATAAGCATATGTGAATAGCCTCATTTTGTCAACTTTATAGCATCAAAGAAATATCTACTGCTGTTGTTGATACTATTACTACTACTATGCTACTACTATTACTACTACTACTACTACTACTACTACTACTACCACCATTACTGAACAAAGGTTAGGCAGTGTAATTTGTAAAGATGCTGTGTTGATATTAAAATTGCAATGAAAGGTTAACTTAACAAATTATATCTACATATGCATATACATATTTACAGACTGATTTTCATTAGACAGGCTTAACATTTCTTAATAAAAGGACATGGAGTCCTTATTCGATGACAATAACATGATACAGGATTATGGTGAAAATCTAAAGCAGTGCTTTGACCTTTTCTTAACTCATAAAATTCCCCCAACTTTCCACTGGCTTACATTCTGATGATTTTTAAAAGTCAATTTCCTGGACCATTCCAATGGGAATTAATCACATTTCATATTCCTATGTATTCCCAGAATATTAGGGGGATAGTGATAAAAAGAAATATTGCAACATGAATTCTTTTTATGAGCATAGATTATATTCCAAATGTAATCTCAAAACTTGGTTTCGTGATCTTATGTATCTGTGTGTACTTTTCCGGTAAATGATTTTTCTATAAACATTTATGGAGCATCTACTGTCAGTATTTCAGAGAGACACATAGGTAAACAAGATACTTCTTCATCAAGCAGTTTATAAACTATCAGTGGAAAATTACTGTGATTTTAGTGAATGAAGCACTTGTGACAGGTTTATACTATATTGCATAGAGTGTTAGACAGGGAGATGGAAAGACCTCTATTTACATTCCACTTTAGATATTTATCAGATGCATGACTGGGTCCTTTCAGCTTTGTTTTCTTCATCTGTAATAAAGTTCTAAACTCAGAGAGTTGTGAGGGTGAGTGCTATGCAAACAACATAAAAAGGTATTAGATAAGTGTAAGCCATCATCATCATCATCTTTATGTGGGGAAAGAGCAGTGGACCTTAGGAAGTTGGGTTCTTCTTAAGCCTCAGTTTCCTCCTTCAAAAAAATGAGTTGGAGTAGATGGTCTCATATCTTTCAACATTAAAATTGCAATCTGAATGATAGCATACAGTTCAGTAACTATCATTCAATAATTATCCATGCAGATAAACAGCTGGCAATGAAGGGTTAAGTCTATTACCTACCTCTATATACTGTTTTCAGAGAATTCTTGAACTGAAAGGATTAAACTATTTCAAGTTACTTATAAATAAAAGTATAAAAGTTATTATAATCAAAATCTTTTAAGTTCTTTTAGCACAGTTCCCTTTGGCTGTTCCATTTTCATTATTCAATACCTTAATCCTAATTTTTTTTCCCTTCTCCCCTTTCAAGATGCAATGTATTTTAAATTTTAAATTTTTTTTAAAGTATATTATCCTGATCTTTTTCTTAAAGTAATCATTTGATGAGGTTTTTTTCCCCGATTTGAAGCTAGGTGAATAAATACATAACTACATGTAAATAGATGCGTGACTACAGTACTACTCTCCTTCACATTAGTCTGAGAAGACTGTGAATATCAAAATATGGAGTATTTTAGGGTTATCTTCCAATGTAATATTGATTCAATTTGGTCACATAGATTCAATGATCATAACTGATTCTTCTCAAATGTGTCTCAACTTTGAATTGAATGAAGATTTATTAAGAGATCAGTTTTCTAGATCATGAAAATTTATCATCTTGAGGTATCTCAAACACAAAAGTCTTTTTTTTTATCAAGTCATAGTTTTTCCATTTCACAACCAAATGTCTCTGGACCACTAGAGCATTATTGAGATGACTGGGAAGTAGGAAAGCTAAGGAGAAAGGGTGGAAAGTAAAAAAAAAAAAATAACATAATTAACAGCGGCTTTGGGATGGGCGGTGGATGCGGTGATGGCTATTCCGGTCCTCGATACAACTTTTGGGCCTGTTGGGGAGCATTCCCGATGTGCGGTGGATGTGGCTGTTTCTTCATCCATACCATGAAGGGGTTGGGAGTAGAGGAAGCCCGAGGAGCCTTCAGGCTCGGAAGCGGTGGTCTTTTATGACATCTCTATGATTTCATTGAGGCTGGAGAGCGGGGTGGCCCTGCCTTGCCCATGGAGGGGCTTGGGGTGCCATCCCAACCCAAGTGCGGGAGCCTCTTGAGTCCAGCACCAGCTCCACCTCCACCATGGCCATCTCCCTAGACCCAGGCTCTTGCCCAGGTTTCCCCTCCCTCCCCTTTCTTACGAGGGCACCCAGTGGGCGGGGCCGGGACGACAGTGGGAGGGGCCTGGGGCGGACACATTTGCAGAAAGAGAGGGCCCGGGGAAGAAAGAGAGGGGGGAGCGGGTGGCCGCGGTGTCCAATGACAAAGCCCAGGGGTGGGCGCCGGGCGCCATTTTGTTCGGGGCGGCAGGATATCCACCCGCGCCCTCCGCCCTCGCCGGCTGAGGGGGAGGGGCGGCGGCGGAGGCGGAGGCGGCGGCGGCGGCGGCGGCGGAGGAGGCCAGAAAAGTAAGAAAGAAGTGCCGGGCGGGAGGCGGCGGAGCGGGCACCGCCGCGGGCGGAGGACGACGCGCGGCGGCGGCCGGAGGAGGCTCCCATGCGGCGCAGCGTGAGGCGGCGGCGGCGGCCCCGGGCGGCCCCGGCGGGCGCGGCCGCCCCGGCCGGCTCGGCGGCGGAGCGGGAGGAGAAGGTGGTGTACTCGCGCTCGCAGCTGTCGCTGGCGGGCAGCACCAAGGCGCTGGGCGACGCCTTCAAGCTCTTCATGCCGCGCAGCACCGAGTTCATGAGCTCGGACGCCGAGCTGTGGAGCTTCCTGTGCAGCCTCAAGCACCAGTTCTCCCCGCACATCCTCCGCAGCAAGGACGTCTACGGCTACTCGTCCTGCCGGGCCCTGGTCCCGGACCCCCCGGGCGCCCCGCCGCCGCCGGCCGCCAGGAGGAGGCGCCGAGGAGCCGCGGCGGCCCGGAGGGCCAGGAAGCCGCCGCCGCCAGCGCCGCCGCCGTCGCCGCCGCCGCCGCCGCCACCACCACCGCCGCCCGCTCCCGCGCCCGCGCCCGTGCCGCCGCCGCCGCCCCACGCCGGCCGCTTCGGGGGCCGGACCCTGGAGGAGATCTGGAGAGCCGCCACGCCGGTGCTGACCCGCTTCCCCACCATCCGCGTCGGCCGCGACGTGTGGGGCGAGCGGAGCCTGGCGGCGGCGCGGCGCCGAGCGCGCCGGGTCCTGCGAGTCGACCTGGAGCCCGTGGTGAGGCTCCGCCGCTTCCCCGTGGCCGCCTCCTGAGCCCGGCCCGGCCCGGCCCGGCCCTCCCCGGCCCGGGGCTCCCGCCGGGGCCGGCCGACCCGCCTCAGTCTAGTGTTTACAGCCCCGGCCCGGGCCCGGCCCGCTCCGAGCACTTTATGGGCAGAGAGGGGCCCCCGACGGCCGGCCCGGCAGGAAGGACTCGGAGCAGCCGCTGCCCAGACGCGCCCGGACGGGCCGCCCGCAGGGGCCGGACTGCGGGGGGCGCGCCGCCGCCTCCCCCTCGGACTCTACCTCACCGGCCTGGAAGTCCACCCGAGAAGTCATTACGGTCCCAAAGGAATTTTATTTCACGCTTGTAAAATAAAGCCAGATTTTCTCCGCTTCTTTCTTTACCACCACCGCCGCCGCCGCCGCCGCCGCCGCCGCCGCCACCCCTCTTCCCGGACGGAGGACTTATGGATGTTTTGTGGTATTGCACTAAGACGTGCTCAGGGTGCTCTGAATCCCGTGCGTTCCCCAGTTCCTACTGGCTCCCGGAGCTTTGTCGACCCCAAGTCTATGTTTTTGAAAAGGTTCAGGGCTTTTATGACTGTTATCGGTGCAAGGATTTGTATGGCTTTTGAGTTTCATGGGCTCAGTGATTAAAAAGAGTCACAAAACGGAACTGTTTCAACACTTTTTAGTCATTTTTTAAAATTTTTTATATCTGAATTGAGTTTATATATTGACTGAGCACCTGAAGATGATAGTAGCATACTGGTTTTTTTTTTTAAATACCGTTTTGTTTAGAAAAAAAAAGCTGACTTGTTACATTCAGTGAAAATGAATAAAAATTAAAATGCATTGAAACAACATGGTTGTGATGAAAAATGAACTAGTTTTTAAAAGAACCTCACTGTTGGCTACACCCATAATGTATGGTACCAAGCAAAGCTGGAGGTATATTGGCCTGGGTCCATGTTCTAGTCTAGCATACAAAGCCAGCAAGATGACTGGGAAGCCGAAGGATTCATAGATGAGAGATGAATGTGTATGAGTTAAAATTCTTATTTAAATGGTAGGCAGGATACACAAAACTAATTTGACAACTTGAGCAGTAATGACTAAGAGGGGTAAGGGCATTTCTTGGTATTTAATAACTGGCTATAATTGAAATTGGGCCAAATAGCTGCTTTCTTTTATTTTTTTTTTTTGATGATTAGATAACAAGAGATGCCCAAAACCAGCAGTCATCGCTACTCTTTTTCTTCCAAAAAATCCCTCAACATGATGACAAAAATAAGTTGTTGATCTCATGTTGAAGATAAAAGTTGGAATTCTCTCTTCATAATTATCTGCAGTTCTGGTCTTTTTTTCCTATCAGCCTAAGACCATAATAACCAATAGGCTAGCCACATTTAATGCTAACCCTTCAATTATTGTTTTATATTAGTGTTTATACTCTGGCCAAATGTGGGATTCTAGATTATCCAAGTGCCTTTGGTAATGGTGGCAGCATAACTTAATGGTTTGTAGCCAGTGGTGCCATAACCAGTTATCACTGCAATACCTAAAGGGTCAAGTAGTGTTTTTTTTGTACCACTATCTTTCAAAATTTTAATTATTCTGCCATGGAAAAATCCATTCCAGGCTGGAACTTGGCTTGAAATCCTCGGTATTGAGGTTTAACTCTGCTTGGCAGCTTCTTAGGGAGTATAAGGAAAGAGTTGCATTTTTGACTTATATTCCTAGAACTCATATTGGCTTAGCTTTTGAAAAAAGAGATCTTGCAAACGTAATAGTCCATAGTATTTTTTTTGGGGGGGGGAGGGTGTGAATGTTTTTTCTTGTATAAAAAAATGACTTCATGCCAGTTTTTTTCAGCAGCTTTCTCACAGTCTGTAGTTGACTTATTATTCGATGACTTTTTCCTCCCATAATCACCTGAGTAAATAAAGATGGATAATTTATTAGAAAGTGAAGAAATGTTGTAACTATGATGGAAACCTAGATTTATCTTTTTGAATTGCCAGTTTTCATACCTAGTTGTATTTCAGATGCATAGAACTCTTTTTGGAGAACTTAATTTTTAGGTTTGTGAAGAACATGTTTGTACTACATCACTGATGCCATTTTGTGTAGTTTTTATAAGATTTTTAGTTTTTAAAACATACTTAATGGCCATATTAAGATGTGACTGCAGCCTATGGATTAACCAGATATTTCCTAGATGATTTTGAAATCAGATTTTTCTTGGAGGATGAATTTTATAATTCTTGCTCAGCACATAATTATGAAAGAACTGTTGACACCATGTATTTATTTTGAATGAGGTTCTTAATTTTCTTTTCCTCTTACGTTTTTGAAATTTTAGTAAATTTGTGACTTGCCTAAATGCTTTCCTACATTATTTTAGCTTTCTTGGTTTCGGTTAGATGCTATTGCCCATCCTGAGTCCAATATGTAATTTATACGATATCTCACAAAACAATGATATTTCTAGTTTGTGAAGTATGGTGTGACATTTTTATTTTGGCCAAGTTTTTTTTTTTAAATAAATAAAGCCAGTGTAATTTCTAAAATATGAAGAAGCCTCTAATGTAGTTGATAAGTAAAATATTTTTGGCAACTGTGTGTGGAAGGTAAATCTTAGCACAATGGCCTTTATTGGCAGGGGAGGGTAGGAGCACACTCATTTACCACCACCATCTAAAATAAATATGTAGTTTAGTTTGTACAAAATATCTTCAGAACCTTAAGTCTCATGATTCTAATTCATTCTATTGCCTTCTCTTTTCTTTACATTTCACATGGCACAAATGGAGTGTAAGCTAGAAAGGAATTTACCATCCTTTCTATGCCATATTTCATTTTGAGTGCCCAAGTATGATGGGTGCTTTAAATAATACTTAAATTCTTTATTATCATTTTGACCCTATTCCTGCCAACCAGCATCCTACTTCCCTGACTCGAAACTTATAAAACTGATGATTGCTGAGGGCATCCTTCATTGTTGATAGCGGAGTGTTCCTGTTGTGGTGTGTATTTACTTTGTCCAGTTTCAACACTCTGTTGGACATGTTTAACTTTGATGCTGGTGGCTGATAGCTCTTGACCCAATGTGTAAATCATAGGATTATTTTTTCTGAGAACTTCTAAATAGAGATACATTTTAAAATATTTGAATACAAAAAGTTCAAGTAATTATGAAATTCATTGTAGATTTTTGAAAATCACCATTGCCACAGCAGTCTTGATTTGGATGGTTTTTAATGGAGATATATAAAATATTTGCTTTAGATTGATGTGTTTAAAGCCTTTTATATAGACTGTTATGTCTGAAGTGCATTAGAAAGCAATTGTTCGTGATGGAACTGAAATGTTTCCCTGGACAGTTCTATTTGATGTGGATATGATCGAGGTTTATAATCTGGTTGTATTTTGCTCTTTAATTTATTGACTGTAAATAAATTTTAGAGAATACTCTGTCTAGTTTCAGTGTCTGTTACTAGTGTTGAAAAGGTTTTGGTTCCGGTTGAATTGGCATTTTAACTAGAAAATTTTTATATTTTCAGTAATAAGCTTGTAAACTTTAAAGTTTTGGAAGCCTTCAATAGGAACTATAATACACGTTGGCTATGTGTGCTAATTCTCCTGTTCCTCCTTTCTACTGATTTCATGTGCCCTAGGGCAAGCTTTTTGAAGCACTAATTCCTCTTAAGTCATTTGATCCAGAGTTTATATGCTTCATTTCTAGGAACCACTTTATTCCTCACATTTTCCCCAAGCTGTTGATTTTTAAAAAAGATGTGTTCAGTCTTCCATATCTGTTGCCGAGGAATGTTTTCAAAATGCATCAAAATTTATCAATGAATCATCTATTTTAAGAAATTTAATTCAATATATATGTCTGTCCTTTCTATGTAGCCCTATCCTAGGGAGTAAGAATGATGGAAAGATTAACTAAGACAATTGCTGTTCTCTTGGAGCTTCTGTTCTAATAGTAGGATTTGATACAAATATGAATAACTACTATTTCTTTTAAAGTACTTTGGTGAGATGAATCAAAGTACTTATGAAAATTTTGTATGTTGGTAATCAGGCCTTCTATTCTTCACTGGAAAAATTGATGACAGACTAGTTTTGCACAGCAGAAATAGCTCTATTCCATACTGTGGGGATAAGGATCCGGAGTTCCCATTATAGTTTAGTAAGGTGATGATAAATATTTACATAGGCTTTATGCTGTATTGGACTATGGTAAGACTTGTATGCAGTTTGCCATATTGAGTTGTATGGGTATTAGACTATGTACCCAAGGCTCCCCTCAGTATTCAACTATGTATATAACCTTAGGTATATGATGTCACCAGAAAGAAAGGAAAGATAAAAGATATAATGGGAAAATAAAACAATTATAGACATCCACAAGCAGTTAATGGAATGGCAACTTATAAAAGGGTCTGTTTTATTCTTTTCTCTGTCAATGTACCATGTATCAAAACTTAGTTTAAAATAGAGAACATGATATTTGTTACATTTGCTTCCCTTTCATATGACATCATGTAGACCTTCCTAAGGGTAATTGCTGCTTACAATTTCTCTTTAAACCATTTAAAGTTTGCTATAATGTGTTCCAAGCAATATTTAGAAAATTGGTAAATGGTAGGTTAAAGTTAGAAAACCAAAAACTTAGGAATAATAGCTTGTAATGCTTTTGCTCTAGTTACATGATCTATTTTGAATTTTGCTAAGTTCATTTAAATCTTTCTTTAGATCCATGTTGTTTTATTCATGTGCACCATATATCAAGTGGTCAACATTAGTACCTGTAAGTCATGCACTTTGCAATAGGAATGATCTGTAGTCATTTCAAATAGAATATCCAGTTGTTAAATTTTCAGTATGAGCATTTCAACAAACACTACAAATCAAGGCTTTATTTATTGGATTCCAGATTTAAAGCAATAGAGAAAATGTTGATAATGCAGCATATCCTTGCTTCTCTATTAAGAGAACCAAGATGAATAGAATGGATCTTTTTGCAAAAGCACAAAATCATTGCTAGGACACAAAATAGCTTAATATTTAAAGCAATGGTTTAAATATATATATTTTAATATTTTGAATATAAAGCTTGTAATTCAATGGGGAATAGTGAACACATTTTTCTTGATGAGCATTCCAAAGTTACAGTAGCTAATCTTAATGCAAGAGGAAAGCTTTCCTAGAAAAGCATTATGTGGAAGTTATCCAAAAGCAAGAAGCTCTAAATTGGGTTTGATTATAGATTTCACAAAAGCAGTGATCCTTTCGGTAAATGCCTTTCTAGACCATGATCTAAATAATGATAAATACCTCCAAAGTCTGACTTGAAGATAAAGATGGTGCTTAATAATGACAAGGACTATAGTTAGCATAGCAAATGTTGTCTATACAAGCATTCTGCTAGGTTTGGGTGTCAGTCTGCTTATACTGTCTGCACTTGGAGATTTTAATTTAAGAATCTTCCTGGTGGTGAATTTTTATTTTTTTTTCTAGCTCTATGAAGATTGTTTTCCAGTTGTTTCTGGCTTTTAAATGCCAGTCATGACTCTAAAGCACTGGACTATGTTCTAGTTCCAGTTCTATTGCTAATGAGTTTGACACTGAATAAATCATTTAGCTTCTTTGAATGTCAGTTTCTTCATCTGTAAAATAAGGGGTTTCAGCTAAATGATCTGTAGAATTCCTCGATTATAAAAATCTATGATTCTTTGAAACACATTGCTTCAAAACATAAAGTTAAAGAATGCCTAAGATTGACTGTAAACCTTTTTGGTTTTTTAATTTATGAAACTTTTAAGTTTCAGTAATTAACTTAGAAAACAGCAATTGTTTTTTTATTTATAAAAGCAGACTTATAAATGTATATTACACTACCTTTGTTAATCATAACTTCTGATATTTAGATTCTAATGTCATTTTAGTAGAAAAGTGTTTTTTTTTCCTTGTTAAAATCCCTAAATCAAATTTGAGCATTCTTTAAAATGGAAAAAAAGGAAGAAACAATTATGGGATCTGTTTTCTTTTTCTTTGAACTGCCAACATTAAATTAGATATATGCACTGGACCTTGAACTTATAAAACTAACTTCACCAGTGGTTTGTCATTATTATGATCACGTTGAACATTAATTTTCTTCCTCATATGGTTTTGCTTTACTTAAAATTTGTTACTTAATGAAGGAATGAATCTAGTATCTTAAGGGAATTAGGTGATGGGTCAACATCAGAAAGTAGGTTGGATTAGAAATCATGAGATCTGAGGTTTTAGTCTTGACTATTACTAAATAGGTGTGGGGCTGATCCAGACTCCTTTACCTCAATGAGGCTCTAATTCCTCAACTGCAAAAGAAGGGAGGTAGTACAGGTGGTAGGGACTTGGAAGATTATGAAGGAGGGCATGTATACTCAATGACCTGTAAATGTTCTTTTACTTATAAAAGCCTATGTTACCACATCTTTTTAAAATTTTAGCCTCTTAAATAGAGTATATTAAAAATGATTTAACTTTTTCCTGCTGATTCAGGGTCATGAGGTAGGAATATCAATTATTATACTGTGGTTCAATATATTGATACAGTGTCAGTTGTGATGTGTTAAATAGGGCTGTTTGTGATACAAGACACTAGATGATTATTTTCCAAATTTCCATCTTTGCTTTTTATAATTTTTGTTTTTTTCTTTCACTTTTTAGCTTTTAGATATCACTTTTTTTATTTAGTAGGCCCTCATCAATTGTCCCACCCCTTTTAAAATTTGCTTCTATTCTAACGTGCCATCATAATGTGAGAAACCAGATAATTAACCTTTTAAAAATTATACTTAAAACAGCACAAAATAGTCTCTAAAAGAATCTCTTCTACAGGTACAGTGTGCATAGACTTTGTGGCATCTAGTTTTGCTGGTCAGAGACTTTTAAAGTAGCTTTCTAGATTATTTGTGTTCTTGATAATTGAGTCTGTTGGAAAACAGTCCCCGATAAGTGAGGTGGCTCTATATTTAAGAACTTATATTTGATCCTATTGTAATTTAAAAGTAAACAAAAAAATTCTAAAATTGTATTTGCTGCTGTCTTACCTTCTTTGTTAATTGTTGATGATGATGATGTTCATTCCTTCTTACGTCGGTGATATTCTAGATAACAAAAAAATTAAAGTCTTAGAACTTTGAACAAAATTTATATGCTGTACTAGAAATACTTTGACTTTGTTGAATATGATTTTTATTTTCTTAATATTTCTGCTTTATATTATTTTAGATTAAATATTAACTTTTAAAGATCAGTAACCTATCTAATTTTAGAATCTAAAAGGTTAATATATTTAGAGAAAATATTTTCTGGTAAACTATTGTGAGATAAATCCTTTTATTTATTATTTTTTTTGCAAGGCAGTGGGGTTAAGGGATTTGCCCAAGATCACACAGCTAGGTAATTAAGTGTCTGAGGTTGGATTTGAACTCTGGTCCTCCTGCCTCCAGGGATGGTGCTCTATCTACTGTGCCATCTAGCTGCCGCAATAAATGCTTTTTGTAAATTATCAAATAACTACCTCACAAACTCTTGAACAACTTTCAGGATATTGTTTCCAAACTGAAAGTTTGAACATTTAAAATGAACGTCCTCTGACTTATCCTATTCTGTAGAAATCCAGCCTTGACTAAAGTTCACTGGGTTTTTGGTGAAGTGAAATAGGGCAGTATCAGAGTTTAAAATATAAACAAATAAAAATGTGCAGTCTGGAAAATCAGCTTTAAATGGTGGTGGATAGATTTATAAATTGTAAGGAAACAGTTAATTTACTTGATGTAAAAAAAATGGAGTCTTCAAAACTCTCACTCTTTGCAGATAATATGATGGTATACCTAGAGAATCCCAAAACATCATCTAAAAAACTATTAGGAATAATCAGCAACTTTAGCAAAGTAGCAGGATATAAAATAAACCCTCATAAATCCTCAACATTTCTATATATGACTAGCAAGATACAGCAGGAAGAGCTAGAAAGAGAAATCTTATTCAAAATAACCTCAGACAAAATAAAATACCTGGGAGTCTACCTGCCAAGGCAGACTCAAAAACTTTTTGAAAACAATTACAAAACTCTTCTCACGCAAATAAAATCAGATTTAAATACCGGGGCAAGCATTAACTCTTCATGGATAGGTCGAGCTAGTATAATAAAAATGACAATTCTACCAAAACTAAACTACTTGCTTAGCATCCTACCAATCAAAATTCCAAAAAATTAATGAGTTAGAAAAAGTTGTAAGTAAATTCATATGGAGAAATAAAAAGTGAAGAATTTCCAGGGATTCAATGGAAAAAAGTGCAAAAGAAGGTGACTTAGCCTTACCAGATCTAAAATTATATTATAAAGCATCAGTCCTCAAAACTGTCTGGTATTGGCTAAGAAATAGATTAGTGGATCAGTGCAATAGCAGAAAATGATTATAGTAATCTGCTGTTTGATAAACCCAAAGAGTCCAGCTATTGGGATAAAAACTCTTCCGTAAAAAGTGTTGGGAAAATTGGACATTAGTATGGAAGAAACTTAGATTAGACCAACACCTCACACCCTATACCAAGATAAGATCCAAATTGATACAGGATTTAGACATAAAAAAACAGTATTATAACCAACCTAGAAGATCCAAGGTATAGTTTACCTGTCAGATCTATGGAAAGGGAAACAGTTTATGACCAAGGAAGAGATAGAGAACATCTTCCAAAACAAACTAGATAATTTTGACTACATTAAAAAGCTTTTACACAGACAAAACCACTGTAACCAAGATCAAAAGAAATGTAGTAAATTGGGAAACAAGTTTTGCAACTAGTATTTCTGACAAAGGACTCATCTCTAAAATATACAGAGAACTGAGTCAAATTTTCAAAAAACAAGCCATTCCCCAATTGATAAATGGTCAAAGGATATGCAAGGTTAATTTACTACTGAGGAAATCAAATCAATCCATAGTCATATGGAAAATTGCTTGAAATCATTACTTATTAGAGAAATGCAAATTAAAGCATCTCTGAGATACTACCTCACACCTCTCAGACTGGCCAATATGACCAGAAAGGACAATGATCAATATTGGAAGGGATGTGGGAAATCTGGGACACTAATACATTGTTGATGGAGCTGTGAACTCATCCAACCTTTCTGGAGAGCAATTTGGGATTATTGCCCAAAGGGCAACAAAAATGTCCATACCCTTTGACCCAGCAATACCACTGCTGGGTCTATACCCTGAAGAGATGATACAAAAGGGTAAAAACATCACTTGTACAAAAATATTTATTGTAGCCCGGTTTGTTGTGGCAAAAAATTGGAAATTAAGTGAATGTCCTTCATTTGGGAAATGGCTTAATGAACTGGTATATGTATGTCATGGAACACTGTTGTTCTATTAGAAACCAGAGGGATAGGAATTCGGGGAAGCCTGGAAAGATTTGCATGAACTGATGCTGAGCAAGGTGAGCAGAACCAAAAAAACATTGTATACCCCAACAGCAACATGGGGATGACGATCAACCCTGATGAACTTGCTCATACCTTCTGTGTAACAAGCAGGGACAATTTTGAGCAACCTGAAATGGAGAACACCATCTATATCTAGAGAAAGGATTATGGACTTTCAACAAACACCAAAGACTACTACCATCAAATTAGAAAAAGAAAAAAAACGCTTTATTATGTAATTTTACTATCTTGTATTTTACTTTTCTTCCTTAAGGATATGATTTCTCTGTCATCACATTCAACTGAGATCAATGTATAACATGGAACCAATGTAAATACTAGCAGAATGTCTTCTGTGGGAGGTGGGGTGAAGGGAAGTAAGAATGGAGGAAAATTGTAAAACTAAATAAAATCTTCAAAAAAATGGAGTCTTCAAAGTATTTCTGAGAGGCAGGATGAGATGGGTTTGGAAAAGACTTTAAGAGGTCAATGACTAACCCCTTCGTTTTACAGATGAATAAACTGAGACCCCAGGAAGGTTAAATAACTTGCCTAGGATCACACAGTTAATAAGTTCAAAACTAGGTCTTCCTTGCTCCAAATCATCAATGCTCTTATCAACTGTGCCATGCTGTATCTAGTCATTTGACTTTGTCTTAAAGAACTACAACTAAATGCAAGTAGCAATTGCAGCATTTTTTTTTCTTTGGCTTTACTATATAAATTTGTCACAAGTGTTTTGTTTGGTGATTATTTTTTCAATTATCAACAATTTATTTTTGTTTACTTCCCACTGTGTCCCCCTACTCTTAAAAAAATGAAAGGCAAAATCAAGGAAAGTGATAAAAGATTTTTTTCTAAATGAGAGAGAATGTTAGCAAGAGGAAATAGAGTATTGTTGATCAAAAAAATAAAATTAAAAAGCCAAAAAAATTAAAAAGCCAAGTCTGCTAAACAACAAATAAAAATACATTCAGTAAAACTTAATTCATATTGGTCTTTGAAATCATTGTCAGTAGTAGCGTTATCTTTATTTTATCTTTATTTTTTTTTTAGTTTTTGCAAGGCAAATGGGGTTAAATTTTATCTTTATTTTTTTTTTAGTTTTTGCAAGGCAAATGGGGTTAAGTGGCTTGCCCAAGGCCACACAGCTAGGTAATTATTAAGTGTCTGAGACCGGATTTGAACCCAGGCAACTCCTGACTCCAAGGCTGGTGCTTTATCCACTACACCACCTAGCCGCCCCTGTAGCATTATCTTTAAAGGATAGTAACATACATATATGTGTCTATCTAGACATATGAATGAGGGAATCAGTCATTTGTATTTTCATTTCAAATAGCAACTTGAGGAATAAAGTTAATTCTGAACTGTAAGGACAACTTTCAGGATGTTGTTTCTAAACTGAAAGTTTGAACATTTAAAATGAATGTCCTCTGAAATATCCTATTTGTGTAGAAATCTAGCCTTGACTATGTTCACTGGGTTTTTGGTGAAGTGAAATAGGGCAGTTAGCATAGCAAATATTGTCTATATAAGCATTTTTGCTAAATTAAAAAAAATCTTTTTTTTTTGAAAATCTGTACTTGAGATTTTTTTTAAGAATCTAACAGTAAGTAAAACAAACTTTGTTTTCCTGATAAATGTTCTCTTAAAAATGACAATTTGTTTGGTAGAATGTCTTAAACATTTTTATTTTTTAAGTAACTGATTTGAACAGTGTGGGTAACTAATACATAGTTCATTAATGCAGATTGTAACTTTGCTATACCTTACTAAATTGTCAGATGAGTTGTGGCAGAAAATTATTTGTTCCTTCATAGTCAACTTTCTGCTTCTCTAAACTTAGTTATTCTGGTCTACAGAGGACAGATACTTTTTTTTTGTTTTGCTCAAAAAATGAATTCTTGTGGCAATTCTAAAAAATTCAGTGGGCAATGGGAACTTATTGACATAAGTACAATCTTTCATTGTGAATACCTTGAAGCATGATGATACTCTTGTGGAATAGGAGTTCTATTATTTTCTTGGATTTTTGTAAAAATCCCCTCCCACAAATTTTATATTTTGGTTTACATCTCATTCTTTGTTTTTATAGAATTATCAAGTGTTTTACATAAGAACCTAATATCTAATTAATAAGGCAGATTTTTATAGCATGACTTACTATTCAGTTCAAAAACATTATACATCCATCACAGATAAAGAACTGTACTAGGTATTAGGATATAAACCAACCAAACCAAAAAAAAAAACAGTTCTTAACCTTAAGTAGTTTAAAGTTTTCTCTGGAACTGTCTCAGTTCATCGTAGCAGTTTGGGGAACTTAATCAGTTCAAAGACTTAAAAGATCTTTATTACAAACACATTTTAGCTAATTTGTAAAGGGAAGCCATAAGGTCTAACATGAAACACACAGGAGCAGAGAGAGAAAATCATTGTAATGAGGGAGGATGTTGAAACCCCAGGTTGGATGGTTGTCAGGACATAGAGGAAGGATAAAAAGGAAAAGTAATTGGTTTGCACCCTGGTTAAACTAACATCATTCCTGGAAGTATGACTCTTTGTCACCTCTATACTGGAGCAGCTCCAAATTCCCTTGAAGATCTATATGTTTTTAAGGAAGGGAGTGGATTCTCAGGTATTTTTTTTTCTGTCTCTGATGTCATAAGAAGGAAGATACCAGGTATCAGCCAATGATAGCCTCTTCCCCTGCTCTATGAGCATTGTGAATGGAAGTTTCCAGCATGGAAGATTTCAGAGAAGTTAGGGGGAGAGACAATTTGGAAAAGAGTTATGTGTTGTGATAATAGCAGATAGGACATATACAGAGAGGAAAGTTGAAGTGCCAGCCTTGGAGTCAGGAAGACCTGAGATCAAATCCAGTCTCAGAAAACTAGCTGTGTGACCTAGGCATGTCATTTAACCCTGTTTGTCTCATTTTCCTCATTTATAAAATGAACTAGAGAAGAAATAGAAAATCATTCCAGTATGTTTGCCAAGAATCCCAAGTGAAGTAATAATCAGACACAACTGAAAAACAACAAATACAAGGTTGACCAGGATGAGACCACTAGCAAATAAAACTTTGTAGGGAGGTTTCAAGACAAGAGCTATGAAAGGGGGAAGGATAAAAGGGAAGTTCATTATAGACATGGGGACTATACTGTACAAGTGTGTAGTGGGAGAAGTTAGGAGGATTTAGTTCAAGTTGTCTTGAATGCTGAATGCAAGAAAAGGAGAAATATGAAGTATGGATAAAATAATAGTTGGGGTGAGGTAAAATAGAGAATTTAAAATGTCAAACTGAGTAGATTTCTAAGAAATCTCACAGACATACCTAGGCTTTAAGAATATTATGTTGGCTTCTTGATGTAAGATGGAATGGAAAGGGGAGAGGCTGGGAGCAAAGAGACCAGTTAGGACTATTGTAGTGTCTAGCACGTGACACATAAAAAATTGTTTTAGGAGACTATGCCATTTAAAAGGACATGAACTAGGGAGTGACTATGTACAGGAGAGAAGAGATGGGGTACATGAGATGTTATGGTTGTAGAATGAATAAGACTTGCCAAATAGTTATGGGGGTAGGGAATGATAAAGCAGAGAGAAAGACCAGGAATGGAGGTTTTGAACCCAGAGGAGTGATAACAGTGGTTCTTCAATAGAGTAGGTGAGTTTGAAAGAGGAAGAGAGAGAGAGAGAGAGAGAGAGAGAGAGAGAGAGAGAGAGAGAGAGAGAGAGAGAGAGAGAGAGAGATGATGATGATGATGATGAATTGTTTTGGACACTTTGAGTTTGAGGTGATGATTGGGGCCTCCTAGGGGAGATGTTCAGCAGGTAATTAGTAATTTTTGAGGTTTCTGAGTTAAAGTTTGGGGTATTGTAGGGGATGGTGGTAGGATTGGGGACCAAAGGATTCAAGAACAGAGGATAATGTAAACACTTATACTTTAATGAACCTATATCATTTGTTTGAGTACTTCCCTCCTACTACCAATTGCAGTCCACCTATACCTTCTCTTCCTGTGTAATTCTTGTCCATGTATCTTCACAAATTTTCAAAAGAGAATCCATCCAAATATCAAAGATCTTCTAATCAATTAAAAAATATGGATTGCAGTGGAACAGTCCATCCATAATCCCTTGCTCTTTCCATAAGATTAGACCACCGTCTTTTCTGGCACACAAGTCCTTAATAAAATTGTTTATACAAATTCTCCAACACAAATTAATAGTGATAATATGTGCTATGGGTTACTTATACCATACCTATTTTCTTTTTTTTTGTTTTAATACGTTTATTAACCAACAAAGCAGATACATTATATTCAACAGTCTTAACCTCACATTATGTTTCTTTATTATCAATTTAATAATTTGCATAACAGAATGTATATGTAGTACACTTTAATACAGGATAATCCTTACACAGTTGCCAAATTAATTTGTCATGTCTCACTCTAACCAAACTATAATATTTTCTGTGAAGAATAGCATTTTCAGAAATGAAGAGTTATTAGGATCCTCAGTTATTAGAATATATTTTTTTGAATCTCAAAAGGTTTCCATATACTATCTCCGTTACTACTTTTAAAAAAATCTAAGTGCACTATTGTTCACTTAGAATAGCACAATCTTTTTTAGATACTGCGTTGTGTTATTTACAAAATTAGATATTATTATTCCAACTGAGTAAAACTTTTAAAATATAAAAATAAATGTTATTGATGCCCTCTGCTTTTACATGTTATTTCTAAAAACATCTTCCTTTTATAAATTTAAACTCCATTTATATAAAAAAAAGCAAAACCATCCCCAAAAGTGGCTGCGTCTGATATTGTATATGACATTGTGCCCTAGCAGTTCCCCACCTCAAAAATAAGAAGGCATTTTTCATTATTTAAATCATAACCTTTAAATAAAAAACAATTCAGTTACAAATTTTAGAAAGAATCAAAACCAAAACCATAATTAAAAAACATACACAAGGAAGAGAGCAGGCACCATCTTAAAAATCTTTTATGACTATGTAAGATTGTTGGGTTAAATCATTAAGAAAAATATTTATGTAAATCATTGATTGGTAAGTTAATAGAGAGGATATCAAGAGAGTGCCAGAGGAGTGTCAGAGAGAGGTCCCTGAGCAGCAATGCCTACAAGTTCAGGTGTTCTTTGCCTCCGGCTACCAGACTACATCCCAGGCTCAGCTGTTTGGCGGATTCCTCTAGATCCCTTGCTGGAGCGGCTCACTGTGTCTGACAAGTCTGGAGGCAAATGCAGTCGCTCAATGGTGAAGACCTTCCTTTGGAGTTTGAAAGCAAGGTCCTTCGTGTCAGACATATCACCAATCAGGCTATTGAGCCGGGGGATCTGGTGGATGTGAATGAAACCATGGAAATTCTTATATAGAGAATTGGCTTCTCTCTCGGAACCGACAAATGATTCAAAACCAACTACTGTATCCGACAAGTTCCTAATACGGGCAGTAATTGCTTTATTATGAAAAAGATGTGATGGCACTGTAATGATACAGGCTGTCAGAGACATTCTGAGAAGTCCACGAAGAACACACAGGAATCGTGTAAGATTGTGCATATATTCAGGGCTGTCAGCACAGCAGATATCATCTCCCCACAAAGGTGAGCCAAGACTCTCAATTCCAATTCTTAACATGCCTTTTTTTGCTTTTTGTTTCTGGGGACAGGAGCCATCGAATCCTTCCTTGGCTATGATGCTCTGGATGAAGTGTAGAAGCTTTGAGTAGCCGGGGGTCAGTGCACAGGGTTCTACAGTAGTATATGAAGAAATTTCTTCTGGAAGGAAAAATCTGTGCCATTTTGCAGACTGAACCATCTCTTGGGGCATTCTTTTTGACACATCATAATAGTGACCAAATCTTGAGTGTGATCCTGGGCCAGCCTCCATTTTGGGTAAAGTTTTGATAACGCCAGGCTATCTTCATGGAAATATCCGGTTTTCCTTGTGATTTTTGACTGCTTACTTCATCAAGTTCCTTTTTCTGCTCATGATCATGTAATGGTTCAGGAAGGACCTGTAAAATGTCATCAGGGTCTTCTTTGGCAGAGGCAACCAACAAAGTATGCCCACAGACTGCTCCCTCAGCCAAGAAATAGTTGAGGAGCAAATTGGAATAAATATTATATTTGTCCTCCTCGATTAGAAGCAGTGTTCCAACAGCTAAACCGCCACCTAAGAGCTGGTCCAGGGCCGGGAGGCCGGCGGACACCAGCAGCTGTCCATTGCGCACCGATGGAACGCAGTGGAGCGCCGCCCCGGCCGCCGGGCACGGGACCCTTCCTGCGGGCACTGCAGCGGCCGCCGCCGCTCTCCGTCTGGTCACCTCCCGCCGTGGTCGCCGGCGCGTCCCCGGCTCCCCCCCGGCCCGGCGCCACCGGTTGTCAAGGCCATCTTGCTTCTCCCCGTACCTATTTTCAATGCTTTTTTGGTCGCCTTCATTTTAGATACTTATGAAATTGTGGGTTTAGCTTCAATAAGAATATTGAATGAGTAGTTGGTAATCAAGTTCAAATCTCCAATCTTACCTTTAAAATAGTGACAAGTCATAAAAAAAATAACAAAAAAAAAAACAAGAAGGGAGGGAAAGAAACCTTAATAGGAAAACTAACAGACTAATGAAATGAATTAAGAAAAGAAAGCTGTAGATCAATAAACAAATATTATGGAATAAAATAAAATTAGGAGAAATCTCCAGAAGGAAAGAACAATACCAATGACATTTATACATCTAGAGTGGAGAAAATTCCAGAGTGCCTTAAAGTCATCGTAGATATAAATGAATATCTGGCAACTCCTCACTTCTGCACCTCAAAGTCCCTCAACATCACACCTCTTTTTTTTCCTCCTTCACCTTCAGATTTTATTGTATTTATTTTAGATAGAAAGGTATAGGGGATAGATATGTATAAGTGAGTATAGATCATTGGATGATTAGATTTAGAATCAGGGAAATATGAGTATGACTGTAGTTCAGACACTTAGTGGTGAGGTCCCGGAAAACTAATCACCCTAACCTTCAGTTTTCTCCTTGATAATACTAATGGCCCCTAGCTCAATGACTTATTAAGAATCAATTGAGAAAATGCTTGTAAAGTACTTGCAAATCTTGAAGTTCTATAAAAGTATTATTATTCACATGCTATAAATAATGTTTTTAATTTATGGCATAAAATAAGCATTTCCACCATATAGGACAATAAAATATTGCACACAAAACCACAATTCACTGTATACAATTTCTCTTTCTTTAAATACAGAATAGAGTTATCATGTGAATTTCCTTTTTCCCTCATATTTTCTTCTCTCCTTGCCACCTCAGAGATAGCTCTCATTAGACACAAATAGGTATATATATATATATAATATATATATATATATATGTATATATATATGTGTGTATATACATATATATATGTATATATATATGTAAAATTATCCTATACATCTATTTATCAGTTCTTCCTGTGGATGCCTATAGTGTCTTCCTTCATGTGTCCTTTACAGTTAATTTGAGTATTTATAATAGAATTATTAACTCAAAATCAATCATCAAATTATTTCTGTTACTGTATACAATGTTTTCTTGGTTTTGCTCATTTCACCCTTCAGTATTTTGTGCATGTCTTTCCATGTTTTTCTAAAATCATTGAAGTCCTCATTTCTTATAGCATAGTAGTATCCACCACAATCATATAGTATAACTTGTTCAGCCGTTCTGCAATTGATGGATATACCTGAAATTTCTAGTTCTTTGCCAGCACAAATAGAGCTATTATAAATATTTTAGAACATAGAATTTCTTTTCCCTAATCATCTTTGGAAGTAGACCTACTAGTGGTATTGTTGGGTCAAAGGGTACAGGCAGGTTGATAACTTTTTGGACATAATTCCAGATTGCTCTGAAAATGGTTGGATCAGTTCATAGATGCCACAACAGTGAATTAATGTTTTAGTTTTGCCACATCCCTTCCAACATTTATCACTTTCCCCTTCAATCTACTAGGTGTAAAATGATATCTCAAAGTTGTTTAAAATTTGCATTTCTCTAATCAATAATAATTTAGAGCATTTTTTATATGACTGTAAATTGTTTTGGTTTCTTCATTAGAAAACTATGATTTTTGACCATTTATCAATTAGGGAATAACTTGTCTTCTCATGAATCTGGCAATGTTATTTATGTATTTGAAATATGAGTTTATCTATTTTTGTTATCTACAAAAATTATCTACAAAATTTTCCTCTAATTTTCTGCTTTCCTTATGATCTTGGCTATATTTGTTGTATTTGTACAAAACCCTTTTTATTTAATGTAATTGAAATTATCCATTTTATACCTAATTTTGCTCTATTTATTGTTTTTTCATAAAGTGTTCAGCTGTTCATAAGTCTGGTAAGCAATATGTTTCACAATCTTCAAATTTTCTTGTCATATCATTCTTTCTATTTAGATATCCATTTTGACCTAATATTGGAAAATGGTACAAGATATTTATCTAAGCCCAGTTTTTGCCATTCTGCTTTCCAGTTTTCCCAATAATTTATTTAGCTGAATAATGAATTCTCATGCTTGTCATATAATCCCTTATCACTCTCACCTCTTAGAATCCCTAAATTTCTTTGCAGCTCAGCTCATGTGTCATCTCCTGAAGAAAGCCCTTCTAGAAAAAAAACGAATTGGAGATATATGTTAGAAAGATTATGACTTCCATGCTATTGAGTTGGTCCAATAAGACATATATTTTGGTCAGACACTTAAAAGGAATAATGAAAATGCACCAAGAAATAATCAGGGTAGATTTTTAATTTAAGAAACTAGTCAGTCTTTTTCATACTCCCAAATTGATCACTTCCACAAAAGCCTACCTTTTATATAATATGTTTACAAATTATGTAACACTATGACCTCTGATTTGCATTCTAAAGTCATAACCCTATGAATCTCATTTTTAAAATACTTTATTCAGGTTTGTAGTTTCCTAATTATTTATCTTGTTGAATTTCTTTAAGAGTGATAGAAGAATAAAGACACTTAAAATTTTACCATATAGCTCTTTGTTTTGTGTTCTATTACTTCATTTGTTTTCCTTTAAGAATTTGTTTAGTATACATATATATATGTATATATATATATATATAGTTGTAAATTTGCTATTGATGAAATTCTTAATCATAACATGGTTTCACTCCTCCACTCTGTTTTTGTTATTGCTTTATCTGAAATCTTAACTGCTTCTCCCAGGCTGGTTGTCGTTGTTGTTCATTTGTTTCAGTCATGTCTGACTCTTTGTGATCCCACTTGGGAAAAAGCAGAACAACTAATTACCCTACAACTCTACTCACCATCCCTGTGATTCCTTGGACCAAAATTACATATCCTGGACATGAGTCTTACATGTGCTTCTATCCCCATTTGAAAAAAAAAAAAAAAGCTCTTTCAATTCAGAAACATTGTTCTTGTATCCTTAGTATTTAGCCTGGTTTACTACCAATTCAGTTATACATGTTATGTTTATATACACATTCTGTGTATATATGAATGTGCATGTAAATATACATGTTTATATATTATATCTGTAGTACATTTACATGTATATATGTAAATGTATGTGTATATATATTTTTTACCAAATTAAAAATATCCCATCTTGATCACTGATCTTAATAATTATACTTGACTTTATATAGCTTTTGTCCATTTGCACCTTCAAAAGATTTGCCACCATTGAGGGCATTCAAGTGTATTGTTATAATTTATGATAACAGTTCTTAAATGAGATTTCAGAAAAAAATGTCTTGAACAATGACAGGATTCTGAGAATAACAATAACTCATATGTACTATACTTATTATTTTTGATTTAGTTTATGTACATTATTTTATATGCTGCTTACAATAACTGTGAGATAATCCAAATATTATCTTTCATATTTTACATCTGAGAAAACAGGTTCAGTGACATGAGGTAGTTTACCTGAGGTTGTGTAATTTTGGAATGACATTAACTTATTCAAACAACAAGAAATAATTTGCTAATCCTACTAAAACTTGAATTATTAGTCGATTAAAATGGTAACCAAAAATGTTATTATTTGAACCAAATTACTTCTACTTTATCAATAAATAAAAAAGCTATTTTCAATTGTTATTTGGTAAATATTTAATGTAAGAATTTTTGCTAGTAATTGTGCAGGATATAAGGAAGTAAAAAACAAACTTCTCTTTAATTTGCCCTCAAGGAACTTTGGTTCTATTCATTCTGTGGTTCTTTGCTTTTTTTGTACATAATTGATACAAATTATGCATTGAAAGGAAGCAGGCCAACTCTTTAACCAGATAAAAAGCTAATATTGAAAAAAAATTCCCTAAGGTAAAGAATTATGAGAAATATTATAATGGTATATGTTTTTGTTATGCTTTAAAAATTTCCTGCTAAGGATAATGTAAGGATTACTTTTTTCTATTGTCCTTTTATTTCTTTGTTCTTAAAGCTAAAAACTGCAATGTTTCTTTTTTTTCTGCTTTTCCTTTCAAAAAGGAATATGTTTTTCCTTTGTTTTCTGTCTCACAAAACTGGAAGTAGAAAATTCTTTCTTTTATATATTAGCTATATCCCATATACAAAGCCATTTCTAAGATGGGAATAATGTTCCCACCCATGAAACCATATGACTTACTTTTTTATATTGTTATGGGGCTACTTCAGAGTAAGCTACTTCAAAGTAATCTAATCCATTCCTACCCCAAATTATATTTAAATAATATAGTAGAATTTAGAACTAGAAGGAACCTTTATATATCATCTAGGCCAAAAATCATCATTTTATATGTGAAGAAATTGAGACAGACATGGGAAGTGATTTACTCAGAATCAGCATATAGACAATTTGAATTAAGGTCTTGTCATTGCCCACCCAATGTTTTTATTTTTCCCCTATATAGTGGCAACAACCTTCTTGGTAAGGACCTAGAATGCCTGTCTTCATTGCAGACACCTAGATGTGCCTTATGAAGATAATGCCAGAACTTTTGCCAGAACTGAGTGGATTGAGAATAAAAAGAGTTGAGTGGAGGAAGGAGGAAGAAGGCTTTCTGCTGCTCTGGTTGGAACCAGTAATCAAAAGGATTCCTATAGAAACTTAGGATTTTAATTTTAATTTTAATTAGTATTTTAATTCCCCTTTTCTATTGTATAATACTTTGAAAAACATGTTTGAATTATTAGTGCAGACATTGAATTCTACTCATAGAACAGGAAATTTCAACCTGTTAGAGTAGTGAATGAATGTAGTGTGATAGTATGAATATAAAGTGATGCAGTATATTCATATAGAAATGGTAATATAAAACTTTTGATGAACTATTAATGTTTAATCAAGTCAATTAGGTGGTTACTTTGTGTAACTTCTTAAAGTGGTAAGAAATCAATGGTCATTCTATAGGAATAATTCATTCATTTAGTAGAAAAACAAACTTCACAAGACCAAAAATGGAGAGCAATTTCTACTTTAGAAAAGTAAGATTGATCAATGAAGGATGATGTTAGATTCCTTTACTCTCAATTATTTACATTCACTTTCATATCTACTTTTCACTTATGATGTTAGATTCCTTTGCTCTCAACTATTTCCATTCACTTTCATAGCTACTCTTCACTTATGGAAACAGGCAGTAAGCTGAATATAATTGCAAAGAAGGGAAAATAGACAAGGTCAAGAATGTTTAATTTCTTTTTGTTTAGAGTCATGGACCCCTTTGGTAGTCTGGTAAAATTCAGAATAATATTTTTAAATTATTGAGGGAGATGTTATATTTCAATTAGTGAAAATAAAGATGTGATATTTTTTCCCCCATCCAAGTTCACAGACCCACTGAAATCTATCTATGTATGTATCCTAGGTTAAGAAAGCTTGGACTAGTTTCTATGAACACTTCCCTTCTTCTCTGACTTCCTAAAAATCTTAATCTCTTTTGTAGTCTCTTGAACTACATAGAAGAACTAAGATCTTGTTTACTTCTGTTCTTGTTAATAGCAGGCAACCCTCTTCCCCCAAAACAATGTTGAACTGGAGATAAATTGTTGGACTACTGCAATAGAAATTCCAGAACTGGGAAGCTGCAGAGTGGTGGTGGGTATGTGATCTTAGAGGGATAATCCTTTTCTTTTTTCCAAAAAAGCTTTTATTGTATTTTTTCCAATTACATGCAGAGATATTTTTCAACATTCATCCTTCTGCAAGCTTTTGAGTTCCACATTTTTCTACCATCCTCCCCACCCCCCGCCTCGGTAGCAAACAATTTGATATAGGTTGTATACGTACAATCTATGTTTAGCATATTTCCGTATTAGTCATGTAGTGAAAGAAGAATTAGAACTTGGTGGTGGTAAGGGAAACCATGAAAGAGAAAGAAACAACATCAAAGGAAGTTTTAAAAAGTGAACATAGTATACTTAATTCTCTGCATTCAAACTCCTTAGTTTTTTTGGTGGGGGGAGGGGGTTTGGATGTGGATTGCATTTTCCATAACCAGTCTCTTGGGATTGTCCTAGATCACTGAATTGCTGAGAGGAAATACATCCATCATAGTTGATCATCTCACAATGTTGCTGTTAATAAATGTTGTCCTGGTTTTGCTCATTTCACTCAGCATCAGTTTATGCAAGTCTTTCCAAGCTTTTCCAAATTTGACCTCTCGTGATTTCTTACAGAACAACAGTACTCCATTCATCCATATACCATAACTTGTTTAGCCATTCCCCAATTGATGGGCATCCCCTTAATTTCCTATTCTTTGCCACTACAAAAAGAGCTGATGTAAATATTTTTGTACATTTGAGTCTTTTCCTCCTTTTTATGATCTTTTTGGTCTCAAGTAGCAGTATTATTGGATCAAAGGGTATTCACAGTTTTACTGCCCTTTAGATGTAGTTCCGGATTCTCTAGAATGGTTTGATCAGTTCACAGCTCCACCAATAATTCATTAGTGTCTGAGTTTTCCTAAAAACTTTCCAATATTGATCATTTTCCTTTTTTTTTGCCAATTTGAGAGGTGTGAAGAGGTACCTCAAAGTTGTTTAATTAATTATAATCTAATTAATAAATGATTTGGAACATTTTTTCAATATGACTATAGTTTTAACTTCATCTGACAACCACCTGTTCATATCCTTTGAACATTAATCAATTGAGGAATGTCTCATATTCTTATAAATTTGATTCAGGGCTCTTTATATTTTTAGAAATGGGTCCTTTATCAGAAATGCTAGATGTAAAATTGATTTCCAGCTTTCTACATTCTTTCCAATCTTGGTTTCATTGCTTTTATTTGTGCAAAACCTTTTTTAATTTAATGTAGCTGAAATTATTTATTTTGCAATTTATAATATTATCTCTCTCTTGTTTGGTCATGAGCTTCTACCCTTTCCATAGATCTGATAGAGAGGCTATTCTCGAAGGACTAATCCTTGAAGAACAAGTTTAAATTCTAGTAGTATAGGAAAGAAATATTTACCAAAAGGAGTTGGGAAATGCCAGCGGAGACCTTGCATTTCTGTGTCCCAGAGTATCTTATGAGTATATGGTATACTCTTTTATATAAGTTCTCATAAGGATGAAGGAAGATTGCAATTATAGGTAGCCATTAGAAGGAAAATTCTATATTTGGCCCTTCACCCTCATTAAAGAGACAAAATTCAGGATGAAAAAATTTTAAAGGGGTTTATTATAAGCAACAAGATAGAAACTCAGGGATGGGATGGCCACGAGGGCCAACCACTGAGACTATTTTTTAAAAACAACTTCTTGTAATTAGAAAGGCAAATCCTGTTAGGTTCACATCTCTAAAGGGGGGATGGGGCATTGCAACTGAGTTTCTTCTCCCTAAATGTTATGATCAGCCCACATTTCAAATGAAGAGGTGGATTTGTGACAGCCTATTGTTGTCCATATACTCCTAAGGAGATGGGATCAAAGTGCTTGCAACAGATTTATTGATGCTCCTCCCAACAGCCTGGTTAACAATTTAGACTGGAACCAATAGACATTGCTATATAAATTTCAACATATCTAAGGGGAAAATTGCATTGATAAGGTTCACTTTTCTTTTTACCAGAAACACACTCTTGCCCTAAACCAGATTTCCTAAAAGTATGTGAATTGAATAACAAGATAGAAAAATCAAGGTAGATGTGTTTACCTCTGCAATTTTCCCCCTTTCCCCTTCCCCTATTCAATTCCCTTTTACATATAGCTTTCTTAATCTCTTTCTCTACTTACCATCTATTATAGAGGGCAACTAAGAATGACTAATATACTGTCATTGTGGAGGTAGCTGTTTGCCTGCTTCCCTTCCCCTACCACAGGATTGGATCAAATGCCACAGTGGATCTGAATAGGTGAATATACAATAGAACTATAATATATATGAAGGGATATGCCTCCTATGGCCTACATGCAATCTAGGTCCTTCCTTTTATTCTTAAAATGGAATGTAAATGGAATCATGATTTGGGCATGTAGGAAGGAATGCAGGGCAAAGGTCATCCCTTTTAGCCTTCATAATTACCTCCTTGAAGTTTGCAGGAAGGTTCCAGGATAATTTAATGAAGACTGAAAATGAATGGGATTTACTCATGCTAATTCCTATCTCTCTCCCTCCCTCCCCCCCTCCTGTCCTCTCCTCTTCCCTCCCCTCCCCTCTCCTCCTCTGTCTCATTCTCATTGTAACCTTATAGGGGTTTCTATGTGTGTATGTGTGTGTTTAGAAAAAATAATCTAGATCTCACAGGGGCCTTTTCTATGTTGGCCAGGCTGTAGATTTGTGCTTAACAAAGAGTTAAAATGGGAGGGAGATGCCTCAGCAGCCAGGGACAGCTCCAGCAGATGGCAGCAGCTTAGTAGAGAAGCCCAGCCATAAATGACAGCTACAATCCTAAGAGAAACAATAAATGGCAACTTGTGAATTATATGAGAAAATCAACTGTGGAAGCAGACCAGTATGGTATATGTGCATCCAGTATCTGAGAGAGAGAACTGGAAGAACTAGTAAGTGGAATGTAGCCATAGGAGAGGGAGCTATCCTGGGAGGTTCCCTCTCCCATAGGAGCATTTTAATCTGGGGAAGTTTGTACTCTTTTGTGTATGAGTTGGGGTGGGGGGGGGCAAGGGAAAGATTTCCCTAGTTATTTACTTTGACATTCTCTACTTATTTAAAAGCTTTGCTAGTTGACTTGAGTTTCCTGACAGTTTGTTGATAGAGAAGGTCCGAGATGGGCTCTGATGACATGTTTGCATCACCATAATTACCAAAAACATATCCCACTCACACTTGGGTGAGTGATGAATTACAGTGTTGTGTGGGATCCATGCTGGATGAATTTTAGTCAAAATCATTGTGATACATTGCCTTATAGAGAACTCTGATGTTTTCTTGCTAAACTAGTAGTCAATAAACTCTTACCAGGCATAGTACTACAGTCTAGGGATACAAAGATGCAGAAAGCAGAAGAGCTCCCAGTCTCATGGGGAAGACAATAGGCATACAAACACACACACACACACACACACACACACATCACATATATAAAAGGAGGATACAGGACAAGTAGGAAATAAGAAATGGAAAAGGATTCCTATAAAAGATGGGATTTTGGTTGGGACTTAAAGCCTAGGAAGTTAGTATAGAGGAAGTTGAGGAGGAGGAAGAACATTCTATGTGTGGATGACAGAGAAAATGCCTGAAGTTAACAGTCTTGTTTGTTAAGTAGCCAGAAGGCCATTGTCACTGAATTCAGGAGTACATGGTGGGGGAGGCAGTAAGGTGTAAGAAGACTGGAAAAAGAAGGGGGGTAAGGGAATTTGGTTATAAAGGGTTTTGAATACTAAGCAGAAAATTTTATATTTGATTCTAGAGTTCATAGTGAGCCACTAGAGTTTATTGAATAGGGAGTTCTTCTCTTTAGGAAAATCACTTTGGTGGCTGAATGGAGAATGAATTTGAGTGGAGAGAGACATGAGGCAAACAGACCCACCTAAGGGGTCAGAGGGGAAAAGGGGCACATTTGAAAGATGCTGTAAGGATGAGATCAAAAGGCTTTGGCAACAAACACTGCAAATGTGGGGAAGGGATGAGAGATACTGAGGAGTCAAGGAAAATTCCTAGGTTGGGAGTCTGAGGAAAGTAAGAGGGATAGTCAGTGCAAATTGAAACTTTGAAATAAAACAGGTGCATTTAAGTGGGCAGCTGGGCAGGGTAGTGGACCAGGCCTAGAGTCAGAAGGACCCAAGTTCAAATTTAGCCTCAGACATTTGACAGTAGTTGTGTGACCTTGGACAAGTCACTTAACCCGGATTGCCTTTTATCCAGGGTCATCTCCAAGGATCTGGAGGGAAAGTGAGCTTCACTCTCCAGCCTGGTGATTTAGCACAGCATCTCCTCACTCAAATCCATTTCATTTGTTTCTCATAGTATCACTTCCCTAATGTCCTAGTCTTCTTTGAGAAGAAAGGACAAACATCATCATCATCAAATGCTGTGCATATAATGGTTAATAAAGAATTGTTGAATAAGATTTAATTGAACTGAAGCAGAAACATTCCCTGTAACTTCATTGTCAAGGTTAGCTTTATGATCAAGCAAAGTAGAAACAAAGTTTAAGGGTGGAGCCAAGATGGCAGGATAAAGGGAGCATTTTACCTGAGCCCTCCCAACAATTCCCTCTAAACAAATTTTTCTTGTTATTTATTTACTTATTTATTCATTTGTTTGTTTATTTATTTTTCCAATTAAATGTAAAACTAATTTTCAACTTCACTTTTGTAGTTTTTTCCTTCCCAACCTAAGATAAAAAGTAATTTGATATGTATTATATATGCACAATCATGTAACAGATATTTTCATTAATCATGTTATGGGAGAATGATTAGAATAAAAGGGGGAAAATCATATGAATGAAAAAACAAAAAATAAAAAAATGTGAAAATGGTATGCTTTGATCTGCATTCATACTCCATAGCTCTTTTTCAGGATGTGGATGACATTTTCCATCACAAGTCTTTTGGAATTGATTTTGGAATTTGATCCCTCATAAGCAAGAAAAGTTAAGTCTATTAAAGTTGATCAGCATACAGTGTTGCTGTTACTATGTGTTAAGTTCTGGTTCTGCTTACTTCACTCAATAACAGTTCATGTACATTTTTCCAGATTTTTCCAAAATTCAATTGCTCATGATTTTTATAGAACAGTAATATTTCATTACATTCATATGCCACAATTTATTCAACTATTTCCTTCATTTCACCTCATTGGAAGAATCCCCTCAATTTCCAATTCTTTGGGCATACTTTAAATTGCTTTCCAGAATGGTTGGAACAGTTCGCAACTCCACCAACAATGCATTAGTGTCCCATTTTCCTACATCCCCTCCAACATTTATCCTTTCCTTTTTCTGTCATAGTAGCCAATCTGATTGATGTGAGGGTAGTACCTCAGAGTTGTTTTAATATTCATTTCTCTAATAGTAATTTAGAGCATTTTATAATGAATATAAATAGTTTTAATTCTTCATCTGAAAACTATCTGTTCATATCATTTGAACAGTTATCAATTGAAGAATTACTTGTATTCTTCTAAATTCAACTCTGTTCTATATATTTTTTAGAAATGAGTCCAGGATCAGAAATATCAGTTATGAAAATTGTTTTCCAGTTTTCCTCTTTTCTTCTAATTTTGGCTGCATTAGTTTTGTTTATGTAAAACCTTTTTAGTTCAATGAAATCAAAATTATCCATTTTGTGTTTCATAATATTCTCCATCTCTTGTTTGGTCATAAATTCTCGTCCTCTCCATAGATCTGACAGATAAATGATTCCTTGATCTTCTAATTGGCTAATGGTATCATCTTTTATGTCTAAATCATGTACCCATTTTGCCCTTATCAGGTTATAGTTTCTGCCATACTATTTTCTAATTTTCTCAGAAGTTTTTTTTAAATAGTGAGTTTTTATCCCAGAAGCTGGAGTCTTTGCATTTATCAAATGGTATAGTTTTTTAGTTATTTACTATTATGTCTTGTGAACCTCAACTACTCCACTGCTTAATGGAGTATCAAATAGCCATGTACCAAATAGCTTTTATAATTGCTGCTTTGAAATATAGTTTTACAGTAGATGTGACTAGACCACCTTTCTTTGCAGTTTTTCATTAATTCCCTTGATATTCTTGTTATTATTTCTAGCTCTATAAAATAATTTCTGGTAGTTTAGTTGATATCACACTAAGCTGATTAATTTAGGAAAATTGCCATTTTTATATTATATTAGCTTGACTTACCCATGAGCAATTGATATTTTTCCATTTATTTAGATCTGATTTTGTGTGAAAAGTATTCTGTAAATGTATTCATATAACTCCTGGGCTTGTCTTGAGCCCTAGACTCCCAAATATTTTATATTGTCTATAGTTATTTTGAATGGAATTTCTCTTACTATCTCTTGATGCTGGGTTTTTTTGGTAATACATAGAAATACTGATAATTCATTTGTGTTTATTTTATAGCCTGCAACTTTGCTGAAGTTAATTGTTTCAAGTAGTAAGACTAAACTTTACATCCCTTCATGGGATGAAAATACTTGTAACTCTTGAGAACTATATTTTGATAAGAACAATTAGAAGGAGTAAAGTTAGAGGGTGATTTTGATGTGATATTTTTTAAAAAAAATTATGAAGGAATGAAAAAAAGAATTTTTTTAGTTGGTTCTCTAGACTTTTCTAAGTATACCATCATATCATTTGCAAAGAATGAGAGTTGCTTCTAATTCCTTATTATTGTTCCTTTAATTTCTTTTTCTTCTCTTTTGCTAAAACTAACATTTTAGTATAATATTCAATAATTCAGTAGAAATTCAATTTTAGTACATATTCAATTCAATTGTGATAATTTAATTTATTTTTGGTTTTGCTTTGTCTGAGGTTAGAATTGCTACCACTGCATTTTTTTTAACTTCAGCTGAAGTTTAATATATTTTGCTCCAAACTATCTTTACAGTGTGTGTATATCTCTGCTTCAAATATGTTTCTTGTAGATAACATTAGTTCACTCTGCTATTCACTTTCATTTCATGGAAGAGTTCATCCCATTAAGGAAACTTCAGTATTTCCCTTCATCCCATTTATACATCCATTTATAGTTTTTTTTCTCTCCTTTCACCCTATCCCTCCTAACCAGTATTTTGCTTTTGATCACCATCTCCCTCAGTCTGCCCTCCCTTTTATCATCCCTGCCTTTCCCTTTCTTTCCCCTTTCCCCTTTCCACTTCCCTGAAAGATAAGATAATTTTCTGAATCCAATTGTTCCCTCTTGGAGCCAAATCCATAAAAGGTAAATTCAATTAGTGCTCATCTTCTCTCTTCTTTCCCTCTATTATAATATGTCCTTTGTGCTTCTTGCGATTTACTCTCTTCTGCCTCTGTCTTCTCTTAGTACAATTCTTTTTTTCATGTTTTCATTGATTTTTAAAATTTTTTTTGGGGGGGGTTGCAAGGCAATGGGGTTAAGTGGATTGCCAAAGGCCACAAAGCTAGGTAAATATTAAGTGTCTGAGGTCAGATTTGAACTCAGGTACTCCTGACTCCAGAGCCGGTGCTGTATCCATTGTGTCACCTAGTCGCCCTCTTCATTGATTTTTAAATATCATTATATCAAAATCAATTTATACTCACACCCTCTAAGTTTATTCCTTCTAATAATTTTAATCAAAATACAGTTCTCAAGAATTATAAGTATTATTATCCTATGTGGGGATGTTAACAGTTTAGTCTTATTGACAATCATGGTTTTCCTTCCTTTCTTGTATATTTTTTAATACAGCTCTTGAGTCTTATATTTAAAGATTAAATTTTTTGTTCAGCTCTAGTCTTTTTATCAGGAAAGTTTAAAAGTCCCCTATATAACTGAATACCATAAAAGAATATGTTCAATTTTTGCTTAGTAGTTGATTTTTATTTGTAACCCAAACTCCTTTGCCTTCTTGAGTATCATACTCTAGGTCCTCCAGTCTTTAATATTGAAGCTACTATATCCTATGTAATCCTGACTGTGACTTCTTGGTAATTAAATTATTTCTTTCTGGTTGCTTGCAGGATTTTTTTCTTTAAGCTGATAATTCTGGAATTTGGCTACAATATTCCTTGGAATTTTCATTTTGTAATCTCTTTTTGGAGGTGATTGATACATATTCTTTCAATGACTATTTTACCTTCTCATCATAGGATATTAGGACAGTTTTCCTTGATAATTTCCTAAATGATATTGTCCAGGCTTTCAGATAGTCCAATAATTTTTTTTTAATTTAGATTTTTGCAAGGCAAATGGGGTTAAGTGGTTTTGCCCAAGGCCACACAGCTAGGTAATTATTAAGTGTCTGAGACCGGATTTGAACCCAGGTACTCCTGACTCCAAGGTTGGTGCTTTATCCACTACGCCACCTAGCCACCCCCTAGTCCAATAATTCTTAAATTATCTCTCCAGGAACTATTTTCTAGTTCAGTTGTTTTTTTTCTATGAGGTACTTTATATTTTCTCCTATTTTTTTCAGGGTTTTTTTTTTTTTTGTTTAACACATTCTTGATGTCCCTTAGAATCATTAGATTCCACTTGCCTAATACTAATTTTTAAAGATTATTTCCTTCCATTAGCTTTTGCATCCCCTTTTCCATTTGACCAATTCTACTTTTAAAAATCTTGTTTTCTTCAATAGATTTTTTTCCAATTTGTCAGTTCTATTTTTAATAAATTGTTTTCTTCAGTCAATTTTTATTCCAAGCTTTTGACTCTTTTTTCATAAGTCTCCTGCATAACTCTCATTTCTTTGCCCAGTTTTTCTTTTATCTCTCTTACTTGGTTTTTTAAAAATAAAAGTTGAACTCTTCTGTTGGTCTTTTTGGAGCTTGAGACCAATTCATTATTCTTTTTGAGGCTTTACATAAAGGCATTTTGCCACTGCTTGGTTTTCTGAAATAACTTTTGCTTTTCCCTGTTGCCATAGTAGCTTTCTATGGTTAGAAATCTTTTGGGGTTTTTGCTCATTTCAAAAAGTTGAGTTCTGCTCCTGGGGCACAGTTCCTGTGCTGGGGGATAGAGGTTTGGTCACTGGCCTTCCACATTGTGTCTGGAGACTTGCTCCCTGTTCTGGGTTATACCTATTGTACTATCATTCTGGGACTCACAATATGCCTTCTGTGCTGGAGCTGGAGTCCTCCCTGCTAGCCTGCTGTGCTGCTGGCCTGCACTGATCTGCCCTGTGTCTAAAAGTTTCATGCTGGCTTCCCTGCACCCCACCTGCACTGGTCTGTGCTCTCCTTTTGATACAAGACCTTTCTGGATGTCCTGATATTTTGAACTCTGTCTTTTTGTGGGTTCTGTTGTTCCAGAATCTGGTTAGAGGCTTCATTTAAAATTGTTTCATAGGAAAGCTGGGAAAAGTTCAGAGAGCGTCCTGGCTTCTCACCATCTTGGCTCTGTGCCCCTTGTCTCTTTAAACAATTTTTAATTACATCAGATTGAATTATCAGTTCTAATTCTATTTACAACAACAACAGCAAAAAATCAAAATAAGTCATTTTCCAGACTAGAACAAGTTAGGACAGAAAGAGTGGTCTTCAGACATTGAGGTGGGGGCTGGTCAGGGGCATACTGAGAATGAAATGACACAAGTTATGGTCCTTGGAGGTAGCAGGAGTGGCAGCAGCAGTGGTATTGGGAGCACTCAGTGGATAGAGAAGTAAAGAAGATTGAATATCTAGTCAGAAATAGCTTATTGGGGACCCAATGCCAGTACTGGGTTCAAGACTGAGAGGCATTTAGCAACTTCTTTACTTATTTCCCAATTGCAGTTCAATGAAGTGAGGAACCTTTGTGGTTTTAAGGGATCAGAGGCCCTACCTGAATATGTTCCAGGTTGAAGAGGAATTGTGATTGTGAGAGAGCAGAAGATCTAACTGGGAAAAGGATGTAGACCAGGAAAACAATGACCATACTTCCCCCTGGATCCTTACCACCCTGAAAGCACCAGAACTGTGAAAATAAAATGACAAAATTTTGAAGTATAGGAGGGTCACCATAGTCTTCCAGAGGTAAGAAAAGCTCAACTCTAAAGTCTAAAATCAGGAATTAGATTGGAAAAAAAAAGAATCCATCATTAAAAAAATATATATTTTGATGACAGAGTATACCTCAAGACAGAAACTCAGAAGACAATGACTTGAAACTAAAGCCTCAAAAATAATCATGCTGGAAACAAGTCAAACAAGAACTCCTAAAAGAGAGATTTTCTAAAAAATAAATAAAAATTATTTTTAGAATAAAAAGAACAATAAAGAAACTATTGAAAAAATGAGAGCAAAACAAGAAAGTTATTAAAAAACAGAATTTAACATTTTGATGAAGAAGGTACACACACACACACACACACACACACACACACACACACACAGAGAAATTCATCATACCCAATGGGGATAGAGAAAGAGAAGGGATTAAGAAAAGAGGAAGTGGTGTTCAATCATTTGGGTCACTCCCAACTTTTCATGAACCCATTGGGTTTTCTTGGCAAATATACTGAAATGGTCTGCAGTTTCCTTTTCCAGTTCATTTTATAGATGAAGCAAACAGAATTAAGTGATTTACCCAGGGTCACACCACTAGTAAGTGTTTGCAGACAGATCTGACTCATGATAATGAGTCTTCCTGACTCTGGGTCGCACACTCTATCCACTGTGCCACCTAGTTGCCATTTTTGAGGAGGGAACAGGGCTAAAAAGTGAGAGACAGGTAAACAGAAGAGAATAAGATGGAGGGAAATACAGAGTAAGCAATCATAATAAGATGGACTCACCCGAACAAAAGGATGAATACACATTTTTACCCAATTTTGACAATCTAAATGAAATTGATAAATATTTACAAAAATATTAATTGTCCAGATTAACAAAAGAAATGGAATACTTAAATAATTCTTTTAGAAAAAAAAGAATTTGAATATATGATCAGTGAGCTCCCTAAGAAAACCTCAAGACCAGATTGATTTCCAAGTGAATTCTACCAAATAATAAAAATTAATTCCAATATCATATAAACTATTTGAAAGGAAAATAGGTAAGGAAGGTGTCTTGCAATTTCTTCATGTGACAAAAATATGTCTTTCATGCCTAAACCAGGAAGAACAAAAACAGAGACTAATTTTCCTAACAAATACTGATGCAAAAATTTTGAATAAAATGCTACCAAGGCAACTACAACAGTAAATCACAAAGATCACACATTGTAGCCAGGTTGATTATGCCAGGAATGCATGATTGGGTCAATCATTAGAAAAATAATCAGCATACTTGACCATATTAATGACAAAAAACCAAAAAAGTCATACAATAATATTGATAGATGCAAAAAAAGCTTTAATGAAACATAATACCTATTCCATTAAAAACATTAGAAAACACAAGAATAAAGGGAGCTTTTCTTTAAGTAGTCTATCTAAAACCAAAAGCCAGCATTATTTGTGATAGGGATAAACAAAAATTATTTTCAGTTAGAACAAAAGTGAAGAAAGGATTTCCATTATCACCATTACTATTCAATATTGTACTTGAAACACTAATTATAGTAATAAGACAAAAAACAGAAACCAAAGGAATAAGAATAGGCAATGAAAAATCAAAACTATAACTCTTTGTAGATGATATGATGGTGTACTTAGAAAAACCAATGAATTGGAGCAGTTAGGTGGTGCAGTGGATAGATCACTGACCCTTGAGTCAATAGGACTTGAGTTCAAATTTGATCTCAGACACCTGTTAATTAACTAGCTGTGTGACCTTGGGCAAGTCACTTAACCCCATTGCCTTGCAAAAACCAATAAAAAAGAAAACCATTGAATTTCAACTAAAAAACTAATTGAAATAATGAACAACTTCACCAAAGTGGTAGTATATAAAATTAACTCACATAATCATCAGAATTTCCATATATTACCAAAAAATTTAGCAGGAAGATAGAGAAATTCCATTTAAAATAACTTCAGATTGTGTAAAATCCTTAGGAATCTACCTTTCAAGATACATAATTGAAGTATATGACTACAATTATAAAACATTTCACGCAAGTAAGGTCAGATCTAAATAATTGGAGAAATATTAATGGTTCACTGGTAGGCTGAGAAAATATAATAAAAACAACATTACTATCTAAATTAATTTACTTATTCTGTGCCATATCAAGTTAACTAATCAAAGAATTACTTCATAGGGCTAGAAAAAAGTAAATCTGAAAATTCATCTGAAGGAATAAAAGGTTAAGACTATCAAGGAATCTTTGAAAAAAATTTTTAAAAGTATCTAATATTACTGGTTCTCAAACTATACAACAAAGGATCAATCATCAAAACAATCTATACTAAATAAGAAATAAATTAAAGGAATATATTAAATATACAATAAGTGGAAGTAAAAAACTACAGTAGTGAAGTGTTTGATAAATTGAAAGAGCTAAGGTATTAGGGAAAGAATTTGCTGTTCAAGAAAATCTGCTAGGAGAACTGAAAAGTAATCTGGCAGAAACTAGGCATAAACCATCATCACACTGTACAAAAGGGTAAATATAGATCTATTGAAATCACATTATAAAGAGTATTGCCTACTTTGCGTGATCACTAATTGAAAAAAATTTGAATTCCAAATTCTCTCTCTCTCTCTCTCTCTCTCTCACACACACACACACACACACACACACACATTAGTGTCCCTATTTTTCCATATCCCCTCCAGAATTTGTCATTGTCCTTTTCTTTATGTTAGCTAATCTATCTGATAAGTAGGATATGTAACTCAGAGTTGTTTTCTTTACATATCTCTAATTATGAGTCAAGCATTTTATATGAACACTGATAGCTATGATTTCTTTTTCTGAAAACTACGTGTTCATATCATCTGGCCATTTATCAGTTGGCAAATGGTTCTTATATTTGTGAAATGAGACTTTATCAGAGAAATTTGCTGTAATTTCCCCAGTTTCCTGCTTTTCTTTTAATTTTGCTTGCATTGATTTACCTTGTGTAAAATCTTTTAATTTAATGCAATCAAAATTATTTATTTTTACCTTTAATGATCTTCTCTATCTCTAATTTGGATAGGAAGTCTTCCCTTATTCATAAATCTGACAGGTAATCTTTTCCATGCTTCTTTAATTTGGTTATGGTTTCACCCTTTATGGATTTTTTTTTTTAACGTTGGTTGGTTTTTTTGCAAGGCAATAGGGTTAAGCGGCTTGCCCAAGGCCACACAGCTAGTAATTATTAAGTGTCTGAGGCAGGATTTGAACTCAGGTATTCCTGATTCCAGGGCCGGTGTTCTATCCACTGCACCACCTAGCCACCCCAACCTTTATGTTTAAATCATGTACTCATCTCCAGATAATGAGCTACTGAACTATGAGTGCATATTGAAACATTCCAGTTTTTTCTTGCTTTTTTTTCTTTTTGCAACATAACTGAAGTAAAAGTAAGTTTTGCTTGACTTCATAGGTATAATGGGTATCATATTTCTTGCCTTCTCGATGTGTAGAGAGAGAGAGAGAGAATTTGGAATTCAAAATTTTTAAAAATTAGTGATCATGCAAAGTAGGCAACAGTCTACATAATATGATTTCAGTGGATCTATATTTTCCTTTTTCCCAAAATATCTCATTTAAAATTTCTGTCATGGTACCTGAAATTGCTCTGCAAGTCAGTCTTTTGAATCTAGAAGATTTTTAAATCTTTATGTGTACTCTGCTTATGGCAAAGTCTAAGTGTGTGTATATTATATATATATATATATATATATATATATATATATACACTTATGATAAATTGATTTTTAGGAAAAAGAATTTTAATTATAGCTCTGCCCAACTAGCATTATGAGCAATTGATCTGGCCATTTTGTTTAAATGGACAAGACAAATAACCTTTCTGGTCTTCACTTTCATTATATATATAAATCAAGAGGTTTGGAATGAGTAATCTCTATTATTCCTTCCAGCTGAAAATTTTTATGATTTTTATGTTTATGTTTAAAGGTTTTTATAACCTGAAATAAACAAACAAAATGTAACAATTATAAGAAACTCACTGATTAATTCAGGGGAAAAATTAGACTTGGGTTTCAACTATTTAGTTAGTTGTTTCCAGCCTCTATGAGTGCTTTGGACATCCACCTTTAGAGTGTAACATAATGATTTCTATCATGTTTTAGTACTCAGAAATTTTAAGCACTTGGGCTTTTGTTTAGAGTTCATCAAAATCATGTGTATTTTATTGAATTCAGGGAAATTTGATTTTGCATGTCAGTATGACTTTTCTTTAATTATTTTAATGATGTTTTAGATTATTTTAATTTGTGTAATTGGGTGAGTGATTAACTTATAGTCAAAAACCTAACAAATGTCTTCAGTAATGAAGAGCAATGAAGAAATGGTTTTTGTCTGTACTGTAGTGAAAGGTAATGATTTGTTATCATAAGCCATGTATTGAGTACAGATATGGATTACCAAAAATGTATTTTATGACTAGATTTTAATATACTTGTGAAAATTCAAATATATCTTTTGTTTTTAGATCATAATGGCCTTAAGAAGGCAGAAATCTTATTTAAAGGGAGCCAGTTTTTATTGTGATACTTCTGAAAATATTTTTAAAACACCTTCATAGCTCCTAAATTTAACTGACTAAGTTATCTTGGAATGGAAAGAACATAAGTCTTGGACCTGGTCTTGATATCTACATGATGTAACTCCTCAAATACTGTTTTTTCATAAGACAATGGAGGTAACAGTACAAACAATGGAGGTGCTAATGTATGTAGAACATTCATAAGGTTGTGGTGAATATCAAATGAGATATTTGTGAAAATATTTTGTAGCCATGAAATACTATATAAATCTAAGCTATTTTAAGCCCACTGACAGCCTAATTCATCTTCAGCCCCTGCCTCATACTTAGGTAAAATCAGAGGCCCCGTATAATAAGATCCTAAAATATCTCACTAGTAGGTTTGCTACAGAGTCCAAAATCAAACCAAAGAATTCAGTTACTGTGTTTTCCAGAAGCATGTGTTAAATTTAAATATGTTAATAAAATAAATTAAATGTTAAATCTAAAGGATCTGGAACAATGATGCATTAGCTTGGATATATACATATAAACTCTAAGAACTGGAAGTTACCTTCAAGATCATGTAATCATTTTACAGATGAGGTAAATTGATTTACTTAATTGACTTATTTAAATTCATAATAAGATATGCATGAAGCAGGGGCTAGAAATCAGTTCAATATCCAGTGACAAGCCAGAGATCAAACCCCAGCCCCAGCATATAAAGCTTGGGTAGATACTCCCTTTATCTCAGGAGCAGAGCTCAAATAATCAAAATGAGTAAAAAAATAAAAAAGTTTTAACCATAGAAAACTACTATACAGATATAGATAGTAAAAATGCTACCTCAGAAGAAGAAAGCAGTGAAAAATTTCCTACATGAGAAGTCTCAAAGGAGGCTATGAATTAGAGTCCATTATCTCTTGGAAGAACTTTAAAAAGAATTTAAAGACCAAAGAAGGGAAGAAGAGAAATGGAAAAAGGAATTTAGGGCCATGCAGGAAACATGAAAAATTGACCAAAGAATTTAACTTCTTTTTTTTAAATTAATTTTTATTTAAGATATTATTTGAGTTTTACAATTTCCCCCCCAATCTTACTTCCCTCCCCCCACCCCCCACAGAAAGCAATCTGTCAGTCTTTATTTTGCTTCCATGTTGTACCTTGATCCAAAATTGGGTGTGATGAAAGAGAAATCATATCCTTAGAGAAGAGACAAGAATTCTAAGAGGTAACAAGATCAGACAATAAGATATCTGTTTTTTCCTAAATTAAAGGGAGTAGTCCTTGAAATTTGTTCAAACTCCACAGCTCCTTATCTGGATACAGATGGAACTCTCCTTTGCAGACAGCCCAAAATTGATCCTGACAGTTGCACTGATGGAATGAGTGTGTGAGTCCTTCAAGGTTGAACATCAACCCCATGTTGCTGTTAGGGTATACAGTGTTTTTCTGGTTCTGCTCATCTCACTCAGCATCAGTTCATGCAAATCCCTCCAGGCTTCCCTGAAATCATATCCCTCCTGGTTTCTAATAGAACAATAGTGTTCCATGACATACACATACCACAGTTTGCTAAGTCATTCTCCAATTGAAGGACATTTACTTGATTTCCAATTCTTGAATTCAACTTCTTTAAAAGTAAAATAACTAACTGCAAAAAAACGTAACTCTTCAAAAAAATAAAATCTACCAACTGGAAAAGGAATGAAATTCATCTAAAACACAAATTGACCAAATGGAAAAGGAATGCAACTCATCTAAAACTTAAATCAACCAATTGGAAAGAGAATGCAACTCAGCAAAAATTAAAATTAACCAACTGGAAAAGGAAACACAAAAACTAATTGAAGAAAATAAAAGCCTAAAAATTAGAATTGAACAAATAGAATCCAATGAATCTATGAGACACCAAGATTCTATTAAACATAGTAAAATGGCTGAAAAATTGAAGAAAACATAAAGTACCTTTTAGGAAACACAAACAACCTGGAAAATAGATGCAGAAAAGATAATTTATGAATTATTGATCTGCCAGAAAGTCTAGATCAAAAAAAGAACCAGGAAAATATATTTTAGGATATTATCTGGGAAAAGAGTACAAATCTGCTAGATCAAGAAGACAAAATAGCCATTGAAAGAATACACAGAACTCCTCCAGAAAGAGACCCCAGGATAAAAACTCCAAGGACTATGCATAGCTAAATTCCAGAATTCTCAAGTAAAAGAGAAAGTACTGAAAAAAAAACAAAAGACGCAATTTAAATACAAAGAAAGCACAACCAGATTTACTCAGGACTTCCCAGCTTCAACACTGAAGAATCAGAGGGTCTGGAATACAGTATTTCAGAGTGCAAAGGACCTTGTAGTGCAACCAACAATTTACTACCCCACAATTCAGCAAATTATGTAAGGGGAAAAGATGAATGTTCGATGAAATAGAGGTCTTCCAAAATTTCCTGATAAAAAGACCAGGACTAAACAGAGAACTCAATCTTCAAATACAAGACTCAAGAGCTGCATAACAAGGTAAACAGGGGAAAAAAAAACATAACAAATGTTAGTCAAGAACATTATCTTATATACAACTCTACAAGGGAAGACCACACAGGACACTCTTGAGAATTGTATTTCTCTTAGTTGAATATAGTTGAAGAGATAATACTTAAAGATCTGGCTTCTTGTCCTTCTATTGAAGAAGATCAAAATGACATCACCATGTTTGAGACAAATTGCAAGGCATCCAACTGTTGCTGATTAGACCAATACAAGCTCAGAATTCTCTACCACAGGTCACACACAAATAGTTCAGGTGAAAAACTTGGATGTTTACTCTAAACTTATGCATCTCATGTTTCCTTTGGCCTAATTTCATACTGTCTTGCTCATAGAGCTCAGCATTTTCTCTGATGAGGGCATTCTATGCTGGATGGTCCTATGCTGGTGTCTCCCATACCTTACAATCAATTATAAAGTTAAGGAAGACTTTCAGAGTGTCCCAGTACTGAGAGAGTTTATATTTTATTAAATCAGAAGTGACTAATTTACTAGACTTAGAGATTTGTAGTACTATAGGGGCAGAGGGTGGGAACATATTTAGAAGGGTTAGACATAAAAAAGATTAAGAAGTGATCTTATCATAATCCATGCATTAGTGGTTGGGCAGCTAAAGAGAATAAGTGTTGGAGAGAATATGCTTGGGGGGTGGGGTTTATAAAAGGTTCATGAAATGATTTGATGAAATGGTTCATGAAATGATGCTTTGGCTCATGATGATTGTGTTTCCATGGAGGGTACTTGAAAAGGGACAAAGTAATGAAGTGATTATAATTTGACAGTGGAGGGAAAAGTGCTTAGTGACTATAAAGCAATGCTGCTTTTCAATTAATCAAGCAATCAATCAACCTTTGATTGATTATACTTTTATAGTATTTTGAAAACAATAAAAACATAAAAAGAAGGAGAAAGTTAGGCATTGGTTGATAAATGACATCAGGTAAAGAGGCATAAAGACCTATTATAAAAGAGGGAAAGAGCATGAACATTGAGTAAATCCTATTCAATAGATTTGGCACAGAGTGGGAATAAGATACATTTCCAATTGGGTTTAAAAATCTAATTTACTTGGGGTGGCTAGGTGTTGCAGTGGATAGAGCACTGCCCTGGAGTCCGGAGTACTTGAGTTCAAATCTGTCCTCAAGCACTTAATAATTACCTAATTGTATGGCCTTGGGTAAGCCACTTAACCCCATTAACTTGAAAAAATTAAAAAAAAATCAAACCTACTCTATAGTGAAGTACTATGGAGAAAGAGTAAGAAAAGAGAAGAAAGGATTGATAAAAATAGAAGGCAAAGGTATAAGTGAAAGTAAATTGAAAGTTAAAATTTAAAAGAAAAGTTAAAGGGGAAAGAGAGGGGCAGCTAGGTGGTGCAGTGGATAGAGCACTGACCCTGGAATTAGGAGGACCTGAGTTCAAATCCAGAATCAGGCACTTAATAATTGCCTAGCTGTGTGACCTTGACCAAGTCAATCTTAACCCCATTTAATTAAAAAAAATTAAAATTAAAAACTGAAGGGGAAAGGGACCAAAACATTGGTGAGAAGGAATAAGCGGAAAGGAAATAGAAAAGTACAAATGGGGAAAGATAACATGGAAAGAAATAAATAATTAGTAATCTCAACTGTAAATGTGAATGGGATGAACTCTCCCATAAAATAGAAGCAGATAGCAGAATGCAATAAAAAACCAGAATCCTACAATATGTTGTTTCATTTGAAACACATTTGAAACAGAATGATACACACAAGGTAAAGGTAAAAGACTGGAGTAAAATATATTATGCTTCAGTTGAAGTAAAAAGGATCAGTGATCCTGAGCTCAGACAAAGCAAAAATAGATCTCATTAAAAGGGATAAAGAAGGGAACTACATTTTTTTCCTGTTTTTTGCAAGGTAAAGGGGTTAAGTGACATATCCAAGGTCACCCAGATAGGGAATTTTTAGGGGAATTCTGAGGCCAGATTTGAACTCGGATTCTCCTGACTACAGTCAGTGCTCTATCCACTGCTCCACCTAGCTACTCCTGAAACTGTATCTTCTTAAAAAGCACCATAGACAATGAAGTTACATCATTATTAAACATATATGCACCCAGTGGTATAGCATTCAAATTCTTAGAGGAGAAGTTGAATGAATTACAAGGTGACATAGCTAGCAAAACTAAAGTAATGAGGGACCTCAACTTCCCTCTCTCAGAATTAGATAAATCTAATCACAAAATAAAGAAGAAGGAAGTTAAGAAGGTGAATGAAATTTTAGAAAACTTAGAAATGATAGAACTCTGGAGAAAACTGAATGAGTATAGAAAAGAATATACATTTTTTCTTTTGTACATGTCTCCTATACCAAAACTAACCTTGTGCTAGGGCATAAAAATCATAACAATCAAATGTAGAAAGGCAGAAAAAATAAATGTATTCTTTTCAAATCATGATGCAATAAAATTACAAGTAATAAAGGGTCATGGAAAGATAAATCAAAAATCAATTTTAAATAACAAATGGATCAAACAACAAATCATAGAAACAATGAACCATTTCATCCAAGAAAATATTAACAATGAGACATCATACCAAAATTTATGAGATTAAACCAAAACAGGTTTTAGGGGAAATTTTATATCTCTAAATTCTTATATGAATCAAATAGAGAAAGAGGAGATGGATGAATTGGGTAAGCAACTAAAAGAAGCTATAAAAAGAACAAATTAAAGATCCCCATTAAATACCAAATTAGACATTCTGAAAACTTAGGGACAGATTAGTAAAATTGAAAGCAAGAAAACCATTGATGTAATAAATAAAACTAAGAGTTTATTTTATGAAAAAAGACAATAAAATAGCTAAACCTTTGATTTTTCTGATTTTTAAAAATTAAGAAGAAAACCAAATTACCAGTATCAAAAATGAAAAGGGTGAACTCACCACCAATGAGGAGGAAATTAAAGAAATAATTCTGAGCTATTTTGTCAAACTGTATGCCAATAAATTTGATAACCTGAGTGAAATGGATGAATATTTTCAAAAATACAAACTGTCCAGATTAACAGAAGAGGAAATTAAATACTTAAATAACCCTGTTTCAGAAAAAGAAAGTGGAAAAATCAATATACTACCTAAGAAAAAGTCTCCATTTTAGAGATATAAAGAGAATTTAGAGAATTGATCAGGTAGGATTTATACCAGGTAGGGAGAAGTGGTTCAATATTAGAAAAATATTCAACATAATTAAACATATCAATAGAAAACACCAACAGAAATCATATGATTATTTCAATAGATGCTGAAAAAAAACCTTTGACAAAATACAACACACATTCCTATTAAAAATTCTAGTGTATAGGAATAAATGGAGTTTTCCTTAAAATAATAAGCAGTATCTATCTAAATCAACAATAAATATTATATGTATGGGGGACAAACCAGGAGTATTTACAATAAGATCAGGGGTGAAACAATGATGCCCATTATCACCATTGCTTTTCAATATAGTATTAGAAATGTTAGTTTTAGGGCTGCTAGGTGGCTCAGTGGGTAAAGCACCGGCCCTGGAGTCAGGAGTACCTGGGTTCAAATCCGGCCTCAGACACCTAATAATTATCTAGCTGTGTGGCCTTGGGCAAGTCACTTAACCTCATTTGCCTTGCAAAATCCTAAAACAAAGAAATGTTAGTTTTAGTAATAAGAAAAGAAAAAGAAATTGAAGCAATTAGAATTGACAATGAGGAAGCAAATCACTCTTTGCAGATGTTAACAAAATCAGCAAAGTAGCAGGATATAAAATAAACCCACATAAATCATCAACATTTCCAAATATGAACAACAAAGTCCAAGTGTAAGAGATGAGAAATTTCATTTAAAGTAACTTAAGGCAACATTACATACTTGGGAATCTATCCCAAGAAATACCCAGAAACTGTATGAACACAATTACAAAACACTTTTCACACAAATTAAGGTTTAAACATTTGAAAAAATGTCAATTGCTCATGGATCAAGCTAATATAATTAAAAATGACAATTCTACTTATATTAAACTACTTCTTTAGTGCCGTACCAATCAAACCACCAAATAACTATATTATCTAGCTAAAAATAAAAGTAACAAAATTCATATGAAGCAGCAAAAGGTCAACAATATCATAGGATCTGATAAAAAAAAATGTAAAGGAAGGTGGTAACCTTACCCTACCAGATCTAAAACTATACTTTAAAGCAGAGTCATGACAACTGCCTGTACTGGTTCAGAAATAGAGTAATAGATCAGTGGATTAGGACAGGCTGAAAAGAAACAGTAGTAGATGACTACAGTAATCTACTGTTTGATAAACCTAAAACATTAGTTTCTAGGATAAGAACTCACTATTTGGCAAAAATTGCCAGGGGAAACTTGAAAATATTATAGCAAACACTAGGCACATGCTCTTACCTCACACCCTATACTAAAATAAGGTCAAAATGGGAATAAGATTTAGCCATAAAGGGTGATATTGTAGACCAATGAATAAAGAAATACTGTATCTGTTGGATCTATGGAAAGGGGAGAAATTTATGACCAAACAAGAATTAGAGTATGTTATAAATTACAAAATGGATGATTTTGACTATATTAAAATTAAAAGTCTTTGCACTAATTGTACTGCCAAGATTAATAGGAAAATAGAAGGGTGATAAACAATTTTAAAAGTTTCAGGGATCTAATAAAGGCCTCATTTCTAAAATATATAGAGAATTGAATTAAATTTATAAAGTTACAAGTCAAAGGATATGAAGAGGCAGTTTTCAAAAGAAGAAATTGAAGCTATATATAGAATCATGAAAAAATACTTCAAATCACTACTGATTAGAGAAATACAAATTAAAACAATTATAAGATACACCTCATACCTCTCAGATTGGCTAAAATGACAAAAAAAAGGAAAATGATCACTGTTGGAGAGGTTGTGGGAGGACTGGAACATTAATGTACTGTTGGCCAAGTTGTGGACTGATCCAACCATTCTGGAGATCAATATGTTTGTTACTATGCCCAAAGAGCAATAAAACTGATCATACCCTTTGACCCAGCAATACTGATACTAGGCATACTATATCCACAAGCAATGATAAAAAAAAAATGGAAACATCCCACATCATAGCAACTCTTTTTGTGTGGTAAAAAATTGGAAGTTGAGGGGATGCCCATCAATTGGGGAATAATTGAACAAGTTATGATATATGAATGTTAGGGAGTACTATTGTCCTATAAAAAAACACGACTGGTCAGAATCTAAAGAAGTATGGATCAAATTACTGCAGGAACTGATGTTGAGGTCTAGAGAACATTGTACATAATAACAACCACATCGTGAGTTAATCAACTTTGGTGGATACAGTTCCTCTCAGCATTTCAGAGATCTAGGACAACCCTGGGAGATCTGTTATATACAAGGCTATCCACATTCAGAGGAACAAAAACAAAATAACAAAACAAAGAAAAGCCTACAGAACCTGAATGAAAACTATATTCACTTTTAAAAATTTTCTCTTATGTTTTTCTTTCCTATCTCGTAGTTTTCTTTTCCCTTAGTCCCATATCCTCAAAACAGAAAATGACTAATTTGTATTTATGTTAAACACAAATGTGTATGTACAATATTCATCAGACTTTGGCACTGAGTGGAGGGGGGGGTGAAAAGGTAATTTATAAATATGCATATGCTTGTGAATGAATGTGGAAAAACTTTTATTGCATGTAATTGGAAAAATAAAATATCAATTTAAAAAAAGGAAGGACATGGTAATCAATTGCTCTACAACTCCATTGACCAATGACATCAAACTCAAATGGAAAAGACAGGTAAAAAACTGTATATAAAGATTTTTATGTTCAAGTTGATGTAGAAACCATATTAATATTAATGTTATTATTAATTATCAATATTATTTAAATTCCATTGTCTTTCTATTTAATTTATTCATTACTTCTAAATTACATTTTAATCTGATTTCAGGCAGCATTTTGACTTCAATGTGGTTGATATAGCTAATGAAGATCAAAATTCCCTGTCCTACTGCACTACTTTTGTTGCCTTCTCCATTGGAATGACCCTAAGGACAAGGACGCTTGTCTTTAAGCATAAACAATTCCTGGTCCATAGTGTTGTTGTTATTCAGGATTTGTTGATTAATGATTAATTAATGCTTGTTGATTAATTTATGAATAAGTTTCTGTAAAAGATGGATAGTGTAGTGGTTAGAAAGATATAGTTCATGGATCACAAGACATGTAGGCCTGGGAGAAGGGAGTTGGCTTGTTAGTATCTAGACACTGAGTTCCTTTAGAAAGCTGAGGAAGAGAGGAGAGGAAAACTCATTAAATGGAAGAGCTTAAAACAGAACTTTGCTCCTTCACAATTTTAGCTAAAATGTTATAGTATTTACCAATTTTGAGACTATTTAAGCTAAATAATCAAATCCCTATAAATCTAGTCTATTAGTACTGACACCCATACACCAAGATGAATTTTGATGGCTTTAAAATTTTCTAACTATAGAATATCAGGAATAGAGAACTGGTTTGCTTCACTAAACCACCCCTTCTAGCCATTTCTTCTTTCTCTCTGCAATTTGTTTCTCATGTCTGTTTAAAACCCCTAATGAGTTATGTGATAATATGATTAGCATCACCTGAGCATCTGTTATTAGCAATAAATACTTCTCCTCTGAGTAACCTTTCCCAAGCTAATTTTTTTCCACATGAAGGTAAAGTTCTGTCCTTTTGATTACCAGTCAAAAAATACCAATGTATATCTTGACTATTTTAGCTCTAAATTCTCAGGTCTCTCAGTTGATTTGCTAACTCAGAAACATCTGCTGTATTAGGCTGAAGTTCATTGGCATCAAACTTGTTTCTTTTAACCTCAAACAATTGTTTTCAGCAGTCCAACTGGGACATTCCACTGTGTTACTCTGTTTCTTCTGTTCTGTGTTCATGTTTCCCCAACAACCAGTTAATTTGTCGAATACACAGTGTCTCTGAGATTCTATTACTCCTTTCCTGGGATTAGATACTCATGATAAATCTGGCAGAAAAACCCTTCAACTATTTTCCTCATCCAAACCCAAGTAAAATGATGCATTAGCAGAGTTGGAAATTTAATATCACCAGCACATTAAATGTGCCAATCACTATGGCATTCAAAAGAAAGTAAATCCTGTGTATCATTCGAAACCTTTCACAAATTGGTTACATCCTATCTTTTCAGTCTTATTATGTATTATTCTCTTCCACATACTCTATGGTCCAACCAAACTCAACTTCTTGCTGCTACTCATATATGACTACTCTACTCTAATTCCTGTGTCTGTACCTTTCTACAGACTGTTTCCCATATCTGGACTATGCTCCCGCCTCACTTTTCTTTCTTGGAATATCTGGCTTTCATTAAGACTCAGTTCAAGAACCATCTTCTGCATCAATTCTTTCATTGATTTCTTCAACTACTGGGTTCCTACTTCCCACAAAGTCCCTTTTATTGTACTTGTATGTTTTCTATATATACCTATTCATAGAATAGAAACTCCTTTAGGGCTAAAACTATTTTGCTTTTGTATGGAAGGTATCTAGCACATAGTAAATCCATAATAAATGTTTGTTGATAGAAAACTTGATTAATTCAAGGTAATATATATTTATTGGGGTTTAATTATCTAGGTTATATTCCATTATTTAAAAGAAATGATCAAAAATGTGAATACAGAGATGCATGTGTGATTCTCTACTTACTAGTTGTGTGACTTTAGACAATATACTACCCAGGAATCAAATTCAAATAGCAATGAAACCTTGCAGTCCTTATAACGCTTAGAAAATCCACAAAGCAACATTACCCATGTTGTATTGTATTTTATTTATTTTGTTAAACAATTCCCAATTACATCTTCTCTCTTGGCTCAAGTTAATTGGTGGTTAAGCTATTTGCCCAAAGTCACATAGTAAATGTCTGAGCCTGGTTTTGAACTCTGTTCCTCTTCATTTGAGGAGTAATGCTCAATCCACTGTGCCATCTAGCTGCCACATACCTACCCCCTCCCAATTGCATCATAATCTGGTTCTAGAAGTTCTGAGGTGTTTTACCCCAACACTTTTGAATCTTAAACTTCTCTGTACCTCAGTTTCTCAGATGTCAAATAGTGATATTGGACTAAGGTCTTATTCAGCTTTAAACCCATGACTCTATGAGCCTATGCTCTTTTTGATACAGTTATTCTCTCCAAGAATGCTGATCATAATAAGACTAAATCTGCTCAATCCGTGTGACTTCTGCTTGTGTCCTCCCATCAATTTACCACAATGTTTCACCTAATGTGTTTAGATCCTACTTTGTTTTAACTGGTGAAAATCTTGGTGTAGGAAGTTTGATGGATTTCCAAGTCCTTAGACTGGATCTTGGAATTATGAATCTTATCATTTTTCTGGCTTGCTTTGGTAAGAATTTCAAAAGTGAAAAATAGGCCATTAGCAGATTCCATATCCTATTCCACAGGTGGTCCCCATGACCTTGTAGAAAATCTCTGATTAAGTTCCTACTAATCACAGCTTAAATTCCACTTTTTACATGTGGCTTTTCTTAATAAATGCTTATTTCTTCTCTCCTTTCTTTTTCTTTCTTCTTTCCTTCTTTCTTTTCTTCCTTCTTCTCTAACAGAAAATGAGGTGGTATATGTGTTGAAGTGGTAGAATAATGCATCCAAAGGGTTAGGATAAATGTGCATTTATTTTTGATAAATCTTTGAAATAAATATTCATTTGTCAAATCGAGTATGATGTTAAAAGGTTAAAAGGAAGTGAAGTGATTGAAGTGATTATCACTGGGTCCCTAAAATAGGGAAAACAGTTGATAGGGGTTCAAGTCAATGGCAAAAAACAGAGACTCTTAAAACCCAGCACCCTGAGGGGGACAAGATAAACTCTAACAGGCCTGGTCCTAAGACAGTAGGGTCAGAGTAACTATGTTACAAATATGTTATGCTGTAAGATTTTCTCTCCTTTAGGATATAAAAGGTGAGATAGGTCTCCTTTACAGGAGTTGAAGCAGTTCTTTTCTGACTGTTGTCACAAATTATGATTCTTTGATATTTTTCCTTTTTCTTCCTGTTTGCTTACAATTCTTTTTTACCTCAACCTGGAAACCCAGGATTTGGGATTTGTCTTTTACAGGTGTTTTCAATTAGAGGTTTATTTTTTTTTTTTGAAGATGATCAATGGATTCTTTCTATTTTCACTTTGTCTTCTAGTTAAAATAGATTTGATCAGTTTTCATTTATGATTATTCAGATTTTTCAGATAAGTTGTGGTTCTCAGTTAATTTAATTTTTCTTAAAATTTGTTTTTCTATACTAGATACCTTAGATGGTCTAGGATTTTAGTTTTATGATTTTGTTATCTTTCTTATTGGATCATCTGAATTTGTTGTATTCTATTTTTCAGGGAGCCTATTATTTGTTTTTATTCCTCTAATCTAAACCATTTATACCTTCCCCCATATAATAAACTGTTTCTTTTGTTTTTTGCTGTGTTTTTTTTAAAATTCATTCTTTCTGAAAAAAATGTGTAGCATTCTTTTATTCCCTCTACCCTGACTTCTGGGAGGAAGATCAGCCTGCACTTTGATACTAAATAGCAGTTGATTAGCTATTGCAAACTCTGTATTTTTTCCTGTGGAAAGTGAAATTAACAGTTGTATGGTTGTGTCTGTGACAAGGGTATGGAATAAGTGGCTGTAGGTTAATAGGTAATCCTAAACACTTTTTTGCTTTAAAAAAAGCTTTTATTTTTGAACTTTAAGGACACCAACAAACCTGGAGAAATTTTCCCAAAGCCATAGATGTGGCCACAGGAATTAGTAATATTTACAGTAATTCTTATAGCATTTATACTGTCTTTATAGTTAGAGAACCAAGAATGGGGAAAAGGCTGAAAAAGTTCCATAATGAAACATCCTACTATAAGCAAATATCTAGATATGGTTCATGGAGAGGAATGGATAGATATATCCATAATTGTACTTTTTCCTCCTAGGGAGTCTGCAATCTCTAGCTTGAAGGAAGTAGGGAAAAGAGTCATAAGGTTGGACACTGTTCTCCTCTAAAAGAGTGGTACTAAGCTAGAATTATAGTTTCCTCCATGCATATTGATTTTTTAGGAGGGGAGACACCTACTGGCTAGATTCCATAACAAATCATGATGATATTTGTCCATTTTCAAAGACCATGACATCGGGAAGATGCTAACATGACATGCATGTGAATTGGATTTGAGTGAGTTATTTGAGTTATAGTTATATAAAAGACTATTACAAATAATGAACAGTGAGTAAACTCATTTATACTTTTATATTGCAAACATAAATCAGAGAAGCTTTAAAGATTAGAATGTGCCTCAAAATTCACAAGAATGAATGAGGTGTTTAGATAGGAGCAAGATGAGCTCAAACAAGGGAACTCCAATCTCATACAATTTTAAGAGGCAAGCAAGAAATCAGGGAAATGCTAAAGCTTCCCATACATGTTCGTCTTCCAGATATTCTCTCTTTTCTTCCTTCCCCCCCTTTCTCTCTTCTATCCCTTCTAAAGATAGGAAAAAATATATTATTCCTCAAAAACATTCCTAAGAAATGCAATAAATACTGTGAAAACTCAGCTGGTCAGAAAAGGGCATTTAAAAAACCAAAACACCTAACAGTTAAAAAGTCTTTATTCAAAAAGTTAGGAGAGATGGCTGAAAGGTTCCTCACTAATGTCTTTTCTCTCTCTCTTTTGTCTCAGCAGAACATTGTTATGGTACCTCATAGACTAAAGAAGCTCACAGAATATCTTGCTATAGATAATTTTAGGAATTAGGATAGCTACCTCTTTTCCTGGAATGGTCAAGGAAGTGATTCTTCTCTAAGTATGAGTGTGCAGATTTGGTCACCCCTTTAGATATCCATGACAGATTTAAGATTTTGTGATTGACGGCAAACCAATAATTATAGCCAATGGGCCCTAGAGTCACAGTGGACTAAATTCTTCAACCAGTTTCTGACACCAAATATTCACTAAATGTCACTACCAAAATTATATTCCCCCATAGAACTGTAGATATGGAAAAATATATCTTGAGGCCAAAGCTCAACAATATCTAATAAAAGGGATTTCTACCAAAGTAACTAAGAACCAAGGATAAAATTCCCTGTGCTTAATGCATGAATTATTCATATTTAAATCTCACATAAATCTTGGTAATAAAGATTTCTGTGGGTCAAAGGCATAATTTGTATGAGTCATGTTCTATCTACCTCTGTTCTGAGGCCCAAAGCCTAGGGCACAACCCATTCTCCTCTCTCTGTATCAAGTCCTTTGAAAATATGTTGGCCCAGAAAAGAGTTATATTTATAATTTTCCATTTGGTTTCCACTGAGAAGACTATACCTTTTGTCATCTAGATTGCAAAGGGCTTGTTTTGTGTACTAATGCAACACTTATTATGCCAGAGCATTTTTAAAGGTACACTTCCATATTTTCTACCATCAAACAAAGCTCCAACTTTCTGAGGTCACAGGGTCAAAGACTTAGATGATCATCAAACTTTTATATGTACATATATGCATATAATCACATATATGTATATCATATTATTTCATGCAATATATCATATAGATACATATATATATATATATATATATATATGTATATATCAAATAACAAATAAACTAAGGCCAAGAATCTTAAGGAACCTTGAAAAAGGAAGAAAATTCTATAAAGGCATTCATTTTTCTTAAATGTATACCTTTTTCCCTACTAATATTTCCCAGCCTCTCTTTTACATTAATGTCTGTCAAAGACTAAAACAAAATGATTAGCTGGAGATCAGTGTGGAATCTATTTTAGATACCTTCAGAAATCCTGAGAGGATTCAGAATGGTCTTACAGCAATAAAGAGTCTTGGGAACTGATTTAAAGAAGGAAAGAATGGAGCCTGTCAGATGGGCAGCAATTGAAAAACTGCCTTGAGCTATTGCAGTCTCCCAGAGAGTTCATGGGGGGGGGGCAGTGAAGAGAGGCCCCCCAGGCTAAAAATTGCCTGGAGTCAGCATTTATACTGAAAATTTATGTTTAGGTAAGAAAGTGTTATAAAAATGTGAGTTATTAGTATCATAAGTTCTAAGTAGTTACTACTACTAATAATAATGATAAGTATCATGACTAGTCTGATAAGTTAGGAAAATACAGTCAAATTTTTGGAAAGGCAGTCAATTTAAAGACCTTAATCATGGAATCAGGAATCAGTCAAATGACATCTCCAGGCTCCTTTAAGTCTTGTGACTTTACAATCCTCCTGTTTTCAGTGGAATTCTTTTCTGCGTTTAGTGATTATCATCCTGATTTTCCTTAGAAAGATTAAAATGGGGGCAGCTAGGTGGTGCAGTAGTTAGAGCACCGGCCCTGGAGTCAGGAGTACCTGGATTCAAATCCGGTCTCAGACACTTAATAATCACCTAGCTGTGTGGCCTTGGGCAAGCCACTTAACCCCATTGCCTTGCAAAAAAAAAGATTAAAATAGATAATTACTGAATCTAATTATTCTTTTCTCACACGTCTTTTCTGGACACAGTATTCATTGTAACTGGTGCTGTTTTAAGCTTGGATTCCAAAGAATAAAGAATTTGTTTAGATATATAATTGGTCACAAACAACTAGCAAGACTCAGTCTTTCCCTTTGACTAGTTTTTTTCTTTGAGGTTCTCCATTAATAATTTAACCTTCTACATTTGGAAAAGGACCTCAAGAATTGGTCTCGTTCATGTCCCTCTTTCTGGCCAAGAGAATTCAACAATTTCAATAAATAGTGATTAATTGTCTACTATATGTAAGACATTATGCTAGACCTTGGGGTACAGAAGAGGTATCCTCATACCTTTTCAGTAGAGGTTATCTCCACAAAATAATGCATCTTAATCACAGTTCAATTAGGAAAATAGCATGAAATACACATTAACTTTTGTTATCATTTATCCATGTAGGTTAGTATGGTAATCCATTTAGGAAAATATCTAGTTAATTTTAAAGTATTTAAAGAAATATGAATCATCTTGTATTCAAGAACACAAGTTATGTGCTCTATGATATGCAATATATATCAATTATAATAATCTTTTATATTCTTAGTACTTCTTATGTGAGGGGAAGAGGAATAGAAAGCTATATGAATGATAATTATTGTACATGGCATAGCATTCTACTCCTTTTGGGAAAACTAAAGGCATGAACCAAATATAAGTTTTAAGTGATGTTTTTCCAGGTCTCTACTATAGGGGTCAAAGAACCAGAGAGCATGAGAAAAAAAATATATTTTATATAAATATAAATAAATATATACATATATATAAACAAAACTATATAAGATCCAAAGATCAATTTTGATGTAATAAAGAAAACTATTGGCTTAAAATTTTTTTAAATTCAATTCAGTTCAATACTTGGACTCTAGTAAAGAAAAAACATGAGCACCTTAATAAGAACAAGGACTATCTTGCTTTTCTATTAGTACCTCCAAAGTTTATTACAATGCTTGTACATAGTTCTTAATAAATGCTTTTCTTTTATATTTTTAATTCATTCATCTTATCAGGACAGCTTAGTAGATGTATTGATAAACCTATTCCAAGGTATAAATGGATTTCCCCCACCACACACACACACACACACACACACACACACACACACACACCCCTAGGGTTTTAATCCATTCAAAATTACCATTTGCAAGTATCCATATCATGTTTCCTTTTTCTTCTAGTGAGCCAGAAGACACAATTAACTCAAAGTAAAGACATTTAATTAAATGACACAATAAGAAAAATCAATTTTTGTCAATATTCCTTCAGTTAAACTCAGTTATATTCTCCCACAAATATAAGCATTGTTAATGTGGGGAATGGGCTCATAATGGGCATATAAAAAGCACATAGAGAAATCATTTATCCTGCTAATTCTGGTAATGTCATCAAGTTACATTCACTAGGCTGGTTTTTCACTGGATGTGGTCTGTTTCTAGTTCGATTTCTTTGCTAGTTCCTGTTGGTCTCCTGATGACTGTTAGTCCTTGCTGGGAACAGTTTTGGGCTCTTTGCCAGAGCTCTAATCTGGAGTGGGTACTAAATCTCTATTGAGTATTGATAACATGATCATACAAATGAACTCAAGCCAAAACAAAAAGTAAGCTAAAGAAGAAAGTTGCTATTTTCTTTCTACCTAATTTGCATTTATACTTTATACACAGACCCACACTTTATTATTTTAGTGCTGTTTTATCTAGCAAACACTCTTATAAGAAACTTTTGCTTAATTTCCCATTGCCATATATTAGTGATTGAGTTTGGCAACTAATCACACCTGATGATGATGATGATGTTTTTGTCCTTCATGGTTGAAGAAGACCATGACATCAGGGAGATGATCCCATGACAAGCAAGTGAATTGGATTTGAGTGAGGAGGTACTGTACTAAGTCACAATCACACTCTCTCCTCTGGAGCTACCTGGGTCCAGTGACTAGATGCAATGATTGAAGATGGCCCTGGATGTGAGGCAATCAGGGTAAGGTGACTTGCCCAAGGTCACACAACAATTGTCAAGTGTTAGAGGCCCAGTTTGAACCAAGGTTCTCCTGACTCCAGGGCTGGTACTCTACTCACTGCACTACCTAGGTATGGCAGTATTGGTTGCAATCGAAATTAAATGCCTTGAAAATATTCATGTTATAATAGCTAAAGCAGATAAACCTGACCATTTCACTAAGACTTTCTCCTCCTCAATTCTCCATTTTTGTTAATGGTCAAATCATTTTCTCAGTGGACCACACTCAAAAATTTTTTTTTAGAATTTTCAAGGCAATGGGGTTAAAGTGGATTGCCCAAGGCCACATGGCTAGGTAATTATTAAGTGTCTGAGGTTGGATTTGAACCCAGGTACTCCTGACCCCAAGGCTGGTGCTCTATTCACTGTGCCACCTAGCCACCCCCACACTCAAAATTTTGCCATCAACTTCTGACATTTTCTAGTCCTTGTTGTAAATCCAACTGGACCTAGAATCAGGAAAACTTCAGTTTAAATGCAATCTCACACACTTCCTAGCCTTATATCCTTAGGCAAGTCACTTATCAGCCTCAATTTCCTCAACTATGAAATGGGGATAATAATAGAATTTACTCTCAGACTTGCTGTGAGGATCAAATGAAATCGTATTTGTAAAGCATTTAGCACATAGGAGGAGCTTAATCTGTTTATTCCCTCCCCCCCCCAACAAAATCTACATACATCCAAATCAAATGGAAAATCCCATCAGTTCTGCTTCTGCCAAATTTCTTCTCTCTATATCTTTCTTTTCTCTTCCTCTTCCATGTCTTAGTCCAGGTTCTCATCACTTTCTCACCTGAATGATAATAATACCCTTATAATTGCTTTTCTGCTTATAGTTTATAGTTGCTGTATTCTAAAAAGCACATTACTGTTGAGTCCCTTTCTGGACTCACTTAACCTTTCCCCAGGTGAACGTTGAAGGGGTGGGAGACAAAAGACATAAGAGAGACAAGTTCTCCCTGTATACCAAGATCTCTGTTTATTAAACCAAATGCAAGCACTTAAATATCTTCTTCAATCCCTGGTTCACTCCCACTCCTGTGGCACTTAGTAAAACAAGGCACTGGTGCTCAAGGACACCAAGTGATGAAGATTTACAGTACTCCCACACACAACATACCCCCTTTTTTGTCTTTTTTGAAGCAAAATTCCTTAATTCATTTACGTCTCAAGTATAAGTGGATAGGCTCAGATTCCAACTACATTAATAAATTAAAACAACCTTTAAGCAATTAAATCAAAATTCAAGCTTTATCTATTTCAGAGTTCAGACACTAACACAAACACAGAAAACAACTCTTTTGTATTTCAAACTTATCAAAAAGAGATTGATGGACATCCTGACCGGCACCAAAATCTCAAAATATAGAAACATTTTCCCCACCTTTCCAGGCCAGTGGAGAGATGTAAAAACGTCCTATTGATGATTATATACATATATACACATGTAACGCACCAAAATATTAGCCCTGTGGTTAACAGGCTTCATTTAAAAAACAAAAATCTAAATTTCCCAATCCCAGAAAAAGCTCTTCTTCCCCCTTTTTCTCTTTTTTCTTAATTGACCACAAAGTTTCCCAATCAATAGCATATTTCCCAACCCCCCTACCTCCCTAAACCAGAAAGAAGGCATGTGGGGGGTGTCCCTTGATTTCTAAGATAAGCGTTTTGAGATATAGGCTTGAGTTTTGAAGTTCCAAAAAGGAAAATTTCTCTTCACCCCCTCCCTCTGTAGAGGGTGGGAATGACAGAGAATGAGAGAGAGAGAGAGAGAGAGCATTTGAAATTACTTGCATTGTTGACAACAGTATAATTTGGAGTTGTTGCATTTTCTGAACAGTAGCCAGTACCATTACAAACTGTCTGATAGCATGTGACATTTTTGTTCTCAACGCAGGAAATGCAGTTAGTGTGCAATTCACAGCCCTCTGGTTCCAGAGCAATGGCCATAGCACTTCCAGCTGTAGACTGGAAAGTGAAACTCATTGTGGCTTCTGGAGAGAAATTCGTCATTGTTGTCAGGGTCTGCATCAACATCAGGGTCTGTGTCAGGGTCTGCAGCAACGCCAAGAAGTCTCTAAAGTTGCTCATAGATTTAGGGGGGTTTGGATCGCGCTTAGTACAGCCAAGGAAGCAACACCAGGCAAAAGGAAGAGCAAGCAGGTCCTCCACATCTCGTTCATGGTGCTGGTACAGATTGCTGCTGAGGAAGAAGCTCTGTCCTTTCCAGCACTGCCCTGGAGATTCTACTTCCTGCTGACTCCTCAATGCTGAATTCTATTTGTCTTCTCACTTTCACTTTACACCTCCTTGTTCCAACTTAAAATCAGCTTCCTGGTAACAAATCAATCTGTTACTTTCTCCAGAATCCTCTGCTCCGGGATGTCACCTGGATGTTGCTTGTATCTACTGGACCTAATCCCGGACTTTATTCAGATAGCTCCACCTTTGTGTCCCTGTTTGGGTTCCATTATGTTGAGTCCCTTTCTGGACACACTTAACCTTTCCCCAGGCAAATGTTGAAGGGGCGGGAGACAAGATACACAAGAGAGACAAGATCTCCATTTATTTACCAGAATACAAGTGCTTAAATATCCTCCCCAGTCCCTGGTCCACTCCCACTCCCATGGCACTTAGTAAAATAAGACTCTGGTGCTCAAGGACACCAGGTAATGAAGATTTACAGTACTCCCACACACAACAGTCCCTAACACATTACTATCAAAGTAATCAGGAAATATTCAGGTTTGAGCATACAGAAATGCATTTGCCTGCTCAAAAAGTCTTCAATGATTCTTTATCATCTGTTAAATATTAGGCAATCTCCTTACTTTTCATTCAAGGTTATCCATGACCTAACTTCAGCCTAGTATTCCAGATTTATTTCATACTACTTCTCTTTTTAAAGTCTTATCATTCTAACTAAGCTACATGTCTCTTTGATCCTGGGTCTTATCTCACTCCTTCTTGTTTGTCTGTATTTATAAATATCACATGTTTGGAGCTTCCACTTTCATATCTCTTATCTGCTAAAATCTCTCCCTTCAAGGCCCATCTCAGGTAGCACTTCCCCCTAAAAATCTTCCTTGATCACTAATAATCCTAGCTTCTTTTGAGTAATTTGTGATTAAATATACCCTATATAATTAATTATTCTAATTTGCATTATAATTATTTATATAAACATTTTATTCCTCTAATATTGTATTCTTGCAGGAGATAGGAATTATGTTTTTTTTTTAAATCTCTGTATCCTCAAACATTTAGCATAAAATCTTCCATATAGTAGACAATTAACCTCCAAAAAACTCAACTGGTCACTCAAAATTCAAGGTGATTGCCTCCCTTCTCCAAACTCCTATAGTATTTAGTGGTATTGTTTATTTGGCATTTATAATATACTATCTTGTATTGTGAGTTATCCTTTCATTCATTTTCCTACTTCAATAAAAGATTCTTGATTCTTTATATTATATTATATATATTCTTTAAATAATATAATATAATATAATATAATATAATATGATATAATATGATATGATATGATATGATATGATATGATATAATATAAATATAATTTAATATAATATAATAATATATCTTATATTTATTTATATTCCCACTATCTTGTACATGGAATGTGTTAAATGCATGTTAAATGCATATATCTATATCTGTATATATATATATATATATATATATATATAAAATATATGTATATTTGTAGTTTATAGTATTTATTTTTTTCCAATTACATATAAAGGCTATTTTTAGCCTTCATTAGAATTTTTTTTGAGTCCAAAATCTCCTTTCTTCCCCTCCTCTCCCTAAAATGGTAAGCAATTTGATATAGGTTATATATGTGAAAGCATGTAAAAAATTTCCATATTAGTCATTTTGTGAGAGAAGAAACAAATCAAAAGTAAAAACAAAAAAAAGAAAAAAGTAAAGTGAAAATAATATGCTTCAGTCTGCATTCTAAATAGTTCTTTCTCTGGATATGGATAACACTTTCCTTCATGAGTCCTTGGAATTGTCTTGGATCATTGTATTGCTGAGAAGACTTCATTTATTCATAGTAGATTATTGCATATTGCTATGAATGTAAGATGTTCTCTTAGTTCTGCTCCTCATTTATTTCATCAGTTCATACAAGTCTTTCCAAGTTTTTTGGAGATTTGTCTGCTTGTCATTTCTAACAACACAGTAGAATTCCATCACATTCAGATACCACAATTTGTTCGGCCATTCCTCAATTGAGGGACATCTCAATTTCCAATTCTTTGCCACCACAAAAAAGTTACCATGAATATTTTTGTACATGTAGTAGTTGCTTTTCCTTTTTTTGTGATCTCTTTTGAATATGGAACTAGAAGTACCCTTTGCTGGATCAAAGGATATACACAATTTGATTGCCTTCAGGCATAGCAGTGAATGTATATTGATTCAATTATTGTGTCCATTAGTTTCTTTAACAAGGCAACTAACTGAACTTGGAGTCAAGAAGACCTGAATTTAAATCTCATCTCAAACACTTGTGTGACTCTAGACAAATCACTTATTTCAACCTCAGTTTCCAATGGAGATAATAAATAGAACACACTTCATAGGATTTTTGAAAGAATCAGTGATCCAACATACATACAGAGCTTTGCAAACCTTAAGGCATTATATAAATACCACATGTCATTTTTATTATTAATAATGATAAACAGCCTAAACTAAATAGGTGGGCAAAAAAATTAATACTATCAACTACAAATATACACATATGTATATATATATATATATATGCATATATATATATACACACACACAGATATAGATATATACAATACATACATTAAAGCATTATATAAGTACTACATGCTATTTTTATTATTAATAATGATAAACAGACTAAATGAAATAGGTTGGCAAGGATATGATTGCAGGTTTGTGTGTGAGATATTAAAGAATTGAACAAGACCTTGAAATACCTCTCAAGAGATTCTTTTTAGACTTTTTTGTTTTTATATTAGTCTAGCTCTGGATTCATACTTGGTGACCTCTTCTATAAAGTGATAGATGCAGGAGGTTCGACTTCAAGAGAAAACTATTTTTCAGTGCCTCGCAATGGTTCCAGTAATCTTGTAGTTTATTTTCTACAGCTGTATTCTTAGTTTTATTTCTCATTTTCCAAGATATATATTATGACAGCTTCTGGGAATGGTTCCAAAAAAAAACAGTTTCAAGAAACCAGTGAATTAGAGAACACTAACCAAATTCATCTTTCAAATAATATTTATTAAATGAATCCCATGCAAGTTCTTGCTATACTTTTCATTCCACAAAATTAAACTTTACCCTCTTGGGCCAACATTTCAAACCTTTTGGAATTCTGATGGCCAATAATTGTCTGAAATTGTAATGCTACCACCATGTCTCCAACTAGAGTGCCATGTGGCAGACAATCCTATATTAATAGCTGAGCCAGTGGAACAGAAGCATTTGTCCTCCCTCCCTAGCTCTGGAGTCATATACCAGGTCTGAGTTCAATTTTGGGAATGCCTAGTCACTGATAAGAAAGAGAAGGCAATTTTTCTTATGCTCTGGTTCTTTGGCCCCCACAGTAGAGGCCTGAAGAAAATGACTTAAATCTTAGATTTGGTTCATGTCTCAAGTTTTTTTTTTTTCAAAAGGAGAAGTAGAAAGCTACTCCAAGTACAATATTAATCATCCATATAATTTTCTATTCCCCTTCCCCCCCCAGAAGAAGTACTGAGAACACAAAAGACTAATAAGGGTATATTGAAAAAGGCAAATATGAAGCAGTAACGTATACTTACTATTATAATCCTTTACAATATAAATTAAATTAAATTTGCTTCAAGAATGGGGTTGTTTCAAGATATGGTTACAAATAACTGAAAATAACAAAAATCCATTCTGCTAATGACTTAGTTTGGATTCTAAACTTTAGAAAATTGTGTTCTAAAATGCAAAGTTTAATAGCTAAAAACAACTATGTGAAACAAATAATTCTAGTATATTATTATCATTTTTACATGAAATGGACTTGGCTGAAGTAGGGAAGAACTACATTACCCATAATCCCTGGACAAAGAAGCTGAATTTTTATTAGAAGAGATGAGAGACTCCATTTTACGTGTCCATAGCACAGTTATTGATGAAGGCATGGGACTTCTTGGGATAGTTGTAGGTTTTTCTGGGTTCATGATCACATGAAATTGAAGGTCAAGAGCCTAATGTAGTTTTCTACTTATTGCTCACCTATAGATGTTCTGCAGTTTCTAAATGTTACATAGCCATGATCCCAGCAGAATCTTCCTTTTAAATGTTCATCTCCCTCAAGTAATCAGCAAATACACTGTGGGCAGCCACTTGGAAAATGGACTTCTTCCATTGAATATTCATGTTCTATCCCAGGAATACTGGGAGATAGACTTCCTGCTTCTACTATACCTTTGAGAAAACATAAGATAACCTCTGATTTAAATTTTTTCTAGACTTTTTTCTTTTGGAAAATATGTAAAATGGTCAAAGACAAAGTCAAAGGTCTCTAGACAAAGAACCAAGGATGGTACAGTACAAGATAGAAGGAAATTGTTCCCAAAGAGACAATGCCATATAGGTACAGTAGTTAACAAATCCTTATTGCTATTCACAAATATGGAATAATAGATATTTAAGTGCAGTGCTGCTGCCCCATAATTTCATGGGCAACACATGATTGATGACTTAGATATGGAACAGGATGCATACCATGATTGAAAGCCCAGGGTCTCTTAGAGTTTAAACTTTATTAGTTTTTAAATAATGAGCTGATAAAGCACTAATAGGAGTCCCTTCATTTAACAGAGTGAAGCAGTGAAGTAAAGTGGATGAGTTTTGAGTAGCTTAAGAATGAATGAGGAATGAGGAGCAAGGAACCAGGAAACAACTCTTCACTGGGGCTACACATAACATAAAAGCAGCCAGGTTGGATTTGGTCTCTGCCATACAATGTATACTAGGAGGTTAAACCAGATTTCACCTGATCATTAGTGTAATGAAATTTAACCGTTATCTAGTTAACATCATTGCTTTTCCCCTCCCTGCTGACTCCATGACCTACATCAGAACAGTGCCTTCCTTCTCCATTCATAGAGGATTAAGATATTAATCATAGGTAGGACACTCTTTCAGTCCTTGAATGGAATAGTCCAAAAAGGAATTGAGTAATTCTAGTTGAAAATTAAGCAACTATTGTTATGAAATGTTGGCATAAACTTATATTTTAAGAAAGCACAATGTTCCCTGTACAGGGTTCCTATAAATATTACCTCAAATCATCTTTGGGTAGGGGCATCCCTAAAGGAATGGGGGAAGGGGGACTCAGTGAGTTTGAAAATTTCCCTCTCTAAACTAGAAATGCTTGGATTTGGAATAATGTTAAGTGAATAAAAATTCTTTCTGACAGACTCGTGCCTAAAGCATAGAGTATACAGTTAATACGTTTTTCATCATCCCTTGGCACCTAAAGACTAGGAAACTGAGACTCAGAGAGGTTGTGACATTTCTACTCTCATTATCTTCATGTCAGAGGCAGAATTCCCATTTTTTAGCACTGTTTTTCTTCCTAATCCATCACAAATGTCAATGAATGAAAGAAACTTGATAATTTTGTTTTTTTAATTCCCTTTCTCCAGAAATGCATGGGTAAAACCACTCATTCAGAATTATATTTGCTCTTCTCCTTTGTCTAAGTATTTCCCATGATAACAGCTAAGACATGGCAGGAGAGGGCTTCTTATATAGCACATGATTTAATTTAGCTTGACTATTTCTCAAATTTCAGTAGGAAATCTGAATTAGTTGCCAAATTTGTTATTTCTCTAATAAGATCTAACTTCTGTATATTAAGATGGTTCTAAATGATGGATAGGATTTCTTTGGCATAGGGAATTCTGGATAAGGCAATTTTCTTGACCATATAGACAGGCATCTTAACTTATTCTTTAGTCCAGAGCAATGATAGGGTTAAGGGATTTACCCAGTCACACAGCCAGTATGTATCAAAGGAAGGATTTGAACAAAGAACTTCTGCATTCTAAAGCCAGGTCTTAGCCTGATGCTGTGAGTGCATCCCAGATGAAAGATGTTGGCATACTAAGCAATTAATTTCTTAAAAATAAAACTTTTTAGCTATGTTTACCATATTTATATTCAGTTAGTCTTTGTAAAGGTTTTGAATATATATAAAAGACTTTCTATAATGTCTTTAACAGGAGAGTACATTTTGGTACTTGAGTAATTAACTGGGCTTGGATGGGGTTCAGGATGATTATGCCTTCTCCTAAATAATACTTCATAGAAAATGGTACTGTGGCAACATTCCAATGTAGTTCTAATTGCATAATTTTCAAATAAATGCTATAGCATATTATTTTTATAGATTTTGTACAATCCTTTTGTAAAGAAGGTTTGCAGTATACACAGAGTGCCTCACATGGGGTCTCCACATGGAAGATATTGGTGAGCAGATGGCATTTTTCCTCTTGGTAGATGCTAGGGAATTGCTTCTGGGAAAATTGGGATAATGTTGAAAGGAAGTTGGTTGAAACACTGTGGAGCTTGTATAGACATTCCGTAACTAGATCTAGTCCACTAATTGCATAATGAACAGTAAGTTCTTTGATTGGCTATGGAGGCTTCAAAAAGGTCCATCAATTTTCTCTGCCTCATTTGCTTGGTGACTCCTTTACTTAAGGCATCTGGGAAAGAGAGTGGAGTCTTATCTTTGGAGTTTTGAAAGGTCAAAAAAAGGTCAAAAGAATGAACCAAAGGAATCCTGCAGTCAGAGTCCACACTGAATTTCTTAGCCAGTGCAGAATTCATGGCCTGGGGAACAAGGAACAAACTTCCAGACAAAAAGGTCAAATTCCTGAAAATTGTGCATTAATATGTAATTGGGACAGAGATTGGCAGTGTGCAGGTAACAAGCTGAATTATTCCAATATTTCCTACTAAAATATTTAAAAACAATATTTCAAATCAAATTCTTTTTTTGTTTATTTTATATTATTACAATAATATTGTTGTAAAAGTAAACATACCCCCCCACTGGAAAAGATAGAGAAACCTCAAGAATAGTGAGAGAGAGAAAAGAAAACTCTACTTCAGTCTGTGTTCAGATTCCAATGACTTTGTCTCTGGGATGAGTTGTCTTCTTTAATCAAAAGTCCACCAGAGAAGTTGCTTCACTATTTTTCCCCCACAGTTGGTATTACTAGCCGTATTTCCCTCCACTCAATTCCTCCCCACTCTCATTTATTCTATTCTCTCCCCTTTCATTCTGTTCCTGTTCAGAAGTGTGTTGTAACTGACTACACTCTACCACAATCTTCCCTCTCTTCTATCACCTACACCCCACCTCCCCTCTGCTTGTCCCCTTTCTCCCATCCCTTTTCTCTCATTATTCTTTAGGGTAAGATAGATTTCTATACCCTGTAAAGTGTGTATGTTATTTCCTCTCTGAGCCATTTCTGATGAGAATGAAGGCTTACTCATACCCCCTTGCCTTCCCCCATTCCACTCCATCGAAAAAGCTTTATCTGGACTCTTATGTGAAATAGCTTAGCCCCTTCTTCCTCTCCTTTCCCTTCCTCCCAGTACTTTCCTTTATCACCCATTGACACCCTCTTATTACTATATTATACCATTATATTCAGATCTTTCCTGTGCCTTGCCTATATGTGCTCCTTCTAACTGCTCTTCTAAATGAAAAAATTCATATGAGTTATCAGTATCTTCTTCCCATGCAGGAATGCAAACAGTTCAACATCATTAAGTTCCTCATAATTAATCCTTCTCATCCACCCTGTCTGTGGTTCACCTGAGTCCTGTACTTGGAGATCAAACTTTCTGCTCAGTAGGAAAGTTTGAAAGTTCCCTATTTCATTGAAAATCCATCTTTTCCCCTGAAAGAGGATGTTTACTTTTGCTGAGAAGTTGATTATTGGTTGTAATCCAAGCTCTTTTGCTTTCTAGAATATCATATCCCAAGCCCTATAAGCCTTTAATGTAGATGCTTCCAGATCCTGTGTAATCCTGACTATAGAGCCTCAGTAGTTGAATTGTTTGTTTCTGGAAGCTTTTAGTATTTTGTCTTTGACTTGAGAGTTTTGGAATTTGATTATAATATTCCTGGGAATTTTTCTTTTGGGATCTCTTTCAGGAGGTGATTGGTGAATTCCTTCAATTTCTATTTTACCCACTGTTTCTAGGATCTCAGGGCAATTTTTGCTGTATTATTTCTTGAAAAAATGAAGTCTAGGCTCTTTTCCTGGTTGTAATTTTCAGGTAGCCCAATAATTTTTAAATTCTTTCTTCTGGATCTGTTTTTAAGGTCCGTTATTTTTCCAATGAGATATTTCACATTTTCTTCTAATTTTGCTTCTTTTGGTATAGTTTTATTTCTTCCTGATTTCACACAAGGTCATCAGCTTCCTTTAGTTGCATTCTATATTTGAAGGAGTTATTTTCTTCAGCAAGTTTTTTTATCTCCTTTTCCAGCTGGTCAATTCTTTTTAAGGTATTCTTTTCCTCATTTGCCTTTTGTGTTGCTTTTTCCATTTGACCTGAACTGGTTTTTAACATTTTATTTTCTTCACCATTTTTTTTTGTATTTTTTTCACCAAGTTGCTGACTTGGATCTCATGATTTATCTGCATCACTCTCATTTCTCCTCCCAACTTTTCCTCTACCTCCCTTAATTGCTTTTCAAAATCTTTTTTGAGCTCATCCATAGCCTAAGTTCATTTTCTATTTCTCTTGGAAGTTTGGATACAGAAGCTTCAACTTTGATATCTTCTGAGTATGTATTTTGATCCTCCAAAAGTAATGTTCTATGGTCAGATTCTTCTTTTTCTGTTGTTTATTCACTTCCTCCTATGACTGATTTACAACACTTCTGAGGCTTTGGGGGATTTTGGGGACACCCCAATGTCTTACAAAAGGTTCTGACTGCTCTCTTGCCTATGTTCTGGTATGTGGACAACCACAGACCTCCCCTCTGCCCTGGAGCTGGGAAGAGATTCCCTGCTTGGCTGTGGTAGTATGGGGCCTAGAATGTGACCTGGATCTGAGTGTGAGCAAACAGCAGAGTCTTGTTCCAGGGAGAAGAGAGAGACCTCTGTAGTCTCCCCCAACCCCCTCACAATCTGTGGGCTGGAAACTCTGGAAGTTCTGGTTGTCTTCCCTGATTCCTGCTGCAAGTTCTCACTGCAGGGTTGTTCTGAGGCCAGCACCCCACTCCATGCTCACTTTTGTATGGCAGAGTTCTCTCACCTCCCCTTCCAGGTGTCCCTGGTGATCTATGGGCTAAGAGGTTTGGAAACTGCCCTCTCTGCCATGGACCCAGATGCCCTCAGGCACCCAGGCACCAAACAGAGCTGTTCCTGGAAGACTGGAGTTGGTTTTCTCTGACCCAGCTACACTGTGCTGTGGCTTCACTGCAGCTCTTTCCAACCCCCTGTCCCTATGAACAGACCTCCCTGCAAATCTTCTAAGTTGTCTTGACCTGGGAAATTGTATCACTCAGTCTTTCAATGGGTTCTGCCCCTCTAAAATTTTGACTAGAGTCATAATTTCATGGCCTTTGGAGTATTTTGGGGAAAGAATTTCTAGAATTCCTGCTTTCATGCTGCCATCTTGGCTCCACCCCCTCAAATCAAATTTTTGAATGACAGAGCCAATAAAAGGTCAGAGTGAGATATTTTACCAATCCAAGACAATTTAGGAGGAAAGCAAGAGAAGTTCATGACATCAGGTGGGGTCCAACCTGGAGTGTACAAGGTAGCAGCACCAGTTATGGGTTTTGGAAGCAGCTGTTACAGTGGCAGCAGGAGTTTTAGGAGTCTTAGCCCAGAGATGGTTAGAGTGATGGACAACAGATCAGAAAGAGATTACAGGGGATCGTGAGCTGACACTGAATGCAGGACTTGTTGTATTGCCTAAATGTTGTTCTGGGTCACAGATTCTGGTAGGTCACAAAGAAGTAGGGATACTGATTAAACTTCCAGTGTAGAAAGAAGCACTAATACTTGCAGTTGTAGGAGAGCAGGGAACCTGTCACAGTTCCAGGGAAGAGAAGAATGCTTGTGGTGGCTTGTGGAGGTACCCTAATTCCATTTCTTGGGTCCCAAAAAGTGCTAGCATTTGCAACTGCAGGGGAATGGGACCCTTCCTGGATAAAGCCTAAAGCACAGACCAGGAGAACAGGGACTATACCTTTCCTCAGATACCCTCAGATCTCATATCACAACCCCTTAGAAGCACTGAAAACTTGCATACTCTCAGAACTAGCTTTGAAAACAGAAATACAAAAATAAATACTGAAGCTTGGGATATTATCTCCTTCCTCCAGGTGAACAGAGCCCAACTTTAATATAAATTTCATAATCAAGGAATAAACTGGAAAAATGAACATACAACCACAAAAAAAGAACTTAACCATAAAAATTACTTTACTGGTAGAGAAGACCAAGATAAACTCTGACAAAAGTAGCAGTGTGAAAACACTTATGAGTAAATCCTCAAAGAAAACTGCTCATTGGACACATGCCCAACAAGAATTCCTGGAAGGGTTAAAGAAGGTGATGAGTGGTAGAGGAAAAATTGAGAAAAGACATGAGCACAATGCCAAAAAATTTACGAAAAGAGAATTAACAGTTTGGTAAAAGAAGCACAAAAATACTGAAAAAATAACACTTTTTAAAACAGAATTGGCTTAATGGGAAAAGAAGCTCAAAAATTCACTAAAGAATTTTAAAAGCTGAATAGGCCAAATAGAAAATGAAATTCAAAATTCTATTTAAAAAGAACTCTTTAAAAAAGCAGAAATAAGCAAATAGAAAAAGAACAGCAAAGGTCACTAAAGAAAATAATTCATTCAAGATTAGAATTAGACAAGTAGATAATAAAGCAAAGTCAGAAGACAAAAAATAAAAGAAAACTTGGAGTTTCTCATCAGAAAAGCAATTGACCTAGAAAATAGATGCAGGAGAGATTATTTAAGAATTATTGGACTGAGGTGGCTAGGTGTCACAGTGGATAAAGCAGCGGCCCTGGAGCCAGGAGTACCTGGGGTCAAATCCAGTCTCAGACACTTAATAATTACCTAGTTGTGTGGCCTTGGGCAAGCCACTTAACTCCATTTGCCTTGCAAAAAAACAAAAAAAAAAATATTGGACTACCTGAAAGTTAAGTTATAGTGTCCAAGCCTGTTGTGACAGAGGAGACTCAATTACATGCAAAGTCCTCCAATTTATTCTGGATCATTCTTTCTTGTCCAACATGAGTGAAACTGAGTTCAGTTTTGAACTTATTCCCAGAAAGAAAGGGAAGTAAGGGAAAGTATAACCTGGTAGTATTAAAGGAGATGCTTATATATTTTTTTCTTGCTATAACTACATAGTAAATATTCCTTTGTAAATCCAGTCAATGTTAAGGATTAAATGGAACTGGAATTCTGGAGGAGTACAGAGCTGGGGAAGGATTAAGTTAATGAGAGAAGAAAAAGACATTGTTAAATCCTTCAGGGTACCTTGGATCACTGAGGGGAGATATAACAGACCTGGTTCTGAGTAACATACATGTTACTCTTATAAGTAAAATGATTGTGTACCCAACCCAAGTTAATGTAATTACTTTAATCAAATGAGAACATCTCTGAATTCTAGAATTATTCAATTAATCTCATGGGTAAACTATGTGTGAAGAATTCCCATATGGCTCTACTAAATGAGTAAGTCCATCAATGAAAGGCATAAATGAGATGGAAACAACAAATTAATCCATTTGGGGAAATTTGAAGTGCCTTGAACCATTGCATGAAATCAGATAATTATTTGAAAGAAATACACACAAACTTCTGGGGGCAAAGCCAAGAGGGGAAACAGAGAGCACTCCCAACATTTCCCTCCAAACAACTTTAAAATTATGCTTCAAATTGAATTTTTGAGTGACAGAACCCAAAAAATGTCAGAGTGAGACATTTGCCCATAGCCCAGGACAACTTAGGGGTTGAAAAGAAATTTCTGTGACATAGAAATGGAGGCTGATCTGGAACTCACTTGTGAGACTAGTTGGTAGTAACAGAGCAGCTGTTTCATAGCTGAAATCAGAGATAGTAAGGGGAACTGACAACTGGTCAGAGATTACAATGCTAGTACAAGTGCGAATTTTGAATGTTGGGTTAAGTGTTGTTTGGCAAATCCATAACCTATACTTCTGTACCATAGTTCAAGAGTGGAGAAGGACCCTTTCAGGAAAGAGGGAGCAGTAGCCCCAAGGAACAGGTTTGATTTGCATCCCAAGGGATGAGGGACCCTGAGGAACAGTGTGATTTTTTTTTTTTGGTGCCTAGGAAGCAGGGATACTGAGGAAAAGTAACATTTCCAGTCCCAAGGGAACAAGAGCACTGAAGAACATTGTATATTGCAATTACAAGTAGGGAAGAACCATAGTGTAGACCAGGAGAGCAATGACCAGACCTTTCTCCAGAAGACTCTACCTTGAAGGGACCCAAAACTCCTAAACCACTAGAACTGGCTCTGAAATAGCAGTGCCAAAAAGCTTGAAGCTTGAGAGAATGCCCTTCCTCATAACCATGTTGGAAATAGAGCCCAATTTTAACAAAAAGTTCAAAATCAAGAAATAGTATGGAATATTTGAGTAAACATCAAAAAAAAAAAGCCCCAACAATCTACTGTCTCCACCAAAAAACCTCTGACTATAAAAATCCATTATGGGGACAGGGAAACTCAAAATACGAACTCTGAAGAAGGCAGAGAAGTCAAAACAATTACAAGCAAAACCTCAATGGGAAAAAATGTGAACCAGACACAAGCTCAACAAAAATGTATGGAAGAGATGAAAAATGACTTTTAAAATCAGGATAAAGAAATGAGAGCAATGGAAGAAAATTATGAAAAAAATAATCAGGTTGGTAAAAGAGACACAAGAAGTACTGAAGAAAATAATGCTTTAAAAAATAAAAATGATTATATAGAAGAGGTGTAAAAATTTACTGATGAAAATAATTCCTTGAAAAGCAGAATTGTCCAAGTGGAAAAAGGGGTATGAAAACTCACTGAATAAAATAATTCCTTAAAAATTAGAACTGGGCAAATGGAAGCTAATAACTTCATTAGAGATCAAGAAACAATAATTAGGGGGAAATGGAAAAATGTACCTGTTTAAATTTATGGATAAGGAGAAAATTTATGGCAAAATGAGAGAGAGGATCACAAGAGGTAAAATGGCTAATTTTGAATAAATGAAATGAAAAATACTTTGTACAAATTAATGCAGACAAAATTAGAAGGAAAACAGGAAATTAGGAAAACATACAGTGATAAAGGCCTCATTTCTCAAATGTATAGAGAATTAAGACAAATTTATAAAAATGAGTGTCATTCTTTAATTGATAGTCAAAGGATTAAAAACAGGCAGTTTTCAGAAGAAATCAGTTATTAATATTCACACGAAAATGCCCTAAACTAGTTCTATTTAGCGAAATTAAAATTAAAACAACTATGAAATACCTCGTTATACTTATCAAATTTACTAACATGATAGGAAAGAAAAATGACAAATGCTTGAAGGAATGTGGAAAAATTGGGACACTAATGCATTGTTGATGGAGTTATGAATTAGTCCAACCATTCTGGAGAAAAATTTGGGACTATGCTAAAGGGTTTTAAAATTGTGTAATTTCATAGTAGGTCTATATCACAGAGATTTTTTTAAATATAAAAGGTTTAAAAAATATAGTAGATCTTTTTGGTGAAGGCAAAGAAAGAAAAATTGAGGAGATGCCTATCAATTGGGGAATGGCTGAACAAGTTATAGTATATAATTGTGATGGAATTCTATTGTTCTATATGGTTTCAGATGAATCTGGGAAGACTTATATGAATCATGCCAAGTGACAAAAGCAGATCCAGGAGAATATTGAACAGAATAATAATATTGTAAATATGATCAACTGTGAAAGGCTTAGCTACTCTGACTCTGTTCAAGATAATGAAGTAGGACAATTCCAAAGAAACCATGATGAAAAATGCTATCCCCTTTTGGATAATATATAGAATTGATAAAGTTTGAGTGCAGATTGAACCATACATTATTTTAACTTTTTTTTTAATTTTTGTGTGCACTTCTTCTTTGGCAATATGACTAATTTGAAAATATGTTTACATGCTTTCAGATGTATGACTGATATCAAATTTCTTGCTTTTTCATGGAGGTGAAAAAGGTGGGAAGGAAAGAGAATTTGGAATTCAAATTTAATAAAATGACAAAAAAAATTGTATGTAATGGGGAAATATTCAGCAAAATAACTAAAAACAAATAAATGAAAATAAAATATGTAGGGTGTTAAAAGAAAGAAAATAGACATTTTGGGGCCTAGGTATATAGGGAATGAAAGATATTCTAGCAGAAGCAGAACTTTTGTTCATCTATCCACTAAGAACTGTACATCAATCAACTGAAGCAGAGAAATAAAAATTTGAAAAGGACTTTAAAATGAACTCTGATCTCAGCTGTGAATTTTAAGATGATCAAAACACATGTTCAAGACTTATGAGTAAAGAAGTGCTATTTGTAATTAGCAGGGCAACATTATTAGCATAAAAGTATCTGGAATATTTATTAGGTACTAGTCACCAAGGCTATAAAGAGGTAAATGAATATGAGAGTATAAATTTCTGGTTTTGAGGATCAAAAATCCAATTGGGGAGAATGACTTTCTACATGAAAAAATTTATATTAGAAGATTCTATTGCTTCCAGGTTTATGGGAGGTGGTTTGACATAAGAAAGCAAGAAAGGACTTAAGATGGATAAAAGAAAAAAATCTGAGATTTTCTAAAAGAGTTGTGAAGTAGAGTAAAAGACATCATTCTAAGATGTGCTGGTAAATGTTTAATATCCAACTCTCTGAAAAGCATGAGATATTTTAAAGTTTAATCCGCTTGGTTAATATTTCCACAAACATTTTCTTAGTCTAGACAATCAAAACAATAAAGCAGGGACTGATTTGTATCATTTTCTGATTTCCAAGTTGTAAATGCTCAAACTGAAAGTTTAATAATTTTTATTCTCACTTTAGCATATCCCAGATACAGTCATTAAAAAAATGTGTGAATGAAAACAGAAAAGATTTGGGAGTTGGAGAAGACCAAATATTGAAATTCAGAAGAAGAAGGAGAAGATCTGAGTTGAGGAACAGGAAAGTTTAGAGAAAAAAGTTCCAATGTACACCAGGAACAAAGAGGTGGATAGTGTATTCTTCCAAAGAGCAAGAAAATGATCTCTGAAGAACAAGTAACTGCTCATACTCAAAGGAATTGATAATGCCAATTTATACTGTAAAGGAGTAAGGGAGAAATGATCTAATAAATGAGCATTTCTAGACATTTGTTCACCTGGCATTACAAATTGAAAGGTTTTTGTCTTGTTCTTTCCTGAAACTATTTTGCCTCAAAGTAGCCCCTGCTTAACTGAGACGTTACAATTAAAGTCTCCACCTGTGCAGATTGGGCCTTCCTGATGCTATCCCTCAATATGCTATAAAGGGTCGAGTCAAAACCCCTGACTTTGGGGGAGAAACCTCGGCAGTACTAAGCATATGATGCCACTAAAACTTTCACTGTAGAGGCAAATGGATTATTCATTACTTTGTTTTATCTCCTCTTTCTGTCCTAGTCTATTTTTTTTAAATGAAGATAATTTAAAAAAGAAGTGAAATTGATATAATGTTGCCATAGTAGGAAGCAGTAGAGGACAGCAGGATCCTTTCTAGATTAAGGATTTAGATGAAAATAAAGAACTGATTTTCCCAGGAAACCTAAGAAAATGATTCTAGATGACTCAATGACCAAGAATTTAATTGCTATTTTTCCAATTATCTCAGTGTAATCAAAGTCTGAGGGGTGAGTTTTAACTAAGAGAATTACACATTTATTTATCATTTATATTGTGGATAATGAAGAAAAAAAAGAAAGGAATTCCTAAGCTTTAAGGAGTTTGTCTTCTTTGAGATTTATTTTTGTTTTTTTGGCAAGACAGTATGGTTAAACGTTGTACTAAGTTAGATAGCTAAGTATTAAGTGTCTGAGGTCATATTTGAACTCAGGTTCTTCTGACTCCAGGGAATGGGCTCTAATTGCTGCATCAACTAATTTCCCCCTTACCATCTATTAGAGAAATTCAATATTTACAAAGATAATTTAAAAAAACTGAGGAAAGAAAGCATGCCAATACCTAAGGAGATCAGGAAAAGATTCCCATAGAATGAGATCAAAGTAAGGAGGAAGGACATTTTAGGAATGGAGACTATGTTATCATGTTCTTCTTCATTGGATTTTGTTGACCCAGAATTTCATTTCTACAAAGATTATTGATAATTCATGATTCACATTTATATATAGAGAATGATCAGAAAATTTTAAAAAATATTTAAAAGTTGGCATGTTTCAGGGAGAAGTTTGAAGTAATCAAAAATGTTGTGTGATTTCCTGAATGCAATATGGACCATTATCTTTCTTTTCAATTCTAGCCCCAGTTTATTTTGGTTGTATATATTTGAATTCACATTATTCAAAGTTATAACGATTGGAACTATGGTAATTGATTCCAACTCATTGGAAACATATGAATTCAAATAATGCAATATCTTCTAGGAATTCATTATTTGCACTAATCAGCTGTATAGGAAATTCCTTTTCTCTCACTATCTTCCCACTTGTTGGAGTCATTCTGACCTCATCATTTTCTGTTCTCTTCAAAGTTTCTATTGTTCTCTTAATTGACAAATCTAATGAAGTTGGCCCATTCCATACTCTTTTTTAACTATTCTTCTGCCTCCAAGATTGTTGATCATCCTCTTCTCCCTGCCATTCCTGTTTCTCTAGGCATCAGACACTATTATCTCCTCCTACCTGTTCAGCTACTCCTCAGTCTTCTTTGCTAGATCTTCATCCAGGTGATACCTGTTGACAATGTTCCTTCCTAGTTTCCTCCCTCTGCATTATTTAATTTGATGATCTTAGCTCCTATTAACTCAATTTTTATTCCTATGAAAGTGACTCTTAGATCTATTTGTCCAACCCTAGGCTCTCCCCTCATCTCCAGTCTCATAGTTTCAGTCTTCTTTTGGGCATACATCTTGAAGTGGAAGTCTTTACTCAGCAAGTCATTATCTTTCCCCTAAATCCTTTCCTCTTCCTAACTTCACTATTAATGCTGCCTTTATCTTCCCAGATACCCAGGCTCACAACTTATATATCATCCTCTACAACTCTACAATTCTCATCCTTCATATTCAATTTAGTATCATTTCACTTTCATTTCTTTTATATGGCCTCTATTTTCTTCTGACATACCTTCTTTGAAATATATAGATCATCATCCCCTTGTCTCTAGAGTAGGAGCAAGGAAACTCTGGCCCATGGGCTGTATTGGTCTAGTGTTACCAAGGCAATCACAGGTGGGACCTGAAACTCAATAGACAAAATCCAATAGATGAATAGACCATAAATAATGTTATAAATATACAAATGGACCTTGGCAGAAAAAAGATTCACCACCCCTGTTCTAGAGTCTAGACTACTGCAATAGCCAGCTGATTGGTCTCTCTGTCTTAATTCTCTTTCCATTCCAGTCCATCCATCACCCAGCTATCAGATTGTCCTTCCTAGGGATGGAAATTTAGGGAAGCCTGGAGGTATTTACATGAACTGATGCTGAGTGAGATGAGCAGAACCAAAAAAACACTGTACACCCTAACAGCAACATGGGGGTGATGTTCAACCTTGATGGACTTACTCTGTTCCATTAGTGCAACAATCAGGGACAATTCAGGGCTGTCTGCAATGGAGAATACCATCTGTATGCAGAGAAAGAACTGTGGAGTTTGAACAAAGACCAAGGACTATTACCTTTAATTTAGAAAAAAACTGGTATCTTATTGTCTGATCTTGATATCTCTTATACTTTATATTTCTTCCTTAAGGATATTTCTCTCTCATCATATTCAATTTGGATCAATGCATACCATGAAAACAATGTAAAGACGGACAAATTGCCTTCTGTGGGGGGTGGGGGAAGGGAAGCAAGATCAGGGGAAAAATTGTAAAACTCAAAATAAATAAAATCTTTAATTAAAATAAAAGACTGAAAAAAAGATTGTCCTTCCTAAACACATCTGACAATGTCATTTACCTGTACAATGAATTCCAGTGATCCCGTTACCTTGAGAATCAAATATAAATTCCCCTTTTCAGTCTTCTTACACTTTATTCCCCTCTAGATATTCTGGAATCTGGTAACACTAGCTCTTTGCTTTTTTTTCCTTAATCATAACACTCCACCTCCTGAATACAGGCATTTTCACTGGCTCATCCCATACCTGGAAATCTTTCCCTTCTCATCTTCTCCTCCTGGCTTCCCTAGTTTTCTTTAAATCTCAGCTCAAGCCCGAGCTTTGTGCAAGAAGTCTTTCCCAGTACTCTTCAATCCTTGGACCTTCTCTCTGAGATTTTTTTCCACTTTTGTTTGTGTCTTTTTTGTGCAATTTGTGTGGTGTCTCTTCTATTTGACAGTGAACTTCTTGAAAGCAAGGATTTTCCTGGTCTTTCTTTGGTTGGCATACAGTAATTGCTTAATAAATGTTTATTGACATGCATGGATACCCAGAGAGGGTGAGTGACTTGGCTAAACTCATACAGTTAGTTGACAGGATTAAGAATACAACTTTGGTTTCTTAAACTGATTCTCTTTTTTCTATCTCTTCCTCATTTGGGGGAAGTCATTCTTGATTTGAACATTTTGAAAAAGACAGAATTCTACATTCTTTTTTTCACTTAATAACTGACTCTGTGTGTGTGTTGGCATATGTTATATTCAACTTGTTTTACTATTTATCTCTCTTTGATCCAGGGATAACTGAATTATACATTTCCCTTTCTCCTTGTTTCATTAATGGAAAGATCATTGAAAAAGGTCAAATTCTATGAGAGGCTAAATGATTTTATAGATTTTAGTATATCTGAACTTCTTCCTCCTTTGTGAAGAGGTTATGTTGTCTAAAATGCATAGCATAACTGATAAAGAACTGACTTGAGTAGGAGAGCTGAGTTCTGGCCCAGGCTATGCAACTGATTAGATATGTGATTTTGGTAGAGATGTGGCTGGGAATCTGTCAACTTGCCTCTCTGGGACTCAGTTTCTCATCTGGTAAGATAGGAGATGATTTGGTTGAACTGTGAGGTGCCTTTTAGTTCTGAAATTCTTATAAAAAGACAAACAGCACTATATATGACTTTAATAGTCTCCATATCCTCCCAGCCATCACCTTCTTTCCCTCATTTTCTTTCTAATTTCTTTCCTGTTTTCATTTTTGTAGTGTTTCCCATCTGTCAGTTCGTTCCCTCTAATTTCTCTCTATGTCTAGCAATTGTCATTCCCCATATGTCATCAAATCCACCAAAAAAGAAACAAAGGAAAACCAAGACTGCAAAGTAGAATCACACACACACACACACACACACACACACACACACAAACATACATGTGCATAATTCTGGTAGCCATGAGTTTGATTAATGAAAGTCTCCTGTATGTTGGAATGTGAACTCCTAGAGGGCAGGGACCATCTTGAACATTTGCTGTATTTAATTCATTAGAGTTAGCAAACATTTATGAAACATTTACTATATTTGCTTCGCTGTGTCAGGCACTGGGGAAAAAACTGCAAAGAGAAAAATAATAGTCATTGCCCTCAAGAAGTTTTCAGTATAGGTGGGAAGATGGTAAATATATCTTTTAAAAATGTATATACAATAGAATGCTGCAGTGGTATTACCTCTGAGAATACTCTCCCCAAATCTCATTTTGATTCACAAGCTGGGGTCCCCAGAGGGTTAACTACTTTTCAGTGTTTTAGGAATAACCTGTGATCTTGTAATTCTAACAGTATCACTCACACCCTCTCATTGGTGAATTTTCTATTCACAATCAGTAGTCTCATAGTTTTCAGAATGCTTTTCCTAAGATGATATAGGAAGAACAGTGCCTATAAAATATTCCTCTAAAAATCTATGGGTGTATTTTACTACAATTATGTATAGTGCTCACTGGAAGATAATTTAAGAACATCCTTTATTTTTATGTTAGGGACTGTTGTGTGTGGGAATACTGTAAATTATCATCACCAGGTGCCTTTGAGCATCAGAACCTTGTTTTACTAAGTGCCATGGGAGTGGTAGTGGATTAGGGTCTGGAAAGGATATTTAAGCACTTGTATTCTGGTGAATAAATGGAGCACTTGGAGATCTTGATGGAGTACTTGTCTCCTTTGTCATCCTTGTCTCCCACCCCTCCAATGCTTGCCTGGGGAAGATTGAGGGAGTACAGAAGTGGGATTTAGCATAAGAGTCCAGGAAAAGGACTCAGCAATTGTATACTTCAGAGACAAAGAATACTGACCAGGGAAGAAGAGTTAATTATTTTGGTGTGACAAGAGTTGTAGCCAACATTTTGGAAAAAAATTCTTATTGCTCTAATTTTTAACAATTTATATTTATAGCAATTTTAATATTAATTTATTTAGATAGATAAGTAATAGTAATTATTCTAGATAAGCACACTAGCTTGCAGACACTCCCAAATAGTATTCTTGGTACCTGATGAAGCAGTTTCTTCTCTTGAGGACTCAGTCTGAAAGTGTGTGAGTTGCAGAAGTAAGCCTAGAGAGTATACTAAATTTTTATATGTTGCTGTTCCCCTTCTTTAAAATATAAACTTTTGGGGTGGTCAGGTCACTTAGTGGATAGAGCACCAGCCCTGGAGTCAGGAGTACCTGAGTTCAAATCCGGCCTCAGACACTTAATAATTACTTAGTTGTGTGGCCTTGGGCAAGCCTCTTAACCCCATTTGCCTTGCAAAAAAAAAAAAAACCTAAAAAAAATAATAAATATAAACTTCTTCAGTTTAGGGGCAATGTTTTTTTTCCTTTCTTTTTATCCCTGGAGCTTAGCAAATAGTAAGAACTTTAAAAATATTTATTGAGAGTAGGGATTATTTCATTCTTTGTTTTTATATCTCTAGAGTTTAGTATAGTGCCTGGCCCACAGTAGTTGCTTAGTATGTTTTTTGTTGATTGATTGACTGATTGATTGATTCGACAGCTTTTCCTTCTCTTGATAGAGAGGAGGGGGACTATAATGGTGAATATGCTTAAAACTATGATCACAATTTGTTTTGCTTAGCTCTGCAGACATTTTGCTTCCCTGTGTTGGCCATATTCTGAGAGATTCAGAGTCCCCTTGGAGAAGTGAGGCCCTAACTGTCCTAAATTCATTGAAATGAAATTTTCTATTCTTGTTGTTAATTATAGTTTTGGCTGCAGTTTCTTATAGTTGATCTAACAACTTTGCTTCCTTGTATGATTATCTTTTTTTGTATCTTCTTTAGTAGTCTTGTGCAAAAGAATGACCTAAAAAGAGGAAGGGAAAGACCCAACAGTAAGGCAAATCATTGAATGATTTTCACTTAGACAAAATTAAACCTGTTAGTGTGAAATATTTCCTGCTTTCAATAAAACGATGTACTTAAGATTAACACACTTGACAGACTTTGTAAACTTACTTGGATGTGGTTATCTTCTAAATGTAAATGGTATATTCAAAACAAAAATATTCAAATAACAAAATCCAACTCTTGCAAAAGTAGAGAATTTGGAAGCATCTCTTCAAAGAGATTGTAATTCTGAAAAATGGGTGATAACTTAAGATGGTTTCAGTTCTACCATGAAACTTCTATTCACCCAATATCCAGGAAACCTGGAAGAAAATATAAAGTCATTGCAACTGCTAGAAGGGTTAGGTTGTCTGAGTCACAGTTTCACTGTGCCAACATAATTATCAAGATCATCCCAAGCATTCCTTAAGTGTTTGTGGCATGCTTGCAAACCCTGGTATTTTCTAGACACCATAGTAGCTAGCAAACTGATGTAGTCATACCTGTGCTATGTAGCTTAAGCTTTCATTGGCAGAGTTTTCAGCTGAAAGGCCTATTCTGTGCTTCAAGTGGAAGCATCTATAACTATAATTGAACTGTGGTCAGGCAAGATGATATTCCTTGGAAGATATCCAGTGGCTTTTTCTTGGGACTCATGCTTCTTGACTATGCTGCTCTTTATTGCATCATCAAAAACTCATCTTATATGCAATTTATATGTTGACTTCTGTGGATTTCTCTTTCCTGGTTCCTCTCCTACAGGTCTACCTGTGTCTTCTCAGTCACTTTTGTTATAGATCATCACGCTCTCCTATCCATTAAGAGTGGATATCACTACCAAAATTAATTTATATATCAAGTGTTTTAGCAATCAAAATACTGGAGGGACACTTTACAGAAGCAAATGAATAATAAAAAAATTCATTTGGAGGAATAAAAATAATACATGCAAAGACTAAATAGAAATGGAAACAATAAGAAAAGAACTGAAATTACTGAATGATATGTAACTATTATGACCAAACTTGTCCCAAAGAAGAGACACTTCCCCCAACTTCTTTGCAGAAGAGCACAGGTATGAAGTAAAATGTCAAACTTTTTATATGTTAATCAATTTTGTTAAACTTTTTTTTACCTTTTCCCCCCCTTTCTTATAAGTAAAACCTCTCAAAAAGGAATTGAAAGAGGAATACAGTGAGAAATGTAACATTAACATTAAAATAAAATATCAATTAAATTATTAATAAAAAGATTAAATGCAACCAAATCAGCAAAACAAATCAATCAATACATCCACAAGCATTTATTAATTTCTCCCTATATGCAGTTACTATGTTACACTTCAGGACACAAAGAAAGGCCAAAAAATAGTCCACCAAGTCTCTGTTTTGAGATATCTTTTCTCTTTCTATCGTTGTTGAGATCTTTTGTGTTCCATTATTTTCTCTATGCAATGATAGAAATTTATATATCTAATCCTAATTTATCCTGTGAACTCCAGGCTAAGATTACCAACTGTCTGCTGGACATCTTTATCTAGCTATCCCATACACAATATCAAATGCAATATGTCCAAAAAAGAAATTCATTTTCCTCTGCCATTTGGATTCCTTAGTTTCCTTCAAGGTTCAATATAACAGAGGTAATAAAAGTGGAATAGGCTCCCTCCTCACTTCAAGCAGAGGTTGGATGAACACTTGGCAGGTATATTTTAATAGATATGATGTAGACCAGATGTTCACTAAGATTCCTTCCAGTTCTAAAAGTCTGGGTTCTGGGAAAACAGAGTTAAGAAATTCTTGACTTGATAATTTTATTTTTCAAATGGTAGAAAAAGTGATGCTGGAAATTCCTATTATGACCTAATTCTAACATAAGAAGAAATCTGCACACATCCCACCTTTTATTTTTATTAGCTGAGTGATTCTGGAATAGTCACATTACCTTTCTGTGCATCATTTTCTTCATCTGTTAAAAAAAAAAGAGGTAGTTGGATTCTATGGTCTCTAAGGCCCATTTTCTTTCTAAAACTATATTCCTACCATCCTACAAGAAGTGGGAAGGTAGAGGAAGGGACTTAACATTTCTTGAGACTGAGCTGCCTCAGTAGAAGATCATTCGAATTTAGAGACAAGGGGTGGGGCAAGGTGAGAGTAGAATTCATAAATTGTACTCTGACCCAGGATAGGCAAAGAAAGATAAAAAGGATTACAGAAGTAAAAGTAGGCTAGGCTAGAAAGAAGGAAGAAAACTGTCTAAACCTAAGGGTAGAGTTCAGGAAAGGAATGCTTCTAGCAGAAAAAAAAAATCAAAACTACGGCATCTGAGGAGAGTGGAAACTCACTGATTTGGGTTTGGGTTGGGAAGAGAAAAGGGAGAGGGCTTGGTATTTAATTATAAACTTCAATTATTTAGTGATGATGTTTTCCTCCTTTCTCCCTCTCTTCCTTCCTTCCTTCCTTCCTTCCTTCCTCCCTCCCTCCCTTCCTCCTAAAATCAAATAATAGTTGTACAGAATTTAATATAGGATGAAACATTTCATAAATATAATTAAATTTAATGGGATAAATCTACTCATAAAATGGTCCAAGAAGCAGAAAACAACTTGTGTGGCTCTAGCTTCAGCTCAGTTGGAGCTGGGGTTGTTCCCTGAAGGACAGCACTCTTATATTGTATACTGTACACTAGGGGGATTTGAGTTTAGATTGGGAGAGAGATTTTGGGTAAAAAGTGGAATACAAGATGAGAGAGAAGGTAGGAGCTTGAATGTCCAATGGGAACCACTTGCATATAGTGAAATTCAACATCCCTATATGACCCTTGATTGTCAATGACTGCCCCTCAGAGATTGCTAAGAATAGTCTTCTCAGGTGAGAATACTTTCACCTGGATTGAAATGAGATTGAATCTCACACTTGAATAACAGAACTTTCTGATTTGTGGGTTGTGTTATCTAATCTAATCTGTATAACTTTCATGTGACTACTTTACTACTTACAATATATTTGTTTCCTGTCTGTAATTATCTTTTTAAAAATTTTTTTTCATTTCCATTTTCATTTGCACTAGTCTGCAACATTCATTTTTATATAAATATTTTATTTGTTTTCCAATTATATACAATAGAAGTTTCTACCTATCATTTTTGTAAGGTTTTGAATTTTACAATTTTTCTCCCACCCTACTTTCCCTCCCCCCCCACAGAAGGTAGTCTGATAATCTTTGCAATGTTTCCATGCTATACACTGATCAAAATTGAATGTGTTGAGAGAAAAATCATATCCTTGAGGAAAAAATAAAATATTAGAGATAGAAAAATTATGTAGTTCATAAGACAACTTTTTTATTTTAAAAAATTGAAGGTACAAGTCTTTGATCCTTTTTTTTAGGTTTTTGCAAGGCAAATAGGGTTAAGCGGCTTGCCCAAGGCTACACAACAAGGTAATTATTAAATGTCTGAGGTCGGATTTGACCTCAGGTACTCCTGACTCCAGGGCTGATGCTCTCTCCACTGCACCACCTAGCCACCCCTGCAAGTCTTTGATCTTTGTTTAAGCTCCATAAATGTTATTCTCTGTTTCAGATACCCTAAATTTGTCCCTGATTATTGCACTGATGAAATGAGCAAGTCCATTAAGGTTGATCATCACCCCCATGTTGCTGTTAGGGTATACAATGTTCTTCAGGTTCTGCTCATCTCACTCAACATCAGTTCATGCAGGTCTTTCCAGGCTTCTCTGAAGTCCCATCCCTCCTGATTTCTAATAGAATAAGTGTTCCATAACGTACATATAACACAATTTGTTCAGCCATTCCCCAATTGATGAACATTCACTTGATTTCCAATTCTTTGATACCACAAACAGGGTCTCTGCAAATATTTTCATACAAGTGATGTTTTTATCCTTTTTTCATAATCTCTTCAGGGTATATACCCAGTAGTGGGTTGCTGGAACAAGGGGTAAGCACATTTTTATTGCCCTTTATGCATAATTCCAAAATGTTCTCCAGAAATGTTGGATCAGTTCGCAACTCCACCAACAATGCATTGATGTCCCAGATTTCCCACATCCCTTTCAACATTTATTATTGTCCTTTCTGGTCATATTGGCCAGTCTGAGAGGTGTGAGGTGGTACCTCAGAGGTGCTTTAATTTGATTTCTCTAATCAGCAATGACTTAGAGCAATTTTTCATATGACTATGGATCACTTTGATTTTCTCACCTGTAAATTGCCTTTGCATTATCCTTTGACCAGTTGTCAATTGGGGAATGGCTTGGGTTTTTTTCCCTATAAATTTGACTCAGTTCTCTATGTTTTTAGAAATTAGTCCTTTGTCATAAATACTAGTTGTAAAAATTATTTCCCAATTTATTACATTTCTTTTGATCTTGGTTACAGTGGTTTTGTGCAAAACCTTTTTGATTTTAATATAATCAAAATTATCTAGTTTGTTTTTAATTATGCAACATTCATTTTTAAAAGATTTTGAGTTTCATATTTTTCTTCCCTCTCTCCCTTCCTCCCTCCCTCCCTATAAGAGTGAGTAATCTGATATAGGTTATACATCTTATGATAAACATTTTTCCATATTTGTCATATTATAGAAGAAGAATCACAATAAAAGGGGGAAAAAATCTTAAGAGGAAAAAAAAACATAATACAAAATTAAATTTAAAAACCCTGCATTGAGACTTTATCATTCTTTTTCTGAATGTGATGTTATTTTCCATGTGATTATCTTTTATGAAATAAGTATCTGGGGGAAGGGAAAGGGGAAAAAGCTAAACTTGCCAAGAGTTAGCTAACCATTGGTTTGAAGTCTTCGGACTACTTCCCACCCCCAAGTGATCATGAAAAGTGACTTTTATGGTGTAAACCCTCAAAATGAACATAGTTGCTTTAGATTGCAAATATCCAATTATAGAATAATGATAGAATTCTAACCCCCATAGAGGCTGAAGATGGCTAGATGGTTCATTGAATAGAGTTCTGGACTGGAGTTAGGTCTACTTGAGTTCAAATTCAGCATTCTACAAACTATGAGACCCTGAGTAGGTGACTAAAGAGATAATTTGTCTCACTATCCTCAACTATAAAACAAGGATAATACAGAGAAAATGTAGAACACCTACCTCCAGGACTGTTAAAAAAATTAAAGGCTTTAAAACATGGCAGGTAGTAGGAACTTAAATGTTTATTCTTTCTCTTTTTCCTTTCTTCTTCCCTTTTCCTTTAGTTTTCACCTTTCCAAGACCCATCTTGGAGATTACAGACAGAAAACATGAAGTCCCAGTTATGAAAGTCCTTTTCTCCACCAAGGTGAAACTCCAGTCTCCCTGTGATTGGAATGGGGTATACCAAATCATATCTTAAATAAATAAGTCATGCTGCCCTTCATATGCTCAAAAAAAAAGCTGTCTAAATATATCCCTACAAAACAGGCCACCCCAGAGTCCTGGGACATAATTTGAACTGCTACCATTGCTTAAGAGAAAACTATTTAAAACAAATGGAATGATACACAGCTTCATTAATCATACTTCAGATTTGTCCACAAAAGCATGAATGGCAATCACATAATCATGGATAATAATCACAGCAGAAATGGATATTGTTAAGAGAAATAAACTGAAATTACCTTATTTTGTTGTCATATCTGATTTTTTTTGTGATTGTATTTGGGGTGTTCTTGGCAAAGATATTGGAGTAGTTTGCCATTTCCTTCTCTAACTCATTTTACAAGTGAGGAAACTGAGGCAGACAGGGTTAAATGACTTGTCAAGGATCATGTAGCTAATAAGTATCTGAGGTAAAAATTGAACGCATGAAGAGGAGTCTTCCTGATTCCAAGCCCTGAACCCTATCCCCTAGGCCACCTAGCTATGCCAAAACCATGTTATACTTAAAGGCTTTGTAGACAATGAAAAACAATATTAAATATATAGTCATCAAAGTGCATAGCATTTATGATTTAAAGGAAAAAGCACAAATATATAAAGATCAATATAGTAAGACAATAATTATAGATGCCTTCAATTATCTTTTGAAAAGTCTTAGCCAAATCTTATAGTAAATTAAATAAGAAATTATGGATCTGTCCAGAATTTTAGAAAAACCTAGTTATTCTAGATTTTAGTGATTATTGAAAACCAATCCTAAGGGCACTACTATATTTTTAGTACTTTGAGGCACATTTATAAAAAATAGCAATCCTTTATATTCTGAAATTCTGTGATTTTGCTAGTGAATAAAGAACTAATACATTTTACAAGATATAAACTTTAGTCTTTACATCATTCCCATAATATGCATTGATCTAAGTTGAATGTGATGTGAGAAATCATATCCTTAAGGAAGAAACATATAGTATGAGATATAGCAGAATTACATAATAAGATAACATTTTTTTAAAAAAATTAAAGGTCTTTGGTTTTTGTTCAAATTCCACAATTCTTTCTCTGGATACAGATGCTATTCTCCATTGCAGATATCCCAAAATTGTGCCTGATTGTTGCCCTGTTAGTATGAGCAGTCCATTAAGGTTGATCATCACCCCCATGTTGCTATTAGGATGTATAATGTTCTGGTTCTGCTCATCTCACTCAGCATCAGTTCATGCAAATCCTTCCAAGCTTCCCTGAATTCTCCTGGTTTCTAATAGAACAATAATGTTCTAGCATATTCATATACCACAGTTTGTTAAGCCATTCCCCAATTGATGGACATTCCCTCAGTTTCCATTTCTTTGCCACCACAAACAGAGCTGCTATGAACATTTTTGTACAGGTAATATTTTTACCCTTTTTCATAATCTCTTCAGGGTAATTATTAGAAAAATGCAAATTAAAACATCTCTGAGATATAAACTTTAAAAAGATAAAAATGTTAAATGGTTATAGACCACAATAATAAAAATGTACCAAATAATTATGAGAAATAAAAAGAAAAAACAGATTTTAGTGAAGACTGGAGTTAACCTAAGTAATGAGAAAGTGAGTGGAAAAAATAAGACATAATAAATAATTATATGTATTTTAAGTAGCAAAAGTTTGAGCAACTTAGCAAACTTTATGACCTATAAAGTAGTACTTTGAAGAAAGTTTAAATCTCTGAACATGCATCTAAAAAAGAGAAGAAAGAGAATACTGTTAGACTGATTGTGCAGCTAATTTTGAAGACTAGAAACCTAAGTCCTCAAATAAATATAAATGAAACTTAAAGGTTATTTATAAAAGAAATTATTGAGCAGATAGACCAAAGAAATGAGTTTCTGAAAAACAATAAAATTAACAAAATAAAAACTGTGAATGGACATTCATGATTAGAGAGGAAATTAAATAAATTTTCATAAATTCTCCTACTCAATTTTATGTTTACAAAACTGAAAGATTAAAATAGATGGATATTTAAAAAAATAAATTACTCCATTAACAAAAATAAGAAACTACAGTCTGAACAATTTGATCTCAGAAAGGGAAACCAATAAAGTCATAAATGAATTCCCAAGAGGAAAAAAAATTGCTTAGTGCATACATATATATTTATACATAAAAGACTACAGATAATAATAATTGGCAATATTTATATGTCACTTATATATACATTACTAACAAAACTCAGGAAGAAGAGGTAAGAAGGACTCTAATAGTAACACAAAATGCATGAATATCTAAATATTAACCCATTTTGTTTGTCCAGTGTTACAAAACTAGTAAATTTCTAAAATATTTTTTAAACTATCTTCTTACACTCTTTAGGAGGCCTAAGTGCTATAATGGAGAAGGTAAGATGATAGGCACTGTGCTAAATGTTTTAGAATTATCATTTCATTTAATCTGCACAACAATTCTATGATGTGGGTGCTATTATATTTCCCATTTTACAAATGATGAAACTGAGGCAAACAGGATCACACAACTAGGAAAAGGCTGAGGTTAGATTTGAATTTCCTGACTTCAGACCCAATCCCCTATCCACTGTACTACTTATCTTCCAATCATCTATTTTGTTAATGAATAATGTTCCAAAAAGAAAATAATCTTACACAGGTACATTTTTGACCATTTTACTCCCCTTCTTAAAAGTACTCAGTGGTTGCCTATTGCCTTATAGAATAAAATAAAAACTCCTTAGTCTATCATTTAATGTCCTTGAAATTCATCTTAACCCAGTTTTCCAGCCTTATTTCTTTCCACAATCTCCCATGTCTGGAACATATTCATTATTTCCACCTTCAGAGTCATCTTTTTTCAAAGCACAAGTTCAGATTACTTCTCTGAAGATTTCTCTTGTTTCCTCAGCTGTGAATGTACTCTCCCTCTTCAATTTTCTTCATGTTATATATATGAACATATTGTGTATTACTCTCCCCATCACCTAGAATATAAACTCCTTGAGGGCAAGAGTTATTTCATTTATAATCTTTGAATACTCAGCACCTAGCATAATGCCTTCTACCTAGAAAAGATTAAATAAATTTGTTCAATTAAGTAATGAATAAAATTCAAGCAAAGACATAATACTATTTTTTAAATTTACTGCTCCAGATGTATTCATAGCAGAAATACATGGATAATGTACCATTAGAGAAAAATATAAATACAATTAGTCATATGAATAAAAAGAAAATGATTATAATGGTAGTTATAGAAAACCCATCAATAGAATGCCATATGACTTTATGTTTAAAATGATAAATAGAGACAGAATAAAAGATTCTTTAATAATATCAAAAGCATGGAGCTAAGATCAAAACATAACATTATGTTCAGGAGTGGCTAGGTGATGTAGTGGATAGAGCACCAACCCTGGAGTCAGGAGTACCTGAGTTCAAAGCTGACCCGATTACCTAGCTGTGTGGCCTTGGGCAAGTCGCTTAACCCCATTGTCTTGCAAAAACTAAAAAAAAGATATGTTTAATGGGAAAACATTCAAAACATTCCAATTAAGATCAAGGGTGAAGTAAAAAATGCCCATTTTTTTTCCTTTTTTTAAAATTTTCCTTTGGGGCAGAAATGTTAACTGTAGCAGTAAATTACATGAAAAGAAATTAAGGGAATAAACATAAACAAAAAGAAAGCAAAATTATCTTCTGCAGATACTATGGTTACTTGGAGAATTCTTGAGAATGAACAAAAAATTAAAGAGACAGTTATAACTTCAGCAAAGTAGTAGAACAGAAGGAATTTACAAAAATCATTAGTTTTTCAGTATATTACTAGCAAAACTCAGGAGGAAGAGAAAGAGACATTTAAGAGCATCAAAAAATAAATATATAAACTATTTGGGAAAATCCAGTTTGGCATGCCCAGGGTTTCATATTTTTAGTAAATCTTAGACACAAGATTGGAACTCAGATCTTCTTCCCTCAGTATTTAGTGTTCTATTTGCTACATCATTGATATCATATTCAAATAGAAGGCCACTGAAGTGCATAAGGATGCCTGTAGGAACACATTGACTTGGAATATTATCTGTTTTATTGTATTTTATTGATTATGTTAAATAATTCAAATTTATATTTTTAATAAGCACACTCAAGATTGTTGTAGGTAAAGGGTCTTTGGCACCTCTGCATTTATCTTAGGCTTCCTAGAAAAGGTTATTTATTATACAATATGAACTTTGAAGAAAGTCAGGGGCTTTAAAATGTGGAGCTGAAGAAAGAATGCAGGCTATAGGTGCTAAAGCTATAGCTTGTACAAAATCTCAGAAACGGAAGATAGTAAGAGAAATAGACCAGTTTGGCTGGAACAAAGAATGTGTGAAGAGGAATTATGTGAAATAAATCTGGTAAAGCAGATAGAAAGCCAGAAGAATTTTATTAGATCTCAAACAGCAACTTCAAAGCAGTCATTATCAAAAGTATCTCGTACAAAATTTAAAAACTAATTCCATTTAGAGGAATAGAGAATTTATCAGCAAGACTTAGAAACAAAATCTCCAAACAAACTTCCAGGGAAGAGAATCTTCATGTAACAAGAGCTATTGAGAAAATTGGAAAGCTGCCTGGGAAAAAAAATAGCAAGATTAGATGATCATTTTACACCAAATACTTCAAACAATCCCAAATGAATTGAACTACCTACTTAAACAGAAAGAATTAAGTCATCAAAGTAAAATAGATAGACATACCTTTTATAACTATGGATGGGGAATAATTCATAGTTATGGTAAAGATTTGGCCACAAAAGAAGAAAAATAGACAATTGATTATATTAAATTTGAAAACTTTTGCACAAATAAAATTACTGTAGGTAAAACTAGAGAAAAAAAGTTACAGATGGGAAGGAAGAAAACTTTGTGTTTCAAATATCTCTGACAAAAATTTGATGCCTAAAATCTGTCGGGAACTCATAAATATAAAATTAAGGTCAATTAGCCACTAAATAAATGGTCAAAGGATATGAACTAATCACTCAGAAGAAGAAATCTGAATTATCACTAATTGCCTGAAAAATGTTCAAGTTCACAAATAGAGAAATGAAAATCAAAGAAACCTAGTTTTATCTCATACTCACTCATCAGACAAATAAGCTTGGGAAAATGGAAAATGACAATTGTTGGAGAGGCTGTGGGAAACAAGTCACATGAATGCATTGTTGTGGAGCTATGAAGTGATCTGACCATTCTGGAAGACCTCACTATCTATCAACAATCGTTCTTAAGCACACACAAAATCTCTCAGAGCATTGGTGAACATCTTTGATAATCATGCTTTTTCTCATTTATGCCTTGCTGTTTCCAGTGTCAATTGATAAGTTTATCTCTGTTGTCATATGTTCCAAGGAATTTTGTATAATTTTGACATATTCATGGTAGCTACTTTGATGGAGAAGAGCTGAAAATTGGCATTTTGTTCTTCCGAATCAAATAAGTCTTAAAAAATTGACAAGCAATGCATAGTGGGATCTTGGAATCTCTACATCTTTCAGTCATATATGTTGATTAAAAAAACTGCTATGGAATTTCATTTATAAAAACTTGCCTATTTCTAAAGTTTTGCAAGGCAGTGGGGATAAGTGATTTGCCCAAGGTCACGCAGGTAGGTCAGATTTGAAATAAGATCCTTCTGACTCCAGTGCTGGTACTCTATCCACTGTACCACCTAGTTGCCCCTAAATCTGCCTCTTTTGACTATTCTATTGACAGCAACAAATTCATGTTGCATGCATATTAAAAAGGTAAAAAATGGTCAAAAAGAAAAAACAATATGGATAATACTATTTGCATGTTTCAGGAAGTAGTTAATAAATAATAGAAGTATTATCTATTTCTCTGTTTTATTTATTTGTCTCAGTTTGCCTATTTGTTTCTTCTCACTATCTTTTTTTCATATTCTTGCAGATAAATCTGAATACCCATAATGGTCAATGATTTTCAAAGTAAAATTTGTATTAAACATTTTCTTGAAAGTCTATATAAAAACGTGATGAGCTCCTTTTTCTCTCAACACTCATAATATACTGGTTTCTATAGAGAAGATGAAAATTGTCTTTTAAAAGATCTCAGAAGATACATTCTTTTGCATATGATATTACTCCCAGTCATCAAACTTATTGATAGAAAACAACCACATCCTTTTCTAAGTTATTCATAATATTGGTTAGTTCTGAAATAAAATTTAAGTGATTTGCCTAGGTTTGCTCGACTAGTAAGTGTTTAGGTAGCTATTAGGTGGTGAAATAGATAAAGTAGTGGGCCTGTAGTCAGGAAGATCTGAATTCAAATCTGCTCTCTGACATTTATAAGTTGTGTGAACTGGGGAAAATCACTTCACCTATTTGTCTCAGTTTCCTCAACTGAAAAATGAGCTGGAGAAGGAAATGGCAAATGACTCCAGTATTTTTGCCAAGAAAACCCTAAGTGGAATCATGAAGAGTCAGACACACCTGAACAACACTAAATAAGTTCACTTCTAATGTTCTTTCAACTCTAGCTCTATGATCCCAAAATTGATTCTATAATTCAACGTACCTCATTATAGACCAAAGCAATTCATATTTTTGGTGATGCAACTTCTTGTTACTTACTTGATTACTCACTTCCCTTCAAAATGTTTCATGATATATCTTTATTTTGTAATTATTTCCATCAGAAGCTATATCATCACCAGTGCTATGGCACAGAGGAGAGTTATTATTTAGGAAGGAATGGGCTAGATGATCTAAAAGCAATATTCTAGGGTCTATAACATTTATATGACATTCAATATCTCATCAGGATGAGCTGACTATACAGGTATTATCTTGGGTTCCATTTGAATTAAATATTAAATTTAAATATAATGGTAGAAATATTATCTCTATCCTCAACAATTAATACACTATTTTTCTATAACTTCATCACAATGTCCTTAATTATTTGAAAGCAACATGGCACTTTGATGAATAGATTAACAATGATGCCACAAGATGTTTGATTGAGAAACTATAAGCATATAATAAATAAGTATAAAAATAGTTAGCCCAGCAATAGATTCATTCATTCTGAGGACCAGTTCAGTTGTAGATGATTTCAGTTTGGAGGATTCAGTATGGCACCAGAGAAAAAATAGCTCTAGATGAGAGTTTCTCCTTCTCCTTTTTCCATTGACTATTGATCACAAAGACTGGACCAGTAACAGATGAAGCATCTAGAGATCACATCAAGAACAAGCACAGACATATATAGATAGCTTCCAGAAGAAATAAATAGCTTTAAAAAGTGTGATCCCTTTAAGAAATGTGGTGAATAAATGTGTGACCAATATGGAAATATGTTAAATATGATTGTACATGTTAAACTATATCAGATCACTTGCTATCTTGGGGAGGGGGAGGAAGAAGAAGAAGATAGAGAAATATGGAGCTCAAAAGCTCACAAAAAATGAATGTTGAAAACTATCTTTGCATATAATTGGAAAAAGTAAAATAAAATAACATTAAAAAAACAAATGTGAGGACTTTTCCAAGATACTGACCTGGGGCAGCTAGGTGGCACAGTGGATAGAGCGCTGGCCCTGGAGTCAGGAGTCCTGAGTTCAAATCCAACTCAGACACTTAATAATTACCTAGCTGTGTGGCCTTGGGCAAGCCACTTAACCCCACTGCCTTGCAAAAAAACTAAAAAACAAACAAAAAACCCAAGAAAAACAAAGATACTGACCTTCAGACCAAGAAGAGAGCAATTGTTTAGGGAAATTTCATTAAGCACTATAAAGACTGAGAAAAATTTTCAGTATTCAAGGAGGGTGAGTTACCTTTTTACCATATGTTTTCTAAACATGTACCTTACTACTTTTGTACTTTAAGTTTAAACCCACTATCTCCATGGACTCCATGCTTTCAAAGGAAAACAACAATTTCTATTGGAGTGAGTAGTATGTTTATATTCATTTGTTATTACTATACCATTTTAGTGATTATCTATTCTAAAGTTAACTAAGTCTAACAGACTGTCATATACTTATGGAGTCTCAAAAATGACAGTCTCTCTCTAAGACTTTGATAGTGATAGCAGCAGCTGCCCCCTGGAGAACTGACCTGCCAAAACTAGTAAGAATTGTGGAAGTGGTCCTAGAGATACATCCAATCAAGTATTCACTTCTTATTCTCCCAAGTTATATATCATTCTAAAGAAGGGAAGAAAAAATTGAGAGAATTCAGAATCTGAACTCTGAAATGGAAATCTGTGTCATCTGCATAGATCCTTCAGGGAGTCCTATGCCTTCAGATCTGACAACAGTAGAGTGATGAAAAATTCCTAATCCAAGGGTCATGAATTCATAAGATTCCTTAATCAAAGAAAAACTGCAGATGAGGAAAAACAAAGAAAAGAGAAAACCTAAATGTTTGCCTTTTACTTATTTCATGAATGATTTAGGTTGTTTGGGATTTGGAAAAGGGGTCAATTCTCCAGAAATCTCAAGTGTTTTTTCCCTAGAAGGACAGCCTCAATTGTGACTGGAGCCTTATAAAGGCCAATATAGATTCTCTGAGAGAGGCTGAGCTTACTAGAAGAAACTTGAAAATCAGAGTGTTTTCCCTGTATAGTGCTGGCAAAGAGAGAAGTCAGCCCCAAGGTAGTAAAGTCTGCAGGGTGGCTAGGGGAAATGTGACTAAATGAAGTAAGAGTAGTCTGATTTTCTAAAACTACTTTTCTCTTGTTGGATAGTGGCAAGGAAAATCTATATAGAACCTGGGGATGTGATGTCTAATGAAGAGTGGAGAGTTGTCTTGGTTACCTATGGGCTCAAATATGAATACTTTACATTATTTTTGCAGTTAAATAAAGGCAATATTTCCAAGTTCCACTTGTGTCTTGACTCGCAATACATAGAAAAAGGGCACATGCTGCTTTTTTCTAGGGGAAACCATAGGGGTATAAACCAAAATGGAAAGATTTTGAAGAAGCTTTAAATACTCAATCAAGTCAATATAAACTCAGGATCTTGTTCAGTGTAGGGTAATGGTAGGTAATTAATCAATAGAGTAAATTAGAGATTAAGGAATTTTCTATGAGGTGAGATTCCTATAAAATCCACAAGGTAGGTGATTGAGGACTGCCTCATTAAAGGAAAAGTTGATTTGATCATATTTTGCATGTATAAAAGAAAGGTGTGCTCACTAATATTCTTCAGCAGATTATTTAACTTGAGTGCTTTTGTGAAAGCTGAGGGGCTTCACCTCAACAAGAGTAAAATTCTAATATTTAAAACTTTTAAAACAGTTAAAAAAACAGTTTAAAACAGTTAAAACAGTTTAAAACCTTTGGTGGGTGCATGATTCAAAAAAGAGAGTTTGTGTAAGAAGCTCCCAAGATTAAACCTGATCATTGTTAAGCTGGAGTTTCAGTTCTGAACTATGGGCTATAGAGGTATACTATGGGAATGGAAGTTGTAGTGGAATAGAAATGAGTTAGCATCTTTCTCCAAAATCCAAAGTGCTAAGAGATAGAGTTGAGGAGTTTAAATTTTACATGGTTGAAAAAGATTATGTCAATGATACCTTTCTTTTCTTATGATCTGGCCATTAGAAATACTGCCCAATCCAAACATAGAATAATCCAGTGAATCAACATATTTTTGGTGAGAAACTGCATTTGGGAAACTACCATTGTAGTTATATCATTTATATATGACATATAAGCACATATATCATATAATTTAGATATATATGGCATGTACATTATATATACATATGATATATAAATACATAAGTTTCAAAGTGTTTTGCCCATATCTCATTTAATCCTGACAACAACCTTGTATGGTCAGTACTATTAAGATTCTCATTTAACAAGCTAAGCCCCTAAGGCAGAGTGAGTCAAAAAAATTATTAGGTACCTACAATGTACCAGATCCTATACTAAGTGCTGGACACAAAAATAGGTCAAAATTGTCCCTAGCTAATGAAGAGACAATAATAATAATAATAATAATAACAAAACATGTGCCATCATAATATAGGTAAGTGTTGCAGTGGATAAAGCACCAACCCTGAAGTCAGGAAGACCTGAGTTTGAATTTGACCTCAGACACATGAAACTAGCTGTATGACTTTGGGTAAATCACTAAACTCTAACTGCCTCTCATTCGAGGCAAAATTCTGATTCCTATCTGACCACTGGAGTCAGATAGATCCGGAGGAGAAAGTGAGACTGGTGACTTAGCACAGCACCCCCTCACTCAAATCCAATTCATGTGCTAGTCATGAAATCATCCTGATGCCATGCTCTTCTTTGAGAACAAAGGACAAACATCATCATTACATACAAGAAAATTAGGAAATAATAGAAGTTGAGAAGAGCTTCCTGTAGAATATAGGATTTTTCATTTAAAAAGTCAAATAGGTAGAGATGAGGAAGAAAAGCATTCCATGCTTGAGGGACAGCTGAAGAATATGCTTAGAACTAAGAGATGAAGTCTCTTTTTCGTGGAGCAGCAAGGAAACCAGTGTCCCTGCTTAGAGATGTTAAATAACTCAGGTAACCTAAAAAAAGGTTAAATAGTTTGCCTTTAGAGTAAATGTCTGTGTTGAGCTTCAAATTCAGGTCTTCTTTACTTCAATTCTGATGCTTTATCCATAGCTGCCCTGAAAAAGTTACTCCCAAAACAAGATACAAGGTACCTACCACCTCTCAGCGCCAAGAATTATGCTATTTATTAAAGACTTTTCTTTGCATTGTGGTGTCAATTCTAATTGGAGGGGGGACAAGAGTAGAGGCAGGAAAGAATATTTTGTGGAGGAAAAGTTTTTTTTAATGTATAGTATGTCTAGGACTCTGGGCCAAGATGGCAGAGAGAAGACAGGCACAGTTCTAAAGTCTCCTGATCTTTCCCCATCTATCATATGAAACAAACCTCTTAATACAAATCCGACCCACAAAACTCAGAAAGAAAAGCCAGGAGAAAGAACATCTACCTCAGGATTTGTCTCCCCCAGCAGCACTGGACGAATTCCTGGGTGAGTCTGGGCGAAGAGGGTGGATCAGCCCCAAATCAGCCAGGTTAGCTGCTGAATTGGAGCCAGGGAGTCTGAGAGCCTGAGAGCTGGACTTGCTGGATCAGTGGTGGGGCTGGACAATGGGGGCTTGAGTCAACTAGAGAGCAGAGGCGCCCTGACTCTCTGGAGCTTGCCAACAGGGCTGGGGGGAGAGTTCCGGTGCAGGAGAGCTGAGGACACCATCCCTGGGCTCCTCTGGTCTGAGGAACTCTGAGTCCACTCCTCCATTGCAGCTGAGGCCTCTTCCTGGAACAAACAATTGCAGACTACTTCTGCCTCAGGCCCAGGTATGTGAGCAAAAGAACCAGCCCAGAGAGGAATGACCTCACCCCAGGGTAAAGCCCATCATTGATTGAAGGCAAAAGGATTCAATAGCTGCAACCCCTCCCTTCAAGCTAAGGGAGAAGGCCTCAATCAAGGTCACAGACACTCCAGAGAAAGCAACTAGCACCTCCTACTGGCCATCCAGAGAAATTGCACTCAGTAAGTAAAGCCTCTAGTGATCCCAAGCCCCTGTGAACAATCCCCTCCCCAGCTCAAGGTCCTAGCAAAATGAAGAAGGGTCAGTGGAAAGGTGGATCCATACAAAAAATTCTTGGAAGGGAAAGACCCTAACTCAGAGAGACCTAGAACCTCCAAGGAGAATATGATCTGGTCTTCAGCACAAAAAGACTTCCTTGAAGAAATAAGGAAGGAGTTTAAAAATCAACTGGAAAATTTGGGAGAGACAATTAATACCTTGCAACAAGAAAACAAATCCTTAGAAAATACAATTGGGCAAATGCAAAAAGAAAACTATTCTCTCAAAACCTCAATTGGTCAAACAGAAAGCTCTTTCAAAAGTAGAATTGACCAAATGGAAAAGGAGTTGCAAAAGGTTAATAAAGGAAACTCCTCTCTAAAAAAAAAAAGAATGGAATCTGCAGAAACTAATGACTCTATGAGATAGCAAGAGTCAGTTAAGCAAAATCAAAAAATAGAAAAAAATAGAAGAAAATGTAAAATAGCTCATCAGCAAAATCACTGACCTTAAGAATAGATTGAGGAGGGGCAACCTGAGAATTATTGGACTTCCTGAAAACATTGAAAAGATAAAAAGCCTGGACTTAATATGACAGGATCTAGTGATGGAAAACTACCCTGATATCATGGAACCAGAGGGCAAAGTAGTTATTGAAAGAATACATCAATTCCCTCCAGAAAAAGATCCTAAAATGAAAACACCAAGTAATGTTGTGGCCAAATTCCAGAACTATCAGATAAAAGAGAAAATCCTGCAAGCAGTCAGAAAGAAACAATCTAAATATCAAAGAGCCACAGTAAGGATTACGCAGGATCTGGTTGCATCAACCTTAAGGGATCGAAGGGCCTGGAACAAGATATTTCAAAGAGCAAGGGAGCTTGGAATGCAGCCAAGAATCTACTATCCTACAAAGCTGTGCCTTCTCTTCCAGGGAAAAAGATGGACATTTAAAGAAATGGAAGAATTCCAAAAATTCCTGATGAAAAGACCAGAGCAAAATAGAAAAATCTGGACATCAGGAGGTTCAAGAGACACATGAAAAGGTTAAAAGGGGGGGGGGGTCATAAAAGAGAACTGTAACTCTAACAGATAGAATGTACCCAGCCAGAAGTGATGGACATCCATGACCTATCCATGAGACTGCTTTCCAATGGGTTGTAACTGGCTTTAACCCCACTTGGGAGAAAGACTCTAATAATAAGTCTCAAGAATTTTAACTCTATTAGATAAAATGTACTTAGCTTGAAGTGACAGATACTCAGAATTTTCTATGACTCACATAGAATGATATAAAAAACACTACCTCCTTAAAAGGGGGGACAGGAAGGAGACAGGAGGAGGGAGGAGATTGAATGGGATAAATCTCATAACACTTAGAGGTACAAAATACCTATGGTAATAGAGGGGAAGAAGGGAGGAGATGAGAAACACCTGAATCTTCTTCTCATCAACACTTGGCTTAAAGTCAATTTACACATACTTAGTTAACTTAAAAAAAAAATCTACTTTTCAAGTATTAAAAGGGGAAAAGGGTGGGGCGGCCAGGTGGTGCAGTGGATAGAGCACTGGCCTTGGAATCAGAAGTCAGGAGTACCTGAGTTCAAATCTGGACTCAGACACTTAATAATTACCTAGCCATGTGACCTTGGGCAAGCCACTTAACCCCAATGCCTTGAAAAAACCTTTAAAAAGGGGGGGGGGGGAAGGAGGAGAGGGGACATAGAAAGGGAGGTGGATTGGGGGAAAAAGGGGAACTAACAAAAGGAAGGGAAGGGAAAAGGGAAAAAGGGAAAGGGGAAAGAAAGTGGAGGGGGTAATATAGGAGGGCAAACACACTGAAGGGGGTGGTATTCAGAAACAAAATACTGGGGAATACGGATAAAGGAGGGAAGGGGGAAAATACAAAAAGAGGGAAGAAAGCATGGGGGCAATAAAGAATTAGTAATCATAACTTTGACTGTGAAAGGGTTGAACTCTCCCTTAAAACATAAGTGAATAGCAGAGTGGATTAAAAAACCAGAATCCTACAATATGCTGCTTACAAGAAACTCATTTGAACCAGAGAGATACATATAGAGTAAAGGTTGTGGGGCAGCTAGGTGGTATAGTGGATAAAGCACTGGTCTTGGAGTCAGGAGTACCTGGGTTCCAATCCGGTCTCAGACATTTAATAATGACCTAGCTGTGTGGCCTTGGGCAAGCCACTTAACCCCATTTGCCTTGCAAAAACCTAAAAAAAGTTAAAAGGTTGGAGCAAAATATATGTTGCTTCAGCTGAAGTGAAAAAAGCAGGGGTAGAAAACCTTGTCTCAGACAAAGCAGCAGCAAAAATAGATAGTGTTAAAAGAGATAAGGAAGGAAACTTTATCCTCCTAACAGGTACCACAGACAATAAAGTTATTTCAATACTGAATATATATCCACCCTATGGGACAGCATCTAAATTCTTAGAGGAGAAGCTGAAAGAACGACAGGAAGACATAGACAGCAAAACTCTACTAGTGGGAGACCTCAACCTCCCGCTGTCAGATCTAGATAAATCGAATCATAAAATAAACAAGAAAGAAGTTAAGGAGGTAAATAGATTGTTAGAAAAACTAGATATGGTAGACTTATGGAGGAAATTAAATGGGGATAGAAAGGAATATACCTTTTTCTCTGCAGTACATGGAGCTTATACAAAAACTGACCATGTACTAGTACATAAAAACCTAATGATCAACTGCAGAAAGGCAGAAATAGTGAATACATCTTTCTCAGATCACTATGCAATACTGGGCCAAGGAGATATAGACCCAGAACCAATTGGAAACTGAATAACCTTATTTTAAAGAATGAATGGACCAAAAAAACAAATTATAGAAAGAATTAACCATTTTATCCTAGATAAAGAAAATAATGAAACAACATACCAAAACCTATGGGATTCACTCAAAGTGGCAATCAGGGGATATATCATAGCTTTAAATGCTTACATGAATAAATTGGAGAAAGAAGAAATCAATGAACTAAACATGTAACTGAAAGAGTTAGAGAAACAACAAATTAAAAATTCTCAATTAAATACCAAATTAGAAATTCTAAAAATTATAGGAGAAATTAATAAAATTGAAAGCAAAAAACTATTGAATTAATAAATAAAACCAAAAGTTGGTATTATGAAAAAAACAATAAAATTGATAAACTTCTGGTCAATTTGACTAAAAAAGAAAGAAGAAAATCAAATTGCTAATATCATAAATGAAAAAGGTGAACTCACTACCAATGAGGAGGAAATTAAAGTAATAATTCAAAATTATTTTGCCCAACTCTCTGCCAATAAATTTGATAATCTAAGTGAAATGGGTGAATATTTACAAAAATATAAGTTACCCAGGTTAAATGAAGAGGAGATTAAATACCCAAACAACCCTATCTCAGAAAAGGAAATTCAAGATGTCATCATTGAACTCCCTAAGAAAAACTCTCCAGGGCCTGATGGATTCCCAAGTGAATTCTACCAAACATTCAAGGATCAGTTGGTTCCAATTCTACATAAACTCTTTGGAAAAATAGGGAAAGATAGAACTCTGCCTAATTCTTTCTATGAAACCAATATGGTGCTGTTACTTAAACCAGGAAGAGGTTAAACAGAGAAAGAAAATTATAGACCTATCTCCCTGATGAATATAGATGCAAAAATCTTAAATAAAATCTTAGCAAAATGATTACAACAAGTTATCACTAGGATAATACATTATGATCCAGTAGGATTTAGCCCAGGAATGCAGGGCTGGTTCAATATTAGGAAAACTGTCTGTATAATTAATTGTATCAATACCAAACCTATCAGAAATTATATGATCATATCAACAGATGCTGAAAAAGCTTTTGACAAAATACAGCATCCATTCCTACTAAAAACACTAGAGAGTGTAGGAATAAATGGACTGTTCCTTAGAATAATTAGCAGTATCTATCTGAAACCATCAACAAGCATTATATTCAATGGGGAGAGGCTAGAGGCATTCCCAGCAAGATCAGGGGTGAAACAAGGGTTCCCATTATCACCACTACTATTCAATATTGTATGAGAAATGTTAGCTTCAGCAATTAGAGAATAAAAAGAAATTGAAGGAATTAAAATTGGGAAGGAAGAGACAAAACTCTCACTCTTTATAGATGACATGATGGTCTACCTAGAGAATCCCAAGAAATCATCCAAAAAACTACTGGAAACAATTAGTAATTTTATCAAAGTTGCAGGTTATAAAATAAACCCTCAAAAATCCTCAACTTTTCTATATATGTCTAACAAGATACAGCAGGAAGAGCTAAAAAGAGAAATCCCATTCAAAGTAACCTCAGACAATATAAAATACCTGGGAGTCTATTTGCCAAGACAGACTCAGAAACTTTTTGAAAACAATTATTAAGCACTTCTCACATAAATTAAATCAAATTTAAATAACTGAGCAAATAACAACTGCTCATGGATAGGTAGAGCTAATATAATAAAAATGACATTTCTACCAAAACTAAAAAAACCTATTTAGTACCCTACTGTGGGGGGTCCAGCCTCTGCAGGGTCCTTGGAACCTGACAGGAGGGATAGAGTTGGCAAAATGAGTTGAATCAACAAAGGGGCAAATGCAGGAGCAGGTTGACTGACTGTCAGCTGCTTAGATTTATTTTTATAGTCTCAGAATCATATCAAACAAGCAAACTAAAATCATTTCCTTGGTTACAAAAGTGTACAATTTTCATCATTAATCATATAGTTCATATGATTCCAAGTTTGATCATGTAGTGGTTACAAGTGTGATTATGAATCGTGTAGTAAATTTTCTTGTCCCTGCTCAGACTGTGATGACCTCAACCAGTCTGTTGCCAAGTTTGTTGCTGCATAGTAAAGTTATTAATTAAGCAGAACTTTCCTGATAATAATCTTTGATATAATTTAATGGAATGCTTTTATGTTTTTGTGCTGCATATGTAATGTTTGTCAATATGCTCCATTGAAAACCTATAGTGAGGGCAGCTATGTTTGTCCACCTGTCCGTTGATTCCTTCAGTAACCAATTTTCCTTTCAGCCCTTGTTGGTAGATGTTATGGTTTCTATGACTTTTTATTCTTTCCCAATAAACTAAGGCTGTTAGAGTTCATATATCAGTCACCTATACTAACTATTCTCTTACCATCTTTATCATATATCCCTGTGTATGATAAAGGGGGAAAAAACTGTTAATTTCCCTGGAAATCTATCTGACCCATTTTGTATCTGTTTTTCCTGTATATATTCTGACATCGCCCTGGAACTCCCAGTGCTGTATTTTCCGAAGATTTCATAAGTTGAAGCCTTTTGTCTCAGGGAGAGGCAATCCTGTTAAATTTGGACAGAGTTCACAATCTGTTTTATTCAAGGAATTTCTCTGAGATCCTTCCTTTATAGCCATTTCACTATTAGGATGAGTAAATATGGGTATACATGAAATCCCTACATATATATATAGAAAGAAATGTTGTTCCATCAGGTGTTGTGGCTGCCTTGAGTCTTCTTGCCGCGACTGTGTCAAACAGCTTAGAGACCCTGGCTCCCAACACCCTACCAATCAAAATTCCAAAAAATTACTTTAATGAGTTAGAAAAAAATTGTAAGTAAATTCATATGGAGAAATAAAAAGTCTAGAATTTACAGGAGCTTAATGAAAAAAAGTGCAAAAGAAGGGGGCTTAGCCCTACCTGATCTAAAATTAAATTATAAAGCATCAGTCATCAAAACTGTTTGGTATTGGCTAAGAAATCGAGTGGTGGACTAGGTGCAAAAGCAGGAGATGATTATAGTAATGTGCTGTTTGATAAACCCAAAGAGTCCAGCTATTGGGATAAAAACTCCCTCTTTGATAAAAACTGCTGGGAAAATTGGAAGTTAGTACAGAAGAAACTTAGATTAGACCAACACCTAACACCCTTTACCAAGATAAGATTCAAATGGTTACAGGATTTAGACATAAAAACAATACTATAAGCAAATTAGAGGATCAAGGACTAGTTTACCTGTCAGATCTATGGAAAGGGGAGCAATTTATGACTAAGGAAGAGATGAAGAACATAACCAAAAACCAACTAGATGAAAAAGCTTTTGCACAGATAAAACCACTGTAGATCAAAAGAAATGCAGTAAATTGGGAAACAATCTTTTACAACTAATGATTCTGACAAAGGACTCATTTCTAAAATATACAAAAAACTGAGTCATATTTTTAAAACAAAAAGCCATTCCCCAATTGACAAATGGTCAAAGGATATGTAAAGGCAATTTACAGATGAGGAGATCAAAGCAATCCATAGCCATATGAAAAATTGCTCTAAATCATTAATTATTAGAGAAATGCAAATTAAAGCTTCTCTGAGGTACCTTCTCACACCTCTCAGACTGGCCAATATGACCAGAAAGGATAATGATCATTGTTGGAAGGGTTGTGGGAAATCTGGGACACTTGTTATGCTGTTGGTGGGACCTTTCTGGAGAGAAATTTGTAACTATGCCCAAAGGGCAACAAAAATGAGCATACCCTTTGACCCAGCAATACCACTACTGGGTCTATACCCTGAAGAGATTATGAAAAAGGGTAAAATCATCACTTGTACAAAATTATTCATAGTAGCCCTGTTTGTAGTGGCAAAGAATTGGAAATTGAGTAAATGTCCTTCACACTGTGGTATATATGTATGTCATGGAACATTATTGTTCTATTAGAAACCAGGAGAGATGGGATTTCAGAGAAGCCTGGAGGGATTTGCATGAACTGATGCTGAGTGAGAATGAGCAGAACCAGAAAAACATTGTATACCCTAACAGCAACATGGGGGTGATGTTCAACCTTGAAGGACTCTCTCATTCCATCAGTGCAACAATCGGGAACAATTTTGGGCTGTCTGCAAAGGAGAGTGCCATCGGTATCCAGATAAGGAGATGTGGAGTTTGAACAAAGTTCAAGGACTATTCCCTTTAATTTAGAAAAAAGCAGATATTTTATTGTCTGATCTTATTACCTCTTAGAATTCTTGTCTCTTCTCTAAGGATATGATTTCTCTTTCATCACATCCAATTTGGATCAAGGTACAACATGGAAACAAAGTAAAGACTGACAGATTGCTTTCTGTGGAGGGGGGGGGAAGTAAGATTGGGGGGGGAATTGTAAAACTCAAATATTATCTTTAATAAAAAAAATGTATAGTATGTCTAGGACTTATGCTTTATGGGCTGACCAGTTAGATTCCTAGAATTCTGTCTCTGCATTCCAGTAAGCTTGCTAGGACTTTTAACTTTCAGTGACAAAACTTAGATGGATAGAATGGTTCACCTTAGGTCTTGTGGGTGATTGACTGTAAGAGCTTTGGAGCACTGGAATGTGCTGTGACCAAAGGAGACTGAAGTTACCTCTATGGAGACCTTTAAGAATAAAACAGATCAAAATAAATAATTTCTGATTTTATAAAAATCAGCTCTCCTTCAACCTTCATTGTACAACTGATGGTGGAAGAACAATAATATATAAATATTCTCACTTTATATGAGTCTTTTTTAACTTGTATAAAATTACCTTATATTTTATAGTGCTGTATAAGTCTAAATTCTTGGTTTTTAAATATTTTTATTCTGATAACAAATAAAATGTCCATTTCTCCATAATGATAATTTATATATCATTTTATATATGATTTGTATGATGCTCTAAGGTTTGTTAAGCACTTTTTAGATCTTATCTCATTTGATCTTTGCAAAAATTCATGAGGTAGGTGCTTTTATTATCCTCATATTGTAGATGAGGAAACTGAAACTAAAAGGAACAAAATGACTCGCCCAGGATTACATAATTAGTAAGTGTCTGAACCCAGACTGAATTCCTCTCCCTATTTCCAAATCTAGTACTATATCACTTAATTGTCCAGAAATCAACATTAATGTACCACATTTACAGTAGAACAGGAAAAGAGTATTATATACATAATTGTAGATTTCTATTAAATACAGTTTACTTTTCTCTAATGTACTTGCAAATTCATCATCATCTCATTTGCTTTTCACAGCAATTGTGAGGTATACAGGTATCATTGTCCTTATTTTACAAAAAAGAAAACACAAGCTCAGAGAGATTGATGGATTTGCCCAAAGACACACAGCTGATGAATATAGTATTAGGACAAGAACCCAAGTCTTATAATTCCTTAGAGAGGCTTCTCTCCATGATTATTATATTAGTCATGTCCTTAAATAATTGCCTTTTAGGCTTCTTAAATGTTATTAAGAAGCTTTCAAACATTTCTGAATTGATTACCTGGAGCTTTTCACATTATATAGGAGTGTAGGTCTAGAGCTGGACAGAACCTTACACAGCCTCTTGTCCATTCCCTTCATTTTTTGAGATAAGGAAATTTAATGAGATTAAGTGAATTGTTCATACAGTTGTGCTAAGTAGAATCTGAGTTCAGTTTCCCTGCCAACATCTTCCATTGGCCCATGCTATATCTCAATGCACTATGGTTCTTCAGTCATATAAAACATAAGGCTTTATTACTTTTTTCATGTTTGTATAAGATCTCCATTAAAATCTGATGCCAATGTCTCATTGATGTATTTGGTGCTTGAAAGATGCAGCAAGTAGAGAAGTTCTGGGAGTACCAAGCTGGAAAGGTTTTGAACATTTTGCCCAACTAAATTTAGAGATGTTCATCAACAGATTTGTTATGAAGTGATATCTTTTTTCAGCCATAGCAACTCTTAAAGACCATTTACTAAAGTACAACAGAGCTTTGACTAGTAATATTTTTACCTAGGTAAAAGCAACTAAGTGAGGACAGGGGCTGGAGGAGGCTAGGTAGGTGATCCAGAAGAAAATGCAACTGTGCTTATATCCAGGACAGAAGCAGGAGAAGTCTGTTCTTAATTTTCTCAAAAACATCTCTTAGGAGTTAGGAAGCTAGGGCCTATATGAATGGCACCATGATAATGAGACCATGGGTAAAGTAGTACTGGAGTGGTTCAGGAATGGCAGCTGCATCACATGGCAATACAGGTCAGATGAGAATCATAAGGTGAGGTGGAAGACTTATAATAACCATAGAATGATTTGACCCAAAGAAGAAGCATACCAATCTCCCAAGAAGTCAGTGCCATGGGCCAAAGTCCTGTTTGCCTTATGCTTCTTATTCTTCTTCGCACAACAATAAAATCATGGTTCCTTGAAGTTCTACAGTTTAAGAATTTATAAACTACAGTGCATTATACTCTATAGCAGCATAACAGAATATTGATTATCCCCTGTGGTTCCATGACACATAGAGCTGGTCCCAATTATTATGAATCATTATTTTTCTGAAAATATTAATTCATTTAAAACTTACCTATTATTTGCCTTTATTATTCCATTTCTCAATCTTCAAAGTCTTCTTCAAAGTAATTGCCACTTATACACTTCAGAAAATAGAATGACCAATATTAATTGAACTGAAGATGCTAAACTAACAACTTATTTAGAGACACTTTGATGACTTCATTGTCATTAAATATAGTGATTGCCTCTAATTGATGCTTATAGATATGGTGATCTATATTGTTTTCAGCGAGTCTTTTTCAGGGCTGGGTCCTAATCTTTTATTCATTCAATATTTCATTCAATATCCCAACAACCATCCACTTCTTTAAATCATGAAGGAATAGAATTGAAAGAAACTTTAGAATCCAATCTCTTTCCCTTCTACACCATCCATAACAGATGATAATCCATCTAGCTTTGGTTTCAATATTTCTAATAATGGGTTGCTAATCTTTTGGCAAAATGAAGTGTTCCACTGTTGGAAAGCTGTGAGAGCCAGTATGTTCTTCCTTGTGTTGGGCCAAACTATTTTCTATAAACTGTCACTCATTTATTCTAGTTCTGTTTTTTTTTTTGCGCAAAAGTCCTTTTGACCTTTTAAATCTTAAAAATATCTATAAAATCCACATAATTATCTTTTTTTTCCTAGGCTGCATGTTTCAAGGCTCATATGATGTTTTTGCTAAACTCACTAACTGGATCACTAGTCTCTCTGTGCTCTCTAAAATTCTTATTCAAGGGATTAAAGCTGTAATATCAATCTTAATCTTAAAGAGAAGTTTCTGAAATTTGACTCAATATTTAAAATGTGGTCTGAACAGGGAAGACTGTGATGAGATACTTTTTTCTTTGATCTATGCTTCTGTAAATGTCACCTGGGCACATGAGCTTTTTAGAATTGTTATTATGCTATTGGCTCATACCAAGCTTGTGGTCAATTAAAAACCTCAAATCTTTTAAAAATGAAATAATGTCAGTCTTTATCTTCCATGGCTATTCCCCTCTTGCTTCCCATAGACATGCAATTTTTTTAATATAAGTGCAGAACCTTTTCATTTTTCCTTGCTTAATTTTGTTGATTCCAGACAATCAAGATAGTTTGGCTTTGAATTCTGTCATCTTTTGTGATAACTATTCCCTACACCTTTGACATCTGAAAATGTTTTAAGCTTGTTTTTTGCTTACTCCTCCAAGTTGTTGGCAAAAATGCTGAATGAAACAGGGTCATAGTAAAACAATATGGCTCACTACAACATGCCTCTCCTTCAACTGATAACTGGTGAATTGATATTCTTCACAAACCATTTGTAGATCCACTTAGCTGGAATATTATGCAATTCACATTTCATCACCTTATTCAAATAGATATCATCAAAGAATTTGTCAAAGGCATTGGTGAGATCAAGATATACCAGCCTTGTCAAAAAATGAAATATAACCCTTATCAAAAAAGGAAATAATATTAGTTAGACATGACATTCTTAGGAAACTCATGTTATCAACCCTGGCTATCATTTCTTTTCCCTACATGTTTATCAAATTACAAGCTTGATAATACATTGAGGACTACTAGCTTACTTATTTGTAATTTCCAGAATTTATTTTAACATTTTTTGAAAAATAGGACATTTGTATATTTCCAGGTTTCTCTTAATGAGTTTTCAAGGTTTGCTGACAATAGTTTTTCATTGACATCTGTAAGTTCTTTTAGCACACACACACACACACACACACACACACACACACACACACACACACGGAAATAATTTATCTATACCCAAAGACTTTAATTCATTTATTGTGACAAGGTACTTTCTCATGATCTTCTCTCCAATACACGCCATAAAGCATTTGTTGAGTGATTACTATATGTATGAAGCACTTGGGGATAAAAACCCCAAATAAAAAATAATTCTTTTTTGCAAGGAGTTTAATTTTACTGGATTCTGGAAAACATACTATCTTGGATTTTGTATCCATATTTTAATGAGATTCAGTTTTTCTTTCCAATATAAAAATCATTCTTCTTGTTATAAAATACAGAAATAAATTATAAAATGAATTTTTCTGTCATTTGTTTAACAAGGCATTATCTTCTCCCAAGCAGTGATGATTACCTTTTCTGTTTTATCTTTTTGTTCTAAACTTATTCTTTAGTACTTCAGAGTTTAATGCAAACTCATTTTTATTTGATGTTAACCCCATCACTAGCCTACAGAACTTTTTATAGAAATATATGTCTTCTGAGAGCATCTGTCACAATCACTCTGCAAGTTTTCCATTCTTAACTTTAAGATTCTTGTGAATTTCAGCTATAAAAGCAACTCGATGACTCAATGGATAGAGAATCAGAAGTTAGGAATAATTGAGTTTAAATCCAGTCTCAGTCACTTTCTAGCTGTGTGATCCTGAATAAGTTAAAATTTAATCTCCATCTACTTCTGCTTTCTCATCTGTAAAATGGAGTTAATAAAAGCATTTACCTTTCTAAGGTTATTATGAGCTAAAATGAGATGTTGATAAAGAACTTTTCAAAAGCTTAAAATACTACATAAATTCTAGTTTGTATTAGCTATTACTTTAGATAAAGTCCCTAGATTTGAAGTATTCCAGAACAAATAGAAATAGTCTGAATTAAGAGTTCCAGTGAGCTTGTCATCATTTCAATGTTTTAATTAATGAATAGGTATCATTTGCTACTCTTTTTAGAAAATGGAATCTTTTAAATGCCTCCTTACAGAGAGGCAAAGGTAATGAGGAAGAAAGAATATAGCAATCACTTCTATTGATTAAGTACTTACTTCATGAAGCACAATATGCTAAATAGAAAGTCAAATGAATTAATATATGTAAAATCATGTAAATCTGAGTTTTTGTTATATCATTGACTTCACTGTTATTACTATTATTGTTGCTAATACTATTACCAACCTAGCCAAGGACATCCCTAAGAGTGATTAGTCAACTCTATGGCAAATCATGATAATTAGGAATAGAAACTAAATGGAAGTTGGGAAGTGCCAAGAAATGGACAAAAGTAGAATTCAGAGAAAGGACAACTGAAAGGCAATTAGGAAAATGGGAGTGTTGCTATGGAATACTTTATGAGTCTAGCCAGGGGGATAGGAGCTTTGGGGAAGTTGGAGTAGAAAGATGCAGAGAATTACTTTGGATAGAAGAATTCAGACAAGACAGAGGAATGATGACCTTTTGCTCTACACCATGCCTACTACAGAGCAGTGTACTTTTATTGCTTGGCTGGCACATACTGTCTGCATTCTCTTCCTTGTACTTTCTTGTTCTAATTGCTGTTTTTTCCTTTTAAAGATTTTATTTATTTTGCATTTTACAATTGTTCCTCTAATCTTGCTTCCTTCCCACCACCCACCACGGAAGGCAATTTGCCAGTCTTTATGTTGTTTCCAAGGTGTACATTGATCCAATTTGAATGTGATGAGAGAGAAATCATATCCTTAAGGAAGAAACATAAAGTATAAGAGATAGAAAGATTACATAATAAGATATCAGGGTTTTTTTCTAAATTAAAGGTATGTCCTTGGTCTTTGTTCAAACTCCACAATTTTTTCTCTGGATACAAATCCATCACAGTGAGCCCCAAATTGTCCCTGATTGTTGTACTAATGGAATGAGCAAGTCCATCAAGATTGATCATCACCCCCATGTTGCTGTTAGAGTGTACAATGTTTTTCTGGTTCTACTCATCTCACTCAGCATCAGTTCATGCAAAACCTTCCAGGCTTCCCTGAATTCCCATCCCTCCTGATTTCTAATAGAACACTGTGTTCCATGACATCCATATGCCACAGTTTGTTAAGCCATTCCCTAATTGAAGGACATTTACTTGATGGTGTGAGGTGTTGGCCTAATCTAAGTTTCTTGCATACTAACTTTTAAGTTTCCCACAGTTTTTATCAAAGAGAGAGTTTTTATCCCAATAGCTGAATTCTTTGGGTTTAGCAAATGGCAGATTACTATAATCATTTCCTGCTATTGCACCCAGTCTATTCTACTGTTTCACCACTCTATTTCTTAGGCAACACCAGACAGTTTTGATTACTGATGCTTGATAATATAATTTTAGATCTGGTAGGACTAAGGTACCTTCTTTTGCACTTTTTTTTGTTGAATCCCTGGAAATTCTTGACTTTTTATTTCTCCATATGAATTTTCTTACAACTTTTTCTAACTCATTAAAATAATATTTTGGAATTTTGATTGGCAGGACACTAAACAGATAGTTTAGTTTTGGTAGAATTGTCATTTTTATTATATTAGCTCAACCTATCCATGAGCAGTTGATGTTTGCCCAGTAATTTAAATCTGATTTTATTTGTGTGAGAAATGTTTTGTAATTATTTTCAAAAAAGTTTCTGAATCTTCTTTGGCAAATAGACTCCCAGGTATTTTATATTGTCTGCAGTTACTTGGAATGGGATTTCTTTTTCTAGCTCTTACTGTTGTATCTTACTAGTTATATATAGAAAAGTTGAGGATTTATGAGGGTTTATTTTATATCCTGCAACTTTGCTAAAGTTGCTAATTGTTTCCATTAGTTTTTTAAGATGATTTTTTGAGATTCTCTAGGTATACTATCATGTCATCTATAAAGAGTGAGAGTTTTTGGCTCTTCCTCCCCAATTCGAATTCCTTCAATTTCTTTTTCTTCTCTAATTGCTGAAGCTAACATTTCTAATACAATATTGAATAGTAGTGGTGATAATGGGCATCCTTGTTTCACCCCTGATCTTATTGGCAATGTCTCTAGCCTATCCCCATTGAATATAATGCTTTTTGATGATTTCAAATAAATACTGCTTATTTTTTTTAAGGAACAGTCCATTTATTCCTAAATACTCTAGTTTTTTAAGTAGGAATGGGTGCTATATTTTGTCAAAAGCTTTTTCAGTATCTATTGGTATAATTATATGGTTTCTGATAGATTTATTGTTGATATAATTGAGTATATTCACAGTTTTCCTAATATTGAACCAACTCTGCATTCCTGGGATAAATCCTACTGGATCATAATGTATTATCCTAGTGATAACTTGTTGTAATCATTTTGCTAAGATTTCATTTAAGATTTTTGCATCTATATTCATCAGGGAGATAGGTCTATAATTTTCTTTCTCTGTTTTAACTCTTCCTGGTTTAGGTATCAGCATCATATTGGTGTCATAGAAAGAGTTAGGCAGAGTTCCATCCTCACCTATTTTTCCAAAGAGTTTATATAGAATTGGAACCAATTGTTCCTTAAATGTTTGATAGAATTCACTTGTGAATCCATCAGGCCCTGGAGATCTTTTCTTAGGGAGTTCAATGATGGCTTGTTTAATTTCTTTTTCTGAGATAGGGTTGTTTAGGTATTTAATCTCCTCTTCATTTAACACAGGTAACTTATATTTTTGTAAATATTCATCCATTTCACTTAGATTGTCAAATTTATTGACATAGGGTTGGACAAAATAATTCCAAATTATTACTTTAATTTCCTCCTCGTTGGTGGTGAGTTCACCTTTTTTCATTTATGATACTAGCAATTTGGTTTTCTTTTTTTCTTTTTTTATGAAATTAACCAGAGGTTTATCAATTTTATTGGTTTTTTCATAAAACCAGTTCTTGCTTTTATTTAATTCAATAGTTTTTTTGCTTTCAATTTTATTAATTTCTCCTTTAATTTTTAGAATTTCTAATTTAGTATTTAATTGGGGGGGTTAATTTGTTCTTTCTCTAATTTTTAGTTGCATATTTTGTTCATTGATTTCCTCTTTCTTTGATTTATTCATGTAAGCATTTAAAAATATATAATATTTATCCCCTCACAGCCGCTTTGAGTGAATCCCATAGGTCTTGGTATGTTGCTTCATTATTGTCATTATCTAGGATGAACTAATTAATTCTTTCTGTAATTTGTTGGTTGATCCACTAATTTTTTAAAATTTGATTATTTAGTTTCCAATTAGTTTTGGATCTATATTTCCTTGGACCAATATTTCATATTATTTTTATTGCATTATGATCTGAGAAAGATGTATTCACTATTTCCGCCTTTCTGCAGTTGATCATTAGGGTTTTTTTTAGGTTTTTGCAAGGCAAATGGGTTTAAGTGGCTTGCCCAAGGCCACATAGCTATGTAATTATTAAGTGTCTGAGACTGGATTTGAACCCAGGTACTCCTGACTCCAAGGTCGGTGCTTTATCCACTATGCCACCTAGCTGCCCGATCATTAGGTTTTTATGTCCTAGTATATGGTAAATTTTTATATAACTTCCTTTTACTGCAGTAAAAAAGTATATTCCTTTCTATCCCCATTCAATTTCCTCCATAAGCATATCATATCTAGGTTTTCTAACAATCTATTTACCTCCTTAACTTCTTTCTTATTTATTTTATGATTAGATTTATCTAAATCTATGAGTGGGAAGTTGAGGTCTCCCACTAGTAGAGTTTTGTTGTCTATATCTTCCTGTAATTCTTTCAGCTTCTCCTCTAAGAATTTGGATGCTATCCCATTGGGTGCATACCTATTCAGTATTAAAAATTACTTTATTATCTATGATACCTTTTAGGATGATATAGTTTCCTTCCTTATCTCTTCTAAAGCTATCTATTTTTTCAGCTACTTTGTCTGAGATAAGGATTGCTATCCCTGCCTTTTCCACTTCAGCTGAAGCAAAATATATTTTTGTTCCAACCTTTTACCTTTACTTTATATGTATCTCTCTGCTTCAAATGAGTTTCTTGTAAGCAGCACATTGTAGGATTCTGGTTTTTAATCTACTCTGCTATTCACTTATATTTTAAGGGAGAGTTCATCCCATTCATATTCAAAGCTATAATTAGTAACTCTTTATTGCCCTCCATGCCATCTTCACTCTGATTTTAGTTTTCTCATTTTTTCACATTATCCATATTCCCCAGTATTTTGTTTCTGAATACTGCCACCTTCAGTGTATTTGCCCTTCTATATCCACCCCTCCCCTTTCTTTCCCCTTTCTCTTTTCCCCTTTTTCCTTCCCTTCCTTCTGTTTGCTCCATTTTTCTCCCCCCGTCTCCATCCCCCCTCCCCTTTTCCCCTTTTAATACTTGAAAGGTAAAATATTTATTAACTTAACTGAGTGTGTGTGTGTGTGTTGTGTGTGTGTGTGTGTGTGTGTGTGTGTGTTAACTTTAAGCCAAGTCTGATGAGAGGAAGATTCAGGTGTTTAGTAGTGGCCTGTCTTCTCTCTGCCATCTTGGCCGGAAGTGACTCCCTTGTACTTTTTAATGGCAAAGATTGTAAAATATTTTTAAACTTGTCAAACTCCCAACCTATCCCTTTCTGTATTTGGCATCCACCTCTTGGGATCAAAACAAAAACCAATGGAATCACCCATGGAAAATAGTGATATATGTATTTTAGAATACTATTTCCCAAAGGCTAAATCATGTAAATAAGGCATTTCATAAAAACTTCCCACTTTGTCTTTTGAAAAAAAAGTCATATTATCTATTTATAAAAATAATTTTTATTATTTTAGTTTTCTGAGGCATGAAAATGGACTTAATTTCTATTATTCTGTACCAAAATGTCCCTGACTTGTTCTTATCTAGAGATAATCCCTATTCTTGGAAACTCTGGAATCATATTTATAATTTCCAATAACATAGGTAAAACCCAAAGTCAAATTTATGTGGAAAATTATCTATGCCATCCATCTTCAAAAAATCTATGAGTCTATGGGTGGCTTATTGTGCTTCCTTGAAAAAAGAGGTGCCCAAATGGGAGGTGCAATATTGAAAACTTTGGCATCACTTTCAAGTATTTCTTTTTCTTCATCCACTACATATAATTCTTTTTAAAAAAGATTTTATTTATTTTGAGTTTTACTATTTTCCCCCCTCTAATCTTACTTCCTTCCCCCCACCCAAAACAGAAGGCAATTTCCCAGTCTTTACATTGTTTCCATGGTATGCATTGATCCAAATTGAATGTGATAAGAGAGAAATCATATCCTTAAGGAAGAAACATAAAGTATAAGAGATAGCAAGATCACACAATAAGATATGTTTTTTCCTAAATTAAAGGGAATAGTCCTTAAACTTTGTTCAAACTCCATGGCTCTTTATCTGGATACAGATGGCACTCTCCTTTGCAGACAGCCCAAAATTGTCCCCGATTGTTGTACTGAGGGAATGAATGAGTCCTTCAAGGTTGATCATCAACCCCATATTGCTGTTAGGGTGTACAATGTTTTTCTGGTTCTGCTCATCTCACTCAGCATCAGTTCATGCAAATCCCTCCAGGCTTCCCTGAATTCCCATCACTCCTGATTTCTAATAGAACAATAGTGTTCCATGACATACATATACTACAGTTTGTTCAGGCATTCCCCAATTGAAGGATATTTACTTGATTTCCAATTCTTTGCACAAGTGATGTTTTTACCCTTTTTCTTCATCTTTTCAGGGTATAGACCTAGTAGGGGTATTGCTGGATCTAAGAGTATGCACATTTTTGTTGCTCTTTGGGTGCAGTTGCTCTCCAGAAAGTTTGAATGAATTCACAGCTCCACCAATGATGTATTAACATACCAAATTTCTCACATCCCTTCCAATATTGATCATTATCCTTTCTGGTCATATTGGCCAATCTGAGAGGTGTGAGGTGGTATCTCAGAGATACTTTAATTTGAATTTCTCTAATAAATACTGACTTAGAGCAATTTTTCATATGACTATCGATTGCTTTGATCTCCTCATCTGTAAATTGCCTTTGCAAATCCTTTGACCACTTGTCAATTGGGGTATGACTTTTTTTTAAAAATTTGACTCAGTTCTTTGTATATTTGAAAAATGAGTCCTTTGTCAGAAATACTAGTTGTAAAGATTGTTTCCCAGTTTATTACATGTCTTTTGATCTTGGTTACAGTGTTTTTTTCTGTGCAAAAGCTTTTTAATTTAATGTAATCAAAATCATCTAGTTTGTTTTTAGTGATGTTCTCCATCTCTTCCTTAGTCATAAACAGCTTCCCTTTCCATAGATCTGACAGATGAACTACTCCTTGATCTTCTGGTTTGCTTATAATATTGTTTTTTATGTCTAAATCCTGTATCCATTTTGATCTTATCTTGGTATAGGGTGTGAAGTGTTGCTCTTATCTAAGTTTCTTCCATACTAACTTCCAATTTTCCCACCAGTTTTTATCAAAGAGAATATTTTTAATCCCAATAGCTGGACTCTTTGGGTTTATCAAACAGCAGATTACTATAATCATTTCCTGCTATTGTACCTAGTCTATTCCCCTGGTCCACCACTCTATTTCTTAGCCAGTACCACTACATATAATTCTTGAATGAATTATATCCTTCATCTTCCCAAAAAACCCTTACAGTCTACCTAATAACTTCAAGCCTGTATGACTACAATTTTTATTCTATTCATTCAATAAACATTTATCAGTAGCATTGAAATACAAGCTTCATAGGCAGTGATGTAGATAGAATTGACCTTGAACTCCGGAGGAGCTGGGTACAAGTCAATCAATCATATACCTGTCAGGCATGTTTTGTTAACTAAGCAGAGTATAAAAAGGAAAATGGTAAAATAGTTTATACCTTCAAGGAACTTGCACTTTTAATAATAAAAATCATTGATAACTTGTTTTTATAAATCACATACATTTCTCACTATTTCTTCCCTCAGTCCCTCCCAAAAGTTCCTTCCTTCCTTCCTTATGACTAAACAATAAGTGAAAAATGTATGACATTATATGCAATGTCCCCCCCACTCCCAGTCTTCTACCTCTGCAACAAAACAATCTTCTTAGCAATCTTCTCTGGGTCCAAGCCTGATTATTACAATTTCTCAGAATCTAGTTTTAATTATTTTTGTATATTCTTTCTTCATTTTACTTCATTTCATATAAGACTTTGCATGTTTTTATGTATTGATCATGTTCATTGTGTCTTATAGCACAACAATATAAGATGCTGTGTTCTATTGGCATAGACAAAATATCTACATAAATAGGCATCTCCTGGTAAATGTTTCACAACTGGCTCTCAGAAGAAATAAGGCAGAACTCAATTTTAAGTTTAACTTGTATCATTTATATTTTCTTCTTTACTTTTTAAGTCCAGACAATCAAATGAATGAAGCTTGGTTTATTATATTTGACAATTTCTGAGAGTAAATGTTCATGCTGATAATGTATTTAACAATTGGTCAGCTCCAGCACACTACTATAAAAAAAGTATATTCAAGATACATATAGAATAGATACAAGATATCTCAGTGGACCAGAGCTGAGGATCTGAATTAAAATCCAGCCTCTGACACTTACTAGTATGTGAGCCAAGGCATCACTTTAACCTTTACCTCCCTTAATCCCCTGGAGAAAGAAATGACAAATCACTCCAGTATCTTTGCCAAGAAAACCCCATGCATTGTAGTAGCATTCTATGGTTCAAAGTCATGAGAAGTAGGACACAACTGAAGGACTGAATACAATGACAACAATTTTAGACTCCCACCTCTCACATGTACTCTCAGACACATATAGGGAAATACGTGGGTTACTTAAACTCTCAGTACCTTATGCAACTTTTCAGACCAGTAAATTTGCAGATTAGGTACTGATATGTATAAGCATAGAAATTTTCCTTATTTGACATTCTCCATATCATTGAAATAATAGATGTTTCCCCAAAATGTATAGGGTATTGCCCAGGCATTAGGGAAGTTCAAAGATAAATAATAATGCATGGCTTCTGCCTTTAAGAAGCTTATGATCTTTCTTTCTAGATAGTTTCTTTGGATCCACTGTTTCCTGCACAGCTCTTCCAACATATTATTGCTAAAGAACCTCTTTAGTCATGTCACTCATATGAATACAGAGTCATCAGAGTTGAAATGGACCTCAGAGATCAGCTAATTCAGTTCTTTTTTATACTCATCTTGATCATTTTTATTTCCAGTCCCAAAGAAAAACAAAGAGAGTTCCTGTCTTTAAGAATCTTGCATTGTAATGGAGAAAAACATCAGACAAAGAAAAGCAAGCGGTGGTCAGGGATGTAGTGGCCCCTTTGATCCAAAAAGTTATAGTAATGATGAATGAAGCTAGAGGAGGATAAATTTACACAATCTTTTCTTTAGGAACAATGGTATATTTGACTTAGTTGTGGTTCTAGAACTGGAGGAGGGAGAGGAAGGTGAAAGGTTATGGCAAGGCTGATGGTAAGAAGAATTACATATGAAAATATTTTGCCTTCCAGGAGCAAGAAAAACAAGTTAAGGAATTTTTTTTAAAGAAAGTTGTCAGAGGATAAGAGATAGGATTGAGGAAAGACCATTGTCAGGAAGAGAAAAAAAGTAGAAATGATAACAATGAAACATTGATACAGAAATGTTCCTCCCTCCTTCCTTTCCTCCTCCTTCCTATCCTTGTCCTCCTTCTTTATCTTCTTCTTCCTCATTCTTCTCTTCTCTCCTCTTTTTTTCTTCTTTAGCTTCTTTTTCTTCTCCTTCTCTCTTTCTGTCTTTGACTCTTCCTCTCCCTCTATGTCTCTCTGTCTCTCTACCTCTGTCTGTTTACCTTTCTATCTTTTTTATCTATCTATGTCTCTTTCAACAAACTAACCTAAGTCCAAAAGGACAAGACAAGATAGAGAATCTGGAATTTCTTGCCATGTACTTATGCTAAGATATAATATTATTTCTTCTCAATTTCTTATTTCTTTTACTCTATGAGTGTCCATTAGTAATGCTGATTTCAGAGTAATTTTCTGTAATATGTTAAGGGAAAAATATTGGACCTATCATTAGGTAGAGACACAAGTTCAGATTCGACTCTTGATCCTTATTAATTCTGACCTTCAATGTCCTTGTCTACCTTTTCAGGCTTATTGAAAATTTCTACACTGTTCTTCCTGTCCAACTGACCTACTAGCTGTTCCTCAAGCAACACTCCATCTTCCATCTCCAATCCTTTGCAGAAGTTGATCCCTATGTCTGGAATGCCTTTCCTCCTCACTTCCACTTCTCAGACTCAGAACTAAGTTTGAATGCCAACTCCTCCAGGAATCCTTTCCTGTAGGTGTGATGGGATTAATGCTGGATTTTCAGCCTGCTGCTTTATGATCTTAAATAAGTTAATTAATCTTGCTGAACCTTAACTTTAAAATGAGGCATTTAGACCAAATGACCCTTTAAAGATACCTTTCATCTATGAGACTGTATACCTATAATCACTTCCATGAATACTGGAAGTGTGCCCAAATTTGCCTCTATATTTTGCGTATGCCTATGAGTGTTCATGTTTCTCCTGTGACAAAATTCTAGATAAAATCTCTGCAGGCAAGTGCACCTGGAAGTATGAGAGTGCTCCATGTCAAATATCAAGACCCATGAGTCCCTAATCCTTTAAGAAGTCCAATGACAATTTTGTCATATGTGATATATAGTAATAGAAATTAGTATACAGGGATTCAAATCTCAATTCTACTGCTTTCTACCATGAGGCCTTGAGAAAAATTATTCAATATTTATGTTCTTCATTTCTCTCATTACAAAATGAGAGGGGTTTACTAGACAAACTCCAAGGTTTCTTGCAGTTCTCCACTATTCTCCTATCATTCTATGATTTTTGACCACACTATATGCAGCATAGTCAGGAAAAATTCACATGTATACATTGCTCAAAGGTATAGTAAACATTCTTATCAGGTTCTACCTCCAACCCCTATTTTTTTTAAAACTAGGTATTCATATTTCATCCAGATTACAAGCCAACTGCTGATCAAAATGGAAGCTTTACATCTCAGGGGTACCACCTCACACCTTTTAGACTGGAGTATTGTAGGAAATCTGGGGCACTAATCTATTTATTTTTTTATTTTTTAGGTTTTTGCAAGGCAAATGGTGTTAAGTGGCTTGCCCAAGGCCACACAGCTAGGTAATTATTAAGTGTCTGAGACCGGATTTGAACCCAGGTACTCCTGACTCCACTACTCCACCTAGCCGCCCCACTAATACATTGTTGATAGAGCTGTGAACTCATCTGACCTTTCTGGAGAGTAATTTGGAATTACGCCCAAAGGGCAACAAAAAATGTGCATACCCTTTGATCCAGCAATACCAGTACTAAGTCTAAACCCTGAAGAGATGATGAAAAAACGGTAAAAATATCACTTGTACAAAAATATTCATAGCAGCCCTGTTTGTGGTGGCAAAGAATTGGAAATTGAGTGAATTTCCATCAATTGAGGAATGGCTTAACAAACTGTGGTATCTGTATGTCATGGAACACTATTGTTCTATTAGAAACCAGGAGGGATAGGAATTCAGGGAAGCCTGGAGGGATTTGCATGAACTGATGCTGAGTGAGATGAGCAGAACCAGAAAAACACTGTATACCCTAACAGCAACATGGGGGTGATGGTCAACCTTAATGGATGCACTCATTCCCTCAGTGCAACAATCAGGCACAATTTTAGGCTATCTGTGATGTAGAATACCATCTGTATCCAGAGAAAGAATTATGGAGTTTGAACAAAGACCAAAGACTATTACCTTTAAATTTTCAAAAAAGTTATTATGGGGCGGCTAGGTGGCATAGTGGATAAAGCACCGGCCTTGGAGTCAGGAGTACCTGGGTTCAAATCCAGTCTCAGACACTTAATAATTACCTAGCTGTGTGGCCTTGGGCAAGCCACTTAACCCTGTTTGCCTTGCAAAAAAACTAAAAAAAAAGTTATTATGTAATTCTGATGTATCTCATACTATGTTTCTTCCTTAAGGATATAATTGCTCTCTCATCACCTCCAACTTAGATGGATGTACAACATGGAAACAGTGTAAAGACTAACAGACTGCCTTCTTGGGGGGAGGACGGAAGCAAGATCAGGGGAAAATTGTAAAACTCAAAATAAATAACATCTTTCTTTAAGAAAATGGAAGCTTTGATCTCTCTTGATTTTGACTTGACCCAGTTTTTCCCTCCTTAGGTTGCTGTTTGCTCTCACAGTTATACCTCATCAACACCTAACTTTGTTCAACTGCCTAAGCAGAGGAAAAGCCTGTAGAGCCTATTACTCTGAGACAGACTGTTCTATGGAGCTTTCTCCTCCAACACTGGATGTGTGTAAGACCCTCCCCACTTTTTAAATAGCTTCTTGTGATTGTTTATTATTTCTTTTTTAAAAGAAATTCATAGTTTTTATTTTTATACACCTACTTTTCCTAATCTATCCCTTCCTATTTCCAGAGAGTTAAAGAATACTTTTTAAAAATGTTTTAAAGCCAGTTCAGGAAAATTTATCATCCAAGTCTGATACTATATACACTAAGATCCCTACCTCACCCCTTCCCACAATACTTCTCAAAGAAGGAGAAGAGTTATAATATCATATCTCTCTTATTTAGGGTGAAGCTTGTTCATTTCACAGCTTTCAAGTTTAATAGTTTAGCTGTTATTCTTTCCATTTACATTGTTGTAGTCATTGAATATACTGTTTTCTGGTTCTAGCTATTTTTTTTCCCTAACCATTAATATACTATGAATTGCTCTAATAGTTCTGGAATGGAATTTGGAATTATACTAAGGATGTAATTGATTTTCTGCCAATTTGGTTGCCCAAACAGAAGACAATTTACTTAGTTCATAGTTCTTATATTAAAGTTTTTTTAGTTTATCATTGGATTTCTCAATATTATTTGGTTTGGCGTGAACTTCAGGGTTTAGCTATTCAGTAAAGTTCATACCAAACTAAATAATATTGAGAAATTCAATGAAGAACTTCAAAAAATCTTTAACATAAGAAGTGTACAAAAAGTTAGTGTTCCCCAGCAGGAAATCTAACATGAGCACAAGGCACCCCTCTTAGTTTCAATTATAGATAGCTAAGAATACTTATAGCCTAGAAGACTTGGTGTCCAGATGGCAGCAAAAGCATTGGGCTCCCTTGGAAAAAACCCAGGGTAATTGAAAAAAAAGTTCCAGGATGGGGACCTTTAAAAACCTGGGGAACAGTAGGAGACAAAGATAAGCATGTTGTTATAGTGCTCACAGTGCAATAGCTCAGATCCAGGGGTTATCATATCATTAGCACTATTTGGAGATTCCAGAGAGGAATCTGAAGGTCCAGGACTTTGAACCTCAGAGATCCAGATGGGCAAACCCCAGGAGGTGAAGATCAGAACAGGACCTTGATAGATTCAGGACAATGTTAATCAGGGCTAACAAAGAAAATATTAGCAGTATCAGAAATTATTACAAGTCTAACTCAACAACAACTTTAAGAAGGGACTGAAAAGGGAAAAGTAGATTTTCTACTAGGGATAAATGAATATTTATTTTTTTATTTTTATTTAAGGCAATGGGGTTAAGTGACTTGCCCAAGGTCACACAGTTAGGCAATTATTAAGTGTCTGAGACCAAATTTGAACTCAGGTCCTCCTGACTCCAGGGTCATTGCTCTATCGACTACTCCACCTAGTTGCCCTGATAAATGAATATTTAGAAATGAAGAAAGAAATAAAAAAAGAAAAAGTGAAATATAAACTCTTGAGGAGAAACTAGGAGGAAGAATAAATAGCCTAGAAGAGAAAGTGTTTATTAAGGTGATAGAAGTCCTGAAAACAATAATAGACCAAATTAAAATCAATTACTTCATGAAAAAGCATGAAATATTTGAAGAAAATCAAAAGACTGAAAAAGTAGAAGAAAACATATTATATCTGATATTGAAAACAACTGACTTGGAAAACAGTTCAAAGAGAAATAACTTAAGAATCATTGAACTTCCTGAAAACTATGATTTAAAAAAAATTGACACTAGAGAAAAATATTAAATGAAAACTGTCAATATCTATTAAAACCAGAGGATAAAATAAAAATAGAAAGCTGACTAAAATCCTATAGTGGAAAAAATAGATGTTTTAATGGAATGAAGGACTTTCACACAATCTTGACTAAATAAAAAAAGTTCAGAGCTGAGTACAAACATGAATTCAGAAAATCTAAGACAGGCAAATTTATTTGAGCAATTGTAAAGAGCTGTATGAGGAGGGGCGGAGCCAAGATGGTGACATGAAGGGATCAAGTCTTAGGAGCTCTCTGAATAAAAAGTCATAAACTAAGGACTCTAACTAAACTTTCAAGAGACAGAACCCACAAAGGGACCCAGTGAGGCAGTTCTCCTACTCAAGGTAACCTGGAAAAGAGCAGAAAGGCTCTGCCCCCCCCCCCCCCCCCCGGGTCGGAGGGGTGGCCCACCAGAGGCGTGGCCCGTGAACTTCACCCTCCTGGAGGCAGCCCCAGGACGCTGGGGGCCTCAGCTCACAGCAGTGGGGGAGTCTCCTGAGCTGCACCCCGGGGAGCACCGGCACAAAGTGGGGGAACAGTGGGGGACCTCTGTCAGAGTGAGCACGTGGAGCCCAGACCTCAGGGCACACAGCCAGCAGCCTGGTCTTTCAGCAGCCCAAATCCAGGAAACAGAAGCAGGCGGAGCCTGTAAGCAGGAGCCCCCAGGGCATGAGCCCATTGAGTTGAGGGAGGGGAGTGAAGAGAGAAAGAGACTGCAGAGCTCTGTCCTCTGCCCCTGGAACAGGACTCTGGGGCTATGACCACATTCAGATCCTGATCCCAGTCTAGGCCCCCCCATAGAACAACAGGGCCCCCCCACCTCAGCCTGTAGCAGACCAGGAGGGAGGACAGAACCTCACACACTGAGACCCTTGTGGGAGTGTCCCAAAAGCTCAGGAAGCACCCCAAAAAGACAGGCTTAGGCTGGGAAAATGAACAAGCAAAGAAATAAGAGGAAGACCATTGAGAAATATTTTGCAAATGAGCCCAAGAAGGATCAAAATACTTAGTCTGAAGATGAGGAAGCACAAGCTCCTACATCTAAAGACTCCAAGAAAAACAGAAATTGGGCTCAGGCTATGATAGAGCTCAAAAAAGACTTTGAAAATCAAATGAGGGAGTTGGAAGAAAAACTGGGAAAAGAAAGGAGAGAGATGCAGGAAAAACATGAAAATGAAGTCATCAGCTTAGTCAAGGAAATCCAAAAAAATGCTGAAGAAAATAGCATGCTAAAAAACAGCTTAGGTCAAATGGATAAAACAGTTCAAAAAAGTTATTGAAGAAAAGAATGCTTTAAAAAGCAAAATTGGCCAGATGGAAAAAGAGATAGGAAAACTCTCTAAGGAGAACAAATCCTTCAGACAAAGAATAGAATTCAGGGAGATTGATGAATTTACCAGAAATCAGGAATCAATACTTCAAAACCAAAAAAATGAAAAATTAGAAGAAAATGTGAAATATCTCATTGAAAAAACAACTGATATGGAAAACAGACTTAGGAAAGATAATTTGAAAATTATTGGAATACCTGAAAGTCATGATCAGGAAAAGAGCCTTGACATCATTTTCAAAGAATTACTACAGGAAAGTTGCCCTGATATTCTAGAAGCAGAGGGCAAAATAGAAATGGAGAGAATCCACCAATCCCCCAGAGAAAGAGATCCCAAAAAACCAACCCCTAGGAATATTATAGCCAAGTTCCAGAACTCCCAAGTCAAAGAGAAAATATTACAAGCAGCCAGAAGGACACAGTTCAAATATCATGGAGCTGCAGTCAGGATCACTCAGGACTTAGCAGCATCTACATTGGAAGCTCATAGGGCTTGGAATACAATATACAAGAAGGCAAAAGAGCTTAGAATGCAGCCAAGAATGAACTACCCAGCAAGGCTGAATGTCCTCTTCCAGGGAAAAAGATGGACTTTCAATGAACCAGGGGAATTTCAAAGGTTCCTTTTGGAATGGCCAGAGCTGAACAGAAGGTTTGATCTTCAGATACAGGACTCAGGTGAAGCATGGAGATTGGGGGAGAGGGGGGAAATATGAGGGACTTAATGAGGATGAATTGCATGCATTCCTGCATAGAAAAATGACACTGATAATACTCATATGAATATTCTCAGTTAATAGAGCAGGTAGAGAGAGCTTTTATAGTTGAATCACATGAGAAAGCTGAGTTCGAAGATAAAATATGGTGTAAAAATGGAGTCAATAGAAAAAAGGGAAATGGAATGGGAGAAAGAAAAAGGAGAGGGGGAATAGTCCAAGATATTTCACATAATAAGATTTTTTTTATTCCAATGAGCTATTGCAATGATATGGAAGGGGGGGGCAAGGGGGAATGAGGGAACCTTTGCTCTCATCAGAGATGGCTAGGAGATGAAACAGCATATATACTCAATGGGGTATAGGCATCTGGAGTAAGAAGGAGGGGGGGGAGCAGGGGGAAGGGGTGGGGATGTGAATAAAGGAGAGAATGGACCATGGTGGGAGAGTGGTCACATATAACACATTTTCTTTCTTACTTCTTGCAAGGGGCTGGGATTGGAAGGCCTGTCTAGGACCATAGGGCCAGGTGGATTCTGGGCCTAAGGGGTGGTATGGGGGCTCAGGGCTTCTTGGCCCCAGGACCAGGGATCTGTCTGCTGTGCTACTCAGTGACCCTACAGCAGAGTCAGAGTGAAAGGAGAGAGAAAATATAGTACATGGTAGTGGAGAAATAAAAAAGGAGGTAGTTGCGATCAGCAATGGCAATGTTGGAAAAATATGGAAGTAACTTTTGTGATGGACTTATCATAAAGAATGTGATCCACTCACGACAGAGTTGATGGTGTTGGAACAAAGACTGAAGCACATCTTTTGTTATTATTATTTGGGGGAGGGTGCAGGGCAAGTGGGGCTGGGTGGCCTGCCTGGGGCCACATAGCAGGGTGATCTTTGGGTGTCTGGGGCCGGATTTGGACCCAGGTGCTCCTGGCTCAAGGGCCAATGCTCTGTCTGCCACACAGCCACCCCTACTATTATTACTATTTTATTTTATTTTGGGTCTTTTTTTTTCTTTGTTCTTTTTGGTTTTTGCGGGGCAGTGGGGATCGGGTGGCTTGCATGTCACATGGCTGGGTGATTATTGGGTTTACGAGGCTGGATATGGACTCGGGTGCTCGTGGCTCCAGGGCTGGTGCTTTGCGCCACCTGGCCATACCTACAATTATTACTATTATTTTTTTTAATTTTAATTTTTTTTCTCTCCCCTTTACTTTTTCACCCAAGCAAGTCTATCTATATTCATGGGGAGAGGGGTATTTTGTTTACTTGTAAACAAGTATATTTTATTATTGTAAAAAAAAACATTTGTACGAAATGAGAATAAAAAATTAGAAAATAAAAAATAAGGACAGATAAAAAAAGAGCTGTATGAGGATGTAATGCTAATGAAGAGATGACTTAGAGCAAGTAAAAAAGAACCTTGAATAGTATTTTCTCAACTGATGAGGCTGAGTAGTCTGTTTGTCTGAGAATTGTGATGCCATGATATAGAATGATCTTTATGGATCATGCAGAGATATTTTGTAATTGGTTCTGATCTATTAATCCCATAATTAGGAGAAGCCTTTTTCTGTTGTCTGTGTGGACTGAATTGGAAACATCTTCCAAAAGGTTTGAGCTAATCTTGGCCTGATCTCTCTTGGCTATTCTCTCTTCAGTTGCAATATTGGTGGATCTTTTGGCCATCACTGATGATGTCCAATGACAGACTGTTATAATAGAAGAGGCCCTCTCCACCAGAGCTGCTTTGTAACCCATGACTACAGGTCTGAAATTTTTTGTCTGTCTCAGCATTTGTTCTTTCACCTTAGGTGAAGAGAGTGTGGCATCTTGGCACCCTGTCATCCTAGGGTTCAGGTTTTTGTAACCAACTCAACATTGCTATCTAAGGAGCATCTTGCTTCCACCAGAACTTGGGACTCGTTGTAGGTAAGCTTTCCCTTTATTTTGCCCAGAATTAGATCCCTATTACCACTCTTCTATTTCAGAACCATACCAGGAGTAAGGAAAACCTGAGTTCAGATTCAACTCATACACTTACTAGTTTTATGAGTCTGGGCAAGTCAATCTATTTGCTTCAGTTTTCTAATGTGGGAATTATAGTAATACCTACTTCTCAGACTTATTGTGAGGATCAAATAAGATAATAATTGCAAAGCATATCACACAGTGTCTAGAATGTAATAAGCACTATATAAATGTTAGCTATTTATCATCATCATCATCACCATCATCATCACCATACCATCTATACCCTAGTCACCTTCCTCAATATCATCCTTCTTCCACTAGAGCCTTGGATTCTATTTCTGGTCTCTGATAGATGGGTTTTGCCCTATTCCTTCAAGAACCAAAGCTTCATATCATTTCCTGACCATTTCTAAACAATGTTGCCACCTGCCTTACCAATTCCTGTTCCCCCTTTAAATGCCTTTTGTCGTCTTCTCCCATTATTAGCTATACCACTTGAATTTCAGGCAGAAGGTGACTTGCCTGCTTGTATTGGCCTATCTAGCACTTAGCACAATATCTAACTCATAGCAGTGCTTTATCATTCATTAATTCATTCTAACTTCTACTTAATAGTTGAAGTTCTGTGTTTGCATTACATGGGTTGCCCAATATTGTTATTTCTAACAATAAGTTTATATTTGCCTCCAGATGGTTTGAAGAATGCATAGATAAGCTGAAACCATCACACCTCATCACCTTCAAGCAAATAAAATCTGCTCAAAACATTTCAGATCAGCTCTGTTCAATTCAATTCATTTCATCAAATATTTATTAAGAGCTGTGTCCATGGCAATAAGCTGTACAATGAGAGAAATATAGACATAAAATACATTACCTTCCTCAAGGGGTTTACAAATTTAGCAGTGACATGTTCAGGTAACTATGAAACAAATTAGAATATTATAAGTTCATAGGAAAGCTATAGAGTGATAGATAAGATCCAAAAAAGGAGAGATTACATCTTACTGAAGGAACTGAGAAATTAAGAAGCAAAACAAAAATTGTACCTTGATTTCATTAAGCTACTATGGATAGACTTTGGATTTTTCTGGACTAGACTCTGGCCAGCCCTCTAAAAGTTTAACAGTGGCTCAAAATGCAACATACATATATCAGTCAATGTAAACAAAAGGTTATTTACTTAGCTATAGTAGGAGAAGACTATTTCCATAGAAAGAGGTATTGAGGACAATTCAAATTGATTCAGTCAAACAAAGTTTCTTTGCCTGAATTGTCATTGTGATCCACCAGTCAAAGATCCAGATGATACATGGAGCTCCTCATTTTGTACTCAAGTAACCTGGAAGTGATGTGAGCATTATTACCCTTTAATCCCACAAGCCTACCATGATTTGAGGGAAAAAACAGTTTGTGCCTATCATACAATCAAATAAGATAATAATTGCATAACACAGATAGATACTGGAACTACTATCCTAACCCATTACTTCTTTTTTTTGTAGGTTTTTTTTTTTGTTTTTTAGCAAGGCAAATGGGGTTAAGTGGCTTGCCCAAGGCCACACAGCTAGGTAATTATTAAGTGTCTGAGACCGAATTTGAACCCAGGTACTCCTGACTCCAGGGCTAGTGCTCTATCCACTGTGCCACCTAGCCACCCCCCCCAACCCATTACTTCTACTAGAAGATCAAATCCCAAGAGTTCACGTGTTCAGGATTTTTTCCCCTCAATGATCATGAGCTCCCAGTGGTGTGTTATCCCGCCCCCATTATGTTTATTTCAGGAAGTCAGACTTAACTTTTTAGAACTAGACCACCATAGTGGTAAAGTTGTATAATGCATCCTCCCAAATGTGAGACATATTCTCCCACAGGTATGTACAGAGTCAGAGGAAATGGGCTCAACCTCAGAAAACATGATGTAACAAAGAATAATTTTTAACTCCTAGCTGCTAAAAGTCCTTTATCCCTTTTGGAGGTTACTTAGGAAATTCTACTTAGGAATGATATAGTTTTTCTTTGGGATTTCAAGGTAGACAACTGGAGGTCTTTCCTCAATGTCTAATTTGCCCTTGGTTTCTCATTTAGATGCTGCTGTGGTTTCAGGAAAAGACTAAATCACTGATATACCCAAATCTTCTCACCCTTTGATGCTCCAAAGGTCCTCACTTAGCCAAGGGAGGAGAAGAGAAGACTGAGACTGAGGCCAAAACTAACAGGATGATAGTTTTTCCCTTCTCTCTTCCACTTCTAATCAGTTTCTTTTCAAGGGCTTGTCTCTAGTCCCTCTCCACTACACTGCCAGATGCTTAAATCTCATAATTATAAACTTCCTCACAGGGTGTGATCAAGTTTCTTGCACTAATTTAAGCATACTTTCTATGTAATATCAGTATAATTCATGCTAGTTCATCTAATAGCTTTCAAAGACATTCAAATTAATTGGGGACTTTTCCCACTTAATCTAGTCTTTGAATGATTGACTTAATAGAAGTGTTTGGGACTTTTCCACACCTAGTTCATACTTCTGTTTGATTAATTCAATTTAGAATTTTTTTGTGATTATTGAGATAGAGATATGAAATAACCATTTTTCTAGGAGGAATGTTTTCCAGCATCCTGACTGGTTCATGAAAAGGCACAGAAGTGGGAAGGATCAGAAGGAATATAGGACAGGCAGTTTAGCCAGAACAGATAGTAAATGAAGAGGAGTGGTGTGAAATGAGGCTGCAAAGACAGGTTAGATTCAGATTGTAAAGGTTATTGAAGTGAGTTTATGAAGCTAAGAAAATTGTGCTTTATTTCCTAAGCAGGGAAGAATCATCAAAGATTTTTGATCAATGAAGTGTTAGTGTCAGAGCTATGAATTAGAAAGATTACTCTGGAAGAGCCATGCACAATAAATTGGGAGGGGAAACGCAGAGAGATAAGCCAAGAAAATATTGCAGTAGTGTAGGTGAGAGGTAAGGGTCATTCAAACTTGAATGTTGACTATGGGAATGAAAAGGATTGGAAAGATATGAGAGGTTCTGAAGAAGAACAAATTGCAAGACGGCATAGAAGATAGAGGAAACAGGGGAAAGAATAAGAGGGAGACGTTAAAGGAGCCCAACTACCTTATTTATCAATGTACTATTTACAAAAGATAAACATTAAAAAAAATAGACATTCTGAGGCAGCTAGGTGACGAAGTGAATAGAGCACCGGCCCTGGAGTCAGGAGTACCTGAGTTCAAATCCCGCCTCAGACACTTAATAATTACCTGGCTGTGTGGCCTTGGGCAAGCCACTTAACCCCATTGCCTTGCAAAAACCTAAAAAAAAGATAGACGTTCTAATAGAAGTCACAAGAATAAATACCATTCCCAAGGGGTAGAGAAAAGAAACAAAAAGGAATCTGAGAGAATACCTGCAATTTAGGAGGCAGGAAGGGAAATAGACAAGAGTGGTTAGTGTAGTAGAAAGATACTTTGATTTGGAGAGAGGGAATCAGAGAAAGAAAGAGAGAGGGAGAGGGAGGAGAAGCTGTGGGAGAGGGAGGGGAGAAGAAGAGGGGGAAAGGGAGAGGGGGAGAGGGACAGGTAGTGGGAGAGGAAGGGGGAGGGGGAGAGGGAGAGGAAGAGAGGGGAAAGGAGAATGAGATAGGAAAGAATTTCAAGAAGGAAGGGGGTGGTCATCTGTGCCAAATGCTGCAAAGAGGGCAGGTAAAATGAGAGGCAAGTCAAGATCTTTGGATTTAATGACTGGAAGGAGAATGTTATTTGTGGTCTTTGAGATAGCATTTCAGTAGATTGAAGCCAGACTTCGAGAGGTTAAAGGATGAGTAAGGAAGTGGAGTAGTGATTACTTTTTCCAAAAGTTTAGTGGTAGAGATAAAAATAAAAATAAAATGATAGTGGGTCAGCAAGATCAATAGATGGATATTTTGTTTTATTTTAAAGTATTTTTAAGGATTGAATGAATAAAATAAGAATTAAATGAATGGAAAGACTTTTAATAAAGCTTATCATGTACCAAGCACTATGAATACAAATAAAAGGCAAAGACATGTCCCTGTTCTCAAAGACCTTACATTCTAACTGAATAAATGCAGGGGTAACTAGGTAGCACCATGGATAGAGCACTGGCCCTGGAGTCAGGAAGATCTGAGTTCAAAATTGGTCTCAGACATTTATAATTACTTAACTGTGTGACCTTGTGCAAATCATTTAACTCCATTGCCTTGTAAAAAAAAAACCTAATTGAATTAATACTTAAATATAGGGAAGTGGTAGCAAGGTAGGGTAATTATTAATTGGAATTATTTTTTTAGTAGTGCCTTAAAGGAGTAGATTGACACACTTTCTTGGAATAAAATTGATTTTATCATGATTCCAAAACCTGTAAATATTTGCAGTCAGAGGAAGAGAGCCATTGAAGAAAAAAGAATGTACATGCAAAAAGGAGAAGAGATAATTAATGAAAGAAGGTCCCATGAGAGAAAGGAGAGGAGTTGATAAAGAGCATATATAAAAGATACCCTTGGAAAGGAGAATTACTTCCTCTTCAAAGATGGGAGAAAAGGATGTGCATAAGAGGCCTAAAAATCTAGACAAAATAATAAAAATGATAAAACTTTAATCAGAAATAACTCCATGATTAAGGTTTCTAGGAATCACACTATGAGGGATTAGATGTTTTCAGGAACTCTGCCCAGAGGTAACTTTTAGAAAAAGAGATTTGGAGGCATTTTACTGGTGAGATCAAGGTATCTAACATAAAATATCATCAGTGAATAATAACTCTCAGTCTTGAAAATTGTAGCCTATTGGGAAAGACTGAAGAAATAAAGAAGATGTTGTTAGTAGTACAAACCAAAGGATGTTGTCCTCTTGGAATTTACAAAAGAAAAAGAGAGAGAATTGAGAAAGAATCTATTAATGTTGATCCAGTACTGCCACTTTATTTGGCAGACACAAAACAAAACAAATTAATCCTCCTCCTCTTCACCTGGAATTTCCTTCCATGTGCAATCAGTCAGACAATAAGTGTTTAAGTATATAGTATGTGCTGGAATTGACAATGTACATGAAATGTTGGCTCTTTAACACAAAACTAAAATCAACCCTTGCCCTCAAGAAACTTGCATTCTAATTGGGGAGACAGTATAAATGAACTATTTGGTTGGTTGGTTGTTGTCCTTCATTCTCCAAGAAGACCAAAATGACATCACTATGTTAGAGATAAGTTACAGTGTGTCTAACTGTAGCTGATCAGACCAATATGAATGTGGAATGTTCTACCACAGGTTGGGCACAAATAGTCCTTGTGATTATTTGAAGTAGATTCTCTGAATTTGCATATCTATCATTTCTTTTGAGCAATTTCAATTATGCTTTGCTCATATTGCACAGCACTTTTTCTGATGAAGGAATGCCATACTAGGTGGTCCTGTGTCAGTGTATCCCATGTCATTCAACCAATTTCAAAGTTCTTAAGAGAGACCTTGAAAGTGTCCTTGTATTGGTTTTTCTCACTACCATATGAGTGCCTGCCCTGTGTGAGTTCCCCATCATGTTGGCAGTGTACATTTGGCATTCAAACAAGGTGATTGCTTTCCATCTTTGGTATCCACCAGATTCACCTAACTCTCACCTATGATTCCAAGAAACTATAGAATGCACAGTGGTCTCAACCCAGTAAATCATTTCAGCAGATGAGTTAACTAAGTTGAGGATGACCAAAGGCTCTCAAGTCCATCAGTGACTTAGTGGAATGTCCACCCCAAACTTTCCCTGGTGGAATGAGTGGATGAGAACAATTTGTTCCAATGACCATGGAGGTAGCTCAAGCACTGGGAGTGCTGAGAACTTGGTTATACATGGTAAGTACCAAGGTCAGACACTGCATCTCAAACCATCATCAATAATCTTGACTCTATTTTGCCACTGGACTAGGATAACTCTGGAAGATGGAGTGGGGATAATGACTTCATAGAGCTCTACCTCAATTAAATACATTTTATGCACAAATCAAAAGACATCGCTCATACCATTTTGCCATTTTTACCTATCTCAAAATCCTGTGGTGCCAGGCAAGTGATACAAACCAGTGCTTAAAATAAAAATGTTTGTCCTTTATATTCTAAGAAGACCACAACATCAGGGAGGTAATACCATGACAAGCACATGAAATGGATTTAAGTGAGCAGGTGCTGTGCTAAGTCACCAGCCTCACTTTCTCCTCCACAGCCATCTGGGTCCAGTAACCAGATATGAATCAGGACAACTGGAGATGACCTTGGATGCAAGGCAATCAGGGTTAAGTGATCTGTCCAAGGTCACACAACTAGTAAGTGACAAGTGTGTGAGGTTGGATTTGAATGCCCATTCTCCTAACTCCAAGGTCAGTGCTCTATCCACTGAACCACCTAGCTAGTATTTATAAGATAGAATACTTGCAAAGTAATCTTAGAAGGAAAAAGCTCTAGTAAACTAGCCAATGGAAATAACTTCTGAAGGATTTGGAATTTAAGCTGTCTTAAAGGGAGCTAGGAAAAAGCAGAGATAGAGGTGAGAATGCAGACTCAAATTTTCTTCCTGCAATGCCCTTGAACCCATTTCTTCTTGAAATACCACCTACTGTTCAAAAGCCAGTTCAAAAACTAACTTCTCCATTCATGGATAATGAATTTGGTTTTCCCTTATGGGAAATGATTTTTCCTAATTCATAAATCTTATAACACTGTTTAAATTATTCTTATGCATTTATTATATTCTAGTCATAATTTAGAAATGTATATTTCTATACATATATAGCTTAAACTTCTTGAGAGCAAGGATCTGTTTGATTTCTGTTTGTGTCTCCATGCTGAATTGGTTGCATATGTTTGCAATATCTTAAACCAAATATTTCAAAATTGTTATATACCATCCATAAACAATATGTAAGATTCTGGTTCCAATTAAGAAGAAAGGAGGGAGATATTATCTATCCCAGAAAACAGTATACTAGATCAAATTTGGAAGGGGAAACAAGGAAAGACTGTAATTATTATAATTTATGCAAATAAGCTTCTCTATTCATGCAAAGAGAGTTAGTGTCACTCAATGATATCATTAATCACTGTATAAAGAGAAGATTTGAAATGCAAGGCAGAGGAGTTTTCTCCTAGCAGTAAGAGAACCACTGAATGGTTATGAACTAGGCTGTAATGCTCTTTATACCTGTGCCATAGGGATATCATTTTGGCATTTATATGAAACATGTTTGGGACGGGGAGAGACTAGAGACAAAAATATCATTATAAAATGTACACTACTCTAGGCAAGAGGTATTATGGATGTGGAAGTCTGGGACAGGGGAGAGACTAGAGGCAGAAAAATCTCTTCAAGACTTAACACTCCTCAAAGCAAGAGGATATTATGGATCTGACCTAGGATGATGATCAAATGAGTAGAGAGAAAGGGATCTTTATGAGAGACATATTTGCAGATAGAATTAACAAGACTTAGAACCTAATTGGATATAGAAAAGAAAGAGTCAAGGATGATTCTGAGGTTGTGAACTTGGGTGATGGGCAGTTTAGAGGAGGTGTAGGAGCAAGGGTGGGAAATAAGAGTGTTTGCTTCTGACTTATTGAAAAGTTTTTGGTTTTGATTTGTTAAAGTTGAGATATACAAATGAAGTTCTCAGCAAGCAACTGGCAATTAGGGATTAATTTGAAGGTGAGAGATGTTTGGAAGAGTCATTTACACAGAGATAACAAATGAACCCATGGGCGTTGTGATTAACAAGTAAGAGATTATGGAGAGAGAAGGGAGCAGACCAGGACAGATCCTTGGGAGATATCATATCTGTCATGGATAATGATTCAGCAAAAGAGTCTGAGAATGAACCATCATTTAGGTAGGATAAGTCAGGATATAATAGCATCAAGGAAGTCAAAGAATATCAAGAATGAGGATAGTCAGTGATGTCAAAACCTATAGGACATCAAGAATGAGGACTGAGAAAAATCCATTTTTCATGATTAACCAGAAACTAATAGTTAAGAAAAGTTCATGAATGGAAGAAAGATGGTATGATTAGTGTTAGGTTATCTCCAAAAAAACAGGCAAGATAAATCCCCCAATCTAGATTCTTGTCAAGGTTTCCTAGGATATCTCCACCATTTTCACTTTGGAAATGTTTTATAAAACAAAGGGTACACTAAAACATTGTGTTACACTTAGATCATTTTAACTCTGAGCTCACTTTTCCCTTCCTATATTTCTAGGTCAATTTGTTTCTTAGTCTCTCATGTCATCCTTGAAGATGGAATAGATAGATATGTGGGTTATAAGATTGTGTAGGTAAGTCATTTTTTAATTGGTTGATCAACCGAACTCAGGAAGTATTAAAAGTCTGACAATAACTTGGAGAGAGGTCTCTAATATAAAGCAGCAGTGATTCTGTCTTTGACCTTGTTCTCTTCAAGATTTTTAATGATTGGGATAAAACCATTAATGGCATATTATTCAGCCTGGTAGATAATAGAAAATAGTCTACTCAAATTGATCTTCCTTCCTAAAGTACAACTCTGACCATGTCACATATAGACTTTACTACATTCAATAAACTCCACTGACTCCCTATTACTTTCAGGATCAAATTTAAAATCTGTCTAGCTTTTACAGCCAATAATGACCTGACTTTTTTCCTACATATATAGTATTCTTAAACCTTATAGCTCTCCACAATCTGGTGACACTGGCATCATTATTGTTCTTCACACAAGGCACATGGCTCCTAAATGGACATTTTCACTGACCCAAGGTTCTCTCCCTTCTTATTTCTGTCCCTTGTCTTCCCTAACTTCCTTCAAGATCTAACTAAAATCTTACCTTCTACAACAAGAATTCATTTATTTCCTATTCTGAGTGCTTATTGAAGCATAATTTTTTCACTTTATGTTTCTTGGGCTGGTTTTTAACACCATGATTAATATGGAAATATGTTTTGAATCACTTCATATGTATAATTGATATAATATTACTTGCCTTCTCAATCAGTGGGGAAGGGGAGAGAGAATTTGGAACTCAACATTTTAAAAAATAAATGTCACAAAAATAAATAATAAAAAAGACAAAACCCCCCAAATATTTCCTGTTCCTCCTTAAAGTTAGAGTCATCTATATGGTGAATTTTAAAAATGTATCTTTAATGTCTCATTTGCATATAGTTATTTGTAAATCATCTACCCCCTTTAGACTGTGAACTCTTTGAAAACAAAAATTGTTTTTTTTAAAATTTTTTTCAGTATTCCTAACACTTAGCAGAGTACCTGATACTTAGTATATCCTTAATGAGAGCTTGTTGACTTGACAGGACTTAAAACAAGGACACATAGCTACCACATAAAATAAGAATCTGTAACCAGAAAAATTGATAGTAATGATGCTAAATTACATTTAATATGGATTTACATAAATTACTCATGTCCTCAAAGGATTTGTGGTTTACTCATTTTGGGAAATTCCCTATGTGGGAACTGAACCCAAATAGAAAGCTTGTTGATTTAAGTCATAGGACAATTTTTGAAGCAACAGTGACTTTGCTAGGTCACACATCTAGCAGGTATCAGAGAAGATATTTGCACTTAACTCAAGGATTCTTCCTATGTCTAAATCAAGCACCTGATTCACCATAACTTGCTACTTTTTATGAAATGCTATATTTTGATTATATAAAAAATTAGACTGTTCAAGCATAGGATAGAGGGGATGTCACTGAACAACTATTCATGTGAGAAAAAGATTGGGAAGTATTAGTGACTAGAAAGATCAATTGGAAAATTGAGAAAGCGATTATTAATGACCATCAAAGCTGATATGATCTGACTGCTTTAAGAGAGACAATAGCTTCCAGGATGAGGGGCTTGTTAGTCCTATTACACTCTGCTCTGGTCAGATCATAACTTGATTATTGCATGCAGTTACAGTGTCACATTCTACTTTATCTAATTTTATGTATGATGTGTATGTGTGCGTATGTGTGTATTATATATACATATATACATATTACTAGAGGAAAATAATTATTAATAGTAAATTATTTAAATTTATTCAAATTGATATTAAATTGTTTAGATTATTCTTTAGCTCTTAAATGATCACCTATCAGCCATGTGCAGATGATAAACATATTTACCTTCTCAAGCTTACTATTGTTAATCTATGAAATGAATTGATAATACATTTTTGCTTTGACAAAACACTTCCCAAGAAACTCATAAACAAACTTCCCTTACAAAATACATTACCTGGGTGGGGGGGAAGCACTTAAACAAAAGCACTTTCTTCTGTGATCACAACTTCACATGCTATTTTCCACTTGGTCAGTTTATCAAATGCTAACAGAAAAGAAGGAAATGTTCTTTATTCTTGATATATCATGCTGTCAATATCCATTGTATTTGATCCAGCATTTACTGTCTTTTATTGTTCATTTTGTTTACACATTATAGTCTTATGTTATTCTTTATACTTTGAGTTCTTTGTTGTTATTGTTGTTTAGGTGCTTCTGACTCTTTTTGATGCTGTGGATCATATTGTTCATGGGTTTTCTTGGCAAAGATACTGGAGGTTTGCCATTTCCTCCAGTGGATTAAGAAAAATAGAGGTTAAGTTGACCAGGGTCACATAACTAGAAAGTGTCTGAGGTCAAATTTGAACTCTGGTCTTCCTGACTCCAAGCCAGTGCTCTATCAACTGACCATCCAGCTGTCCCTCCAGTTTCTTTTCTAAGTATTATTCCATACACATCTTCTTCCCATGTTTCTCTGAATTCTTCATATACATCTTTCCTTAGAGACAATAATATTCCATTACATTCATGTGTCACATTCATTCCCCAATTATTGAACTTATATTTTCCCCCTTTTTAAACAAATAATGATGATAGATAAGGTAGATATAGATATATACGCACACATATATTTACATATGGTCTTTTTATTTTATGGGGAGAGTTCTTCTATGACATCTCAATGAATGTAATCACAGAATATCCAGAAACTTCATTAAAATAAAATCAATAATTTAAACTATGTATTATGGAATTTTCCTACAAAAATCACTAAAATGTGAATCAGTTATTAATCAACTTGAGACGGTTGCAGAATTTTATCCATTTGATGATTACAGATGAGTTGTACACAAGCAAAATCTTGTGATTAGCCAAAAGAGTCATAAAGACCCCTGGTCCATGCATAAAATTAGCAACCAGTCAAGTGGTAAATCAAGTGGAGGGTGAGGCCTCCAATTTCAGAAATTAGGAATTCTAGTCACTCTCCCTCTCCCCTACTCTGCCCTCCCTCCTCCCCCACATTGACCATGTCATCTGAGATAATGGATCAAAGAGACTGATCCAATGGAAGACATACCAAAGATACATACACCAAAGATGAAGAGGTTAGGAAAAATAATCACCAGAAGATGGAGGCAGCTTCAAGGATCATTACCTCTGGCATCAGAGAAGAATGTTGGCTGTGGTCAAGAAAGGCCATAAAGTTCCAGGAATTGTGAGTTACTTGCCATACATATTTAGGTATATGCTGGAGTCAGCTTAAGTGGATTTGAAGGAGCCAATTGCTAAAATTTCAGAGTGAGTATTCTATGCCCTCAGAAATTGGCAAATACTACAAATCAGGCTTAATTTCTTGTTTTGGGAATTGTTTAGACTTAAGAAACTTTTTGGAAAAAATATTAGTAATGTAGATTAAAAATAAAAGTTTGTTGCGTCTCCTCTTTGGGAGGTGAGTTAATTATTAAATATTTACCAGCATAGCATAGAGTACATCTATATCTGTGTCTTACTACACTTTAACTCTATTTGGTCCCACTCTTCCTATGGACATTTGTGTGCTTGTAGGGGTGAAGAATGTTTATACTCCTCTAGGTGGGAAATATACCAACTTACACAACCTTAGTAAATACTTTTATTAAAAACTAAGTCTACTCACTGATTGTTATTGGAAACATCCAAGTGAGTGACAGTGCTAGAAAGCCAGTCTTTAAGATTACTCTTAAAATGTTGAAAGTAGTGTGGTCTGAATGAATGACTCCTTGGGGACCCCAAACCATAAATGCTAGAGCAGATTGAGGCAATCAACTCAGAAAAAGAGAGCTACACTTTCAGAAACTGTTGGGGGGTATAGAACTAACAATGGGCGCTCTGGTTCAAAGTTAAAAGTTTACTAACTTTTCCTGTATTGTTACATATTGTTTCTAGATAGTTCAAATCAGTTCATAGTTCAACCAATTCAAAGTTCATTGAATTTTTTGATTACTAATTGACTTAAAACAGTTTTTCAAGTGATTATTACATGTGTATTATTTCTTTTGATAACTCCTCATATTCTCTGACCCCTTGTCTATGGGGGAACGTCTTTTAATCATGTAGTTTCTTAAAGATTTAAACTCTCATCAGAGTTATTTAATATAAGGAATCTTCCCCAGTTGATGTCTTTCCCTCTAATTCTAACTAAATTGATTTTATATATGCAAAAGCTTTAGAAAACTTTAAAAACACAATCCAGATTGTCTGATTTCTTTTTTTTATAATTTCTTCTTTTCTATTTCTGTTTATGAGAATTTTTTTCTATTCAGAGAAATAAAAAAATAAATCTTCCATTCTTTTATTTTTTAAAAATATGATTTTTAATACTCAAACATTTGGAATTTATTGCAGCATATATTAAAAGATGTAGTTTAAATTATTCTTTCCAGATTGCTTTCCATTTTCCCAGTAGTTTTCAAACAATTAAAGAGTACTTTACCCCAAAATTTCTATTCTTGGTATTATCATACGATAGGCCCCTTTGCATCAGTTTTTGAAAGGATCATGAAGTGCAATAAGAGGAGAGCAGCCAGGTTTCCATTTTCTGTCTTTCATGAAGAAAATGGAAAACCTGCTTTACAAGGACCATTTGAAGGAATTGGGACTAGGAAATGAGAAAGAATAACATATGAAGAACTCGAGAACCATCTTAAGATAATTGAAGGGTTGTTATAAAGAGGAGAAATGTGATCTCTGTTTTTCCCTAAAGAGTAGAACTTGGGTTAGTAAATGTAAGTTTTAGAGAGGCAGGTTTTGACTCCACATAAATCAGAATTTTTAGCAATTACAGAAGTCTCATGTTCTTTCATTGAAATCTTATCCTTTTCTACCTTTCTACTTGTTTATATCGTCTTTCTTCCATTAGATCGAGAGTCTCAAAGGCAAGGATTTCACCCTATATTTCTCTGTATTCTTCATAGCCTAGCACAGGGTTCAATAAATGCTTGATGATTTGGAAAAAAAAATAGAACAGTTCAAAATTGAAAGGCCTTACTTAAGAGTTAAAGCTTTCTTCTGGAGGTCTTCTAATAAAAAACAGATAAACATTTGTTGGGGAACTTATAGAGAGGAAACTGATTCAGATATGAATTGGATAATCTAACTTAATCTAAAGCTGCTAAGATCCTTTCTCGCTTAGATTTTATAAAACATGTGTAAATATTTACATATTATGTGTAGAGAAATGTCCCAGACTTTATAGAAAATGCAACATATATGATCAAGCTGCTGATCTCAAGAATTTTATAAGCTATAAGATTTGGAGATAGAAGGAATTGTGGAAACTATTTAATCCAACCCCTCATTTTACAGAGGAGAAGATTGGAACTCAAAGAAGTGACTTACTTAGGGGTCATATAGCTAATTAATGGTGGAGAGGGGGCTAGAACTCTAGTCTCTTTATTTCTGTGCTGCAGTTTTTCAACTACATTAGTGGATCTCAAAGTCTCGTCTAATTATTCCTGGGGGATCACTGAGACTCTTTTAGGGAGTTCCCAAGGTCAAAACTCTTTTCTTAATGAGAATAATTTTTAAAATTTTCTATTGTATTAAATATTAGTAAATATAACTCAAATAAATAAAAGCTCTTGAATTGGGTGGGTCCTCATTCATTTTTGAAATTTTTTTTTAAATTTTTTATTGTTTAAGGGAGTGGGGTTAAGTGACTTGCCCAAGGTCACACAGCTAGGCAATTATTATTAAGTGTCTGAGGTTGGATTTGAATTCAGGTCCTCCTGACTCCAGGACAGGTGTTCCCTAGCTGCTCCCTCATTTTTGAAATTGTAAATGAGGCCTCCAACCAAAAAGTTTAAGAACCAATGAACTATATATACTATGCTGTCTCTTTGTAGACAGATCTTCTGTTCTTCATGGATGACAGAGAGGTGAGGGTGAGCAGAAATATGTAAATTTTGGAACAAAATTGCTGTAGTTTAAGAGGAAGTAGTTTGATGAAAATGGAAGAGAGCTTGGGCATATCTTTTGAATCAGTGAAGTTGATTTATCATGATGTGAGTTAGGAAAGCTTGCTCTATGTTATTTGAGTCTCTGATTGTTCGAAGTTGATTTTTTTCAACTCTCTCTTCTTCTATGTCATAGCATCCCTACCAAATTTGGCAATCATCTCGGAGATAAAGTAATGTCAGCAGCCAAAAGAATTTATTTGGGGCTGACTCCTAAACCATTTTCTTACAGCTATTATGACTATTTCTAAAGCAGGGTGTGTATCTTCAAGGGAGTGATGCACTACTAATTACCATATTTTGTTTATAGTTATATAGTTTTTTTTAAGACATTCAAGTTTCAACATCCTTGTTTCCCTTTCTGACTTCACAGAAATGCATACCTTGGAGAGGAGTGTCTAAGCTAGGCACCAGGGTTTTCCTTTGTGAAAGGATTCATCTGTATCTGGTCATTTTCTGGGTTTATTCCATGGGTGAGGAATCAAGCAATGAAGACTTTCAAAGTTTCCTAAGATCCAGAGAAGAACAAATCCCATACTGTGAATTCTTTTTTATTTTTTAGATTTTTCAAGGCAATAGGGTTAAGTGGCTTGCCCAAGGCCACACAGCTAGGTAATTATTAAGTGTCTGAGACCGGATTTGAACCCAGGTACTCCTGACTCCAGGGCCGGTGCTTTATCCACTGTACCACCTAGCTTCCCCCCATATTGTGAATTCAAAGAAATTTTAGCATCTTTCTTTAGGCAGCCTGGAGGACTGGGTATGGTGCTGGGCTTAGAGTCAAGACTTTGGTTTGCATTCCTAACAGCTATGTAACTCTGGGCAAGTCACATACTCTTTAATGTCTCAGTTTCCTCATCTATAAAATGGATATATTAATAGAACCCATAATACCATGTTGTAAGGACTTAGGAAGATAATTGATGTAAATTTTGCACACTTTAAAGCTTAATGTGAGCTATTATTATTCATAGGGTAGTTCGCTGGCACAGTGGATAGAGCACCAGTGTCCCAGAGGCAGAAAGACTCATCTTCCAGATTTCAAATCTGGCTTCACATACTTACTAGCTATGTAACCCTGAGCAAGTCACCTAGCCCTGTTTGCCTTGGTTTCCTCATCTATAAAATGAACTAGAGAAGGAAATGGCAAACCACTCCAGTATCTTTGCCAAGAAAAGCCCAAATAGGATCATGAGGGGTTGACTGAAACAACTAGACAACAAAAAATTATCATTCATTAAATTTTCATTTTATCCATTCTGTGCCTCCTCAGTTCTACATCCCTGCTGAGATCCAAGAATGGCCATAAAACTATACCATTTAGCACACATGTACAAACACAAACACAAGCACATACACACACACAGACATTCACACAATCACAAATCTTAAACAATAGTATTTCTTTCTAACAATTCGCTGCTCTTCGTCTAAGTCTGAATAAATCTATTGTGACCAAATCATCAAACTGCTTTCTTGGGACCTCCAACCGAAGGGTTGCTATGGAAATAGTTTAACTAAGTAGAACCCCATATTAACATGGCAATTGTTAAAACAAAGTTTGGTTTAAATGTGTAAATAGAAACAATTTTGAGTGAGCTGTGTCTTCTTGAAACTTTTCTGCATTTACATGGATTATGTGCTATCTTTGTGACACTGGGTAAGTCAGTCACCTGAACCTCACTTTCTTCACTTCTAGGTGGAACAATGGGTGAGAACACTAGACTTGAAGTCAGCAAGACTTGAGTTCAAATTCTAGCTTATGCACTTACTCTTTGTGTGATCCTGGACAAGGCACTTCATCTGTCATCTGTCTGGTTCCCCTTCTGTAAAGTGAGAATAATAGTTGTAACTGACTTACAGGTTTGTTGTGAGGATCAAATGAGATTTCATATGGACATTGTGAGGAAAACTTTTAAGTACTATTTAAATTTTATTATCATCATTATCATCATCATCATCATCATCATTATCATTATTATTATTATTATTATTATTATTATAAAAGTTCCAAGTTCCCTTCCAACTCTAAATTAATGATACTAAAAGTGACAAAATAAACTCCCTTAAAAGAAGCATGAGGGTGAAGAGAGATGCTGTTTTAGAGAGAAGGTCTTTATTTCTTGTTTTATTTTAGCTTTTCTCCCTACCCATTCATAATCTTAAAGAATTCAAAGCATTGTCATAAAAATCAAATGAAGGGACTGAGGAAAGTCTAAATTCCCTAGTGTCAAGAAGTCACTTTAATCATCTCTAGAGGGGATTAGAGAATCAGATTTAGATATGGAGAGGACTTTACAGGTCATCCTATCTAATCCTTTCATTTTACAGATGAGAAACCTGAGGACCAAAGAGTCAGAAGAAATTCCAAGACATACTAGTAGAGGGAGAGGAAGGATTTGAACCATATCCTCTGGCTCCAAAGTCTGTACTTTTCCCATTGTATGACATATATAGAGAGAGATATCACAATTATGGCATCTTTTTTTTTTGGATGACAACCATTCTGAAAGCATTTTTCACTTAGATTATATGGCTGTATCATAAACCCTTCATAGGATCACAGGTTTAGAGCAAGAAGAGATCTGACAGACCATTTAGCCCAACCAGTTCATTTTCCAGAAACTTCAGAGGCTTAAGTAATTACATAAGGAAAAACCATCAGAAGTAGAATTTGATCATCACTGATCCAAATTTAATATTTATTTCACTGCACAAAATGTGTAAAACATAGTGATGATGTCCATATTGATAGTATTTCACTGAATTATATGTCTTTAACCTAAGCCCTTCCTTCAATTGAGGAGAAAATTTCAGCTGGAAAATGCAGTCTTATCAGATCATGGAGTTATTTATAATCTGTTTATACAATAATTAACATTATCACTCAAAAACACTAACTACCTTTGCATGAACAGAGAATCCTCATTTGCATGAATTACAATATTCATCATATTTCCATTTTCCCTTTCCAGAACTGGTCTACTATGCTGCTTACTTGAGTAGTGGTAGTCTACTTTAATTATTTTTTTTCTCCCATCTAAATACTCTGTCATGTAGAAATGATTTTTAAAATTCTTAGGACATTTGGCTTGGGATGTTGCTGAATTTTAGGGCCACTTCAGCATTCACCAAGCTCCATAAACAAGCATTATTATGTATTATTTGCAAGGTGCCAGCACTAGATGTAGAGGCAGCTGCAAAAATAAATCATGTATATTCTTTGCTGTCATGGAGCTTGCAATTTTGTTGTTGTTCAGTCAAGTTCTCTTTTTATTCCTGTCATTCAGAGTTGGCATAACACCCTCTTTACCTTCTGCTCTTCTCCATTCTTACCACCATCAACTCATCTCTATTGAAGCTACTCAAAATACTGACATTCCATCTCTTCCCTTTGTGCCTTCACATTCACTGTTCACCATGACCATACTGCTTCCATTCTTCACCTTGGCCTCTTGGTTTCTCCCACCTTATACAGGAGGACTTTTCCTGGTAACCACAGCTGATAATACCTTCCTCCTTTCAAATTGCCTTTCATTTCTTCCATATGTGTTTTATGAACAGCTAAGTGGTGAAGTGGACAGAGCACTGGGCTCGAAATCAGAAAGACTCTTCATGAGTTCAAGTCCAGCCTTAGACTTTCTAACTGTATGACTATGGACAAGTTATTTAACACTGCTTCAGTTTCCTCATCTGTAAAATGGGCTAGATAAGGAAAGGACAAACCACTCAAGAATCTCTGCCAAAAAAAAAAAAAACCAAATAGGGTTACAAAAAGTCTGAATTAAATATTGAATATATTTTGTGTTTACCCAAGCTCCTTGAAATCAGGATCTGGATTTTTTCATTTCATTTTATTTTGTTTTGTCTTGTTTTGCTTTTGCTATTCTCTCTATTCCCATACAAAGTTTTCCATGTTGTAACTATTTAATAATCACTTGTTGACTGACATCTTCCTTTCTATTGTGTCCTATAGTTTCCTTTTAATTGTTAACAAACTCTCCTTCAGTCTAGACTTCTGCTTATAATTATAGTCTTCTTACACTATCCAGAACCTGGCTTTCTCTGGATAGCACTAACTCTCCAGACATCTTCTCCAATACTTGATACTCTTCTTTTCTAGTCCCTGACACACAGGACTAGGGGAAGGAGCTCTCATATTCCTTGCACCCATTGCCATTTACAAATTTTGTCACTGTCTCCATCATTTGGAAAATATCAGTCCTTCTTTAAAGTTCATTCCTATCTGTCCAGATCTTTGTTGTTATCATTGATAAATCTTGAGGTTACACTTCATCTTCTCTAATGTCTTCAGAACCTGACTCACATTGCTCTGTTCCCCCATGAACCTAAACCCCTTTAAATAACCTTGCCTCCTAGTTCCTCAACCTTCTCAACTCCCATGATTTCTGACTCCAATATAACTCAATCATTCATAGGAGTGGCCATACCTTATATGCTCTACACTTCCCTTCCTTCCCTTCCAAACCATGTGTGGGAGAAGTAATATTCTAATCACTCACTCCTGCCCTTCCTATGTCTGATTTTTCCTTAAGCCACATGGAGACCATCTTTGAGTCTTGGGTGACTCAGAGAACCAAAGGTTCAAGCTGTTCCATCACTTTCTGATTGATTGTACGTAAAACAAGCAAGAGGGGCTCTGGGAGTATTCTGATGTTTGATTGGTCCCTCATACAAAACAGCTTCATCGATGTAAATCAACTCCTGCTCCTCAGTATTCCTTGTTGAATATCCATCTCCTTCCACAGAAAAATAAATCTCCTTTTATTAACTGTTAAATGACCTTCTAGTGTCTCATTTTGTATCAGTCTCAAACTATCAAGGGACTGGTTTGAATCATACCCAGCCCAGAAAAAATCAAAACAAAACCAAAACCTTGGCATAGTCTCTCATGATTGCAATTAGATCAAAGTAGGGAATGGGCAACAAAAAAAGGGAGATGAGCCTGAATTTGGCCTTCATGTTTCTATTAGTTTTGGAGATGGTAGATGCTTACTGTGAGGGGGATCCTATTCTTGGGAAATTAGAGAATAAAGTGCCTCTGACTATTTAGCAATGACAGAACAATGTGAGTGTGCTCTGTATCCTTATACTTTGACAATAAAATTGTGGTTAAATTTCTTTTAAACCCACCCCAGCCTCACACATAATACCACAGTCTTTCTGAAGTTTAAGGTGCCTCCAAGTTTTACTGTGTGTTCTTTTCAGAGCTCAGTTTAATTCCAAAGCAGCTTGGAAAGATTGAACTTTGGGGGATGGAGAAAAATGTTTTCCTTATTAGAAAAGACAAATTCAGAAGAACTAGTAATGCTCAACCTTTGCTAGGACTGGATGTCTTTGTATCATTAATGGCAATTGTACCATTTTGATACAACTGACCTGGCAGAACTGATAGAGGCCAGAGACCATACCCTCATTATATCTCTAGTGGTCATATACTTAATAAAATTCTAATCTTCAATAATCTACTCCATGTCCTTCCTGGAAATTTGTATTTTGTCCCTGGGTCTCCCAATTCAGACAGGCAAACTTTCACCTCCTCTTGCCTAATCCCGGATTTGTGGCATACTTCACAAATCTCTCCTCACCATGTATGTGCAATCCTCTTTCTCTCTTCTTCCCTCTACCTCTAGTTTTTAATGCTCCTTTATATGTTGTTTTCTCCCATTAGAATGAAATTTTTTAATGTTATTTTATTTTTCCCAATTACATACGAAGATAGTTTTCAATATTCATATTTTTATAAGTTTTTGAGTTCCACATTTGTCTACCACCCATCCTTCCCTCCCCCCCTCCCCATGAGTGGAAGCTTCTTGAAACTGGACTGTCTCACTTGCTTTTGCACTGAAATTGTGATTATGTTGTGCCTGAACATAGTAAGGGTTTAATGAGTGTTCTATTTCTCTCTTTCTGTTGAAAGTATCACATCTTTCCAGCTTTACACTCTTGGAGCCTTCCCTGACTTATCCTTCTTTGTTATCCTCCATATCTATTCAGTTGCCCAATTTTGTCAATTCAATTTCCACAGTTTTTCTTGAATCCCATCCCTTCCCTTTTTCAATTCATGGACTAATCAGATCTTCATTGTTTCTTACCCAAACTACTCAGTTATGACTCTGCTGCTAGTCTCTTTCCTCTGCAACCCATCCTTCACACAAAGGCTACAATAATCTACTTGAGGCACAAATCTTTTTTATATAAGGACCCTGCTCTAAAGTCTACAGTAGCTTTCCATTATGACTAGGATAAGATACCAACTCCTTATCGTGGTATTGAAGGCCATCTACAATCTGACTTCATTCTACTTTTCTCATATCATTCCTTTCTTCTACAATCTAGCCAAATTCAACAACTGCCTCTTCTCTGAAATCAACATTTATTTTTCACCTCCATGTATTTACAAAAGCCTTTCCCTAAGCCCAGAATATATTCTATCCGTAACTTCATCTCCTTAGATGTAGTTTCCTCTAATAGAATGTGAGTTCTTTGAAAGCAGAGACTGCCTTTCTTTTCTATTTTTGTCCAAGTTCTTAGCACTTTGAACATTGTAAGCCCTTGAAAAATTCTTTCATTCATTCATTCTCCGAATACCTGCCTTCCTTAAAAGTTCAACTTGCTTCCTGAGGAAGCTTATTTCTTTTATAAATGGCAGCCCTCCCCCACCATAATGAAAGCACCTTAAGGGCACCTCTTCCTCTTATTACCTAGCACAAAGCTTTACACATAGTAGCCTAATAACTCTATAAAATTAAATTATTGTGCAAGGTGCTATGGTCAATACAAAAAAAATGAAATCCAGTCCCTAATTCTAAGTAGTTTTTAAGCTAATAAGATCAATGTTATAAAGTACTTTGTGCTTATCATTTCCTCACAAAACTCTATGAGATGAGTAGTTCATGGACTATTTTCCCCATTTTGTGGGTGAGAAAACAGGCTCAGATAAGCAAAGGGTTCAAGTAGGAAGTAGCACATATAGTGTTGGAATTCTTCAAATGTGACCACTGTCTACTATCCACATGTGATAGGAGAGAGAGTGCAGGTACCTGAAAACTAGAAGACTAGAATAATGGCACAAGAGAAGAATAAACAAATTGAAATGGAGGTTCAGAGTATTAGTAGATAACAAGTGTTTAGGGAAAATAGAAAAGATTTCACATAAGAATTGGAAATAAAACTGAACCAACTAGGTAGTTAGGTGATATAGTGTGTCAGGAGACCTTCACTAAATGTGTGATCCTGGGCAAGTCACTAAATCCCTATAAGTGAGAGAAATCCCTATAAGTGAGAGAGAGACAGACAGACAGACAGACAGAGACAGAGACAGAGACAGAGAGAGGGGCTGGATTACTTTTGCAGTTGTGATGATATCATTCCCTAGGTGGAGGTAGCATGAACAAAAATGAGGAAGCCCCACAAAGTCTGTAGACCCTGGAAAATGAGTCACATTCAAGGAAAATTCAATAGCCTTGACTTAAAGTACAGAGTATATTCAGGGCAGTGTTTTTCAAAAGGATCTCAACGGCATGCCAGTATGCTGCAAATCTCATTAGATGTGTCATGAAATTTTGAATGCTAATATACTGCAGCTAAAATACAAAGCTTATAAAAATTTTGTTTAATACAAATTTTACTTACCTAGTACGTTAAGTACAGTAACCACAAAATAAATAAAATTTGCCTTCTATACATACTTATTAACTTCAAAATCCCAGATTGTGAACTCACAAAGAACTGTGTTTACTGAAGGGAAACTGCATTCCCCTCTCTCCCCTCTCTTGCTTGTTGTGCTGCCAGCTCATTTATTGCAATTCCTCATGGTATGAAAAACTGTGCTGTGAGCAAAAAAAAAAAAAGCTTTGGAACTAGTGCTAAAGAAAAAGATGGTATGGATCAAGTGCATAGAGGGACTGTAAGTTAGACTAAGGATTGGAACTCTAGTTTGTTGGCAGTGATGAGTCTTTGAAAGTTTCTGGATAGAGGAATGAGGTGATCAGTCATGTTTCCCTTTCCCCTAAAACTTTCTGGGATGGATGGATAGCAATAGAAAGACAGACAGACAGACCAATACAAGGATAGATAGATGGATGGATGAATGGATGAATGGGGAGAGAGAGAGAGAGAGAGAGAGAGATGGATAAATAGATAAACAGATAGCTGGATGGATGGATGGAGGGAGGGAGGGAGGGAGGATGGGTGGATAGATAGATAGATAGAGGTTGTATGGCTAGATAGACAGATGGCAGACAGACAGATGACAGATTGATAGATGGATGGATAGATAGATAGATAGATAGATAGATAGATAGATAGATAGATAGGATTTATCCAATAGATAGATATCAATAAATAATAAGGAGCCTGGCTCCCTATCTTCTAAGCATGCTCAGGGTGTTCTGCCTGTTGTCAGGTCATGTAGAAGAAGCTGAGTGGGAAACATGTTTCTGCAGAGGCATGATGACATGTCATGGAAGAAACCTGCCTGCTGCTTCAGGGCACATGCCAATATTCTTCATTTTTCTATTCTCCTTACCATGTGAAAAAGAAGAGACATTTAAAATATACCAAGTGAGGAGCAGAGTCAAGATGGCAGTGTGAGGGCAAGATTTCCCAAAAGCTCTCTTCCAATAATATTCCAAAAAACCAAAATTATGACTTTAATTAAATTTTTTAGAGAGCCAGAGCCCACATAAAGACCCAATGAAAATTCTGTAGCACAAAGTAACTTGAAGATCTGTGGGAATGTCCTGTTCCACCTAGGTCAGAAAGCACAGTAGTGCAACCAAAGACACACTACACTGGAGTGAAGGAACTCTAGCCTTCCAGGAACAGCCTGCAGAGCGCCTGGTTCCTGGGTGCTCTGGTTTGTGACAGCAGAAGAAGTTTCCAGACCTCCCAACCCAGGGATCATTAAACACAACTTGGAAGATCAGCAGGGAAACCTCTGACAGAATGAGCACAGCGCTCAGGCCAACGTGACCCTCAGCTCATCCAAGACCCTTGTGCAGCCTTGGCCTGGGAAACAGAAGCAGGTCTGCAGAGCCACCTAGCAGAGAGTTGCCTAGCATCTGTTCCCAGAGCACTCAGCCCATGGCAAATAAGGGGATCAGAGGAGACTAACTAGGTTTCTCTGCTAAACCTGGGACAGGACCCTGGTGCTTTGATTATTTGCAGACCTGATCACAATCTGGGATCCCTACCTGCCATAACAGAACAGAGACCTTCCTCATAGTTCCCTGCTTATTGTCATCCACAGACCAGAGCACAAGCAGGAAAGTAGTCAGAGCCTCTTGTAAGGAATTTAGGCCCTTGCCAGGGTGCCCCAATAATACAAAAGCTTGGGAAGCACCTCAAAACCAAGACAGCTGGGAAAATAAGTAAACAGAAAAAAAAAGAATCTGACCATAGATAAGTACTTTGGTCTCATGAAGGATAAAAACACACACTCAGAAAATGACAGTTGAAGCTTCTGCATCCAAAACTTCCAAGAAAAATAGGAATTGGGCTCAGGCTATGGAAGAACTCAAAAAATATTTTGAAATTCAAATAAAGAAGGTAGAGGGAAAAATTAGGAAGAGAAATGAGAATGATGCAGGAAAAACATGAAAACCAAGTTAGCAGTTTGGTCAAGGAGATACAAAAAAATGCTGAAGAAAACAACATGTTAAAAACCATTTTTGATCAAATGGAAAAAGCAGTCCAAAAACTTAATGAGTAAAAGAATGCCTTAAAAATCAGAACTGGCCAAATGGAAAAGTAGATAAGAAAGCTCTCTGAAGAAAACAAATTCTTCATATGTAGAATGGAGCTAAAGGAAGCTGATGACTTTGCAAGGAATCAAGAAACAAAACAAAACCAAAAGAATGAAAAACTAGAAGAAAACTTGAAATATCTCATTAGAAAAACAGCTGCCCTGGAAAACATATTCTAGAGAGACAATTTTAAAAGTATCGGGCTACCTGAAAGTCATGATCAGGAAAAGAGCCTTGACTTCTTTTTCAAAGAATTTCTACAAGAAAATTTCCTTGATATCCTATAAGCAGAGGGTAAAATAGAAATCAAGGGAATCCACCAATCTCCTCCTGAAAGAGATCCAAAACACACACACACACACACACACACACACACACACACACACACACACACAGGAATTTTATAGCCAAATTCCAGATCTCCCAAGTCAAAGAGAAAATATTACAACCAGCCAGAAAGAAACAATTCAAATATTGTGGCACTACAGTCAGGATTATACAGGATTTATCAGTGTCTACATTAAGGGCTCATAGGACTTGGAATATAATATTCTGGAAGTCAAAAGAGCTGGGAATGCAACTGAGAATCAACTACCCAGAAAAATTGAACATCCTCTTCCAGGGGAAAAGAACATTTTTTAAAATTTATTTTTTTTTCATCCATATGCACATGTTTATTTTTAAGTTTCAAATTTTCCTTCCACTCTCCCTTCCCACCCCCCCCCCCTACCCTTAGTTAGTGAACAGTCAGGTTAGTTTGTACATACATATTTTTGATAAACATGTTCACATCTTAGTCATTTTCAGTATGAGGAAATAGTAAGGGAAAGAGATGCATAAGAGATAATTTTTATAAAGTGTTCATCAGATTTTCAAGGGTTGGGTTTTTTGGTTTGTTTTATTTTTCTTCCTCTGATAATTCATATGAACCATCTCAATTAATAGAGCAGTTAGAATATTTAGATAAGGCACAGGAGGGAGCTGGCTATGAAGATAATATATTATAAAGATGGACTCAATGGGTGAAAAAGGAATGTACTGGATGATAGTGAAAGGAGAAGTAGAATGGGATAGGATATTTCACATAAAAGATTCAAGAGAAGGCAATTGAGTAGAAATGGGGAGAGTGAGGGAGAATGAGTGAGCTTTCATTCTCATCAGAAATGGCTCAGAGGAGAAACCACATACACTTAATAGTGTATGCAAATCTATCTTACCCTAGAGGAAAAAGGAGAAAGAAGACAAGAGGAGAGGAGGTAGGGTGTAAGTGATCGAGGAGAGGGCAGTCAGATACAACACAAGGTGATGGGATTGGGTGATCTACCTGGGACCCTGTGACTGGATGGTTATTGGGTTTCCAGGCTGGGATTTGGACTCAGATCCTCCTGGCCCTGGGGCCTTTGCTCTATCTGCTGTGCCACTCAGCTGCCCCAAAGCACCCTTTTGAGGAGGGATAAAGTAAAAGGAGGGATAAAATAGAATAAATGGGATTGGGAAAAATGAGTGGAGAGAAATACAATCAGCAATAGCAACTGTGGGAAAAAATATAGAAACAACTTCTCTGATGGACTTATGGTAAAGAATACAATCCACCCCAGACACAGAACTGATAGAATCCAAACAGACTGAAGTACAAATTTTTTTCTCTTTCTTTCACTTTATTTTTCATGAAGTTTTTCTATTTTTGTGGGTGGAAGGGGAATTATTTTTATTCTTACACCAAGATTATTTTAGTGATGTGTAAATAATTTTTTAAAAAAGATACCAAGTAATCAAGATGTTTTCTCATTCTTGACTAGCTGTGTTCAGGTGAGGAGGCAAAAACTGCTGTCAGCTTCTGAGTTTGGATGGGTCTTGGGTCCTGTTTCATTGGGAACCCTCAAAATTATGTCCCTTCTATTTCTGGGAGAGGCAGGAGTGGTGGCTACAAGTCTCCATTGCCAGTTGCTTATCTTCTACAAAAGAATTTAGAGATAGCTAGGTCAAAGGGAAATTCAAGAAATTAGGAAAGGGAGATACCATGAATTGTGAGAATTCAGAATTTACTACCAGCTGAGGAATCAGCACAGCTCCAATGAATAGAGTCTAAGTCCAACAGAAGGTCCAATTAAATACCTGTCCAGAGTATTTAGACCCTGGAGTACACTTTAGTGGGGTATAAAATATAATTGGGAAATATTTAACAAAATAGATGAAAATATACTACAATATAGACAATGTTAATTTATGATTTCTGAAAACTATATGGTATAAGTTAATGTGAAATTGACACCACTGTTTTAGGGAATAGTACAAGCTTGGGTGTTGAGAGTGAGGTAGAAGTGCTTATCTTTGTTCTTCTTAGATCTCAGTAGAGATCCCATTCTAAAAATAACTTGATATTAATTGGTTAAATTATAAATTAAATAGTCCCTGGTGATTGATATTAGGGAGAACAAGTTAGAATGGAGACCCAAGCTGAAAGCATAGAAAGACACCCCCCCCCAACCCCATAGGAGTAGCCCTGGAATCCTAAAAAGAATGTAGCCTTGCTCTGGGGAATTTGGTTCATCAGTGTGAATGACAGTTGAGGAGCCTGTGTGTCTATAGGCTTTTGTTGCTGCTGTGCTGTTGTTTGCCCTTTGTTCTCAAAGAGAGAGAGCCATATTATCAGGGAGGTGATGCCATGACATGCAAGTGAATTGCATATATTCAAGAAAGAAGCAATAGGTTGTTTAATGATAGGTTCTATCATCCTCTACTCCCAGTTATTCATAAGAGCGCAAAATATTTGAATTTCAAAAGATCAACTTTCTTCTTCTAAAATCATCAAATATATCACATCAAATTGTTGTAGTGGAGATGTTGAAATGGAAAAACTGGGTAAAATCAGGAAAATACCCAATCAGCAAACATTTTTAGTGTCCATGGCACAAATCAATAAGCCACCATTTCTTCCCAAAATCTTCTGAGTCTATCTGATCCTCAATTGATTCCCCAATCCCAGAATGAATTTCAGTTTGCCCCTCTGGTGACCATGAATAATATAACTTAAAGAATAGGCCAGGTAACTCTAATGTTTGATTCAGTATTGCTCAAAGATCAGCAATTTGTGGCTGCTGCTCTTATCATATATGGGCAGTCTCCAGGGACTGGAAGAAGTCAACCATTCCTAGGCCCAAGCTGAGTATAGAGTCAAAGCTCATATCTACTACTACCTCATTCAGAGTTTGCCATTATAGGACGAGACTGAGTTGGGAAAAGGAAAATCTTCAATGTTGATCTATTGGTGTCTTTGTTAAGCATTGTTTGTATGAATGAAAAGATTCTGCTTTGCTGCTACAGAAGGAAAATCGGCAATTATGCATCTTTTCCTTCTGGTTCCGACCTTTGGAATTCAGGCATTGCCAGTCTTTTCCTTCTACTCTCCTTTTCCTTCCATTAAGAGTCACTTTCTGGTCACTGTCCTCTGCTGCATCCTGCAGAGGGGGTTTCCTAAATAATATTCAGCAGAACCCATTGGTAAATTCACTCAACCATTTTTCCTACACCAAAAAGAAACTACTGTTGAGCTCACTTTTGCCTATGAGAGAACCAGATTTATGTTTTTTTCATGTTTTGCAAATTTATGAACTATAAATCAATAAGATTATCTTTCATTTCACTTGCCAGCCCACAGCTGGCAAAGATCCTGGCAGTCTCTGACAATCTGTTCCATTGTCTCTCCATGTAGCATGCCAGCCAATGCCCTTCTCCCTTATATCCCATTTCCAATAATGAAACATATAAATCAGAAATTGCTATAGTTGACTACAGTTTATTTTTTGCCAGCTTTCAGTACTAACTGAACAGAAATGAAAACAAACTTTTAAGACTAGATAAGGCTTTGGGCTTAGAATATGCTTCCCCAGGCAGAGAGGGAGACAGAAGAGGGGGAGAGAAGAAGGGAGGGGGGAAGAGAGGAAAGAGAAAGAGGAGAAAAGGTGAGAGATAGATTGGGGGGGAGGGAATGGAAGAAGGGAGGGAGGGGAGGAGAGAGGGAGAGAGAGGAAGAGAGAAAGAGAGGAAGGGAGAGGGGAGGAAATTCAAGAAGGGAGGGAGGAGAGGGGAAGGGAGGGGAGAGGGAGAGGGGGAGAGAGGGGGTTGAAGGGGGAGAGAGAGAGAGAGAGAGAGAGAGAGAGAGAGAGAGAGAGAGAGAGAGAGAGAATAAATGACTAGAATTTGTTCTCCCAAATGGAAAGTTTAGAAATTACCTATCTTTACCTTGAATCATGATCTCAAGCTTCCTTCCTGGCTGCTTCTAACAGAGGTATCAATCACTAACCTTTTGTGGCTGCTCAAATACCAGCTTCCTTACTTATCCTTATTCTAGTTTTGGGGATAAAAACAAAAAAATTCCCCCTAAGAATCTAAGCCCCTGGTTCCCCATTCCCCACCTCCCCAGAATTTTTTTTCTAATGCAAGGGGAAAACAACACTTTCTTTTTAGGGCATAATCCTTTAGTCAATGGGTCAAAAACAAATTTTGAATATTTCCATCCCATCCAAAATTCATCCTGGATCACCAGATGTCTTCCCTCTTTTTCCATTCACTTCTCTTCTCCCACCCGAGACTGAACCCATTAAGACTGATAGTTCATGTAGACTGAATGAGATATGAGCCAGATGGCACAGTGGGTAGAGGCCCAGCCCTGAAATTAGAAGGACCTGAGTTCAAATATGACTGCAGACACTAACTAGTTGTGTGACCCTGGACAAGTCAACTTAATCCTGATTGTGTCTCATTCAGGACAATTTCCAGTCATTCTTATTCATATCTGGACCCAGATGGCTCTGAAGGAGAAAGTGAGGCTGGTGACAGCATAGCTCCCCTCATTCAAATCCAATTTATATGCTCATCTTGACATCACCTCCCTGATGTCTTGGTCTTCTTCAAAAATGAAGGACAAAAAGAAATGAACAATCCTACTCCTTTTGGGGAAGGCTTTCCATTTGGCCTGCAGATTCCCACCCCACTCCCATATTCATCTGAATCACTATTATAACCTAAGAACCTAAGGATCAAAATCTTGTCATCTGTTATGCTACACACTTAGGACTTCTGGGCTTTTCTGTTTGCCCTATATATGAACTTCCCTTTCATGTGCTGTCTTCCCCAATTAGTTTGTGAACCCCTGAAGAGCAGGTACTCTGACTTTTTTTCTTTTATTACATGACATTTATTTCCAGAGTTTGGCATGATACCTTGGTGCATAATAAATTAATAAATTCTTTTTTAATTCATGCATTTATTCATTCATCCAGCAGGTTTCATAGCAATTGTTGTAACAAAATGGTTTGGGCCAAGTAGGAGTGGTGTCTTTTCTCTCTACCTTTCCTACAAAGAGATTCTACTCCTTTGAATCAATATATGTATGATATCCCAGAAACTAGGGTTTAATCAGGAAGAAAAAGCCTTCTGAATCTCTAAAATAGATAATCTGATTGTAGGCTCAAATTTATCTGTTCTAGACTAAGCAGGCTAACCTGAAAAGGTGAATAAATTATAAAAGCTTCCCCTCTAAAACCCATTAAATGCAGATGTAATTACTCATCATTTCTAGACCATCAGGAAAACTTTATCCGATGGACATATAGCCCATAAAGATCTCAGACAAGCTGTCTAGCCTCATGTCACTGCAAGGCAAATGATCTAGTTCTCTTTGAAAGTAAAACAAAATTAGCATGTATGAGCTCCCCTAGTGTGCTCTAGGCAAATTGTTTGGCACCAGTAGTCTAGGGAAACAAAAGTCACACTGTTCTTATTAGCTTCTTTATTCATCAAAGGTACAATAATGCAACAGATAATATCCAAGGAAAATTTTTCTCAAAAAGAAACACACTGGAAAACTTACTACTCAATTATAACCTAAACAAAAGAAAAAATTTTTTTTTTTAACTAGACCCTAGTAGGGCATCCAAGAAGGGACATTTTGGTGGGCCACCCATATTCCTCATGGGCCCCCACAGTATAGAACCTTCTAGATTACTCCTTCAGCTTGTACTTAAACTGTCAGATTGAGTCCCTAGAGGGTGAACTGTTACCCCAATTTCTAGTAGTAACTATGTGGAATCTCCTCTACAAAGCTACAAAGTATTCCTTAACTCTCCAACTCTCCAGGATTTAGCTGTTTAACTCTTCTAAGGAGTATGACTAATTTGTTTGCTTCACCAATTATGTTATTTCTTTCTGACATTAAAAAGTCTTTTTCAAAACTCATAAAAGTATGGTCAAAATTTTAGCTAATTTAACACCATGCTACCATATTGACTATATCAACTATGGGACAGTTTAGATGCCTCAGTCAATAGAATGTTAAGCCTGGAGTCAGGAAGATCTGAGTTCAAATCCAGCCTCAACTACTAGCTGTGTGAGCCTAGACAAGTCACATAAGCCTGTTTCCCTCAACTTCCTCATGTGTAAAATGAACTGGAGAAGAAAATGGCATAATTTTTGACAAAAAAATTATATATTTTTGCCAGGAATACCCCAATACCCCAAATAGGATCATGAAGGCTCTCTCTCTCTCTCACACACACACACACACACACACACACACACACTTTTATGGATAATTGACATCCTAAGTATTGTGGTAGCTAGAAATAATAGTGAGATGAATCCAAAATTAGAATTTTAGAGGTTGCTATAAAATCACAAAAAGTAAAAACCAGGAAGGTTAGGAGAAGCTGCCCTTGCCACATAGAGCTGCTGTAGCCTGGATCAAATAATTGGCCTTAGGGTAACAGCTCAGTTCTTCCTTGAACCATTGCTCTGCAAGAGTTCTGCAAAACTGTGGGACAGAAATTAGATAGTGGAGCAGAGTTAGCTCTGATACAGTGGCTCAGTTGCACCTGTGTTTTGCACAAACAAAGGAAATGTGAGGAACTTCCTCACCTCGGGTTCATATTGAATTTTATTTCAGAAGGCATCTCCCCCCACCAACACTAGAGGTACTATCTTTTCAGTTGCTTTTTCAGAGTGAGGAAAATTTTGTCAGCTACTTCCAAGAAACTACTCATATTTGCTGGTTTTGAGAAGATAAATCAGGGACAAATCTGCATGGAACTAAAAGCACAGGCAACTAATCTTGCAAAAAATTGCCTGGGTTTTTGTTTTATTTTGTTTTGTTTTCCCATTGATTCTTCCTTCTGAATTCAGTCCTGTGAGATGCTGGTGATTATTGAGGGAAAAGCTTTGGTTTACATATCCTATGGCCATCTCGTGATTCACCTTTAGTGACTGGGATTAATTTAATACAGTTTTACATATAAAAAAATCAGCTTACCAGCCCATTCTATTCTTAGTTATTTCATAGAATAGATGAAAGTTATGGGACAGAAGGAAAAAAGAGAAGGAGAGAGTCATGCTGTAATTGGTATCATTTAGTAGAAACAGTTCCATTTCTTCCAGGTATAGTGGTGAGATAAATTCAGCATTTCCCTGGCACAGCTTCTTTCCTCCAAAACACACATTGGGAAGCTTTACCTAAAACAAAGCTACCTCCCTCTCCCTTCTATCCCTACCTAGTTGGCTTGTTTGTTTGGTTCTGGCTTCCCTGGTCCAGCCAACAGGGTTAGCCCCAACTTTCCTGATATGGGTTCCTGGTCATCTAAGGGTATTAAAAAGGCAGCTAGACTTGCAAGAACTGATGTTGAGCTAGATGATAGAACCAGAAGAACATTGTACACCTCAACAACAACATGGGGATGATGATCAACCTTAATGGACTTGCTCACTCTATCAGTGCAAGAATCAGGGACAATTTTAGAATATCTACAATGGATAATATCATCTGTATACAGAGAAAGAATTTGTAGTTTGAACAAAGACCAAAGACTATTGCCTTCACTTTTTTTAAATAATGAGTTTAAAATAAAAGTTGTCTTATGTACTACATAATTTTGCTATCACTAATGTTTTATCTTTTCCTCAAGGATGTGATTTTTCTCTCAACACATTCAATTTTGATCAATTATAACATGGAAACAATGTAAAGATGATCAGATTGCCTTCTGTGGAGGGGAGGGGGAGGGGGAGGGGGAGGGAAGAGAGGGTAGGGGAAAATTGTAAAACTCCAAACCTTGCCAAAAATGACAAGTAGAAAATACTATTGTACATAATTGGAAAAAAATTATATATATATATATATATATATATATATATATATATATATATGAACCTATGACTTAGAATTTTTCCCCTTAAAAATATCAATGCCTACTCAGAAGTCAAAGGACTCTCAAAAAGTAATATATTCATTGAATCAGTAAACATTTATTAAATTCTCACTCTGTAATGCACTCTCCCTAAGCATTGTACCATGGACTGAGAATACAAAAAGAGGCAAAACAGCCCTTGCCTTCAATGAGCTTACACCCTCATGAGGGAAAACAATATGTTAACAAATATATACTAAGCAAACCACATAGAAAATAAAGTGGAGATAGTTAACAGAGGGAAGGTACGGTAATTAAGAGGAGATAGGGAAGGCTTGTTTGGAAGATAGGATTTTGGTTGGAATGTAAAGCAAGCCAGGGAAGTTAGTAGCCAGAGTGGACAAGAGAGAGTAAAGGAAATGCTCAAAGTCAAGAGATGCAGTGTCTTGTTTGGAACAGCCTGGAGACCAATGTACTGGATAAAAGAACAGGTTCTAAGAATTGAAGAAGACTGGAAAGATAGGAGGGGCCTAGGTTATGAAGGTCTCCAAATGCCAAACAGAGCATTTTGTATTTGATTTTGGAGGCAATAGCGAACCACTGACATTTATTGAAGAGGGGAGTGATGTAATCAGATTGAAGTGAGAAGAGCTAGTGTGAATTACTTCAGGATAAATTCAGGTTGTAAGTCTGGGAACTGGGAGGATGGTGTTGACTCTGCAGTGATAGGAAAGGTTAAAAAATCAAAAGGGCCTAGAAGGAAAGATGAGTTCTATTTCCAACATTTTAAGGTTAAGATGTCTATTGGACATCCAATTTGAGATGTCCAAAAGGTGTTGGCAATTTGAGGTTGGAGGTCAGCAGAATTTGTGGCAGGATAGGTTAAAAAAAGAAAGGAAGAAAGAATAAAAATAAAAAGGGCAACTACATGGTTGGTGCCCAGGGTAGAGCAGTGGCCTTGGATTAAGGAGGATGGGAATTCAAATCCAGCTTCAGGCTGGTATTCACTAACTGTGTGACCTTGAGTAAGGTACCCCCTCACTCAAATCCAATTTACATGCTTATCATGACATCATCTCCCTATTGTCATGGTCTTCTTCAGAAATGAAGAACAAACATGTAGAAGGGTATAAAAAGTACTAGTCAGGTGGAATTTGAAGCAACAATAGTAACCTTACCCTCACCATATTTCTATATGGAGCTAAAACCTAACAGTTATTGTATCTCTTTGCGAATTCTCACTATATTAGGGGTAGCTAGGTATTACAGTGGATAGAACATTGGCCTTGGAATTAGGAGTATGGGAATTTGAAGTCAGTCTCAGCCACTTGTCACTTACTAGCTGTGTGACCTTGGGCAAGTCACTTAACCTCAATTGCCTCACGTCTGAGGCCATCTCCAGTTGTCTTGATTCATATCTAGCCACCGGGCCCAGATGGCTGAGGCTGGTGACTTAGTATAGCACCGCCCCCCACTCAAATCCAGTTTATGTGCTTGTCATGGCATCTCTTCCCTGATGTCATGGTCTTCTTCAAAAAAATAAAGGAAAACCATCATTACTATATTAGCCCAAAATAAACCTCTTACTTTCAAGTGCCTCAGTTTGTCATCAAACTTGAATTAAGAAGGTGCAGTCATTAGAGTGTACTTATAACAAATGGTCTCATAGGGGATTTTCTTGATTATTTGAGGTTCAGAATTTTGATTTTATAAATATAAACATAATATATATATATATATATGAAATTTCCTCTGATAAAGCATATCAGTGATTGTTAGAAAACTTGTCAGGGGTGGGGGCAGCTTGGGTTGTGCAGTGGTTAGAGCACAGGCCCTGGAGTCAGGAGGACCTGAGTTCAAATCTGACTTCAGACACTTAATAATTACCTAGCTGTGTGGCCTTGGGCAAGTCACTTAATCATATCCAAAACCTCCAAGAGAAACAGAAAATGGGCTCAGACTATGGATGAGCTCAAAAAAGACTTTGAAAAGCAATTAAGGAAGGTGGAGGAAAAAGTGGGAGGAGAAATGAGAGCAATGCAGGAAAATCATGAAAACCAAATCAACAGCTTGGTGAAAGAAATACAAACAAATACTGAAGAAAATAATATGTTATAAACCAGTTTAGTTCTAATGGGAAAAAAACAAAACAAAAGGCAAATGAGGAGAAGAAAACCTTAAAAGGCAGAATTGGCCAACTGGAAAAGGAGATAAAAAGAGCTCTCTGAAGAAATTAACTGCTTCAAATGCAGAATGGAACTCAGGGAAGCTGATGACTTTGCAATAAATCAGGAAGAAATGAAACTCTTCCAAAAAAAAACAAAAATTAGAAGAAAATGTGGAATATCTCATTGGCAAAACAACCAAACTTGAAAACAGATCCAAAAGACATAATTTAAAAATTATTGGGCTACCTGAAAGTCATGACCAGGCAAAGAGCCTAGACTTCATTTTTCAAGAAATAATACAGCAAAATTGCCATGAGATCCTAGAAGCAGAGGGTAAAATAGAAATCGAGGGAATTCACCAATCACCTCCTGAAAGAGATCCCAAAAGAAAAACATCCAGGAATATTATAGTTAAATTACAAAACTCCCAAATCAAACAGAAAATTCTAAAAGCTGCCAGAAACAAACAATTCAACTACTGTGGCTCCATAGTAAGGATTACACAGGATCTGGCAGTATCTACATTAAGGGCTCGTAGGGATTGGAATATGATATTCTGGAAGACAAAAGATCTTGGTTGACAACTGAGAATCAACTACCCAGAAAAACTGAACATCCTCTTTCAGGGGAAAAGATGGACTTTCAATGAAACAGGGGACTTTTAAGCTTTCCTATTGAAACAACCAGAGCTGAACAGAAAGTTTGATCTCCAAGTACATGACTCTGGTGAACCATAGAGGGGTGGAAGAGAAGGACTAACTATGAAGAACTTAATGATATTGAACTGTTTGTATTCCTGCATGGGAAGAAGATATTGATAACTCATATGAACTTTTTCATTTATAAGATCTATTGGAATATAGACAGGACACAAGAAAGAGTGGAATATAATGGTATAATATAGTAAAAAGATGGAGTCAATGGATAGTAAAGGAAAGTACTGTGAGGAAGGGAAAGGAGATGAAGAAGAAGTTAAGACATTTCACATAAGAGTCAAGAAAAAACTTTTTAATGGAGTGGAAAGGGGGAAGGCAAGGGGGAATGAGTGAGCCTTCATTCTCATCAGAAATGGCTCAGAGAAGGAATAACATACACACTTTATAGGGTGAGGAACTGTATTGTACCCCAGAGAAAAATGACAAGCAAGGGATGGGATAAGGGGGAATGGGAGGAGTGAAGGGGGAAATAGGTGATAGAAGAGAGGGAAGATTGAGGGAGAGGGTACTCAGATATAACACACTTTTGGACAGGACTAGGATGAAAGGAGAGAGAACAGAATAAATGATAGTGGGGAGGAAAAGAGTGGAGGAACAGCTAGAAATAGCAACTGTGGGGAAAATACCGAAGCAACTTCTTTGGTGGACTTATAATAAAGAAAACAATTTACCCCAGAGACAGAGACACTGGAATCTGAACACAGACTGAAGCATATTTTTTCTCTTTCTCACTATTCTTAAGGTTTCTCAGTTTCTTGGGGGTGGGGTTATGTTTCCTCTAATAACAAAATTATTGTAATAATAAATAATAAAGTTCACTTACAAAAAAGAGACCAGGAGGGATGGGAATTCAGGGAAGCCTGGAAGGATTTGCATGAACTGTTGCTGAGCAAGATGAGCAGAACCAGAAAAACATTGTACACCCTAACAGCAACATGGGGTTGATGATCAACTTTGATGAATTTGCTTATTCCATCAGTGCAACAATCAGGGACCATTTTGGGGTATCTGTGATGGAGAATACTATCTGCATCCAGAGAAAGAATCGTGGAGTTGGAAAAAAAAAGACCAAAGACTATTACCTTTAATTTAAGGGAGAAAAAACCTATTATCTTATTATGTAATTCTGCTATCTCTTATACTTTATTTTTTTTCCTTAAGGATATGATTTCTCTCTCATAAAATTCAACTTAGATCAGTGTATATCATGGAAACATTGTGAAGACTAACAAACTACCTTCTGTGCGGGGGGAGGAAGATTAGGGGAAAAATTGTAAAACTCAAAGTAAAAAAAAATTTAAGTTTCTTAAAAAGTAATTGCCTAGCTGTGTGACCTTGGGCAAGTCACTTAACCGTATTGTCTTAAATTTTTTTTTATTATTCCCTGTTGTGAAGGAGTTTACAATCTAATGGGAAAGACAACATGCACACTGATGTGTTCAGATAAAACATATATATCTATCTATACATATAAATACATACATGCATATATGCATAGCTAGATGAGAGAGAGAGAGAGAGAGAGAGAGAGAGAGAGAGAGAGAGAGAGAGAGAGAGAGAGAGAGAATGTGCAAGGGGGACAGACTAAGAAAATACCTAGAACAGAGAGAATTTTGTTCATGGAACAACCAGGTGCAAGGATCTGAATTAAAAAGTACATGTCAGAGAATAAAGTATAAGAAGATCGGAAAGTTAGGAAGGGTTATGAAGTCTTTGAATGTCAAATAGAGCATTTTGTATTTGCTATTGGTGGCCATAGAATGTCATTGGAGTTTACAAGGAATGACATGATTGGACCTACTTTTTAGGAAAATCACTTTAGTGGTTGATTGGAGGATTGGGGGAAAAACTTGAGGCAAGCAGACCGATCTGCAGGCTAGTTTAAGAATCAGTGTTTGAAGTGATGAAGTCTTGCACTAGTACTGATGAAGTCCTGCACTAGAACAGTGGTCGTATGGGAGGGAAGAAGGTATTTTGGAAATGTTGCAAAGATAAAAATGAGTAAATCTTTGCAAAAGTTTGATATGGGTATGAGAGATAGTGAAAAATCTGTGATGACTCCTGGCTTGCAAGCCTAGAGATCTGAGAAAATGATTTTGTTGTCTACAACAATAAGGAAGGGGCAGAGAGGGTTAGGGGGAAAATAATAGAATCTTGATTTGAACATATTGACTTTAAGATGTTTACTGAATATTCAATTCAAGATGCTTGAAAAGTGATTGAAGATATGAGATTGAAAGTTAGCAGAAACACTGGGGCAAGATAAGTAGATTTGAGAATCATCAGAATAGCTAAGGTTATTAAATCCATGGTAAATGATGAGATAAGCAAGTGAAGTATTATAGAGGGAGAAAAGAAGAGGGCCCAAGCAGAAAGAGCCCCAAGGGACACTTATGGCTAGAGGTAGTAATCTAGAGACAGATCTAGCAAAGAAAACAGAGAAGGAGCAGTCAATAGGCAGGAGGAAAGCTAGGAGAGAGTAATGGCCCAAAGACCCAAAGAGAAGAGAGAATCAAGAATGAAGGAGGGATCAATGGTGTCAAATGCTGTGAGGATTGAGAAAAGTCATTGGATTTGGCAACTTTGCAGAGAGCTGTTTCAATAATATGCTAATATGTGTAGACCGATTATAAGGGATCAAGAAAAAAAGTGAAGAGAGACACCGGAGGCATCTACTATAGAGAGCCTTTTTTGGGAAGTTTTATTACAAAGGACAGAAGCAATATAGTATGATAAGGATCAAGTAAGAAAATGCCAGTTGCGAGTTTTTAAGGATAGAGGAGACATGGACATGTTTATAGTCAGTAGGAAAAGAGCCAGTAAAGAGGGAGATATTGAAAATAAAAGAAAAAGGAGGGATAGCAAAGGGAAAAATCTGCTGAAGGAAATGGGATGCATGAGATCACTTAAAGAATAGAAGGGTTAGCCTTGGTAAGGAAAGACCTTATCATCTGAGACAGGGTTAAAAGAAGAAAGAATGGAAGAAAGTACCTAGTGAAAGAATTAGGAACTAGGGAGAAGAGGGAGTTTAAGGTGAATAGTATCTTTTTCTGTAAAATATGAGACAATGTTCTTAGCTGAGAGAATTGGGGAAAGGGGAACTATGGGAGATTTGAGAAAGGATGAAAAGAAAGACGAAGAGCCTTTCCCAACTCACTTGCAAGATTGAGAATTGATAGTGAGTTGATAAGGGAAGTATAGAATAGTATAAGTTTGCCTGGCAGCAGTGAGGGCCCAGTTGAGGTTATGTACCATAAATTTGTAGTGGACCCAGTCAGACCGGTTGCATGATTAATTCTTTCCACCTTCATCCAGTAGCACATGTAAAGGAACAAAGTTGACAAAGGTGAGTGATTCATGGCTGAGGCTTGGCTGGGCATAATAATATATGATAAGCAACCTAGAGAGGAGCATAGTGTAGAGTCAGGTGATAAATAATATTTAAAACTATGTCTTATGTCTTCATAAGCAGTATCTATCCATCCATTGTGCAACTCTGCCTCTCTGAGACACTTAAGAACAAACTATGACATAGTCACAAATTCTTCTAATGAAGAATTTAAGTACTAACTTTGAGGAATGCAGGACTAACTTTTGGGTGATTATCCTCCCACCCATCTCATGGTCATAGAGTAAGACAGGTTTGCTGCACAATTGGCAAGGTAATTGGATAAGAAATTTTTCCCAACAGAAACTGAAGAAGGCCAATTATGTCACTTCTTTCATTAACATGGCAGGAAAATTGTGTTTCCCATTAAAACAATAATTTAATGGAAATTTCTGCTAAGAATGTGACAGAGAAGAAAAGATAGGTCACTGGTTTCCAAGATGAAAATCAAAATGACCAGTAGTATTTGTGACAAAGCATGTTAAGAACTGCATTAGTTTGGTGGAAGTAATGAGAGTTTCTGATCTCCCATGGAATGAGGAGAGAACTATATTATCACTGCAGCATAGCTATGGATAAAGTGTAAAACATCCCACCTTCCCCTGACTGCAGAAGGATTCTGCCTATACCTGGGCCTGTTGGACCTATGAGTCTTTTGCAGGAGTTTGTTTCTCAAACTACTCTGGAAGGAAAAGAAATTAAACTGTATTCATTGTGAAATGAAGATGAGAATATATGTGTTGCTTTATTATTCATTAGTTTCCCAATCAAATATTTTACTGTTTCAATGCTCTATGTTTTTCCTTGCCTGTGTTTCTTAGGAAACAATTTAATATCTAGCCCAGAATTAACCTCAGGAAATCCTTGCTTTTGAACTGATTTAGAACAATTTAATAAAGTTGGGCAAATTATCACTAAAATTTGATGCAAAATTTGTGAGGTTCCAGAGGTAATTGGATCTATAGATTACAAGAAAAAAAGGGGGGAAATGCCTCTAGATATTAATGAGATTGAAAAGGAAATTCATGAACAAACTCAATATTCAAATGGGAAATGTATAAAAGGTAGAAGTGAGGTCAGGAAATTAATTCTAAATACAGATGTACCTTAAAGATATTGTATGTTTGGTTTCAAATCACTACAATGAAGTGAATATTGCAATAAAGTGAGTCATATAATTTTTTTGTTTCACAGTACATATAAAAGTTAGTTTTCTACTATGCCATAGTATTATGTCTAAAAAAGCTAAGTATCTACTTCAATTTTCTTGCTAAAAATTCTAATCATCATCTAAGCCTTCAGAAAGTCATAATCTTTTCGCTGGTGGTGGATCTTGCCTTAATGTTTATGACTATTGATTGATCAGTTTGGAGTGACTGCGACAATTTCTTAAAATAAGACAACAATGAAATTTACCACATTCATTGACTTTTCTTTCACAAAAGATTTCTCTGTATCAAGTAATGTTTGATAACATTTTACCTAGAGTAGAACTTCTTTCAAATTGGAGTCAGTCCTCTTATACCCTGTCACTGTCTTATCAATTAAATTTATAGGAGCAGCTAGGTGGTGTAGGGGATAGAGCACCAGCTCTGGAGTCAGGAGTACCTGAGTTCAAATCCGGCCCCAGACAGCTAATAATTTCCTAGCTATGTGACCTTGGGCAAGTCACTTAACCCCATTGCCTTGGAAAAACCAAATATATATATATATATATATATATATATATATATATATCCATATATATATTAAATCAATTAAGTTTATCCAATATTTTTCAATATTCTTATATCTCAGGGAAGAGTGAGGTCTTAGGAGAGAAAGAGAGAAACAGGAAGATGACCAGTTGGTGGAACAGTTAGAAAAATTCACATTTATCAATTAAACTTGCCATAAATACCAATAATTACAATAGGATCATCATTGATCACTGGTCACAGATCACCATAATGTATATAACAATAATGAAAAAATTTAAATATTTTGAAGAATGCCAATATGTGACACAGAGATATTTTATGAGCACATAGTATGGGGAAAATGGTACCAATAGACATTTGATGCATACTTGCCACAAACCCTTGATTTGTTAAAAAAAAATCTATGAAGCACTGTAAAAACAAAACACAATAAAACAAGATCCAACTGTATATAGGGCAAGATCTCAACAGAATAAGTGTCAAGAGAGAGAATATTCAATAGGAGCCTAAGGTTTAAGTTATCAAAGAATTTCTGTGTTGGAAAAGATATCAGAGATCATCTAGTTCTACCCATCCCCAATTCTAATAGCTGCTGTCAAATAATTATTCACTTCCACTTGAAGACTTTGATGATGAAGAAATAGCTCTTTAATAGAACTGGACTAGATGGCCTCTCAGTTCTCTTTCAAATCCAGATCTATGATCTATGATCCAATATTAGTCTTTTGTGGTTTAATCTGTGAAAAAAGTGTCAAAGACAAGAAAAAAGGACAAGATGAAAAACAAGAAATAGATTGGATTCCTTTGATTCTGTGAGTAAAAAAGAATAATATTGAATAATAGAAAATAGAATCACTTAATTTTTATTTTGATCTAGGCTGAAAAATTTGTAGATTGGTAAAGATAGAACAAATATTACAAACAGGAAATTGAAACTCAGGATGACTGAGGAGAGAAGAAATTTGGACTTAGTAAAGTCAAGTCACTTGATACAAATGAATTACATCCTGTCTTGCAGCATGTATTACTTAACCCTGTTCATTAATCAATCAAGAAGCATTGGTTAGATGCTTAGTACAGGTCAAACGTTGTGCTAGGCATTGAGGATAAAAAGATAAGTGCCTGCTCTCAGAAACCTTATGTTCTATTGAGGGAAGTATAGTATAAAAATATAAATATAAATAAAATAGATTCAGAATAGATAAAAGTTGATGGGAAGAAAGTTAAAATCTTAGGGGATCAGGAAAGACATCGTGTAGAAAGTGTCACTGAAGATGAATCTTGAAAGAAAGTTGGAAATCTAAGTAGTAGATATAAATTAGAAGAGACGTCCCAGCCATGGGGGACAGGCAGCTCAAAGGCACTGAGACAGGAACAATAGTTTTGTTCAGGCTCAACTCAGGCTAATATAGTGAATCAAGTTCAGGTGTAGAATGCAGTAGTATACTCACAGAACAGAAAACACAGTAAAAATATTTTTACTAATAATAGACAATAAAATAGTATAATTTTTAAGAATTCAGAAAAACTGCTATTTTCCTTTGCTTTAACACATGCAGTATTATAGTTACCAGCCATGTTAAGTCAGAAAGGGGTTCCCATAAGATGAAGAAAATTCTATTGAAACCTTTGACATAGGCTGAGCTTTTTATTCTTGAGGGAGCAATCCCATGATGAGAATAGCTTGTATAATGTTTTTATGGAAACCATCCAAGTCTATATAAAATATATCACACTGTGGTGAACTGATCCAACCATTCTGGAGAGCAATTTGAAACTATGCCCAAAGGGCAATAAAGCTGTGCATACCCTTTGATCCAGCAATACCACTACTAGTTCTGCATCCCAAAGAGATCATAAAAAGGGGGAAAGATCCACATGTACAAAAATTTTCATAACAGCTTTTTGTAGTTGCTAAGAATTGAAAATTGAGGGGATGGCCATCAATTGGGTAATGGTTGAACAAACTGTGATATATATGAATGTGATGGAGTACTATTTTTCTATAAGGAATCATGAGTGGGTGGACTTCAGAAAAGTCTGGAAATATTTGCAAGAACTGATGCTAATTGAAGTGAGCAGAACCAGGAGAGCATTGTCCACATTAACTGCAATAGTCTTAACTTTTCTCAGCAATATGATGCAAAGACAGTTCTAAAAGATGTGATGGAAAATGTCATCCACATCCAGAAAAAGAAACTACTTAATCTAAATGCAGACCAAAGCATATAATTTTAAATTGCTTCAATTTGTTTTATGTTTTATGTTCTTTTTTTCCCTCCCATGGTTTTTTCCCCCTTGTTTTGATTTTTCTTTCACAACATGACTAATATGGAAATATGTTTAGCACAGTTGTTGTACATGTATAACCTCTATCAGATTACTCACTGTCAAGGGGAGGGAGAAAGAAAAGGAGAGAGGGAGAAAAATGCAGAATTCAAAAGTTTACAAAAAAACGAATGCTGTAACATCCTGTCTTGAGCCTAAAAGTCAAGTGCATTAGCATAAAATAAGGGATATTTGGATTAAAAAGCAGCACATATTTAAAAAAAAAGACTTGAAGGTTTTAGTGAACTGAAAGCTTTAATATGAGCAAGAAGGTTGGCAACTAAGAAAGCTAATATGATCTCAAGCCAATTAAATATAAATATAGTGTCCATTGTGGAAGACATTATAGTTGCAGTATGCTGTACCCTATTCAGACTTCATCTAGAATTTAAATTCCACTTCTAAATAACACACTGACAGTAGAGAGTTTACTCATACAAGAGCAAGTAGGAGTCTTCTTGACTTTTGTGCTGCCACTGAACTTCAATGACTTTCCAATTCATGCACAAATCAAGACATCGTTGTCTTTGATCATTAGTCCTCTTTGAGAAAGAAGGATGAAGAAGAACAAGGACACTAAAACATGATACTTTACAAGCATTTGGTAAAAGAAATCCAAATGCTAAATCTGGAAAAGCTCCTCTACTCAAAAATGACATTGGGTTCTCTTTCAGCTCTAAAAGTGTACTTAGAATATTTTACATCATGTCAGAAATCTATTCTTTGTTGTGGGGAAATCCATCATATTGGACATTTAAGTTGATAGAATCACGAATCAGGAAATTCCTACATGCTCAAGAAATCTCAAATTTAAGTTCCATACTATTTAAGTCACAAACAATTCATAACACATGTGTGGGCTATGGCATGCTTTTTAAGAATCAGTATCCAGTAGTATTACATATAAGCTCCTCTGTAGAGCATTTAAAAGTCTTCAGAACCTAACTTGCCTTTCCAGATTTATTTTACATCACTCCCCGTCAGATATTTTTCTTTCTGTTTCTCATGTAAAGTACTCTGCCTCCAATCTCCAGTGCCTCTTCTCTTCTCACCCTTATGTCTGGAAGAGATTACTTTCTTCCCTCCACACCTTAAAATCCTTTGGATCCTTCAAGTCTTAGGACAAGTGCTGACTTTTATCAGAATCCTTTCCTGTTCCCTTTAGTTATTAGTACCTTTCTCACCAATTTTTCTCCCTAAAATTACATTATATCTATTTTGTATATAAGTATATATGAACATCCTTGTTTCCCTTGATATACTTCCTTGTGATAAGGGAATGTTTCAATTTTGTCTTTGTATTTCCAGGATCTACTTAATACTTTCTAGCTTATTTATGATTGAAACTAGGAGTCTTAGGGGGAACATAATAATGACCTTAAAATACACAAAGTATTTGTGTGTGTGTAATGCAGCATGAGACTTGCACTGCTTGACACAAGAGAACAAACTTGTACTAGGGGCTGGCAGTCACAAGAAGATTGCTTTTGTAAAAAAAAAAAAAAAAAAAAAAAAAAAAAAAGGAAAAATTCCTGTTTCTGTCCACAAAAAGAATGATCTGTCTTCAGAGGTGGTTAACTCTCCATCAATGGAAGTCTTCAAAAAAAAGTTAGACAATGGTTTCTCAATCAATAAATACTTATCTGACTTCTACTATGTGCCAATGTGCTGTAGATACATAAAGAGGTAAAAGACAGTTCCTGCCTTCAAGGAGCTTACAAACTAATGCATGATATGACTTGCATATATATATATATATATATATATATATATATATATATATATATGCATGCATACAGATATATATATTGCATTGGAATTAAGAGGGGTTTAGGAAATCTTCTTATAAAAGGTAAGATTTTAGCTAAAACTTAAAGAGAACCAGAAAAAATATTTAAAAAAGAGAATCAGGGGAGTTAGAGGGAGACAATTCCAGGCTTGGAGGATAGCCAAAGAAAATACCTGGAGCCAAAGTTCCTGTTTCAGGTTGGACTTGAGGTCCTTGCTATTTATTTGGTCAATGGAGGAAAAGAAAATTATAGGTAAGTCGCTGTCTTCCAGTACCTGACAGTGTTGTTCATAATGTACATGAGTCATTCTGCATAATCCAAAATGAGTGAATAGTCATTCTCAGAGCAAACAACTCATATAATTGCCCTCTTTCTTTTGCAAGACCTCCAGGAAGAACTTGGAGAGTTTGTCATGAAGTACTCAGCTCTGATTATTGCTGGAAACTGTGTCATTGCAGTATAAGAAAATATCTTTTTCTGTGGAAAATAAAATGTGGCAATATGGGAAGATTTCTTAGACTCAGAGACAGAGGAAACTAGTCATCAGACATATCAGAGTGAAGAGGGCAGGAACTTTAACCTGTGCCAGGAAAGGAATAAGTATCCTGCATACTCAGCTCATTTACAAATGAACAAAAAAACCAGATGCTTCACTCCTTATCCTACCCCATCCCCATAGGCCAATAGAATCATTAATTCAATGGCTAGTTATTCCACTAGGGGTTGTAGATTTATAAAACAGGAGAATAAGGCAGTCTTCTAGTAGTTTTTGGAGAGCAAATCAAGCAGGACCTTGGTAAAGTGTCTAGTGGATGGAAATCCAATCTTGAAATCATGAAGACCTGAGTTCAAATTTTACCTCTGATACATACTGACTGTGTGACCCTGGGCAAGTATTTTAATTTCTCAGTTGCAACAACCAATCGGACTACAATTTACAAAGCAGGTGTTAATCTACCTTAGTTTGTCTTATCTCATGAATTTGATTTTCAAATCTATATAGCTGACTCCTAAATCTATTACTTTTCTATGTGTATCTCCATCTGCCGATTGAATATTTCAAACAGGATGTCAACAGGCATCTCACACTCATCACATCTAAAACTGAACTCACCATTCCCTCAAAAATCCACCCCTATTCAAAACTTCCCTCTTTCAATATTGGGCACCATTATACTTCAAATTGTTCAAGTTCCTATTATTATCTTCATTCTTCTCTTCATTCTCAACCCACACATGTAAAGCAGTTGCCAAATTTTGCCATTTCTACCTTATAGCATCTATCCTAACCATTCTCTTCTCACTACTTATATAGCAATTACCTTAACTCAGGCCCCAATAAACTCTTATCTGTATTCTCTCCATGACCTTCTAATTAGTCTTCCTGTCTCAAATCTCTTCAATTTCCATTCTGTTCTCTACATAGTCACAAAAATAATTTTCCTATAGTACCTATCTGGTCAAGTCACTACCCCACCACCACCACTACCACCAGACAACTCCAATGATTCCCTAGGGCTTCCTAAGTTCATATAAGAGTTTCTCTTTTTCACAGCTTGGGCCCAACCTGTCTTTCCAGACTAATTATACATTGCTCCCTCTTTTTATACTCTATATTCCAGTCAAACTGATCGATTTGCTGTTCTCAATACATAACACTCCATCTCTTATCATTATACCTTTATCTTGACTGTTCTCTATTCCTGGAATGTAGTGCTTCCTCATCTCTACCTCAAAGGATTCCTTATTTCCTTCAGAACTCTTCTTAATCATTATTTTCTCCCATGGACCCTTTTCTGATTCTCCTACCTCAATAATGAGTGACTCACGCTCCAAATTAATACTGTGTTTAATTTGCATATACTTGTGTACATGTCCTCTTTCTCCATAGAATGTTACTTATTGAAGGCAGGGATTCTTTCACTTTTGCCTTTGCACCTTCAAAGCCCAACATATTTAGCTCACTGGAAATTTCTTAGATTAATTGAATCACAAATTAAAGGGAGGGAGAAAGAGCCAAAGAGACAGAGAGAGCCAGAAAGACAGATAAACACACAGAAACAGAGAGATTTGCAAGTTTATATGTTCATCATCAGAGCCAAGTGTCTATCATACTTATATTACAAATATGTAAACATTTAAGTATACATACATACATACATTGTCCAAGTAGAAGGTAACTCTGAAGCTAATAACTAATTTATTTTTGCCTTTGTTTTTATTTTCTTAGTGCTTCCCACTATTCCTTACATACAGAAATTGAATGTTTGTGTAATGAGAGGGGACTGGCCAATGGGAAGCTAAGGTATAATTTGCTAGAGCCTATTCTTTTTTTCATGGTACGATGTTTAATTTTATTTATTGATGCTCCAAAAAACAGGTCATTTGGGTAAACAAGGGTATCTTTGTTTGGTTGAGCCTATTCTGATGTGGATAAATTCAGTAGCTAAGTTCCTGCCACAAAGTATGTACTTTATAACTGTTTTTCAACACACTGGCTGGGTGTAATCACAAGGGGAAAAGGTAAATCCCAGAGAATCTTACTGCACACCAGCAGCATAACCAATGACTGACCTCCAATAGGGATTTGGACAAAGTATTCGAAAGGGGGGAACACTGGTGGCTTGGAGAAACATAATCCCAAGGAAGAGGGAACCTCAACAATGATGCCATGCAAATGACAGTCCAGATCTGGGTAAGAAAACAGGGGTAGCTGCACATAAATATAGGGGTCCTGGGGTTCATCACCCACTGTGATAATAACTACAGATACAGTCTTTATCATCCTGTCCTTCTTCTGGAATATTATTCTAGAAGAGATGAAATCAATATTCACCATGAGAATAGAACCATTATTAAGAAAAAACAAATTTGTTTTAGGTGAATTGACCAGGACAGAGAATAATGTAGACTATGGAAGACAGGGCTTCCAAAAGACCATGGCAACTTTCAAACTATAAAAGGGACATTTTTTTCAAAATCAGTGCAAGATAGTCCCACCAAATTCATAGACCCCAAGTTTGAGTTCTTAATCTAAATGAATGGTTGAGATAATAAACAGAAGAAAATCTAGATTTATATTTTCACTAAAGAGCAGATTATCAATTTCTATACATTCTTTGACTACTTATATTTTAGAAACTTCCTCATTTTTGTTCATTATTTTAAATCCCTTTTATAGCTCTGGCCAGACAGCACTGACCTGACCATTCTTCTTTGGTCCAGTCTCTTTCCTGCTTCTGCTAATTTATCTGCTACTTCAGTATCTTCCAGACAGTGGGGCTGTATCTGCCCTGATAGTTAAAAACCAATTATATCTAACCAACCTTAAACCCAACTATGCCTCTTTATCCCAGACCACCTTTTGTCCTATAGAAAGAATATAGCTTTCCCTCCCCCCCCCCCCCATTTGCTGTCTACTTTTTGCTTTGGGAATTGTGATCAAATCAACATTACCAAAGATTCTGGAAAAAGCATGTCAATGGACTTCCTTGTTGTTTCACTCACCATCCTGGAGTCTTCCTAGACCAAAATAACCTTGTCACCCCCTCCCAACATCCTTTCACTCCCCTATATATGTTGTCTTTCCCTATTAAAATGCAAATTATCTGAGAGCAGGAATTTTATACTTGCATTCCCAGTTCCTGACATATTACAATTATACATTTTTACATTCATTGATTCATTCAGTCATTCCAATACTTAATTTTTTTTCAAAACTTATAATGATTTCTGTACTCATTTTAAAAAGAACATAACAATATAGGGAAGAAGCTGAAAATCTGTTCCCCAACCACAAGAGATCTGGATATGAGGAATCGGAATGGGAGAGATGATAGCAGGATATACCAATGGGAAGTTGATGAGCTTCTTGTGAAAAAAAAAAGGAAGTGTAGCACTGGACCTTATACAGGTTGGCAATAATTTCCCTAGACTTGCCTGCTTGTGAGCCCATTCAAATCCTCTGTACAAATTCCAAAGCAAGTTTGCACAGTGGTAAATAATGAATACTGCAATGCACTGATTAATGAAGAGGCTGGACTGGGAGAAGAGTAGTGTATCTATATAAACCCAAGATTAGTACTGCCTTTTTTCCTTAGTGGCCTTTGAAGTTTCATCAAAGGTTTACTTAAAACCACTTGAAAGCAGCTCCACTTGTTTCTCTATTTTAACAGAAAACAGCATCTTGACCTCCCCCCCACACCCACCCCTTTTGACTATTAAGAAGTGAGTTCAAACAAGGCAAATGTTATCATTAAGGGTCTATACTACTGCCGGCTAGAAAAAGTAGACTTAATTGCAACACAAGCCAAAACTATATTAAAACAATTGTTTTGTAATTGCTCTTAGAAATATTTATTTCTCTTCCCCATATGGTGCATAAACTAATAAGGATTTTCCAAGAGCCTGGAAGAATTTGAGACCTTTAAACAATTCTCCCAAGCAGTTTAGTAAAAATATTTGCATGGCCTGAGTTTCTGGTTGCATTAATCAATAAACTTTCAATGTTTCAAGCCTCCCAGCTATAATCAGGAAAGGCATCTTTTGATAATAGTGAACTGTTTTATGAAAACAAAAAAAACCATGAAATGCCACAATAAATCATTGCAAGAATCTATGTATTGGAAACTCCTCACAGTCCATTATCCTCTTTCATGCTCCCCCTTATTCTTTAAATTAACTCAGAAGTTTAGTGCAGCTTTTTCTATAAGTTTTCTTACTGGTTCCCTTTCCTAGTTGCCTCTCCATTTCTCCATCTCTCTCTCTCTCTCTCTCTCTCTCTCTCTCTCTCTCTCTCTCTCTCTCTCTCTCTCTGTCTGTCTCAGGGACAAACTAACCAGATTACTACAGAATATGAGTGGTTCCTTGTTATTTCTAGGATCAAATAAAAACTTCTTGTGGGATTTTTTAAAGCCCTTCACAACCTAACTCCAACTTAGATATTTAGCCTTATTATACATTACTACTTATCATATATTCTACTGCCCAGACAAACCAAACTTTACCATTCCACCTTCCATCCCTGTGCCTTTTGATAGATTGTTCTCCTACTTACAGAGTACACCTCTGTTTCTAAGACTCCCTATTTCAACAAAGATGACCTCTTATAAAGGTCTTCCCTGATCTTTCTAGCCCCTAGTCTCTGCCTCACCCCCATTATCTTGTGTTTCTTCAATTGGACTTTATCTATCTATCTATCTATCTATCTATATATCTATCTATCTATCTATATACATGTTCTATGTATGCTCTTTGAGGATGGGAACTGTTTCATTTTTGTATTTGTATATTTTTATATTTAATATTACCTGCCTGACACATAATAAGTTTTTAATAATGCTTGTATAGTGACTAATTAATGGAGGTTGTAGCAACTGCAGACTTTATTCCACATTTAGTTTCTTGGGTAACTAGATATTATTTTTTATTTTTATTTTTTAGATTTTTTTGCAAGGCAAATGGGGTTAAGTGTCTTGCTCAAGGCCACACAGCTAGGTAATTGTTAAGTGTCTGAGGTTGGATTTGAACTCAGGTACTCCTGACTCCAGGACCAGTGCTCTATCCACTGCACCACCTAGCCACTCTTGACATGCTGTCTGATGACTGGACCATGAGCATGGGTTGGGATAGAGTAAAAGATGCAATTTTGTCACAAATTCAAGAAAACCTAAATACTACACTCTTTATCACCAGTTTAGACAATTGCATTAATATATCAAAATACAAGTAGTCTAAAATTTACGAAAATTAGACAGGAAGACTTGAAGATGAATTAGGTAGTTTGGGGAGTTCAGGACAAGGAGGGAGGGTGTCTTTACCTTGGGAGGTCTACCCCTGTACTTTGTTTACTGTTAGAAAATACCTGAGAAACTTTAATGAGAAGCTTCTCTCATGAAAATGTAGAGCCATAAGATTCCTGATATCCTAAAGTATCTGTTCCATTTGACTTCAGTTGAAATCAAAATAGTTGAGATATTGTGGCTATAATGATCAAGTCTGACTTCAGAGAAAGGTTGAAATAAGATACTAATATCTCAGAAGCAGAGACCCAAGAGTGTAGAATAGTATATGCAAATATATGTATACACACACACACACACACACACACACACACACACACAGTCAGACACAAATGGTAACAAGTTTTTTTTACTCAATTTTTTAATCTGAATTTTAACAAACCTACCAAAAAAGCACTTTCATGTGCGTTGGGGGGGGGGGTGAAGAAAATTAAATGTGACATCTCTATTATGTACATTGTGCTTTTAAAAAACACATACTAATCAAAAGTAAAAAAATAAAATTGTAAAAATTGTAAAAAGCATATAATACTTTTCATTCAACCTGTTACCTAACTGTCCTGTTTGTATGTTTTCTTACAAAATTTCTTTTTTTAAAAACTCAGCTTTGTTTGAACTTTCCCTACCTCTATCCCCTTCTGAGGGGAACCCACTGAGAAGGCAAGAAAAATAAAATCTATTATAAATATGTATAGAGAGTTCAGCAGATATATTGTAGGGCCTGGGGTCAGGAAGACCTGTATTCAGATCTAACTTCAAAAACTTACTAGAAGTCACTCAATAAAATGAACTGGATTAAAAATGGCAAACCACTCCCGTATCTATGCCAAAGAAACCCCCCCCCCAAAAAAAGTCATAAAGAGTCAAGACTGAACAGTGCAATGAATTGTGTTGGGACTAATTGTTTCAGTGACTAAAACAGAGTAACGGCTGTAGACTTTGTTCCACATTGAATCCCTTGGGATACTCGAAGTAGTTGCTGACTGCGGCAATGTTGTCTGAAGACTGGATTATGAGAATGGGGTTGGAGTAGAGTAAAAGGCACAGTTTTGCCACAAATTCAAGAAGACCTAAATGCTACCCACTTCATCATTTAGTGACTAAACAGTTAGTGAATAAACAATTAGTCATGCAAAGCAAATTCCCACATAAACTATTAGAAGGAAGAGGAGGAGGAGGAGGAGGAAGAGGGAGGAAGGGAGGGAGGATGAAAAGGAGGAGGAAGAGGAGGAGGAGGAAGACAGAAAAGAAAATGTGCTTCAATCTATACTTTTAATTCTCCAGTTCCCTAACTGGAGGTTTGTGCTGTGTTTTCGGAACTGTGATCATTATGTTGATCAGAGTACTTAAATTAAAATTAATTAATACTTAAATTAAAAGATACTGTTATTGTATAAATTGTTCTCCTGATTCTATCCACTTGTACCAGTTCAAGTGAGTCTTCTCAGATTTTTCTGAAATCATACCCTTCATCCTTTCAGCACAAATAGTATTCCATCACTTTCATATACCTTAATTTGTTTGTTTGGTTTTTTTAGGTTTTTGCCAGGCAAACGGGGTTAAGTGGCTTGCCGAAGGCCACACAGCTAGGTAATTATTGTCTGAGACCGGATTTGAACCCAGGTACTCCTGACTCGAGGGCCAGTGTTTTATCCACTACTCCACCTAGCCACCCCGCCCCCATATACCTTAATTTGTTCAGCCATTTCCCATTTGATGGGCATTCCCTCAGTTCCTCATACTTTGTCATCACAAAAAGAGCCACTCTGAATAATTTTGTGCTTATGGGTTCCTTTTCTCTTTCTTTGATCTCTTTGAGTTATAGATCTAATAGTGATATCACTGGGTCTAAGAATATGGATAGTTAAATAGCTTTTTTTGGTATACTTCCAGACAACTTTCCAGAATGACTGAACCAATTCAAAGCTCTACCAACAGAGAATTAAGTACCTGTTGTTTTTTCCTACAGTTTCATCATCATTCTCCTACAGTTCATCCATCATTTCCTACACTTCCATCATTCAATCTCTCTTTTTTTAAATCAATTTTGTAGGTTTGATGAGGTGAAGTAGTACCTCAGACTTCTTTTCATTTTTCTCCTATGCATTTAAAAAATGCTTCAATGACCCCGTTTTCCTTTTTTGGTAACTCTATTACTAGTTGTCTTTTCTTCTCCCTCTAAATTTTTTCTAAAGTAATTCTTGTAACACATAGGCATATTTAAGCAGTCTAAAATATGTTGACTAGTTATTCTGAATTACTTTTTTCTCTTTTTTAAAATCTTTGTTATAAAACATAAAGAAAGAAAATTATAAACCAACATCATCAATAAATATAAACTCAAATTTTTAATAAAATCCTTATATAAATAATAGCAATAGCACTTTAATTTTAAAAGCCATTCATTATAATAAACTCATATTTGTGATACTCTTGAAGAACAATTAAGTATTAGAAAATTAGCATAATTAGTCATATTAAAGATAAAATATATGCAAAGCTACTTTATTTTATTAATAGAAGAAAAAAGTTTTTGACAGAGTACAATATTCACTTACATTAAAATTCTAACAGATTTAGGCATAAATGAAATTATTTATCATGATAGAAAGCATATATCTAAAATAAAAAATGAGAATTATGCAAAAAATAAAAGACCTGAAGCTTTTCAAAAAATACAAAAACAACATAAAGCATGCCCTCTTTCCCTACTATATTTGACATAATTCTAGAAGTGCTAACAATAAGACAAAAAAATTAAAGATATAAAGATAAGTGAAAATAAAACCATCCCTTTGATTTGCTTAGAAAATCATCAAGAATCAAAAAATTGAGAAATTTAATTATTTCAGTAAATTATTTAGAAAATACATTCACAAAAAAAATCAACATCATTTTTATGCTACAATGCAAAATTCAATAAGGAATATTAGAAAAGAATAACCCATTCAAAATAATTCCAAAATGTATTCAAAGATATGTTCCATAAAGAAAAATATGATTTACATTATTATTATCTTCCTCCATTATAATGCAAGCCCCTTGAGGGAAGAGATATCTTTTTCTAAAATGCATTTTAATTAGCACAATGACTTTCATTCTTGTTGATAATTCCCATGGTTCATTTCTAGGGTGAGTCTCTTAGTCACATCTCTTCTTTGTGCTGTTGTTTATTTATTTCTTGTAGACTTCCTACCTTACTCAAGTTATCTTTCTTGATTTTTATTGCAAATTAGTAGTTTCTTTCCCAAAACCAAATGCATGTAATATTTACCAATAACAAACCTAAAAGACTTGTAATGGAAAACACCAACCACATTCAGAAAAATAATATGGAGTTCATGCACACCAAAGCTTATTATTATTATTATTATTATTATTAGTGAGAAAATTATAAGTAAGTTCAATTACTAGCTGTTTTGTATCCTTCCTTACTTGCTCTTCCATTCTTTCCCATTGATATTTCAGAAACTTAATTTAATATAGACAGTTCTCTGTTACAGCTTCCCTGTTTCCATTAGCTTCCTGAGATGCTTCCATTTCCTCCTTTTATCTCTCTTTCTTCTTTTTTCTCTTCATCTTCTTTTTAAAAATCTCCTCCTCTCTCCTCCTCCTCCTTATTCTTCCTCTTCTTCCTTTTTCATTTTCCTCCTCCCTTTCTCTAATTATTCTAATTCAGTTGGGATGGTAATAAGATATAGATATAGATTTAGTGCAGAGATTTACTTTAAAGACTGGAGCACCTGGCTCAGAATCAGATGCCTAAAATTTGTGTCCTATTCCACCAAACATTGTGTGTTTGCTGTGACCTCAGGTGAATCAATTGCCCTTTCCATAGCTTAATCTACTCATTCTAGATTATAACCAAATTAACTTGGGCCCCAACATCTTCTACAGAGGAAAAATGAAAAATTGTCCAACAAAACTTGTCCTCCCCAGTATTGTCTTTTTTTTTCCAGTCCTTTGGGGGGGGTGTCCATATTTGCTCCCTGTTTTTCATTCTGCCTTTTGTTTCTAACAATTCAGTTAATGCCAGTTCAAGTTATTTCTTTCTTGTAAATAAATATATATTCTTTACCTTCTTTCCTTTTTCTCCCCTCTCTCTCTTTTTTTTTTTTTTTGCAAGGCAAACGGGGGTAAGTGGCTTGCCCAAGGCCACAACAGCTAGGTAATTATTAAGTGTCTGACACCGGATTTGGACCCAGGTACTCCTGACTCCAGGGCCAGTGCTTTATCCACTACACCACCTAGCTGCCCCTCCCCTCTCTCTTCTAACTCTTGCCCAGTTGCCTCAGAATCCTTTCTTCTCTATTTATTCCATACACAAATCAAAAATTCAGGGCTCATTTGGGGGCTTTGATCATAGGTGATAAAAATAAGAGAAATGTAAGTAAAATGCTTGTATACAGAAAAGGGACCACTATAAGTGTTCATGTAAAATCATGCATAAATATTTTAAAAGTCATCAACTTGAAAAACCCTTGAAATTGTTCAAAAATTATCTTCAGAATCTCACAAAATCTCCACGTTCCTCCTTCTCTGAGTAAACCTACTGATTCTCAAGGTGGTTATCTGTTTAAAACAATTATGTTTTATTTAATTTTTGGTTTTGTTTGTTTAATAATCAATATTATAATGCTTTAGTTTACTACTATTCATAATTGCAAATGTATAGTATTTCAGTTACACTGACTTGTGTAGGCTTTCATAGGCTAGTCTGAAAATAAAATCATTATCTATAATATTTTAGGGGGAAAAATATTCCAAATTGCAAACAATTATCTTACAAATGAGCTTCTTAAATGCCAACCATGAATAAATGCAAAGGTTTTGAGTAAGTAATTTACAAAGGTGAAATACAGGCTACCATTCTGGTGCTAACAATAAGACAAAAATATTCCTAAACTACTCATCTACTAAAATCTCCAACCTGCTTTTAAGACAAGCACAGACACATTCAGCTAAAACCTTATTTATCTTATTTATATCTTTCCTAAGATCCTTTTAATGGGGATCTTAACAGGTGAACATGCTGATTAATGTATTTTAATTCTGTTTCCATACCATTCTAGTTAAATTCATAGAAATTTACTTTTCCCTTTAACATTTGATTGAGAGGGAAAAGTAGCATAATGGTTATAAAGTTAGCCTTCAAGCTAGGAAAATCAGGATTGAAGTTCTATCTCTGGCAGCTGGATGGCACAGTGTTGAAATGTTGGGCCTAGAGGGAGAAGCAATTGAGTTTAAATCTAGCCTCAGACACCTACTAACTGTGTGACTCTGGGTGATTAATTTAACCTTATTTACTTCAATTTCCTCAATTGCCTTATAGAGTTGTTGTACAACTAGTTGTTCAGTTGGGTCTGACAATTGGTGATTCCATGGACTATTGCACTTCTATCCTTCACAAAATCTTTAAGTATGTCAAAGCTCATGCTCATTGTTTCCATGACATGATCCAGCCTATCCTCTGTTGCCCCTTTACCTTTTGCTTTAATCTTTCCCAACTTCAGAATCTTTTCTAATCAGTCCCATATTCTCATTATGTGGCCAAAATGTTTAAGCTTTAGCTTCTGTATTTGACCTTCCAGAGAACAGCCTAAATTAATTTCTTTAAGTATTGACTTATTTGATTTCTTTGCTATCCAAATAATTCTCAAAAATCTTCTCTAGCACCACAAATTGAAAGTACATTCTGTAATGCCCTTATAGTTCAACACTATTATATGGAAAAACTACAACTTTCATTATATGGACCTTTGTCAGCAGGTTGATATTTCTGGGTTGTTTTTTTTTTTATGCTGTCCAGATTTTCCATAGCTTTCATCTCAAGGAACCAGCAATATCTGTGTGCAGTGATTTCTGAGTCCAAGAATATAAAATCTGATACTGCTTCCATTTCTTCTCACTCTACTTGCTAGGCGGTGATGTTGCCGAGTTGCCAAGATTATACGGTTTTGTTTTGATTTTTTTTTAATGTTAAGTTTCAAACTGGCTTTTACACTTTCTTCTTTCACTGTCATCAAGAGACTTCTTAATCCCTTTTCAATTTGTGCAGTCAGAGTGCTATCATTTGCATATCTGACACTGCTGATATTTCTCCTGGCAACCTTAATTGCCACTTTTGACTCATCTGGTCTGACATTTCACATGATGTACTCTTCATATAAGATAAGTAAGTAAAGTGATAATACATAGTCTTGTCATACTCCTTTTCCGATCTTAAACCAACAAGTTGTTCCATGTTTGATTCTAGCTTTTATTTCTTGGTTTTCATATAGGTTCCTCAGGTCAGCTAAGGTGGCAGAGTGAGTAAAGAAGAAGATGTGAGTTCACATCTGGCCTCAGACACTTACTGTGTGATCTTGTACAAGTAACTTAACCCTGAAAGTTCTATGTACAGGGTCATCTTCAGTCAACCTGAATCATATCTGGTCACTGGACTCAGATGACTCCAGAGGAAAAAATGAGGCTGGTGACTTAACACAGCACTCCCTCACTGAAGTCCAATTCACATGTACTTCCCTAATGTCATGGCCTTCTTTGAGAACAGAGGACCAATACTTCTCTGTATTTATGTGATCACACATGTAGTTCCAATTCCTATACAAATGTTATCTGTTAACCCTTCCCATTCACATAAATGGGAGAAATGTACATATATTTATAAAGTTGACATTTATAATTTCATTTTTTTTCTTTTTCAAATTAGTTGCAAAAATTATCAGTTTAATCAGGGAACAAAATCAATTTCTAGATTCTCATTCTTCAAAAGAAGTTAACTCTAGTCTCTCTCAGCAAAGATAAATTGGAATAGGTGTGGTGAACAGAGGTGGCTCCATCTCCTCTGCCACATTTCAAATATGGGAAGAGAATAGGTTCTCTGCATGAAAAAATAAAAAAAAATCTTTAAAAATTTTTATTATTGTTTTTTTTTCTGACAGGTATCAAAATAAAGGCAGGAAAATTGTCCCCATAAGTGGAAGACAATTGTCTTGCCTTTCTTAGATTTTAATCTTTCTCAATTTAATTTGCATGCCAATAAATAGAAACTTGAAACTGAGGAGCTTTTTTTAACCATCATCTTCTATACAAAAATTATAGGGTGTTGTTTTCTTTATTCCAAAATTGATTTTGTTTGAAGGGTAGAGATTCAAAATGCCCCTTAGGAGTTAAATGGATTTAGAAGGACTTCTCTAACTTTGTATCAGTTGGGTATCTGGAACAATGAGCTTTACATTAACATAGTCAGCAAAAAGAATGGACAATCTTACCCTACATTTTGGTTAGCTTTAGATTACTGCCATTAGTGATATGTTTTAACTCTTAGCTTTAGTTACAGATAAGGTAGTTATCAATTTATCATTGACAGGGACAGGCTTTCTAGTCACTACATCTTAGCAAATAGGCATTGGATATAACATAACTTACAGTAAAGATATAATATGGAGCTCACAATCAAAATTTTACTCAGAACACCCAACAGAGGTGAAGAATTTGACACCCAAAAGAGGCAGCAGAGGGAATTATGATGACATTAGAGGACATAAGTAGCCTTGCACTGTTGGAAATAGAAGTTGCCTGGCCACACACATGTCCTAGCTCTCTGTGCCCTCTTCAGTCTCAAAAGTCCCTGGTTTGTCCTTTTCTGCATATTCTATGATCATACATGGTCACTATAGATATGTCCTCTATTTCAGTTCCTGATCAGTGTATTTTCCATGTGTATATGTGTGTGTGATATTCCAAATGGTGATATTTGATTCTGTGAGAATGAATCTATTGTTTGAATGGAAAGAATATTTTTGTCCTTTTATTATGCTATTTGATCACATTTATTTTAAATATTCATATTCATTAATATGGAATCACAGATGAGAAAGGCAGTTTTAAATTACAGTCAAATTTATTACGTATTTATTTCCACATGTCTCTATCATCTTTCTATACCATTTCAAATCCAACCTAAGACATATAACTGGTTATATGACTCTGGGCAAGTCATTTCACACTGTTTGCCTCAGTTTCCTCATCTGTAAAATGAGTCAGAAAAAGAAATGACAAACCACTCCATTATCTTTGTCAAGATAACCCCAAATAGGGTCATGAAGAGTCACACATGACTGAAAACAACTGTTTAACAAAGTCCATTTACTCACTCCAATTAAAGACTAAATATAAAAAAATAAAACCCACAACATTAAAATATGCATGCTCCAATATAACATATTCCCATATTGGCTATGTTCGAAAATTTATGACTCCTTCTGCATTTTAAGTGCATCTACTCTCTGGCAGGTGGGTAGCATGCTTCATTTTCATCTTCCTGGCATCATTGTTTATCATTTCATTGATCAGAGTTCTAAAGTCTTTCAAAGTTCTTTTTTTAATTGTAAAATTTTTTTTCTTAGTTCTGCTCATTTCTCTTTGCATTAGTTTATATAATTCTTTCCAGGTTTCTCTGAAACCATTCTCTTCATTTTTTTTCTTTTAGTTTACTAGTATTTCATTGTATTCTTATGCTGTAATTTTCTTGATCATTCCACAATAGATAGGCATTTGCTTAGTTTACAGACTTTGACCACTGTGTAAAGGATAGTTATAAAATATTTAAAAAAAACAAACGGTGTAAAATAGATTCCTTGTTGCATATAGAATCCTCTTTTGTGTTCTACTCTAAGAATAGAAATGGAATTTTTTGATATTTAAGTTCAGACAAAAAAATTGAAGTGTGAAAAGATGCTTAATAATGTTCTCAGATTTTCCAGAATCCTTCTGAAATCTTCTATGAATCTCTAAACCCTCAGGCAGAGTTGTCACCTGAGAAACAGAATAATGAAGGAACACAGTCATTCCACAATCTTTCTCTCTTTTCCCACATCAAGATCAAAAAAGTTGGAATATGCTTAATAGGAAAATCTAGCCAAGGATTTGAACCCCTTCTGTTACTCCACCTTGTATTTCTCTTGCCCTATTCTGACCCAAGGTCAACCTGCAATATGCTCAACAGAGAAAAGAAAAACTAAAACATTCCCTTCCTTTTCATTTTTTGCTGATATTCCTTGATGTTTGATGAGAAGAGAAAGCAGCAATCCTGACTTAAATTACCATGCATAATTGGCACATGGTAGAAATTAGGGGATGTTTAGGGTTGTGGGGGAAGGAGACAATAGAGAAATTTCACTTGAGTAGCTGTTTTTATTGTACAACAAATATATCTAAAAGAACAATCATTTATTTAAAGTCTCCCATTTAAAATTATATTTTGTCTTGTCTCTGAATGAGATCTTAGGAAACCTTTGTGATTGAAACCTTAGATCAACCCAACTAGAACATCAGCTTATGGGGGTATTGCCTTCTACTCCTTTTGCAATCTCTAATGGTTTCCAGCACACTACATATAGAAGACTCATTGTGAACATTTAATGATGGATATCACCTATTAAACTACGGGGGACTCTGGGAACTACTTTCATTCAAAGACAGTTAGGTAAGCAAAATTGATAGAATGGCTGGACCTGGAGTCAGGAAGACTTTAACTTAAATCCAGGCCCAGATATTGATTAATTGGGTAGCTCTTGTCAAGTTACTTGTCCTCAATCTACTTCCTTATCCTCACCTATAAATTGGGGACAATAATAGAATCTACATCCCTGGATTGCTGTAAGGATCAAATGAGATAATCGTAACAAAATGCTATATAAATGCTAGTTATTATTATTATTATTATTATTATTATTATTATTATTATTATACTCAGCAGCATAACTTTCATAAAATCACCTTCAATCTGGAAAGGACTGGAGAAGTCATATATCCCTAGCTGTACCTAAATCATAAATTCATAAATTTCTGTCTTTTGACTTTTTTTGTATTCTTAGCACTTAATAAATATCTTCTACATAGTATGTGCTTGAAAAATATTTATTGAATCTATAGTATCTCCAACAAATTGTCATTGTTCTGCCCCTTATCATCATCGACTCCTGTTAGACAATTGCAAAATATTGCCATGTTATAGCTTCCCACATTATATGCGGTGTTGTTGTTCAGCGATCTTTTAATTGTGCACAATTTTCAAGACCCTATTTTGCATTCTTGGCAAAGGTAAATGGAGTGGTTTATCATTTCCTTCAACTCATTATTATAGCTGAGGAAATTTAGGCACACAGAGTTAAGTGACTTGCCCGATGACATAGCACTGGTAAGAGTCTGAAGTCAGATTTAAATTCAAGAAAACTCATATTCCTTACTTCAGGCCTGGTACTCTCTCCATTGCACTACCTAGTTGCTTATGTAATATCTATTTAATTTCATTTAGCAGCTGGAACTGAGAAACTCTCTCTCTCTCTCTCTCTCTCTCTCTCTCTCTCTCTCTCTCTCTCTCTCTCTCTCTCTCTCTCTCTCTCCTTCCCAACCCTCCTTCCCTCCCTCCCTCTCCCCTCCCTCCCCACCTTCCTCTTTTTAGTTTACAGATTTCTTGATCAGAATAGTCCTCAAAAAAAAATATGTGACTGGATGGTTTTACATCAATATGTGAAATAAAGTAAATTGCAGGAAAAAAACAGATAGTCAACAGTTGGCAACTGACCAAATTGTGTGGATGCAATGGAATATCATTGTACCATAAAAAATGAAAACATTGAAGACTTGCATGAATTGATGCAGAATGGAGTAAGAACATGGAACACAGTAACCACAGCAATAGAAAAGAAAAATATAAAAAACTGACTAAACTGTATGTATAATGATCAGTCTTAGCTTTATATGAGAATAGATGAGGAAATGTATTTCTTTCTTTTTGGTTGAAAGGTGGAATATTGCATTTACTATCAGATACTGTCTCTGTGTCTTTTGGTTGTGCTTAACTGATTTTTGTTTTAACTCAAGAAAAGAATCATGGAAATTTAGGTCATGAGTAATATATATATATATATATATTTGCCAACAATATTTCATGTAATTATTATTAGTTAATAAGTAATTACATGAAATATTGTTGGCAAATATTACTTGCTATCCTTCAAATCTGCCAATCAATCATAGAATCATACCATTTTAGAATTAGAAAAAATCTTAGAAAATGTGGTCTGGGGTGCTACTGACAGGTCTAAAGCAAGGAAGAATTTAGAAAGAAAACAGCTAATATTTTCCCCTACAAGCATTTGTAAAATGTACTTTTTTCTAAACAATCCAAGATGTACTTACTGAACCTCCTCATAAATGATTTCTGCCTTTAAGATCACACCTGCATCCTTGAATAGGGCAATGTCTGGAACCACCTCCCTCAGTCTCCAGTCATTTACCTGATAATGTAAGGTAAGAATTTCAGATACAAACAATATTAATGTCTTCATGATTATGGTCCATGTTCTAGTATCCTTTAACTAGGGCATTTGGGTTCACAGAAAGGGGCTAGAACAGAAGTCCAGATCAATGGTAATGATAATCCAGCATGATATTTGCATACACACATACACATTTATGATTTCATTATTTCAAAAGATCCAGGATTCTATAAGTCAACTCCTTTTTTCCAAAGGGTTATAATCCCTTCATTCTCTATGAGTTCTTGTGCCTCAGTTCCCTAAATTCATCAACTAGTAGCCATTAGTTTAGTGACAAACCTCTCTAAATTGGTTAAGTCTGGGTCCTTCTTCCTAGTTTTCTCATTTAATGTTCCATCTCTCATTTCTATGACTTTGCATTGGTTGTTCCCAGGACAGTAATACTCCCTTCACCTCCTGTTCTTAGAATCCTTTGTTACTTCAAGACTCAGTTCAAACATGACCCTTTTCCTAAAGTATTTCATGATTCCCCTGGGTCCTAGTGCTTTCCTTCACAAAATTACCTTGAATTTATTTGGTACCTTTTCTGTAACTATTTATTTCAGTACCTGCTATCTCATCCAATAAGAATGTAAACTCTCTGAAGGCAAGGACTGTTTAACTTTGTCTTTTTATTACCAGCAACTAGCAGTCATGTAAAAAAAAAAAAAACCCTTAAATACATGTCATTGATTGATTGGCTCTTAGACCAGAGGCACCCACTCTTTTGCTTGGAAGTACTTGAAGTCTATGGTAAGGCCTGCCTTAGTTTGTGATTCACTACCAGAACCTTTGAGAATTCAGTTACCTCTATTTGACAATAGTAAGTCATACTAAGGCATTGGAGTCACACAAGTATAAATACATACATATGGGCATTAATCTAACATATATAATATAGAGAGAAGAGAGGAGGGGAAGAGAGGAAAGGGAAGAATGAAATCTGTAAAAGCCTACATGCCTTTAACCCTTCAAAGAATTGACTGACCATATTTCCATATGAATGGGCAGGAATCAAGCTTGTCTGGAAGAGGAGACAATGATCTGGCCCCCTGCTCTTAGTTTATTCAACGCCTTTTCTTCACTCACTCATTTATATAACAAAAATGCAAGAGGTTTAGAATTCAAAAACTGGGTAACTGCACCATAGGACTGGATGATAGTTATTTGGGAAATAACTATTGTTTGTTTTGTCTTTTAACCTTCAGAGACTGAAAACTGTGAGATGCAGAGAATGTTTATCATAAGAAAAGATGGGGGTCTCCTATAAAAGGGCTTAAACGTCTGGGTCTACTGCAATTTTAATCCTTGTGAAATAGCAAAGTTCCATGTTAAGAAACATATAACATCACTGGGAGAATATTGTACCTAAAATCTAGGCTTTTGGGGGCAGCTAGGTGGTGTGGTGGATAGAGCACCAACCCTTGAATTAGGAAAACCTGAGTTCAAATTTGACCTCAGACGTTTAATAATGGCCTAATTGTGTGACCTTGGGCAAGTCACTCAATCTTATTGCCTTGTCAAAAAAAAGTTAGGGTTTTTTGTGGCAATGAGTAGTTCAGTATTAGTGAAAACATGATACAATTCCCCAAAATGTCACTCTTCATCTTAAATAACTATCTGAAATATAGATTAAATTTAGAGATATAAACACAAATATACATAGTTAAATACACTTTACATATACACCAGTATATAGATAGTCATTCGTGGGTATGTATAAATACATATATATTTGACTGTATGTATATTTATACACACACATACACACTCACAGAGATGTCCCCAAAGATTTAGTGCAATGTAACTGCACTAAAACTTTTAGGATACCCTGTATGTGACTCCACACACACACACACAAACACTCACACACTGCTTTCTCTCCATCTTGTCTGTCAAGATAACATTAGAAACTGATAAATGTCTAGCTGAATCTTTTCTCAGTATTACATTTATTTCTCCCCTTGGAGCAATGCGATCCATCACCTTGCTTTGCCTAGGATTGAAAGTAACAATGGAGATGTAAAATAAAAACATTTTTCATAGAAAACTTTGAAAACTGAAAACATATTAACTCTATCTCATCCTACTACTTCAAAAATATAGTTAAGCTTCTTCTGAATTCCATTGCATTAAAAAAGATTAGAGAATTTGTAGTGCTGAGAAAAGTAGATGTGCTATATAAATAGCAAAAGTAATAAGTATCTTCCTTCTTTCCTCCAAAAAGGCCTACTTTTTTCAATCTCACCTGAATATATGGAGGATGGGAGGAACAAAGGATAAATGTTTAGGACCAAATAGCTGCTGTATAAATGCGACACTAAGATTTTCTTAGTTTCTCATCATGTAAAATGGAGATTAGATGATCTCTGAGGTATTTTTCAACTCTTAAATTCTATCCATTTTGCTAAAAATTTATTGCTTTGTGGGAAATTCTTTAGAGGCCAAGGAAATAACAAGCTTTGGTTTCTCCCCAGACTTAAATACCTAAAAGTCAAGCCAAAAAGAGAAAATGGTGAATGGTAGATCTCATTTTCTAATATGTTTTAGATATTATAAAGATAATTTAGCTCCTTGCCATTTATTATTTGGGGAATGACTCTTACTGTTATAAATTTCTCCCAGTAACTTATACATTTGAGAAATGAGACCTTTAGCAGAGAAACCTGCTATAAAATCTAATTCTGAGTTTCCTGCTTTCCTTCTAATGTGGGGGGCATGCATTTTTTCAAACTTTTTTTTGCAAGGCAAATGGGGTTAAGTGGCTCACCCAAGGCCACACAGCTAGGTAATTATTAAGTGTCTGAGGCTGGATTTGAACTCAGGGACTCCTGACTCCAGGGCCAGTACTCTACCCACTGCGCCACCTAGTTGCCCCTCAAACTTTTTTTAATTGAATGTAATCAAAGGGTAACTAGATGGTGCAGTGGATAGAGCACTGGCCCTGAAGTCAGAAGGACTTGCGTTCAAATCCAGCTCAGTCATTTAGCTGCATGATCTTGCCAAAGTCATTTAAACCCACTGCCTTGTAGAGCAAAAAAAAAATAATCAAAATTATTCATTTTATTTCTTATAGCCTTCTTTATCTCTTCTGAAGTCATTAACTCTTCCCTTATCCAAGTAATTTTTTGCACATTCCCCTTATTGACATATCACCCTTTATGTCTAAACTGGGTACTATTTTGAGTTTATTTTGGAATATGTTATGAGATGCTCTTCTATGCCTAATTTCTACCAGAGTGCCTTCCAGTTTTCCCAGCAGTTTTTATTGAGTTTTGAGTTCTTGACTCCAAGAACATGGATCTTTGGGTTTGTCAAATACCAGATTGCTGTGATTATTTATTTTTGTGTATTATGTATTCTAATGACCGATCATTCTATTTCTTATCCAATTCTAGGTTGTTTTCAAAATTACTGCTTTGTAGAATAATTTGAGATTTGGCTTTCTTTACTTCTTTACTTGATATTCTTTTTATTCCTCCAACAATTTATTTTGAAAATTATTTTTCTAGCTCTATAAAATAATTATTTAGCAGTTTGACATGGCACTGGATAAGTAAATTAATTTGAGTAACATTTTCATTTTTTATATTGGCTCAGCCTATCTATAAACAGTTGTAATTTCTCTGATTGTTTAAATGAGTCTTTATTTTTTTGAAAAGCATTTGTAGTTGTGTTCAAATAATTCCTAAGTATATCTTGACAGATAGAAACCAAAATAGTTTATATTGTCTGCAGATATTTTAAACGGAATTTTCTCTTTCTCTTCCTGTTGATTTGTGTGAATTTATTTTCTTTCCTACAACTTTGCTTAAGTTGATCATTGTTTAAACTAATTTATATGATTTTTGCAGATTGTGCAGATTTGCAGTATCATATCAATGGCAAAAAATTGATAACTTTGTTTCCCTTTGCTTATCCTTACTCCTCCAAACCCTTTTCCTGTCTTATTGCTATAGCTGGAATTTTTAGTACAATATATTGAATAATACTGGTAATAATGGATCTTGTTGCTTCATCTCTGATCTAATTACCTACATTATAGGTAATGCTTGAGTTTTATTTTGGATAAATATCAAATATCTTTTTAAGAATACTTTCATTAGGGTCAACTAGATGGTATAGTGGTTAGAACATCAGCATTAGAATCAGTTCAAATCCAGCCTCAGACACTTATTAACTGTGACCCTTAACTCCCTCAACTCCCAATTGACTTGAAAAAAAAGTGAAGAGTAGCTCCATTTATTCCTATGTTTTCTAGTGTTTTTAATAACAATGAGTACTGTACTTTGTCAAACTTTTTCTAATTCTACAGATAAGAATCTGACAGTTTGTATTGTATGATGAATTATGCTTAGAATTTCCCTTATTTTGAACTAACCCTGAATTCCTGTCATAAATCCTACCTGGTCATAATGAATTATCTTTGTGATATATTGCTGTAAATACACTTACTAGAGCTTTATTTGCAATTTTGGCATCAATATTAATTAGAGAATTTGCTCTATAGTTTTTATTCTCTGTTTTTACTCTCTCTCTGCTTTAGGTATCAAAACTGTATTTGTTCCATAGAAGAAATTTGGTAGAACTCTTTTACCTATTTTTAAAAATGATTCATTTGTATTGGAATTAATTGATCTTTAAATCTTTGGTAGATTATAAATCCATCTAGTCTTGGGGGTCTTAGGGAATTCATTCATGACTTTAATTTCTTTTTTTTAAGATAGGGTTATTTAAGTATTCTATTTCCTTTTCTGTTAAAGTGGGCTGTTTATAGTTTTGTAAATATCCATCTATTTCATTTAAATTATCAGTTTTATTAGGCATTTAATTGGACAAAGTAGTAGTTCATAATAATTTCTTTAATTTCTTCTTCATTGATTATACCTACCTTTTTCATTTTTAAAGGTGCATTTAATATTTCTGCTTTTCTGCATTTGTGAGGATTTTATACAGTAATACATGTTAATTTTTATGAAGGTGTCATATGTAGTTGAGAAAAAGATATGTTCCTTTTTATCCCATTCAATATTTTTAGATGTCATCATATCTAACTTTTCTAAAATTTTATTCATCTCTTTAAATTCTCTCTTATTTATTTTATGGATAGATTTATCTAGGTCTGATAAGAGTAAATTGAGGCTCCCTAATTGCATAGTTTTGCTTTCAATTTGCTTCTCTAATTTATTTAACTTTTCCTTTAAGAATTTGGATATTATCTGGTGCCTATATTTTTAGTATTTACATTATTCATTGCCTCTGCAATATATTAGCAAAATATCATTTTCCTATTATCTCATTTGACTAGGTCTATCTTTACTTTTGATTTATCTGAAATCATGATTACTATCCTTCCTTTTTATACTTCAGTTGAAGTATAATAAATACTGTTTTAGCCTCATATTTTAACCCTGTGTGTGTTTGCTTCAAGTATGTCTCATAAATCAGAATTCAACTATATGTTTCTATATCCACTCTACTATTTCATTGTTTTATTCTATTCACAATCATATGGTTCTCGTCCTTCATTTAGCAAAGAAGACCAAAATGACATCTCTATGTTTGAGACAAATCATAGTGTGGTCTGACTATGGCTGATCAGACCAATATAAACTTGGAATGCTCTAACACAAGTTGGGCACAAATAGTACATGTGAACACCTGGGGTAGGTACTCTAAACTTACATATGTCATGTTTTCTTTGAACTGCTTCAATTCTGCCTTACCCAAGGAGTGCAGCACCCTCTCTGATGAGGGCATGTCATGCTGGGCAGTCCTGTGCCAGTGTCTCCCAAGCTATACAATCAATAACAATGCTAGGCAGTTTAGCTCAAGAAGGAACTAAGAGTCTGGTATCTTCTCCTGCCAGGAGTTGTGATTGATGACTATAACTATATCTATAGCTATATAACTTATATCTGTATGATATTCATCCTGTTCATTTCTGTTTATTCTTCTCTTTCTTTTTACCCTTTTGCATTCTAGTTTGTTCTGCTTCTGACCACTGCTTCCCTTAACTTGCCCTCCTTTTTATCAATCTGCTTTATTTTAGTTCCTTATCCTCTTTCCCCATTAGATAGAATGAATTTCTACATCCAAATATCTGTGGAAGTATTTTTTCCTCTTTGATATTCTTTGCATGCCTCTTTTATATGATTTGATTTTTCTCATTCATCTTTTCCTCCTCTATTCTCCAAGTATATACCTTTTTCATCCTTCCAATTTTATTTTTAGATTGCTTCAACATAATAGTTTTTAAACATGTCCTTCTAATTGCCTTAATGATGATGATGAAGTTCGTAGGGGTTATATACATCATTTTCCTATTTGGGAATATAAACAATTTAACTTTATTAAGTTACTTAAGTACTTTGTTTACCTTTGCACTCTTCTCTTGATTCTTATGTTTTAATGTCAGATTTTCTATTTAGCTCTGATTTTTTTCATCAGGAATGCTTGAAAGTCTTCAGTTTCATTAATTAATTTTATCTTTTCCCCTGAAAGATTATACTCAGTTTTACTATATTAATCTCAGTTGTAATTCTAACTTCTCTGTCTTCCAGAATATCATATCCTAAGTTCCCCCCTCCATTAGAGTGGTAGCTGCTAAATTTTGTGTGATCCTAACTGTGGTTTCATGGTATCTTAATTATTTCTTACTGACTACTTGGTGTATTTCCTCTTTGGTCTAGGAATTCTGAAATTTGTCTATAAGATTCCTGGAAGTTTCATTTTGGGATCTCCTTCAAGGAGTTATAGGTGGCTTCTTTCAATTTGCATTGTAGCATTTAGGTTCTAGATATCTGGGCAATTTTTTTATATTTTCTTGAAATTGTATGTCTAGGTTCTCTTTTTTATTATAACTTTTAAGCAGTATAATAAAGTATACCTTGATCTATTTTTATAGATCAGTTATTTTTTCCTATGAGAAATACACATTTTTCCTATTTTAAAAAATTCTTTTGATTTTGTTTAGTTGTTTCTTGACTTTTTTACAGAGTAACTAGCTTCTACTTGACTAACTATAATTTTTTAGGGTTTTTTTAGGGGTTTTTCTTTTTGGTAAGGCAATAGGGTTAAGTGGCTTACCCAAGACCACACAGCTAGGTAATTATTAAGTTTTCTGAGGCTGGATTTGAACTCAGGTACTCCTGACTCCAGGTCTGATTCTCTATCCACTGTGCCACTTAGATGCCCCAAGTAGTTATTTTCTTTAGCAATTTTTGTGCCTCTTTTACTATGCTGTTAATTCTTTTTTTCATAATTTTCTTATATTACTTTCATTTCTTTTGCCAATTTTTTTCTACTACCCATTTGATCTTTAAAATAATTTTTTCCTCTTTTTTTCCCTTCAGTTCTTCTAGAAATTCTTGTTGGTCTTGTATCCAATCTGTAGTTTTCTCTGATTTTTTGCTCATAGATTGAAAACATCATTGTCTTCTTCTGAGTTTGTGTCTTGAGCTTCACTGTCACCATACTGGATTTTATGGTAAGGTTTTCTTTTTTGCTCATTTTCTCATCCTATTTCTTGATTGGAATTTTTATTTAATTTGGTGCTTGTTTACCTCTGAGGTGGAAAGGGGTTCACTGTTCCAGGCTTCAGAATGTTATATCCTACTGTTTTTATAGCTGGGTCTAGTGCTTCCAAAGTTCTGTGATCAGGGAAGAGTTGTGGTCACTGCCTTCTTGGTCTATACTCTGGTTCTTAACCAGGTAGGTTCTGTTTCATAGTAAATACAATTCATCTCTGACCTGGAACTGTGACCTTGGTAATGGCATCTTTCCTACTCCCAGTGCTAGCATGGAGGTTCCCTTTGATCTCTTTTTGATCAGTTATTAAATCCTTTCATGGTCTCTGGTACTGCCACAGTTGCCTTCATTTTACCCACAATAGGCTAGGTTTCTAACATTCCAGGTTCCAAGTCAGCTTCTTCTACAGTGTCTATAGATCTTTCTCTGTTCTCCTAACCTGTTTTGGGATGAAAAAATGACTCATTGTGATTTTTATTGGCTATGGTATTTAGTATTGACTTTTTGACTTTGATATGCTTTTAAAAGTTATTGAGAGGGAAATGTTGTGAGAGCTCAACAAAAAAGTGTTTTAATCCATTATGTTGGTTCTACCCACTGTCTTCAAGTTTTTAAAAGGATTTCATGATGAAGGAATGGTTTGCTTAGCTCCAGAGGAAAGAGTGACAAACAATGGGTAGAAATTGCAAAAGACAAATTTAAACTTGTGAAAGGAAAACTTCCTAACTTTTAGAACTATTCAAAAGTGGAAAAGGTTGCTCCCCCAAATTGTGGATTTCCCCTCATTGGAAGTCATCATACAAAAATAGAATGACCTCTTGTTAAGTATGTCAAGTCAAAGCTAATAAATATTTATTAACTCTAAATCTCAGACAGTGTGCTAAACTCAGTCCTTGCAATCAAGGAGCTTATATTTTAATTAGGGAAGACAACACATCAAAGGAAGCTGAAAGGGCCTAGGGTAGAGTACTATACTAAGATGTGATAGAGGAAGAAATCCAAAGAGTGGGCCCTAAAAGAATAAAGAAGTGAATGAAACATATACTGAAAAGTGTTTTTTTCCAGATATGATTTATATGGAATGCCTGCTAAATTGCCTTCTAACTCTGAGATTCTGTAATTCTTTGAATCAATGATTTGGTGATCTCTTTCCAGGTTGACAGCAATGCATTGAGCACCACTTTTTGATTTTTCATTCACCAAGTTCCAAATCTACTTAACTGTGGAATCTTATAAACCTATCTATAAATACTATACACAAGAATATGTCTTCCTGAAATCCAAGTATACTGTCTGCAATATTTACCTAATATATTAGTCCAGAATGGTTTAGTGAAAAGATACCTGAACTTATGAGAAGACCTGCTTTCAAATTGTAGCTGTGTCTTATTATCTGCATCAATGTAAGCAAGTAGCTTAAGTTCTTTGAATTTTGATATTTCTTGATCCTTAGTCTTCTAATAGTTCTGTATGTATGTGAATGTTTGTGTGTGTGCTCCCATGCATGCTTATGAGTTAGGTAATTGTGCTAATTACTAGTAATTAGGGTATAGGGTGTGTTCAGGGAAGATTAGTATCTCTGCTGTGAGAACTACTGAGCCCTTCACAGAACTGCTTTTTACCTTTGATGTCCATCTGATCCACCTAATTCTAACCTGTGTTCCCAAGAAACTGTGGTATTCACAACAGTTATCCCCCAGCAGACCATTCTGGCAATCATGCTAACCCAGATTGAGGATAACTAAAGGTCTCAAACCCATTGGTGATTTAGTGGGGTTTCTACCCCAAGCATGTGAAGACTTCCCCTTGCCAAACAGTGTATGAGAACAATTTGTTCCATTGGCCATGGAAGCAGCTGAAGCATGTATTGTGGATTGCTTGGAGCTTGGTTAGACATGGAAGACACCGTGGTCATCCACTGTATCTTGATCCATCACCAGTTGTCTTGACTCTGTCTTGCCACTGAACTGTGATGACTCTGGAAGAGAGTGTGAGGCCAATGACTTCGTGCAACTCTTTGCCTCATTTAAATTCAATTTATGCATGAATCAAAAGCTATCACCCATAACATTTTTCCATTTTTACCTATCTCAAAATCCTGTGAAAACAGACAAGTGATGAAGCAGATACAATCAGACTCTTCCCCATCATGAATGCAAGTAGCCCAGACTATTGGGTCATCTTCTCATTAGAAACAATAGTGGGGCTCAGCAACCCCCTGGGTGTCTGCACAGCCTTTTAAGGATCATACTGCTCACCTCCTGAGATGAAGAAGAGAATTTAAAAAGGTGCCCTAAAAATTATCAGCTAACCCAAATCCTGCCCTGATTACCATGGCAGGTGAAGATCTCATTCTGCAGCCAAAACACACACACCAAAAAAAATGTACAAAAACTTCTGCAAAGGTTCACTGGTAAATGGAATGTGTGCACACTCACAAGCAAAACAAAAACCTGTAGACCTGAAAGATGGGTTTTTTTGGTTTCTTTTTAATTTTTCCAATTATATGCAAAGATAGTTTTCAACATTCATAGTCCATCAAAGTTGATCATTACATAATGTTGCTATTATTGTGTACAATATTCTTTTGATTCTGCTCACTTTCCTTCACATAAGTTCATGTAAGTCTTTCCAGCTTTTTTCTGAAATATGACAGCTCATCATTTCTTACAGAACAATTATATTCTATCATATTCAAATAGCACAATTAGTTCAGCCATTCCCCAATTGATAAACGTCCCCTCAAATTCCAATTCTTTGTCACCACAAAAAAACTACTGTAAATATTTTTGTACATGGGGGACTTTTCCCCTTTTTATGATCTCTTTGGAATCTAGTAGGTCAAAGGGTATGCACAGATTTATTGACCTTTGGGTATAGTTCCAAATTGTTCTTCAGAATAGTTGAATTGGATGAACAGCTTTTATTGTGAGAAAACTCAGCAGGTATCACATCCAAATAGCAGCCCTCAGTGAAATCAGACTGGAAAATGCAGGTCAGCTTACTGAAGTCAAAGCTGGATACACATTTTTCTACAGTGGTCACAGTGAAAAGGAGTTTCATGAAGATGGTGTAGTTTTCACAATCAAAACTAATCTAGTCAGCAATCATGTATACCTATCAAAAGGAGTGAATGACAGGCTCATGGCAATGTGAATGTCACTTGCAGGAAAATGGTAATTATCAGTGCCTATACTCCCACTATGACAAACTTTGATGAGGTCAAAGAAAAATCTTATGAAGACCTAGAGACCTTTATTATCAATATGCCAATAGAGGACGAGCTTATAATTCTTTTGATGTTAATGCTAGAGTAGGCTCAGATAACTACACATGTCAGAGAGTCCCTGGGAGAAATGGAGTTGGAACCAGCACTAGCAACAGTCACTTTCTACCAAAGACTTGTGTATCTCATGACCTTCTTATCTCCAACACTGTCTTTCATTTACCTAAATGCAATAAAACTTCATGAACGTACCCCACAGCAAACACTGTCATTTAATCAAGTATGTGATTGTAAGGGGAGGTGATACACAGGCTGTGAGAATGACAAAGGCAATATTCAATGCAGAGTACTGGACTGATCATAGATTTATCCTCTCCAAGATAAATATTTACCTTCTACAAGAGCAGCAGTCCCAAGGCAAAATGACTACCAGAAGGATTAATGTTAATACATTAAAGGATTTATCAGAGTGGGAACAGTTTGTCTCTAACCTGGAGGGAAAACTGAGTCAATACAGTTGGCAACAGTGGAGCAGAAAAAAGAGTGGACAGCTTTCAGAGATTCCTTACATAATTTTGCATTTGCTCAGCTAGGTCAGAATACTCTCAAACATCAAGACTAGTTTGATGAAAATGATGTGGGAATACAGAAGCTGCTAAATAAAAAAAAAATGAGAACTCTACAGTTCATCCATTTCTAAGAACATAGCATCTAATTTCATTAAAAGTAAAGTTTAAGAGAAGCTTAGAGAGATTCAGGATTCCTGCCTCATTAAGAAGGCAGATAAAATTCAATTTTCTGCTAATAGTAACAATCCAAAGCACTCTTATCATGCTCTGAAGGCTATTTATGGGGTTAAGACATATGACATATCTCAACTACTCAGTGCTGATGTAAGTCACATTAATTAGTGATAAGGTCTTGACATTGGAGAGATGGATTGAACACTTCTGTGATGTTCTCAATAGACAGTCATCAATGCAGAAGCCATTGACTATTTACCTTGGGTTGAAGACAATTCCTTCCTAGCTGAAGTTACAACTGAAGAAGGTTTGAATGTCATGAGGCTCCTTTCATTTGGCAAAGCACCTGGTGTTGATTTACAAGGTGAGGGGGTCCATTGCTCAAACAAAAGCTCATTGAAATTTTCCAAGTAATATGGCAAGAAGAAATTATTCCCTGGGAATTCAAAGATGCCTCCATTGGCCAACTTTATAAAGGTAAAGGGAATAGATTGTCTTGTGGCAAGGGAAGTCTCTCAGTCATTACTGACAAGATTCTGTCTAGAGTCCTTTATAGACTAAATGGTTAATTTAGTGAGAGCTAGTGAGGTTTCAGAATGGTCCAAGGAAATATGACTAGAAAGGATAATGATCATTGTTAGAAGGGTTGTGGGAAATCTAGGACAGTATTACACTGTTGGTGGAGCTGTGAATTCATCCAACCTTTCTGGAGAGAAATTTGGAACTACGCCCAAAGGGCAACAAAAATGAGCATACCCTTTGACCCAGCAATACCACTACTGGGTCTATACCCTGATGAGATGATGGAAAAGGGTAAAAACATCACTTGTACAAAATTATTCATAGGCCTGTTTGTGGTGGCAAAGAATTGGAAATCAAGTAAATGTCCTTCAATTGAGGAATGGCTTAGCATACTGTGGTATATGTTTGTCATAGAACACTATTTTTCTATTAGAAACCAGGAGGGATGGGATTTCAGGGAAGCCTGGAGGGATTTGCATGAACTGATGCTGAGTGAGATGAGCAGAACCAGAAAAACACTGTATACCCTAACAGCAACATGGGAGTGATGTTCAACCTTGAAGGACTTGCTCATTCCATCAGTGCAACAATCGGGAACAATTTTGGGCTGCCTGCAAAGGAGAGTGCCAGCTGTATCCGGATAAAGAGCCGTAGAGTTTGAACAAAGTTCAAGGACTATTTATTCCCTTTACTTTAGAAAAAAACCCAGATATATTATTGTCGGATCTTGTTTTTTCTTAAACTTTTTGTCTCTTCCTTAAGGATATGATTTCTCTCTCATCACACTCAATTTGGATCAATGTACAACATGGAAACAAAGTAAAGACTGACAGATTGCTTTACATGAGGAGGAGTGAAGTAAGATTGGGGGGAAAATTGTAAAACTCAAATAATATCTTTAATAAAAATAAATAACTAAACAAACAAATGAATGAATGAATAGATAAATAAATGAAAAAAGAATGGTCCAAGGAATGGTCAATATGGTATTTGTTGTCCAACAACTCCAGGAGGAATACCAAGAGGTGTGTGTGTGTGTGTGTGTGTGTGTGTGTGTGTGTGTGTGTGTGTATGTATGTGTATATATATATATATATATATATATATATATATATATATATATAATTTTTAGAACTGACCAATGCCTTTACTGTTGTGAGGGCTTATGGAAAATTATATCAAAATTTAGTTGCCCAGAGAAGTTCATCAGTGTTGTATATCAATTTCATGACAGCATGCATGCATGCCCAGGTTCTACATAGTGGACAATTCTCAGTCGTCAGTGGAATGAAGCAAGGTTGTGGGCTTGCTCCCATTCTTTTTGAGCATGATATTTTCAGTCATATTGTCAAATGTCTTCAATGAAGACATACATGGCATGAGATCAGCTACTGTGCTTTTGGTAAATTATCCAACTTGAAAAGATTCCAAGCCAAAACTAATATTAAGGAGGTGTCAATACATGATTTTCTGTTTGCAGATGATTGTACACTTGATGCAGTGTACACTCTGAATCTAAGATGCAACAAAGTAGGGATTGACTACTGATTTGTGCTAATTCTGGCTTAACAATTAACACAAAGAAAACACAGGAGCTCCATCAGCCAGCACCATACCATCACTATGTGGTACCATCAGTTATAGCAAATAGAGAAGTTTGAGTACTGTGGATAAATTCATTTATATTCCCAGGATACTTTCAAGGGATTTCACATGTTAATGAGGCTGACAAATGCACTGAAATTAGCTCAGGGCTTGGAAGCTCCAAGGAAAGTGTGGGGGAGAGAAGAAGAATTAGACTGCCCACCAAATTGAAAGTCTACAGAATCACTATGCTGACCTCACTGTGATATTCCTACTAAACCTGGACAGTCTACCAGTGCCATGTCAGGAAATTGAATCACTTCCATTTAAATTGTTTTAGAAAGATCCTGAAAATCACCTGACAGGATAAATACCATACACTGAGGTCTTTTCTCAGACTACTCTGCCCAACATTTAAATGTTACTATAGAAAGCACAACTGGCTGACCATGCTGTTAATGCCAAATGTATGCTTATCAATGTATGCTATTTTATGGAGAACTTACACAGGGCAAATGCTCACCTAGTGGTCAGAAAAAAAATTTCAAATTGATTGTGGGGCATAGGAGACACTGGCACATGATTACCCAGCATGGCATGCCATCATTAAAAAAGATTCTGTGCTCTATAACAAAGAAAAATTAAAGTAGCTCAAAAGAAATAAGAGATGCACAATTTTAGGAATCCACCCCAAATAATAACATAGGTTATTTGTGCCCAAAACTTGGTAGGGTATTCTGAGCATATACTGATCTATTCAGTCACAGTCAGGTACACTGTAACTTGATTGTAATATAGTGATGTTGTTTTTGTCCTCCTCAAGAACCAACCAATCATGTATGTGAGTGTGTGTGCATATGCCCACAAATATGCAGGTTATTGTGCTGGTGGCATCTCATTTGGGTGATGCACTCTTTCCTAACTCCTCTGCCCTTTGATCTCCTTTGTATGTGACTTTTTCTTTTAGTCCATTCCTTGGCTCTAACCCCTTGGGGAAAAGATCTTTACTCTTAAAACTATAGAAAAGGGAAAATTCATGAGTCAATCACTTCAGAAAAGCTAATAACAAACTCTCTCAAAATTTTTCCCAGGTAGAAACTGCTAGGCTCATATTATGTCTACTCACTGACTTGGATTCTCTCTCTCTCTCTCTCTCTCTCTCTCTCTCTCTCTCTCTCTCTCTCTCTCTCTCTCTGCCTTTGGGAAATTATAAAACATGAATCAATAAAGTCTCTCTTCTATATAGTTCTAAGCTTCCATTGGGCCAGGAAAATCTCAGTAGTGATAAAAATCTATCTCACTAATATGTTACTTTACTACTTGTTGCCAGCTATGGTGCAAAAACACACAGAGAAATCAGAAGTTCAGTGGTTAACCACTTTATCTGAGAGAAACCACAAAACTGAAAATAAAATTAACTGTTTAGATTCTGGGATAAGAAAACAAGCTTATTTCTCTCCTGAGAGAATGACCATAGATTCACCAGCTCTACATGAACAGATCTAGGCATTATACATGGCCATCTGAGATTTGGACTATAATCATTTTTTCATATCATTTCAGTTTTTGCTCCCTTGCCAGTTCAATGGGGATATTATTAGTGGGGAATGCACAGTGGTAAATTAGCAGTCATGAAACTAGGATGCCCAAGCTGCTCATCACTTACTCTCATCCTTCAAATCACATAGTTTCTCAGTCCAGCATTGTTGCTTCCAAATTTCATCTTCAATCTTTCTCTGCTCTCTCTGATCTTGCTCCTCTCTCAAGACTTCTTTTCCTCCCTTCCCTAAAATAGAGTAGAAGTTAATATTTCAGACACAGTTGTACAACTACCAAGTGCTCAAGCAGATAAACACTAAGAAATTTCCTACCCACTGGTGGGTAGCTGGTCCCCAATTGTTTTGTTTTCAGGACAAAGGAAATTATCTTAATCTCATCTAGCCTGTTTTTACAAAAACATATTGCTTAGTGCTTACTATTTCCATTTATAAATACTATTAAACTATTCTTCTTGCTTTTTAAAAAAGATTTATTGAAGTCTTTTGTATCCATATCACCATCATTTTCAGATATTGAGTCAATTAAGTAAAACCAACAGACATACTAACCAGATTTTTTCATATCAGCAATATACCAAACCCCATCCCTACTTCCACATCAGTAAGAGGAAGACCCTTTTCCTAATCAGGTTTCTGAGTCCTTCATTCTCGAAGAAGATCATACACCAGGGAGGTGATGCCATGATAAGCACATGAATTGGATTTGAGTGAGGGGGATGCTGTATTAGATCACTAATCTCACTTTCTCCTCCAGAACCATCTGGGTTCAATGGCCAAAATGAATTAGGAGGACTGGAGATGGCCCCGGATGCAAGGCAGTCAGGATTAAATGGCTTTCCCAAGTTCACACAGCTAGTAAGTGTCAAGTGTCTGAGACTGTGTCTTAGATTGGATTCAAACTCCCATCCTCCTGACTCCAAGGTGAGTTCTCTATCCACTAAGAAAAATGTTGAGGGCCTTTGAAAAAATGCTAAAATTAAGGCTAGTAGAGGTGACAAAATTACAGCTGAGCTGTTTAAAATCCCAAAAGATGATGCTTTTAAAGTATTGCTTTCAATATGCCAGCAAATTTGAAAAACTCAACTGTGACCACTGAATTGGAACATTATCAGTTTATGTCACAGTTCAAAGGAAGGACAATGCCAAGGAATGCTCAAATTAATGACAATTGCATTCATTTCACACAACAGCAAGATAACCTATGTTTAAAGATTTTTCAAGTTAGGTTTAGCAATATGTGAATCAAGAATTACCAGAAGAACAGAAAGGTTTTCAAATAGGTAGAGGAACTAGAGAGCAAATTGCCAATATTCACTGGATTATGGAAAAAGCAATGGAGTTCCAGAAAACCATCTACTTGTGCTTCATGACTAAATAAAGTCTTTGACTGTATATATCACAACAAAATGTGACTTGTCCTCCAAGAGATGGAAGTCTCAAGTCATCATACTTGTCTCCCAAGGAACTTGTATATGGGCCAAGAAGCAATAGATAGAACCAAACATGGAATAATTGATTAGTTTAAGATCAGAAAAGGAGAATGACAAGGATGTATATTGTTACCTTATTTATTTAACTTATATGCAGAATGTAACATATGAAATGCCATGCTAGTAGAATCAAAAGTTGGAGTTAAGGTTGCTGGGAGAAATATCAACCATCTCAGATATGCAAATGATACCACTCTGACTACAGAAAGGGAAGAGGAATTAAGAAATCAATCTCTTGATGACAGCAAAAGAAAAGAGTGTTAAAAAAAACTTAACATAAAAAGCCCTAAGATCCTGGCAACTGGTCCCATAACTTCCTAGCAAACAGAGAGTGAAGGAAGCAGTGTCATATTTTATATTCTTGAACTCAAAGATCATTGCAGACAGCAACTGCTAAGGCAAATATGGAGAGCATATTAAAAAATAGAAACATTATCTTCCTGACAAATGTCCACATAGTCAAAGTTATGGCTTTTCCAGTAGCTGTATGGCTGGTAGAATTGGTGCATAAGGAAAGCTGAGTACCACAGAATGTACATTTTCAATTTGTGGTTCTAAAGAAGACTTGGGAGAGTCTTCTGGATTGCATGGAGATCAAATAAGTCAATATTTAAAGAAATTAATTCAGAACAGTTAGGTGGTGCAGTGGATAGAACACTGGCCCTAGAATAAGGAGGACCTGAGTTCAAATATGACCTCAGATGCTTAATAATTGCCTAGCTGTGTGACCTTGGACAAGTCACTTAACTCCATTGCCTTAAATAAAATTTAAAAAAATTTTTTTAATTAACTCAGGTTATTCACTGGGAGATCAAATCCTAAAGCTAAAATTGAAATACTTTGACTACGCAATGAGAAGACCAGAAAGATCCTGATGTTGGGGAAAATTGAAGAAAAAATGTAAAAGGGGATGGCACAGGATGAAATAGCATCATGGAAGCAGTGAACATGAACTTGGACAGAATACAGGAGACAATGGAGGATAGAAGGACCCTATGTACTATGGTACATGGAGTCATAGCAATCAGTTATTTTATATTCAGTTCCAACTGTTGCTTCATGATCAACATACAGGTCCCTCAGGAAACAAGTAAGATGATTGATTATTCCCATTTCTTTGGTGACTAGCCACATCTTGTTATGATGCACACAGTCAGAGTCTTTAGTATAGTCAATGAAACAGTAGTAGATTTTTTCTCAAACTCCCTTTTTTTCTCCATAATCCAAAGGATATTGGCAGTTATAGTACAAAGGAAAGAGCACTGGCCCTAGAGTCATAGGATCTTGTTTCAAACCCCAACTTTAATGCTTATTACCAGTCTGATCTTTGGAAATCACTTAATTTCTCTAGGCTTTCATTTATTATCTGTAAAATGAAGGGGGTTGATCAAATGTTCATTGAGATATCTTCTGGGAGATATATCTATGATCCTAATATGACAATCATCTAAAATGCTGCATTATACTCTTCCATCAATGTACACAAGTGTCCATAGGAGAGAGTGAACATAAACTTACAGAAAACTACCTAAGTTAGCAAACTCATGTACCTAAGGCAACTCATGACCCTAAAATATTATCCTTAATATCCTCAGAGATATCTGTACCAAAAGTCATGTGTTGAGTTTGATCATTCCTCAGATGTCTCCTCTACTTGAACCTCTGCTTCATTGGACTCTAAGGTAGTATTGTGATGTTTTAGCAAAAAAGCAGTTCCCCTAAGTCTGGGATCTGGAGAACTATTCAAATTTGCTTCCTTGGCTCTGAGGGGGTTTTCCCCTCTCAAAACTACAGATGGTAATGAGGAGCAAGGTGGACAAAATCCAAAGGATTTCCCCTGTTTTAAAGTCCAAAAGTCAGTAAAGGGCAAGGAACACAAACTCTTCTTAACCAGTTCATTTTAGTAGGGGCAGATGATATTTCCCCCTCTAATGAGCTCCTGGCAGCAAAATTTTTCCTCCAAACATCTGGGAAGTGTGGTGGAGTATGATGTAAGTTCTAAGATCTTATTATCTTCTTTCACTTTGACTGCTTTTTTTTTTGACTCATCCCCTGAGTTGGAGTCAGTTGAGTTTGTCTCTCTTTAGGCAGCATTGAAACAGTTTTAGTTCCTTCTCTATTTCTTTCTTCCTGTGACTCATGATTTCTTTATTATAGTATATATTAGAATGAGAAGAAAAAATGTTTATTTTTATAAGACATAGCACAAATAAGCACCATACAATTATCTCTCATTCATCAAAAGGTTGTAGTTGTAAGGATTTCCCGGGTATTTACCTCAAACTGTACTCATAACAGTTAAATATAAATTACCGGCTTAGAAATAAGCACTGAATGAAAAAGATAGGAAAGAAGGGGGGCTAGCAGTTACACATCTCAAACTACACTGCAAAGCAATAATCATCAAAAATGATTTGGTAATATTTTATAAATAGAGAAATTGATCAGAGGAACAGATTAGGGATACAACATATAGAAAGGCAAATTAACATAGCAGCACAATGTTCTCCAAATCCAAAGACCCCCGTGTCTGGACTTGAGACATACTATCTGAAAAAGAACAAAAAAGACCACAAACTATTGGGAAACAAAAAATCAATCCATAAGAAATCGAGTATAGACCAACTCTTCACACTGTATCCCAATATAAAATTCAAATCTGGCTTATTTATAAAAGGTGACATCATAACTAAAATAGACAGAAAAAAATATATTACCTCTCAAAATCTATGGAAAGGAAGGGAGCCATGAAGGAAGAAGAAAAGAAGAGAAAATGAACAGTTCTGATAATGTAAAATTAAATTGGTTTTGTACAAACTAAACAAATCTAGCTAGAATTAGAAGAAAAGAACTAAGGAAAAATTTTGAAGCAAGTTTTTTTGATAAAAGTATCATTTTCAATATGATACAAATACATTCACTGTATGCACAAATATATTTGAAACTATTCCTTTGCTAACAGATAAATTGTCAAAGCATATGAATAAGTAGTTTTCAAAGGAAAAAATTGGCTATCATATGAAAATCAGTCCAAATCATTATTAGAGAAATACAAACCAAAGTAACTCTAAGATTTCATCTCATACTCATCCAATTAGGAATAGTGACAAAAGAGAAAAATGATGAATAATTAGCTTTGGGGAAATGGACACTAATGCACTATCAATGAAGTTATGAATTGATCCATGCATTCTGGAGAACAAATCTGAACTATGCTCCTAAAGTTACTAAACTATCATAACCCAGGTATACCATTAATTACCCCAAATAGATCAAAGACTGGGAAAACAATTATAAAGGTACAACAATATCTTATATAACTCTTTCTGTAGTAGCAAAAGCTAGTAAATTAAGAAAAGAAATATATTTTGCATAATGGCTAAAGGAATTATGATATGAATTTAATCAAGTATTGCCATAAGAAATGATGTATTGGATAGTTTCAGATGAAACTGGAAAGATCTCTGTGAACTGACACAGATTGAACTAGAAGAGTAATTTATAAAATGTCAACAGATTGAAAAAAAAACAAATTGAACTTCTTTAGAACACTGAATAACTAGGATTCCAGAGATTAAAGATAAAGCATACTTCTTGTAATCTCCTGCAAAAAAGGGTTAAATATAAAATGAGAAATTCATTTTTTAGTATAACCAATATGGCTAAATACCTCTATTTCTCTTAATTGATCCTCACATGACATGGATACAGGCTTTTCCATAATTCTAGTTGCCCTCCTCTGTCTGTCAGTTTATCACTGTCTGGTTAACATGATACTGTGCAAACATATTTAAAGCTCCTTTGTGGTTTCTCTAGTAAAATTAATAAATAATATTTCCCTTTCTACATTTTTTCCTTTAGGAAAGTGATAGAACAAAAAACTAAGGTGAATTCCTTAATAAAAATGGATTCATATTGACAACTATTCTTTAGATCAGGTGGATCCAGGAAAGAAAAGTACCTTGTTTCTTTGAAAGGGAAGCACCCTTTGGTCTCCTATTCAGAAAATGTTCTTGATGTAGATCTCTGGGAGAGATCATGGATTCCTAAGGGGAATAGTCCAAGAAGGAATGAGATTTGGATTTGATTACTCAAGGTTTTGGAATGTTGACCCATAATGTGATTTTTATTCTTCAAGTTTCCTATAAGTATTCCGTAATATTGTTTTGAGGTACAATTATGACAAGGACTTGGAAAACTATGTCAGTTTGGACATCTCTCTCTCCAAGCTAGAAATACCTGGATATTAAATTAATTTTAAGTTGAATAAAATTATTTTTGGAAGATTTAAGTCTAAAAATTCAGGGAATAGTATTAATATTTTTTCTTTAGAAAATATTTAGAATTGAACAATAGCACATCATTTAAACCAGAGAAGGATGCAGATGGATTACCATTTCCTCATTTCTAGTAGCAATCAATATATGCTAAAGATTGCATTAGCATTTTCAGCTTACCAGATCTCACTATTAACTTATTTTGAGTTTATAGATCACCAGAATCCAAAAATACTTTTCAGATACATTTTGGACTTAATAGGTCTTCCTAATCTTATCCTTGTAAAGTTGATATTTTTTAACCCATGTATAAGGCTTTATTTTTATCTTTTTGTACTTTATTACATTTAGCTTAATATTCTTACTCATTGATATCTATTTGAATACTGTCATATGTCATATAATATAAAGCAGGCTAACTAGCCCTCTTAGGTTCATGTCATTTGAATATTTTATCCAAGTCATATTAAAAACTGTTAAATAGAATAGGACCAAGTACAGATGACTGGGAGAGCTTCCAAGTTGACATCAAAGCATTCATAACCATTTGAGGGACTTGCCATTCAACCAAATCCAAATCCATAAAATTGTATTATTATAGCATCACTTCCATCTCAAACCTGGGAGAGTTTCCTGAGAGATAGCCTTGTGGCACAGTGTGGCATGCTTTTCTCCCAAATGGAGAAAAGAGGAGGAGAGCTATGACTCCTGATGGCTGAGATACTTTTGATCCTCACCTCTGTGTACCTGTATAAGTGGACAAGACACTTCTTTACATTCAGAGAAGCTGCTAGAAATAAAAATAGAATTCAAGAGAAACAGGGTGGGACAGCTAGGTGGCACAATCAATAGAGCACTGGCCCTGGAGTCAGGAGGACCTGAGTTCAAATATGACCTCAAATATTTAATAATTACTAGCTGTGTGACTTTGGGCAAGTTACTTAACCCCATTGCCTTACAAGAAAAAGTGCACACGCGCGTGAGAGAGAGAGAGAGAGAGAGAGAGAGAGAGAGAGAGAGAGAGAGAGAGAGAGACTGGAACACTTTTTGACTCTCTCAAAAGTTAAAGATGTAGGAAAATGCTCCCCCTCTCGCATTATGGCCCTGGTTCCCAGGGCCTGAAACCCTGGAGACTCTAAGAATATATTCTCCTGGTGAGATAATTCTCTCTTCTTGGTTAGGCTGAGATTTTTCCTATTGTTCCTAAAAGTTCATTTACTCTTGTGTATTCTTTTGTCTACTTTAATCTATATAATTTCTCTAATTTATGTTTGCTGCTTATTTTGCTAAAGAGACTTATTAGCTATCTCCAACTGATTTTTGTATAGTTGAGGTGTCACCAACTAAACTGGTTAAAACTGACTATTTTCCTTCCCTTTAGAATGATGGGAGAAAGATACTATTCTGAATACTTAGCTGCTATACCCCAAGTCTACAGATATTGGATGTGTGGTAAATAGATATAATTTTAGTCTGATAACCCTTTTGGAAATAGAGTGAATAAAAGATTGTCCATCCAGGAGATCTCAGACCCTACTGAGAGAGGCTCTGGTGGCACAGACAGGACTCTCCTACTTTCACAGTGGGAAAAATCTGTTTTCCTCAGAGGTGTGATGGACCAGATCATTAATCAGATACTATCCATGACCACTCAAGGAAACCTTCTCATGATAAATGATCCACATTTATATTACAGATGATCTGAGAGGAGTACATCTGACTATACCATTTTATTTTTAAGCTCCTTGAGGACAGGAACTGTGCTTTTTTGCGTCCCCATCACTTGTCATAGAGCCTGTTACATATCTAGTGCTTAATAAATATTTATTGACCATCTTTGTCCATATCTTTCTATATTTTCCACAAAAAAATTAGCATGTGATGTTTCATCAAAAGTTTACATAAATTCTGGATAATAATACTGATAGCATTATCTTGATGCCCCCCAGGGATCTAGCTCTGCTTTTGAAGATTTATATTACACAGTCAACCAAGAAATGATATCTGATAACATTGAATCACAGAGTCAGGATTCATATGCTAATAGCAAGAGTATTGGGAATAGATAATAACATAAAATGCAAGTGGGCAAATATAAATCCTATATGTGAATCAATTGTTGAGGTGAAGATGGTTGAGAAAAATCTAAAAATTTTATTGGAGCCCAAAGTCAACGATGTGACATGACAGACAAAAAAAGTGATTTTTTTTTTTTGGTGGGGAAATGGACCTGGAAACTTATTGCTAGTAATTTCCAATATGGGACCTCTCCAATTTTACAAAACAATATTTACTTCATATGAAAAAATATAAACCTAATCCCCACTACATGAGGCATAATTAATATCCCTTTAGTTAATAGGAAAGGGAAATGGATTGATTTCATAGATTAGTACAGTTAGCACTAAATTCCAATTCCAAAACTCCTGCTTGGGCTCAGATACAGGATCCCTAACCTTTCAGGGCTTCCTTGCAGGTCTGGCTGGATGAAACATAATACCCAGAACATGGTCTCTGAGGTCACCCTGGCTCAATTTCAGGTGTAGTAGAGATTCCTGCATCTGAACCCAAGGACAAACCTAATAGGCCAAGACAAATTCCTCAAGCTTGTTTTTGGGGGGGGTCATGGGACCTATAAAGAGGAAGGGGAGGTGAAGAAAACCCTTTCTTCCTCACCATTTGAAGTCATGGCACCTGAACTGAGGATAAATGGGCAGGAAAGAGAATGAGAATGTACCAGTACAGAAGTTTTAAATGTGCCACTTATTCCTATTTCCAGATCTAAATATGCTCCAAAGCCCCATTGTACAAATATTATCTCATTTGATCCTCATAATAACCCTGGAAGGTAAGTTTTGGTGATACAGACAGGACTCTCCTCCTGCTTTCCATAATGGGGAAAAATCTGTTTTTATAACTTTTATCTGTTTTATAACTTATATTATCCCTTTTTTAACTTTTGAGGAAACTGAGGCAAACAGAGGTCTTGCCTAGGGTCTTCCTGAAGATAGACCCAGTGCTTTTATACCCAGCACCTAGTTGCTGGAAAGGGTTTTTGCTTATTCTACTTTGGCCCAATGAGATAGTTTGCCTTAGGCATATGGTAGGGAGTATGAGCTTTTTCTCTTTGGTGGTTTTCCAATGGAGACATTTAATGTTCTTTTAAATGTTGATATTTTGTGATTCTTTGTAATATCAAAGGACCTGTGGCAACAGTTTTTCATCTACTTGAGTATTAAACAGGGGTGCATACTTTTTTATTGTATTAATTTTTTTCAATTCTTTTTATTTTTTCAATTTTTCAGTTTTTATTTTATTCAATTTAAGAGACAGCCAGCTCTGAAGGAACTTCAGTCAAGATGGTTCAGAGGGATTATGTACAATTCCAGGTCCTTAGCACTTCAAAAATATCTAGAAATACAACCAATTGATCAATAAAATAAATTAATAAAAATCATCAATAACTAAGAGAAGGGAAAGAAAATATTACAACATCATTTTCTTCCTCACCCCCCTCACAAACTAAACTGAGAAAGAGACTGAGGAAATAAGTATGCAAATAAAATCCCCCACTACAATGAGGAAATCCCACAGAGTAAAAGAATATAAGGGGGAAATATCAGAAGTAGAACATTATAATGCAATAACTACAGCAAAAGCCCTCCTAAAAAAGAATGGCCACAAAACCCTGAGTCGTTGGAAAGCCTCATGAAAAATTGAATGAAGAGAAAAGGAATGAAATTAGATGTATCCATAAAAAACTTAAAATGAAACTATATATCTTGGAAAGTCTTAGCAAAGCAGTGAACATGCTGGGGGGAAAATGGAAACAGAACTTTAAAATTCAATTATACAACCAGTGACTTTACTGCTAGGAAGAATACAGGAAAGTTTGCCAGTCTTGACCAGTCATTTTTAACTATACTTAGAAGTTACTACAGTATGATTTGTGTGAACTGGAAACATGATAGGAGTTGAAAGGTTTTGAATGGAATTTTCTCATTCTAGTTCAAAGAGTAGACAGAATGCATGGAATAGTAGCTGATATTGGGGGTGGGTGCACCTTATCCTTTCTTTTTTGTTTCTTTGTTTTTGCAAGGCAATGGGGTTAAGTGACTTGCCCAAGGCCACATAGCTAGGTAATTATTAAGTGTCTGAAGCCAAATTTGAACTCAGGTACTCCTGACTCCAGGGCCAGTGCTCTATCCACTTGCACCACCCTACTGCCTTCAAAAAAACTACACTTTAAAAATAAACTTTATGCTAAGAGCTTCATTAGTTGACAGGCTATGTAGTTCTAATCACAAAAAACTGAGAAAGCCCTTGGGATAACGAAAAGGTAGTATAGTGGCTACAATTAAGTAGAAAGGTAGATGATGTCAACAACAGAGAGCTAAGAGGAAAGAAGCTCAAAAGAAAACCAGTACATTGCATTACTCAGAGACTGTCTAAGATTCCCAAGCAAAAGACCTCTTCAAACAAAAGTTTTAAGTCTACTGACAGTACCTGGTCAGCAAATGACATTGAGAGCTCTGTAGAGAAACAAGCTATTGCATCAAAGACAAAAGGGGCTTCATCTGGCTATCTATCTATCTATCTATCTATCTATATATATATATATATATATATATATATATATATATATATATATATGTATATCTCCCCCTGTCCATGCATCTTCCCCTAGCTATATGTGTTCCTTCTTCTACTGATAGTATAGTAATCTGTAGGAGTATATATCACACTGTATATATATAGAAATGAGGATTTTTTCTAGTTATTTATTTTGTGTTTTTTTGTTTATTTCAATATTTTTTGCTCTGAACTATTAGATTCAAAGTTGTGCTCTTCTTGGTATAGTGAAAGAAACATGGCTGGGGGCTTATCAGTTGTGGTTCTGTATTGTTATTGATCCAAACTTGTCTAGCACCTAGGACAGCTATCAGTTGGCATACAATTGAGATGGAGTCTAGCATATCAAAAACCAGGAAAAAAATTGGGGTGGGGGTGGGGGGAGAGTGAAGAATAGACATCTATAATTTTAAAAACTGATCTAGGGAAAGAGATTCTAAGAAAGAATCAATGATTCTAAGGCTCATGGAAAAACATAATGAAACCTAAAAAACAAATATCATTTTAGGAAGTCATCAAAGAAAATTGTTTAGAAGTTTTGGAACCAAGAAGCAAAAGTACCAGTGAAAGAATACAAGCTAATATTTAACTGTTCCAGGAATATAGCTGTCAATGACAGTCAAAGATAAAATATTGTAAGATTCCAGGAAAAGACAAATTACACACCAAGGTACTTCAGTCATAATTATACATGACTATTCATCAGCGAAGAGAAAAGGAGGGAAAGATTGGCATATTGTATAATGAAAAGAAAAGGAAAATGCTTTACACCAAAAAATTTCATACCCTTGGGAAGTTGATCACAATTTTACTGGAATAAAATATGATCTTTTCACAGAACTGATAACTTCTGAGCATTCCTTTTGAAAAAGAAAAAAACTCAAGTAGGGAAGAAGTTTTAAATCATATGCACAACATTAAAAAGCAAACAATTGAAATAAATAAATTTATCTTGAAAGGGTTAGATGAAGATCTAATGTTTACATTTTGGAAGGGAGAGACAAGATTAGATTCTATTGGAGTCTCACCTTGTCTACAGGTTCCTGAGGGAGAAAAATGAAATGAGCTCTGTTTAACTAAAACTCTGAAGAGAAAAAACAAAAATTATAATGGGTGTACCATAGGTAAAGATCATTGAAATGCAGAGGTGGAAGGGTGAGGCATGAGGAAATGTTTTGACCTTCACCCTTAAATGAGTAAGAAAAGAAGGGTTTTTTAAAAAGTATAGTTGTAGAAGTTCAATAAAATTGAAGTCTAATCTGAAATAGCAAAGGGGAGGAGAGATATAACTGGGCTATAAAGAAGGGTCAGGCAAAGGACACTTTCCCTGATATGATCAGAGGTAATATGAGGATACTCACAATCTTCACTACTGTTGACATAGTGCTAGAAAATTAACTATAGAAATTAGATGAGAATAAAAAACTGAGAGAATAATAAAAATGTTTAATGAATTCAATGTGTTTACTTAGGTATTCTTGGAAAATAAATGCCCCTCCAAAATACTTTAGTTAAAGCAGAAAGATATAAATTAAATCTATAAAAATTAGCAATTATTCTATAAAGTACCATGGAGGAAGAGATTTAATTTAATTTGAAAGCAAAATAAATTAAATAACTGGGAATTTACCTATCAAGCTTACATAAATTTAACTGCAAATAAATTTTACAGAAACAAAAGAAAACCTAAGCAATTAAGGAGATATTCAATGATCAGGATTGAGCCAAATTAATTTTCAGGCTTCATATTATTTTCATACATTTTTCACATATATTTCATACCAATAATCAAAAGAATACTCTACAGGATTAGACTAAATAATAACCAAGAATATTTGAAGGAATAAAAGGTCAAGGGACTTAATGAAAAAAGAAAGTAGGAGAGAAGGCTTAGTACTACCAAATCTCATAATATTCCACAAAACACTAGTCATCAAAGTTATCTGGCAGTCGAAGGAAAGAATTGTAAGAAAAGAACTTTTAGAACAACAATTTAAAAAAAAATTCTTTTCTTACACTTTGAAGAGTAGGCCAGTGGAATTGCCTAGAAAAGCAAACTCTAGAAATAAATGTGAACAATGATTCAGGAATCAGGAATCTCAGGAACATCAACTATAAAAGAAGGAATTCTTTTTTTTTTTTTGACAAGAACTGCCAGGAATATTAGAAAGTAATCTAGTGAAAAATTGGGTTAGATTAGCATAATGTTCCACAAAATCATTTACTCACAATTTCAAATAGATATGTTATCTAAATGTAAACAATCACAAAATAGAAAAATAGAAGAATATGGAAACTTATATTTCACAGTAATGGATAGGGGAATTCATAATCAGATACAAACTAAAAGAGATTTTAAAAGTACAAAATGAACCATCTCAATAATATAAAACTTCAAAACTTTGACACAAATAAGACTGATGTTTTTACAATCAAAAGAAATAATATTAATTGGGGGAAATATTTGCAATGTGAAACTCAAATATGACTAATACCTAAAACCTATGGGGTATTGACACAAATATGAAATGAAAATGAATATGAACTAACAATTTTCAAAAGAGGAAATCTAAGCTACTAGCAATCACTTGAAAAATGCTCATAGTCACTAATTATATTTTGAAAATGCAAAAATTAAAAATCCTGAGATATGTTCTCTTACTCATCTACCTTGCAAAGATGAAAAAAACAGGAAAACTCATTAAATAAACATGTTAATTTAGTGCTGTGGTGGAGTTAAAAAAATGGTTTCAACTATTGTGGAAAACAAATTTTAATTGTACAAGAAAATTTGCTAAATTGTACCAATTTCAACATAGAGGCTTTATTTCAGGGTCAAAAATCTCAGGGAAATTATTAACAATGAGAAAAGAATCATGGAGCAGGGAAAGAGGAATGGAAAGAAGAAAGGAGAAAAGACAAGAAGGGAAAGGATGGGGAGGAGAGGAAGAAATTGGTTTATACTAATTCCCTGACTTATCTTTAACCTCTTGTTTAGTGAAGACAGAGTATAAAAAGAAAGGGAAGACTAGTTGTGCCAAATATATGGAAAAGTGGTCAATTATATGCCCAATATTAGTTACTCTAAGAATTTCTTGGGAGTGGTTCTTAATAAGATTGAATTAAATGATCTCTAGATGAAATGGCTTCTTTTCCTCCATTTCCTGCTGTGTTCTCATATGCACGTAGAAGCTAAAATACATGTCTTGCCTAGTCAAGTGCCTGCCTATGTTTGATGTTGTTCATTTGTTTCAATCATGTCTAATTCTTTGTGATTCCATTTAGGATTTTCTTGGCAAAGACATCTAGAGTGATTTTCCATTTCCTTCTCCAGTTTGTTTTACAGATGAGGAAAGTGAGGTAAATAGAGCTCAGTGACTTTTCTAGGGTCACACTAGTAGTAAGTTTCTGAGGCTGATTTTGAACTCAGGTCTTCTTGATTCTTCTTGACTCTACTTAACTTCCCATATGCTTTTATTTAATTTACTTCCTTTGTACTTGTTCTTTCCTGATCTCAGATAAATCAATATTACAAATTGAATACTTGTCTGTGATGAATGAGAAGTTCAGATTTTTCTGGATCAGAACTAAATGACAGTAGATGATAAGTTCCTGCCAACTACTCCAGCACTCTTGGAGAAGATAACCATGAAAAAAGAATAATAGCCCAAACCAAATATTCATCTTGGGATAGGTACCCAGTCTACAAAGACTGGGAAAGAATACACACACACAAATGAAGTAGCCCAAAGTCCAGGCTCAAGCTGACTGGGCACATACATATTTTGGCTTCCATGGATTCATAAGGGCAAACTTTTCTCCTTCTCTCTCTCTCACGCACACGAAGTAGATCAAAACAGTTCTGACCCAATTCTTAGCCAGACAGGGATAGAGTATACAAGGGAGTGGGATATTCCCCAAGATACCAATAAGTCAGGTCAGGTAAATTTCTTGTTCCAATTGATCCCACCTATGTCTAGAATCAGAGTCTCAAAGAAGGAGAGACCAGCAACCTTCCAAAATATCACTTTCTCTTTGACTCTTTCCCTCCCCCAAACTACTTTTGCCTTTGAGAAATCTCAGAATATTGCTGGGTTACAATTTATATCCAGTTTCTTAAAGGTATGGATTAAGAAAATGTTGCTCATGGTTAGGTCAAGTTAATATAATAAAAATGACAATTCCACCCAAATTAAATTAATTATTCTGTGTCATGCCAATCAAACTACCAAATAACTATTTTACAAGCTAGAAAAAACAGTAACAAAATTCATCTGGAACAACAAAAGGGAAAGAATAGCAAGGGAACTGATAGAAAAAAATGTAAAGGAAAGTGGCCTAGCTCTACCAGATCTAAAACTATACTATAAAGTGGCAGTCATCAAAACTCCTGGTACTGGTTAAGAAACAGAGTAATGGATCAATGGATTAGGATGGGTTCAAAATAAACCACAGTAAATGACTACAGCAATCTACTGTTTGACAAACCACTAAGACATCAGTTTCTGGGATAACAACTTATTATCTGACAAAAATTGTTCGGAAAACTGGAAAATAGTATGGCAAAAACTAGGCATAGACCCACATGTCATACCCTATACCAAAATAAGGTCAAAATGGATACAGGATTTAGACATAAAGGGTGATACCATAGATAGATTAATTGACCAAGAAATGCTCAATCAGATCTATGGAAAGGGAAAAATTTATGACCAAACAAGAATTAGAGTTCATTTTAAACTGCAAAATGAATGTTTTAACTATATTAAATTAAAAATATTTTGTACTAATACAATAAATGCTGCCAATATTAGAAGGAAAGCAGAAAGCTAGGAAACAGTTTTCACAACTAGGAGTTCTGATATAGGTCTCATTTCTAAAATATATAGAAAATTAAATTATAGGTTACACATCATTCCCCAATTGATAAATTGTCAAGGGATATGAATAAATAGTTTTCAAATGAAGAAATTAAAGCTATATAAGTGTATGAAAAAATGCTCCAAATCATTATTGTTTAGAGAAATGGAAATTAAAACAACTATGAGGTATCACCTCACATCTATCAGATTGGCCAAAATGAGAAAAAGGGAAAATGATCAATGTTGGAGAGGTTGTGAGAGGACTGGGACATTGATGCATTGCTTGGTGGAGTTGTGAATGGATCCAATCATTCTGGAGAGCAATGTGGAACTATGTCAAAAGAGCAATAAAATTCTTCATACCCCTTGACCCAGTAGTTCCAATTCTAGGACTATACCCAGAAGAAATCATAAAAAGTGGGAGAAGTATCACATGTTTCAAAATATTCATATCAGGTTTCTTTGTTGCAGCAAAGAACTGTAAATTGAGGGGATGCCCATCAATTGGGGAATGGCCAAGCAAGTTATGGTACATGACTATTAAGAAATATTATTGTACTATAAGAAACTATAAATGATCAGACTCTTGAGAAGCATGGGATGACTTATAGGATCTGATGCTGAGTGAAGGGTGCAGAACCAAGAGAGCAATGTACACATTAACAACAACATTGTAAGTTGATCAACCCTGATGGGAGCAGCTCCTCTCAGCAGTTCAGAGAGCTAGGACAACTGTATTAGACAGGCTATGGACAATGCTATCCCCGTGCAGAGGAAGAAAAGCAAAACAAAATAAAACAAAAAACAACCCTTCAGAATCTAATGAATGCTTTATAAAAAATTATCTCTTGTACATCTCTTTCCCTTAATCCTAATTCCTCATACTGAAAATGATAAACATGTTTATCAAAAATATGTATTTATAATGCTAACCTGACTTTGCCACTGAGGGGAAGGGGGGGTGTGGAAGGAAATTTTTTATCTTAAAAAAATTCATGTGCATATGGATGAAAAAAATTAAATTAAATTAAATTAAGATGTTTAAAAAATGACAATGCAAAAAGAAAAGAAAAAAGAAAAAAGAAAAAGCTGCTCTATGCTGTATAAGTACTCCAGATAACAATTTATATATTCACCACAGGACAACCTTTTAATCTTCCTTCACAGAAAATTTAAAAAAAAACAACAACATAGAAGCCTATGAACAAACAATACAATTCCGTCACTCTCCTATCTTTCCTCTAGGAATTTATACAATTCTCAAAATTCATGATGCTTTCCTGTGGTTTGGGTTCCCTTTAGAAAGGAAACAAATTTGGGGTCTCTGGAGAGGTAACCTCTGCCATTCTGGTTAATCTCAAAAATCCCTCCCCAGGGATCTATAAGAGCCTCTAGGCTTATGATATTACTCTAAGAGTTTGTATTCCCCTCAGAAGGAAATGTTCTTGTCATTTCTAAAGACAAAGCTGTCCTTTTCCACCTACTTTTCTCTGCATGGTCTAACAATTGTTTATTGTTTTCTATTTATAATGTCCCGAAGAGTCAGATCTAGTCCTTTTACCTTTCAAGAGACTAATTCTACAAGATATTGTGGTAAATACAGAGAAGTACAAAGATGAAGGAAAAACAGTCCCTATCCTTAAAGAAATAAGCCTACTTGTAAAGACAAGCTAGGAAACAGACAGCTATAATATAAAACACTATTATAAATGAATAGCAGAGATAAAAATGAGGTTCTAGGAGAGGTTCAAGGAAAGTCATTTTACCTCAGCTAGGTTAACCAAGGACAGTTTCATAGGGGACATGATCATGAAGAATAGGTAGAATTTTGTGGGTAAGATATAGGGGAGTTTCAAAAGAACTGCTATTTTTCATTCTCCCTTTTTTTAATCTGGGTGAGACTGAATTCCCAAAGGCTAAATAACAGAGGAAACTCCCCTACTGTAGTCAAAGTATTTAGAGTATCATTTAGAGGGACTTAATAAAATTATGACATTCTTACTTATCAAAACTACCAGACATAGAGAAATTTTACCCAAATGAAAGATAGCTCTCAGTGTCATAAAGAAATGCATAAAGAAAATGATGACAGTAAAATCATTATCATGTTTTTTAAACTTTCATTTCTCTTATTATTAGTGATTTGGATGAAGCATTACTTAAATATGGTTATTAATAGTTTGTAATTATTCTTTTGAGAACTATTTGTGCCTATCCTTTTACCATTTATCTATCAAGGAGTGATAATCATTTATGCATACATATTAATGTATATTAATATATTAATAATATATTATATACTATATATTCATATATATGGGTATATATTTGCATAATATATATTAATAATGACATTTATATACATATTTATATATTTGCAATGTCTATTTTTCTATGCTTTTGCTAATTTGAACAACAATACAGAAACATGGAAACCTAGGACAATCCAGGTTGTCCAAGTTAACCTAGTTAAATCCAAGTTTATATGCAAGATGCTACAGATGAAGATATCAGAAGACTATAAAGCAGCATCATAAAACAGAAAGATGCAATCTGGAAGAAAATGAGACTATGGGAAGGTCAACATAAAATATGGCTAGGTCAAGAAGGATTTGTGGAAGAAATAAAAAAGATGACAAAAATGTGCAAAATAGAACAGATCATAAGAATTCTTATAATGATCAGTTCTCATAGGAAATAATAGGACAACTACATTTGAACTTTAATTTCACAGTACACATGTACCATACAAGGAAGTGGCAATGGCAATTAAGAAAATAAAGTTAGGAAGAGGGGTTGGATTTGGTCAAATGCATAACTAGAAATTGGCTTTCCCTGGGTCTGATTTTCTCTCAACTCCCCTTGAGGGAAATGTTTTTATTCAACCCCACCTAAGGATGTTGGTGTAAAAGGTAAGTACCAAAAGTCCTTGTCTGCCATGATTATATTAACTCTCAGCTCACCCACCAACCTTCTCCTGCATCAAATACTGATATTTTTATTTATGTAAAAATGAATCTAGATCCATGTCTTTATCCTTGCTCTGGGATATTATAAAGTAATATGAATCCATAATTCTCTTTTTTTATTCATCAACTTAAATTCAACTTTCATGTTTTTTTATGTCCTCAAAAAGGGAATGGTCCCATCAACATTCTCTCTCTCTCTCTCTCTCTCTCTCTCTCTCTCTCTCTCTCTCTCTCTCTCTCTCTCTCTCTCCATCTGTTTGTCAGTCTGTTCCCTTGTGCTTAATTCCTTCTGCTTTTCTCTACACCACCATTTATGCAATAGCACCAACAGAGATAAATCATGCAATTTTTAACCATCTTATCTTAAAGAATTAAGTTTCTTGTAAGACAGAAACTAACTAAATTAAAAGAAATAAAAATTGGGAATTCAAGAGCATCATTTTTGCAACAGAGCAGTAATGTGAGAATGCAATAAAGATATGGAGAATCACCAGTTCAGTTCTAGTAGCATTAGCAGCTTCAAATACTCTGGTTCCTGAATTTCCTGTCTCAGATTTTGCTCCACTGCCAGGTAGGTGGCTCATGGTGGTGGCAGGAACAGCAGCAGAAGCACCAGCTTTGGTGTCTCTTGCTTATGCTTGCCTCAGAGGCATGAATTCCACCTATGTGACCCATAGACTTGTGCTTTCTCCTATGCTTACTCCAGCTCCATGACCACCTCTCATGAAGGGATTGGTCATCAGTTACAGAGACCCAACAAGATCTGAATTAAATAGAGGAATATTGGAGAACTCCTTACTCAGCAGTGGACATTGATGTTGGATGCCCTATTTTATATATATATACATAATATATATATATATATATAATATATATATAATATATATATATATGTATAATGGATCCCCATATCACAGACTGTCTTATGACACAAAGGATCCATATTGCCATATTGACTTTGAAGGATTCACTCTCATGGCTCATGGTTCCCCATTCAAGAAAAACTGAGGAAACTTCTACATATTCTGGCCTCAACATGTTGAAACGAATTGTCTCATTGTGAACATTCAGTTAAATTAGCTTAAAGAAAGAAATTGTAATTGAAATGTTCAAGAACAAATAGAACTCACAACAAAATTTTTAGAAAATGAACATGACTACAACATATATAACATATTTAATTGCTTGTCTTCTCAATGAGGAGGGGTAGAAAGGGACTAAAGAGAGAATTTGGAATCCAAAGTTTTAAAAATGAATGTTAAAAATTTTTTACATTTAATTGAAGAAAAATAAAAAATAAATCAAAAAATAAATATACTAAATATATATGATACTAAATAAATAATAAATTAAAAAGAAATACTGAAAATTAAAAATAAATACAAAAGAAGAGAAAAAAGTAAGCAAATTCTATCAATGAACAACTTTCTCCCAAAGATCTATATAGAAGCTTGGTTTCTTAAAATCATGTAACTTAGCAATCAGATCAAGTTGAGGTTCTGTTGCTTGTGTTGAAACTATCCTTTTAGTTCTACTGACCTCTGGGAATTGAAAAAGCTCAACCAGAGAAATGGATTTCTTCACTTTCCATCTTCACCAATTCTAAGGTCAGAAATCAGTCCATCTTTTCTCTCTTTAACCCTAGAGAAGATGATCTCTCACCTGAACGAACATTCTCCACTTGTTCAGAGACCAATAAAAAATTCTAGCATTTCTCAAATGTTTTCTCAAGACCCAAAGGATATTACTTAGTCAGAATCAAATCATCTTAGACTTATCAGCTACTCCTAAAGTATAACAATAATAATAATCACAATAATAGCATTTATATAGGGACTTCAAGGTTTGCAAAATACTGTAGACAAGTTAACTCATTTGATCTTCATAACAGCTCTTAAGAGTTGGTAGATATCATTATCCTCAGTTTTTCAGATGATGAAACTGAGGCACATAGAGGTTAAATGACCTACTTTGGGTCATACAGTTAGTAAATGCCTGAGACCAATTTTGAACTGGTCTTCTGATTCTGTGTTACAATCTCTCTTCACTGTACCATCTAACTACATAGTATTTAGCATAATCCCTTTATTGTATACAGTTTATTCTTGAAATTGTAAGGAGGTGGGATATAGAAAGAATAGTCTCAATACTGAAAATACATGCAAGAGGCCATAGTAATTTAGAGTCATTTGGGAAATCTATTTTTAAAGATGTCTCAAAGTGGAAACAATATTTGAATCCCTAGCCAGTCACAATAAATAATGTATAGTAGTATTTTATAAGAGCTTCTTTACTGATTGAAAAAATACAAAATAGTAGAAAATATCACAGAAGATTCTTTTGTTTAAAAAAGAAATTGAAAATGATATCAGCAACTGCTGAATTCTATGTTTTTTTATCATTGTAAGATCTCTATGAGAATGGTGCCAAATATTCTTTTAGATTGTGGACCAAAACTCCAAGGTCCAAACAAGTGATTAAATGGTTCAAAAAATATTAGAACTTGTTATGTTTTTTAAATTAATTTGTTAAATAATTCTTTGATGCAGTAAAAAAATGCAACCTTGAAGGTTTCACCAAGACAACATCATTCTCATATATATATATATATATATATATATATATATATATATATATATATATATATATTATCAAAATCGTATGATTCAATGACAGAGACACCTATGGAAACAGCTTTATTTTAGAGAACATCAGATGAAAAACAGGAACTCAAAAGTTCACATAAGTTAATTGCCAATGATGAATATATCCTGTGCAAAGTCCAAATAAAAGGTTTTCTTATCAATGACAAAGTTCTCCAATTGTTCCTCTTCTATGGTCAGTCAATAATAATTTAATAAATACCTGCTATAAATCCAAGTACTATATTAAGCTCTGCAGACACATAAAAATGCAAAGGACGGCCCCTATATTCCATGTAATTCACAATGTAAAGGGGGAGATAATATGTCTCCGAAAAATTAATAGCAGTGAGGACCATTCATAAAAAAAATACCCAAATGGATGAAAAACACATATGGTCAAGATTACAGCATGAAGCTTAGACAGGTAGTTCTTAGAGTACGTCTTTCAATCTTTGTATCTCTAATTAAGTGCTGTGGTAGACAATGAGCTGCTCCTAGAATTTGGTAGAGTGAGGGATTAATCTGAATCACACTTGATAAATTAAACATGGCTACCAATGATCCCAAACTTCTTTCAATCTTCAAAGAAATTCCCTTTAATTCCAAAATTCTTTTAATGATGCCATAGGATGAGTATTCATGGAATACCACAACCTCAGAAGAGTAAGATTATAAATAATCCAAAAAGCAAGGAATTAAACAAGAAAAAAAGATGTTCAACTTTATTACCAAATATGACAAGTCTGTGAAAAGTTATAAACAACATTCTCAAGATGTGTATGGATAGAAAAAGAGGAAAGCTGAAGAGAGTGAAGAGTGAAGAGAGAGAGAACATCCAACCAGCCAGACTACTATCTCCAAGATATTAAAAGATTTAGCAGCCTTCCAGTACATTGGGTAGATTTTCTTTGGAAGACATGGAAAGACACAAAACAAAACTCAAGATAAAACTCACACAAAACTCACAAAATTCCCCAGGATCTGTGTTTTCCTGGAAAACTTTGAAATTAGGTCAGTAACTCTCTTTTCTAGCTTTAAGCTACCCATTAAAGATCTCACTCTGGTAAAATATCAATTTTAAATTTTCTCTCTTTCCTTCAACTGGGAGCTCTCAATTGCACCTCTCCTTTGCATAAAAACAATATTATATGCAGTTTAACAGTGCAAGTGATTTATTAGTGTTTTTTTTCATATTTACCAACTAAAGATTTTACGAACTATTTAAAGTCAAAAAGGTAAAGTCCTTAAAAAAAATAAACTTCCTATTTCTGGAGAGAGAAACATCTAGTCAAGACCTCTTGGAAGAGAAGGAAAAGGGGAGATGAGAATGATGAAACCATCTTTCAGAAACAAGCCCCAGCGAATTTCAGCAATGACTGGATCCACCTCTATCTTCTTGAATCTAGAGTCCAATGTCTGATGCTTCATGTCTCCTGTTAATTGTTTCTGCCTTTCTTTAGCTCAAAGCAATTTTCCCTCTTTTATCTCCTATTAATCTGAGAGGAAATGGGCTATTGAGTCAAAAATCAGACGTTTTGGCAGTCCCAAAAACAAAGGAAACTCCTAGGAAAGGGTTAGAGGGGGACATTGGGAAACGTCTACCCCAAACCAGTGGACATCTGTCCCTGGCATCCTGACTGCTATGGTGATGACAGGAGGAAGTATGGCCAAGAGAGCATCATACACATGCTTGTTTATGTATGTATGGACTTGTATATCCATATATATTTGGATACCTACCAAGCAGGTATACCCATACCTGCATGTATGCTCATGTGCAAACATATATGTGTTGTATGTACACATGTATATATTGTGTTTGTGTGTATAGATACATATTTGTTAAATATCTTCCGTACTTATTGGGGGTCACTGGGTGGCTGTGTACATGTGGTCCACTCTTATAGTATTTATTTTCCTTTAAGGTAGATGACGTTATTTTTCTGTCATCTCCCCAGAGACGTGCACAGTACCTGTAATGTAGTATATATTTTATAAATACTTATCAGCTGATTCCTTTTCATGATTAATTCTTTTCCTACAACTTCAAATTTTCCTGTTTGATTTTTCTTATATCATCACCCTCAGTGGGGAGGAATTACCTCTTTGTTTGATACTGTATATCCCTTTCCTTGAGTAAACTAGATAGTATATTGATTAGAGCATTGGGCTTGAATCAGGAAAAACTGAGTTTCCCTCCAACTTCAGATAATTATTAGCTCTGTGACCCTGGACAAATCACTTAACTCTTATTTGTCTCAATTCCTCATCTACAATGTGGTAACACACCAAGAAGGAAACAGCAAACCACTTCACTATCCTTCCCAAGAAAACAGCATGGACAAAATTCTGGCTTCAGATAGAGTTGGACAGGAGTGAAAGCAGCAACCCTTTTCCTTGCCTTAGCTATTATTCCTTGTTTCTCCATTTTATGTATGGGTAGATTTCCTCTCCTAGACTCACTGCTTTTTCATCTCCTGGACTGGTTGCCAGATCCTCAATAACCAGCATGGTGAGTGGGTCAGCATTTCATTAGTAGATCAGTTATGTCCTCTAAAGAGAGAACAAAGAGAATTTTCCATTCACTACTTGATACCTCTCCTATGGTTTCCTTGAACCCACCCATGAGAAGCTATGGAAAATCATTATTCCCAGGCCAACATTAACTTGTAGTGTAATGGAGGTCTGATAGTCTAAAGCAGATCTGTGGTATGTATCAGTTGTTTGGAATGTAATATTTTACAGTCAAGATATTTAGTAATGGGGTAGAGGCTGTTGAGGAACTCAGACTATTGACACCTATTAGTACAGTAATGCAAAGTGAATCATCTGGTGCTCATTTCACTCTCACGTGAAGGTCACTGCTCTCAGCACCTCTGCTCATTCTACATGGATCTGTGATATACACTAATCTCATAACCCTGATTATATTGCTGACTCTTGAGGGACAGAACAATGGATTCCATCTGGGATCCAAGTAGTGCGAATAATGAATCAATCACCTGAAATCCTCTCACACAATGGAATAAACTCTATTTGAAATTATAATTATATAAGATCTGATACTTGGTCCCAGCTTAATGGAAATATGCAGGTTGCATTGAAGTAACGCAACACATGAGATATTCATTATATGCATTAATAGGGACTTAGCTGTAATCATCTGGGTATTCCCAATGTCTATCTAGCTACCATTTTTCATGGTCATGATTAATAAATGTCTATTGAATAAATGAAGAATTAAAGTAGTGAATATTAAATCCAACTAAGAAAGCACAAAACTTCAGTTGGCATCTCACAATTTGTAGATTCTTTCTCTTTAGTCCCTGGAAATGATCAACTTGTACAAAATTAGAAACCTGTTGGAGAGATATTTTGTTCAGTGAAACCCCTGAACACTTGACCAACTAGAGAAAGAAGCATGAGAGAAGCAAGAATTAAAAAGGGAAGGGAAGAAGTGTTGAGGTTTGAGGGTTACCTTTTAAATGAGAAAAACAGTGGAAGAGGACTTTGGCATCCGAGAACCTGAATTTAAATCCTTCCACTATCATTTCCCTGAACCCTCCAATTCTCCACCTTAACTAGAGCATTAGATTAGATGGCCTCTGAAAATCCTTCCTACTCTAAGTCTAACATAAGTATGATCTATTTACTGTGTGACCTTGAATAAGTCACAACTTCTCTGGCATATTCATAGAATATGTAACTATACACATTTGGACTCCCTGGACCTCAGTTTCCTCATTTGTGAAAGGAGTGGGTTTTATTAGATGATCTCTAAGGTTCTTTTCAGCTTAATATCTATGTTACTATGATCAATTCTACCTTCTTAGAGTTCAGTGTGCTGAGTGATTCCTCTAATGCAAAATCCAAAACTCTTCCTCCTTCCCAAATTCTCTTACTATCTATGACTACCACTATTCTTCCAATCATCTAAGTTTTACAATCTATGTGTTATACTTAACTATTACTATCTCTCAGTCCCTGTGTCCTAGCAATGGATAAGTCTTGTCATTTCTAATCTGTAACATCTCTACTTTGACAAAACTCTTAGGTCCTCATCACCTCATATCCAGGCCATTGCAATAAACTTTAGTTCAGTTTCCATGCCTCAAGTCTCTATTCTAATCTGTCTTTCACTCAGTGATCAACTCCCTATCACTTCTGGGATCAAGCATGAATCCTTTTAGGCATTCAAAGCCATTCCTAACCAGGTCCTTCCCACCTTTCCAGTCTTCTTACATCTTCCAATTTTTCACATTACTGTTTATCCAGTAATACAAGCCTTTTTACTGTTTTTTACCCAAAGCATTGAGTCCTGACTCTATGCCTGGAATGCTCTCACTCCTCATCTCAACTTTCTCCTCCAAATTTCAGCTAAATTCTTGTCTTAAAGTCTATTCCAATCTTCCAATTCTAGTTCTTTCACTCTATTCATTGTCTCCAATTGATCCTGATAGATCTTGCTTGTCTTTGGTTGTACTGATGAGCAGCTTGAGCATAGGAAACTTTTGGGGGGCTTTCTTTGTCTTCCTAGCACTTGGCCCATGGCTTTTGCCCTGCCTCTGGACCTTGATGACTCAAAGAGAGTGAGGTTGAAGACTTTGTGCAAGTCTACCTCACAAAACTCCAATTCATACACAAGTCAAGACATCTCTCCTTGTCATTGTCTCCTTAGAAACGAGGATCAACAACAACCAACAGCATTTAGCATAGTTTCTGGTACATAGTAGATACTTTATATATGCCAGTTGGTTGACTATCCAATTCACAGACTATAGATATTTAATCCCTGAGCTAAGAAGTGTTTGACGTAGGAATCAGAGTGATAAATTTGGATTAAGGAAGAGCTTTATTCAAATTTCAGCATCGGATGGTATTTGTGCAATGCTGTACCAGTCAGCTAATCTCTAACCTAAGTTTTCTCATCTACAGGGCATCTTGGTGATCCAATGGATAGAGCACTGGTCTCATCTTCCTGAGTTCAAATCTAACCTTAGACACATTCTAACTGTGTGACCTGGACAAGTCACCTAACCCTGTCTTCCTCAGCTTCCTCATCTGTAAAATGAACTGGAGAAGGAAAGAGCAAAGCGCTTTAATATCTTTGCCAAGAACCCCCCCCCCAAAGCAGGTCAAACACTTCATGGCAAAAAGGGACCATGAAGATCTGGACTTCACTGAAATGATGGAGCAATCACAACAGCAGTACTGGGAACTAGACTGAGCTAAACCTAGGTGTTTGTAATATAAGCAAAGTTAAAAGGTCTGTCAAACCTGGAGAGAAGCTCAAAAAGCCTTGGACATCAGCCAGAAGACAAAGAGACCAGGGCTCTACTGCAAAGGTGTCTGACAAGGTGCCAAAAGAGGGTAAAATTACTTGGTAAATAGTGTCCCACTCTCTTGTTGCCTGAAACAACTTCAGAGAACAGCAAGTCCAGACTGGAGTTCAGGCTAGGAATTCTAAAACGTCTCTTCTTTTGACTGCAATATATTCTTCATTGTGAAACCATAAACTCCTTGAGGGCAGGTACCATGTTTTAACATCCTGAATACATCGCAATTAAATGTCATTTATAACATTGTGAAAGCTCACTTTATCCTCATTAGACCAATTAATCCTTCTGTGCCTTAATAAAACGTCTTTATAAATTGCAGTGACCGAAAAATATTTCATTCAATATCTGATAAGCAGCCTTCGTAGAGATGAGCCTTCCTAATTTAGTTAACCTGGTTTTTGGATAACAATTCATGTCTCCTACAAACACACACACACACACACACACACACACACACACACACACACATACTCACACTCATTAACATTAAACCCCTCTGGCTCCCTGTCCCCTCCAGGATCTAACATAACATCCTCATTTTGGCATTCAAAGTAACATTTCTCTCCACTTTACCCTTTCCAATCTGATTGTACCTCATACCTCACACCCTTTGCATACTCTGCAATCCAGTATCACTGGTCTCCTTATTGTTCTTCCCAGAAGAAACACCCATCTCCTGACTCTGGCCATTTTCATCTATTTTTCCCCATCTATGGAGCAACTCTTTTTGTGGTGGTAAAGAATTGGAAACAGAACTTGTCCATCAATAGGGGAATGGCTGAATAATTCTGGTATATGAATTATAGTTGAATGCAATTTTTTATAAGAATTGATGAGTATGTGGATCTCAGAAAAACCTGGAAAGATTACACAAACTGATGCTGAGTGAAGAAAGCAGAAACAGAACAACATTGGACACATTAATAATATGAGGAATAATTATGATAGACTCAGTCTTCTCAATAATACAGTGATCAAAAATAATTCCAGGGGCAACTAGGTGGCACAGTGGATAAAGCACCGGTCCTGGAGTCAGGAGTACCTGAGTTCAAATTTGACCTCAGACACTTAATAATTACCTAGCTGTGTGGTCTTGGGCAAGTCACTTAACCCCATTTGCCTTCAAAAAAACCCCAAATAAATAAATAATTCCAAAAGAGTTGTGATAGAAAATTCCATCCACATCCAGAGAAAGAACATGAAGTCTGAATGCAAACCAAAACATATTATTTTCACTTTTAAAATTTTGTTTTGTGTTTTTTCTTTCTCATGTTTTTTTTTTCCCTTTTGTTCTGATTCTTTCATAACATGACTATTGTGGAAGTATGCTTACATGACCTGTATAAATATAACCTGTATCAGATTACACACTGTCTTGGGGAGGAAAAAAGTAAGGAAGAAAAATGTAGAACTCAGAATCTTATAAAAAAAATGAATGCAAAGGGATGGCTAGGTTGCACAGTAGACAGAGCACCGGTCCTGGAGTTAGGAGTACCTGAGTTGAAATCCAGCCTCAGACACTTAATAATTACCTAGCTGTGTGGCCTTGGGAAGCCACTTAACCCCACTGCCTTGCAAAAAACTAAAAAAAAAAAAAAATGAATGTAAACGGGAAAAATATAATAAAGGAGAAAAAAAGGGGGGGGAGAACATAGGGCCCTGAATTTCCTAGAATGATCAGATTCATTAGAATCCCTGCCTTCTAGTCTGATGCTTTGTTCACATCCAGCTTCCTCATCTAGACAGTGAGAGGATTGGATTAAATGTCATCAAAATAATGAAGTGCATAAACTGAAAAGAATAGAATCAGACACATAGGATTTTAGAGTTGGAAAAATATGAACATTAGGGATGTTGCAGTGTGCCCACTGTTCAAATGTGGGAGAGAGGGGGAATTATTAGGTGAAGATTCAATTGATATTAGAGTCTGTACAGAAAGGAAGGACTAGGGACAATTCACTAACAGCTTAGCCAGTCATATTAGAATGTACTTTGTAGTTCCTAAGAATTCTTGAGAACAAGCTACTACATGTTCTCATATCTTTTTTCCAGTGTTTCCATTCATACCTCCTTTGATATAAAGGAAAAATTCCTAGACATAGGTTTGAATTTTGGTTCAGCCACTTGTCACCTGTATAGGTTTGTGCTGGAGCCAGATCAAACCAGTTGGAAAGTCAATTGTTAATATTTCAGTGTGATAATATACACCTTGGAAATGACAAACGTTATAAATCAGAGTTTTATCTATTGTTTATTATTTCTGGACTTAATAATAATGGGAGGGGCAGCTAGGTGGCGTAGTGGATAAAGCACCGGCCTTGGAGTCAGGAGTACCTGGGTTCAAATCCGGTTCTCAGACACTTAATGATTACCTATCTGTGTGGCCTTGGGCAAGCCACTTAACCCCATTTGCCTTGCAAAAATCTAAAAAAAAAAATAATGAGGAAAATGTTAATAATGCATATTAAACTTAAGCATACATTCTGGGGAGGAGTTGATTGTCAAATATTTATCAGCACACCTCTATACCTGTGTGACCTTGGGGAGGTTACTTCTGATGGGTCTCAGTTTCTTCATCTATACATTTAACCACCTGGTACATCTATCAATTATATATATATATATATATATATATATATATATTATATATTATATATATATATATATATATACTATATAGTTATATATATATATACTATATAGTTATATATATATATATAACTATATAGTTATATATATATACTATATAGTTATATAATATATATAAAATCAGAGAATCTGATTAAATGTTCTTTAAGTTTTTTTCCAAACTTAATATTGTATGCCCATAGCACTGTTACGAAGCAAAGAAACATTTCATCCAAATTCACTAACTTTAAATAACAAATCATAAACCAATTTGAGAAACTGATCCTAATCTTTCATACAATCCATTCTAAACCTTCAGTGAGTCCATGCTATCTATGCTTGCTATAATCTACCCTTCTTATGTGCAGAGAATTTAGGTACAGAAAATTGGAGTAACTACCTTTGGAGTCATGTTTTATATTATATTCTTTCCACTGATACACTGTGATTCTAAGAGGCAGCAGGGAAGAGGGTAGGTCAGTGCCCACCTGTTTAAAAAGACCTAAGTCAGTCTGCACATAAGCCACTAGCATCAAAGCAAAAGGAAAAGAGGAACCACCTCTATCCATTCCACTGCTCCACCCAGTATATAGTAACTTTTCCTGAACTCTCTGAATTTCTTGTATTCCTTTAGGGCAATATTTATTAAACTGTGGTCCTGGGGTCCTTGGTCAGCACTATTTTTATAATTCTAAAATGTTTTCCATTTCTAGAAGAGAAATATTTATAGATCTAATGTATTAAAAAAAGTTCAGGGCAGGGGTGAGGGTCCTCAATAACTTGTATAAATGTAAAGTTGTCCTAAAACCAAAAAGTACCCCAGAGAGATATTCTTTTGTAAGACCTACTAACCCCCCATGACCAACTCAGCTATTTCTTACTCATGCAAAATAACTATAATTCATATTTATACTTGACCAGTAAAAGTTAATGGTCAGACCAATGGTAAAGATCTCTATAGTTTATTTTAAAAAGCAGACAATAGGGAAGGGAAGTAAGTTTGTTATCTATGTGGTACAGATTGTAGAGTAGGAAGGTGGATATTGTGTGCTTATCTGACCCATTGCGGTGTAGGAGTCACTGACTTCCTATCTTTATTGAAGACCTTTGGATAATAGAAGTGAAATAAAATGAGTAGATACTCATTTAATGCTATATACATTACTGTTTTGTTTCAGGACCACTGTTGAGATTCATATTTGGGTGCTTCCAGTTAAGACATCCCTCCATCTCTCTCCAATCTTATCCACAGCCCTCCAAAACCCCATCCCCTCCAACAGATTGGGTAAGCTATATGGCCTGAAATGAGGGAGTTTTGATCCCCAAATGGCAAAACTAATTTGGAAGATAGCTTGAAAATTAAGGAGGCATGGTGCAATAGAAAGAAAGATGATGCTTGGGGGCCAGAGGCCTTGTCATTTCCTGATATGATTCTGACTTTTCAGCCTTCCTTAGGCTCAGTTTCTCATTGTGAAATAGGGGAGTGGGTATTGAACTGATTGACTTTGATGAACCCTTTTCTTCTAAATCTAAAGGAAGAAATTCTATTCTGCAGCACATAGTAGGAGAATAAGTCACAATGATGATAAAGATATGGGGATAATTAGTTGACATGAGTATTTTGCTTCCAGAAATATAGTCACTGGTTTCTCTGTTGTCTTAGATGCCGGGGTGGTAAGGAAGAAGTAAGGGAAAGATGAGGCAGGGATAGAGGTTGGCAGGAAGGGAATATCATGGGTCGCCATTAGCATCCACCCCTCTTGTAAAACCAAAGCCAGCCTCAGAAGTGACATGCTGGAAGTTGAACATGGGGAATGGTGTTGCTTCGATTTGAGAAGCAGGCTAAAGTTCTCATTAGAGAATGATGGATGTTTAGCCAGCAGGTGGAAGGAAAAAGGGAAAACAATGAGGGAAGGCATATGTCTCCAAGAGATCCCAGGCTTGGCAGAGATTCTTTGCTCAGAGGTCCCAAAAGCAGATTAGATTTCCTTGAACTAAACCACGGGTTCCCTCTGTGACTCCCCTTTTTGTTGCTCTGGTGGAGCTGCATCCGTATGGCCAGCTCCCTCGCCCTAGCACTTGGCACAGGGCCTCACCACAAGTCACCTTGCCTGGAGCCCTCCAGATTGTTCAGTTGGTTTAACATTACCTACTAATTCTTTCTTTGCTGTATCCCTTGAGCCCTCAGTTTTGAGGATGATTGAAATTATAGCTTCCATCACCCAGCTGGCCTCCCAAGGGCTATGTTATCATATTCATTGCTTATGCCCTGACATCTTCCTTTACTACCCCTAAGAGATTAGAAGCAAATAGTCTTTTGACAAAGAGGAAAACTGAGACACTGGACACACGACCTGATTTTCCTAGAATGACTCAGATTCATTAGAATCCCTGCCTTCTAGTCTGATACTTTGTCCACTAATCCCAAAAGATTACCCTGGCAGTCCTAGATGGATTTAAATAGTCTTCCAAGGTGAAAGCAATACATTTGATTTTATGCTTTAATGAAGGGTAGGATCATAGCTTTAGAGATGGAAAGGACCCTCTATGCATCTTTCATCTCTGAGATTCATCACTACAGGGTCATCACTTTAGTTTCTATTGGATATATGAATCCAAGTAGACCATCCTTGTGAAGGTTCCTTAATCTAAACAGTGAGAGGATTGGATTAAATGTCATCAAAATATTTAAGTACATAAATTGGGATTTGAATTTAGTGGAAATTGACTCAAAATCCAGGGCTCCATTCATTATTTTGTGCTTCCTCCACAAAGAGAGGATCAAGTCAGGAGGAGCAGGACCACATATCACACTGGTATCTGTGCTCTGACAGCTTTCCTATACTCATATCTTCAGGCAAATACTTATTACTTTTCTAAGAATAACTTACATTCATGTATGCTTCAAAGACTACAAAGCACTTATACATTTTCAGTCACCTTGGTCTTTAGGGTCCTATAAAGGTTTGCCATCAGTTTCAGTTTGAGGAAGATAGATATTTCTCACATAACAATACTTTCAATGTTTACATATTGCATACTCTTTAAAAACTTATAAAGAAAGTTCCTGATTAATTGCTCTAAAGAAGCAGATTTTGTATTTTGAATGTTTGTGGAGAAGTAGCATAAGACTTGTCTATAGGGGAGCATTCTCCCTAGGTTAAAAATTAATTTGTATTTTTCTAAGAAAGCTGTAGCAAACAGGAAGGGGACAATGATGTTGGTCAACAGAGAGCAAGTCAGTCTGGTATATAAAATGGTGGTAATGATGGCAATGATGGTAATATCAGCTTGTCTTCTACTTTGTTATCAAATCTTCCAGAAAATATAGAAACATAGGAGGAAGCATTCCCTGCATCGTCTACCATTCTTAACAGTATAACTTATACCCCAGACTCTGTAGATCTAGAGGTTCTTGGAATGTTGAACATCAAAAACCAAAGACACTATTTTCCTTCACAAGGAACCATCAACTATAAAGGAAATTATTAATTCAAATACATGCCCTATATGAGAAAATCTTTCTGTATAAGCATTTGAATCTATCAGAAATGATAGCTCCTGAACAATAATCCTGAAAATACAAGGAACACAATTATTCCTAGATAATGGCAATGGATTAGCAAATAGTTTCTGGCCTAGATCCAAGAAGACCTTTCTGAGTAGGAAGCAACATACTTACCAGCTCTAAGCAAAGAAAGAAAAAAAGAGAGAAGAAAATAAATATGTTCCTGGATGCTCCTGCCACCACAAAAGAGGAGTCTTCTTTCTCCCTTTGTTTGTTCCAGAGGTTCTTTAATGCTTCAGCATTCAGAAGGGTGAGACCTAGGATAAAGGGTCAATTTTGAACAGAGCTCCAAGGTCAAGATCAGGGTAAAGGTTTCAGAAGGATAATCTTGAATCTTCAGCTAGTACCTCTGGTCAAATCAGATCGTGTGTTCTAGAGTGTAGCAATGTCTGGAATATTGTAGCTTTGTAAATGCTTTAATTGACTTACTTTGACTTGACCACTTGTCAAGCCTATTCCCCAGATAGTCTTCTAAGAGTGAGACCAGGTCTTTCCAACAAAGGAATCATTTCCAAAGAGTCCAAGTCTTTTCAATAAAGAAATCATTTTTGAGTTAAAGAAGATCATAATTATGGACATCGTCACCTTTTCAATTCTGTTCACAATATTTACTGGAGACTACAGTCTAATTTATTCATTATAGAATGTCTTCCCTTAAAACTGGAAATAATCCCATTATAAGCTAAGTGGAAGAGGAGTTATTTCTTTTATATTATGACCCCCTTTCAAAGAGATAAAAAGTGCCAAGGGTTGATTATAGTATTGCCATGGATGGTAGAATCAAAGAGACTTTGCTACAACTTTTAGATTTGGGTTTGTTCAGTGTTTTCATATATGTTGTCTTGTTTGGTTTTTTCTTTCTTCAAGGAAGGCATAAAAATTAACTCCATTCTATAGATGAAGGAACTGAACCTCAAAAAATGCAAAAGAGCTGGAAGGGACTTTTAAGATCATCTAATACAATCCCCTCACTTAATAAATAAGGAAATGAGTGACAGAAAGGTTAAACCCTTTCCCAAGAGATAGTCTCCTTATGGGTATTCAAGAATATACAAATGGCAACTAAGGCAATGACTCTGCAGAGATAAAATACAGTTAGAGAAGTTAGATTGAGCTCCGCAGACATTTCATAGTATAAAATATAATTTTTTGTATCCTTGGGTAAAAGCCAAGTGTCATTATGGAAAGGGAAGAGACTGAGGAATGCTCCAAATCCAGACCTATTTTCTGAGAGGAGGAGGAGCAGTTGAATTCCCTCAGCCCACATCTATCTCTTCTTCTTTCTGGGACTTTGTTTTGGGTCGAACTTCCCTTTTTTTCTGGAAGAGGGAGAAGCATACTTTTGTCTTATTTTGTTCCCTCTTTTCTTTATAGGGCTGCTTTGAGTACTTCTTCTGACTGAAGAAACAATGATTCATTTGATCCAGAGGCAGAAATGAAAGCCCCAATTTCAGTTTTAAAGTTCTGATGTTGAGAGGTTGATTCAAATTTATGAATTATTAATAAAAGCATAACAGTTAATTAAATATCTAGATGGTTTCTAACTGCCAAGCTGAAAAGGAAACTTCCCAGACAGTTAAATTCTACAGTTAAATAACCCCTGGCTTTTCCATTAGCCTCCCTTTTTACTCCATCAAGGTAGAAACATAGAATATGCAACTTTATGGAATAAGCTATAAATATATATATATATATGTATATATGTAAAAGTCATAAGAATCAGAATAAAGTTTTACCTAAGGAGGCTCAAGGCAACAAATCATACACAAATACTTGATCCCAGATAAGCATGAGAAGGGGCAACATTGGAGTCAGGATGCCTTTTGGAGTTTCTTTTTAGAGAAACATGACAGCCATCTTTCTTGCAGAGGTATTTCTTCATGATCAAAGGCTTAGTCATAGGGTCCAGCCTCTAAGAGTAGGGTATATGGAGCATCTTTCTATCCAAGTCACTATCATCACCTTCTTTCTCCTCAAGTGTTGAGGAGAAAAGTACCACTTATTACTAAAGCTTCTCCTATTGCCCAGGTTGCACTCACAACCTAATTCTGTTCCTCCAGACTAGATCAAAGTTTCTCTAGAACCAACC